>NC_138826.1:33618205-34824979 GCF_965183815.1 Platalea leucorodia
GTTGGGCTACAAAGAATAAAGAGCTAAGAGTAGGAGATAATGGGCTTGGGAAATCTTACAGAAGTTGATGGTGCTTGTAGCACTGCGTGGTATCAGCTTTGCTCTGTGGCCTCTTATAAAAGATTATCACAATGCCACAGGAGGGACAGGGAAGGTGATGGTATCTGTGCACTGTGGAGTAGTGGGGAACACAATAAAGTCTACTTTTCACTTTGGTTTTTGTTCTGACATAGCATTTGTGACTGCCTCTTCCCCTGTCTACCAGATCTGTTTTTCAGGTGAGTGAATACTACTAAGCTTTATGCCAAAGATGTTAGGGGATAAGTTTCCCTTGTGTTTCTGTACAAGTTGGACTAAGTAAATCTTGAGAAAAAGAAAACTCTTAATTTACTTGCAGGCTGAATAGACATATCTGCTGTGTTCTTACTCTATGCTGTGTTGCTTACTCCCCAGCAAAAAACATTTTCCATTACTCAGCTTGAAAGATCTCTTTATACTGACTGACCACTGATCTCAGTTCTCAGCTTCTGTTCTAGTTATGTTGTGATAGTTGCAACAAAATGAGATTTCTAAAAAAAAAAAAAAAAAAAAAATGGAGTAAGTTGTGTGAGTTTTCCCTGCCAGATTTTTGGTGGCTTTCCTCATTCATATCAGAGAGAATACTCATCCTACCTGACTTAAAGCTGTACATGGGGTGTATTGGGAAAGAAAGTCTCTTTCTCAGATCTTTTCCCCCCTAAAAAAGAGATCCCAAATAAGAATTTCTGACTTTCTAGTCAATATTTAAATCGCTCAGAAGCTCCAGTAATTTTTGGAAGAGGCCTTCTGCCTTCTGCTTTCATTTCCTCCCTTTTAATAGGAAACTCTTTGTTCCTGCATCTCAAAGTGAAGAAAAGTACACTTCATTAAGCCTGCAATTGTTTAGAACTCAGAAGTGTAGATTGATTAGCAAAAACTCTACAATAGCTCTTATAATGGAGAGCTTTAAATAAATGGGTTTTAAACTATTCTTACAGTTTCTAGTGCTTTTTATACAGTCTAAACATGATGTGTACGCTATTCTTTGACTCTGCTGTGTTCCTGGAGGGGAATGAATCGGAATATTCTGAATGCCTTATGTAACGTATTTAGAGAACTTTTTTGTTTGTATCTTTGTTTGAATTTCTTGGACGGAATTAATTAATGGCAAAGTATAAAGGCCAACTTTGAAATCCTAGCTGACTTATACACTAGAGCTCAATTTGTATTCTACATCAAGGAAATGTTTGGATTTGAAAGAAGGACACCATTATCAAAAAGATTTCTGTAGATGGCTCTGTTCTTCAGAGCGCCATCTCTTTGCCACAGAAGTGTGGTTTTAACATTTGGGTAATTCAAAAGGAAATTGATTTTTTGATCAGAGTACATATTTAAATCCTTATTAAAAATTAAATGTAGAACAGGAAATAGTAACTGATTTAGGATAGGAAAAAAATTATAAAGGTTGGATTTGTTTAAAACAATGTTAATTTCAGAGGAAAGGTAGAGCGAATAAAGTCTCTAGCCTGCGCTTTTATGGTCCTGTAGAAATCTGATGGCGTAACAGCTTTTAGGAAAGAGAAAGATTGTTTTTCCTTTCATATCTATATTTGCATTGCAATTTTGTAACTATATTCCTTTGTACAGTAGTACACTACTGTAGTAATATGTAAGGATTAGTTTCTCAGGGGGTATAAATTTGTTGAGCTTCATTGAAGACAGTGGAATAAAATTAATTTACATCAGCTTCCAAAGAGTTTGATCAACTGATCATTGCAGCAGCGGGGAAGTTGGCAAGAGAATCCTGCCCTTTGTCTTTGCAGAAACGGGGTTATTCATGAAACGCTACATTCTGTTTTACAGGCAACTAAAGCACTATCTTACAGTACGTTAGCATGTGTGCTTCACGCCTCTGCCCGCTCCATTGTAGGACAGGCAGAGGAGAGCAGATGGAGGTCCTGCTTGCACACCTACGCTTTCCTAGACTTCAGGTTCTACAGGGTTTTCCTTGTAGGCAAAGCAACTCTGCCTAAGTGATAACAGAGAAAATGAAAAGCACATAATTTGGGGCTATAACACATACACCAGCTTCTGTTAAAGCTACTGGAATTTTCCCAGAGTATACTGTAGGAGCAACATTAGCTCTTGGTCTGTACATGGTGGGGCCCAAGGGAAGTCTGACATCCAGTATTTGTAGAAGACTAGACTAGTACCTGTATTATAGCTGTAGGAGGCAGAATGATCAACAAGGAAGGCTGGGGGGTTTTAAGTCCGTGCATTAAGTTCAGGAAGTACAGGGGAGCTTTTTCCAGTCGAGAGATCTCAAAGCTTGGAGGGGGCCAAGCTTGCTGATTTTTTTCTGAATCTGTTGGGTTTTTTTTTCTGATCTGTTTCGTGTGTTCTCAGGCCTTGAAGTTTGTGCAGTCACTCAAATCTGTGCAAAGTCAGCGTAATGCTCTGGTAGCTCCTATATAGTGCTAGCAGTAGGGTATTAAGACTTCTAGGTAGATGAAAGATCTCGTCTTTGTGTTTTCCAGGATTATCCTCCCTGTCAAAGTGAGATTAGACAGGAGGGACTAGAGTGTTGATAACATCTTTTATGCTTTTGAATATTTGTAAGGTAGAGGGAGGATTGGTTGAGATGGTCTTTTCTGGTTTTAAAATAATTTTTCTCCTCACACTAGTAACTCTTTTTTTTTTTTTTTTCATCTCAAATATTATGTATTTTCTGCCTCATTTACTTATCTCTGTGGTGCCTTGGCATGGTCCTGAGAAATGTTAAACACTGTCCAGTCTGTGTCTTTAGAAACAGTGGAACATTACAGACAATTTTGTAGCATCAAACGCTGAGTGGGAATATATATCGCAGTCCCATCACATTCCCTTGTCCTATTTCTCTGATACCGGCAAACTTCCATATTCCTACAAGAGATAGGGAATTAGGGTACGGACAGTAGCTGGTGTACAGAAAGTAGCCCAGCTTCTCTGGCCTATTCAACATTGGGCAATCATGGATTTCCTCCAGAGCTGTCGAGAGTGCTGTGGACAAGCCAGTGTTTATACTCCTGCAGTACAATGTGAGCAGTGGCACAGAAAGGCTGCTGGGCTCCTGCCAAAGGGCCCCACAAAGGCAGCCAGATCATCTCCCTGCAATGCAAATACGATGACAGTGGCGGCAGGGGAAGCTTGGTTGTGCAGCCACCTCCTCCTGTGTCCCCTGCTCGCCCTCCCCAGTTCTGGTACTGGGAGAGTATAAGTACTGAGAGGGAGGTCACAAGGAGTGCTGACTGCAAAGAAATTTGGGGAAGCTGCTACCTTCAGAGCTTAAAGCTCACACCCACATGACTTTGGGATAGGACTAGTAGCATCCCAGGACCCTTATTGACCCTTCACTTCGGGTGTCTTTGGTGTTTGGCTAGTGGCCAGAGTGGGCAGGACCGTTCCCAGCATGAGGCCCCAACACAACTTTCAACAAAACCTCTCTTCTCTGTGCCCGAATGAGGGGACTGGTGGGAGCTGGGGGAGGAGCACCAGAAGGGCAGCACGGAGCCATCTGCGAGGGGAAAGGCCCACTGAGAATTTGCCATCTCCAGTGTGAGCGAGGGCGGCTCCTCAAGCAAGGATCCCAGCCGGTCACCCTGTGCACAAGGTACAGCAGTCTTGGGGCAGAGGGAGACTGGAAAGAGGGAGGAAAGGGAACTAGAAAAGAGCTCAGCAACTAGGAGAGGAAGGTGACAAAGAAAGCAGAGAAACCAGGAGTGAGGGGTTTGGAAGAACAAGACCCACTGCCTGCAGGGAAAATGTTCAATAAATGAGGTTCAATGAGAAGCTCAGATATGTGGAAAGTAGGCAATAGTGATGCTGTGTGGAGCAGGAGGAGAATTTATTGTAGAATTAATGGCTCGATGCAATCCTGAGTATACAATGACTGAGGGACTGGAGTGGGAATACCCACGTAATAAAGGCAAATATGATCTGCATTTTTCTTTAAATTTTTACTCTGCTGACATTAAGTATTTTTGTCTGGTTCCCACATGTCTACAGGGTTTAACAATATAAAATTATATTCTTCTACATTGCTGATCTTGTCCTAAGCCATGAAGTTGGAAAACTGTCTAAAAACAACTTTCAAAACCAAAAATTTCCCTTCCTGAAATCAGCAAGTAAGGGATTCACACATCTCAGTCCATCAGCTTTCCCATCTGTTCAAAAGGTTATGGCTGCTTCCATGAAATTAATACATGTATTTATTTATTTATTTATTTATTTATTCATGGAGGAGAGGAGTACATGATTTGGGAATAAGAGGAGGGGAGTACATGATTCAGAAATAAGATGTAAGGGATGGTGTCCTCTTCTGAATGGATGGTTAGACCTGCTCTTTAGCATGTGACAAAGCTCAAATATGATTTGTTCTCTTGGACTTGAATGCCTTCTGATCCCAGATGCTCAAGAATAAAGGTTTTCTTGTTTGTTTGTTGCTTGTTTTCTGAGTGAAGTTTTATTTATTTATATACATGCAGAATGATCTATTCTACTGGGTGGGATGTCAGGCTATTTATTTTGGCACCTAGTTTGAGAAATACGTGCTTTTAATGTGCAACTGAAGTGTTTTTGCTTCAAGTCCCCTTAGGATTGTAAAACCCACCGGAGCAGTGGTTCGCAGCAAAACGAAGAGTGAATAGTACTTGGCTTTATAAATTTCTCAACACTTTCCACACTCTGTGTCACATTCACGCATATAACCTTCTATTTTCATGAATCTCACATGGGTCAGCATGCTTGGATTTACTGATTTTTTTTTTTTTTTCTCCATTTAAATTCTTCTTGGAAAGCTAGTTATGTAGAGTATTAAGTTCTAGCTGTCCTTATTTTGATACAAGACTGTTTACTGCTTGATTAAGAAAACTTGTCCAAAGTAACACTGTGTACTTCATGGCAGAGTACTTTCTATATGAAATGTGACTTTACGGTATTTCCCTATTGACATTTCTCCTAAGACTTGCTTGGTACTTGGAAGGCATGCTGGAGACAGCTGGCCAGTACAGCCATGACTTCAGCCTTATCCTGTCATTACCAAATGCACAAAACATACAACACCATACACAGGATAGGATCTCTATCCACGGAGTGGTTACAGGCCAGACTTAACTCACCAGGTAGTATCTGCTCGGAAAAAAAAAAAAAAAAAATCAGAGCTGGGAACAGCAGACATAGTGATGCATCTCAGCCATCTCTGAGCAATGTGTGATGGGTCTCTCCTGTGTCCTTGGGACACTGGGAACACCCTGGGAGAGAACAAGTAGTAGATTCATCTCTCAGCTTCTTTGCTGTCCAGCCAGACTGGCGATGGCAAATACAAATGAGGCAGCTTAAAATACAGTCTTAGCCTCCAGCTGGAAGAGAAGTGGTGACTTTGCTGAGTGGTCGGGCTCTCCACTCCTCTGTCCTTCACTCCTCTTGGGCAGTGGGCTGACCGCACACTGGCAGTAAAAAATTATACTCGCCCCTGCCATGGTCTGTCTTGGCTGCCTGGTGCTAAAATCACTCTGCTGATATCTCACTTTCCAGAGCAACGTTTCAGGATCTTTATTTTCATTCAGAAAGTGCAATTTTGTGGTTTGGTTTTTGGTGTGTGGGAATGTTGCAGTTTGATATTTCTCTACAGATATAAATTTCAAGCTTTTAGGCTTAAGGGATAGGGTGGAGAACGTATCTTCCTTTTTTATGCTTATAACAATAACTGTGAATGTAAATAGCTATATTAATGAGGCTTACTGAAAGTATTTTATTAGGGAATGTACAAGTCATTAACTTTTCAGTAAGAAAGTGTAAATGGCCCTTCTTATATTTGCATGTGAAACTATAAAACTTAATTTCCTATGCATATAAGAGTATTTTTGTCCATCATAGTAGCCGAAGCACGTTAAGTCATTTTAGTTTGAAATAGCACCGTCATTTAGTATGTCAGTTTTTCCTCCACTGCCTTACATTCCCAAATTCTTTCATAAAAGACAGCATATGATTTTGTGAATGTAAAAATAAAACCATGGGTGATGTTCTGTGGGTAGAATCCTCATTTTGGAAGCTGGTTTGGAGAGTGGATAAGCACCAATACTACTGAATGGAAAATTTTCTTTACCTGAGCAGCTAGCTAGTTTTACTAGTGGCTTGATAGCACATTTTGTTGCATTTGTTTTAGAATTTCTCAGTGTTAAAAAGCATGCTTACTCTGTGGTTCATGTACATGCTAGCAACAAGATACTAATGGGCAACGTAGAAAGACATAAAAATGAGCAAATTATTAACTTAAGGTATTTTCATAGGTCCTGAAAATAAATAATGATTTTATATCACCTTACTAAATCTAGTATGTTCATTTTCAATGAAATGGACTAAAAGATCAAGCCAAGTGTTACAGTATATATTTTGAGTTTGGTCCAGTTCTGTGTTTGTTGCTATTTGCACCTGTAAATCAACCTTTTTGAAGCTTCACAGACAAAATTTCTTGAAAATGTCAGTGGTTTTGGCTCTTCAAAATGGTGATGTTTCAGTTGTTGATGTCATGATAAATTTTTATTATTAGAGAACTTTCTTCTAAGGGAATGTATATAGCATGAAGTATAGAGCATTAGGCTCTGAGAATTATTCAAAATTAGTAGCTGTACAGGGATGACACTCAGAAGAGTAGCAGTGGTGGACTGAGGCGCAGAAAGAAGGCCCTTTGAAGAAAGTGAAGAAAGAAGGGTAGGCACATTCTTCACAGAGAGAAATGTCATGGCAAAATGAAAACAGAACATGACTAGAAGACAGAAACCTAACACCAGATAATTTTTTTCCTAATAGAAGAATGTAGTGAATCTTTGCGTAAGGGTTGTAAGAGATCCACAGGAGGAAACCTCATGGCAAGAAACAGTTGTAGAAACATACCCCATTGAGGTCTAGTGCCATTTTTATCTACAATATTGTCTTTGTTGTTTAACTCCAATAGTTATGAAATGTATCAAATTCATGTGAAACAGAAACAATTTCCTTAGTCCTAAAACAATAATTTTAACATCCTTCCTATTTCAGCAACCAAAAAAAAAAAAAAAAAAAAAAAAATGTTGGAAGTAACTTAAGTGCTTCCCTTTTACAGATGCACATATATATAGCACATAGAAACCAAGTCCTATAGTAACAAAAATTGTCACGTGCACTTGACAACAGCAGGCCTGTGTGTTTTTCCTTAAGGCTTGAGTCAGCTGAGAAAAAGTGCCATGTTGAGCATTACACCGTTTTTTGCTGGATAATTCAATGTGTGAATTATTTCACTATTATTTCACTGTTTCCCTAGACACTAGATTTCAAGAAAGCAATTTTATGTATACAGTATTTTAAGCACCCACGAAGGCCTGCTGACATTTGCAGGGACTACACACAAAATCCTGCCACGGATCCAGAGAATACTCAGCTTCCTCCTTCAAAAGGCTAGTCATGTCTTCACATATGATGAAATATTTATTGAGTACAATGTTAACAGCTACCATATTGCTGTACTCCCACGTTGACGCAAATGTTGGCAAAAGCTACTGTGCCAGCTGCCCACTTACACACTCTGGCGGCACCTTTGCTATTCCTCAAATCCACAAATTGCCATTCTCATCCAATTAATGCTCAGACACTGGTGGGTTTTTTCTGCCTCACGTATTAGCAGATTTCTGTCAGAAAATAAAAGATGAAGATGGATACACAGAAGCCTGTAAAACCAGACCAAACCCAGCAAAGTTAAGACTTTTTCAATGCCTGAAAATACCCTGGAGTGATCTGTGGGAATATTATGAACGAAAACTAAGGATTAGTGCAGAGAGTGAGGAGATTAAACCTTAATTAAAATGAGCACTTGTATACTGTACATATGGCAGACAACTATTCTTATAGCTGTAATGAAGCAGAAGTCCTCCTGCAGTTACACACGTCCTACCTCTCATCCTACCCAAGAAGCAGGCTTCTGCAGTGGCTGCTGGAGGACACATTGTTTAGGTATAGAAACATGCAACTACAGAAGACTCCCCATGGCATGGTGCTTCTCTGTAACAGGATAAGGTGGCTTCCATAACCAGCATTTGTATCCGAACTGCACACGTGTGTTTTGCCCTCCTGCTCATAGACTGTGCTCCTCCAGCCCATGATGGTATGTTTACTATCAAGCCAAAGCATGTGAGCTGCATTCCCCTCTTGAGTGCACAGAAGCGGAGGTGACGATCGTTTCTAGTAACTTTTCATCTCTAGAAGTGTTTATCTCCAATCTAAGATAGTCTCTGCCTGCTGACCTCCAAAATATGCTTCAAGGGCATATTCAAGTCTTGAATTTGTGTCCCTTTTTATTTTTAAGTATGTTTACATGATTTTCTAATGGAGTTATATTTCTTATTTTTAAAAAAGAAAAAAATCAACTTCTTTTGGTGCATGCCATTTCTATGGTTGTGTAATCACTTCTCTCTGTCCGTGAAGCTTTATTTTGACTATCAGCAGAGATTTTATACTCTATAGACTTATCATGACAAGAGGTACGTAAAGATCATACTGTGGTGGTGGTGATCATCAAAATGTGAGGGGAAAAAACCTGCAACTTTTGGTGTACATCCTTTCAGAACTCGATGGCCACTTCAATATTTTGAAGTAGAAATACAGAATATGAAAATATATCTAAATGACATGCCTACATCTTTCCAAAATACCAGAAATACTGTTCTTGCCTGGAGTTTGTGTAAGTCAAGAGGGGTTCTTTTGGAGTGCCACTGTTTCAATGCTTTCAAAACTCCTGATGTTATAATCCATTGCTATCCAATATTTTATTATTCTCAGTAGGACATTTACTGGAGAGATGAAATATAAGTAGGCCATAATTAATCCTTTTAGCAGTTCTAGTTGCATACTTGGGACTGCGTGGAACTATTTACTTTTAAGTAGAAACCTGGAGGGTCTCTACTTCACAATGGTGTTCACCAGTATTCTTCTGATCTAGTCTGTGTTTTGGTGCAATGTTATTTTAGGGACATGTTTGATAGGTTGGAAGCAAAGTCTAGAAATAAGCATCCACATGTACCTCTCTTAAAGCAGCAGGGCTTATGCTGCTCAGGCTCTCCAATAACTTCATTCCTTTATTCAGGGGTCACTGCACATAAAGCATTCCTCCAGATCGTTGCCAAATTATTTGTTTGTTTACAGTTTCAGGGTGTATTATGTTTAAATTACTTGAGATAGTGTCATACCAGGTATAAACTAATTATTCTAATCAACATTGAAATACAGTGCCGCCAAGTTCCAGGTGTCATTTTAGAATGTTTTCCTGTGAAAATCCTTCTGTGCTGTTCCACTGAGGCTAATTGGGCTGGATCCTTCTGTTTCAACCCATGCATCGAAGTCAGTGAACTTCCTTCTTGCTATCACTCTGGGAAGAAAGAACATACTTTGTCTTAGGGACTTTGTAAGAGATATTTTATCCTTACACTTTTCCTTACTCTATGTTCCTTACTTGGCAAATATATAGGTGTTATATAAAAATACAAAAATATTTATATTGCATATGCTATGTTATTAGGTGAATGAATTTAAAAGGCAACTCGGCAAAAGAGGGTTGAGAGTGGGAGAATGAAAACCATGACTTCAGTGCAAAAGGAAAAGCAAAAGGTTTACAGAGGCAGAGAAAAACTGTTACTTCAGAATTCTAATAAGCAGTATGAATGACTTTTAAAATAATAATGTCTGCTGGGGCATGTACAGAGGAGCACTAAGAACGCTCAGCTATCTGGTGACTGCCAAATGATACTGCTCTGCAGCCACTGCCTCCAACACAAATAGCTCAGCTACATTTAAGCATCCTTACTGGAGGTAATCAATCACATATGGAACAGAGCAGTTATAAATAAGGTCTGCTGTTCATATACATTCAGTTATTTTTGCAACTAAGCTATATTTGTGTCCAAAAGAAATATTTGAATAACTGAATATCTCCCTCCTAGAAGGAGCAGAGAAAAAAAAAGTGCAAATTGTCAGCATAGGTCAAGAAATAATTGAAATTCAGAATTCAGTGCCTGGATGCATTTCATTTACAGAACCAAACCGCTGCCACCCTGTGCAACCTTTCAAAAGACATTGGTGCCTTAGGCTTAAGTACCTAATGTCACAGTGAATGAGGAGATCCAGACAGCCAACTTATGATGCTTATGATGGAAAACAACACAGCAAGTGGGAGGAGGAGGAGCACTGTAAGAATATTATAAAAATTGCAGAGATAGTTTAAAGAAAATTGTTAATGGAAAAGATATCTTTGAGCAGAAAGCTTCATGAAATTCCTGACATGAAATTCCTGAATGTCATGAAATTCCTGACAATAGCAAAATGCTTTAAAAACATTGATTTTTTTTTTTATTTTTTTTTTATTTTTTTTTGCTATCAATGCCTGCCCCACAAAGAACACTTGTTTTAGAAATTTCAGTCAAGTATGTATCTGCACACTGTGGGTTAACCAGCTCTCCAGAACAGTCTCAAGGAGTCTGTCTAAAGTACCGTGAACTCTGTTGCATATATAGCACCAGGGAGACACACAGATTCATTTGCTGGGCATAGGACGGCAAAGCAGGAGACTCACAGTGCTGGTGTGCACAACAGCAGCACTGAGCAACAGGGCCAGAGAGTTCAGTAGGGCTAACATCGTCAGCTGCTGTGGTAACACGTCTACCCGCGTTTAGTAATTCAGTAATAAACATGTGAAAGTCTCATTTTCTTAACTGACTGAATCTAGTCAGATGATCAATATGTCATTACTGGTTTTTCCCCCATGAAGCGAGAACATGCAGTATATCTTCCCCTAGTTTTGTTTTTTTTTTCTCCTTACTTTCCCTCTTTTTGGACATTCTCTCTACCTTATATTTCAGAGCTATTCTGCAGGGCTTAAGAGAAGACAGGTGCAAGTACTGTGTTTGGATTTGTTCTGCCTGTGATATTTCATTGTAAATGGAGCCAATGTTAGGAGATTTAACCTTTTTTGACTCAAGTTTGGCCTTCATCTTACTGCCAAGGAAATGCACATCAACCAATGTTTTGCATTTTAAGGAAAAAATGCAAACAGAAAAAAAATTGACAAGTTTTTGATAAAATATGCATGTTTAGACTGTGTTTTCCACTTGAGAGGCTGATAAAGTCCAGCATGAAAAACATTTTAATGTTAACTAATTTCAGAATTACAGCTTTTTGAATAGGAAAAACAAACAGATATGAGCCCTTTAATTTATACTAGTGTAGCGACGCGGCAGAGGTGAAACTTCTTCAGTTGCTTCTATCTTTAAGAATCCAGTCTTTACCAATGCATTATTCCAAATCCTTCACTGAATAATTTGCATAATCATTTCAGTTTCTGTGAGTCTCATCACCAGCAAATTTGTTCATTAGAATGTATATGAAGGACAAACATAGAAGGAACTGAACACAGCTGAACTGAATTCATAAAAAAGTTTGAGCAAATGCTGGTGGGTTTTTTCCAGTACTTTCTCAGCTCTCTTAAGAACCGATTCAAATCTCATCAAAAAGTAGTGAAAAACCTCCATCGCTTACTGAGTTTTGTAAATCTGTGAGCCTTCTATACCTCGTGCTCAGAAGTAAGGACAGTACGGCCCTTCTCCTGATTTTGACCTTTTTTCTGTGGGTATGAAACTCGTTGAGGTATTCTCACATTACTAAAAGCAGCCTCCACCTATGAACATTGTTAATCTCTCTGGTATGTTCAGGTCTTGCATGTGTTGCTTTTTGCTATTTTATCTGAGCACAATGTTCTTAAAGCTTGCAGTATGACACATGATATGGCAAAGGAAGATAAAGAAAGGGAGAGAGCAGACAGTAATAAATAGGAATGAAAAGGGCAAAAGAGCCTCTCTGCATTTTCCATCCATTCTGCTACTCTTGCTTCTTTTCCCTTCTCTTTATCTTTTGTTTTACTTTCTCCCCTCTCTGCCATCAAGATTTTAAACATTTTAAGTCATTCCCTCTGTCTTTCTCAACTACAAGCACGAGTTACGAGGAATGAGCAATAACGAATAAATGCACTCTTTCTTAGGAGCAACAAGCAATACGCTTATAGCAGGAGCTGCTGACAGAGCACATGGGGAGACTGAACAGAGTAGCACGGCACGGTCTCATAAATCAGCATGCAAAAAATGTCAGACATCATGTGTCACCAAGTGGTAGCTGGTTAGGAAGAATAACTTGTTTTTCTCCAACCTGAACCTACCCCAGGAACAACCCATTTGCAGTCTCTAGGCTCCAAGTTTTGGAGCTTTTTGTTCAGTTTTGGTTTGGTTTTACTTAGGATTAAAACTTACTTGCTTAATTACCTCCTATTTCATTCCCTGAACGTCTGGTTAGCTAAATACCAGGTAGTGGATTATCACACAGGATACTGTGGTGAGGTGCAACTCTTATTTAAGTTTCTTGTGTGTATTTAAAAGAGGGTGAATTTTATTTCTGTTAGCTTTTTATTAGCTTTGGATATTCAGAAAAGACTTTCAAGATGGCAACACCTATGTTGAGCTCCAGAACCCCTACTGTTTTGCCATTCAAATTCTGCTCTTTACGCGTTTTCTTTCTCAGTCCTTACATAAGGAGATTACATAAGAGAAGACTGTAATCTCCAAAATCATTTACCGTATTAAACAGCAACTACCATCAATGGATCTTTATCAGCCGCCTGGAGCAGAAAGGAGACACATGGCTATACATTTGGAAACTGGTTGTTTACAGTACTCATCAATGGCTTGCTGCCAGTCATGGGCAGATGTCATCAACAGTCATTACGCAGTTCTGAAAATAGAATCAAACTTGACCTGGACAGGTCCTCAAACAATTGATAAACTGCCTCTGAACAATGGAAATGTGTGGAGTCCATTCTCTCCACCAGCCTCCTGCTGCTCGGGGATCCTGCAGACGCAGAGCTAGGGCAGCGTGGGGAGGGGGTACTCAGTTGGGGTGTACGTGTCAGGTACTCAGTCACGGTGTACATGTCAAGCTGAAGTCTCCTCACCTCTAAGAGTTAAGGTTTCTCTGTGTGTCCCTGATCTGTCTTTGTGGAGAGCAGCATGACCAGCATGTGCCTGCTGATCCCTGCAGCAGTGCTGTGTCATCTCTGGAAATGGCAAGTTACAGTTGACCCTTGTTGTTCTTCCTTTTTCTCTTTTCCCCCCAGAAACCACTGGTAAGCAAAGAGAGCCAGCAGGAGAAAGCACTTTGGGGAGGAGAAAGGGCAAGGAGGTTTTCAGAGCACCTCGGCCATGTGTGTGCTTCTTTGGCTGTCCCGCTGTGCCCCAGGAAGGGAAGAAACAGCATCAGAGTGCAGAGGGGCTCCTGTGCCTCCGTCTTGCCTACTTTCCCAAACCTTGTGAACTTGGCATCGAGAGCTGCTGTTGTGGCTCTGACAGCACTCCTGTAACTACCGTCTTGTGTGGAAGGAGACAACCTGCCATGGTCTCATATTCATACATTTTCCCAAATCTGGCTTCCTCTGCTTAGCTCCCACGAGAGGATAAAGAGTACAGAGAGCAGCTTACTTTCCCTTTCCTTCCCCCACCCTCACACAAGGCTTGAAAGGAACATTGCCTCCTCCTTTTCTTTGAGAAGTGCTGGCGAGCACAGGCTGTTACAGTCCACTGCATACAGTGCCTTGGCATCAGAAACGGTCAGCTGCTCCCATGCTCCTGTTTGCTTGCTGGCGTGTGGCAGAGGGCATGAGAGAAAGGGAAGCGATGCTATACTTCTGAAATGAGGCATAGCAAGCATTGTGTGCCTGCAGCTCCAGCCCAGCCTGCCAGTGTTTGTCTGCTCTTTAGTTAGCAGGTAGAACATTACAAGTGACTTGTACTTAGTTGCTCCCCTGTGCAAACTCCTCTGATCTCCAGCAGGCCTGGAAGACATGATTTAAGGCTGTAAGAAATGTGTTGCTTAGCCTCTTTGGAAGTGCACCGCTAGCGTTGATGCGGCAATCTTACCTTTGAAATACAGGAGTGCTTTGTAAAGGCTACCAATGCTGCTAAACATAACGACAGGAAAAAATAATTTTTATGACACATCTCTATCAGAATGATACTCTGTTTGTCAGAAATAGCCAACAGTCCTCCCACAATGGAAGAGAGCTGGATATCTCTTTGCTATTTGCTTCTCCTCCTTGACAGTCTCTAGAAGGGTGCCTGCAGAGGGGCTTTCTGTTTGTCTACTTTCCCAAAGCAAAGAGGACACCACAGCAATAATCTTTTGGTGACAAAAATGTTGGACTGAATCAAAGTTTGTTATGAGCTATATAGCAGAACATACTGTTATGTTTTATCTGTGCAGGGAGTGATCTCTTTATTTAACAGCAGTTGCAGCAACAGAAATGTTTCTGACTACAGTTTTGGGTTTTGTGCTTTTCCGAGCATTCTCCTTCTCCCTTTTGGATGTTCTTGAAGTTGTGACATGAGATCAGGGAAGCTTAAGAGCTTAAGTGACTTCTTAGCGTACCATCATTTCAAGATGAATAAGCGTTCATGAAGACAGCCTGCGGGAAGGGAATTGATGTACTATTTGAATGCCCTGACTTTATAATTCATACAAAACTCTCTCGGCAGGAGTGTGCCCAGTGCTGAAAACTTTGCCTTAGGGTTCAGATGGATCAAGCAGTAATAAGACTCCATGGCTAGTTGAGGGCGAGTAAGAGGAGAAAACAATTTAAAAGCAATGAAAGAAGATACCCATGATCATTGTTGTAGCAAAGCTTTTGCTCCCACAGCCTGTGAAACCACAACATAATAGGTTGGAGAACTGACCCTGCTCTCAGTTGCCTGCCTCGCAGCTGCACGCAGGATTGCAACCTCAGTTTGGGAACAACAGGCTGAAGGAGAGGCAGCTGGCTGCTCTGCTCAGCTGTGTTTTGAGATGAGCAATTTTCTGTTGAGGTCAGTGAGAGTTTGACAGTATAAGGAGTTCAGACCACCATCCCTAGAGAGGGTGGAGAAATCCAAAATGAGAAAATAGGGGTAAGATCTTACATTCACTCTAAAACTGGTTGCATGATCTATTTCAATCTGAATACATTTGTCCATAATGTGTTTTTCCCAGCAAGATAGAGGAAGGAGGTTTTACTCCAAGATGAATTCACAGTTTGTATAAAGCTTGCATAATATTTCCATTTAGACAGTGCTGTCAGGCATTCATTTTAATGAGTGCTGAAAACCCCAAACCAACTGTAGTCTAATCCCACTGCTTGCTCCTATTTCTGTATTGACACTCCTGGCACCTCCCAGGCATTTGCCTTCTGCAACCAAACAGCCGCACATTGGGAGTGAGTATCTTTGCCCAAACTGTCTGCTATTTAATAATGCTTGCTGATAACAACTGTTCTCATAAGTTCTAGATGGCACGGTTTCAAATGCTGAAGCACTGTGCACCAAAATAAAACCAAGACCCAGAATGCCTGGATTTCCCCATGTTAGCCATTATGTTCACTGCATTGTTTTTTTTAGATGATTTTTTGCAAGTTTTAATTAAGAACATAGTTTTGAACTACCTGGTGAGAGGAGTTGGGGACCAACCTCTGCTTTCGCAGCTGGGCTTCCCAGCGTGTGTCTCATTTCTCAGTAAGCACCCCTTCTCCCTCCCAAGCATGGGAAGAAGCCCTGAAAACGTCTTGGAGCACCCTCCTTTGTTTTCTCCCTGGATTATTTGCTGTCAAATTTTTATCGGACGTCACTGCTCTTGTGCTGGAAGCAAGAAGGTTTGCTTGCAATTCAGGTAGAGGCCAGTCATGTGCATTTTTGGTGTTTGTGATAGCCACGTTATTAACTCCTGAAGGCATAAGACTTAGTGATCAGGCTATAGATAGCCTATGGGTCTGATAGCTGCTAATCTCATTAACCCTCGGACTTAGCTTGATTTATACTTCATTTGCTCCCCCTAGTTTATAGTGATATATTACTCAACTTCAAGAAAGAACAAAACCACAGGGTAGATGATAAAAAAGTGGTCACAGAGCATTTTTGCTCAGGCCTCAAACTCTCTGCAGAGAATGGTGGATTTGGATATAATTTAGTGCCACTGACACTCATTTCTATTGCACTATTAGGCAAATGTGAATAGACCTTGGTCAGTGCTAAAGAATTTCAGTTTTCCATCTCTCCTCAGGCTCGCTCTGTGCCATATCTGCCTTTTCTGAATAACTTTGCTTGAATAAATTTTATGAATGCAAACACACAAGTTTTTACTATAAATGAACATTTGGCTCTCCTCCAGAAATACACACAGGTTTCAGTACTGTCTTAATACCAGGGCTAATTCATTCCTGGCAGGAGCTGTTTTGTGGTACACAGAAATTAAGAGGGCTTCGTGCTCAGTTTTTGTATTACATTAGCTATATCACTGTAGACATGTGTATAATTAGGCTGGTGCAACCTCTAAATTAATTTGATGGAGCTACAGCTACAAAATGTGTTTAAAAGGGTAGTGACTGTTCTAAAAATTTAAGGAAATAAACTGTAGCAGTGTAGCTATTGCTTATGCAAAATAGTAGGACTAATCTAGATGACTAGCATTTAAAGTACAAAACTCTGTATAGCTCCACCTTTCAACATTACTTTTGTTGCTTTGCTGGATCTACTATTGGAAAACTTTTCTGTCACTTATATGCACAAATATGTATTTCCACAGCATGACAAGGAATATGTTATGAGACTGATAAAATCCGTGAAGACAGCTTTCTTGTCTAGCGGCAGTTACTGCAAATAGTTGTGCTAAGGACAAGACACCAGAAAACTTAATTTCACTAAATAAAACAAACCACTTTGACACAGAAAGCAATTTACTGCTTTTTTGCTATTCTCTACCTCATTTCCCCTCCCCACCCCAGAAATGACCAGGTGGATGTCATGTGGTCAAACCTAAAAAAGTACTGTCAGTGGCTAAATTGAATTTATGTGGAGATGTATTAAGCAGAAGCTGGCATTGAAACAGATGGGAGTAGATGAGGCTAGACTAAAAATGGAGAAAAATAAGAACAGAGAGAATTAAGAGGAAAAATACTGGTATTGAAAGGAAAAAATAGAGAAATAACTTGTAAATTTGGTTAAAAAAGCTCATGTAAGATATCAGGTTAGCAGTTAGCATGGAAGAAAAAGAGGAAATTAGAGAAAAAGAGTTTACAGATGATGGGCTTTTGATGCGAGTTCAGCAGGTCACAGATAAGCAGTGATTAGACAAGTCTGAAAACAGACCCGCGTTCCATCACACAGGAGCCACTGTCAGACCTCTGTCATTAGGCAACAGCTGTGCCTGGATAAATGACTGCTTGTTCTGCTTTGCAGCCAGCACTGTCCCTGTGAGCATGTAGTGTAGATTAAGCCCCCTGAACTTTGGACAAGGAGGTGAGGGGCTAGTGTTAGCCTAGGAGAGAGAGTTTTGCCGTATTTTTTTCGTTGGTCTCATTTCTCATTCCAGAATATACTGCAGATTATCAGAGATGGCTGTTGCAAACACATAAAAGAATAAGTTAGGGGGCATTCACAAAGACTAGATTTAGCCGCAAGATCCTTTTCTCCCTGAGCTTCCTGTAGAATCAAGCAAAAGCATTTCCTTTGGGGCAACTCAGAGCACCTACAATGAGGTGCCATTGAGATACTCTGCTGCAGATTTTACCACTCCCCACTGGCTGTGGAAAGATCCTAAGGCAAATAAGCTCCTTAGGCTAAAGGTGGCTTTTGCAACTATCCTCCTGTGCAGCCTGGTTTAAGAACGAGGAGCAGTGAATCAGTCACTAACAGATTTTGGAGTCAGTTCTATGATTTTCAAGGCTCACAGAATGCCACAATTCTTCCACTGACTTAAGCACTCTGGGGCACTTGTATATACAGCAACTGGAAATCTGTAAGGATTCCTATAATATCAATAAATAACATACTGCAGGGCTGCAATATATTCAGAACACAAGTAACAGTGATAGGACATCATTCAGAGCAGAACACGGTTTCATTAAAATGCTTGTGGATGTTATTAACAAAACAGTGCTATAAACTAACAGGCACTTTATGGTCTGTTCGTGTACTCTCTCTATCTAATCTGCCTGTATATGGGTGCTATGTGGGCATACGTTCCTACCAGAGCAAAACCATGTAAAACACAGCTCTTAATTGCTGGTTCTGATGTATTTCCTTGTGAAATTCTAATTGTGGATCACATACTTAAATAATCATAGATCTGAAAGACAGTATAAGAGCTTGTAGTAAGTGACTATGAGTCAAGTGAGTGAAATTTAAGACTAGCCTCACTACACATCCAGGCTCTGAGCCAAGGAGAGGGAATGTCTGGGTGTTCCTCCTCTCATTCAACATAATTTTCCTTCTGTTTCCTTAGCAGTTAATTAGCTATGTTCATGGTAGCAGTGGGGGGATAAGACAATGATGTCTTTCCTGTCTTGCCACGTCACCTCAGCCATAGCAGATCTTCATGGTACAAAAGCTGGCAGGCAGCAACATTAATCTAGAACGACCATCTTCTGTGCTTATACAAAAAGCTTATAAAGGTCTATAGTTGTAAGAAAACTAAATCAGTAGATGACACTGAGGAACTAGTCGCTTAGATTATCTTTATTAACTTTATGTATGACTGAACTGTACCTCCTTCTTGGCTGTCTTTGAAGAGTTTTGACATCATCCAATGAAAGGATGTAGTATCATAGAATAGAATCAGAATCATTTAGGTTGGAAAAGACCTTTAAGATCATCGAGTCCAACCATTAAAATTATAAAATCATAAGGAAAATCTAATTCACAGGATCAGTTGAGAGAGTTTAAGAAAAGGCTTTGTGGAAAGGGGAAGGGCAGTAGGAAAGACTCAGGAAGATACTGTAATGGAAAGCCACCAGAAATGTGTCTTGTTCCAATGAAAATGGGAAACGCTGAAGGGAGAATGGGTCACTGTGGGCTACTTAAGCAAGTAAAAGTAAAATATGAACTGCGCTGGAAACAGAAAACTGGAGGGCCACCAAAACAGGCTTTTATATTCCAAGTTTAGTGCACATGAGAAAAACAGGGACAGCATGAGGACACATGGAAACAGTTGCCAAGAGGTTAAAGATAATATGAAGAGACTGTGTTACAAGTCCTGAAGGCACAATAATGCAAAATGACTTGACCAAGAAAATATTAATTGTAATTAATTTGTAATAAGGAAATAAATTTTGAGACCAGTTCTTATTCCCACTAAGACTAATTGGACTTTTGCCATGAAGTTTATTGGGAAGGGGATTAAACTTTGAATAATGGCTTGGTTAAGAAATCATTGATGTAATTGCGAACTGCTGGGAAAAAGTAACTAAGAAATACATAACAAAATATCATCACTTGAACAAATGCATCTGAGGTGTCCCTTTGGGTATTTATAGAACTGATGGAACTAGTTGCTAAAAAAAACCACAGAGAATTGAGGAAGTATCAGGAGACTAATAAAGCGTCAGCATATCACAAGTATTTAAAAATTGAATTAAGAGTAACTATGGAAACTATTGTCTTATGGGCATGGCTCCAAATTGAAATAAATACTATGAATATTACAGCAGAAGGGGAAAATATGTTCATATGGAGGTGAATAGTATAATGAGACCCGGATATGACACAGGTGTACCACAGTAAGCTGAGCCAGACAAATTAGAACGTTTATCCCTCCACTTCTTTTTAAGATGAAGCCAGAAGATTAGTGGAGTACAGAATAGCATCAAGACTTCACAAAGGCATTTGATGCTCTGCCACATAATATCTTAAGGGAATTACCGAAACAAGTCAGCTTGGGCTAAAATTCACTTGAAGGTATGACAGGCTGGCCGCTGAACTGCAGACAGAAAGTAAATCTGAATAGCAGTCAGCATTGTCAAGGATAAGTGGCTGGCAGTATCCTTCAAAGGTCAAGATATGGTCCAATATCTGGAGGATAAAACACTAATTAAATGAGAACCTGATACTAAAGTAGGAAGAATGATTAACAGCACAGAGGAGAGAGTAAATACAGAAGGTTCTAGTTGTTCTCTAAGGATACTATGTATCTAATAAAGCGAGGCTAAACTTAAAAGCAAATTAATAAATGATAATGCTAAGCATTAACAGTACTTTGTGCCCATTAGGCAACAAATAAATTTTATGAAGCTACGAATACATTATTTTTGTCTATGAAAGATTTTGTCTTTCTTAAATGCTTATTCAGGCTTTATAAAGCTGATCAGAAAACCGAAACTCAGACGGCAGCAGCATAAATAGCATTAATAAAATGATAATTTGCTTGATATCTTTCTGTTTATCTGAGAGGAACATTTCCTTTTAATTGTATATGTTGGTCAGAGTAGGTTGGGAGTTGCACACCCAGATGATACAGACGGAGGTCTCCATACTCTGAAGCATTCATTATGAATGAGGATGGTGTGGTGGTGGTGGTGGGTGGTAAGAAACGAAGGCTTAGATACCAGGGCATTTCCTTGATTGTGCTGGGTCAGACCAAAGACCTACCCAGCCCAGTATAGTTTCTTTAGCAGTGGCTGAAAATGGATGTTCACAGAAGATGAAGAGAAGGACAAGCACGTATAACAGTCTCCAGACTCCATAACTCTTCCCCAGACTCTAATAATTTTCAGATTAGGAACTCTGAATCACTTGTCAGTTTAGTAACTCTATAGGATTTCTTTTCTGTGAACTTTTCCAGCCTCTCCTTGAACCAATGCAAACTTTTAGCATCGACACCATCCTTTGGCCTTACAAGTCTAACATCAGTTGCATGAAGCACCACCTCCTTCTGTTCGTTTTGAAGGTGGTTGCTATTAACTGCATTTAACACCCTCTAACTCTTGCACTGGGAGACTTGGCAAATGGTCGGATTTTGGCTACCCTGTTTGTGCTACTTGTGCTTTAGTGAATCTCTATCGCATATTCCCTTGGTTGCCTTTTTCACAGACCGGTTGTCTTTTTATCTGAGTAGCAGACTAGCTTTTCCCTATACAGACGCCATTTTCACATCATACTATACAAAAAACTACAGATTCGTGAGTAGGCCCCCTGGCACCAGAAGTCACAAGATTACCTCAGAATTGTATCTTTGATGTTTTAAAGTATGCTTTATGGCCTTGCAAGAAAAGCCTGAATGCATGAACTGAATTCAGTTGCTGAAATGAAGTCTTCCTAACAGGGAAGGAGAGACATTTTGAGATGTATGAGCTACTGCATACATCTCACTGGAGAGTTCCCAGAAATAGTGAGGGCTTCCCAGCATCATGAGCAACATCAAAGCAGAAAACAGCAGACAGACCCCTTTCCAAGAGAGCTGCAGCCTCACTGCTGGACTTAGTGTCAGGGTGCCTGGCTGCAGTTTTTACCTCTGCAGAGAGTGGAAGAGGGAGAGACTCACTCCAGAGCTAAGACTAAGCACTGCTGCTCTGCCTTGTATTTTCCTGGAGAAAAAAGGGGGACTTGTGCCATCATCCTCCTTGTTTGAACATTTGAGAAGGCTCTCGCCTTGCTATCTGGAAAAAAACAGAAAGATTCCCAGTGAGATACCGTGCCTAGTGCTCTAAATTGTCATACATCAATGTCTGTCTCCGTGTAGAAAAGGAAGCTGTGTCGCACTGCACATTAACTGTACATAGTCACAGCTTTCACTTAAGGTCTTAAATCTTTTTTTTTGTCTTTCTGTCACCATTGTGTGGCTTTTACTGCAGCCCTATGGTATTTCAATATCTTGTACACAATCCTTGACGTGTCCGCTAAGGACAAAGAATGACTGTGAAATTGCAAAGCATTTTTTTCCATGAAACTTCAGGAGTTGGTTGCTAAGGTTAGCCAATGCTCCTTTTAGGACCGACCCAAAATGCTGGATACTGGTTTTGACCCTTCCATTTATCTGTCCTTTAATATTTTGCTTTGTCCTCAAAAGTGACATATTAATAGGAAAAAAAAAAAAAAAAAGGCTGTCTTTATTTCCTCTCATTTTTCTTTCCTGAAAACTATGTCTGTAGCCTTTCTGCCTTTTGCTTGCACAGTCCACTGAGCAATAACACAAGTCTTTTTTTATTCCCAAGTGGGAAAGAAGAGCTGGGACTCTGAGTCTTGCTGAAGTCTGAGAAAGGAGGTTTCTTTTATAACTTGCAAATAAAAACCTGCTAGTGTGAAATACAAAAGCGTTTTCAAACAGGAAGAATGGGATTGCCTTACAGCTCTGTGCTGTACTCTGCTGCAGAACAGTTTTCCCAAACGGAGTGCTGCACAGGCGGGACAGAACTTTGTAATGGTGTGTGGGTTGGATTGTGGGGAGGAGAGGAGCACACAGCACCTTTTCCTCTTGCTTTTATGGCTTGAGTGAGGTTGTGGCTTTTAGGAAAGAAGCCACACACCTCGCTGGCTGGCTGCCTGCCTCTCTGCCTGTCTGCTGTAGAGTGGTAGCCCTGCAGCAAGATCTTGGTGATCTACTTGGGGGGCTGTGAATGCCAGGCTTAAGGCACTGTTGAATCTTGCCAGGCAAGAGGTGTGTGTCACAGCTCATGTGTCTTGGTACATGTATCGTGCTAGAAAATGCTGCTATTGTCTCTCTTATGTGAGGTTGCAATAATAACAGACCCGCTCTTGTTGAACTACAGAAATTGGTAGTACTCTATTTAATGTTGAAAGTGCTAAAGGTTGTTGTGACAAATTCTTTGCAAGCTTTTGCAGTTCTAAACATGTGACACTCTGTTGTTTCTAATGTTGGGCTGCCATTGGCAGACTTCCCATTACATAATGTTGACCCATATTTGTGATACGTGACATTTTTTGCTAAACACTGTCAGGGATAACCTGTCACAGAATAAGCTTTCTGATTATACGCTGAGACTCTGTCATCCTTTAGCACAAATGTAACTTGTGCCTCAGACAATGCTATTCCTTGTTAAGACAAGCAGAGTACAGTTCTTTCAGGTAAGAAAAACAAGAGAGCATTGCGTGCTTTGAGATTGAAATACCTAGGACTAAATTCACCGCAGAATGATTGCATGATAGAATCACGTCTGGGAGTAATTTGAGCTTTAAACAATGTTGAGACCCAGCCCAGGTGATGGGAGTAGCGATTGGCTGAAGGAAGCATGAAGTCTGAAGGGTGACTCTGCAAAATGCTGTCTCAGGCAAGTCCAGCTTGTTTCATGCTTCAGAAAAGCGGAGCTGTGGGAAAGGTTTCTCTGCTCTACTATTCCACTGAAGTCTGCCAGCATTTGTAGACTTAACCAGTCTTTTCTTCAAAAAAAAAAAAAGTGAAATGGTGTGGGGAGACAAATAGATATAGCTCAGCCAGGGGTTATTGCTAAAAGCTGAGAAATGAGAGACCTTGGAGGAATGGGAACCTACCCCCAAAGCTGTCTGCTTTCAAAGAGCTATGCAAAATCCATCCGTTCTTAAAAACCTGATTTCGGTTGCACAGAATAAAAAGTAGAGGAGAGAAAGGTGTGTAAAATAGAGGCAGAGAGAATAAAATGGGAATTCTCTCAGTATTCAGGAATAGAGTCTGCTTCAAATGGACTATATAATGTTGTAGCAAGGAAGTAAGAAGATTGTGTGAGCTGCTGAAGCGTCTGCCACATTGTGGAAAGGAATGAATGTGGAACATAAGGCCGAGAGACTAAACACACCGTCTTCAGAGAAAGAAATTTTCCAGACTTACGTAGGAGATGACTGTGTGCTAAGAATGGTTGCAATATTGAGGAGAAAGGTTTTGCTTCTGTGCAAGAAATGAATGCTTGTCAGAGCCAAAATTAAAACCTGATGAATGTAGTCTCACCCACTTTCATTTCTTCCTCTCAGATTCTACGTTTGTCCTCATTCTGTCTGTGCATCCATTCATATATTCCTCTTCCTTCCCACCTCCCCATTGACTCACACTCTCCCTCCCTGTTTGTTATTGCTTCCTATTCATTTTCTCTTCCTTTAGGCTTCCTTCCCACTCATTCTATTTCTCCTCTGCCTGACCCCCCTGCACGCATTTTCCTTCATGGTGAAAAAACAGCAGAGAGACAAAGAGGAGGCAAAAATAGAAGACGAGCGAGGAAGGGAGAGAGCGAAGAGGAGACAGTGCAGGAAGGGTGCTCAGCATTGCACTTTCTCCCCATGCTGCACTACAGATCTTTGAAGGTGCTGTAGGAGTCAGGGCTCTTAAAGCCTGTTCCTTTCTCCCAGGCAGCAGCATGTGGCAGTGGCTTTGTGAAAGGTAACGCTAGAGCTCATTTCCTCAGATTAGCGTCCCTAGAAACCGTAATAAAGACTGGAAAAATCCCAAAATCCAGCGGGCAGCCACCCTTGAGTGATAAACATCTGGCTGTGTGTGGAGCCTGCTACCATGCCAGATCAGCAAGGACATGGTAGGAGACTGGATGGGTCTTGGGACTCCAAAATGGGAAATGGGAGCTTTAGGAGTACTCCAGACTTGCTGGCATGCAGTGCTGACCAAGATACATCACTGCCTCATGCTTGTCACGGGCCTGTGTGCCATGAACTGGTGTTTCTCAAAGCAGCCGGCGCTGGTGTCTCAAAATGGACGGCCAAATGTTGCCAATTTCGGTTTAATGAAAAAACAAAGAGGTGCCAGCAATGCTTATTGCGACATGCGGTAGGAAATGGGCTGAAACCGCTTTATCTGTAGACCGGTGATGCCATCTGAGCACGATGAGCTTGATCCCAAAGTCGATCTGTAAACTGGAGAAAGTGCCGCGCTCCTGCAGCCCGAGGCTCCGAGGCTGCTCCTTCGTCCACCCTGCGGACCTGTGGTGAGGCGGGAGCCCAGCTGCCACACCCACAGGTGGTGCAGTGCTGCACAAGTTTTAATTTCTTCTCCTATTGCTCTTTATTTACATTTTCTCCTTTACTGGCCCTGTTCTTGTTCCTGAAACTGTTAACCAAGACGGAATTGTTGCTCCCCCGCCCTTCCCCCCCCCCCCCCCAACCCCCAAATCTTCCTTTTCACAAAAGCTTGGAAGAAACAGCACCGGTACACTGCGGGTTATTTCTCCTTCCCACAAAAAAAGCAGGAGGGAAGTGTGCAGGGCAGAAAGCCAGAAACGACTCATTCCTGTACCCTGTCCTGCCCTCTGTAACTGTCTGCCAGCTTTTCTTGTTTTATCAATTTAACAATGGATAATATTTCTTTCTTCAAATTCTTGCGTAACTGAAGGATCAAAGCGAACGCACCCAGCCCTTGCGGTTTAGTGTGATTTACGTGCAGTGGTTGTGGTGTACTGCGCGCTTCGGGCAGGGGAATCGGTACCCGTCGGTTGTTGGGGTTTCTGTGTTGATGCCACTCTCCTTGGGTTATGGAGTAACCTCGAAACGAAACGCAAGCCGGCGCCCAGCAGGACAGGTGCGGGCGGCTGTGCCCCAAGCCGGCGCCCAAAGCGGCGGGGCTCAACCCCCAGGGCCCGCCGCTGCCGCCGCGCAGGCCGCGGCCGGCAGAGGCGCGGGCGCGGCCCAGGGGCCCGCGCGCCCGCTGGGGCGCCTCCCGCCGGCCGTTACTAACGGTCGCCGCGTGCCCGGGGGACTGCGGGCTGTGAGGGGAAGGGAAGGGCCGGGCGAGGCGGCTGGCGGGGCCGGGGAAAGCACGGGCGAGGCGGCTGGCGGGGCCGGGCCGGGCGAGGCTGGCGGCGGCGGGCAGGGGGAGAGCTCGGGGGGCCACGGCGCCGCTCCCCGCCGCCGTTACATAAGGAGGGGTGGGGGAGGGGAGCGGGCCCGGCCGCCGTTTTGAGGCGGCGGCGGCGGCGGCGCCTTTAACCGCGGAGCCCGGGCTGCGATCAGTGCGCGCCTCTCTGCTGCCCCCTCCCCGCCTCGCTGCAGTGACAAATCCGCTCCCCGCCCGCCTCCGCCGAGCCCAGCCGAGCCGGGCGGCGCCGGGAAGCGCTGCCGCGCGGCTCTGCACCGCCCGCCCGCCGCGGAGCCGGCCAGCCCCAGCCCCAGCCCCGGCGGCGCGACAGCAGGGAGCGGCGAGGGGCGCGATGGAGGCTCCGCGCCTGGCGCACACCATGAGCAGCCCCACTAGCCCCTGCGAGGAGGTGATCAAGAACCTGAGCCTGGAGGCGATTCAGCTCTGCGATAGGGACGGTAAGTCCGGGCTCGACGCGGCTAATCCCTGCAGACGCAAGATGCTGCTGCCCTCATGGATGCTAATGCAAATTAATCCCCGCGGCGAATGGTCCTTTGTTATCCCCCATGTATTTGTAGGTGCAAGTGTTTCCCACCCCTCCTGCCGCCGCCGCCACTCTCCTGCCATTGAGAACAAAAGAAAAAAGAGAAGGTTGCACCTTGCTGGAGGGAAGGGAGGGAAACCCGCCGCTCGCTAAGCCGTCCCTTGCGTTGCAGTGCGTTTACCCCTGGGCGAGCCTGCTGCACAGCCCTGCCCCTGCCAGGAATGGACGCTGGGCTTTATTCTGGGAGAACTAGAGCAGGCGCTGCAGGGAGTCCGGATCTAGAGACGGGGTAGTGGCCCTGGTGGGTTTTGTGTTATCCGTGATCTCCAAACTCCTTTGTATCGTAGGGCAGTTCCTGCGCTTAAAATACACAGGCGAATCTGCTGGCTGGCCTGGGCTAGCGGCGAAACTTGTTGCCGGTCGCTTGTGCGAGCGATAAGGCGGGGAGCGGGCCGACGCTGGGGCGCGCAAGATGGGGCTGGGGGAGCGGGCGCGGGCGGCGGCGGGGCCGGCGGTTCAGCACCGCGGACAGCAGCGCGCCGGCGGCGGGCGCGGGCGGGGCCGGGCCGGGCCGGGCGGCCGCAGCCCGCGGGAGCGCGGTGCCCGGGGGCAGCGGTAGGCCTTCCCCTGGGGGGCACGGCTGGACCGTCGGACAGATGAAGTTCGGGGTTTGGAGTTGCAGGTGCGGATGTTAAAGGTTATCCGGGTCGAAGCAACCAGATAAATGTCAAGTGGTGATGAGGGACAGCCAAAACAAATTTACGTGCTTGAAGCATCACTGAAAGCTGACTATGGTAGGAGCGAAGTAGTATCGTTTATGCACAACTATGACTGACAAAACTGGACGGAGAAACTGATTGTCAAACACTGAAAAAATATTTTCTTGTAGAGTGGCATAGAATTTGTGTTCATATACGACATTATTCTCAGCTTCTCATTTGATGCTGAATTATCAAAAATAGCTTCTCATTTTTTGAGGCAAAATGTGCTTTGGGTGTGGAATATATGTTACCCGGTAAATATACCGAGGAATGGAGATACTGTGTTAGTGAATGGTACGCTTGAATTAATGAAACTATTTCCCTGTTGTGAGTGTATTTTGGGAGCGTAACTGTTATAGGGGATGGTTATAGAAAGGCAGTCCAGCTTTCTCAATTATGTTTTTACAAATTAGTTGTGATGAAATACTTCACTTTTTTGACCTAGGCAGACTTAATATTTTAGATGCTGGATTTTTGTAAGCTCTTTAATTTTCTTGAAATATTTGAGAAATTGACGAGGCATTGAAGTCTTTTCAGTAGTTATTTTTATAGCTGCATTGGAAATTCTTTGATTTTTTTTTTTTTTTATCTTTGAATTAAGATCTACTATGCACTGCCATCCACTCATGCCTAACTCACTGCCTAGAGAAACTGAACTATGTTTATAGTAGTGGAGGCTAGACCATTCTTTTGTTAAAACACTTTTTCATGTATATTTGTTTTTATTAATACTAGAGAGAAATGAAAATAGATGAATTATGCAGTCCTTCCTATTTGTCTACCCCAAGTAATTGTAGTGAAGTACTCCATGTTAATCATGGCAGATGAAAAAAAGCAAATGGAAAAATGTAGTATTTTTAATTTTAATTCCCTTTTGAATAGGCTTCACTGGAAAGTAACAACTTTCCTGTAGGTATGGCTTTACAAACTGATCTTGATCAAGTGAGCCACTATCATACAGTCATTGCTTTCTACAATACATGGTTGAATTTCTGAAGGAGGCACCTATATCAGGCATGTAAAATACGCAACTCAGTGCCTAATTTGGCACCAGACTACACTTGAGCGTACTTCAGTATTTCCTACAGGTGGCACTTATGTATCAAAAAGCTTGTTTTAATGGGAACATAAGCAAGCAAAGGTTAGGGCATTAAACTTTATAGGTAAGCGCACAAACGTATACGCAACACATTGAGATCCCTAATTGTGTACGTGGGTTTCGTTAGTGCATTTTGTATTATAAATACAAATTACAATTTATTTTAGGGTATCTTTGTTCTAAAAGATGTAGTTCTTAAGGTGATATGTTGGCATCACTAAGGTTAATCAAAGTTTTGTGATTAATATCAATATATTACCGATAGTGAATTAAAAATATGCTAGCTTTTCGTATTTTGAAAATGTCCTTGATCTCTAAGCTGTAGTAACTGTAAAGGCAATCAGTGAAACGATAACACTACATATCCACCTATGATAAATTCTGCAGCACACTTAGTTTGGAATTGCAGGTAATGCTGCAGTATAAACATAAGCAATAATGGAATATTTGTGCAGATAACAAAATATTTTTCTTGTTCTCTAAGATGCGGGAGTTAATATTACAACGTTTTGTATTCAGAAAACTGGGTTACACCTCCTATGGACGTATATGCAGGAGCCAGAAATCCAGGAATTGGAGTGAGCAATTAATAATATCACAACAATTCATATCTTTTTAGATTTTTTTCTGTTTTTTTCAGTGGTTTTTTTTTGCAAGCATTGTCATCTCTCGTAATGAATCAAAACCATTTAGAAAACTTACAAATGTCAAATAAAAGAAAACAAATGTATGCATTTTGGACATTATTAATTTTTAAAACAAAAACACCTGGTAAGATTTGTTTTAAAGTGAATGCAACATTATAAAGCCAATTATCAGCTCTTTTTTTCAGCATTCTCTGTTATTTACAAATGCATCTTGCATTATTTTTTCTTATTATTTTAGGTGGGTCTACTAGGACAGCTTAGTATTAGTCTATTGTACAGTCTAATATGTAGTTCCTTAGAACTCTGTTGAACTCACATTATGTATAGGAAAAAGTGTTTCATTTGTTATTTTCCTTTGCCATATTTGAACATTGCAGCCATATTTCTGTAAACTTAGGCCAGGAAAGAATGTTTAATCTGTGCCAAAAATTCTGGTGACCTTTTTATAAAATTTGTATTAGCCCTACCTAGGGATTAAGCCTTTAGTAGATGGATGCCCTTTATGTCATGAGCACACAAATTCTATGAAAATATATCTAACTTCAGAAAATCATAAGCCTTTGAAAAAAACCTGTGCTTTTCATAGAGTTGGTAGAACAGTCTTAGATTTTAGCAGCTGAATTTCCTGAAGCTCCACATTGTGGTTGTGCAGTGCTCCCCCTACAGATACTGCACTTTGGCTGCTGAGATCCTGCCAGAATGGCAGCAGTGACGCTGTCATCTGCTTTCTGTGCTCTTACAGTTGACATAGCTGGAAAGCAGAAGACACCGATCAGAACACAGAAAGGAGAAAAGCAGAGCAACAAACCTTCAATGAGGATGTTGGAAGTTGGGAGACATGGACTGGGGAGACGGGGAAGAAAACTGGCTCAGAAGGCACATGGGCTTGTTGCTAATAAAGACTGAGGCAGTGGCTGGTCAAGGGTGGAAGAACAGGAAAGGCTTAGAAGCTGGGGATGTTTGTGAGGATTAGATTAAATGGGAAGGCAGAAGTGGGCAAAATGACCCTGAATGAGAACAGGAAAAGAAGATGAAGGAGCGGGGGAATAATCCAAGTTTGGGCAGGGTACCCAGGGGAGTAAAACTGGGAAAAGAGATGAGGGGGTGTTCACCCAGATTAGATTAATTGGGTGAATGAGGATGGAATGAGAACTGGGAACCTGTGAAGAGTAAACCTGGAGACCTGTCTGCAAAGAAGAGACAGAAAGTCCAAGAATGTGGAGGGGGGAACTGGGCAGTTTGGACCACAGAGGTTAGGAGTAAAGGAATGGAACTAGGACTTACTGAGCAAAGAGACTTGGGACTGAAAGGAGGAAGGAAGGAAGGAATTCATTCATAGGAAAGAGGAACAGGACTTTTGAAGTGTGACTGCGGAGTAGAAGAAGAGGTGAGAAAGGAACAAGTTCAAGAAACAGGGCAGAAGTAGCCATGTTTGGCGTGACAGCCAGAGAAAGGTCAGTGCGTGTCAGCATGTGCCATCTTCCAAAGCCACACACAACCCCAGGACACCAAATTCTCCTTGTTCATTCGCCAGCAGAGAGGTCTAAAATCCATTGGCAAAGTGCAACATCTGTTCTCAGTGCTTATCTGTGTGAAGAATGGCAGTCTGGTACGGCTGATGGTTGGGCCATTAGCTCAAATGGTAGCATCTGTGCCTGTTGCTGTGCACCTAAATGTTCCAGCACTGCAGGTTACCCATATGAGAATTGATATGAAGCCACAAGTAGATTTTTAATCTCTTTTTTTTTAGTTGCTATTTTGTAAAACCTAAGAAATTGCAGACATATAATAGGTTATTAACGGTACCGAAATGAGGACTTGGAACTAGGAAATGGTGAAAGTTCAGTCCTCAGTGCAGAACCGGCATGGTGTTCGGATGTTTAATGTTTTGCAGTGAATACTGGGGATATTGAATAGCGTGTTGTAAACAAGGTGGGGGAAGAAAGAATGGAGAGAGACATTTAGTTCTAACCTGGAGTCTATTCCAGACTTTCTGCATGGAACTGAGCAAGAGCTACCTACTTTTCAAAGGGTTTTTTTACTTGTTGTGTTTCTACTTTTCTGGGTGTTTGCTCCTGGTACCGTAGTGTTAGGACTTCAGGGGTACTGAGAGCCAATAGTGGCAGCTGACTTCAGTGAGAGTAGGACTTTGAACATACAAAGCACAGTGCTAAATGCTTTGAGAAAAGAGATGTTAACCACCTTAAATGGCACTGAAAGTTAGTAATCATCTTTTAACTTCTCTGTGCCTCAGTTTTCCACATGTAAAATGGAAGCAGTGTTATTGCCTCCCCTCACAGAGATGTTTTCAAAATAAACTAATGAGTGTTTGTTAAGCAGCCAGGCACTGTAGTAGCCTGGAAAACCCATGAGGTGCATGGAAAAACCCACAATGAAATTCATAATTTTGTCTTCAGAGCAGAATATAATAATGTGTAGCAAATAAGTCCTGGGACTACACACTGAACAATAGCGAATAGCTGTTACAAGAAAAATAGTTCATTATGTACGCACTATTCATTATGTATGCTGAATGAGTCAGAATTTATATAGGAAAAAATAGTATGTAATCATGCAGTTAAAGACTATATAATAATCTGAACAAACAAAGAGGACAATTTAAGGTTATTCAAGTATGCTACATTCTGATGTTTTCTAACTGTTGATGGCTTAAACTATACAATCTCACTGAAGTGCTTTTAAAGTTTGGGTTTGTTTTTTTTCTGCGTTCACTTCATGTATCTGAACATAGTATTTGGGTATCAGGATCAGAACCAGAATTGGTATCTTGGCCAGTTTCAGTTGCATAAATCGATTTCATCACCTTCCAAACACTTGACACCATCAAAATTGTTTAGTCTAACAAGCTTGTATAAAAGCATTATATCATACAAGCTAAGATGTCATTTCTGTTTGATGTAAACAACTTGCATCTTTGGCTTTCCATGTTATTCAAGCATGTCTCATGTTTTCTTATTTATTTCAGAAGTTTATTATGATGCTGGATTTATTGGAGCATTCTGAAAGATATTTCTAGAGTTTGTAAATGGGAGTTTTCATGGCTGTATCATGTACACATCTGCCTTTCAAACAGAAGGGATAAAGTGGCATCATCTAGTCTCCAGATGCATTCTTCAAATCCCATTTTTGGCATTATGGAGCAGTATCGCTGCTATTTCTGAAATGTTATCCTGTGAGTCTCAGAGATGGGGCAGAATTGAATTCCTAGGTAGACTCCTTGCATAGCTGTTTGGTTTTTTTTTAAACTATGAGAGTTCTCAGCACAGGAATAAACAATTCATATTTTCGTATCCATCATAATAGAGAGGTGCTTGTAACTGTGATATTTTGATAGGACACAAAATTCAGAGACATGTTTATTGTTTTTTTTCCTCTTCCCAACTGCAAGTTTGGAGATTTAAATTCACTCTCTTCAAAATGCAAGCTGTATTACTTTTCTAGGGTTTGAATGATGGAATGGCCAACTAAGAAATGTATTTCTTCCATAAAATTTCACATGGCTGAACTTAAAAATACCAAGTTGGGGTTTTTTTTGTGGCAAGCAATAATGCTGCTTCAGGTAGGAGCTAAAATCTACTACATATCTTCAAAAGCTCTGTTGTTGCAAAGAAAAATCTTTACTATGCTTTTAGCTTTACATTCTTGTCAGAGACTAAGATTTTCACATGTAATATTCCTTACTGTTAAGACACAGAAAAATACTAAATGGAGCCAAGCAACTATTTTAAAGCCTTCATGAATGTTCTTTAGAGTTGTGGAAGAGAAGAAAACTAATGATTTGCTTATGTCTTTCACTTCAGCTCACCATTGCAAGTATTTTATCCTGTCTTGTTTTATATCATAAGCAATGATGCCACTAATAACTAGCGAGGCTTTGCTAGAAACAGACTATTCAACATTCCTGTGGCAAGGAATGTAGTCATCGCCATTCTTCCTTTATATTCTTTAATTTTTAGAGTTATTTTCCTGCCTTCTTCCTCCCTCATCAGCTCCTTTTAGAGCTTTATGCCACTCAAATCTGTGTAATTGATTATTAACTATTTTAACTGGCAGTGACCAAGTTATATATTATTAGCTATTTAAGTCTTGCCTGGTATTCTCTTTGTGCTCCTATTGATTCAATTATTCTCCACTGAAACTTTTCTAGATCCTTTATAAAGCAACTGAAATGCTTGATGTGTAATTATGCCCAATTCACATGCAGAAGCACTGTTCTCTCCCAGTGCTATACGCTGATATTGCTAGGTTGAAACTCAAATATATAATGTGGGTTTTGTAGTTAATTTCTACTGATTGTTATAATTAAGGCTTTTTAAACATTACTGTCTCCCGTGTATGTCCCTTCTTCTTTGTGTTTGTTTCAGATTATAGTTCCCAGATGCATTCTTTTATTTATTCTGTAACAGAATCCATTTTATCATTTTCTGCCTATGTTTCTAAGCCATCTTGTGCTTGCAGCTCCTTTTATTTTGATGTTGTGTGCAATGCAGAAATGTGATCTCTCTTTCCAGATCATTCATAAAGATGCTTATTTAGCCTGGAAGTAGCCACAGGCTCTATGGTAGCCCATTAGACACCTGAACTCCTTAGCTGTTTTGCAACGCATCAGTCTCATCTCTGCCAGCCAGTGTTCAGCCCTGCAGATCAGTAGTTCTTAATAAGTACAATGGCAGGAGGAATCATTTAGGGAAGAGAAATTGTACTCCCTCCAGTATCTGAGAAGCAGGAATGCCAAGCCAACCCCTCACTTAAAATTTCACGTATCTTCTGCAAATCTCAAAGACAGAACCTGTTTTTCTTGAGTAAGAGTTAAGCCATTAGTATCCTCGTAATCTGTTTCATGTTCCATCTTTAACTAGATGCAGCAATTTTCTTCTCGGCCTACGAATCTGATGGCTCTACCACCTCTGGTAAACTGTGTTCTGAGCTTGCTTCTGTGAATTCGCTATTTACCCTGCAGTTATGCCTGTATAATATAGATCAGAGTCTGCCCTACAGGCCACTTCATCTTTTACAGCACCTTTCCGGTGAGGTCCTTGGTCCCAGAGCCATAGCTTCTAGAACAAGCAGAATATTGCTTTTGTCATGTAAGGTGTGGGAGGAGAGACTATATCACCTTCTTATTTAGAGTTCTCTAGTATTTCATCACTCATTTTTGAATGGCTTCCAGTCAGGCATTGTTGTGTTCAATTGTCTCCAAAGGCTTGGTGAAGCTTATCTTCCTGACCTTGGGTTTTCCTTCTGGGACTTCTCTGCCTCATTAATTTTCCCTTTTTTTCCTCCGAAATCTAGAAAGATCTCCTGCTTTACCCATTCTTTGTAATTTCCTCCATCTTTTATTATTCATGCCTCTATATAGCAGATTTAGAGGCCCCAGCTTTTCTGAATAAGGTAGTTTTCAGTTCCCTTTGTGCTGCTGAAGTAGTGCCAACATTGTTAACCACAACTGAGAAGGTAATCTTTAAAAGTCCTTACAGTCTGGGTTTGTTTTTCTTAGTCCACTTGGTACAGCAGGTACATCTGCCGTATTGCCAGCATGCATGGCCTTTTGTGCTTTATGTGACCTGGAAGGCTATATTTAATTCTGGCTGAACGCAGCCTAGAATCATCCACTAAGTTTTCTCTTCTCTTTTGATAGAAGTTTTAGCATTTTACTTGCAGACCACTTTCTTCAAAAATTTATAAACATGTCTGAAAAAGTAGTACTAACTTTAACAATACATGATACATGTATAAAATATGTCACTACTGTAGGAAAGTATGAACAAATACAATGTTTATGATGTTGGAACTAAAGAGAGCTCTGCTCCACGATCACTTCCTGTGGTTTCCACACTAGGTTTTGTTACACAGTGGAGCATCCTTTATTTAACCTTGAAAATGTTTCCTTCAGCACAGAAGGTTTGGTTAGCATTTGTTGTAGTGTTTGTAGCTGGATCAATTTTCACAGTGGTGTTTGTAGTTGAATCATTAATCAATTTTATTTTATTGTTTTCACAGAGTGTTCTTGTTTTATTTATGCTTGAATGAACAAGCTGTTTTGCATGGATGTTTTCAAAAACAATGATTAGCTATATTGTTTTTATAACCTACAACAGTTTCTCTGAGCTTTGACAGTCCTAGCTGCTGCCAGAAAGGGGAAACCTTAAAACTAATTTGGTGTTACTCTTTCATTCCTGCAGAATGACAGAAAGTATCATCAGAGTTGCACTCTTTCTTAGTTCCAAGTACGGAGTGTGTCTGGAGTTTATTTCTCCAATACTGTTAAGTCAGACACAGCTGGCAGCTCTAGGAGAAGCATAGTTTGAGGAATTCCCACGTTAAGCTTTGTATATCAATGCAGTCTTGTTAGGAGAATTCTGCAGTTGGCAATTGTCAGAAGCATCCCATAAATTTATTCCCTGAGTTGTTCCATTGGCTTCAGTAAGACTTTGTGTAAAAACAAATTTGCATTCGTAACATGGTATGATTAAGATCTTACAACTACTGTATTTTCATAACTTTTGTTGTGTGTATTCTATCTTATTTCATACAGATAGGCATCAAATGCGGAATTTCTCTCTTTAGGTTGCAGTTTGTCTGGATTTCACCTATTTTTAGTTTTGGGCTAGAAATAACATTTTTAAAAGATTATTCTGGGGTTTTTTGAAGTTCGCTTCCATGTGTACTCATAGTTGAAGGCATATGGACTTTAAAATCAGCAGGATGAACAAGATGTTAAAAGGCTTTTTCAATCTTGGCCAGCTGTAAGTACTGGTATACAAGTATCAGTGGAGTGATTCATGCTGTGTCGTTGGTCCTTTTAATCCAATTTATGTAAAGGGAAATTATACATAAGTTTATATAAACTAAGGGATACAATTAAGAACAGAGTGAGCAGCAGATTGTATTTTAATGCTACTAAGGTGCATCTGATGACATAAAGTAAATATTATGCACTTACACTTTTATGATGGAATTTATGGTGGTAATGTAATATAAATGCTCAGTAGTAAACATGTGGCCTTCAGAGCGCTAATGTTTCTGACGAATTTCTAGCCTTTACATTTTCAATGTAATTTCAAGGCATATCTCTAATCACAGGAACTGAAAATCCCCAAACCTATCTGCTCACTGAATCCATTACATCACAGAGAAGTTCTGTCCCTCTTGTGTGGAACATACTGGAATTTTAGCCAGTGTTACCTGTTCTCTGATGACACAGCTACTACCTTACCCTTCATGAAAGGACAGATTTGAGCAGTAAGACTTGACACACACTTTATTGGGATTGTCTCACCTCTGCCCATGTGTAGAGGTTACTTTCTCTTCCCCCTTAGATGGAGGCACCTGAAACTCCAGGTACATTTTGTTGTTTCCTCTGTGAACTGCTTCGTACCATGCTTTAGAACCTCGACCCATTGAATACGTTGCTTCTGAACTTCACTTTGTCACTCTGTTTAGGTAGCATGGAGTTCTTAAATCATATTTGATTTACAGGGATCTGCGTATAGCAGCCTTTCTAGAATATGAGAGTTTACTTCCAAGTTTCGTGAAACATCAGGTAGCCAGGTGTGCCCCAGCATGTCCTGTGTAGTAGGAACATGTCTAGTACTCTGTGCTTTCTCATAACTGTACAAGTGCAGGGAGGACAGAATCAGGTTCCTTATGTAAAAAATACTGATTCTCTTCCTTCTATTTTTGTATATTCTGTAATGCTCAGCTGGTTTCTGGGTCGCTTCCTTGAGCAAACCATCAGCAAACCACCTAGGCTGTCTGGTGAGGCTGTCAGCCGTAATGCAAGTGTGCAGTAATTGAGATGGAAGCCATACGGTGAAACTAAATTCTTCAGCATATCTTAGTATGCTTGTTATATTTAGCTCATATAGTAGGGAGTGTGAGTTGGAAAGCATTACTTGAGATGCTTTTAAATGCTGTAAATCCAAAAGATGAAAAACAAATCTAAATATGAATTATTTTAAAGTAACATACCGGGGGACTTGGTTGGCTTAGTGAATTTGTAGTAGACTGTGCAGCTATTCCTCCATAGGTAATAATTCAATTTTGTCTTACCATGATCATGACTGATCACTTGTCATGATCCAATGACTGTTTGATAGCCTGAATGATAAGACTACAAAAGACTTTGTAATGGAAACTGTTTAAAGTATCCAGCTGAGCTGTGCTTTTTTAAAAAAAAAATAATCTGGAACTATTGAGGACCATGGCGTACCAATGGATTTGAATGATAGAATGGTTTGGGTTGGAAGGGACCTTAAAGATCATCTGGTTCCAACCGCCCTGCCATGGGTGGAGACACCTTCCACTAGCCCAGGTTGCTCAAAGCCCCATCCAACCTGGCCTTGAACACTTCCAGGGATGGGGCATCGACAGCTTCTCTGGGCAACCTGTTCCAGTGCCTCACCACCCTCACAGGGAAGAAAGAAATTAATCAGATGATTCAGAATCTGATGGTTCAGAATTGTTATAGGTTTCTTTTAACTTAATTACATCAAAACTTCAGTTTGAGTTTTCTCCCCTTCATTAGACAATCTTCATGAGAGAATCTACATGAGAGATCTGTTACAAATGCCATCAGGACATGAAAATGATGAGCTGGAGTCAAGACTTTTATAAACCCACACAGTCTATATGCTATACCGTGTCTGAATGAGGGGTGAATTCTAACGTGGCGAAAACTCTGCTTAAAGATTTCTTTTGACTACAGTATTCATAGCTGTGTCATGTATATTCTAGTATCTGTGATAAGCTTGAACTCATTGTAGCCTTCCCCTTGATAGGGAGTATTTATCAGGGTCCTCTCTCATTTCTACATGCTTGCCTACCTTAACGAAACTGACAGCAACCTAAGTTATCTATGCACTCTCTACTTTTGTCAGAGGTTCAAAAGTTAGTAACTGTCAACCAGTTGCAGACCCACATCCAAAGACCTTGACGATGTTTGCCCTAGGAAACCAGCTAAAAATGAAACAAACCAGAACAACTCCAGCTCCTGCCAAAAAAGGCTCTCAAAACCCCTATATCTTTTATTTGTCAGGGCCTGAGAGAGTCTGAAACCTGCATAAAATTTAAGTTAAAAAAAATAGTACAAGTTACAGAGTAGAATCTCCTGAACTATTGTGAATATGTAATAGATTTCAAATCACAGTTAAAAAGCACAAACTGGTGTAAAACAGAGCCAAATCCTATTCCTTACAAGAGATCTGTGTGAAAAGCACACTGCAATTACCAGTGCGCTGAAGTAAAGAAATGCTCATTCATGCTGCAGACTGCCAGCATATCCAGTGAGTTACAAAAGCCCACTCATGCTGAGCACCCTACTTTCTCAAGAAAAATGCTTAGTAAAATTGTGTTCCCCAGCCTTGAGTTCTCTCTGCTGCCCTCCAAGTGATGGGTTTTGCCTTTCTCTCTGGGCTTCCCTTTGCTTGAAAGAAAAGTGAGTCTTAAGTGAAAATCCTTGTGCAATCAAGGCAGTTGCAGTTTTCAGACAAGCTGGCAGGTCAAATTAAAGCTCATGTGAATACAAGGCTGCCTCTCCTTGCTCGATTTGAACTCACATGACTTAACTTGAAGTAGAGAACACATTTTTTGTTTTGATTAAGACACAGCTGCAATAAATGGCACAAGTTGTTGCCAGCCAAATAAGAATGAGGTAAATGAGTATGAGCATGAGGTTCACAGTAATAAACTAAAATGAAAGTGTTTGTTTGTCTCTCTCTTTTGTTTAGTGACATGTGAAAGCACAAATCATGAAAGGCCACTCACTTCTCTAATATACAATTAATATTAAAATTAGTAGAAGATTAAGGTCAATGCTTTGCCCTCAGTTACACTGTGTTAGATGAAGAGCATTGGAGCAATTAGGCCAGTGACCCAGAGCAGTGTAACTTGGATCGGAATCTGGACCCAAACAACTTGTCCAGGGTCATACAGTCAGTGCCTTCATCTATGAGATCTGTTTTCTTTCATTGTTAGTCGTGGAGACATAGGCAGTTCCACAGTCTCAGAGGCAGCTGTACTTGTTTATTCATCTAGAAGAGAAAAACCATGCCATAAGCAGCTCCAGATCCCTTCCGGCTCCAAAATCTGCCCCTTTAGTAATCAACAGAGTGGGGATCTGCTGAAAAATGTCACTTCCTGTTTTCCAGCAAAACAGTACTGAGATAGCATCCTTCTGAAAACACACCACAAAATGGGTCTGAGTGCAGTCTGAAGTATGGTCAGAATTTCATAAGGATGCATAGATACTTGGCCATGCAGGCTTCTCCTGCTAAATGAATAAGGTACATGTGACAAATTGATCTGCTCTTATAGTAGTGTTTCTGATGTAGTTACTTGCTTTCAAAATCTGGAATTCCATATGACTGAAGGTATGCGTTATATGCTAATTCTAGTATATATAAGTGGCTGTAAAGTACATTTTAATTTTTAAATGACATTTAAATTAAGCTAGAAGATGGTTTAGAGCCTTTTGTATCCCTTATTACCTTCTTTCCCTTTCAGCAGCTGAGAAATGCTCATTTTAATTAAAATTTGTTTTTAAAATGCATCTTGCAGTCAACACATGCTGAGAAGAGCAACTTACCACCCATGTACTATAAGCTTGCTGTGCTGAACGAAATGGGAGCATTACTTTAATTAGTAGTAAATACTGTGGTGGCTTAGTGTTTGCGGTCTACTATAACGTCCTGTTTGATTTCAAGAAGGTAGAATTGCACTAGCCTAGTCCTGACGGCCAGGGGTATGAAACTCAATGGTGTGCCAGTAGGAGTTGTAGTACAGCTGTAGCTATTTGTGCCACATGGCAATTCTCATTCCATAGAAGGTTGCAGAGAAGCTTGTTTAGCTTCAATGTGGCAAGGTACAGTAAAAAATAAAACTACATCTTTAGTATAAGCAGTCTAAGAGAACTTTAGTGGAAACAATATATCAGTATAAATCTGTTTGCATATACGAGTCATTCAGCAGAGAGGATCAGGAGCAAGATGCTGATGTTTGGTGGTGTTATTTGTACTCAGTCTAAGCTTATCTGGCCAATTCAGGTTGGTTTTGATATTCATGGGTCATAAAAGGAGGTCCCACCACTTCTCCTCAGCTCTGTACCACAAAGATTTGGTCAGTCCTTAGAGCATGGTAAGATCAGCAGATCTGCATATCTTAGATAAGGGGAAAAGTAGGCATGATAGTATGTCAAATTAATCTTCTGGGCTAGGTGGTGGTTTTTTTAGTGTCTTACAGTTTTCCCGGTCTTTAGTGAAAAAACGTGTACCCACATGATTATTCACAACCTTCCAGTTGCATATTTTTATCTGATAATGACATTCCTCCTTTTTCATAATTTCCCCATACATTTTTTTAACACAGTGAAAATTAAATTTTGTGTGCACATATGTGTGTTTAGCTTAGCATTTTACTGAGTTAACACTCCTCAACTTACGTGTAATAAAAATGCAAAAAGGAAAGAGGAAAAACTGGGTAATAGTGGCCCAGTCTTGTGGAACACCAAATACTTTATAGAAGCATAGAGGCATCCATTTGTCATAAAAATTTTCTCCCAAAAAATATCTGTAAGGAGTAAGGGAAACTCTAAAATGGTGTAATTGTATCAACAGCCACTTGCATCTATTTCCATTTTAGTACTCAGTCTTTCAGAAAGTCTAGGTTTTCGGCTGCTATTGACATTCTGAAAATGTGGTTTAGTTTTGAATGAGTAAATACTAAATACTTTTAAGACATGAGGATACTCAATAAGAATTTAATCTTACTGAAAGAATAAGGTCAGCCTTGCTGTATTAGCCATTGCACAAAGTTTTGCTGATCAGATTTTCAGTCAGTGCTCTGGGTTTGTGAAACTCGTGTGTGCCTCCACAATTCACTTTCAGCCATAGGTATGAATTGTTAGATATTTTCAGCCAAGTTTTCAGAATCCCTCAAGTAACTCAGCTTAAATCCCATTGATTTCAGTAAGACTCTTCTAAATCATTTAGGTATTTCTGAAGATGTTACCAAATGTTACTTAAATTTTTGCTTCAACTAAGGATGGGTCAAAAATCAAAGGAAGAATTGGCACTGAACTGGAAGAATTGGCTGATAACAACAGAGGACAACTCACAGTGATATATCTGAATTTTCCTTATGGTAATAACAAAAGAGGAAACAATTATTTTGAGAAATTAGTTTAATGATGCAACTTAATGCATTATTTATTTTTAATTAAAATTAATTAAATTACAGTTATTAAATAATTTAGCTATAATTGCAGTTAGCAAGATATAAATTCATCCACATTCAGGTTAAATGGTCCTGAGATGTTTGATCCTATTAATGCTTTCAGAAAAAATATTGTGGGGATAAGTGAAAAACTCTGAAGTATTTGACACAGAAATTCAGAGAAATTATTCTTGAAAAGTTTATCCTTTTTAAAGTATCCATCCAGAGGATATTTCTGAGTCAGCGAGGTATAGATTTCTTTGCTATGGGAGTTCAGAAATTGGCTGCAGTGTAATACTTACTTTTTTCTCCTATGTTCTTTTTCTTGTTTCTCTTTAGTGAGAATCTTGCAAATTCTTAGAGGTTGCTGTTGCATCATGAGAATCATGAGAATTGATGAATGCAATTTAGGAAATAATTACAAAAGGTGACTTCAGCTAGCTCTTAACTTCTGTGACCTCCCTCTCTAGTATCTGAAAAGAATTAGACTCCTCCAGGGCAAAGTTAAATGTGAGAGCTAGCTGTAGGTATTCAGATTATCCAATTTAGGAAACTGCCTTTCTTCACTGAATGGAAAGTGAGCCTGAGGAGACTAACCACCCAAAGCTGATGTTGGTCTTTGTTAGCGTTTTCTTCTTTCTTAGCATAGTAAGAGTATCAGTGGTTTCCACAGTAGTACATCATATCAGTATTGTACATGAACATCGTTGCAAGTCATATGTATAAAATCTTTTGAACAGTAGTCTTTGCTTGTGAATTAGAGGATGCATCTTTTGTATAAAATTTAGTCCAGGTGTAATTCCACAGACATCCGTGGTTTTATGGCAGGAGTGAATGTTGTTCCTGCTTTTTCCTTGTTACTGTATCTACTGTCATTTTTAAGAAGCAAAGAAATGTTTGGGTTTTATTATCTTTAACTTTGAAGGAGTACATATGGCCCAACAAATCCACTCTTGAGAATTTTGTATCTAAGCCAAAATTTATATTCCACAGAAATGTTATAATGGGACTACTTGATTTCTGCTTACTAATTATAGTAACCTTCTCTGTACAGATAAACTTAATTTCCTGTTTAACCTAATGTTGCCTTCAGTGTCCACTGAGAGAATGCTTGAGCTGTAAACCAAAGCCCTACAGTTCTGATGGCATAATCATATTCCAAAATATACCAGTGTAACTCTTCATTTGCGCTACTAGCTGTCAGGTTTGCCACACTTGCATTGTGTATTCCCATTGATGTTAGTGGAAAACATACTTAGGCACATGTGAGGAAACTAAGCCCCTGAAGTCCCATCTGCACAAGATCTCAAAATACATGCTAGTCAAGTGCTTTTGCTAAGGGCAAATGAGCATCTCAGTTGAGTTAGCGTTCAAGTGAATGGCAAACCTTCAAGACTGTGCTGAATGATTTTCTTTCATTATACACTGTCCTTCAGTTGCTGTACTACACCTCCTGTCAGGTAGCAACTGAGTCTCTGAGCTGTCCTCATGAAATGAGAGGCTGCTTGCAGAACAAGGTTTCAGTCCTGTAGTTGACAGCAGGCAGTGAGAAACGAGGCTTGGGAGAGAACGGGGCGCTGCTCAGTGGGAACTAAGAGCCCGCATGTTTGTTGCTGTCAGCAGCAGGACTGAGATACTGGTCTGCTCCTGATTTGAATCATGGGACCACTTGTAGAGTACCTTTGTTCTCCATGTGAGATGGAGGAAGAATTGAGTCCTTTGTAAGGGGCTGAGAGAAATTCTTTAATACAGAAACTAGACGATCTGGAGATTGCTCGGTGCTTTATGTAGGCACAGTTTTGGGGTGCCCTCTCCGCTGAAGACGACAGCTGTACTAAAGGCACAATTGTGCTCACAAAGTCTAGTATTGTTCTCTTTGTTTTGCAATGTGGAATATTCCTGCGGAAGTCAGTGGCATAGATGAGTAGGAAACAGCTAAATTAAGCCTTGAGTTATAGTTATAAATAAGTAATGCTTTATTTTCAAAACTATTTTTTAAAATTTTGGACGGAGTGCACATTGTCTTACTAGAAAATGCACAACAGTAGTATCGGACATGGAGAGGAAATGAGGAGAAGATTTAGAGGGGTTTATCCCTCTAACAGGATTTATAGAGCCAGGCATTCTCTCTTTATCTAATGTAGGAATTGGTTTTACAAGGGTACTTATTTAGAAAATATTCTTAAATATGATTATATAAATATAAAAATCTGTATTGGGAGTTAGTTTACCAGGGGAAAGGCAAGAGAGACATTTCAGAATCTGACTATTCGCTCATTTTTTGTACAAAAAGGAAGCATGAATAAAGCATAAATGTTACTTACGTGGTTATGGATGGCACGCTGAACTTTGAAATAGAATAGCTATCCTGGAGAAGTGCCACTTACATGGCCTAACGAACAACAGCCTTGATTTGATAATTTTATAAATGTTGTATTTGTATTTCTGCTGTGTGATTTCATTGTCTCTCTTGCACAAGGTGTTGCAGTGAACATTGAAATTCTTGATATTCTGGTTAATTATTTGCTTGGTAGGGACATACTTTCCTGGTCCCGTAAAACAATTTTATATAGCTAGCAGTTGGACAGGGACCCATTCATTCCAGAGATCAGGAGAAAAACATGATATTGTATTTTGGTTAGTTAAATTTAAAGTATGCAGCTAATACATAATTTCCTGTCACTTCCTGTCATTTTTGATGGTTATACAGAAAGAAGAATTCTCCCTCCTATTGAATTTTTGAGGAAATAAAATACCTCCACAGTAAGTTGGCGAATTCAGTCTGAATTATAGCACTCATATATTGTCAGTCTATATCAGTTTTCTAGAATTACAAGCTTAATATTTTACCTTTATAGAGCTGATATATAACCAATCAGCTGAATTATCAAGACAAGGAAAGGTAGAAATTTTTCTGTTTCAGAAGGCATAAAGTTGTCTCAGTTCATTTTATGGGAGTTACTGTTTCTAAATGAGTTCTCAGTTGTTAGTATCAGTATCTAGTAAGAGGATTTCTTATGCCATGGTACCTAGGTGCTCTTTATGAAGTTGATCCCCTCTCATCAAACATTTCTACTTCAAAAGGTCATAGCTAATGTCTCCCATTGTATTGAAAATGTTAACTTGAGAAAAAACATTTTCTGTTTCCCCCAATGGATATATTTTAAGATCTGAAAACGGTGACATTTTAAAAAAATGTGATTTGTATTATAAGATTTTGTTTGGCTTTTGGTGTGTTTATTACATGTGCTATTGGTATCTGTGTATAATGTTAACCTGATCTTTTGAGGTCTCAGAAATTGCTTTACCTTATAGTTTGTTCCTCTGTGCCTGTCATCCTCATCTACATATCTTTTGATTTTCAGATATCTTCCCAGAATGCATTAAGGATTCAATGTTACCTTTTAATTTTGTGCTATGTGGGTACAGTCTCCCCTTGCTTATTTTCTGGCTCACAAACCTTAGTCACATTTCCCTTATCAAATTCCTAGGTTTTCATGGAGCTGACACTTCACAAAAGTAACTGCAGGGGTTAGTATCTTGTGTGTCTTTCTAAAGACAGTACAGTACAGCACTTAGTGCATATCTTCTGCATGACAGCAGCCCAAATAAACCCCAAACTATGTGAACCGGATGAGTGAAATTATATCGGTGTAGGAGAATATTGTGGTGACATAGAAGTGGCATGACGACTGTTCCACTGGCTTTCCTCCCAGTTGCTGGTTGTGGGATATCACCAGAGCTTCCTTGTGCTTTTGGCATTCCCAGTTAGTTCAGTAGATTCCAGGTGTCTTACCTGCCATAAAAAATTGCAGTAACCTAGAGTCTGCTTTGACTTGCTTTAGCACAGATGGCCACGGTTTGGGTGAAAGGAACAATTACCCTTGAATCTAGGCTTTATTTTTGTAGCAAACTTTCAATCCTGGGCTGCAGGTCAGTGTTAGAGGTGGAGGTTCTTCAGTAGCTTGGCATGTTACATAGGCTTAGTTTTCTTTACTGTTTGTATAGTCCCCTAAAATATGTGTTTTGTATCACCTAGTTTTCCATCATGTGGTTTTTTTGTTTTGTTTTGTTTTTTTTTTTTTTTTTCCATCAGAAAGCCATTTTTCATCACATAAATGTCAAAAGACCTCATTTTTTTAAAGTGTCTTGAACTGTTTTCTTCTTTGTTGCTGCTAGAGTTAAATTCAGAGGACAGCCAATCTTCGGATAGAATTTAAGTAGGACCTGCTATTTACTTTGCTGTTCCTCTACCAAGTTTTAGTTGAGCCTTAATTGAGTGCTTTGACTTTAAGAAGTAGTGATGTTTCCATATTTTCAATTAAATTCTTTGGGAATTATTAGATTCTATGACTTCTAACACTATGTTTATTTGAAATCTCTAAATATATGTCTTCTGGAAAATTAAACTGAGGTTTAAGGAGATGTTTTTTGCAAATCATTGTGAAATCAAAGTTTAAGAAACTGCTGTTCCCAAGTCCAAGTCACCTCCTCAGCTGAGAATGTGGTAGCTAGACTAGGGAGCTCTTAGGATGTTTCAGTGTAACTTAGAGCTGGAAAAGACAGGGTTGTAACTGGAAATAGCCATCACTAACAAACATTCCGTTGTTTGTGTTGTGTTTTGTTTTAAATCTAGACCGTATTAAATGCAAAGATTTTCATCATCAGATAAAGAAACTTCTTAATAGCAACCATTTCAGATGCAAGGACGAGCATGAGATTTACAACGTACAAATTGACAGCCCAAAATGCCTTAATGTTTTTTTACAAATCCCTTGGGAACACGTTTTCAAAGATCCATGGCAATGGTGGTGGCAGCTTAGGAGAGGCATAATAGTGATTTCTGAATGTCTGCTCCAAAAGCATCAGAAGTCCATGTTTCCCACAACATGACTCTAAAGACACTGAAGATTTATCCCTGAGTACAAAGAAACTTAGAACCACGTGATTTGTCTTTGTCTTTGTACAACTGGAGATTTTCCAGTGTGATGCCAAAAGAGGCAAATCTATTTATACATGTTGAGGGGGCTTCATAATGGGTTTAAATGAAAATGTGAGTTACACTTCATTAAGCTGATGTAATTTGCATCTTGAGGGACAGAAGGACAAAGCCTTAGCAGGAACTACAGTCGAGAAGAGATTTTAAAGTAATGCAAGGAAAAGCCATTTTATCTCTTTCTTCTCTTTTCTGTTGGTTGTTCTCCTGGCACGTTTGGGCTCTGTGATACAAAGCGCATTTACATCGCTTCAGGGATGCGTAACTTTCCGCCACTACTTAGGACAGCTCTGAATTTGGTTGAGTGATGGTTCATAACAGACCCCCCCTTTATTCCAAATTCTGTTTAGATATTTATGGTTTTTCCACATATAAAATTAATAAATAAGTTTTGTCCAGATATTGGACAAATACCTGAATTGGTTGAATCTAAACCCCATGAAGGAGAAATAGCAATCTGAAAAGCATTCTTATGTTACTTTGATGGTCATTCCCCCTAGTATCCAAGTCTAAATTGCAGATATATAGTAATATTTTACAGCTGCATTTTGTTATCCATGATTACTGAAGGGATGCTTTCACAGCTCCAGCAGAGAAAAGAATTTCACCTGGCCCTGCCTTCTTTTAATTTCTCCAGATTTAATGGACATCATTGCAGTTGAATGAATATTTCACGAGTTTACTTCCCACTGAGTGCAAGCAATCACACTCATTATGGCTGTAATACTTGTAGTTTTTTCCTTGTTGATGGATGGCTATTATGTCATTGTATTCAGTCATTTGCAAATTCTGTTTTCTCTGAATTTGTTTCTTGACTGCTAGATAATTTTTCATGCTTGCATAGTGCAGCAAGCTACGTAGTTAATACTGTGAAAGGTGGCATATTAGTGTTACGGATGGAGTTATGGGAAAGAGGGTGTGATTTGATTGCTGAATACAAATCGTATGAGTTCTGAATACTTAGGAGTTCTACTGCAGTGTGTCTGGTGTACAGCCTTTGAGCATGAACCCATCTTTTTAATGTTTCCCAATGATGAATTACATTCAAACTATGGGAAAATCATACTGCTTCAGTTAATTTTTTTCCATTGTTAATGCTTAATAGCAGGAATGTATTTGCCAAGATGATATCAGAGTCAAAACATCTACAAGCAAGGTCATAGGAACCCAGAAATGTATTATTTTATTGGTCTAGTTTCATAAAACTCACTTCTGTGAGCTTTAAGTATGCTTAGAGTGGATTACAAATTAGCCCTTTTAGGATTTCTTTTGTGGGTAACATAAACAGTTTGTCTGTGAAATAAAAAATCAGTAGGCACGTACTCCCTTGCCCTGCTGTGAAGTTCTGCATTTTTAGAACTAAGGAAAAAGAATAATCAAGTATTTTAAAATGCTCAGTAACTACCAATCAGATGTTGTGTTAAGGTTCTTCTCCACCATCCTTCCACTGCTGCAGATGTAATGGTTCAGCTTGTTTTGAGTGACGAGGCAAATTAAAAAAAAAAAAAAAAAAAAATCCTTTTCCAAATCTTTTCAGTGTGGGCTTATCAATTTCCAAGTCTTATCATTTGTCTCCAATAGCGACAGATGAAAGCCATGAATGTTCAATGGGAATTTTCTGCCTTTTTTTTTTCCCATTCAGAGATAATTTATGTAAGTAGAAGATATAATGAGGATACTAAATTAAGTGTGTCTGTGTATATAAATAAAATAGGTTTGTTACCCATTTGCCAGCATTTTGGCTCAGCTGCAGCAGTGAGTATCATAACGGCTTTAAAATTGATTAGACAATTTAACTTGAAATTTAACTCTGGATATGGCAGAGAGAGATAAGCCTGTGAATAGGAGCATAAAACATTAATCTTGCAGTTCTCCAGCTGATCTCAGTAAAGCTGGCGTGCTGTATTTAGTCTTTGGCTTTCAAGAAATTTAAAGTCTTATGCTTTCAGTGTGACCTATACACACACGAGTGGTCTTCTTGTTATATGGGTCAAGAATCACTGGGCCCTTTTGCTTGTTTTAAAAGTGAGCTGTTTTTCTGTTAAAACAGAGGTGTTTCTGCAGCACACAGGGATGACCTGCCTAGGTTTTTTTGGCAGGGGAGACCAGGTTTGTTTGACCACTAACTCTTCTATAAGTTGTTGCCCAAAAGAGACCTGAAAGCTGTGTTTCTATCAGTCCCACAGTGGCTTCCAGTGTTGAAGCAACACAAATGTGCAAAATGAAGTAGCCATTTTAATTGGGAAGCTGATCTATTTTCATTTGATATGAAGCTGTTAAGAGTAACTTCTCCTATGCTACTTTCATTTTCAATTTTTGTCTGTATCGTGATGCTTCACCAAAGAAAGATCAATTTAGCCTCAGTGAAGTGGCAAAGCAACAAATGTGAAAGCAGCCAGTTCTAAGGCCTTCTCCACCTGTTTTCACATCCATAACAGTAGTAACCTCCTTTCAGCTGGAGTTTTGGAGTGCTTTAGGGCAACTATATGCTGGTTTTGAGTAAGTTCAGCCGCTATTTCTGCTTTTAGTAGACATCCTATTTCCTGATGTTGATCTATTCTTTAAATTGGTCCTGGTATAAAGAAGTGGTTTAAAGTGGATGTGCTTTCCAGTATGAAAACCAATTCAAAATATTCACCAAAACACCAGTGGAAAAAAGGCAAGGTACAAATGCGTTACCTTTTTAGTCAGTTATATCTGTCATTTTTTGATGTCCATGACACCTTTATTTCACTTACCACACACGTGAAGTCTCCAATTTTAACTAGGGGGTGGGCTGCTAAGCAGTCTTCTGCAGTAGCCAGCATTTTGAAGTCGTTTGGTTGGCAATATTATCAGACCCTAGTTGAACCCCCACTTTAAAAGCAGATCATAGTATTTTCTTAAACGTCTGACTTCCAAATTTAGCTCAAAGTTACCCTTCTGCTCTTGAAAATTCTGCCCATTCTTTCTATTTTGTCTTGTAAGTATATAACTATATATTATGCTAGTTGTAATGCTTTTATAATATTAATACAGTCTAATGTAAAACTCCCAGGTTATGTAGTTGTTATAGGTGATGCACGTACATTACCAGACTGGATAGTATATTCCAACTCTCCCTCTGTGCTATCCTGTCATCGTCATTTCTTTCTAGTTAATTATGGTGCAGTGATGTCAAGCACTGTATCTCACATTTTTATGTCATATTCCAGTACCTCTCAGGACAGAATGCTGTTCCTAACATTGAAGAGCACTAGTTTTTGCAGGACCCAGACTCTGAGTTAGAGCTTTACAAGAAAATGTTCCTTCAAAATTTGTTGGTGGTCTGAATGTGTGGGCAAAGCTGGTCTAATACCTGCATGTTTGGTTCCTAGGATCAGTCAAATCTAAGAGAGCGTGAGCATGCTTTTCGTGCTCTGTCCTTTTTTCCCTTGTTCCCCTGCAATGGTACGCCGATTGCTATTCAAAAGTCACCATTTACCAATACTCACTGAATCGTCATCCTCCGTATTAATACTATGTATCATTATCGGGTTCCTATTACTGCCTGTCAACTCAATGGATTTTGACATTCAGGACTACACAAATATGTATCAAAATATAAGTATGCATTACAAGTATCACAGATACTTCATATTCTAAATAGAAGGGAAACTGGAGTATTGGTTGCTGGTGATGATTGTGAGGTATTTTACTTCCTCATTTCATATTCTGTTTGTATTCGGTTTGTATTTCAAAATCTGTAAAATTATTTTTTTCCGTTTTCAAAGAGCTTTAAAGATTTCAGAGAAGTATTTATTTTGGATTTTGTTCCATCACAAAAAAGGATAGCTTAGCACTTAGTAATGCAAGTGTTTTCTTTTTCTGACATATTAAAAATGTTGCTAAAAACTACCTGGAGATTTTCTGCTAGACATTTACTTAAACTGTTTATTCACTTCTTAAGCAAAGAAAGTAAAAGGATCAGGAGTGCAGACATCTAAAGATGTATGCCGGGCATATTTCCAGGAACTGTACAGAAAACAATACCCATTTACAGAAGCACTTTTGCTCTTTGACTGTCATCAGTGCGCTCCAAAATCTTTTTTCATCTCTGTTACTTTTTGTCAGCGGTCATTACTGCTTTGCACATGTCTCCTGAAGTTTAAACTAATTTGGCTGTTTGTAACATGTCTAGGGCCCATAGTTCTGGAGTATAGAAGCTCACTTTTGAAGCAAAGAAGTTGCACGTTAACGTATTGTGGATATATATGGCGTGGATTTCCTGACTGTGTGTTCAGGTCGTTATTCAGTGTGCTGGGATCCAAGTCCGTCCAGCTCTCCGGGAGGTCTGAGAACCTCAGCAGCATCACTCCATCTCCTGCTTGAACACAGAGCCTCGCTCCTGGAAGAGCGATCATATGTAGCCTTTTCAGTGTACCTGGTAGAGCTTTCAGTCATTTTTCAAATACAAAATGCTTACAAAAGAAAGCAATGCCATTTTCTCCCTGCTGGCTTTTTGAAATCTCATGTTGGGAAAAGCACTTACCATGTATTTCATAGGAACAGAAAGCTTTCAGTAATGACTGCTATTTCTGAGTCTATTGCAGCCAGTGCAGCTGTTGAAAGTGTCGTTGTGGATGGCACGAAAAGGGTAGGATTTTGAGCAAGACCATGCACCATCTGACTTTGATATTAGTTGAAAAGGAAAAAAAAACCAATAGGATGTTTGAAGAATAGACAACCTCTTGGATGTAAATGCATAAAATGGAACAAAAATAGAAAAGTGTTATCATTGGTTCTTGAACTCATCAGTAAAATTACTTTATTCAGAATACTAGCTGGAAATCTATGGATTTCACAGACTGTGATTGAATTTCACATATCCATGAGGAGAATTTCGAACAATCAGGCCAACCTTAATATTTCTGCATTGAGGTGTCGGTATAATTCTTTGACGGCGTATGTTGAGAGGTTGAAATGTCCCTAATGTTTTCCAAGTCAAATTTTTATTATTATTACTGACTAGACTCACCTTCTGTGTCCAGTTTTTTATCAGTTATGACGGAAGTATAAATACTACTTTTTTCTATAATTAGATGTGACTAAAAATAATTCTCACAATGTGTTGTCTCACACCTCTGCATGGGCTTCCTAGCTTCCTCATCTGGACAGAATTTGGGAACTTTCCTCTCTCTCTTACACAGACATTAGCCTTGTTTTTCTCCTTTGTTTCTTTCTATTCTTATCTATGTTTGATTTGTATTTTTTTATGCTGTTTCTTTACTCCTTCTCTTACATCATCTTCTCTAATTTTTCCTTTTTACCCACTCTTTTTTCTCATCTTTCTGCTTTTTTTGATTGTTTGTTTGCTTTTGACTTGTGTCTTATGCAGTGCAAGATCACCTAATGTTTCTGAGTTATAATGTTCATGGAATTCTTGCCTTGGGAACTGAGGGAAAACCTAATTTTAGAGCCTGTGATGCTTTTTGGGGTCAATGGTCATTTGTTCATCTACCATATGCACTTAGAAAAATTAGAAAAAACTTCCCAAAAAAACTGCAGGGTTTCAACTGGGCAAATAGAATAGAAGAGGAAATTGGTGTTTATATCCCTTTTAGTGTGGCTCAACAAAGTGATCACGGTTAATTGGTTCATTGCGAAGGAGACAGTGGTTTATATATGTGTATACATATGCGTATATACATACACCATCTATAAACCTTGAAGAGATTGGTTTTACTTTGTGCTTGAAAAACAGGTTCAGGATTAATATGATTTCTATTTGTATTTATTTCACTGACAGGTATGCATAGGGCCATTATGCTAACTGTGGATGTTGCTGACATCTTAGCTAAACATTGTAGCACCAGATAGCTTCAGGTGTTTCTTATTCTCAAACTGCAACTGCACGCAGCTGTGATGCTACCAGTCTATGCAGCCTGCTTACATGTTATTAGAGCTTATTTATGTGAGGAATTTCATCCCTTTCCAATATTTCCCATCACTGACATTGAGACTTGCATAATTGTACCTCATAGTTGCTTCTGACTACCACCTATGAGACTTTGTGAAAGGCTGTTCAGAGAGGTGATTGTATTGGACCACAGAAAACAGATATCTAATTTAACTGAACTAATCATGGTTATTTTTCATGCAGGGAATAAATCGCAAGATAGTGGGATTGCAGAGATGGAGGAACTTCCAGTCCCACACAACATCAAAATAAGTAACATCACATGCGATTCCTTCAAGATTTCTTGGGACATGGATTCTAAATCCAAGGACCGCATTACTCATTACTTCATCGATCTCAACAAGAAAGAAAACAAGAATTCCAACAAATTCAAACACAAGGTAATTTTCATTTAAAAATCAGAGTGGAAATACTTGATTTTTAATAGATGAATCTGTGTTTTATTAACCTTTCAAAGCCAGGCAATGGGAAACAGGTACTGGACATCCAGAAAAGGTGGGTTTTGGTTAATCTGATTGACTTTTTTTTTACTCAGAATACCTTCTCTGTCTCTAGCCTATGTGCGTGTACACACGAATACACTTGTCTCATAGAGAATTGAACATTACCTTTCCTATTTCATTTGAAAACAGTTTCGGAATGTGTGCAATGTATTGCAAAGCAGACATTTTTGTTCCTGACTAGTTCTTAATCATTATTTAAACAATTTTTGTATTCTGTGCCTGTCCTTGTTCAGTGACAGACTCGTGAGAGCAACACATGTCATTTCAACAGAAGAGTCACAAATTCTAATGCACTTCTAGGAAGGCTTCCAGCAATTTTAGTTTGCAGCATTCAGCACTGTGACCTGAATATTCATCTGGCCTCTTTCCTCAAGCCACTGATGCAGGGCCATACTGAATGCATTGCAGAATCTGTACTTATCAAATCCAGCAAAATTGCTTTGACCTCAGAATAGTTGAAATACTGAGATGTCTAGAGCAACATGGAATGAGAAGATTAAATAACACAATCATCTGCAAATTTAAGAACAATGTTGGCAATATCTCTAAAAGATAAGGTTTGCCAAGGCACAAATAACACTCCAGACAAATATGAGAGCTCTAATTCTATCAACACCTAAATTACTATTGGTTTATAAGCCAGTGGGATAACCAGGAAATATTTCCACCAATTTCTCTGAGTCTTTTTATTGTGAGAGTATTTTTCCTATGAATTCTGTTAATAGCAGGTGTATAATTTTCACGTTTTCTTATTTGACTTTTTTTTTTAATGTGGTTGGAAGTAACATATGCATTAAGTGTAATGAAAAATCACTTACTGCTGCTTGAAATTGAGAATTTTACATGTTTGGCCAAGATGTTGCAGTTGCTAGGAACCAGTGTGCAAAGCACTACCAAATTTAATGTTATAGTAGACATTTATTATGACTCATTTTTAATTGTAACAGCAAATACAATAGAGTATGTTTGGTTTTTTTCTTATTGTTATTGGTTTTGGACTGACAGCCTTTGAATTTGAATTCCCACTTTATACTGCAGGAATAAATATACCTTCTAATATAAATGCTTACTGGGATGGATGCTTTTTCATTTCTTTCATTTTATTAACCTACATGTTTTTTCATTCATGTGCAAACTGGTGTAAAGTTGTAAAATTTGTTGTTGTAAAAGGGAGAGCCACCCTAGCAGACCAAGTACTATATACGCTTCAAAATCTATATCACAGTGATGAGACTAGTGTTAAAATGGAGAGGGGAAAAAAAAAAAGAATATTGGCAGTGTAATAAAGATAAGCCGTTAGATTTATTTTGTTTTTCTCAGCAATTCCCTAGCTTTTTACTGTGATGAAGTGTTTAGTCAAAGGAGAGAGGTAATTGGTTTTGTAAGAACATGAAACTATCAATTAAAATGATGTTGGATGTCTTGTCAGAACTAACTTAAAATTTCTTGGTACTAATTGTGTTAGTGACTTGGTAAAGCTTTTTTTGTTTTGTTTTTTTGTTGTTGGTGGTGGTGGAAATCCAGACAGGAGCCAGGGTGGGCAAGAGAACTGCACAGACTGAATACTCTAACAACTATCTGTTCCACAGGACATACGTGTTTGCTTTCACGCATCTTTAGTGCTAAGTAGTTTTTAACACACTTTCTAGAATGAGCTTTTGTTGAGAAATTAAAAATTGCTCAAATTCAAAATTTGCCCAAATCCTAGTATGGTTAGAGACAAGCATCCTTCCTCCCTATAATGTTAGTTATACGAGTTTCACAGCTGAAGCTCAGCAGCAGACCTGCTGGGTAGGGAGCTGATAACCCGGTAGCTGAAGCACCAGGGACTGAATCCTCCCAGAAAGCAGAGGGAACAGAATCAGCCTTCATAACAAAGCTGTTGTATAAAGGTGAAGGATATCACTGCCCCTTCTCCTAGCAGAGCTTTTTAGAAAGAAAACTGTGAGCCCTGCCACTTAGTTATCAAAAAGAGCATTGGGACTTACTCTCAGGAGCCATCCAGCAGTCAGGCTGTGGAAGGAGACGGGCATCTTCAGGGGAAAAAGTTCATCCTTACTTAGCTTACGGGTAGGGTAGATCCTTGTCTGCAAGTGCCTGTCTCTCTCACAGGTGATAAGCCCAGATGACCAGCTTAAACTATTGCCTAACTTGTAGAGAGTTAGTGTTAAATCTCAGTTTGCTCACAAGGCGGTGAGCAAGTGACTTGGGATATAGACTTAACCTGATAGAAAGATGCTGCACCTCAGGAAAGGAGGCTGTTTGTTTCCTTGCGTACCTAGGAGAGCATACATGAATGATTCACCCTTTCAATATTTTTTTCTGTTGGCAAATATATAAAGTATATTCAGCATATTTAGGGTGCCTATAGTTTTATTATTTATGACTATTGTCATCATAGCTGTGAAGGAGGAGGTTTGTATTGGTAATAGTATGTAAAGACTAGAATTCTAATAAGACTTTGTCTTTTTCTCAGTGCAATTTGCATACCCTCCCCTCTTTTTTAAGATCTGGAAGTGTGGTTATTCCCATGTAATAGGAAATGAGGCTTAGATATTTAGCAAAGCTAGGACTAGAACCTGGGTGTGCTGAGTTTCCACAATGTGTCCTATGAGCAGACCTGGCAAAGGGAAGGGTAAGATGAAATGGGAGAAAGCTGAAAATTGAAAGCTGCTTCTTTGGCAACGAAAAGGGACTGCACAGCAGGCATCTTTTCCCAAAAAGGAGAGAGGTAGTGTGACTCATATACCTTGTTGCTTAGTTATTCAGTGCCTCCAGGTTGTTCTTGGAAATTATTGCCATCTAGGTACCTTTAGAGTTGTCCGGCGGGTGCTGGTGATGGAGCAGCCAGCCATCTGCCGCTCCAGAATCCCGGCTGTCCTTGAGCTAGTGTATAACCTCCTTTGCACTTCTTTGGGGGCTCAGCCAGGAATGAGAGCTGAGCAGAAGAGAGATGAAAGGAAGAAACTGAGAATCCCCAGAGAAATTTCAACGTGAACATTTGAACATTTTTTCCTGAGGTCAGTATAGTGACCTTAAAAAAAAAAAGGAAAAAAAAGTGTTTGCTTAGAAAAAGAACAACAGATTAGAGTTATGAAAAGCATTGTATCTACCTCTCCTCCCCAGCTGTGCAAGAGATAAAACCCTCTATTTAATATGGTTTTAAGTAGTTTGCCCCTTTTTTTGGTACAGTTAGAAGAGTTTCCTGATACACAGCTGGAACATAAGGCTTTGACGTGTGGGGGCAGTGAGGCTTTTAATGTTACCTGAAAACTGACAAAACTAATGGAGGCAAAAACCACCACCGGGTTGTGGGCACAGAGACCTAACCTAGGTGGAGGCAGTTTTTACCACAGCCAAAGAAAAGATGACAGGAAGACTAATGATTGTAACTGTAGCAGCTGCTGACTGCATTAGAAGTAGCAAATTCAGTCCAGCGGGATGCCTCTGCAATATAGTTCCAGGATGGTAGCTTTAAATGTCATTTGGGGTTTCTGTTATTTTTCCTTGTAATTTTTCTCAATCTTTTATATATTATTTATTTCAGAGTGCACAACTGAATCCTTTACAGAGAAAGTTTTCTCCCAACTGTTACTTGATTTAAACGAGAATTAGCAAAAAAGAAATCATGGCAACAAAATCTTACCCTTGATTATCAGTCAATCACATTTCGGTTCTTATAATATCACAAGCTGCTAATTTTCCAGTTTCTTAATACAGAAACTGAAGAATATTTTTTACTGACAGAAAAACAATAAAAGAAAGATATTTTTCCATAATAGAAGACAAGCAAAAAAAAAAAAAAACAAACTTTCAGGTCTTGCTTACAGATCATGAACAGAAATAGAAAATATTTCTTTTTTCCTTAAGGGACTACTGTGCTAGTATTTACAGGTGGATGGCTATGGACTAGTATTTCAAGGTGGACAGCTACGAATGTTATCTAAAATGCCCACTTTTCACATGGCAGCCATCTTACTATTCTGTGATTACTGATAAATACTCAAGAGTAAATACCTCTCTCGCTCTATCATGGCTCCTCGGGAACACCGTGCAGAGAATCATTCAACTCCACCATGAGAACCCACAGTTCTAGCATAAACTGTCCAGTTTTTCAAGTTTTTTCTTCCCCTTGGTGGTCTGTGCTGCAGTCTTTGGCACTGTAGAAATTGGGTATTTCAACAACAGGCAGCTATTCTTTGTTGCGCTATGGTGCGATACACTGGAAGAGCAAAACAGAGTATCTGACATGGTGGCGGGGTGAGAAGCAAGAGGTTCAGTGACAGGCACAAACTATCTACCTGTATGTTTGGCTCGTTCTGGCCCTTCCTGTACATAAGGGTATTTTGGTACATGTAAAACACACAAAGTTACTTTGCAACGTATTTAATTTTCTCTGTTGAAGTTTGGTTTGGAAGATACCAACAGCAATATAGGTGGATGGATTGACGGCAGGAGGAATTTTGTTTGGTTACACTGACTGAAAGAAAACAATGGCAATGAGAGTACAAGAAACTCTTATATTAAGATATCCTTGTGCTCAGTAGCTTGTCTTTCTCTGTTTGCATACTTAAATACAAATGGCCCTAGCCTGAATTATATATTTGGGCTGTATATAATGGTGTGAGTCTACAGTCACTTGGACCCGATAATAAACTCACATATGCAAGTTATCGCTGTAGCTCTTTTAGAGCAGACCTTAGACCATTTTCCTTGCCACCCTTTTAACATTGCTGCACCAATGGACTGTGAGAAGTAACAAAGGTTTGCACAGAGAAGCCAGGGGGTGGGGATTACATTGCAAAAACAACGAAGGAAGGGGTGGTGGATTGGTTTGGTTGCACTGCTGACTTGTGTGTTGTTTTGTCTTTCTGTTTCCATCAGGATGTACCCACTAAATTGGTGGCCAAAGCTGTTCCTTTGCCTATGACAGTCCGCGGGCACTGGTTCTTGAGCCCAAGAACAGAATACACAGTGGCAGTGCAGACAGCATCAAAGCAGGTTGATGGCGATTATGTTGTTTCTGAGTGGAGTGAAATCATCGAGTTTTGCACAGCAGGTAATATTGCTGAGGAAACGTGCACCAGAGGATGTATTGCAATTAACGCTAGCTTTGCTGCCTGAGCGGGTTAGCCATCTACCAGTGCCAGCTAGGCTGGTAGAGTTATAACAGTCACACCTGGAAACTGGAATTCCAGCCTTAGGCTTTGTATGTGCTCAGGTTTGGCACGTTAATGAGAGGCAGCTGGAGTGCCCCTTTGTTCTGCAGCAGCTTAGCTGCCCCAAAGTGCTGTGCCTGGCACCACTGCTTGTCCCAGGCTAGGAAGGGAGACTGGTGAACCGAAGTGGAGCAGGGCCACTTGTGTGCCTGTTGCTGGCTACTGGCACCTCTGGAGAAAAGACAGAGCGGCAGCTCCCTAACAGACAGCTTGCTTAAGACATTCTGCTGCTCTCCCTTCTCTGCATGCTGGAAAGCCTGAGCACCACCAACACCCTGTCTCGAGGATCAGTTTAGCCTGTCATTGATTTATAAGTCTCTTCCTTTGGGTGTTCATCAGGTAGTGCCTGTATGAAAGCTGGGTGCTGAAGCAAGCTCCCAATGAATCCCATGTTGGCTGAGATGCAGTTTAGGCTGGGTCCTAAGCAAGCTTTTTTAGTTATGTGGATTGTTATTGGCTCACAACCAGGTACGTTGTAGCAAACAGTTTATCAAACGGCATAAGCCAGAGAGGGCAGTTCTCAGCTCCTCTGCAGTTCCCAAACACAAGGAAACCAGCTCTAACACAGGAAATACTGAGCTGAAAGGTGCTGTAGGCTTGCAGAGTATTTGTGGGGAAAGGAGTGGGGAGAAGCAAACGTGCGTGTTCCTGCCATTTGTCTTTTGCCACTGTTGGAAACTGGTGCTGGGCTATATCGTTTCTGTACAGCTGCTGCATGATGTGAGGTATGTTACCAAGGCTCTGTTCCCAATTTTAAGTCTGCATGTCTGTGTAGCTTTTGGAGAGAGCGTATTGTGGTTTTTTCCTGCCCGCCCGCCCCCCCTGCCACTAGCAGCTTGTCTTTTCTTTCCAGATTACTCAAAAGTTCACCTAACACAGCTATTGGAAAAAGCTGAAGTGATTGCAGGCCGTATGCTTAAACTGTCTGTTTTTTATCGGAATCAGCACAAAGAATACTTTGATTATATCAGGTAAGACAGTAAACATATGCAAAATTGTTTGGCAAATTAAGGGAGTAATGAAAATAAGTAAATGGAGGCAGCTGTGCTAAAGCTAGAGCAGAGTGTCTGTACGCTTTATTGCTAGTTCAGAAGAAGGGAAAAAATAAAATACAACTCCTTCCTTCCACCTTGCTTAACTCAGCATTTCCATTGGGCAACAAAAGTTTGTGTTTTGAAGCAGAATCTGAAGTACTCACAGGGTCTCCAGCCTGATTAAAGTGTCTATGTGTGCGTAGGTATTTGCCTGCATATAATCGTTCCACTTCAAATATTTCCTCTCCACATACACCCACCCCATTTCTATGCCCAAATGTAGTAATTGGGGCTCTCCGATCCAAATGTTAATTTACAGATCATGTGGGGAGGGGGGGGGGGATGTTTGGACAATTTTACAACACTGTGCTTCAGTTGGAATGAATAAATGGGATAGCTGGAGGTAGGTTCCTTATTCCCATTGGAGACCCAGTGTGCCTTCGCACACGCAACCAGAAGCGTCATTAAAATAGAAAGGAAGACTTTTCAATAGGAGTCAAAGCTCATGTACTGACTGAGCAGGAGCAGCCACCACGCAGCGGTAACCGTCCACCGTTAGAAGAACATGGATGAGAGGTAAGCAGCGTGTCGCCATCTGTTCAGCACTGTATGGGAAGGGTGGCAGCGCTGACTACGCTGCTTTAATATGCCTTGAGAGGTGGGGCTGCTGCTGTGCCATATAATTCCAGTTTTATGTGGGTGTCACACTAGCATCTGCCTAGAGCTGAAAGTTTTTTAAAACTGGTAAAGAAAAAAAATACTTGAGGGAATCCAACTCCAAAGAGCAGACTCCCCCACCCTTGGAAACATTCCCACTTTATAGTCATGAGTATCTGCTGGATTCCAGGAGTGTCTTGTATGTTCCAGAGCATGGGGTTTGCTCTTTCCCTTCTGTGTTTTGGAAGAATTATTTTATTGCATGTAGTGACAAAGCTGCAAAACTCAATGGAGGCAGAGAATGAATTGCAGTTGTTGAGGCTCTTTGAGGACCTCGTAAATCTCTGCTGCCATCCTGGACTAGATACCACAGAAGGGAAATGCCTGTGGTGGTTCTGATTTTCATATAGCTTTGTTTTCAGCTATGTAATCATAATGCACCTGCCTTTGTGTTCACAGAGCTTTGAAAATTGCCATTTATAGCTGTGGTTTTGGCCTTGTTCTGCCAAATGTGACTCTAATTGATCGCTCTGTATCTATTCCCCTCCCTCCTGTTACGTTCTTTCTTGGTTTGATACAAATAGAGACTATTTTGTTTTCCCTTCTGTTAGAGAGTTAAAGAGGCAAAAAGCTGTAGTTTACCAGGTCAGCATGAAGCTAGAATACCTGTAACTGTCTGATGGTCACCTTTTCTGATCAGAAATGTACTAATAGGGTCACAAGGGCTAGTCCTTCCTCGGTGCACCCTTCTGAATGTTATGTTAAAAACCCTAACCACGTGCTTCCTTTTAGGAAAAGTGCCTTGTCATACGATGTCTGCCAATGGCCTCTGTGGTGTCATAACTAGTAAACAAGCTTGGAAAAGCTTATAGAGTAGCTCTAGTGGCATTGGCAAGCAAGCAACTGTCACCGTGCTAAAGCAACAACCCCTAACTGTAGGGTTGAAGTGTGAGCTTGTAAGTAGTGTTCATGTCACTCTGCTGTTTACCTCGGCTGGGAGCGCCATAAAGCAGCTCAGATCCCCAGGAAGAGTGACCTATAATTAGCCTAATTGGCCACTGGATGTCAGTATCTTGCCACAGAAATGGAACTGCAAGAAGCTTGGCTTTTCAGGTTGCAGAGATGGTGGTTATTCAAGCTGGTGTGGTTTTATTTCTCCTTAGTAATTGCTTCAGTCATAAAATACCAATGTATCCTTCCACCCCAATCAATGTCTTGTGAAACAGGGCTTGAGACAATAACGATGTAGTATTTGAATGGCCCAGAAAACTTTTGAAATTTATCTTAGAGTCAAATTAAGACATGCTGCTGAGGAGATTAGAAATAATGAAAAAAATCACAGCTGGAGACATTACTGAGTTGATTTAGAGCTGTTTTGTATGTATACGCTGGATTTGTTTGCTTTGACTGCTACCTCCCGCTTTAACCAAGTAAAACCTTCTCCCGCACAGCACCATTTCACCATTTTACCTGGAGCTGTTGCAAGTTAAAAGCAGAGAGAGAATAGTCTTCCTTGGCTGGTTTCCCCTCTCCTTAAAAAAAAAAAAAAATAGAGGAAAGGAAAAGAAGAAAAAAGAGTAAAAGTAAAGCAAGAGGGGGATGTAAGACTCTCCAGCCCCATGCGTTTTTAATCTGTCAGTGTGTATAAAGGCATTTTCTAAGGGTACCTAGTAAATGTGGTGTTTTGCAGGACTTACAAAAGGGAATGTTTCCCTTTCTGGTATCACATGGTTGCAGGTGCAGAGAGCGCCAAACCTGTCACTAGGGCACTTCCCGAGAGGTATGGGGCACAAGTTCTGGGGAATGTCCAGCTATACATCAAATCTCAGGTGCTAAGGAGGATTAGATGGGGTGTTTTGGACTGTTCTCCTAAATTTAGCAGCCTGATGCTGCTGAGTGCAATTTGGGATTTAGGGTTTTAAAAATTCACTTGTTACATTGAATGTTTCTTTTCAGTGGAACCAAATTGAGCTCAGCTTGCAAAAAAAAAGAGTTAGTCTTGTACATTTTTTCCCCTTAGGACTAGCGACTGCAGAAGCTGGATACCAACCAAAGTGGAAACTAACCAAATTGCCTAATACTCTGTGCCCAGCTCTGCTCTGATTGAAGTCAGCAGTAGACAAATTAGACCCGAAATTATCATTTAGGGAAAAAAAAAAAAAAACTACAGCAGGCAGTACATTCCTTCCTATAAGCTCTCTGAAAAACATTGTTCAGAAATAACTTTCACTGGCAGTTTTCTACATGAAATATATACTGCCTATGCTAAAAATACGGATTAACAAACAGTATATTCAACATGTTGAGACTGACTTGCAATTTTCAACATGTGATTAAACTAAAATGTGTTTATTGTTAGAATTGTAGTGGAAGGCTGAACAAATCAGCTAATTAAAGATATTGGTGTTTTGGGGGCTTTTTTGCTTGTGCTGTTCTTTGCTGTATATAATACCCACACAGCTCACAGCTGACAGAGAAGCCAGACTGGAAAAGCAGATTTTCCCCTTGAGCAGGAGTTATTCTGGTTCTTTCTGAGTCTGGCATCACTCGATTTGCTTGGTCCTAAGATCATGACACTAACCACAGTTTTCAGTTTAACGGTTTTCCTTTGTGTCCCTTCAGTACTGTTACCAAAGAGCATGATGTCCTAACTTTCCACTTTTTCTTTAACATGTATTACAAAATAAACAACACCAGTCATTCATTTGTAGAGAGCATCATGGGAATGCTATGCAGCCCTCTGTTAAGGATAACAGTGGCAGCCATGGCTCTCCGATCAGTGGGAAGCTGGAAGGCATCTTCTTTAGCTGCAACACTGAGTTCAACACTGGGAAGCCACCACAAGATTCACCTTATGGAAGATACAGGTTTGAGATTGCAGCTGAAAAACTCTTCAACCCAAATACTAACTTGTACTTTGGAGACTTCTACTGCATGTACACAGCCTACCACTACGTCATTCTCGTTATCGCCCCTGTTGGATCACCAGGAGACGAATTCTGTAAGCTGCGCCTTCCTCAACTAAATATAAAAGATAATAAATTTCTGACCTGCGACGAAGAAGACGGCGTCATGGTTTACCATCATGCCCAGGATGTTATTTTGGAAGTAATTTACACTGATCCTGTGGATCTCTCCCTCGGCACAGTTGCGGAAATTACTGGTCACCAACTAATGAGCTTGTCTACTGCAAATGCAAAGAAAGATCCCAGCTGCAAGACCTGCAATATCAGTGTTGGACGTTAAAACTTCCCTCGTTACTTAGGAGCCTTCGAACCTCTGTTGCCCGTTTCCATAGTCAGACATTTTTGTCAGGAGCATGCACATGCCGCTGTCACCAAAAGCAAACACGAGTCTTCAAAATCTCCAATAGCGTCTTTAGTATTTCTTCTCTCCCTCTTTCCCTTCTGTTCCCCCGATGCTTTAAATGATTAGAAGTCCTGGATTTCTTTCTGGCAACCATTTATACCTAGATGCTGCAAAAATTGTTTTCTGTTTCTTGCCAAACATAACAAAATCCTATATAAACTGCTTTAGCAAAATAAAAATAACGGCTTATAAATGGTGTTTAAATATGCGTTCATTTTAACTACTGAGCAAATACTGGGATAACTCCAAACAGCATGAGAGGTTGTAATTGCAGCATGATTTAAATTTCAGAGCCTAGAAATGTCAGCACTTCCAACGTGTTGTTTGACAGTGTTATTTATGTTATTTATATTAGCTAACTGAAAACAGAAACTGTGTCTCGACATAATAAATATAATAGAAAAATATTTTATTTGTACTGTTGTATAAAATATTATACAATCATATAGAATATATAGATTACATTTTAATATCAATTGTATACATATGTCATGAAATCATTTTCCCTTATCAAAGATGTAGTTTGTAAACTTCAAATAGCTCTGTATCTGTTCCTGTTGCTCTAGATGATGACTTTAATTAAAACAGATTTACGAAGGAGACCATTTCTGATTCATAAAAGTTAAGTTACAAATTATTAAGTCAGTACACTGAAACAACAAACCTCTGAGAAATAAAAAATTCCTTTTTTAGTGTTCATACTTTTTCCTCCAGACTACTTGAAAATGTGTACATCTTCAAAATCATGCCGAGCCATTACATACAGTATAAATACAAACATGGTTGGTACATAACAGACTTTATAAAATGAAAATCTTCTTACCAAGATAGAAAACAGGTCACTCATACTACGTGGTCAATACAAAATGACAGGTAAAGCAAAACACTAAACATGATGCAACTTATTCAAGTCCCCCTTTTTTTTTTTTCCTTCTCATTCTTCCTTCCTTTATATCTGGGCTGAGCATTTCCCAGAATCCCTGCTTTTCATTTCTAGTACAAAACCCACTGATAAGCTTTCTGTTAATAGTCCACTTTTCACACAAATGGTCTATCACAAATAGTGAAAAAATCTCCTTGATATTACAAAGTGTGGTGCTCTGAAAGTTAAGAAAGATGCATAATTCCAATGGAAAAATATCTTTTTTATAATCTTACTTTTAGTAAACAAGTAGTCTAGCGTTCCTCAGCAGATAACTGTGACACTCAATTATATACCAGGTACTTTATCTATCCAAAATATCTTAGCATAATGCAATACTCTAGCCTTGTTTTAATATATATATGTGGCAATTTATAACACAAGAAATACTTTGACATTTTACAAAGTGCATGCGTCTAAACGAGCTTTGGTAGTTAGAAAAGCAAATGTTATAGCGTCAGGCAAAATAAAGTGCAAAGTTTAATACAGAAATAAAAATTAGCGTGTAGTTGATCTATTTACTGAATTTGAAGTACTGTGAGCCAGGTCCTGTGAACCACAGTGAAAAGGACAGCAGCCAGTACATTTGTTTTATCTCTTCCCAGTCACCTGTATCTATTTTGTTTTGCCAGACACTTTCTCTTCTTTCTAAAAAAACAATAGTTGCATTTGGCAGTCGTGTTCCGTCCTTTTTTTTTTGCATAGGCAGCATCACTTTGCTCTACTCCCAGAATTTTAGACCAAATCCTGGCACTGTGTTTTTGTATGCACCTGTCTTTGAAGCTACTGGAATTGAATGGCAACTCTGTCTTGAAAGGTAGAGTATGTTCATGAGTTTTTTCCTTCATTTGTTTTAAGCTCATGTTTCTTTTAATCTAGTGAATCAGCACATTGAGAACTGACATTAATAGTTAATTATAGTGCATGTTAATTCTGGAAAGAAATGTGTAGTACATTATCATGTACTAAGATGTACTAAAAACCTGGAGAGCATTTCCTCACACCTTTTAAAACTAAGAGCAGGTCAAACTGAGGATCTACAATACTTCAGTGTCCTTTTCATTTCTAACATTCTCACAGTGCACTTCAAGGCTTTTTCAAAAGGAAAAAATATATACTATAGTCCACTCACCCGTGCTTAATATTCTTGCATATTGCTGTCCTCTCTCATCCCAGCTAGTATAATTGGTAAAGTGCATCAAAAATCTCAGTGTGTCAAATACTTGTGCAGCAGACCAAGACCTGTAAAATTACTTCCTCTCTTTCGTTACTTGTTTGTTTGCTTGGTTTTTTTTGCTAGAGAACAATATCACAACATTGTATTTGCTTCAAATCGTTTTGGAAATATCATGCTTACTGATGAGAACCTCCAAGAGCCTGATTTTGGCTTTTGTGTGCTTGTATTCCGAGTATTCCTCGGCCATTGGCACCCGATCTTCTTTTTGAGGACTCCTATGAAAAGCAAATAAAAGTGCCATCAGTTTTATGACTAAGAGGAGAAACAGTCTTTAAAATGAGTTCTGCAACACTGTTGGATAATAATAATCTGTTGGATTATTATTTTTTTTTTGTAACTGTGGGTGATGATTAAAGATAATTTGACAGGACCAAAAAGCTCTAATAGACAGAAATGAGATAATTGTATTTAAAATACTGAATTTTCACATACCAGGTAATTTTCTTTCTTGTCAGCTATGCAAGCATAACTACTTCATTCTCAAATATGCAAAGAAGTTTTATTACATAGTGCTTTGAAAACTGTTACCAGAGTACTACATGCCCATATCCCCCAAACACGTTTGCTAAATGAAGGGAGGAGGATAAACAAAGAGTGAAAAGTAGCCAGTATTGATCTATGGGTGAAAGAAACAGTGGCTTCTGTTTTTAAATCTGGCCTTTTAAAAATGGCCCAACTGCCAAGTGTAATCCCTGCAGATTTACATCCTCAGAAAGTCTCTTTAGCAGCCTGCCTTCAGCTCAGGAAAGATCCTGTGCTGAGGCAGGGTTTATACCCGTTGCAGGCATGTCCTGGAAGATCCCCAGATCCAGACCGTCCTCAGGGATGCCCACATCCCAGAGGAACTAAGCAGGGAGATGGACATCTCGACAGAGACCAGACAACTCCATGGTATCTTCCAGTCCCTAGCTGCAGCTCCTTTGGCCTGCTCACCTATAGCAGACCCACCCTAGCAGAAACAAACATGTCTGTAGAGGAGCCCAAAGGGGAGAACGAGAGGGCTTCTGTTGAGCTGGTTATTTACCTTCCTGTCTGTTTATAGAATTGTTCCTCAAACTCTCTCAGAGCTTTGCGAAGCCTTTTCTTATCTGCTCTTGTTTCTCTGAGATGTTCAAGCAGAACGGGCCTGTAAAACAGAGACAAGAACATGAAACTCCCACGTGCTTGGAAGTATTGTCAAAGCTGTGGCTTTGGGTATAAGCAGCCTGCTGCTATGGGCCACGGGCTGGCACTGATCTCAGTGCCCCGAGACATTCCACCAACGTCCCTCCAACTATGGCTATCGCTGGCGGTACCATCACACGCGATAAACAGGTGCGCTCCTTCCCTTTTACTCCTATGCTCACTCTTCTGCCAAAGTGAAGGCAGAGACTCTGTGGGCAACATGGGAGGAAAAGGTTTCAGGATTGAGTTGCTCGTGGTCTTACTTCTGTGTGGAATTTGTGGAGTTGGCAGGGCTCAGCATCTCACAGGAATGCTTTGCATCTCTGTAACTGAATTAATAAAAAGTCAACATCCAAGCCCTACTCCTAAAAGCAGCTGTTACTAAACATGACTATGGTGCAGCGGAAATGCTAGTGGTACCCAGAATCAACATTTTTGGAGGCCATGTTTTAGCTGGTATTTGGAGAATAAGGTTTTTAAGCAGAGACAGCTTTCCGTTATGACATAGGCAGCTGGTATTTTTTTCTATAATAACAAAATGCACAGCAATATCTTCACAGCATTTGTAAGCAAACTATTGCATACATGGTTGAGTTACATAGAAAAACCAAGACATCTTTATTTACTCTCAATTTTGGTAGAGCCTAGTCAACTTCATTTATGCATCTAAGAGCTCCCAATCAAAACACAAGAAAAAGATACCATCCCATAAGCTATGAGAACACACATGTTCCTGGAAGGCATATTCTTCAACGAGTTTCAGGGCTGAGTGATAACAGACCATGTGCATCTTGAGATTTGTTGTCTTATGCAACCTGACATTCTTAACTACAAATCAGGAGGAGGGCTTTATTTTGTTTTATAACGGAGGCTAGGAGGGTGGTGTTAAGTTTTCTGGGCACCCAGACGCTAATAACTATTCTTATGCAAGGAAGAAATTGTGACCGTGTATTGTGTGCTCCTTCACTCAGCTCACCTCTTGCTGTTTGTATGCCTCATGTCTCTCTCTGGCATTTTTACATCACTCGCAGTCAGTCCCAGTACACGCACATACACACACAGGAGCAGACTGTCCTGCTTGGCCAAACCGTGCTTTGTTTTACGACTGCTTTGTAAGAACATGAGTAGTTAGCTATCTAAAAATTTCGCAGCAATTATAGGTAGGTACACAGATCTTTCTTTACTATGCCATTATGTCGTATCTACCACTCTGTATATGTGGTTATTGCTCCTGTCTGCTTACATTCCTTCACCTTTCCCTTCATGGACTTGGCACAAAGTTGTTTGAATAAATAGCTCAAACCACAGGTATGCTGCCCAAACAACAACTATCCTCTGCCTCTTTTCTCCTGTAAGAAAACATTGCATCACTTCTTTGGTATAGAATATTTCCACGCAATAAGTATGGATCATGTTTCATTTACAAAGTCTACATGAAAACATTCTGACTAAAAAAGACAGAACTTACATTGTTGCCTCATGTAAGTTGGACATAGACAAGGCTGTTTGCCTGAAAACTTTCTTTTCATCCAGAGGTGAAACATATGCAGGCTCACTCTCCTCCTGAGAGTAACACAGGTGCTCATCAACAGGGAGGCAAGATATTGGACCGGATGATAACTCATGGCTGCTTTGAGAATGGTCTTCATCTGAGTCTTCCTCCTCCTGCTTGTAAAATGCAAAACATCATTAATTTAGTTGTTTGCATTACAATACTAACAATTAATAGGATGACAACATAAAGAATTAGGATCTAACTTCCTGGATGTATTTGCTGAAATGGATTACACATATTGAAAGCCTTACCTGAGATTGTTCATGAGAGGTCTCATGGGGCCCACTGAGTTACTGTGTATTGTCCACCATGAATGAACAGGACAGAAGTTGGCCCTGCTTCTGAGTATCTCCAGCCAGCAACTTATTTCTGTGTATTCAAAACCCTTTATAAGTAGCAAAGCTTTAAAGAACATTCTGTATTTATGTAAGCAGTGCAGTCTTGCTGGAACTTGTACTCCTCGTATATACCATGCACTCTTTGCATTATGTCCAGAAATTCTGACTGTAACAAGAGTTGGAGGTAGAGATTCCACGGTTTTATAGCTACAAATGTTAGCTACCAAAATAGAGTGATGTCACTGTATTCTTCATGTTCCTTCATCCTCAGAAGAAAAGTTGACCTTTTGAAACTAAGGCTTAAACATCATACCCCCACAGAACAAAGCTCCTAAGAAGTAACACAAGGGAACTTAAAATACCTGCGTGCATGTGTAGAAAGATTTACACTGGGATTTTTCAAAGAAATCTAAAGCTCCACTGTCATCTAACAAGACAATCATTCATAATTTTTAAAATGAACCCAGCCCCAATTACTATTAGATTAGTATTTTTAATGGAGACATGCTAATTAACTTCCAAATAGCCAGATTCCACTACCTCTACTCACAGTGAGACCAGTACTGTTACATTACATTGATATATTATTAAAGTACTACAAATGATATTTATGTGCTACATGATTGATAAAAGCATTGTCAACAAAATATAGATGACCAATATAGTGACAGTACAGCGCTTCATGGAAGGAGCGAGGTTTCAGTCTGTGTTGCGTATGTTAGCCACAATAGAAAGCTAATGCCAGCCTTTGATCTCTTACCCAGTCATTTGAAGTGATTGCCTCAGAAACTGCTGCCATACATTACAACCTCTGGCATGCTTAGAAGTTGAATTTTACAGAGCATTTGCTCTATTTGAAATATCAATGCCCGGTATTAACAATGAGCAGATTCTTCAAATATCAGTAGTTCTATTGCTGCCAAACGGACACACAGGTTCAAATCAAACACAGCATTTAGTATGTTTTCTTGGCAATGGCTATGAATTCTTTCCAACTTACAATTGTTGTGATCAAAGATGGAGTTGCGAGAAGTTTCTTGATAATTCTGTATCTGTCATAAAGAGGTTTCATGAGGCTCTTGTCTTGCTTAGTTACCTAAAGAGAAATCATAACAAAATATACTCCTCCAAAATTAAAAATAGAAAATAAGTAAATAAATTTCTCATTTGCTCCTGGAAGGCTGAGAAAGGTATTAGAAGAGCGTGACCCGATGTGTATTTTGCTTCCATAGATATTCCATGGGAACTATGGTTTAACCCATACAATTTCTTAAAAGGAAAATGGCAATCTGTTTTCTAATAGAAAATACCCAATGCGGATTCCTCACTTCCTTGAGCCGCACTGCCCAGGCAGAGGGTAGACTGTTCTCTGTCTCTTTCTGAAGATGCTAATAGAGTTGTAAGAGTTAAAATATGCTTCGACTGTGCATTGCATTGATATCTCACTTACTTGACTGTAATAATGGCAACAGGCTAGCTACCACAGTGTGACAGTCTGCCTGGGCCAATACACTCTGCGGCCCAGTGGGATGGAGAGCACTGAGAATGCAGCTTTGCAGCCCCAGTGAGCGAGCTGGCTCCAGGCAGGATTGCTCAGTGCATCTCTCCCTGGAACTGTCTTCCACAATTGGGATTAACTGTCTGTTCATTTAGTTTGCTCTTGCTCTTTTATGAGTACTAGGAGCATTGCTTTGGAGGAGAATATTATTTTAGATCAGGTATTAGGAGCCTGATCCAGCTACAAATATTAGTAAATACAAAAATAAACCTTTTGGAAACGAGCTGTGCAGTAGACCGACTTACTGTATTAAGGAAAAAAAGAGCAAATCCCACAAGAAGAAACAAAACAAAAACAAAACCCCAGAAAAACAACAGGTTCCCGTGATTAAATGTCAAAATAGAGTAATTTGCAAACTAGGCCACCATCAGCCTCTGCTCCTCAACCTACATGCCTGTGAGCACCCACTGGGTACAATTTCACTGTCTTTTGGCACTGCAGCTGCATTACTGCATTGCAGCCCAGCTACACACACTCAGATGAGCGAACACACGGCAGGTCTGAAGAGACACAGGCTGGCTAACAGTATGGACAGTAGCCCCAAGTTGCTCAGAAACAAATATCTGGTCATCAGGAGTAAGGGTGACAGTAGACAAAAGCAGGATGATGACACTGCATATGTCTGGCTGATTGAGTAGGGAGGGACGTATTTCTAGAGGCGTGCTTCACTGCAGAATGTCAGGGCTTGCCTATCCCAGCTAGTCCACCTCTCTTCCCCAGTCTTCATGTTCCATTTGATTACAACACATACGAGCTCCAGGAATGCCAAACAAGCCAGAATAGATCATTTTCTGTTTTAAACCTAGTCAGAGCCCTCTCTGTCTGACTCTGCTCAGGTCAGTCTGAATAAAGATGGTGCTCATCCATACTATACATTAGCAGGGCAAACATCATCACCAGCGCACTCCATTGTGTTTCAAGGCTGCTGTATTCATAATGCTCTGCATATGCAGCAACTTGATAATTTTTTCTGATGGGTTCTCTCTTTGTACTCCCAGAGGAGGTTTCTACAATAACTGTGACATTGTCTAGGCCTGAATTTTGCTATTTGCTTAAAAAAAAAAAAAAAAAAAAAAAAAACCACACAAAAAAAACCCCCAAAGTTTTTGCATAATAGGCTAAATTTCTGATTATTTTCTTGGAATCCCAGTACTCCATTCAAATTAACTGTTTCATAATGCTATGGTGTGATATGTGTTAAATGAAAAGCACGTCATGGGTTGCTAGTTCAAACATCTAAATCAGGGAATCTTGAGGCTTCAGCAATCAACATTCAAGTATCATGAAAATGCAGTTCCTGCACTGAGATACCTCTTTGCTAGCAGAGGCACCTGGTTTCTTGGCTAATGTCACCGGAGTGCCTCTGCCTGGGCAGTCACTGATTTGCCTTCTCCAAGTCATCGCCTCCTTTTACAAACCGCGTGAGCTTCCCCAGCAGCTCTCTCTTTCCTGGGCCCCTCCAGCTCTGAACCAGGCCCAGGGCCTGTGCTTGCCACTGAGCTTGGGCCTTGCTGGCCTCACTCTCAGCTGTTCTTGGTGCCCAGGATGCCTGCAGACTCTTCACCCCTTTCCCTCTGGAAAATACATTGCTATAGATACAAAGATTAAAATTTCCTTCTCTAAGATACGTGATTATTTAAGTATGCAACTGTAACTGTGTGGAGCGTCTCCAGATTGCTTGTTTATTTTCAACAACAAAAAAGCCTGTAAAAGTCTTGTCTAACTTCCATTTCCCTGTTCTAAATTCTTGACTGTCACTGAGCTTTCTGAGACGTGAAGTCAAAGCAGTTTGGCAGACCTAGTATTCCCTCATGGCAGCTTAGCATCACGGATCACCTCTTTCCTCACGCAGTTAGCATCCTCTTTCTTAGCTGGTTATGGAGCTGCTTCAACCTTGAGAAGAAACACCCTCTCTGAACCCTGTGCTACAACGCATGCCCCATTATTGTCTTTTCTATCTTTGGATCTTCAAGTCTCTTTTACCTCTATATAGCACTAATAACTCAATTTCTTTTTTTGTTCTCCTTCTTAGGAAATATAATTTCTTCATAACCTTCCTACATATTCTCTCCATCCCTCAGTTCTCCTTCCAAGCCCAAAGAAGATGGACAAAAATGATTTTATCCAAGAGGCAGAGAGATCAGATTCAGATCATAATAATTTTAAGAGCTGGCATATTTTTGGACACATGCTGGTGCCATTCCCCTTTTCCTCTACCACAACAATTACTAGCCAGAAACAGAGGAGACAGTCATAAGAATACAGACATAGACACCAAACAGGTATTCCTCAGTTGTGTATAGACAAATTTTCAAATCATCATCTCACCAATGGTGGCAATTTTTTGTTTTGTACCTACATTCAGCCATGATGTCCCTTGAAAGGATTTTAAATGATGGTTTTAAGTGCTGCTGTGAAATAAAGGAAAACAGAGATGACAGGTCATGTCACTTTTGTATTTCATGTCTCAGATGGTGCCCTATAACCCTTTCTCAGCTGCTAAGCATTCTAACCTTTCATACATCACAGGACAGCTACGGTAATGCATGAGCCAAGTTTGCTGTGGATATATAATCCTCCACTTTTATCATCAAAAACTGCAACTTCCAATCACAAAGACAGATGGTGGGCCACTAGAAACTTGCCTTTTTATTTTATTTTTTAAAACATAAACCAAATTCACCAGTATCGGGCAATAACATTTATACCTGAAGATTAGTTCAAAATAACTAAAATTATGTTAATCATGTAAAAATTCATCTAAATGTGTTTAATATATGAGTCCAAAAATATCTGTTAGAGAAGTTAGATAATTTTTAATTTACCTATCTTTCCATGGTATACTTACAGGTTGTCCATGAATACTCTCAAAATATAGTAGACATTTCTGAAGACTGATTTTTTCCAAAGCCATTTGCTTTTTTGTCATATCCTATTTAAAAAAGTTATTCATAAGATTATGAGTCAGGATTTCATGACAAGGGTACAGGTAGGTATCTGTTTAATAATCTGTTCTCTCCAGATAAACATTAATAATGAATTCTGTTTCTGTCCACACTGAGGTCAATGGGGACTTGGCATTGACTCAGCAAGAACAGAGTCCAAATTTACATGACTGAAGTTTTAAATGAATCAAAGTACATGTTACCCTCTCAAGGCCTAATGCAAAGCCGGTGAGAGCTAGGAGATACTTCTACTGATTAGAGAAGGTGTTAGGTTAGGCCTTTACCAGTGGAAAATACTTTGTCTGGCCAAAGTGGAGTCTTTGTGGCCTGAACTTGTGCTCTTTCTTCTGGAGAAAGATGCATGAATGGAAGCGTACTGAAAGGCTGGAATCTTATTTTTCTTAATGTCATTATATAAAGATCTAGTACTTGATTGCCTTGGTTTCTTTCAAAAATACTAGTCTACAAAAGCGGTTTAACAAGCTTAAGGTCAGGAAGCAGTATTAGGCTATTGACAGAACACTGCATCCGTATCTAGAAAGCGTCCAAGGGTAGAAACTATGGTCTTAGTAAGGCAAGAATCCTTGTGTGTTGCTCAATCAGAGCCTGCATCTGAAAAATTTTTCTGGGAATACACATTGATAGAAAGTCTAAACAAGCAGAGGTTTTTGCTTGAATATCACAGCCAAACTGCATGGACATGGGGTATCTCTCATGGGCTGGGTTTTGGAAAGGCGGGCTCACAAAAGATGACTGCAGCATCTGAGTAGAAGGTGTTGGCATTCAGGTCCCACAAATATTTGTGCAGTACTTTCCTAGAACGTTTTCCAATGTTTAGGTAAAATTTATGAATAGCTGTTGTAGCTGAAAAACTAAAGAAATATTTTTCTCATCCGTTCTAGGGAGAAATCAATTAATGAGATCTGTATGTTATTAACTTCCATTTGCCAGATCAGTTCATAAATCATAGATAGCATTCCCCATAATATATTAAATATCATTTAGTTGTAACAAATGAGAACAACCACCATTCTAGACAAACTACTCAGAAACTTGCAAAAATGCAGAGAGGGCATTACTCAACTTTTTAATTATTCATCAAGAAAAACAGATTTGCCTTGGCTGGTAAGGGATGAAGAACAGAAAGCTTCAGTTGTGCAAACACAACACATTTATGAAGAGGAATGATAGATTCACAATGAAATCCCTAAATATCCAATCATTGTGATACCATAGTTAACACCCCATAAATGCTGAGCATACTAGAAAAAGGTGCTGTCCCTAAAATGAAATGGAAGAATAATCTGATCAGCCAGCAGGAAATTACGGCTGGACAGTGTGCTTCTGTAGAACCACTATGGGGAAGCTGCAGAACGTGCAGCCCTTTACCAACAGTGGGAATGGAGGTGGGCTTTCTTCCTCAGTCCTTGCGCTGCTGGGCTGAACACCTAACACTAGCAGTTTATTTCTGTTCAAAAATCACAATATGAATCACTGGTACCAGAAAGATGAATGTTGATTTTTCAACAATGCGATTTGCCAGTGTTAGTGATATACCAATATATGTACAGGTGTCTGCTGCGGAGAGCACACTGTTCAACTGGTATTTCTCTCCTCCTCTCCCTTTCCCCCTCTTTCCAAGAAGATCTGCTCCTGACATTTGCATATTTTCATCTGGGTCGGAACAGCTAGGAGCATGTGAAGCTAATGTAATTTTCCACAGTCTCTGCCAGATCACGACAGATCTGTATGAATTAGGGCCAAGTGTTGGGAGGTTTGGGGAAGCGCTCATCCACCACCATGAAGTAATGTGAAGAAGGATGGAGCTTGGGGGGTGGGGCGTGGGGGGCCTTTCTGCAGAAAGTCGATGACTAGGTTTTTTATTGACAACTTGGAGAAGTATTTTTAATAATTAGCCTCTACTTTTTGAAAATATATCAAGCCCTGAAGAAGTAACGCTCTTTTCTTGTCAAAGGTGTGCCTTGCTATTAATTTCAGCAAGAACAAAACCTTTTTTGTTTGCTGCCCAAATACAAAAGCAGTGCAGAACCACTAATCACATTTTGCCTTAAAGGTCTGCACGAATTAATCACTCCAAAATTATGTGTCATTCACGTTAAGAGAGGAGGTGCTAACTAGAATGTAGGAGTATTATAAAGTAGCTAATTGGTTTACTTATTGCTAGCTCTGCAATTAATACAAGGTTAATTCTTTCAGAAACTATTAAGCCCGGAGCAGCTGAATGGTTAGGAGGAAGCAGGGAGTGATCATTAATATTGATTTTACACACGAGAAACAATCTCAAGAGGGTTTATGATTTGGGCCTATTTCATTAGCTCATTTTATTAGCAATCTCAAGACGGGTTTGTATTCAGCTAAGTTCGAAACAGCTGATAATTTCAAAATCAGAGAAGGCAGGTGGAATTACAAGCTACAGAATTGTCTGAGACATCTTAGGACTGTAGGCTGCACACAGCAGCATGAAATTCAATGCTAATTAAATAAAAACACTGCTTCATAGCCAAGGAAAAGATGAACTGTAGCAGGTCAATAATGAGAGGACAGATACATAACGGTGCCTGAGAAAAGCCTTGGGGGACAGACTGCGAATCTTCAAACTAAATATAAAGCAAGAGTTGCTTGTTGCATATAAAGAAAGAAAAAGGAGACTACGTGTAAAGCTAAGATAGTAGTTCAGTTTTCGTAACTTGGGACAAAGGCACATAAAATATTGTATGCCGTTGTCTTGCTCACTAGTAAGTTCCCTGAATGCTTATGCCTTTTAAGCTCGCTGTTGTTTTTCCAGACAGAAAATACAACCTCTGAGGACAGACAGTATGACAGCGAGGACTGGGCCTGGCTGAGGCCTTTCACTCTCAGAGGCAGCACTTCATTTCCATGAGTCCGGGTTCCCAGGGCCTACTAAGTCTGCCACCTGGGGAGTGTGGTGGCTCATTAACAAAGCAGCATTTAATACAAAAATAGTAAAAAAAATGTTAAAGGAAGGCAACAAGTGACGTGACACATCCGTAGAACGATGCCAGTTTACTTCAGCTGAGGGTCAGGCCAAGTCTGACCGTAGCCCCACTGTGAAAGGTTGCATTTGCTGGCAAACCACAGCTGAGCACTGCAGGGCTGCTGCCCCTCCTCGCTCTGACTCAGGCAGCAATTACATCCCCCGCCATTAAACGTTCGGATTGGTTTAAAAGTCAAGAGTTGGGATTTGGGTTTGGGTTTTGGGGATTTGGTGGTTTTTTGAGTAATATGGTTCAAATTATGTCTATTTGCCTTTTGGCTCCTGAACTACATTCATAGTCTTAATTTTTTTTTTTCTGAAACCTTGTACCTAAAAACAAGGTACACAAATAGTAACAGGTGGCCATCCCTTTTTGGGTTACTGAACCAGTCACAGGCCAATCTCAATTTTCTCTAAGTCTTCTCATTCAATAACTTCACTCGCAGGCTTTTTTGTGGAAGGGGTGGTTTGTTCTGAAAAAAACACATTCTGCTATTTCATATTCAGATCTCCTGGTTTGTCCTCTTTAGACATCCTGGGTGGTTCAGGATTTTACTCTGCACCTCTCTTAAGGACACTCATTCTCTCATTTGTATTTCAGCAGGGCCTTAGAGGCTTTCCACAGTTGAAATTCAGGGGAGAACTCAGCAGGCTTTCATGGAAACACTATCCTCGCCCAGGATAACTAAATCTTGAAAAAAGAAACACTTGGCCACTATTAGTTTACTATTAATCTAGCTCAGATCCTGGTACAAGAATCTAAATGTTATCTACAAAATAAAGTGTTGCACATAAAAAATATCCACAGTAACGCCAAAGTTGCCTGTAGCTGAAATGAAGCCTTTGATCTTTGGTGTAACCAACAGATATCCTTGATTCATTTCACATCATCAGTGCTATAAACCTTATTCTCCCCCAGAAGTCCAGGATGACTCATAATCAAAACGTAAACATTTTCAATGTTATACTTAAGGATCTACTAAAATACAACATTTTGAAATAGATCAATTTGATTTCATATTATTCCTTTTCAAGCCTCTGTTCCAGAGCAGTTTCATATAACTATTATCAAACCTGTGCTAACAAACGGATAGTTCTTTCAACACAAGTTGTCTCTACAAGAAGAAAATAAATAAGATCTTTTAAAAAAATCTGAAAATACTAACTTGTGCAAACATTTAATTTACATTACAGAATTCTCTGTGAGAATATCTCAAGCCAGCACTGTCATTGCACAGATTTAGAAGCATTTCTCCTGGAAAAATTAGTAGAAGGCCAATTAATCAAAAAATGAGTGGGGCAGAGACCCACACCCAACTTACTCTTATAAAAGAGTTTCTCTGGACAGGATTTCCTCACTGACATCTGTTTTGGTGTCATCTGATCTCACTAGTTGGATAATAAAAAAAAATTTAACAACTGAAAATATTATCATACAGTCTGCACTGTTGGGATTTTAGGACTATATACAGGACAGCATGGTTTTGTTGTCATCTTTTGTTTTCTTACAAAGGAGTTCTGGTTATGAAACACTTTTTTCCATTTCAGGTTTTAAAAAAAGTAGTTTATAAAAAGAAACAATTAAAAAGTCAGTCATGTATGCAGAGCTCAAGATCTCAGAAGCACAGCATTATTATGCACAGTTCTAGTTTTTATACAATAACTAGCTGTTTAAGAACCAAGAATAGAAACAAAACAAAAGAAAAAATTAAAAATTATTTCTGCTGGGTACTTTCTGCTACTGAAATCCACACAGAATAATTTCTTAGTTCTCACACAGCTTAGCATTTAGTTCTTCACTTTTCCTTGTCCCCCTCACCCCCTCCCCTTTTTCGTTCATCAACCAGAGTCTAAATGTTACTGTCAATATTTAGATTTTAGATACCTTTGAGGACAGAATTTATTGTCTTGCTTGGCTTGGCTGTCTAGCATCAGGAATAGCAACATCATTTGACAGCAAAAAGAGCCCCCTAAAAAAGTATTTTTATGGACAATATCTATTGCAGAACAACAGCTTCAGACAGACCCTATAATGTGACAGTAGTGTGAAGGTACAGCAAAACTTTAAAATACGTACTAGTTGAAAAACAAAAATAAATTGCCCAGCCAAGCAAGCATATTTCATGGAATATTGCTCCTAAATTTAGAAGAGTAATTGAGAACGTGGAAGAGTAGAGGCAGTATCAGCACAAGTAAACGTACAAGATCAGAAGGGCAAAGCAGTCTGGATGGTTGTGCTATCCATGTGATCTTAGCACAGTGCTATCGACTGGGCAGAGGCTTTCAGCATTTCTCAGGTGACAGGGGACATTTATTGTCAAAATAACTTCAGGAACGTTTTTAGTCACACAGTTTCTGTGGACTCAAGAGAGGATTGCTTTTGCTGTCACCGTCTTCAATACACTGGAATACGCGCTTCCTGCGCACACAACCTCAAGTAGGCAGGCCTCAGCAGCGCCTGGCAAACAGTTTTACACGTGCATCTCTGAGCAAAAAGCAGTTAGCACTATTTGAAAAAACTTTCTGCATCGCTTTTTGTGTGCAACTCTTCACAGAAAAGTCACTTCAGAAAACTGCACTAGAACTCCCATCTTCTTAGAGAGAAAATGCACTGCAGTGCCAGAAGACACAGGATGCATACCCACCAGCATACCCTGAGACAGCTACATACTAATTAAGATCTGCCTCAGACGATAAAGTTCTAAAAGAAACAGCCACAATTGTGAAATACCTTAATAGTCTCAGGAAGGTTAAAGTGTTGTCTTTTCTCCTTTAATCGTCTCAATACACTATCCATGGTTTCTTCTACTGAGGGAGCTGGTTCCATGCTTGTGGCCTCCTGTGTCCCAGCCTCTTTAGCGGTCCCAGTGCTTTCGCAATGATCATTTCTTTGGGGTGCTCTCGAGGTACAGTTTTGCTCTTCTGACATTCTGAGTTTCAGCTCTGAAAGGCAAATTACTTGACAATAGATTAGAAATATTTACAAAGAAGTTTCCTCTGACACTACACGAAAAAAAACATCCCTACTTCTTGCATACAATTATTATCATACCACAGTTGTGTAGGAAAGTAACTCTGCTTCACTTCAACATGTAACATATTTTACCTGGTTAAAGCAAAACCCAATGGTCAACGGATGAGATGTGTCCAGGCCAATGAAACTTGTAGCACATATGTGCTTCTCTTTTTCCTCCAAGCCCATCTTTGACATAAAAGGTGCTACCATGGCTGAGGACTGAGGAGGTACTGGGTTAAGGAGTGGTGTCTGGGTGGGAATCAGTGCAGAATTTCAGTGGGAGTGAGGTTAGGAAAGGGGCTTAAAAGGACAAACAGCACTGAAGAGTATTTGTGGGAGGTATGGTGTGGGTGGGATACGGAAGCAGACCTCTCTCTTTCTCCCCCTGCTCCTCACTAAACCCATGCACTCTCAAATGATCTGATGTCTGGATAAGTAAGAACATGTCCAAGCCTGCTGTGGGGATTGCTGTCTAAGGACGCAGTCCTTCACAGACGCCTTCCTGGACAAGAGGCAGTGTCTCCACAGTCCCCTGCCCCGCTCTCACCCCAGCTGTGCCTGCCTGCCCTCCTGTGCTGCTGTGCAAGCGAGGAGGAGAGCCAAAGCCCTCCCCTAAGAAGGGCTGGGGAGGCTAAGCTGTGCTACAGAGCCCGCCATGGGGAGGCAGGAGCTGGATATAGTTAAGAATTATTTCCTCCAGCTCCAGGCTGCTGGAGCCATGTCCTCCAGGTCTGCATAACCAACCCCCATCTTCTCTAGTGCAATTTAAACTATAACCCTCCCTTCCAGAGGCTGCATTGCTATCCCAGCCAGGCTACTGAGCTGGTCCTCACAAGGAGAATCAGCCACTTTGCTTAAATGTCTTCCCTTGGCAGAAGAGCACTTGAGCAACCCAGCAGAAGACAGATCGGTTACAGTGTGTCCTCGCTTCGCCGTCAGCAACCTGCCTGGATGCAATAAAGTAGGTAAGTATATTAGCTTGACACCAAGCCAAAGACCCTGGAGCTCTAGGGACCTGCACAGAGCAACAAGAAAATTGAATTAAGGTCTGAATTAGCTCCCGTAAAACCAGGCTTTGCTCCTAGAGTATGCCTGGCTGGTGAAGGACTTTGGGCAAGGCAGGAGATTGATGGCTCCCAATGTGTTAAATTTATTGAAATCTGCATAGAAACAGTAACATAACTTTTAGCTGTGACAGTCGGAGGATACAAGCCAGGTTTGTAGGGAAACATAGTAATTTTTATTAAACTCTTAGAGCTAGGAAAGATGGACAAGCCTTACGAATTTGAAGAAGGACCTGCAAGCACTTGAGTACTTTTCCATTTCAGTTGCACCTGTCTCATGAAACTCATGAATCTTGCTTCACTTAAAAGCAGTGTCATTATTCAGGGTAATAAAATCAAGGGTGTTTGCAGGATCAAGGCATTTTGGGTGTGAAGGTGAGGCTGATCTATGGAAGCTAGACCCCCTGGCTAGCTGAAGCAATGGTTGAGCCAGAGAGATCATTTTCAGAAAGGTAACTATGTAGTTTGGCCGTTTCCTCTCATTTGCCCTTCCTGGATTTGTAACACAAAGTTCGGGGGCAGGGGGGAAATCTAGTACTTACACAGCCTAGTGTTTAAGGGAGAACTTTCCAGAAGAAATTTACTGAAAGATGAGTTTCTAATTCTTTATTTACAACAATCACACCCTCTACATCTACATTCTTAACTATATCCAAAACAAAAGATGAAACATAATACTACAATTTAATTAGTAGTGAGAATCCATTTATAATGGGGAAAAAAAGATTTAGATAAATTATAAATAACCTTCAAAAAAAAAAAAAAATCAATCTGTCCTGGCTACATTCTCCCTGAGGGCAAGCATGTGATACACCCACAGACATTAATAGAGTGGTATGCAGACAGTCAAGGGCAGAACTTGACCCTCAAGACCAAATCTAATATCTGGGAAAGATCCATTTCTATGATAAAAAAAAACCTAAAAGCTTTAGAGCTGAGTAACCTCAGTCCTAAAGAAACATTTTACACCTACATTTGTACTATTACAAGGAAACTTTTAAATTTGTAGTTCTGTAGTTCAGACACTCATAAAAATATTCAGACTAACATTGCCTTTTGCATGAATGTTTATAGTTATGAGGGAGAGGGGATGTCTTTTTCCCCTTCCCCTTTTTAGCCTTGTTATGAGGGCTGAACTGGCTTACTTTAATCCCTGCTTTCAGGAATCAAGGCAAGTGATATCACCTAATATCTTCGTTGTCATTGGGAAACTTATTGCCACGCACTAGTGAAAAGTAAGCAGAGCACTGAGGTTAGAAAACTAACTCTAAAATACTCCAGGTACACTCATACTTCCACAAGCTTCAGCAATGAAGTGAAATGACATGCTATTATGTACCTTTGAGCTGCTTACGACCTTTGGCCAAATCATTCATCCATTTCAGAACTTCAGGATTGGAAGTCTTGTCACCATGTGAAGGCTGAATGTAAAGAAAAAATGAAGAATAAAAATGGAGGAATTGATGGTTGTACAATCAAACCCGTAAAAACCTATCTACACACAGTGTGCTAAAAAATGTCCGTAGTTCCACTGCACTATATCATCGTGTCATGCAGAGCATTTGGCTTGATCATGGTACTCATTTATCATGCCTTATCTCTCCCCATTGTGGCACAGTGCTACATGGATCTGAGTATTTTGGCTCTGATCCTAAAAAAAACCATTTAAGTCCCTGACTAATTGGATAAGTAATCTCAGTGACTTCAAAAGGACTGATCAAATACCCACTGTTCATCAAGTTCCTGAGTGATTTCCAGGATGGTAACCGAAGCACTCTGTCCCTTGCAGGGAAAGCCCTTACCGCTTTAAGACAAGGATTCTCTTGGGAAACAGCACTTTAAACATTTCAACTGAACTGCTTAACTAATCAAATTAAAAAGTCCTGTGCAACAGAGTGATTTCAAAAGCAACAAACAAAAGCTTTGTATATCAGTTCTTTCTTTGCATTTAGAAATTGCCTCCAAATTAAAATCAATTTAGACTGGATCTTCAAAACTCAGATATTTAAAATGGCAAAAGAATTTTGCAAAATTAAACCTCTGAAACAAATTCTTTTCTGGTCACAGCACGATGCCTGTGTAAGTATGAAATTTTACTCAGTATATGATGACTGTAGGGCAGTACAATTCACAAATGTACATTTAAGTTGGCAGTCATTGATGAGATTACAAAGTAATATACAATTTGCTGAATTTTCGTTTTAATGTAGTCATAAAATATCACAAACTTCCCTGTTTCATATTGTACCCATCCTTAGCATCACGGATGTTTTGACATGTTTATACTGCACAATTCACATTACACAAGCTAGCTCGATATGAGCGATGATCTGGCATGCCCTGCACAGAGCACACCATTGACCTCAAACAACCCCCCACCAGCAGCAGAACACAGTTTTTATTTCTCTAATTTCTGCCACCAGCTGCTATTGAGCCCGATGCTTTGGAGGCTTACAGGAGTCTGCCTGAATGAAGGAATCTGCACAGCAGAGCAACAGTTGCCAAGCAAATGACTTCTACAAAGTAAATAAGTAGCTTTTCATCTTTTGAATCATTTTGGTTTACAAGCCTGTCAGCTATGTTTCACTGATTCACACTTCTCACACAGCTAGAAGATGGCTATTTTGCAACAAAGGTAATCCAAAGAAAATGCAAATTAGAGTCTCGGAACTGCCGCATACACTGAAAGATGATAAAAAGATATTCCCTCACTGATGATTTCCCTATTGCATTTTACCAAAAATACCCTTTTTCCTATTGTTTTGCATAAGTTTAAACACACTGGGATTCCTGCTTGCCTCTTGTAGTAGTTCCCTTTATCTTTTCAATTATTGTCTTACCAGGTATTTTTTTTCTTGCTCAAACTTTTCTTCATACTTCCTAATTTTTCTCTTGAGACTCTGAAGGTGCTTGGTAAGTTGTGCTACTGTTTGTGGTTCTTTGCACTCTTCACAGTTACATCTAGAAGAACTTCTTGGCCTGCAAAAGCCGAAAGCATAGCAGCGGGATCAAAGAACTGGCTGTAATGGACCATGCCCTGTTTCAGGCACACTTAATGCTTTCCTAGCACTTCAGAATTTGCAGCTAGGTTCTTTCACAGGATAGAGATAGTTTAGATTTACAAAGTAAGCATAAAATAATTGCTTTTGCTTGAAGGAACCCCTAGGGCATACTAATGAGTTCACCATCTGTCTTTCACTCTCTCTCTTTTTTTTTTTAAATTAACTGTGGGATTTCTGAATATTTTTTAAGAGTTTAATCTCGTAGCTCACAGCCTGATCCAGTATTTACATTTAACACCCGTATCTTACTTCACAAATCTTCCAACTCTAACAGGAGACTGTAACAACATGATTTGTAAAAGTAAGCTCAAGGAGTTTTTTATTACTGGGAATAAACATTATCATTTTGAAGGCAGTTTAATTTCTGGTTTTTTACAATTGCAAATCAATAGATCGGATTATTATTCATATGCAGCTGACAGCTACGTATATAAGCTTTTAAGAAAGTTTGGTTTCTGTCTGAAACTCACAGCTTGGTTTCTGGAGATCACATATATGGACTGTTCATGTGTTCTATGACACTCCCGTATGTAGTGAATGACTCAAGCTATAGTTGTATTACAGCTGAAATTTTTAGTATTATACCTTGATAGCCCTCTCTATCTTATGTTCACTCCTCAGACTGATTACTAACTAACATTTAAAACTGTCCTTGCTAACTATAATTAACAAAGACTTCAAACAATATTGTACTGTGTTGTTACTGAAAAAATGCTAGATCCTATTTCTGGTATTGCAAATTATCCATGTCAAAATACGCTACAATATGAAAATTTCTTGTTTATGACATAACAGTAATTGAAAAAAATCACGAAGAGTCAAAGATCATGGATTGTACAAAAATTATTTAAAATATCTAAGAATGAAAATACATTTTCTTACATCATGAAAGGTTGAGCACTTGGTGGAGAAGGGGCAGACTCTGTGTCTAGATTAAATCTCTGGCTTTGGCTAAAGATAGAGCAGCGTGGTGACAAAAGAGGATTGTCTCCATCTGTAATGTGATACAGCAGTCGACTGGTCCCTAGGGAGTGATGCTCCTGCGGGCTGCTGTCCATGTCATTCTGCCAGTCTCTGTGGGCTGGCACGGGCTCTAGAAAGAAAGCATAAACCAATATGGACTGAGGGTCACTCACGAGATGTTTAGCTACCTACATAAATACAAATCTATACTTACAGAAGTATTCAAAGCATAAGTATGCAAAGTAAACAGCAAATAGTTCAGCAAAGTATCACATGCAGGATGAACATAATACTGAGGATGAGAAAATAGAAAGGACAGTTACAGCTTAACATAAAGCATTTTTGAGTTCCACAGGAGAAGGTGGGTGGGTGTGTTTGTAAACTATGAATTATAATATAAAGATGGAGAGTTTCCCAGAATAGTAGCATTAATTATATTTTCATAGATCTGCTTGCTTTTGAAAGCCACGTTCCTGAAGAAGGCAATGAATGTACAAAACAAGTTTAATTTTGTGATTTAGCGTTTAGTCCTTTGGTCAAGAGAAAGGCAGATCAAAATATAATATGTCCTGATGCTAAGAACCTCCAGTGTTGCTTGCAGTATCCTGCAGAATTTCATTAAGGTTTGAAGTAACATACGCATGTATCTAAAGAAGACAAGATATGAAAATAACAACAACAACTAATAACATTCAAGTTAGTTATTCAAGGTAGTGTGCAGTGACTGCTACTTGGAGGAGCCATGCTTATGATACTATGTTAATATTGTCTTTGACTATAAATGGAAAACTCGCCTCAGGTGCCTCAAAAGGTAAAATTTGTTTTATAGAGATGGTTAAGCTAGACATCAGAATGATTTATTCTGGACTGAAAAAGTAGGAATTGGTGAACCTCATCACACTGATTCTGTTTATGGGTAACATGGAAAATAATGGGCACATTACAGAGCCTGCCTCCAGGGAGTACCAAGAGTTCATCTTCCTTTTGCTGTACCTGGGTACATTAGTGAGAAGAACCATTGAATCGTATTCCTCATCCTCAGTGGGTGAAATGGGCGAGGATGATCTAGCCTAGTCAATATTTTTGCTATCAGACGATTGTGCTTTAAAGCAGAATATATTTTTAGGGAGAAACTCCATGCTCTCATAAAAGCTCGGTCCCAAACAAAACAGTTAATATATGTTAAAGCAAAGAATGTGCTCTGTCTCAGGTTCCCCTAAATCAGTTTCCATAGTACATATTTTGCAACATCTACGTTATTTTTTTCTCTAAAACCTTGTGTATATATATAGCCTTTGAATTCATATCAATTATCTTATATTTCTAGGCAGCATGTGTGGCAGCAGATTTCTAATCAGTATCATATTTGCAATATAGCATGCATTCTAATACATTTGACAGAATCTTTTTATTCAGTGAAAGCCTAAAACTGCATAGAAGAACAACTGTACATGGATTTACTCACAGAAGAGCAGGCAGGTTTAGAAAAGTTCTTTCACCTTCACTTTCTTCCCATTTTCTCCTTTGTACATGGGACATGATGTTCCCATGGTGAGTGGGTATTTCCTTCAGGATTTTAATGGAACCTTTGTAATACGTTTTATTTGACCTCTGCCCAACAGATACTGAAATCCCAATTGCTGCACTGGGACAGTGGGGACAAACCAGCTCTGAATGGCGCCCTTCATAGAAAGCAACTATTGATTTAAAAAAACAATAGTTACAATGGCCTAAAATATCATTTTATCAGGCACTATCCAATTGTTTTTGCTTTACAGACAACAAAAAATCCAGTTGTATATTGTATAATCACAGTTTAGTCTGTCATGCAAAAGTTACATGTGACTTTTGTATTTATAAGTTCATCTACTCCAACAGCACCCTCAATTATAATTATGTTAAGCATTTTCACGAGACAATGTAGTTGATTATTAATTCTAACCTAGCATCTTTTCTCTAAGTACTTCATACTCTGTAGGTCAAATTCAACTCTCCAAGATACCAGAGCAACACCCAAAACTTCTAAATCGTGTATCCTCACATAGAGAGACCCAGAAAGGCATCTGGGAGAAGCAAGGGTAAAGCATTGTACCGGTCATGGGAAATTATGTACACAAGACAACATACAGTGACAAAGGCTAAAATAAATGTTGTTCTGCAAACAAAAGTGTCTCTTTCTGGCAAGTGATCTTTCCTTACCCTGCAAGACTTGAAAGAATTACTAGTTTTGGGGTTTGTTTTGGGGTTTGTTTTTTTTTTTTTAACTTCTGAAAAACAGTATTGTCAGTGAGAAGAAACTAGCTTCCTTCCTTTTATTTCACCATCTTTGAACTTCAAGAAACATATAATCACTGTTGAGTAGGTTGACTAAGAACAGTTTCACTATTTCTCATGCTCTGTTATTAAAAGGAATAAAATTTTTATAGTCATATTAAGTAGCAGTCTCTTCACTGTGAAAGGAAAACAATATTATAAAAAAAATCAGCCAGTCTGTGTATGATAGGTGCAGGAAAAATGTTTCCAACATTTGAATTGTGATTTTCCGTGGACCTAGAAGTACTCCTCTTGCAGGAGGCAGTCTGTACTGCTGACAAATTATATGGGCACAGAGATTTGCTCATTTTCACATTGACAACCAGGCAATTTTACTAGGCCCAAGCTAGTCTCAGAAATGGAAGAAAAGAACACATTCAAGACTAAACGCTCCTGGAAGATAAATGCAAAGGACAAGTAGTGGCTGGAGCAGTCCCAGTGTAAAACCAAACACACAGAGCTGCAGAGAGTTCAAGGAGGTTTTTTTATTCGGTTAGCAAATGAAAGGGAGACAACCTGCATGCCACGTGAATTTGGGAGTATTTCCCAAAGGCCAGGGCTCTTCCATTTCCTTGGCACCAGGGCTTCCTGACAGCATTGTTCCACTACAGCTTGTAAACTAGTGCAACTTTGTTAGGGCCCCAAGAAAGGTTTTAGTCCCAACTCTATCACAGATGCACTGGACCGGACCTACTGTCCAGAAGTGGTCAGCAAGTCATTCAAACACATTCATTTACGTGGCCCAGTTGCTCTAATAGCGGAACATCTCAGGATGATGGCAAGTTATAACCAACCCCATTTTTAATTACAACTTAGGGCCATCATCCTGATTCCAGTTCTGTGTAGATTCTAAACAAGACACTAAGCATTACCCTGAGACTAGGCCATGAACTGACCGAACATCTACCTGTGTTCATGTATCTGATCTAACTTTAGCCTCGATTTTTGCCAAAACTGGGAACTAAAGCCACCTCTAGCCAAGCCAGTAAGTTGCCCCTTAGCCTGCATCTCCTCCATCTCATCTACTCAGGCCAGCTTAGCGCTGACAAGAGCTTACCACAGGACTTAAACCCAAGATCTAGTATCTTATAATACGCAGTATGCTTCATAATGTGGACTTCGATCATATGACAACAAGTCATATGGTACAAGTCTGTATTCCTGCATGTGATATTCTTTACGTAAAACAATAATACACTGAAATCTGGTGTATATAAAAAAAGAATATGCAGATGTAATGTGTTCATCCCTCAACAGATTATGACCATGAATGCCAGTATCATAATTTTTAATTTAAAAGACATTTAGACCGTCTTGTAGTTAAGTTCAGCTGCTCACTGCTCAAGTCACATATTTGATGTATACTCATATCCAAAAGCTGTAAAAATAACTCACACTCTGCTTTTCTTTTTTTCCCTTAAAAAAACTAGCTTAATACCCCCTTGCAATTCTTTATGGTCTCATTTTGCCAGCTCTAGTTCAAGTTTTTTCATATTCAGAAGTAAACTGGAAATTGCCGATTTCACTCAGAGATAAGAATTACTATTCACCCCTTAAAATTTGCATCCTGAAATACCTTGTCATTTTACTAGATTGTTCTAGCTTCACTCACCATACACATAATATATTTTTTTCTAATTTTTGTTGACTGGAATGTGGAAAAAAAATTAAATAGACTACACAATCATGTTTATTTTAAAAATAATACATTTGTACATTGTTAATATTAAATTTTTTATTGCCTGATTCACTGAGCAAAGCCTAATAACTAGAGACATAGTTTATATGGCACGTCTTCTAAAAACTATGTTCCTAGCCTGGCACAAATCTCTGGACTTCCATACAAGTTCAAGCTGAAACAGCCAATAGTTCCATGTGAAAACTGTACCTAAACTGAATGTATCAGAAGATTTCAGTAGTAATTTAAGAGACAGAATTAGGACTAGCTCTATCTATGCAAAATGGCAAGTTATTAAAAAACCCACAAACCACAAAGCAGATGTTAGCAGGAATGAGCGTACATTAAAATGCCTTAAATAGGTAAGCTTTAATTAAAGCATAAGTTCAAACTGCTAGAGTGACAGAGCATGCTCTGAACTGCGCGAGAGAAATGCTACATCATCCAGTATTTTCCTGTGTAGCTGGAGATAGGCAAATAGGAGCTAGAGAGGGTATCAGAAGAAGGGGTCACTAAAAGTATGAATTAAAAAAAATCTAATCAAAACAGCAAAAATAAGCAAAGGAAACAACTATGAACCACCCTAACAACGAATTGTGAAACTACCAGAACAAAATAATTCAGTAAGCTACTGGAAAAGGAGGGGAAACCCACCCTGCCATAAAGGAAAAGAGTCAGTACAGATTTTGGATGGGCTGTAAAATGTCTCTGCCTGTGCAGCGCAGGTATGAGATCTGACTCTGCCTCAGGTCCATGCCAAGGGACTAGCACCAGTGCAAGTCCCATACCTGTATCCAAGAGCTATTAAGGTATTTGCCTAGCTGGGCTAAAGCATCCATTTTTTTTTTTTTTTTAGCTAAAACCCAGGATATTTAGTATTTTTTACATTCCTTCGTCTTTATAATAAGTTGAATTCTACGTACCTTTTTCCTTAATTGTGCAATGCAAACATCAAACTTCAGAATTTCTTAAGTAGAACACTATAATTTGTGATTTTTTTAGGTAAATAACTTACTGTTATTTCTTGCTGAAAATTCTGAGCAAACAGCTTCTGAAATAAGTTCTTCCCAACCCAGCCTTTATTCTGACATAAAACATCAATTGCAAAGGGGTTACTGATCTATCTGCCTTAATTTAGACCATACACGGTGAATGACTTAAGTATTTGTGTATTCATGTCACTTGTCTGTGAGATGTATTAGTCATATTGCCTTTGACCTATTTTTCACGAACAGTGATTCCTCTTCTACTGAGCATCACGACTCTGCCAGCTCTGTGACTACAAGCTATGAATTGACAAAAATAGTGCCGACCCTTAAGGCTATTTATTTGCAAGGACTGGTTTCCATATTGAGGAAAGAGGGAGAGATAACACACCGCAGTTTGCCCAGATGGGTAATAACACAGGTTCATGAATTATTAAAATCCACATGCTGTAAAACTCACCTTCGCTATCTCTCTGCTGATGCATTAAATTAAAATCAATAATAGGAGAAATGAAGTGATATTGCTCTGACAAAAAGAATGACAAAAATAGAATTACATGATATGGCAGGTGATCTCACACAATACAGACATAGGAAGTAAGGAGCGTAAATTTACTTGAACAAAAAAAAAAAACCACACCACGGATTAAAACTGAAAATGAAAGAATAAGGATTCTTAAAACCTGTCTGAAAAGCCAGACTCCCTTTCAGAAAAACAGAATGTTATAGCCATTAATTTCCGTTCTTTTAACAGGTATCACCCCTTTTTACATTACACAGCATTTGCATCAGGAAATGGTGCTTTGCATTAGGTCTGCACTGTTTCCCAGAGGACTGCAAATCTGATATTAAACTGCAAGTCACAAGGCTTTTTTATAATTGCAAATGAGAACACATCATGACACGATCGCTTACCTCCACAACTGGCCCCATCAGCTTGCACACTGGTTTGGACTGATGCAGGGGCTGGATCCTTGGGTGCCGGCAGCTGAGGAGTTTCTTCCTGGGTTGGCAGAAATGCAGAGCACAGATCGGTTTCAAGGGCTTGTAGCTTCAACAAAGAATTCTGCAGACAAAAGCAGAACATTGGGCTAGATAGAGAACAACAGAATACAGCGATAGCTCTTCAACTCACTGAGCCCATTAGCAGCGCCTGCAAAGGGGTGTTCCACTAGCAGCTCTGAGGGGACGTGCAAGAGAACAAACGTGCACTATTCCACGAGTTTCTTGACTTCTCCTTATTTAAGTCCCAATTTACATGGATTATTCATGACACGTGGGAAAGATGACTTCGTCAGCAAAAGACGATTTATTCTAGGAAGCCAAACTGAGATGGTGTCCCTTTTCTTGGTCTTGAAGCAATACACTAAGCAAGTATTTCATTCATTGGGCTGACATCACGATCTGATGACATTATGTCCCTCCCCATTTACCATTCATAAAAAAACAAATCTCCCTCTCCAGCCTATTGTGCTGTACACAACAGTGAACAAAGAGTTACTGAGAACACGCTCCCTCATGGGATTCTTGGAAGAGATATTTTTTAATTGGCTTTTTTAGAGATACTTCTTTATGTAGACATAGCTTTTATGTAGGCTGCTGCTGCTTCTACAGGGCAACCAGATCATTTCCTATCTGCTGCAAAGGTAAAATTAACAGATCATTGTCACTTTCTGCAGACAAATCAATGAGGACAAGGCTAGTTATCTATAACATCACTTCCAGCTACTGTGTCATGCTTGGTCCATTTCTCATTTTAATCTTTAATGCTGCATGCAATATTCAGCTGTACAATCTGACACAAGCATCTTGCTGTGATGTAAATGCTGTGAAAGCCCTAATCACCATCTGACTGGGCAAAATGAGTCACTACCAATACCCCACGCGTTCAGTTCCCCTCTCTCAAGGGAAATACAGCTTGCAACATAAAACAGAATCACACAAAGCTGTCTTAATAATCACACAGCTGGCACACACAGAATTATACATAAAATGTTAAGTCACTCAAATGGTACATATTTGTGAAGAGCAATTTCTGAAAAAAAAAACAAGTTGCAACAGAAAAAAAATGTCTCAAGTTTATACCCTGAAAAGCTCCTTTCCCCACTCTGTCAAAGACCTGAAACCAATTTATTGATTCATTTAATGAAATAATGAATTTATTTATTGGAATAATTTCCATTGTGTAATATATCACCTATGTAGTGAGTAGTTTAATATGTCTGTGTTAGATTTATTGTAATACAGCCCTTTTATAAACCCAAGGATACCAGTGGTTTTAGGTAAAAAAAAAAAAAATAAAAATAAAAAAGGAAACTAATTTGGCTGAGAACAGCAGGGAAGATTTCAGCGTTAATCTTTTCATTCCTTTTATAGAATTCAGGCAGTGAAAAAGGAGCAGAAAGTAGCTCTTTCTAGGCGATACCTCAAAATAGGGAAATTGCAAAAAAGCACAAGATCACCATAACTAGACCCTGTGACCCTCTGTGTGCTGTCAGGAGTGCTTCAAAATCCATATCCTGTTCCAAAAAACAGATTAGGTTACAATCAAACACTTGGACTTGGCCTCAGCTTAGGTCAAAAAGAAAATCCAGGAACACCTTCCTCCTCCTGGTCCAAGAGCAAACAGGAGCTCTGGCCATTCCTATCAGAAGCAGCTTGATACTAGGGACATGTGAGCAAAGGAATGGATTGTGGTATACATTTATTTTAGAATAAGAATGAAGAAAATTAAGAAAATTAAATAGAATTAAGTTCCTCTCATCTGTTGTCAAGATACATTTTGACGTCTCATCCTATAATACCAGGAAAGAAGTGATTGCCAGATCAAGAACTGATTCATAATGAAATGCCTAAATGTAATACTACTCTTCAAAAATATGGCATGATGTAGAGCTGGTTTCTATGATCTGAGCCAGAAGATACTTTTACTATTCCCAGGTACAGGTTGCATTAACAACCTACCATCCTCTGGCCCAGCTGCCATTTTTAAGGACAATTTACCCATCTTGACCAGCAGTGCCTCATCTTCACACCTCAGTTCCTCCAGGACTCTTTGAATAACTGGCATCTTTTCCTTGTCACTTTGTCACCTACTGACACTATTTGGTCCAATATTTTACATATATTACTTCAAACTGATCTGGCTCCTTTGACCTGTCTGCTAGAAAGAGTATACCAGGTGTGCAAATGTCCCCAACATGGGCTTTATCAGTGGAGACCAATATCACAAATTCACTCAGCCTCTCTGTTTACAGCTCTGTCACCTTAGGGCCCGTTTTACATGTCAGCCAGCCAGCAGTCCCAGCGACACCCTACCTGGCTTCCTGCTTTTGATGTGTTTAGTAGAACTCTTACCATCAATTTGGGCTTCTTTTATGAGGCACTTTCAAAGTCTTCCATAATCCTCTACAGTGCTTTCTTGAATTAGAAACACAGTGAAGGAAACCATTCTCACCTTCAACAGCTTTCAAGTGGCAGTGAATTTTCCTTGTCAAGGGAAGGGTGCTGACTCGAATTGTACCCATGGCACTGTTTTGGGAAGAATTTTCATGACGTGACAGACCTCATTTTCCACTGCCTCTTGCCCCAGCTAGACCCAGACGGGCAGCATTTTACAGTCATTAATGTCCTCTAGCAAAAGTTGCAGACCAGTGAGGACTCTGATCCCAGCCAGGACCTTATCATGAGAACTGCTGAGGGCAAGTAAGGAAAACGTGGGCAAACATACCAGAAGAACGTACCAACAAGGTGAACATAGGTGAATAACTGACAAATATACCCAACCTTCACAGACTGTTACTTCAAGCGTTTAACCAAAAAGTTCCCATATCAAGACAATACATTCACTTTGCATCACTATTTCTTATCATACATTAATATTTATGGCAAGTTCAGTATAAAGCATTCACACAGACTACATTGTTAAACACTGTATTTCGGCAATGCCTGTGCTGTAATTCACCAGCTGGTTTATATTCAGTTGCTCTAAATGATATTTTTCACCCATCTGTGGAAGGTGGGTGGACGGCAAATTTCCAGTCACTGCCAAATACTAAAAAAAATCATATAATAATAATAATAGAAATACCTTATATGATTTCATGAATATGCCCTTGACAGGGATTTGATGTAGGGAGAAAAACAGTAAGTAGCTTTGACCATTTTGATGTTACTGGGGAGACGATGAACCTGGAGTATGCCATCAACCTCATCCTACTCTTAAAACACAGCTGACTACTATGGTACTGCCACAGCGCACGATACATGAAAAGCCACCACATATTTATGGGAACACATGTAAGAAGACATAGCTTTAAGCAACGGCCAAGCACAAAGCTGCCCGGGGTCACCAACTCATGGGCAACAGGAGCATCCTAGTAAATGGCAGGGATGACCTTGCTGCCTGCCTTGCCACATGTCCTGTCCTGCCCCTCTCAGAGGGCTGCTGGAAGTACTGGCAATGCCAGAGCAGCCAGGCTGAATCATGCAACCTCGGACCTCCCGCTCTGTGGCAGGAGCAGCGCGGTCCCTTGTTTTTGCAACTGCAGCCCAAGCAGAGCAGCAAGGTGCTCTGAGAGGGGACACAGCCATTTATCAGCAACTGACAGCAAGTCCTCTACCCTTGGGCTCACTGGGGGCAGGCCAACATGCTACCAACTGCCAGCAAAAGGCAGGCAAGAAGAGAGAAAAATAAAGTCTGAGCCCTGTCTTCATCTTCTCAGACCTCCCAAGTCTCGCTGACCACTTCCAACTTCCCCCTGATTCTCCAATACTTTCCAGTACCTGTATAGCCTTGATGTGACTGCAGGAATCCTGCCACAGTGGTGGGGATGTGTACTCTTCTGCGCCACACACACTCAGCAATACGTCTAATCTGGAGATGAACCAGCCTGTGCACGTGCTACTTAAAAATCTCTCATGGTCCAGACCTGCCCCTGGGGCCCAACTGGGCCATCTCTGCTCTTGGCCATTTAAAATAAGTTACAAAACATGTTAGAAGCAAATGCAAATAGCTAAAATACATAGAAAGGGAAATGTTAGATCATGGTGGCTACCATCACAAATTTTAGTAAGCTCTTATATGGGAAAACAATATCACTGAAGTAATTTAAGCTATGGCATATTATATCAGCTAATGATCTCAGTTTAAATACTTCAGATTTGATGCTCATTCCAGCTTTACTCTGGTGCCTAACACCAGTGTTTCTGATGCGGCAATTCCTGATCCATGCTAATGCAACTGAAAGGACATATTAATATTTAAAATGGATCCTTAAGTTTCTTTGGAAAAATAACCATATCGTTGCCTCTTAAGAATAGTAATTTGCAAGTTTGAAAAAGAAGCAATTATACTTGTCTTGAACAAAGCTTTCTTATCTCTTCTGATCTCCTCTTAAAGTAACTGACAATTCAAAGAACTTGAGCAATGCCAATTCCACTAGAAGAAAAAACATCCTGCATTATTCCAGATCAAAGATAATGGAAACATAAAGACATTTACAGGAAGTCCAAGGAAAACAGAGAGAGAGACAGTGTGGTATTTCTCTCCTATTTGTAATTTTTGCTAATGCTTTAAGAAAACGTAGTCATTAAAGTATCATACTCTTGCCTGCTGGAGAAAACACAGTACACAGTACAAAAGGATCGCCATTGGCAGAGGAAGCTCAGCCTGTAGTAAAGAAACCATCTTTACAAACAAGTAAGCCTGTAGACTGTACCCCACTGACCATCTCTCTCTCCATCCAAAGATTATTGAAAATCAAGAGTTGAGGCCTTAGGGCAAGGAATTATTGAGATGATAAATAACCTCTTACATATAGAGATAAATACCACACACCTACACTCATGCTGCTAAATCCCTCTGGAGAATGGGACACTGAATGAAAAAATACTCCCGATTTATCACCAAAATGCTGTGGCAATGAGTGGGAGCCCTCTGAAATAGCTTATAAACTTTTTCTCGGTAGGTGCCATCGGTAACTCCCCCTCCAGCCGGAGGTCCCTGCACGGGGCCCCTGCAGGATCAGCGCTATGTGATGTGTTGGTCAGCACGTCCAGGGGAACAAAGTCTGATGGGAGACAATGTGCCAAACAGAGCCTCGCAGCCCCGCGTTCTCCATGTTGCACCAAGAGCTACAGCACTGCCAAACCTGCTCATCAATCAGTGCTCACCGCGTATCTGCAGAGAGAGCAGATAGCTAACAATGGCCAAAAGAGAGCCACTGCTGTTAGAAACCATTTCTTTCCCTGAAAAAGCATTACTATTATCAGCATCCTTTGTTTCATCCTAAGGTCTGGTAAATTTAAGAACTGAGGGAAGAGGGAAAGGGAGTAGGTCTGCCCCACCCATGAACCCTGCCCAGTCTCAGCCTGGAGGCTAACAGGGAGAAGGGAGGAGAAGCAAAGCCCAGACTTGGCGCTCTGCATAAACTGAAACCACCCTGCCACCCCACACGCAGTGTTTCTGAATATTGAGGATGCCTGCACCCTGCCCCTGGGCCTGTTCCTGCGCCTCCAGGACAGGAAGGCAGCTTTTCTATTATATCCAGTTTATTGATGGATTTACTGGGTTTATGAAATCAGCTGGGGCAGAGAAGGAGAATAATCCAAGCTTTCATTATTTAATCGCCTTTGAAGTGATTCATATGGAAAAGAAACTGAGCAAATATCAACCTGTTCCATTTCTTCACTCTAAGGAAATGAATGCTTTTATATGTCACATTAGAACAGTGACGTATAAAAGCATCTCCCTTGCTTTTTAATCTGAGAGTTCAGGTTAAAATAAGATAGGCATATTTTATGCGGCCGTAAATAAATCTCTGCGTATCTGTTCTGGCAATATTTGTGTCTTGAGGCATATGACATTTTCAATTCAGAACTTCCTTTATGGGGAACAAACAAGCAACAGTAAGATAGAACAAGATATGCCCTGGATCTGTATAATGCCAGGGTGAGCAGTGAGGAGAGACACCACTTTCTCTAATCCAAAAAGGGAATTTATTTTCTTATGACACATGTCCATTTGGGTTTGCAGTAGACCTGAGACACAATAAAATCTAAGATTTTGCAGAGAAAGCACCAGAATGTAACCCCTTGCTCATTCCCCACAAATTATTAGCAATTTATTTTAATTTCTGATCTATTTATGTTTTAATATCTTACACTGATTTTATTTATTATAATATTTTATCTTAACCTTTAAGGAATTCTTTGCAAGAATTTTAAATGGAAGCTTTTAAGTGGAAGCTTTGGTGATTATTTGCAATGGGGCTTCTCAAAAGAAACAATAACTTAATGATTTCTCCCAGGGCCTTAACTGGCTAGACAGAGGCTGAGTATACTCCCTTACATTGGTCATGGAATGTGCCTTACTAGTCAGCACTGAGATTGTCAATAGTGAGCTGCACAACAATGCCACAAATGCACAGGAGATAATTCATTGTAAGGAGAAGCTTAAGTCTGAATTCCTTTAAAAGGACACATCATGTTTTTCCCCTAATGAAAGTCAGGCATATATTAATAGACATAGCTGTTCTCTGGCTCATTATGGAAACAAAGCTGTTTTTTCCATGGTTTGACAGGAATGGGCTTCCCTTCCCCCCAACTCTCTTTCCCCCCTGCTTCTCTTGTTCTGTTTTCTTGGTCTACACTTAAAAATATTGTCTGCTCCTTGTTTAAGTCCCGTATTGTTCACTGCCCTTGCAGTATATAAGCATACTCTATGCTAGTATGCAGATATCCTTGTTTGTGGGAGATGCTTTATATGGTTTCCCACTTTGAATAATTGCAAAGCTTGTTTTTGGCCTCCAGTATATTGCTGATTGTGAGAATCCAGCCCAGGCTCATCCATTGTTTGACATGATCACACAAACAGCTTCTTTGTGCTCTACTCTCACATCATCCTCCTGGCATAATCCCTGTGAAAACAGCTCTTGTTTCAAGTGTCACAGGTGTTATTTGGCTTTCCTTGCTTCCTCTCTTCACTCCAACCCTCCCCTCCTCCCAGCTTACAACAAGAGTACCTTTTAGACTACATTGTACTGTTCATAGTTTATTTATGCAGGATGTAGCAACCTTGAGAGCTCCTTATTTTTTAAAAAACCATAAGTGATAGCGGAACACATTTGAGCTGTAATATGAGGAAAAAATCAAATGTTCTTGAAAGATGGTATTTCACTCAGTCAATATTGAATGTTTAATTCTTTTCTGAGCACAAACAGAAAGCAGCATAAAGTTGGCTTAAAATATTTTTAAAATCTCTTGCTGCTGGCTTTTAAACTATTATAGCAGTCTCGTACCACATTTTTAAGCTTTTCTCCAAAAACATGACTAGAATGATTCATTAAAAGCTAACCTAAGATTCTCAAGTGATTACATTATTCCAAGACCTTAGAATTAACAAAAACTAAACATCTAATTCAAAATTTGTAACAACATATTTCAACTTTTGGTTAAACTTACCTCATTTAAGCTGTTAAATTGCTCAGTTCCTTCTTTTGGTGAAATACATGTGTTCTGATCTATTCTACAAAACAAAACAAGAATTTTCACTCAATAGAATGCTTATCTGTGCTGCAAATATTTCAAACTTTTCATCATATCTGTACATAAATTACAAGTTATGGGATAAAGATGTGTTATTAAAAAAATAACATTTCTATGAAAGTTACATCCGTATTTTATACCTCATTCAAAACAACGGTGATTTTACTGGAATCCTAAATAATATATTTAAACTGTGAATGAGGTTCTGGAAACTATGACATTAAAATCCAAGCTCACTCTATCACATAGAAAGAGTTCTACAGAGGCACGATCAGCTCTCAGTATCTTGGTGATCTTGGTTAAAGCCAAGAAAAAGCTCAAACATATGTTTAAATCTAAGCACGATTTGTCCCACATGCATTAAGTCAGGAACAAGAGTTTTCCTGTAACAGAGCCATAAAGAATAAATCTTTCCATATTTAAACTTGATGGTATTTCAGGCTCCCAGTCTTCAACTTTCTGCTTAAGTTCTGTTTTGCAAATTTCACAAAGACCCAAGGGACTCTCATGAGGAGCTGGAAATCCTTTGAGTAAGAGAGATGCCCACATTTTCTAATAAGTGTCTATTTGCAGCCATCAGAGATGACCATACCTTTGGTTTTCCCTCAGTGTATCACTGTTTCTCCACATGGAAGTAGGAAAGGAAGGTCCTGGACCAGCAAAGGGAAAATCTCTCCCCTCTGACTATAGCTACTGAGACAACTGTGCCCCATCCAGGCAGATGTGGTAGTGGCCTGAGGCTCCACACACCTACCAGCTTCAGGATTAGTTACAAATTCACTCCACCAAGGAATGAAATTGAAGCCTAAAAAAACCCTCTCATGGATCAGGTAAGCAACCTGAATAGCCTCATACCTCAGCTCTGTCCTTCCCCAAAGCAAACAGAGGCTTTCCACACTCAACTTCAAAGCCTGACATGGGTGTATCACAAGTTGACTCGAAACTCAGCTGGAGCAAGAAAACTATTGCTGTCTCAGAGATTTCTCTGAGAAATGAGAGCAATGAGATTTCTCATTGCTGAAAAGGTGGCAATGTTTGCTGGCCCCTGTGAGACTCACTCACAGACATGATCAAAGCTAACACAAAACCCAGATTCCTTTGGACAAAATAATTCATATTTTTCAACCTATTGTGCTCAGAGTCATCCCAGCAAAACCAAATAGTTTTAAAAATCTCTAGAGACCTCAAAAACAGTACAGACAGATGCACAGGCCTTTCTTGTAGTTCTTCATAGACTTATGAGGCATTTAAAAACTGAAATTATGGATACGCCACTTTCCTTATGAAAACAGACATATTAGATAGCTACACCAGGGTGAACAACTGCCTCTAAACAGGATCCAAGGTGTGCAATTCACGTAGGAACAAAAATGAGTCTGTTTGGTGGTGGTACATCTAGCATCAGAATGGGAGGCCTCACAGGCCAGCCAGCCTGCACCTCCCTCAAGATACACAGGTACCTCATCAGAAGTGAGTGATTTCTGGAGATACTTAAGCAGCAAGGTGCCTTGGCTGACTATTGTACAAGCACCTATCTACATCTCTGTGTAGCTCTCCACCATCTCGCCTGAGAATGAATAGCAAATGTCTCCATAATGTGAAGAGAACAGAAGGAAAATGGAATTACAGAATCAAAAAGGTTAACGCCTAACAACCAATCTCTTGCTTCTAGGCAGCAGAGAGGACAGTATGAGGCAGCAGAAGAGAGTTAAAGAAAACTGAGAAAAAGCATGGGGAGAGTAAAAGGACTGATTTAATAGGAAAGAGTGAAATATTTATAGTTTGGTTTAATAACATGTAAGGAAGGACCTGCAAGGCTACAAACACTAATTCACTAATGAGGAAAAAAATAGAGTGATTTATTGCATTGAACTAGAGATAGACATAAAGGAAAGGAAGAAAAGGACTCGTGTCAGATTTGTACAGTTCTGGTATTCATTTGGATGACTCCTTTCAGGGTGCATAACACACAGGAAATGTGAACTCTCCTTAAAAAAAAAAAGACAACAAAAACCTAAACTCTAGCAGCAGCTCTTACAGGTGCCATACAAAGTTCTACATAATTCACAGCTGTATCACTCATGAGTCTTGCACTCTGGAGAGTAAAAAGTTTACAGCACATCTGAAGTACAACCTCTCATTCAGGATGATGTTCTTGTCTGCTGTTTCAGGGATGCAGAAGTCTTGCATTTTATTGTTTCTTTTTCACTGAAAATACTGAAGTAAGATGCTCTTAGTTTTGCATTCTTTGGATTCTGGAGATACTGAAATCATTAAGGTAAGTAACCATTTTTGTGTGAAGATCATTTACATTAACAGTCATATATGTATGCTGAGCTGATCTTACTCTGTATAGAGAATTTTGGGGTGTGCTTTTTTGTTTTCACCAAGACTAACTGCTCTGCTAGGCAAATGCAAGTTATCTGATTGTCACCAGGCAACAAAGGGCTTACAATTTAATAACTATGGGTTGGATGCTACTCTCATTAAAAGTCAATCACAAAATATCCATTAACTTCAAAAGCAGCAGGAACAAGCCCTAATTTTCCATCTGTGCTGAGTACATTAAAATTATTTTAAGCCTTAGCTGAAATTTTGAATAATTGCAGGCAACCCTTATTTTGTATAATGTACATCAATGTAAAATAGTGAAAATTGAATTCTCTCCGTGGCTACTACTCAAATACATGTTATATCATTCTTTATAAAATACAAAAGGCCTGATCTCTCACCCTCCCTATAGACTGGCATCTCTGGCTTTGGCAGAATTATCCTGTTCTGCATGGCACAGATGACAAAGATGCAACCCAGCAACATGTCCATTTGAAGCTTGTGGACATAACAAAAAAAAAAAAAAAAATCTAAATACTAATTTTCAACAGAGCTCCTACCAGACTTCAAGGGGAAAATCAATTTGCATGAGCAGTGAGCTGTTTAAAAAACAGACCAGAACATGTGAATTATTGAATTATGCATGATATCACTTCAAAACTCACATAAAATTCAAATAAAACCACATCATTTTAAAAACTAGGAAAAATGTTTAAAGATAACCTAAGCAAATTCACTTCTTATTTCCCAGACTAAACCTAGAAAGGAGTGTTACATTCTGTAATTTCCAAGTCTCAATCCAGTCCAACCCTAGATTACACTAACCCCATCCTCAGGAGACTTATGTGTTTATGCACCACAATGCCACATGTGCTCAGTGTCTTGGGCCAATTAACGCATTAGTGATGCCAGGATAAATCCTGCCAAGCAAACCACACACTGTGCTGTGGGCTGAAACCCCTTTTCCAGATTCACTTTCAGTCTTTCCTGGCCCAGTACTCATTCCCTGTCTCCAGTCTAGCAATCAGTTTTACCCTTCCCACTGTGAGGGTGGCCTACCAGGGTAACAGCTCAGAAAGGGCAGTCATAGTACCGCATCAGAGGACTGATTCAGCCTATCCAGAGGTTACGTCACACAAGTTAACAGAAAGGCAGGCCCCACAACCAACTCACCTCAGTGCCAGGAAAACAAAAAGATCCTTTCTGAGACCCCCACAAATGGCAAAAAGCATTATGAAATCAAACCATAGTCACCACCTTAATACAGGGCTGCAGGTGAATGTTTCAAAAGCATGCCTATGAATCCTTACAAAGCAATAGAGAACTGCAACAGGCTTTTGGGTGAACATAAAGTGCACACTTGCAATGAAAGAAATAACACTATTAAGGGCCCAAGGCTGTTTGAATACATCCTAGGCTACTCCTTGGGCAGTCCCTGAATGCTGGAATAAGCAGCCAGACAGACTGCCGGTGTAGCAGTGCCTGTCTCATCAATCACAGCAGTTACGTAAAGGCTGGCTGTGGACAACCACGCTTATTTTTCTTATTATGAGTGCCTCTCGTACTCACCAGGCACAGTCCTTACTTGGGCTACAGTGAGATGCTTTTTTTTTTTTTTTTTTTTGCCGCCCTGTCCTCTCCCCACCCCATCTTTTTTCTTTCTTTTTTTTTTTTTCTTTAAGTGTATTGCAACCCAAGAGCTTGCTCGGAGACTTCCCATGCCTTGATACAAGAAGCAGCAATGGAACCATAAACACCACTATTTTAATATCAAGAATCCTGAAGAAACTGTTCTGAGGAATTGGTCAATCATTTCCCAGCAAAGCAATGTTTCATCAGCAAATCCTGATTTGCTGACAGAGAGCTATGCACAGACACATACTGGTCATGATGAGTTTTTGCCAGGTCTGAGGCAGGACTCGGAGGGAATGGGGCCAAGGTTTCTCCCTGCTCGCCTGGCCGCCTGTGTGGGAACGCGGCCTCACAAGCTCTGCCTCACCTGCATGGGTCCACCATATGGCATGGGGACATCAGTGCTTCTGCAGCTTCCCTGCTCCCTCCCACGCATCCCTGAGTTGTAGCTGTTTAGTAGAGAATGTGGAAACTACAAGAGTCCCCACCTGAACTGCACTTTCAAAAGCTACCTGCCTTGAAAACTTAAATAACTGAAAGCCTCATTAGAGCTTGGTCTCCCTCATGGGAAAGGAACCCCGGAAGACTCTGGCTGAGCCCAAGATCCAGGGCAGGCCAGGACTCCCAGCATTTCCCGTTTTCCAGGAGAACAGTCATAGGTCTGACAGCAACTGCCAACCTACAGCTTCTGCAACCCAGGGACCAGCTGAGTCCTACTAAATGAAACTACTCCACTCCCATTTTATTTGGAGAATGGGGAAAAGGGGGAACTTGCAGGAATTTTTCTTTGGAAGAAAACTTAAAAAAAACCCCAAAGTGTAGTTCCCACACTGACTTGGAATGCAACCTTCTCGAAACACTGACATTCCCACTGCCCAGGAGTCCCACGTTTCAGCCCCCTCTCTGTGTAACAGGCATCTGAAGAAAACACCATCCTCTATTCAGGTAACAGCGTACACAGCTCTGCAATCCACATCAGTTTTGCTGATTGCCTTTGAGAAGGCAATCGGTAAGAGCAGCTTTTTGTAATCACATGTATTGTTCCATACTGACTTTCCTGTTCTCTGTTAAAAAAAGGCAATTCTCTTTATTGTAACATTTGTTCCTGGGGCCTGCATATAACTTTTATCTCCCAAAGGTGCAGATTATATTACACTCTTATCCAAACCCAAGTACACACAATGACTAGAGCAGTATTCAGTGTAATCACTAGCAATAGTATTAGAAATTCCTGTTCTTTTAATAAAATGTAAAGGTTTTCTTCCATGCAAATGGCAATTCATATTCTAAATTGATGCTGTTGTTCATAAACCATGCATAATAAACACGTTCTGAAATTAAAATCCTTGATTCACAAGTCAGATATATCTTAGCCAAGAACAAGACAGTATTCCCTCATTCTTCTGACTGTAAACCTCTTCACCAAGTCTGTTCTCCTCAAATCCCACTAAAACTTTTCCTTCACTGTTGCAGTGGTTATCATAAAATGAAAATATCCCCCCCCAAACCAATCAACACATATACTTATGAGTCATATTTCTGTAGATTGTTTCTTTTATATTGCCTGTTCTGTTCTTCTCTGTCATGTGTCTGTTTAGGAACATCCCTTGTTAAGTTACCCTGAATTTAGATTGCTGTGCTTAACAGGGACTGTTTGTTTTTTGGTTTTGGGGTTTTTTTAATCCATATTTAGACAAACTAAAACTATCCTGGTTTTAGCTGCCCCACACTCACTAGAACAGATTTTTAAAAAACTCTGTACAGTTCAGAGGCATCTAGACCTTTAAACTCCAATAAGCCTAATGACAGAGTTATAGCAGTCTGCAGAAACTAAATTAAAGCAGAAGAAACAACAAGCTGCACTAGAAGTAATCAACCTTGCTTCTTAATATGAGACAGAAATAAATCTTTCTTCTCCTATCCTCCCCACATGCATCTGATAGACAGAAAAGCCTGCCCAGTTGCACCCCTGCAGCAGTGTGGCCATCTCGTCTTCTCCAAAAGACCAGAAAGCTTTTGGTCTATGAGTTAGGGATCCTAGGCAGATGTAGTGTTCCAAAGCACTGTTAATTTTACCAGTAACCTAGCAAAAACAGGGTGGAAGATAGTGAATCTCAAGTTTTGTGAGGCTAGCAGATGTGTTCTGTCAAAATCTAGCTATGATTGTTGCCTGCTGCCAAGACTGAATACTTAACCTTTGCCATGTCCCAGAGCAGAGAAGGCAGAAAACAAGGCAAAACGTCATACCCTGGCAGCTGTTTCACAGCCTGTTGCACGAGCCAGTTCTGTGATCCTGATGCAGCAGCCAGAAATCTACATGAGCTGAGACACAGGCATGTAATTGCTCCGGCCCTATCAAAGCTGACTGACGGCAGAGAGGTGGGGCAAGCTGCTGGTGACCCTTCAGAGGAGTCACCAGACACAGTGATCCTCAAACTGAAAGTGGTAACTTCAGCAGATGTAATTCAAAGTCCCCTGCCCCAGCTGGGTGGTGGGAATGTTTTTTCCAAGGACAGTTAAGACAGTTAAAGTAAATAAAATGTGTGTGTGAGGCCAGGGACCATGCATTAATGTTTGTTTACTCCATGTTTGAAGTTCCTTATTTGAGAGTAAAATCACCTCCGTTTTGTTGTAATATAATCAAACTAAGACATCGCCAGAGTTGAGATTTGATCACTATGCTTTCACAGCTCTTAGCATGGTAAATCCAGGTACCATTATTTAACAGATTTAGCACTTGTGGATAGCAGGCTTCCTGAGGAACTACCCTGGTGTTAAACAGGAATAAGTAGCATAGTGAACAATGGTTTAATACCAGGCAAACTAAATAGGCCAAACAGTTGAAGTGGACAGGGGAACTTTGCTGTGGTTGCTGTTTTATTCATGCACACTCTATTCTGGTTCTTATCTTTAAAGTCCATGTTTCTTTCAGCACGTTCATTTCTTTAATCAAAATTAACCAGTGTTGTTTTATTATCTACCCATACACAGACCTCCTACCAGGAGAGCCACTAGTTATGTCTAACTGTCTGATACCAAGCTCGCTATGTTCCTCTTTACAAGAAATCCATGTGATTTTTTCTTAGCCTAAAGAATGCCAGAAAAAGAGAAGGCTGGCTTCCTAGGCTGAGGCTAATTAGAAACACTTCCTGAGATGCAGGACTTTGCAGTGTTTCAATTGCAGATACAAGCATTGGGGGTGAAAGCAGTTCTTTGTGACAGCTAATTAAATGCTTGGTCATTCTGCTAAAGCTTCCTTTGAGAGCATAAATTAATATCCATTACAATGTTGCCTACTAAAAGCTGTGGTGAAGGCAACATTTCATATAAAGCACCAAAGTGCCATTGGATGGCAACTGTCACTACTAACCTAGTCCTGACTTGAAACAGCCCTTGGAGGCAATGAGCTCTGTATGTCAACTAGCTGTGCCCTGACCCACTGAGCATCCCTGGGATGTACAGCTGCTGTTCCCATCCCTCCAAAGAGAGCCAGAGCCTCTGCCACACAGCACCAAGACTGTCATGCACCTTGAGGCAGAGAACAAAGAGCAGAGACCTGGCTGAAACTCTATGTGCACAGCAAAGCAGGGCTAGACCAGCACCTGAGCATGGGAAGTTTGTAAACTAGTGCCCCAAAAACTGATGGCTGTGAAGAGCATGATCTTATTTAGACAGTGCAAGCCTGTCAGTAAGAGCTAAATCTTATCCTTAGGACACACCCTCACTGGTAGACTGGGTCAGCTGGGCAAGCTGAAACTCCATTTCTAGCCTTTTGCACAGCGGTGAAGGATCAGAGGAGGAACTGTGACTTCCAATAGTTACCAGAGCTGAGCTACTTCATGATCAGCTGAGTTACCTGCCATCAAGACTTGGCTAATGCCTGACCTGAACACCCCATACCCTTCACAGCATTGTAACAAGCACAGTTACACAGCACCCAGGGTCTAAACTGTACATAAATGCATACCCATGCTAAAATCAGGTGTGTGGCTTCCCATTCCCTTTTCTCAGTGAGAATACAACTCTGAGAAAGAGTGAGGCAAGTCAGCGCTGGGAGGAAAAGAAAAGAAGTGCCAAGATATTTTTGAAACTTGGCACAGAGGAACTGAAGTTTCTGATCTGAGGATGTTCTTCCTGCTTGAAATGTAAGGGGTTTAAAGAATGATGAAATTTGCATTCTTATCTCATCCCTTTCACTTTCTCCAAACAGTTCTAGGCATATAAATACAGAATACAACTGCCAATGGGAGCCAGGAGTCTGAATATTTTATACAAAAGGCAGCAAATGAATTAACCTTTCCTACAGTTAATCAGAAGTGAAATGCACTGTCTTATCCCAAGGCTTACCTTGGTTGAAATCTCACGAGTGCTTCCTGGCATCTGAAAGCCACGTTCTGTGCATAGTCATTAGCTGAGGATCCAGCCTTCCCCTGCCACTCTGAGAGGCCTGGCAATGTGCTTTCCGGCTCCTGCACAAAGAAAGAAAAAAAAAAAAATTGTTGAATGCTCTGTCAGTACTGATCAGGCTTAGCTGAACATTTTGCTTTAAGAAAAAAAGAGCTCCATGAGACCGGATGCTGATTGCGATTCTTTGCTATTTTTTTGTAATAATCTGGAAATAACTGGAAAACACACACTAGAAAAGGTTCTAAACCAAGTAGTATCTTCTTTCACTGTAAAACGTTTTTTGAAACCAAAGCAGACTGTAACCCATTTTCTGTTTATTAGTTAGATAATAGATGTCAGCTTCTGAGCTAAGAGGTGCTATACACAGAGTTCAACATTTTTTTGCTTATATATACATTCATATTTCATTTGAAATTAGTTACATGTCAGTAATACTTTATTGGTTGGGCATCATCAGAAAATTTTGGCTGACAAACGCAAACACAGTTCACTTAAATAAGATTTGTAAGGTTTAACCAGCTTCCTTTTTCCTTTTGCTCCTTCCCTTCCCTAGCATATGCATAGCTTTATGAACAGAGTATTGCAGGAGGAGTGAAAGGCAGTTAGGAAAAAAAAAAGTCACATCAGCCAACATGCCACACAGAAAATAAAAAAGCCAATTTAGTCCAACAAATTGAGGAAGGGAGTAGGAATTAGAAAGGTATGCATTTTACTCCAAGCTTTCAAAAACCAGCTGTAAGGCTCTGACAAGATGTGTTCAGCACGTCTTATCTTCCTTACCTATAAAATGGGTTATAATATTTGCCTTGCATTGCAAAGGGGTAAGTTAATGAAGTTCTTTGAAAACGTGATAATCAAATTTCAGCTTTTTCTTACTTCTTTATTAGCTTTTATCATCCAACATTTTGTTCTAATAGTTTACAAAATTAAAATACAATGTGCTTTGCAAAACAATAATGTTCAGTTTTCCTGGTAAAGGTATCTGGTATCTGATTTTGCTCCACTTTCAAAGCTTAGTTGGAAGCATGGGAGACGGAAGTTTGGATAGGACTGTTTGGATGGGAACTTGGAGGGCTGAGGTCATTCTGCATTTACAAAAATAGTGGCTGCTTTTACTTCCTTCTTAGTTTGTTCCATCTTTACAGATTATGAATGGAGCTTGTTTAGAGATACATTGTATTTAAATAAAACTATATTACACTTTTATAAAATCGTCAACTTTATAAAAAGTTTTAAATTTATGAAAGTTGCCCAAATGGTCTCCTCTCAGGAGAAATATTTAAGTGCCCACCTCTCGAAATTAATGATGAAGGACTAAGCGATCTTGTAAAAAAAAAAAAAAAAAACAACAACAACAAAAAAAAAGAAAAAAAAAAAAAAAAAAAAAACCACAAAACCAAACCAACCCTGGCAAAAATAAATAAAAAAGTCCGATCACTGGCATTTTACTTCCTCTCCATGATGACATTTTAACTATGGGATGTTTGTTGGATAAGTGAATGTTAATTCCTCCTACTTAGTCTCTAAGATGAGTATAAAAAGAGTGTTGAAATCTATCTCTAGAAAGAGGCAGCTGTCACCATCGTGATGGAAGGTACTCAGGAGGAAGGAGCCATGCGCTAATTCTAACACGCACATCTGTCCGTGGGTATGTCCACACTGCATTTAAGAAGTGTAGACCTGCCCTGGGGCTGAAAGTACCTTCCCTGCCAGTTGAAGAGACCTGTGCTAACATTAAATTAGTTTGCTTTGGTATCAGGCACTGCAGTAGAACTGACCCAGCAGAGGTTAATCAAGCTTTCCAACCATACTTACTACCCACAAGGGGCAAATTTCCAAAACAGACCGCCAAACCAGAGGCTGTCTTTTTTTCAGATGAGATGTTATGAAGCTCTGGTGATGTCAAGGCAAAAGGAATAAAAGCTTCACTCTACTGACTAGCGTTACTCTTGCTTCTGTTACACTTTATGTCCTTCAGAGCCTTCTAGGACAGATGTCTCCCCCTCTCCCCAGGTCTATCTAATATAATTTAGCATTGAATGAATGATATTTTATCCGAAAATGGTAATAACAATTCGGGTTACAAATGGACAGCAGTTTTTTGCAGCTGTTCTGTTTTTTCCATTACTAGCTTAACATTATTTTCCCCTAGTTATGTAAAAATGTTCACATGCTCTTGGGGACTAAACGGGTCAACACAACAGATTTCATTAAAGTTCAAGGTAGAAGTGGATTGAACCAGTTCAGCTTATTTTATTGGCCCAGAAAGCTTCAGTGGTTTGATGTCTCCAGGTAGAACAGGCATTTTCCTTATTCGTGTCTAAAATCTCTTGTAAGGACTGGATTACATTTTGCTAGGTATTGGACATGACAGAAACTAGAAAGAATAATACTATATTCTATAAAAAGCGTAACTTCTATATTGGCAACAGCAAAGGTGGAAGAAAGAATTCTGTATCATCACTGTGATGCATACTGAAAATATTCTTTCTCAAAGAGATTTAATAACAGACACATAGGAAGGCTACAAATAGGATCTCAGAAAACCTCTAGAACTGAAGCTGGGAATTTGTATTATTTGTAAATCTGAGGGATGTAGACTGAAGGGATAGAGGGAAGAGGTCGGGACACTGGAGTTCAGGAGATGACTTTCTTACAACTGTAGTAACATCTTTGGGGGAGATTTCTAGTCAGGACTTGAATCCTAGCTTTTTATGCCATGGTATGACAATATGGAGTTTCTGCATACAATAAAATACCAAAAGAGGCAACAACCATTGGTTTATACCAGTTGAAGACCTTGTCTAGACTTCTTGCAACAGACTCAACATTTACGCTTAGATGTGCTTAGCTTGAGGAGCTGACCACAAAAGCTGTTAATACAGGTAAAACGAAAACTTTGGGTGCTATGTAAATGAGTGAAACAAGTGCCTTTCAAGTTAGAGCAAGCATATCTTATGGCCGAAGCCTTCTCTGTGTTGTACTATTTAAGTTAATCAGTCAAAGAAGGTCAGCCCAGTTAAGGTGCAAAACCAAACCTGTATTAAAGTGGTAAACTTGCTTCAGCAGAAGCCTCTTCTGCAACAAATACCCCTTTCCAATATCAGCAGAGAAAACACAGAAATTCAAGATGTTTTCTGCTAGATGAAAGGGAAAGAGGACAAGAAAATATGCTGGTAATCAGCGCTAACTTACAGGCTTGATGTTTGAAGACTTGGGTGGTTTTGGTTGTTTTGGGGTTTTTTTTGTTTTTTGTTTTTTTTTTTTCCTTTGTTGTTGTTACTAAGTTACGTCATTAGGATGTTAAAGAGTAATCCTAGGGAAACACCCTTGATGGAACCTCTGTTTCTTAAGATCAATTAAATCCACTCCTGATGTGTCAAAGACATCCAACAGTAGAGTGCTGTATTCTGTTGTATTCTTGTTTCTTCCTCACTATGGAGAGTGAAGCTTCTACAATGAGGCTGCATCGGGTAAGCAGTCTGTGAAGAGGGATATCTTCAGGCATTGCTGAGAAGACTCAGTGCTGCATAATCACTACCACGACATTTGCTTTGTACACAAAATAATACATGGGTTTGGAAGCAGCCAAAAATTACCATCATGGATACACATGTTGAGATAAATCAACTTTTGTTTCACAAGATAAAATTTTTTTTAAATCTATTTTCCTTAAAAAAAAATCACAGCATGTCATAACCCATCTCTGTCAGAGCATCTGAATTACAGTACAGGCATACAAACCTTTTCTGTGTTTATGCAGCAACTTAATCTGCTCGAACTCCAGAAAGTGCCTTGCATCCTTCATATGCTTTATCCAACACACAAACACTTCTGTCTCTCTTCAAATGCAAGCACCATGCAAATATTGTACCAGCATTTGGGATGACAGTCCTGGCATACCTCATGGTGCTGTGTCAATATAGAAAATAGCCAGGACTGAAGTCCTGAGCAGAAGTGCCTCCTACCCCTCCTGAAAATGCCAGTCCATACAAGAAAATAAGTAGGTACATTTAATGGGCAGTGAATTGAACAGATTTAATCCACAACAGGAGGTATGGTTTAAACATAAACAGAGTATACCTAAAAACTGAAGTGGCACTTGCAGACTGCCTGACATGTTCATGTGTTTTTGTAGCTAATGTGTTAACATTGGCTCTGTATTTTTGATTCCAGTGCATTTAAAACCACAATTTTAATGTCAAATTACTGCAAGTTCTTTGAAATCCATGCAGTTTGCCCACTTAATTTATACTCAAAATACAAAATTTCACACAGCAGTTTTCAGCATTCCCAAATCTAGCCATTGATTGTCAAGCCACTATTTCATTTTTATAGTCATTTACCTTGATAATATTATTTTAAAAACTGAACTTTTACTGTCTCTACCTATTAGCTAGCATGTTTAGTGTCATTTTATAAGCATGTCTCAGTATCAATAAGGAATTTGAGGATGACTCATTTAATAATCTGTATTCATGACTCTGCATCAAAGGTGAGTGACAGGAGAAAGGATTAGGCAAGGGAAGCAGACTTTCCATTCTCACCATCTGTTCTCACACTGACTCCCCGGAGTATCTCTGAGCATATGCGTCTTCACCTCTTGAAGTCAAATAAATCCTAATTAATTTGATTTTCTATAGGTTAGCATTGCAGAATTGCTAAAGCAGCTCAGGAAACCATAGGAAAGATGAAACCATGTAGCTGGAGTACAGCAGTGTAATCACATTCCAGCAGCCTGCCTCTCTTCCCATACTTTGGAAAGGCTACAGCTGCCACCATACCCAGCTCCTGCCCCCAAAGAAATAACTGCATGCAATACCCAAGGTACAGCTTTACTCTAGCGATATTTTATCAGCTGATAAGTGGTCAAGTGAAGTCACTTGGTACTGCACTTTTGTTAGACTTGGTCCTATTAATCATCACTGTAAATTTAATAACCTTTTCTTCATCAAGACCTAAGGTATATGACCACAGTATTACACTTGTTTCAAAAAATATCAGAGGCACAGGAATCATACTTCAGCACACTGAGAGCCCTGTGAAGCTCAAATCCCCAAGGTGGCCATCTTTCCTCTACTTGAACACAGAGGTCTGTTCCCTCTCAGTGACCTTTCTACAATGGAAATCCCCTGGATTCTCAGTAGTAGAAAGGCACACAAAATTGGTTCCCATCCAAACAGACTTTAATCCTTCCAACATATGCAGCAAACTTATTTATCTTCCAACAGTCTATTCTGATTTTAAAGGGACAATTTTCTAAAAAAGTGACTCATGGGCTTATAACACATCAGTGAGTAGCAAACATTTCCTTGGCTTATCAGAGCAACACCTCTAAAGCAGATACTGTCACTGCAACATTGTCACTGTTTCCTTCTGATGCCACAGAGAAGTCAGGTTGGGGAAGCGAGGAGGCTGTTGAAAAAAGGACTCTATCAATAAACTCAGGAAAACAAGGATGAACAGTTTAATCACCATGTGTAGTGCATCATGCTTTCCTTTCATAAATGCATATACTCAGATATTACTGTTTGTCAGCTCAACATCAGCTGCCTGTAAGTACATCATTTACCTCATTGAGTAGCTTGGTGGCAAGGTGTTTCACAAAAGGAAGGTATATGCAGTTGCACAGTGTTTCAAAGCATCAGTCTGGCCCATTTTTCCAGATAATAACAGCCTGCTGTACACTTATAAACAGCTACTAGAAACAACACAGCAGCACTTTGCTTTCAGCTTCCAAATGGAGAGAAGCAGTTGCTACCAGTTCACAACTATGGCTGCTAAGACAGACAGCTGCAATAGGGTTTGGGAGGTCATAACATATCAAGGATCCCAATGAGAACCCACCCACAAAAACAAACCTTTTGCAGAGCTCTTCTGCAAGCACAGCCTTGTTTTTCATAGGCACCTTTAACAAAGCCAGGAGCCAGATGCTTGCTTCTTTAAGAACAAAAGCCCTTGAGGTAGCTGAAGGTGCAGCAAGGCAAGCACTCAGGGTGAAGGAGCATGCATATCCTTACTAATGAGAATGAAGGCTATGCGAAATCAAGGGCTTGGTAGATGCTTTCTCCAAAACAGCTTCCTTCTGCAAACCGTTCCAAGAGGCAAACTCTTTCCTCTACAGCAAGCACCACTGAACTCAGTGTAGATATAGGGTATCCATTGAAAAGTCTTTCACAGTACTAGGATACAATTCCCTCTTAGAATGAGTGGAGTTCCTGTTATGGAGGGATGTTTGCTTTGTTTATATTTTATATTACACTCAAAGCTCTACACTAGCTCTCGTCTCTCAAGTACTCCCATAAAATCAAAGATAAGATAAAATAGTGCCTACACATCTTATTTCTTCCAGTATCCCAGAGACAGCAGCAATGGGTAGTGTGGGGGCCCAGGACCACTTTTGTCTTTCCTTATTCAAGCCCTTGAGTCACGTGACAGTTATCTGCCTGACACTGTTTTTCCTTCCAGAGGCTGCATATCTAAGTTGTACTGGTATTTTATGGCAGTCTAATTATATACTCAAAAAGTTTCCCATGAAAGAATATCAACGTTTTCAGTTAACCACTTCAGGCCACGTAAAATACCACAGAGCAGCAAATCTGTGCTGTGTTAGCTTTCATTGGGTGAGAGATACAGGCATGACATACACAGGGAACAGGCAGACAGGAGACTCTGAAGTGGCTGAAAGAGCAACAGATGACCTATGAGACAGATCTTGCCCTGTTTACGACTTCTTCATGACTCCTCTTCCTGATACGCCTCCACTTGCTCTTCATAGGGCAAAATTTCCTATCATTTTTCTTATCTGCTGATAAACATGCACACGTCATCTCCCTGCAGCCTAAATAACGTCTTCTAGTAACGCAATACAGTTACAAAAAAATCAACAGTTATTACTTCATCTCAGGGATGAGCACCAGCAAAAACATGCAAGAAGATTAGGGCAAGAGTTGACAATAATATTCTGAAAGAGGCTATGATAATACCATTGGGATGCCATTTGCTTTCACTTTTTTTTCTGGGATTCAAAAGGATATTCCTCACTTAGAAGGTAAGACATGCCATCCAAAATTATGAATTCCCATTCCAAATTTGAAAAAACGAACCAGAATCATTCCTGGTCTATGATGGGTTCAAAGCACTGCAGAAAGGGCTCTGCAAATTTCTGTCCACAAACAAGAAGAGAGGAGAGACAGAAAATAGCCAAATGCATTATATATCAAAGAAGAGATGTAAATACAGACATCTCTCAGGCCTTGTGCCTAGTACAGGCCAACAATCTACCAACATTAACATCAACCATCTTGGTTATGAGAATATTTGTAGCTGAGGGGTTAAACCTGGACCAGAGCTCTGTCCCTTACACTGCATATGAAACATGACTTGCGAAACATCAGGGAACAGACACTTCCAGCAGCTGCTGGGAGGTGGTAACTCTGGCATCTACCCAGCAATGTACCTCCACAGACAGCAGCAGAAGCTTCTTCATTTCTAGTCTTCTTTTATAGACTTTAGAAAAGTTACAGTTCTGCTCCCCTCAGCTCAACCCAGGGAAGCCTGTGGGCAAGAGCACCAGTACCAGAATCTGCATTGGAATAGATTTATTATTTAAAGATGAGAAAAAACAGAAAGTAAGATAAAGGGAAAGTAAGAAATCTCTCCATTGGCAACCAAAACACCAGCGCAAGATATCCTCAGCCAAATAAACAAAACAGAAAAAGTCTAATCAAGTGCTGCAACTACCAAGATTTTTATATTTGGTGCAAGCAGTCACAGGAAATCTAAAAGGAGATATTTGCACATCTTCAGCTATGCTCTCCACTCACTTCTGATAGCAGTTGCGACACACCCCTCTCCACAATTCCCTGGCTGAAATAAATTGTCTGTCATTACAGGAGGGTTCCAGAACTCCAGGTCCTTGAAAATCAGAGTAGATTATTGTGAGGTCTCAGTCACACCATGGATTACCAGGGAGTCCCACTTTGCATTTCAAAAGGTATGTGTGCTCAGACACTGTGCCATAAACCTACCCTTGGTAAGTTTAGTTCTTTACCTGATTTTCCTCATGGCTTTTTCCATTTTCTAGCTTTGCAACGGGCTTAGGTTTTCTTAGCTTTAAGTTGCCCATTTCAGGCTTTAGAGCGTAGTCAATTGCAGCCTGCTGCTTGTGCTGCTGAGTATCTTGCAAAGGCAGCTGCCTTTCCTCTAAGACAGCAGCATTGTCCGGATAATTTTCTTTGTTATCATCATCTCTGTAAGAAAATAAAATTGAAATGCATCAGGCAGGACTTCAGACACCTGTCAAAACATTATAAAGGAAGAACAGCAACAAGTTCTTAGCTATTCATGACATTTTAATTTTACCAAGTTGAGTAGTCTACACACTGAACACTGCGTATGTTACTAACATGAATCTGAGAGGCTACTGTTTATTGCCAAATCACAAGGTAAACTACTGTTAGTATTGTTACTCATTCAACTGTAGAGCCATTTAAACAAGACTAGTTCTAGAGGCACTCTTTGGCTTCAGCCCTATAGTTCATATTCCCTAAATAAAATCTGAAACTGCCTTTTTCATGCAGAAGACCTTGCCCTGTCCAACGATTCACACTAGGTTATAATCTCACAAAAATGTCATCACGTACAATAATTCCTCCCTATAGTCACACTTCCCTTCTTACAGTCACTGTTTTTGAGGGCTTTTAGACAAAGTGAGGGAGGTAGGCATACAGAGTAGGGTTCGAACAGCCAGAGATGTGTTTGGGTGGATTGGACAAGCATCACATGCTTCCAGTTTGGAGAAAAGGTCCCCCTGTATAACAGCACATCTGGTGGTTTAAACAGGCACTGTTGCTCATGGATCCTCAGTTAACCACTGAATCTGGGACAGATATTTTCAATCTCCACCTAATCTACAGAGTGCAACCTGTCCTAAGAAGACCTTGCTAGTCTTATCCACACCCAATCAATCCAACCTTAGACTGGTCTAATGCCTTCCACTGGGAGCGTCTCCCTGGCACCGTTAAGAAAGCTACCGCAATGCAGAATGCAAGGCTGCCTGCTTAGTTGGCAGGATGAGCAGATCGGCATTACTGCTCTGAAATCCCTGGCTGTTGTTTAGTTTGCAGGTGGAATTTCAGATGTTAGCTTCAGCTGGCAAAATCCTAATGGTTAGCTGAGAGACGACCTCTGTCCTGGTGTGAAATTTCCACAATCGAGGGAGTCAAGGACTATTGAATTAAACCCCCCAGAGATTTTTTTAGAATGCATAACTTGCTAATTCAGTGTTTTCTCCTAAGGATTCTGAGCTGCCAAACTCGCTTTCCATCTGTGGCCCATCAGCATCCAGATGGATGCTTGCAGAGTGCCTATGGAGTTAAACACCATTGCTGCCCATGCCTTCTGCAAGTGTGCTCCAAGGCAGTTGTTATAGTTACAGGGTAGGGGGCTTTATACCCTACGGGCATTTCAAGAATGTGCAGCACTGTTAACGATTTTAAGGTATCATCTGATTCAAAAATCTTTCTGAGAGGTTAAATTGCATTCTCTATCAATCAACATATACTAACGTAGCCTTGAGAGACACATGCCTCAAGAATACTTCAGTTAAATTACCATTTGAAGGATTTTTTTTTCGCAGAGACACTCATCAATGAGCATATCCTTGCACAGTTGCAAAACTCCGCTTACTAACCTACTTTGTACCAGCTGCTGTACAGTAACATTCAATGTATTAGCATCAGAGGTGCATCTGAATGAAAGTAATATGATGCGAAGTTAAGAACACAGACCATAATATATTTACTCATATAATAACAACAGTAATTAATCTTAATATTGTCTACACATAAGTATACAAGACAAATATGCATTTCCCAGAAATACTAATAGCCTTAGCAAGTAATACCCCAGAAATTCTGCATTCCCTTGAGAATAAAGGTTTCTTTCTAATGGTTTAACAGAAGCACTCTGACAGCTTTATTTGTTGCCAATGGATTTCACACAAAATTTTCAGTAGAATACCTGGGGCTGGAACTGGCTGCTTGATCTTCATGTACAGAGTCTGAATCCCCGTCACACCTTGAAAATGGATACAAAATAATTGCCGATTTTCTGCCAGCTGCAGAAATTTAGCTTTTAATAACATGACAGTGCAGCTCAAAGTATAAACACATTTCTCCTTCTCATGCCTTAGCTGGGGTCATTTAATGCCATAGCTGCTCCATGATAGTCTAAATCTCAGAGGAAGAAGAGGATTTGAGATGTTACGTGTACACAATTTGGTATATCATTTTCAGCCAGATGGAAATAATGATGACAAAGAATTCAGATGATGTTATAAAAATTACAGGAAAATGACAGAAATTCCCTATTTTAATTGCTTATCATATACTTTACATTAAAAAAAAAGAATTAGAAACAATTAGCTAAGGGTGTTTTTCTCCTAGACTCACAGAAATATTACCTATAGTAGAGCCGTCATTCTTTGTGCAGCAGGAAAAAGAATCCCCAAATAAAAGTGATCGTTAGTCTTAAAAAGTGAACTAGCAGACTTTTTTAAGATGCTTGAAGAATCATGATCAATTACATCCCCTTAAGTTACAAACAACAGAATTGTCATAAGGCTGCCTAATCAAAAGAGAAGTCTGGATAAATATGCTAGCCACACAGTGTTGAACACTGTATTGTGCAGCATGGCTGAACTTTGTAGAATGACATAACTGCAAAGCCTATGAACAGTCTTTCTGGAAATAAACATACATATATACGCATACACTCCTAATAAATATGCATACACCCTTTCTAGGTGTTATTTCTGGGGAAAAGTCAGGGCCCTCTCCTCACCCTCTGTTCATACTCACAGGGCACAGACACTAAGCAGGCCTGGGTCACTTGAAGTTTGCTGGCAGAGGAATCTCTTCATTATGGGGGAAGCAGCCTGTACTTCCACTGACTTGTTAAATTTTCAGAAGAGCTGCCCCGCTTAGGACAGAGCACTTTAAGTGATAAATTCATAACTCTGCGTTGCAATTTGATGGCAAGGTTTTTAATATATTCCTCTTTCCCACCAGTCTTCTGCTAGTATCTTTATCTAAAGCCAGACTGCAGCAGAAAATATTTAAAGGGACACTCAAGTGTTTACACTTCCTGAATACATCAGCATATGGATGAAAGCATTTGCTGCTTGCAATTGGAACATTTAAATACAGTTGCAGATCCCCCCCAAATCACACAATACTCCTGCAACGGGTGCAGTTCTCCCCACAAGGCAAAGCGGGATGACAGATGGAAGACGGGGGTTGATGGACAAAATGGATAAATTCACTGTAGAAATCTAGTTGCCTTTGCCTCCAGATGCCAGTCACATCTTCCCCTCTGGTCTATCACTAATTACCTTATGGGTCTCTGACACCAACAAGGTGTGAGGATAGGACATACTGGGGGCATGAAGAAGGAAGCCCAGTACGAAAGAAACCAGGAACCTGAACGGAAAACATGATGGAAAATTTCAGAAGGAGAAAAACATAGCAAGGAAATACACTGTGAGGTGACAGTGCTTCAGAGCTAGATGGACAGAACTCCCAGCACAGACACGAGAGTAGGGTAAGGTGCCACCAGGCGTGCTGTGCACCATGGACCAAGCCACAGTCAACAAAGCCCAGGGACCCTCTAAAGGGACAAACTCTCCCTCCTGCAGCTGCCACAGGAAGAGGAGGTGGGAAGAAGCAGCTCTGCTACCAGCTTCACTCACCCCTCCTCTCACCAGTAGCCACACTTGGCAGCCTGCAGTCCTGAAAGACCATTTTGGCAACTGGGAACACTCTCTGGAGGGACAACGGATGATGAGCACAGGTCCATCAGCCAAGTCTATGGGTGCATACTTGTGTGCATACGCCTTAACCTTGGGAAGTGCCCCGGGGGTTGCTTTTCCTGAGCTGGCTGTAATCATGTGATCTTGAGAAGTAGAGATCCTAACTTAGCATCCAGCAGCTGATAAAAGTCATAAAACAAGACAGAACTTATAAACAACGTAAGTAAGCATGACAAAATGTATTTGAATAACCAGATAGCAGTAGATAGGAAAGATAAGCAATAATGAATCAGAGAAGACCGTGTCCATCATATAATAAAAAGATTGTGAAGAAGTTCAGAAGGAACACACTCTGAAATTGTTAATAGAAATTTTTCTCTTTGTCAGAATAAATATTAACCAAGAAAGCTCACTCACACAAGACAGTGCTGGAGGCTAAGACCATAGCAGGACCTTTAAAAAGATGAATCCATGATATAATGCAAATATCCGTCATTAAAGCACAGAGTGTTTTTCCCTTGGCTTCTTTAAGAAGTGCAGCTTATGTGTTCATGCCACTTGTCTGCACATATCAACACAGACATGCACACGCTCCTCTCCTCTCACCAGTAACTCATAAATCTTGTTGTTCAACTTTAGCTATATTTAACAGAGAGAGGGATATTCAAGAGTTTGATAAGTTTTGTGGAAGCTTGTGGCCACATAGTAGAGGGAGTTCCCACCAACCCAAAAACTAGAGCAGCATTTCACTCATTGCTAAAACATCAGAGAATATGCCAGAACAGCTTCAAGTCCTAAATCCATATGAGTAGAAGCTTACATTGGGCAGGAAGTATGTGTTTTGACAAAACCAGTGATGTGAATCCTTTTCCTTCAGTGCCCAATATAACTACTGACTGATGGATACGTCTCTTAAAAGTAAGTACATCCATTGCTGATCTTATGGCACTGGCCAGAGTCAGGGCAGAGATGGGATCCCAGTCTAGATGGACTGCTGCTCTGACTCTTTATAGTACTGCTTCTGTATGTTTCTTCCAAGGATCTCTGGTTTAATGGGATTAGCTTTTTTAATTTTCTTCCATTTTCACCTTTCCATAGAAGCCATTTCAGTACAACTTGAAAACTGCTCCTTTTTGCTGACTTGACCTTTAAGATGTTCACATGAGCAACTTCTAAACCAGGCTGCACGCATGGCTTGCTGGAAGCTTAGAAGCCCCAGGCACTTGCCTTGTCTGGAGAAATGTTCCTGAAAGTATTGTATCACTGATTTTATATCATTCAGGAAGCCCTGATTTTGCCTTTGCCACAAGTAAAGACAGAAATTGTCAAATGGGGATGTCTAAAGTTGCATGGCTAGCTCTCTCTTTATTCTGCTAAATAAAAGTAACCTATTTTCCAATATGGCCAGCAGAAACAACTACTGCTGAAATCAGTGAGAATTGTGTATCCTCAGCAGTTCTCAAAAACAGGCTTGGGGGGGCGGGGGGGGGGGGAGGGGGGGTTCTAAACAGGATTTAGGGAAATCAACTCTGGAAACCAAGTTTGTTCATTTGGACAATGCTTTTGAGATGTCATTGTTCGCTTGCTTTGTTTTCTAAAAGTATGTTTCTACTTCTATGTTTGGGAAGATAAGATTAAAAATTAAAGCCCCTGAAACAAAACCAACAACAGCTTAAATGAGGGAGATTCACCCTTCAGGCCATGCCTGGCCCAGCCCCAGCTCTGCCATGCTGCTGCCTCTCAGCCCAGCCCAGCACCGCACCGTCTGCACCCCTCTCCCTTTCCCCAGGGGCACTGCTGGCACTATGCAGTCAGCTTTTATGCCATCCTGGCCCTTGTCTTAATGGTCACATAAAGCACCACAGAGAAGGGCCATCACTTTCAGGTCCCAGAAACCTCAAGGGTGAGGCAGGCACAGGGGCCGCTCCAGCGGAATCTCTACGGGAAACAATAGATGTACTTAGGGACAGAGAAAAGGGAAGGAGAAAAAAATATGAAAAATGTACTATCTGTAATCCAGTTATTCTTTTGTGAAGGGGGAGCATCTCAGAATTTTACAGACCACAATTCATCACTCAACTAATAGGGACACAGAAAAATAATAAAGAATGACTTAATGATTTATTAGCCTCTGTTAAATCTTTCCATATCTGCCACAATCACACAAAAAGCGTGACTAAGTTAAAATACTAAATAAAGAAAGGCAACGTAAGCAAATAAAGCAAAGCAATGTAAGAGAGGGAAATTATTTGGATCCTTATGAAATGTTACTTTTCCTGTAGCGATTTTGACAACACTTAGGGATGGCTCAGATGGTTACAACTTGGCCTGCTTTCAGAATGTACCCTGTCCCCACAACACTTAGGCAAACAGCTCACTGTCCAGCTAGTTTTTTTTTTAAATTACAAGCATTTTAGCAGTGTAAAACTCACCTAATACACAAGCAAATCTATAGATCATTTTCTTCCTGAGAAACTGTTTGGCACATTGCTGCTGAAAAATCTTCCCTAAAAGCTTTTGAAACAATCAAAAGCATGCAAAATAATAATGCAGGAAACACCAACATTGAAGTAGCTTAGAGTGAAATAAAACAAAGACCATTTCATTTGTAATACTTCCTAAAGCCTTTGCCTTTCTAACTTTCTAATGTTCTCCCTTGTCTTGTTCTGTTGCCTCTGTAAAACAACAACAAAAAAATCAACATATATATCCTTATGTTCATGATACATAAGAAAGGCCTTCTAATGAGTTCATGGAATTGATTACAAAGAAATGACATATTTGGTACTTGGCCTGTCTAAATAATGTATAGTTATTTTTTTCAAAATATTTGCAAAAAATTTTTTTTTCTAATAATGCTTGCAGGAAGTACAGACCATGTGTTCTTAGAAAACTGACATACTTGTGTTTGTCAAGATCATCAGTACCAGAAATGAGCAATATTTTCACAGGATATTTATCCTACACTGAAAATCATGCATATAAACGTATGTGATGTGCATCAAACATATATTCTCCCAGAAAGGTATTTCACTGCTAAATAGTCACAGAGCATGTGAAAGCAGCTGTTTCATGCAATCCTTCCCATACAGTCAATAATACACTTAGATTACAGAAAACTGAGTCAAAATATATGACAGATAGCTTGGGACTTCTCACATACTACTTACAGTTATTCTCTACAGTAACTAAACTCATCATTCTTATTTAAAAATAAGGACATCTTTAAAGTGTTCACTTACTCTGCTAAAGCTGTCGTGTTGAAGGAGTTATCCTCAATGCTGAAACAGAAACAAGAAAACATCAGATAAAGCAGCAAGGCAGGCAGGCTCCCTGTATCTTTCTCAGTTGTAGGAACACATGCACAAACATGGCATTGCAAGGCAAGTCTCTGTGTGTTAGCTCTACATGCACGACTGTACCTTCGGCTGCTCTGCACATGCTCATAATCAAGGAACCATAGGGATTAGTCCTACAACACTCACAAAGCCCATCCAGCAGCGCTTTGTATTAATATAGGGATGCAGGTAGTCTGTGAGGCTCAGAAAGGGATCATATTTTTATAACTGTAACAGTGCTGCTAATAAAGGCTTAGGTTTACAAACAAGTATTTGGCATTCTGTCCTTTAAATGTTTGCTCTATGTAATTGGCTCATCAAACACAGTTGTTTTTGTTACTTAAATAGGGTTGCACAGCTAAGATCTCTAGAGGTTTTTTCTTCTTGTTTAGTGGTCTCTTACACACTCAGCTCATGGCCAAATCTCAGGGGAAGCCATGAAAAATAATCTGGCAGAAAGGACAGTTCAAGTAGCAAAAGGTTATTAAGCTAAGAGCAAGCAATAGATGAAACCATTCCTATGAAAGGCATAGGCTGCTGTGCTCCTCCAGCAAAATGTTTCAGACCTGATGTAATACATTCAGTAGGGGTCAACTCAGGATACCGTAAACTGTTTTTGAGGCAGTGGTGGAATTCCCCCTTGAACAGCACCTCTCAAATCCAGTAAATACACTGTTGGATCATCCTGAAATCTTATAGCAGCAGACAAAAAGAAATAAAAATCTCACTGCTACATACCAGAGCTGGGATTTTTTTTTTTTGGGGGGGGGGGGGGGGGGGGAGAGAAGAAGGCAATGCAGACAACAGCATCTCACGAGCACTCCTGTTTGTGACAATGGCAGCTCGCAGATGACAGAACCAAGCGGAGCAGGGATACAGAGAGGTGCGGCATCCTCTTCCCCACAGCAGCCTGTGCCGCTGCGTGGTGTTGTCACACATCTCCTAGGCAGCAGTGACAGCCAGGAGCCACAGCTGTGATAATTTCCCTTCTCTCACTAACGTATCTTATCTTCACCTCTTCCCAGCCTTCCTACCTGCTTGCACAGACTATTTTGCTCTTTTCTTTCCCATATTTGTATATATATATATGTCAATTTATATAATGGCACAAATTACCTCGGGGTCAGAATACCACAGCCAGTCTATAGGGACTTCTACCCTACAGAGTAGCAGGTTTTGTGAGAGAAGGGTGAACAGAAAAGCTAAATTTAATAGTTAGCATTTAAATCTTGCCTTAGACCCAAAATTTCAAATTTTTTCTTCTCCTCTTTCCAGTTTCTTGGGTCTGACCGTACAAATATAAATTTCTTTATTGTCTTTCTATTTGCAGGAGAGCACCTGAACAAAAGGTATGTTTCTAGCTGTTGTGGCAATCAAAAACTCAATTTACATGCTCAAAAAGTAGAGGACCATTAAAAAAATCCGATATTATTTTTAATAAATGTATTTCAGAATGCTTAAGTGCTTGGCTCTTGATTTTTAATGGTTAGGCTAGCTTTACAGCTAGCGTTTCAAGCGTGTAATGATGGAATCATAACTTTTTATCACAAAATCACACTGATAAGCATGACAGCTTGGTTAGAGTAGAGCTTAGAGTATTCATCCCCACTCCCCTACATACACCCACACAAGAAGGGGAGCAAACACAGAATGCTCTTGTAAACATAACTTCTCTGTTTCTATATGCGACAGTTAAGATCAAGTTCTCTGCTAATTCATGCCCTGTGCAAACATACTGCAGGGCTTTGTTGCTATTACTAGTACCAGAATATGATTGAAGATCAGTTTGTAAAACAGGGATGCTTTGGACAGAGACCAAGTTTAAAATGTCATCGTTTTTCCATTGTTTGTCTGAAGTTCAGTGCTATACAGCTGTTGCTAAATCTCTTCTAGGCAAGCACGTTACATTCATTTCAGGTCACTCACAACTTCCATTTGTTTTAAGGATGGTGCTTGACCAGTGTTATTGGATAGCCTCTTGCAAGGTTGTGAAATTATTCAGCAACAAACAAATTTTATGTAAAACAGAACAGTATTACTAAATACATGAAAGTAAAGGCCAGCTAAACCCAGGATCCTGTTTCAGAGCTAATCTCCCAGTCACATAGATGAAGCCACCCTGCTCCTGGAGGAACCCAAGGGAGGAACTACAGTTGACTCACGATAACTTCTCTTTTCCTCACAGAAGGAAGTAATTTTCCTTTAGGGGCAAAAGCTTATTTCACCAACGATGTTGGCTTGGGCCTATTGGCTGACCCCACTTCATTTCACCTGCTTCCTATCCACATGCTCTGGGTGAGACTAGAGCAGGCAAAGAGCCCCTGGCCTTAGCTCACCTTACAAGGGAGAGCCAAACATGGTTGAACCTGCATCTCCGTTTCTTTCTAAGTCCCAGGCGCAGGGAAAACATAATACTGCTGTTACCTCCTCATTTTCAATAATGACGCTAAAGTCAATTAGGCCTGTAATGATATAAAACATCACTCTTTAAAATACTGAAATTCTCAGTGGCAGATATATTTCATCACCACGTTCAGGTGACATGTCAGGTCTCTCATCATCCTGAAGTCTGGATGAAAGTAATGCTACACCCGTATGTGAAGTAAGCTTTGGACTTTACCACTGAATAGCAGATACACTTTTAAGGACTTTATATTTTGAAGTCATTAAAATACGTCTTTCTGAAATTCTGAAAACAAAGGTTTTTAAATCAGTTTTTCCTTATTTATGCTGAACAGCTTAAGTGGTTCATATTTTTGCAATATCATATCTTTGGAAAGACACTTTCTCTGTTAAAAAGCTTTGCATTTTATACCCAGTTTTGTTCTTACCCTCTTTTGCCAAATGCTGATCAAGCCAACATAAATATCACATTCCAGCTCTCAGCTGACAACAAAAATGTCAGAGAACTCCAAAGCAAACATCTACATATATTTTGGAGACACCAGGATTCAGAAATATGTTGCTGTTCGCTTCTGAAAATTTGACTAATAGATTGCCTATTTATGGCTGACAAATAGATTGGCATAGAAATTCCATTCTTTATTTGGTTTGTATCATCAAGAGAATTACTGCTAGGCCAGGAGGAAGATTGAAACAGGAATCACTTAGTCTCCAGCTCAGTTTTGCACGTAATAGAGACACATGCTCAATATAAATGATACGTTCATAAGCTCAGAACAGCATTAGTTGGCACTATAAACATGTATCAGGCAGTGAATGCTTTACAAATGCAGTATGGTCTAGTTGCAGAAGACTGCAAAAAAAGAGAGGTAGTGAGACAAAAGTGGGCAAAAGTAGTTCTGGCTTGAGGAGAACAGAAGAGAGCATAACAATCAAGATCAAAAGGCCAGGTTTCACCTGCAGAACAGAACCTTTGCCTCAATTTCCAGAATTTGCTCATCTCAGTAAATGACTGTGTTCTCTTAAGGGCATTTCTGACGCAGGTAAATGATGAGGTCTTTCAGCCTTAGCTACAGAATAATAAAGATTTTGTATTGGAAAGTAAACTGTATGTTTAGAGGGAGAATTACATATTTACAAAGAACTCTAAACTCTCTAAGGTTCTGGGAAAGTTAGTATTTCTGCATTTAATATCTACTATCTAACGACAAATTCAGTACAATCCTATAGGGTGTGATTAGCATTTATTGCGAGACTATTCACTTTATTATTATTTGTTATTCCACAGAGTCCAAAGTGCTTGTGCTGAAATTGCTGCATCAGAGGCAATTACATGTTGCACTATGGTTAGGCCATACAAGGGAGCTGCACCAGACGCTGCGGAGGGATGAGAGAGATGCAGTGTGACACGCTGTGCGTGATGAGGAGCCCAGGGTGACTCCCTCCAGCTCTGGGAAGAAGTTACTTATGTTCCACTACCCAAACAAAGGGAAAGTTGGAATGATCTCCCCCCTACTGCCTCTCTGGATGAAGTCAAGTCATCCCTGCCAGAACCAGCTGAGCTCAGAGACTCATAAAAATATTGAGCAAATTTGTTTGCCTTGGAGTACGAGTGTTCCTGCCAAGTAGCAGTGCCCTGACGTGCTCCAACAGTCCTTCATCTCCCTCTCAAATTGTACCAACACAGAGACGCACTCACTCCTACCTGTATACATACACAGCATATGCTTTCATGGAGAAAACACATTCAACTCCCCCAAGGAGCAGATTAAGTATGCTTGCTTGTCAGGTCACACTGCTACTTCTGAGGTCACACTTATGACACAACATTTTTATTTAAGCAGAAAACAAACTGAGGCACTCTGCAGTAACTCATCTCTGCCTTTAGCAAGTCCATTCTCTTCCAACACACAGGACTTTCATATGGGATAAGAGCAGGGATCATTCTGCAGCAAAATATTAGCACTGTGGATTGTTCCAGTGCCTTGCCCTTTCTTCAAAAGTGATCCTACAGGATACCTTTGCTGTTTTCCAATCAGTAAGGCATAAACCAAGGAGCTGCCATGTGAGAGAGAAGTCACATGTCTCTTCCCTGTAGTGATAAATACTGAATGCTCCACTCTGCAGCTCAAAATATTCATGTGTTCACTGACTTGCTTTCTTGACGTGCAGTCTGCCTTTTTATGGGTAACATTCTCAGAGACATCACAAAACATCTTAGGACAAATTAAAATAAAATACAGCAATTACATGTAGGAGCCAGCTGGTGAGCACTCAATCCAGTTTCTGTATCTTTGATTCTCTCAGTGACCTAATTAGCACATCATCTGAGTGAATGGACCTGGGGGGGGAAAGCATTCAGCTGATCTTGCTGTATGTCTTAAAATGCACAGACAAGCTCATGCAGGAAGAGACTCGAGCTGAGCGTAGGTGCAAACACAGTTGTCATAATCCAATCCAGGGCAATTCGATAAGGCGTATATATACTGGGTTGGATAAAGCTTTGTGCAACTGCAGAGACCTTCAGGGTTATATTTTCTGCAGATATTTCAGTGAGCAATCAAACTGCACATACTTCCTTACTCAAGCCTTCTAAGCTGTGGGCCCATGAATCCCACACACGCTCCCATAGTACACCCAAGTTTGCACTGGGGGAGGTACATCTACTCTGTATCTCAAAGGCACAGCCATACATCAGTCAGATCCCTGCTCTTTTAAAGGGAAAAATACAATGGAAATGCACAATTTTGTGCAGACTGGAAATTCTGATTTGTAAACCACTTCAGTCCCATCACTTGGGTTACATTTCTGCAGCTCAGGTGCACACACCTGAGCAAGCACTAACCCTGCCAACAGGGAAACCTCCCAAGAACATGGGTAATCACTGGGACAGGGAGCCCACACTAAGGTCCCTGCTGGAAGGCTACACTGCTACTGGTGCCCTGGTTAATTAGCATAAGCCTACTTCATATAGGTCTGCTGACGAGTAAGTGTGCTAAACTGGAAATACAGAACCGTGCCTCTAATTTTGTTATTAAAGAACAAACTGCTCTATGAAGTCCTATCAGCTGTGCTGAAAATCTCTGTAGAGATGCCCAAGAATCAGGCTGCATGATAAACCCAACTGTACCAGTCAAACTGGTGCTAGTGACTGAGCCATTAAAGGCACTAAAATTCGCTTGACTGCAGTCATCCACTGCAGATAATTGAATACTGCCACAGATGACAAAACTATTCCCAGCAAGTTTACACCAAAGTCAGGCTAGACTCAACACAGCACTAATTCAAAACCAGTTTTTCCTTTGAGCATTGCAAGATGGGAAAAAATACACATACACACACATATACATACACCCCTAATTCTACTGAGATGCCCAGAATGCTTCAACAGATCACTACACCTAAAAGTAAACATTCTTATTTAAAAAGCCTTGATCTTTACCACTACTTAGTTAAGAAAACATCAGAGTTGCAAGAATGACTTCTATGAATTAATTTATCTGCCTGATGTGTCTGCAAGCTCACCATATTCCTTTTGCTTGTGGTAACAGGAAGAGAAGAGAGGCAAATAAAGGCAAAGACATTGGAAAAAAAAAAAATACTTCTTCCCTGGAGCAGAACATGTGTGGAGATGTTTAGATAATGGCAGCAATGGGTTTTTTTCATTTTGTTTTGGTGGTGGTGGCTTTTTAAAACAGTGTTCCCTCTTTTTTGTCCAAGATATTTAATAGTGCAGGAATGCTGCAGGGTCACATTCCTCCTTTACACTCCCAGTCTGATTATTTTAGAGGCCTACTAAAGACAATGGAAAACATTAACACTATTAATTAGTATTACATATAGTAAAGTTATTAAGAGGAATTAGCATCTTGTGAACATCAAGATTAAGGAAAGCCAGAACTAGGAAGTTCCATACTTTGCGTTTCTTCATCTGAAGACAACCGCAGAGAGCTAGACAGCTCAGCCAAGAACAGATTTCACTCTCAAACGTTCAAGAATTTCCTTTTCTTTCTAAGAGTGCAGATCTTGCTGAACAATTTGAATGTCATCATATAGGTAGAGGCCAGACCATAATTTATGAGCAAGAATGCCAAATTAAGGCTTAAATATATAGCTTCCACAACATTTTCCAATACAAAATTAAATGGAAAGGTAAACTTGAACTAAACCATATTCTCAAAAAGTTGAATATTTGAAAGTAAAGGGAAAACCAAGCAAAGAGCTGCTCGTACCTTCAAAAAAACATTAATGCCTTTTTCTGTTGGGTCTGTAGATGAGTGGAGCCACACAATTTGGTTCTTGCTAAGCCCAGACATGAGAGAGACATATGCAAGATATGTATGAAGGTACTCTCACGATTCTTGGCTGTTTCTTGGGGAGATGACTGTCGCCTTCTAGAGCAATGCTGATTATGCTGGGTAATCTACTTGTTTTCTGAAAGCAAAAAATAAACACAAAAACACATGCTTTTTTTCTCAGATTTCCCTTTGCAGAGCTCATCCTCACCACCTGGGAATCCAATCGCGTAACCTGTGTGCACACACACACATGCATGCATGTATAAACATGTTTATGTTTCCTCCAAACATCTATTCACAGAACCACAAGCCTGAAAGACTTCAGTATTTTTCTTTTTCCACATCTGTCTATAGTAGTATACTTACTTATGAGGTACTTTGCAAATCTTGCTCACTGTCCTCCATGTAACTGGCAGAGTAGTACATACTACCTTGGTTCACCTGTAGCTTTATCTTACCAGCAGCATAGAAACCAGAATAATATAAAACAAAATCTATACCAAGGTAGAAGGCACATAACAAAACCAACTTACAGCAGTTGCTGCCTAATGTTAGAGCTTATTCTCAGTGACATATAGGCAACACCTCTTTAATTAGCATTATCAAAGAGCTCCATTATCAACAATTATGTGTTTTCAAAGGGCACCTGGCCTTCTCCCCAGGCATGCACTGTGCGTCACATGACAACCACCGATTAGTCGTATTGATTTCTGAGGGACAGTTCAGGTAACGTTAAAAACAGATTCACACTGAATCCCCTCTAAGCCTCTTTCTAATTTACAAAACACATGTGTGTGTATTTCTACGCTCTGACTACAAGCAGAAAACACCAACAGGCTGCTCTCAGGGGGTTGGGCAGATGTGTCAGGGGTCCGTGCAAAGCTGTGCTAGTTTACACCACCCGAGGAGTTGCCCACAATATTTATAGCCCAGCACGGCTGATCCCTTTGATCTGATGCACCTTATATGATCTAAATTCATAAATTCTGAATAACCACTACTGTTTTTGTGACATCAAGAGTGATTCCTAAAATTCAGAAAGAGAATATTAATAAATGCAGTTACAAATATATAAACTGTAACTTAAGATTCTTGTAGCATAATAAATAACCAGAACTACTTCTCATTTGCAAACAAAAGAAAATATGGGCAGTAACACATGGATGTTTAGGAGTGAATTTAGCTTTACATCGCACTACTCTGCACTTTTGAAATCTCTGAAAAATTAAAGATCACATTGCTTCTTACATCTGAAAAAACAAGGAATCTCCATTTGCACGCACAAGATACAACTGTACAAGACACAGGATCACACAGAGAGCTTTTTAACCCCATTCACTGCAGTCAGTATCTTTACACATACGAATCTTGTTACTCCTTTGCCAAGTGTTTATTAGTTTCAGGGGCTAGTAGGGTCAGAAGAGAAGTTGATGTCATTTAGTCAAAATTAATGTAATGTGTTTATTTACATGTTCTTTTCTGAACTTGCTGCATGCGTCACATAAATACAAAACCAAGACAGATTCAACTTCTCACAGGCGCCTTTGGAGCCCCCTCCCCTCTCTGAGCCATGGTAAAAGCTTACCAAGAACTGCATTTAGTTAACTTATTTCTGGCTGTCAACTCAGCATACTATTTCTGCCCAGCCATCTTACCTCTCATAGAGAGGAAAAGCTGTCCACATGACAAACAAGTTTGGACAGGGAGAAGGGAAAAGACAGAAAAGAATGTGGTGGGCAAAAGGAAGGAAACTGGTATTGGAGGACATAAAAGCAAGGCACGAATGAAGTCCAGAATAAATACAAGAAATAACATAAGCAACCAATCACAATGTAAAAGGCAGTTGTGATGGGCAGCTGGGGGAGGCCCCTTTACTTCTGGGCATTAGCTCATGCATTTTTGTGGTGCTTTGTGAAGCGCCAGTTGCTCATTCTCATTTCCATCACAAAAAATACAAGGTAATGTATCCCACCATTTTTTTTCCAAGTTGTTTTTCTGAATTGCTATTCACTATAATGTACAGTCAATGACATTTGAAAACCACTGATTCAGACCATTAACTTTTCCAATATCATGATCCATTTGACATCAGAAAAGTCTCATCAGTTATGGCATATTACCCTGCACTTGTATTTCACTGAAATGCTGTGAATAGGCCACTCAATATTAGCAGCCACAGTCAGTGGTCAACTCCTGCTCAGCTTCTACCTCGCTGTTTTAATTTCTTCTCATAGGAAGTAGCCCTCCTCTATTTGGCTTCTATTTCTATCCAGGCTCATGATCTGTGCTAGTGTCCTACCACCTACTATTTTAGCTTACCAGAAGGACAACGCATCACTCCTCAGTACAGATAAAAGTTTGTTCTTCCAAAGTTTTAGAAAATGTTTAACTCTCAACACATTTTGTTTTGTTTTTCCCAGTAAGGAAATTTTTTTTTTTTTTTTTTTTTTTTTTTGATTGAGGGAAACATAGAGGAAATTCTGTTTCACGCAAACATACATTCTCAGCAGATTATGTCTTTCAACATGGTAAAACAGCCAGGACAGGACACAGCACTCTACAGAAATTAAATAACACAATCCTGTTACATAATATTCAACTTTGTAGCATAAAACCAGAATACAAGTAAATGGCACAGAGATGTCTTATACATGTTTGAATTTACCTTCTCATTACGTAAAAGCATTCTTCTTTTGTATAACGGTTGTTTGGGGAAGAGATAAACCTGTGGCAGGCACTGAAACGCAGGGAACACAGGACCTCATTTCTTTACAAAGCTGAGGAAATATCCACATAACCACACACCATCTGTACTCTTGGCTTTTTATTCCCCTGCTGCACTGCATACTGCTTAAGTGCTGCACTTTTATCTTGTGAGCTGGCTTGATTCCCTTGCTGTGCAAGAAATATCCTAAGATAGCACCGAGCTCAAGCATGTCTGCAAACATGCCCTTTACCAGGGCCACTGGGACATCTCCATTTCTTAGGTAACAGAGTTTCTTGCCCCAAATACCAAGATCTGAGTTCTGACATAACCAGACCACAGGTGCTCTACCACCCATGACACCACGGAAAGGTCCTTACAACAGCCCCTGATTTTCATGGGGCCAAGATTTGTAGCTCTTTCCAGCTCCTAAGGGGAGGTCCTCTTCCAAGGACGAAGACAAATCTCACTTAATGAGACTTTGCAAAAAAGCTATCTTTTAATCCTGACTTAGAATGTCTCATGGAGGTCTCCAGAATTAGTTAAGTAAACTGCTGTAGCACACACAGAGGACAGCAGTCAGTCCTTCGGTTATAAAATGCATTCCATGTTGTCTTTTTCTGTTGGTTATTTGTTTTACTATGTTCTCATCCCAGGTTAGAAACAGCTTTTAAGGCTCAAAAAGAATTTGAAAGCAAGAATTTTCTGTGGGATGACCTTGTACAGCTTTTCAACAACTGATGACACTTAACAAATGACCCCTTCTCACATAAATTTGGTCCCAATGAAAACTATTTGTGACAAGTATTTTCTGTATAGATCTGCTGAAAGGAAGCAGAAGCATATGGGAAAAACATTTATGCAGGAAGTAGCTTCACCACTTTGCTATCTATTGCAATAGTTCTGTTACAAAAGGGCAGTGAAAATTACTTTTCCCTTTTGAGGCATTTAAATCTTTTGTTGCAAAGCACATTGAGTGCTCTTCATGACATCATCACATTTTCTAACTCAAATTGACTGTCCCCTGACCTCTTTGATATACTAGAGAAAACTGTTTTGGGTTTTACATTATTCAGCAGAGAAGTAAAAATAAGACAGACATTGGCATTCTAATTTTAATAATATTTTTCATCTAGCACTCATGCAGCACCAATCAGCAAGATACCAGTCGTGGAATAAAGCTTTATTTCTAGGTGAGCTATCCATTTTTGGAGAGGAGTCTTTAGAAAAGTTCTCAGAAGCAGAGCTAGTGAAAAATAATAAATAATCCTTGAAACCGTGACTGTAATATCTTTTTTTTTCTGTAAAGATTACAAGGAAATGACATCTTGCCTTTATTTTAACAAAAATGCTGACAGTACTTATTAAAAAAAAGAGCAATGAATATTGCAGTCTAAATGTAGGCATATTCAGGAATATTCAGAGCTACAGTAACTTCCCTCTCTTTGCTGATGCTTGAAGAACTACAGCCTACATTTTCCAACCCAAATCCAGGCTCCCAAACCCACATTTAAGCACCTACACAGTTTCAGACTAATTTTAGGTAGCCACCAAGCTGAAAACATTTGGCCAATACTTATTATGCTAATTTTGTGTCTAGAATGATGGTTGTAAAGGCTCTGGGATTATGCCTAACACTACAGCTGTGTTGATGCATGCTCACTACAAATATAGAAGGGAAAAAACCCAACACATCCAAACCCAGCTTCAACAGTTATTAAGCCATCAACCCAGTTACCATGGCAGGACATATTTGCGCCCCCTCCACTTGTTTTTTCTGTTCCTCACAGATCATCTCCATTCTGTATAACTACCCCAAAGCTCCTCTCAGACACTGTAGGTGGCAAAAGGACTAACATAAACCAGGATGACTATCAATGTCTCTTACTAACCCCCACAGAAATGGTGCAAATCATGGACTGATAGGTTCCTTTCTTGCTTGTCTCTCTCCTCGACTCAACACTTGGCACATATTTCTTTGCTTGTTTTATGCAACCAGTCACCCAAGTGTTTTGAAAGAATGGGTCAAATAATGACATTGTAGACTGCCCAATGCAAAAATGTATTCAGACAGGGTATCACGCAGAATAGGGAAAAGCTATTGTCCAAAGCAGTAATAGTTCTTAATACAGCATTACTCATAGCTGTGTAGAGAAACAGAAAAAACAGATAATCTATAGCTACCAAAAAGTAAGCATGACTCAATTTGAGTGACTCATGGTTGTGACTAACCTGTTTAATAGCTCTCTTTTCAAAAAGTCAGCCTTTAAATAATTTCTGTGTGTTCTTTCTCAATTGCCTTGCATTCCATAATTTTAAAATGATTACCAAAGCACAATCACAGTGTAGATCTAAGCAAATCACAATGATATATAAATGTATGTTAAAGTTTTAAATAAAACATATAGTAAGTAAGTGTTAGGAAAGTGTATTTGTCTAGAATCTAGCAGATTATTTCTTAGTCAAACCTAAGGCAAATACAACTGAATGCCAGACTGGAGGGATGGAGGGTTGAGTCATCCTGCTATCAGGTGCCTGCACCCTGCCTGCAGGTGCTCTACAACTCACTGCTCAATCGCACTATAGTTTTGCGCAGTGAATTTCAAGCAGAATAAAAAAGTAGTTGAGTCCTCTCTCAGAAGCAAATGCAGCTGAGATCAGGAGCAGCAATGCTTTTAAGGAGAGGCTGAGGAACAGTCATCTTCTGGCAAAAAGCATTTTGCATTTTTAAATCAATAGGGATATTAAATCTATAAAAGAGAGGAAAGTTTAGAGTTCATTCGTTATTAGCCCACTCTTCAAGACAGGGTAAATATTTCTCCTCGTACACCATTAAAATGAATCCCCACTATTTAAAAACATTTATAAAACCATAACCACTGTTTGCACCTGTGATGTAGAGTAGGCAAATGAATTCATTTTTACAAATCGTCATATGCAAAGTCAAACAGCACGTAGGCAGGAGAAAAGGAACCGAATTCTCCAAGTGCATCACCAAAGAAAGCTTTTTAATTTCAACTCTTACCACAAAGTGTCCTGCCACCCTTTGCAGCAAATGATGTTCATATCCACCCAATGCAGCCAGCACTAACTGAAAAGGTTGTGAAATCAGCTGAAGAGATATACTGAAATTGCCCATTATATGGTGCTGTAATTCATCTGCTATTCTACTCTATCATTTGGTGAATCTATAGAGGTACCACGTTTCAAAATTACACTTACATCTAAAACTACACATATAATAAATCATCCATGTAACATTTCTCAAGAGTCTCCAAGCAGGTTTATCTGACATTGCCACTAATGGAAAAGAGGATTAATGGGCTTTATTATTATTTATTACCCTCCCCTTGACTGTAGAAAATCCCGTTGCTTTCCCCAAGTTGTTGCTAAAGGCCTTGATCTGAATCCCTACTTGCAGCCTTAGGTGGGAGAAGCATGAGAAAGGGAACAAAAAGTTTGTGTTGTCACTTGGGGGATCAGGCAGGCCATACTAAATTTAATTCATACTGTAGAGAGCATTTGATTGATTGATTAATGATTGCTGTAGACCAGTCAAGCATCTCCCTCTACTATCTGGGAGAAAATTTCCACGTAATTTGTCAGAAAATGTTTACTTATGTGTGCTGATGAACTCCTGAGTTCCCACTATCCTCAGCATCCTCACTTCCTTGCTTGTGCACTGTACACTTCTCAACAAATCTGAAAGTGTTTCATACTCAAAAGTATTATAAACTGATTACAATTAATGCAGCAGTCATTGTGATAAACCATATAATACACCTTCAGGAGTTTCATCTCATGCATCAAAGCTGCAGAGGCTCTGTAAATAATAAATATGCCAATGCACACATATTCAAGCTCGCGCCCAAATACCTTTTTGCTCACAGCAAAATAAGACTATAAAGCATTTCCTCAGTTTATTTTTAGGAGGTGGTCATTTCATTTTCCAGGAAAAATTACATTATGCAAAAACTATATTATGCAACCCTACATTTCATTAATATTTCGTTTGTTGGCAGAAGCCTGTTCCAATTTTCAAAATCCATTACGAATGTAGGGAATGATGCCCATGAAAAGGGTGAGTCACAACACTGCTGCCACTCGAAATGAATAATCATCAACTTTTTTCATAATGGCCTCTAATCTGTGCAAAAAATAACTTTCTGCTTTAACAGGAAAACTTTGAGAAACAGTAAAACTGGAAACACGTGCCTCACATGTAGTCTCGAAAAATAGTGACATTTTCCCATATTGTTTAAAAGTAGTCTTAACGGAATGAAATATTTATTATCAGTAGCAATCTGTTTACATAGCAATACAAACTACACAACTAGAATAACGTGGAGACATACTCCCTCCCCCATGGCCGTGAAATTACATACAAAACATTATATACATACAGAAGAATTAGTAAGAATTTCAGAGAGATATTGAGGAATTCCTGCAGATCTCAGCCAGCTATCTGGACAGGCTTTTTTTACCTGGCTGTATTGTAACAGTCTGCAAAACCTGCAAACGAAAAGTCACAGCAGCTATCTTTGAGCTTAAATCTCAGTCTCTCTCATATAGTGAGTTACACAGGGCTTCATCAATAACAGTGCAGTTCCCCTGCTCCAGAAGCACAGGCCTGAGACAGGCACATAATAGCCAAAGCACGCAGCAGCTCTCATCTCCAACCTCATATATGTATTTTCCTGGAAAGCTGCTAAGTTGTTAATGTTAGATGGGAGATTCTTCATCGCGGAACTCCTAGGAGGTTTGCAGCTAGATTAGCCTCATGCAACAGAAAGTTCCGCTTTGTTGTACAGATACCCTAAATTACCTTGCTATCTCCTACATTTTTGCTGTATTCTCTTCACCTGCTTCATCTCCCACTTGCAAAGCTGCTGGCCTCCTCAGGCTCTCAGGAGGACAAATCTTAGAAGTTGTTACTTAAGGGGTCTCTTCAGCAATTAAAAATTTTAAGGAAATAACCTCAAAACTTCTCATGTATAAGCAGACCTCCTGGTTCTTCCATAAGTCATAAGGAGGCAAGCAGCAAGTCTGCTTCCAACTCAGGACCATTGCCATCATTTTAAAGTGTCGTTATAGCATTGATGTAGACAGCACAATCCATTTCTTGGTGCAGAGCAGCCATCTAAGCCATGAAACATCCTAAGAATCTTAAGAATCACATAGTTCCCATAACTCAAACCATCATCCAGCCATCTGTGTTTCTATATATGTTTCCACAGTGTGCAGTTTTCAGAATATAATTTTTGCTATTGCTTAGGTCAACAAGCCATATTCCTTAGCAGGAAGAAGTCACCCAATTTTAAGATTAAAAACAACCACACAATTCTGAGAATCTGAAAACCTGTTATTAATCTAGTAAAACATTCTTGTAAATCCATTTCAGATACAGACACAGGCAACATCTATATTACAAAGTACCTTCCTACTATCACTCACACAAACACAAATTAGAAATATATCAGCACTGTTTGAATGGATCTTCATATTTACTTCAAACAGTTTTTAACATGACTTTGATAAATCCCTAGATATTGAATATGAGCTTGAATATTCTTTTCCAATTGCTATTCAAAGTAAGATCAAAACTGAAAAGGTCTGGAGCCATAAACAAAGAGATGAAAAAAGTATTGCTGCTTCCTTAAAAATCATTCTGACAGAACTGAAGGGGACAAAAAAAGTTAGTGCCTGGCAAGGATGTGCTGATGCTCTCCGGTTTACTGACACTAAGTCAGCAAGCCACTAAAGCCCCTTGTTCCACCCACCATGTACGCAAAAAAGCCTTTTGACTTGTGGGATCAAAACCAGATTCAGGGCAAGGTAAAAGGGAGAAATGGCACTGCTCTTACACCTGAAAAAAATAAAAGTTAATAAAATGTTGGGGGTGAGGAGAAATAAAATCTGTTAAAAGATTGAAAAGGGTAGAAGTATCTCAGTTCATGGTTGTCAAGAAGGCTGACAAAACCTGAATTTTTCAAGTGGGAAACATGCACTGAAAGAAAATGGACAAGGGGGGAATTGGTATCATGTTGAATTTGAAAAAGAGAAGACAGAGAATTGAAAGGACTGAATCTTGATAATTTTCCCGTAAGCACAGAGAGAATTAATTATGATAAAAGAAATATTAGACTAGAAGAAAAAGCACTGATAAGAGCCAAGGTAATTTATCTTTCTTGTATTTACAGAGAGACACAGATCCTTTTTTTTTTTTTTTTTCCAAAACCTGTAATAAAGACCCTGCAAACACAACTGCTTAGGTGAGCCATCTTGTGGGTCACCTATTCTTACTGTGCATTGTAAACACATTGTCATGCTTGACATCACTTCCAGCTGTATCCAAAAACAGGCTGTAGGATCTCTGAAAATTTTCAAATCTAATTAATCCAGGGCTGAGGTTTGGTTTGGTAACTATGCTTGCTTTATTTTGCATTTCATTCAAAAAAATTGTAGATGTTACACTATCTTTTTCATTGAATTAATGCTTGGAAATATGCATGACCATAAAAAGCCATCTGGTAATTCTAGCCATGGAATCAAGCCCAGTGACTGCTCTTTAACCTTAGCACCCCAGATATTTAGGATTCAATGTTTATGAAGATGGTAACATATGCAAACAGGAAAACACAATCTGCATTTCTCCTTCATTTATATATTCATTAAACTGGATTTCTGCATGTGCAAATGATCAGTTGGTTGCATAAGTATGTCTGCAATAGTTATTTGCATTAAATCATGATAAAACTAACGCAAATTATAGGGGAAACAGACATTTTTCATATGTGCCTATTTTGACCTTCTGGCAGTTTGCTAATATTCTGGGTTTTAGAATACTCTATGGGGTAGAGTTTATAACTTAACCTCTGTGAGTCTGGAACAATTAGAGATAAATACGGAACTGACTGATAAGAACTTGAATTAAAATTAAAATTAGAATTACCATAACATTAAAAAGAAATATTGTTGTACCCTTTCTCTTTTTTGGATGTGATAAAAGCTCGTTTGACTTTAAAAATAACAGTTTTATTAACAGAATTGTATGGAACTTTTTCATATACAGCTACCTCAGATGAGTGTATGATTTATACTTTGATTTATATTTATATCAGCCACAGCCAGATTTACATTTTAATTCATTCTCTCCTGTTGCCAGCTCTAATTTGCAGATGTTGTGCACATAGGCTTTCACTCTGAAACAGAAGCAGAAATTCTGGCACGTTCGATGTGTGGAAGACATTCATATCTGCAATGATAGAGGCTAAACAGATAGGACAGATGGGCAGATGAGACTGGAGGACAGAAATAAATTAGGACTTGATGTTACCTGAGTACCAATTTATTTGGAAGCTAGGATGTTTTCAACAGTGCACCACAGAGGAGTCATTTTCTCTAGTTAGAATATTTCCGTCGAGGTGGATTCAAATATTTCAGTAATACTTCTTAATGGATTGCATTTTTTTATTTAAAAACGTTTGATTTTTGTCAAATGCTAATGCATGAAATCAGAATGTGCCCAGCTAATTTATACAGTGCCTAAGAGCAACCCTTGTATGGGTTTCTAGAACTAAACTAAAACCACACTTGTTCAGAACTCCATCAGTTTGTCATCAGTGACAAACTGATGAAAAAAAGAACTGAAAAGTACCAACACAGTACCTATTTATATCCAAAATAAAACATTTCCATTTGCAGATTTTTTTTAAAGGAAAAAAAATATGAAATAGTCTCATAGAGTGACTTGCAAAGAAAACGTAAGAAAAGAGATGCTCACGCTCTCCCTATCCTTCTTTTCTCAGTCTCTCAACTTCCTACCATTCCCATAATTCATGCACAAATGGTACCAGGAATCACAACTCTGTCTGTCTGTCCTGGAGTGTGAATACGAACTTTGTCTGTTCATCTCCAAACAGTTTGCCCCAAACTGTGGGATACAGAGAATTAAGCTCTCCTGACCCCTCCTGTTAAACTGTTCCAGTTTGTACCATAACTCAACATAAGGGAGGATTAGGACTCTGGATACATCTCTTAGTTTAGTGACACCCAATTGCCCACATGAATCCCACTCCCCAAACTTAAATATTATAGAAACGTTTCAACAAACTTAGAAAACAAAAATTACTTGGGAGGTTAGGGACTAAACTTTTCACTAAACATGATCTGCATAAAACTGTACTTTTTAGTCAGTATATTATTCTATTTACAAGTAAAGCTCTGACTAAAATACACATTGCTGAACAGAAACGCAGCCAAATCAGCCTCTGGCTGGAGATGACCTGAAATTGATTTAAACATCCTAGCACTAATTCTGTCTCACTTGAGACATAATGCCAGCCAACAGGAAAGAGTAGTTCAGGAGCTCAGGTGCCGTTCCTGCTTTCTGAATGCATCCTCACATATGACCGTGTTCAGTAAATCCATTCGTCACTTGAGGGGAAGGATGTCACACCCTGAGCTCCTGTCCTAGTCTTACCACACCAGCGAAACAAGTAGATACTCTTCTGGAGGATGGGGCAAAGATGTGCCGATATCTTCCAACAGCAACTTTGTCAGACAAAGTAAAAAGCCCAGTGCCATTCAACAGAGATACTACAAAGCAGCCAATGCCCTCCCTCATCAGGCTACTAAGCAGACATACAGTATTTTGCAGAGAAATCCTAGATTATAGTTTGTCATCTGAGCTAACTAGAAGTCTTTTATTTAGAGTAGTGTGACGCAGAAAGTAATAAGCCCAGTTTAACAGCGCAATTGCATGCGCAAAAAAAGGACTCTCACAAAAAAAAAAAAAGTGTGTCTATAGATGCATCCAGTTTTAGTTTCTAATATTCACCATTAAAGGCATAAGAAAGTTAAAATTGGCACCAGAACTCAGATATTTCAGTGGCACTGAGTTTAATATTCTTACGACTTGCAATAACTTTCAGGACTAACATTATTTTACAACTAATGGTATTCATTAGAATACTAATGTCTCTCAGTTGCATCAAATATAACAGTGTGCATAAAGCTGCTTTAAGGTCAAATCCAGCATAACGTTCACGAATGAAATAGAAGGCCCATAAAGCGAGAACCAACTCAAGATGGAAGTTAGTTTTGACTGACACAAATCAGAAGTGTTGTTTAATGAATTATTCCCAGTGAATTAAATACATGGGATGTTCTTCCTGCTTGGTGTACTGTAGGCATTTTCATTTAATGTTTCACATCAGGTGGATGAATCACATGTGTTTTGATCCTCCCTCATGGAAAATCTTGACTCATCTTCCCAGCCACTACTAAAAACCTGAGCATAACACTCTTATAAGCAACAAGCACACAGAAACATATAACAATGATTTTGCTTATCAACAGTTATAAATATTTTTAACTGAATATTTGTTTAAAAAGGTGAAAGCAGAAGCAACGTGCTCTGAAGTCACTTAATGTTACAGCAAGCTGTGCTCGACACACCATCCCGGTGGGACATGACAAGGGTGATATGATCTGTCGCTGAGTCCTGCATGGCCTCAAATCACCAGCAGGCCAACTGTCACTGTGTTCAGGTACCCAGAGCTGTACAGGTCTTTGCATACAACAGTTGCATCCCATATAACTAGAGCAGAACTGCTATCAAGCCCCTTGGCCCTAACGTGCTCAGCATACTCCAGGCTACCAGATGCTGCAATGCAGACTTGTTTTGCCTGTCTAGATGTTCTCTGGGAAATTGATCCAGCTAATTTATGGCCACTATACTGTCAGAGTATCATAAACTACTTTCTCAAGTCCTAGCGATGGGCTCCATTAATTTTATTAAAACACAAATTTCACATTAGATTTTTGATCTGTTATTTTGACAAAGCCACTAATGCTCAGACAGATAATTTTCATCAAGCATACATTATTTTCTGCTAGGATACAGTATATATTCTATTCCAAATTACATAAAGCCTCTGTGCAAACTAATGATATATTATCCCCTGTGATACCTTTATGTACAATAAACAGTCCCAGAGTCCCTAAATTATTCAGCATGATGTGCTTCAGAAGCAGAATTTGCTCATATTTCTTTAGGTGCAATGTAGTTGGAAGCCAAGTGGTTCTATTTAACCCATTCCCCAGTCAAGCACTGCTCATTTGGTTAACTTTAAGCAAAAGAAATGTATCTTTTCTTTTGGTCTTCACTTTCATATTTTAAACTAATCTAGGAGGTCTGAATCACCCTATTTTACCCTCAGTTCAAGACTCACAAATAAGCACATCACAACAGCTAAGGAACTATGACAGATGACAAAAAGCACTGTGTAGTTGAAGATAAAGAAGAGAGAGACAAATTAGTTAAGTGCTGGAGTAAACCGTCCAGGGATGTTGCTCAATCTCCATCTCTGGTGGAGAGATCAGGTTAGACAAATGTCTGTAAGGAATGTTTTAAGTGGAGTTTACCTTGCCTTCAGGGAAAAGTATGGATTAGATGACCTCTTGAGCTTTCTTTCAGATCTGTGAGTCTACAAATATAGTAGCATTAATCAGTGTCTGTCTTTGGAGTAGCCTTCATGGCCCTTATAACTCTCAGGATGACACTCAAGAAAAACTGCAGCTACTATAGCAACATCACAGAGCTACTTCGCTGTCTTCTATAGGGCAAAACAATGACAATCAGTAATAGTTTCGAGACTTGCTATAATGTGCATTTTTTTCTTCAGCTGACTATATCTTACCAGATAAGACAAAGTGTTTTAAAGGATTTCAAGCAACAGGCTTTCTATTTGGCTAGCAAAACCTTTATAAATCATCTGGCAAGAAGCAAAAGACAATGTACTTCCAGGGTTCAAGAAGTTGTGAGTTTGAGAGCTGCTTGAAGGGAATGAGGGCTAAGGGAAGGCCTTCTGTACCTGTAGGTTCCTGGCACTGCACCATGACCATCTGTGCAAAAACCTGTGGGAAGGAGAGCTTTATCCATTCAATGTAGTAAACATTTTTTCTGCTCTGCTCCGCTTTGGTGCATTTATACTTCTGTTCTTCTCAAAAGCCTGTCACCATTCAAAACAGCTGCTACAAACTAAAATAATGCTTTCCATTTTAAAGCTTCCTTAGTAGGAGCTGAAGGATGCGAATAACAGCACGAAAGCCAGGCATCCATTTTTATCACCTCCTCACTGCACAACATCTCCAGGTCAGAAACAGGCTTTCAATTTCTTTTTTGGCATCCACAGCAGACCTGTTTCAGGAACACACAGTTCTGTGTGAGCAAGAAATCCAGAGATACAGGCAGTGTCTTTGTGGAGCAGGCAGACAGAAACTGATACTATAATCCTTGTGCATTTTGGAAAAAAAAAATGGGAAAGTTTTTAACTAAAATAATTATTTCTTACCCTGAAACTATTCACTGAATTATACCTAAAGTATGGCTTGAAACGTAATAGGCAAACCACAGGAGAAAGCATTTCCAGAGCTCAGTTTTTCTTCTTTCACCATACACCTCAAAGTAAATGACAGCGGATATAACAGAAAAATACCCTGACATATTGAGGGAAGTAAAGAGGGAGCAATTCAGAAAGAAGAAAACAAGATTGTACTTGCATTTTATTCTTTTGGCTTTAAAGTGAGCACCTGGCTGAAACATTATGAATTGTCATAACAGAACAGTAGTGCATATTTCCTTTGCATTATTAGATTTTTGTTTCTGTTTGTAAGAGCTGATTAGTCCCAGATGTTGAAGGAAGAAGAAAACAGCACATGTTGCATTAGGGAAAGTTTTGCCGTGCTTCAGAGTGGGCAATGGAGGTTGAAGCAGCAGCTGCTTTATCAAAGTAACAGATGCAAAATCTATTGTGAAATCTGTGTTTCATTAACATGAATATTATAAATGTTTCATTAGTTTACACACATTCAATACTCAGGTCAATTGATTCCCAAGAATTTCAAAGCTTTCTAAAACTTCTTGAAAAAAACAATAATTTTTTTTGTCAGTAAATTTGGTTGCAAGATTGAAGTCCCTGTGATCTGTGATCAGTATCACATCCTGACGGTCACTATTACCATAAATGTAATAAAAGGCAAAAATGGTTTGGGGATATTTTTTGCCTTTTTTTACAGTCAAAACTTTATTACTATGAAGTACTCTGATTAAATTCCTCTACTTGTTTTTTAAAGGCACTAATTAAAACTAAAATCTTTGATTATGTAGCAAACAATTTATGAACAAGGTCAATCAAACTACTATTGTTCCGAAATCTAGTAAACTCTCAGGAATATTTTGTCGTTGACAGTGCACAGCTTGGTTTTCAGCAATACTTAAGATACCTCACATCAGAGGAAATATGTACAAAGTATAATGTACACTTTTGAAAAGGAACAAAGATGACATTAAAACAGACACTAATATAAAGCAAGTCTTTCAATAGCATGAAATAAAATACCTAAAAGCAGAATGCCAAATGAAGAACAGAATGTAAGTTCCTAAGAATCTGCAAGAAAATTACCAAAATTACTTTACTATTCTTGAACTTCATCACAGTATCTTTGGCACCCTATTGAATGGAAAAAAAGAAAAAAAATAAGATTCCTTTATATATATGCACACACACATACACAGAGACACATTTATATGTTTCTTATATATATTCTCCCTGCTTTTTCATCTATTTTCAACCCCACTGATGAAGCAGAACTTCGAAGTTCTGCTCTGCTTAGTTATTCCCTAACTTTTCATTAAAAGCTATCGTGAACACCAGTAGGACCTGTGCTACATCATTGCAGTTGGAATAAAACGCATTTTTTATTGAGTTTTGCATCGCTGGAGCATATAAGTGACTTCAGGATAGAAAATGATGCAAGTGATGAGTGCCTTTAGGATCAAAGAGCTTCACAGCAGCTTGGTATAAAATTTTAGTAGCTCGTAAGTGAGCTAGTTGTTCAGATCTATTGATCTATCACCGAGATTTTGGCTTCTAAATACATATCTGTCACACTTTACAGTAGAGCTTTGGAAAAGCTTTCTTGCACCTGGCAAAACATAATCCAGGAGTGCAGCTCAGACTGGGATCCGCCTGGCTAGAGAGCAGCTCCATGGAAAGGGACCTGGGGGTCCTGGTGGACAGGAAGCTCAACATGAGTGAACCGGGTGCTGCTGCGGCCAAGAAGGCCAGTAAGATGCTGGGTTGCATCAAAAAGGGCATCACCAGCAGAGATAAAGAAGTCATTATCCCTCGCTACTCAGCACTTGTCAGGCCACACCTGGAATACTGTGTACAGTTCTGGTCCCTGCTATACAAAAAAGATGTGGACAGGCTGGAGGGGGTCCAGAGAAGGGCCACCAACATGATCAAGGGTCTGGGAAGCCTGCCGTATGAGGATAGGCAGAGAGAGCTGGGTTTGTTCAGCCTTGAGAAAAGGAGGCTTAGAGGTGATCTCATCACCATGTACCAGTACTTAAGGGGGAGCTACAAAGAGGATGGAGACTCCTTTTTTTACAAGGAGTCCCATGGTGAGGACAAGGGGTAACAGGTACAGGTTACTCCCAGGGAGATTCCGATTGGACACGAGAGGTAAATTTTCACAATGAGAACAGTCAATCATTGGAATAATCTCCCCAGGGAAGTGGTTGACTCCACTACGCTGAACATATTTAAGACTCAGCTGGACATGGTGCTGGGCCATCTCATCTAGATTGTGCTAGAAAGGTTGGACCAGATGATCCTTGAGGTCCCTTCCAACCTGGTGTTCTATGATTCTATGAAACGTTGAAAGAAATCACCTTCTAGAATCTGTCACCATGCACACCAGAGCCCTAACTCATCCTGAGAGCAAACACTCGCATCACCAGCACCAAACCCCTATGTGGCAGACTAAATGGCAGCACCACCAGTATTCCTACTAGAACGGTCAAGGGCTCGATGTATCAGTGGTCTCACTGCCCAGCTCATCTCGCTGCCGAGCTCGCCTCTGGAAGGGTTCAAAGCACTTCATTGTCCACTCTGAAGCACAGCAAAACTTTCCTTAATGCAGCATGTGCTGTTCCCTTCTTCTTTCAGCATTTGGGACTAATCAGCTTTTACAAACAGAAACAAAAATGTAATAACACAAAGGAAACATACCTCACAATTGACAACATCTGGCAAGCGATCATGTTCTCAATAAAAAAGGATCATTTTAATGGACTTCGTGCACACTAAAGAAAAGAAGACCTCAAGAGATCACCAATGTCTTTTTGGTACGTCAGAGCTTGGAAAGCTCTTCAGGCACAGGGCAACGTTTTTCTACCTAACTGTATTTGATAACATCTGCGAAAACATTGTGCTGCTGATCAGCGGAGATAAACCATATAAGGGGAACAGCAGGGTCATTTCTACAATACATCAACACTCATGATGAGTGGCAAACAAATCTCAGATTTTCTAAACAATAGGGGGACATACCAAGTGATGAAGAACATCCTGTTGTCACACAGCTCAGATGCTAAGGTTTGTGCCAACCTTAATAACAAAGCAAAATACTGGAACTCCCAGAGTTTCACAAATGTCTAAATCTACATCCAGAATTATGCAGATGGTTGTTTTCCACATTTTCAAGTATTATCACAATGCCTTTCCTTATAAACAGACAAACAAAAGCATTTGAACTGCAGCAGCATTGTCTTTTATGGTTTGGTGTTGTGTTTGTTGAGATTTTTTTTCTTATTCTCATTGTTTAAAAGAAGAACAAGTATTGACATCTTGAGACTTTTGCAGTTGTCCTGGAGTCATTAATCTCTTTGGCTGACCTAATACAATCAGCCTTTACTTATTTTTCCACTGATACCTGGTGACAGTCTTGCACGTACCGCTGACACAAAAGCTTTGTTAATGGTCATATTTGTACCAGACACCATGAAATGCAATACTAGAAATAAATCACTTTCTTTTGTAGTGAAGAAAAATCAGTACTGTGTTTAAAATGTGAAAACATTTCAAAAAGTGTAGTATTCTCCATTACCAGTATCTTGAAGAAAGTAAATTTTTCATGCTTTAAGTGGAAGCCAGAATGGTGACTGTCATAAAATTACAGACTCGCTGAAATTCTACCAAGAGGCAAAACAATAAACACACTTTAAAACAAATCTCTCTGCTAAGCAAACCTAACCTTGCTAAACTGCTTGAGAAATTTCTTCTTCCTTGCAGATTCTGGAAATTGACATTTTCTGAATTGACCTTTACATATTCGCATTCTGGGCCCTAATCAATTTCATTTTTATGTAAACACAGACATGTTGGTGAACACATGTAATATGTTTATACCAATTATAGAAGCATTTTTTGGTAAACAGTTTGTTTTCCATGTGTTCTTTGTGCAAAAGTACCACCTACGGGTATAACTTCCTACAGCAGTTAGATCCTACTGCCTCCATGGAAAGGACTCTCCCATCCCATCACTGCCACTTTTGATTTTTCCATTAGTCCTCTGCACAGACTGCTGTATTTATGTGAGAAATACACCTAGCAAGACACTGAAGTGTTCAACAAGCAATAGAAAAGGATCATAAAATGACAAAGGGGTATCCCAAGGTGAACTATTTATTGTTCAGTTCCAGCACTTGTGTTTCTCAGTATCATCCACCCTTGCCTTGATGTTATTTTAGAAACAAGTTTTACCAAAACTAGAAATCACGTATTGCCTAAGGACAAGCCAGGGCAACATATATACATTTCTTATTCTCGTATGAGGTATACGTTTCTCGTTATCTTATATTTATTACATTTGTATTTTAAAGTCCTCAGATAATTTTTTTTATTGCATCCCAAATATTAAAGAAGCAATTTATAGTTCATTAATTTTATGGCTCATCGATTGTGGTTCAGCCAACTTATATGTGTCTTAGCTCAAGAAAGAGTGAGATTTACAGTGAACTTAGCATATAAAAAAACCCACCAATAACTCAAGGCAGTACTGAGAAACAGGCTGAGGAAAGGAGAACAGAAAAGAGGTATGTCATGAACCTGTAATTCTATTTGCCTCATTTTCAGATCAAGAAAATAATCAGAGAGGAGCAACCACTAAAAAAGTTAATGTGCACACACAATATTCTGTACCCTAAAATTACTAGAAAATACTATCTCAAGGATTTTATTTCCTATCTCAATGATTTGGCAAACACTTTTATCTGGACTTTCTATGAAAAAGTCAAATCTGACCTTGCTTACTATAAGAATCTCTGCGCAAAGGTCTTGCCAAGAGTAAATATTGGCCTGCTTCCTGAAAGACCAGCTGTTTCAAAACCAAAGGTTTTCCCCAGAAAACTTGAGAAAAAAAAATCTTTTATGGTCTCAGCTGGTGTCCAGGTTGTTACACAAGTTGGAAGATGAACTAATGAATTATGGAATTCTTTCTGGGATCCAGTGTTGAGGCACATTGTCAACAATAGCAGGTGGCTAGTGTCCTTGCTTAGCACTGGTTTTTCAGTTGATGTACACCTGAAGCTGGCTGAGGCAAAAATATGGTAATAGATTTTTTTGGTGATTCTGGGTATGACAGAATTCAAGTCTGTAAGTTTGCGGACTACTTATTTATTTATTTTACAGCTGTTAATTTATTTTAGCTTAATGCTTTGTTAATCTGCTTATTACCTTCCACACAAAATATTGAAATATACTACAATATTATAATGCATTCTGATTTTTGCTTTTTGAAAAGTATACAAAGTTACCTTCTCATGCTTGTTTCTTTTGAGAATCTTTTTGGTTATTACCATATTTAATATTATGGAAAAATAAATAAATGAACACCTAACTCAGTAATCTTTAAAGACAGGAATCACACAAATTTTTCATGTTGTTTTTTGTGGAATAGCTAATGATAAGTACGCTGCATTTTATATTTCTGTTAAAAGCTTAAAATTTTCAATAGTTTGTTATCAAACCATTTCTCATAGTTTGTTCAAAGGAACTGGCAGCTGCAAGTTTTTAAGAACACTATGCCTGTCACATAAATAAGGGTATAATCTCCAATAAAATTCAGTTTCCAAGTGAAAGGACAAGTAATCTAGAATATCACAATGAAGAAAAAAATGGAAAAACTATATTAAAAAAAAATAATCAGTGCAAACTGCCATTTCATTTTGACCAGAGATCAGATTTTTGAGGCAGCAATTCTTTTTTCTAGTCCTCTCCTTTAATTCATTAATCTCAGGAACATAATGGTTTTGAGCTAAACAAATAAATTTCTGCCAGCTGTTTAATACTACCTTTTGGAAATCAGGTGAAGTTCTTTTGTCATGTCTCATTTGCCACTGGAGAACTGCAAGTGTTAGCCTATGTTATCCTCCCTCAAACAACGGTCCAAAACTCACTAAAGCACTTGACATTCTTTATAAAAGAGCATCAGATGAACCTTCCCTCTAAATTTGTTCTTTTTTCTTGTGATTGCTCTTCTAAAGTAACTTTTTTTTCCCCCTCTAATTCTCTTTCCATTGTGGAAAAGATTAATTGCATTCAATATGCTGAGAATTAAGCTTTTAAAGACAGGCAGACTGCAGGGCTAAAATCACTGTTTCAGGGGTCCTGACTCAGGGAAGGAGATGTACACGGAGGCACTTAACCCAGCTGGGCAGGTGTTTGGAGTGATGGTGCACTGGCAGCTCTTACTCCAACCAGTGTAGCTGTGACATCTCAACACTTCTGCAGAGTAGCCCATAACTAACCATGGGTTTATGGATCCCTTTAAGCAGGCTCATCTGAAAGTGTTGACACCCTCAGTGGCATCAGCCTCCCGTTTTTGTTTTTTTTTTTAATTTATTTGCAAGCTAGGATATAATTTTCATTGCTTGTCTTGGGCAATCCATAGGCCAAATTAAGATTGCATCTAAATTTCCTTTCTAAGCAAGACAGAAATACAATAATTGATAGGAAACACGAAACATTTCTTGAAATTGCATTGGCAGAAATTCAGAGAATACTGCGCATGGGTAAATCATCACCACTCATCAGCCAGTTTCAGTGAGGGACACTTCTTTTCTGAGTGTGTGGTCAGATACTGAGATGATTTAGTAACTTTGGGTAATATATGTGGCATCTTTTGGTATCAAGTGTGATTTAACAGCCTACATTTGACAGCAGCATGTCTGGAGACACCTATATCAGACATTCTTGCCCAACTGTGATATTACATGTCTATTTTTTTAATGAGAACCTGTTTTATTGCTTTAGATACCACATTAGAAACTTTCAGCAGGTTATAAACTCCTTGGGCTTGGAACAGTTCAGAAAGAAAGACTCTTTGCTAGGGGAGAACCATATCATGGTGAGATTATTTTTAGTTCTTGAGAAAACCAGACAAAATATTACGTCAATCTGGATAGGAAATTGCCTAAAAATAGGCATATTCAGAATTTTTTCCTTTTGTCCTTTACGTTTCTCTAGTGACCGTCTCCAAGCAGAAACACGCACCAAATGGAGCTCAGTCTCTGGGAACCAGGAAACATAACCCCTCGAAGCCTTCTCTCTAAAATTTTTATTTCCTACATTTTCCAACTGGTTCAAAATACAACCAATAGAAGAAGTAAACCATCCTTCCTCCCCCACTGCTACCTTGATCCTCCCTGACAGGCAATAGTCAGGCAGAACAAGACATTGATCTCAGTAGTAAAACATATGCACTGTTTGCTCCTTAATACCTACTTACATGGTTCATTAGTATTAGTGGCATTTATGCATGTGTTTCAACAGGACATTTATCCACCCAAGGGGCTCATTCTGCACCATTTTCTGTACTCTCTGAAGATAATGGAAAAAAAGAGAAGGTTGCACAGCTTTTGGCTGTCAAGATCATGCTTACAGTGTAAATTGATATACTGATCTCTTGAGGGGTTAAAACAGTGTCTGAGGTGTGAACTTGCAGTTGTTCTTACTGGAACTTGAACTTCAGCTAACCACAATAATGTTAACAGTATTAGAAAAGATGTTACAGTAGAATATGGCTTGAGCAATTAAACAAGTATTTAAGGCTTCATTGAAAGCTGAAACATTATCTCTACCTTAACATACAGAAGAAAAAGCTGGAAATACATTGAAGGTATTGATCTATGTCTAAATACTGAAATTTACCATAAGGAACGATAGTATAATAAATGCCAGAACTGATCAATGTTCAGAAATGTCATCTCTCAAATTCTGCAAAAAAGACAATGGAACTGCCTGACCCCTTAATGAGACCATTCCTTCCTTGTCAGCAGGAACATGTGAAAGAGTCTCTCTGCCAAAAAGTTTTTGTCCTGACTAGCAAGGTCTAACAACATAAATAACACACAAACCAAGAAGCCCAAGATAGACATAAATGGATAAATCTATCCTTATGCTCTATGTCACAATACGAAAGGGAGACTGTAGAAGGAGCCCAAAGCTCTCCCACAGTCAAAAAGAAAGCTTTAGTTGAATTTTGGATCATCTGGTTATTGAGTAACAAAAGAAGCCATCTCCTCATGAAAAATTAAAATTTTCCTGAACATCCTTTTTGAGGCAGAGAAGGAGAAGAGCCCCAAGCAACAGTCAGTGACCACCTCAGGTGCCTGTGCTAACCAAGTAGGTAAGCTGGATGTAAGGGCTATTCCAGTAGCATTCTAGATGACATAAAACAACACAGGCACCAAATGCAATCTCAAATGTCTATCCTAAAATTAAACAAAAATGGCAGCCTTCTCATAAAAAATTATTTATATAGCTGTGGATATTGTAGAGCTAGAAGTATTCACTTGTAAGATAAGCATTAATATCTCAGTCTGATGAACAGGCAATAAAGGAGCTAATAATCATTTTGCCAATTTAAAATTGAACTAGGAGAGATTTCTGCTAATAAAATAAACCACATGAAAGTAATTAGCTTTCTCCAAAAGAAACTTTGCCACCCTCTTAAATATTGTCAAGGTGCTGCTTTCAAATTTAATATTCACTTTGTGAAGCAGAGTAAATTATGTTACTGGTACATGTTTGGCTTTTCACTTGATACAAAAATACTCGTAGTCTGACACAAAAAGTCAATTTATACAGAAAAGTGCAAAAACTAAACATAAAGGTTTATAATTTGGTTATTTTCAAGTATTTCTAGCATAACTTTCCTGGGAACATGCAACCACATCTGCTGTGGTCACTGCTGCAATTGTAATACTGCGTGTAGATAAAGCCAAATTAATTTTAAACTAGTTAGCTCAACTACAGGCACTTCTGACTTTGCTGTAGTGAGGCCAGAGCTCAGCATGGGCTCCTTTCTCTCAGTATTTCATCAGCTCCTAACTTGATTTTTTATAATTTATATGGGTCTCTACAGCCACACTGATCTTAGTTCAGCTAACGTGAGTTAGCTAATCCAAAACTGTCCTTTTGCCTACATTATACAGCAATTTCAGCTACCAGACTGCAGTAGACAAGTAGACAGAACAGAAATCTTTAGAACAAAAATCCCATGTAAATCAAGCCACTGATGTACTCCATAAATATATAATAAAATAAATGTTTTGCTGTTTTTAAAGTGTATTTGAAAATGAAGCTTGTTTTTGGGATCAGCCTGAGCAAAAGCATTCAAAAAAGACTGAAATGGACAGATGAAGTTATTTCAAACAGAGAGAATGAAGTGGGATGTTGATTAACATTTGTAAGAAACCCATATTTTCTTGGTGACCACTTCATAATATTTTCGTTAACCTCCCTCACACCTTTCAGCTCCACTGAAGGGAGACTAAACAAGCTGTTCATCACATATTAAGTTGCAGGACAAGGATGCCTCCTCCCAGCCTGAAGCTCGTAGCTCAGACAGTCCATAAGCTTGCTGCACCTCTGGCTCATGCAACCCTTCCTTGACAACATCACAGCCTTGGCAGGAGCAAGGCGTAAATTTACCTCCTACCTGGCAGCCCAAAGATACGTATCCACATCATTGCAAAATTACACTGTATTTTCTCTAGGGTTTCATGACACCTGAGACTGTATGCTTTAGATGGATATTATCCAGGAGTCCACCCACACTGTACTTGCACCATCTGCTTTCCCAGCATAGCCATATTACACTTTTACAAGTCTCGTAAATTTTTCTGTGGTCTTTCTAGGTGCTCAGATGTGACCAGACTGAGGGCTTAAAATATCCTCAAAAAACAACACTCCAGAAAATTTTCCAATTTACCATTTTAATTAGGTACAGCTTATTTAAAAACCTGTTACCACCTTTCAGGGCAGTCCTTGCTTTTCTGAACAAAACTCTTAAAATAAAACACACAAGAAAAACAAGAAACCATGACGCAAACCAATCCCACAGGAATATATGGACTATGAAGGGATACAGTTGTTTGAACAGATGAGGAAATGGAAGTACTTTTTATACAAAATTGTGATTTTGAAAAACCCTAAACTTCCTGCATCAAAGAATTAAGAAGAAATACAATATACAGAATTCAAAACACAACTGGGAGGGAGAAGGTTGTTCTGGCTACTGCCCTGAAAACCTCTATCAATTTGCTTCTCTTCAGGGCAGACGGTGAAGGAGTCATTGATTTGATTTTCTTAAGGGGGGAACATGGAAAAAAAAATGCAGTATTTTGGCATATCAAGGATTTTACTGGAAAGATATTTATCCATGAGAAAACATCTGCAGCATACAGTTTTAATGAGATTCTGTGTCTGTGTCACTAAATTACTTTTTTTAGTCTGCAAATGGTAAAGGATGAAAGCTGAGAATTGTAAGGGCTTAGTTACAACTTTTTCTTAGATTTTTTTTTTGGTGAAGGAAGAATACATAGTCATAACACAGCAAAAATAAACCTATGGTCTGAATTTCAGTCAGGATATTGTCTTTCCTGATACCAGTTTTGTATAGTCTCTAGAGCAACCAACTTGGAAATGTAAGCAGCAGACTTCTCAGAGCTTTCTCTGAAAGACAGCTAGCTTTTTTCATGCTGAATCTAAAACCCAAGAAGATTGTATCATGTATTTTTTGCTTCATAGAACTATCAAGATAAAAAATATCTAACACATTTGTTCATTTGTGCTCACATTAAAAGAGTAAATGAACCATATATCAGCCTTCTCAAAGTTATAAAAAAATTTCTCAAAATCATCAAGCAAGTCAAAAAAATTAGATATCACAATTGATTTAAAAACAGCATTTCAGCAGTGTGATTGGAGGCTTGCCTGCTTTCAATGTAATCAGCCATCTTTTCCTTTTAATATTTGAAGTCTTCCACCTGCAGGCTATTAGCTTTAGTGCTTTGCAGAGAAACAGTCAAAAGAACTGATAAATAGAAAATACCAGCCATTTTTGCCAGCCAACAGAAACATCAGAGGTGACATGCAAAGCTAGCCAATATGAAGTAGCTCAGCATGAATTTTCCATTAACTCAGGAATATGCTATTTGTATGGAAAACTACTGAACTTCAAATCTAGGAAGAAAAATGCTGCTGCTGACATATCCATTTCAACATATTACAACGAAACCAAAACAGAAATTCAGACTGTTTGTTTGCTCTTATGAAGGTTATAGTGTGAAGTAGTAGGAAGAATGCTGGGGTTTTTTTTTTAAAAAAAAAAAACAAGGTAATTCCTTTTGAAGCCATGGCTGTAGGACATGGAAAACAAATAATCATTTTTGAGAGACACTAATTTCACTATATCCCCGTGTTACTTGGAAAAATTTTATATGTAACATACACGACGCAAAAATGCCAAAGCTTTGGCAAGCCCTGAATGAAAACGGAAAATACTTTGGAAAACTAGGTGGCAAATGAGTGTCAGTGTTTCATACAAAAATCATCAATATCAGAGAAAATAATAAGCAATCACTGAAAACCTTAACTATTAAAGTGCAGATTGACCAAGATATATCACCCACACGTTCACACACAAACCTGTCTGAGCCAGGTGGAACAACTGGATAAATTATACTGCCCACTGCCTTGGATTGCAATATTAACAGAAAGTTAGCAATCCTCTACTAAGTCAGTATAACACCTGGAAAAAAGGATGAAAGTGGCATTTACTATTGACACGTTGCACATGGTCTGAGAAATGAAACACAGTTACCTTGAAAAGGATGAGAACAAAACAGCCAACATATGCATTGGCGTAAAGTCAAAACTCTACTTCAGTTTGCAAAGGGTCTTAATAAAACTCACAGGGTACTCCTGCAGTTGCCCTGCTTGTGCAGTACTACCGCCCATGGGCGCAGGGGCATGCAGGGCAGAAATCCACAGGAAGCTTGGGAGACCAAATACAGGCCCCAAAACACTGCTAGGCACTAAACCAAACCCCAGCTCCAGACATTAGGGAAAGTTTTTGAAATTCCAAGGCGGTGTCCCTGAGCAGTGCTGGCTTTTGGTGCTGACTGACACAGTGCTACCCAACACAACCCACCTCCAGCACGAGCCAGGGTGCCGCCATGAGCTTGGTGCATCTCCTGCCCTGACCCCAAGGCCTGAACTCATTTCAGATCTGGGGGCCTGAATACACCATCCACATGTCCAGTAACTTCATTAGCCACAGCTAGATTTCATGAGATTTGTCTGACCTTGCTCAAAAAGAAAAGTACATATGCCACTTTTGAGGACTGCAGTCCATGAAAGTAAAAAACTAAAACATCCAGAGTTTTCATTCCTTCCGTAAAACAGTAACAAGCACTGCACCAAAAACTAGGGAAGATACATTTTATTTTCCTTTCTTTCTCCAGCAGTGGAGATTTCCTCTGAAAGGCTGCATACAAACCAGGATCAGGCTTTCCTCTGTCAGTAGCAATGTGGCTTAAGAAAAGACCAATGAGTACAAACATTTTCAGAATCCAAGCAGCGCACAAAATTACACTTCTAAAACAAAACCAAACCTTTTTCCTATTGCCAATAGCCTCATACTGGAAAGGATATCTAAGAGTATATTAGTGCATCACTGCAGGTCTACGCTGGTGTAACTTTATATAATAACTCTACTTGGAGTAACACAGGCATGAGTCAGATGTCAGATGGTATCTAACTGTACGGTTACTAATGAATTTCTGACATTGGCCATACACAAGAAAGGATTCACAGCCACCTAAAATATCAGCTGTGGTACTTGCAAAACACTTGTTGTCTAGCAAACTGCTGGCTAGAAACTTTTTCATTCTAAACTCAACGAAGTGTCACCAAAACATTCCATACCATCAGAAAGGGAACACTTTGCAGAGAGATATGGGTCTCAAGAAAATTTTTTATCAAGAAATCTTCTTGGATTAAGAACTCTGGTATAATGTGGCAAGAGAACGACCCAGAGTCATCTGAAAATAAAAAAATCTGCTGTGAGACAGAGTACAAAACAGTCTCTCATGAATAAGTCAAGCTCTTGGAGAACTAAGAATTAACTACAAGGCAGTGAAACAATTTCTGTCTTGAGAAGGAATATTGAAACCCAACAGAGGAAGAAAGAGTTATATTTTTTAAATCTAAAGCATAATCACAGAAGCAGAGCTCAAATCAGAGAGCAGAAGGGGAGATGGGAGAGGAAGAAGCATCATTTGCTGAGGACTGCTGCCTGCTAAACCTGCTAGTCATGCTGAAGGAAGCTGACTGCAAAGGCTGGATGGAAGAGTCCCTGGTCCAGATAAGAAGCTGTGTCTTTGAGAAAAAGGATTTTTGCCTGTCAGAGTTCAAGGAGCGTCTGGACGACACTCTTAATCATATGGTTTAGTTTTAGGTAGTCCTGCGAGGAGCAGGGAGTTGGAATCAATGATCCTTATGTGTCCCTTCCAACTTGAGATATTCTATGATTCTATGATCAGAGAACTGGGATAGGACATAGAGGAAGTTTATTACCACTAGTGCTGCCTAAAAGAAAAAATGATTCCTTAAGAAAGCTTTGCAACCTTCTTCACCTGTTTCCTTCAGACACCACATATTCCTGAGCAATGAACACACATCAGAGTTTCCCTAGGGCACCTGCAAAGATTGGAGGTGCAGCACTGATCCAGAGTGCAGAGAACCAATGCCCCAGGGTACCAACGAGGAGTACTGAAACTCCAGGTGAATTACAGACAACTTAAAGCGACGAAAACCAGAAGCCCCCACACACCCTAGGACCTGGCATGGGGCGAGGAGACCCACAGGTCAAGTATGGGTGTAATATAGTGGTTCCAGGGGCATTAATCCTCTACTCAAGAGCAAAAGAAGATTCAAACGCATATCACAGCCCAAACCCTCTTCTGTTGCCCGCAGCTGTGCCATCTGCACAGAAGTCTTACAGCATGGATCATGCATTGCACACAATACGTGTTGAAAGAAATTGCTTTTCCTCACACCAGGAGTCTGGACTTTTACTAATGTTTTCCCTTACTCCTTCAGGCAAAAGCCTGTGGCATGTGACAAGAGGGTATGGGGACTTTTACTTAGTAACGAAAGTCCTCTGAGCCTTCCCTGCAGAATAAAAACATTGCCTTCAAACCATCTAAGTGGTAAAAGAAAAAGGTTGCCCTATTATTTAGAAAGAGCTTCCACAGCATTCCCCATTTGTCATATCAAAACATTATAGACTTCATCCTTTTAATTACCCCCAGAAATATTTTATCACAAATATTCAGGACTGTGTAGTGAAAAGCAATGCTAAATAATATTTTTGTTAGCCACCAAAATTACCCCACTACTTCATAAAGAGCCAAAAATGTAATTTAGTTACTTCATTGAAGTTAACCATAATTGAATCTTCAGATCACAAGAAAGTCAAAGCAAAACAGATAGCATTTCAACCCAATATGCTAGGGATGCAGGGAAATTAAAATATTAGGGCAAATTAATAATTGTTTAATGAAATATAAGGCAAAATCAGCGGCTTTGTATATTGCTAGTGGTTTAGAAGTGCCTTCAAACTCTAGGTTCAGAATATTTCATTAAACCTGACAATTACTTAGCGGGCCTAATGACCCCGTCTTCCGCAATCCGAAAGAAATGAACAGGAACGTCTTTTCTGGCCCCGTCCATCCTCTCTGGAAATGTTTTGCAATATGTTGCAATAGATAACTAGCATTCCTGCTCTCCTGTGCAAAGAGCAGTTTTTCAGGTTTTTGTGCCGTTACTCTCAATTACTAAATTACTCCAAAATAATTAAATAGAATTAAACAGCTAAATGGCTTGTGGTATCAAAGAAAGCATCAAGGACTATCAAGGAACTTCTTTCCCAACCCACTGAATTTCTGTTCTCAGTAATAAAGTAAGATCAGATCCAGAGTTACATCATGGGCCAGTATTCATGGAAAATAACATTACCACTGTTTTTATGATGAGTCATGTCCTCTAATTTTCAAATTTTCTTGACAGTCCTGCTGTGCCACAAACAGCATTAATGTCACACTTAAAGAAAACCACAGATCTTAAGTGCCATTTCTGAGACACGAGTTCATAAAATTCATAATCTGTTATTTTCCAGGCTCAGCCATAGTCAAAGATATATCTGCAGGACAGTAACAAGTAAGTCCATGGACAATACAGGTCTTCAATATTTCTCAAAATAACAGATCACAAAATGCAAAATATATTTGACCATAAAAATAAAAACAAAACCTAAACTATTCCATATTGATAGTGCTCATTTTATGAAAAAATATTTGCATACCACCTTTCCCATGCAGTCTGAGTCATGAAAAATGTAAGATGTTGAAGCTAGGGTAGGAAGCTAATATAAATTCAATTAGTTGCAGAGTTCTGCTCTTTGACTTTGTTTCAGCAGCAAATAAAATCAGCTCTGAGACACTTTCATACCCTTCCTGTATGAAGAAAGATTTACTCATTAACTCCCTCTAAAGCTAAGGAACTGCTCCAAAAGCAGAGCCCGGTACCAGGCTGCGTTACCATAGCTGCTTACACTGGCAGGAATGGTGCATAAAGAACTAGGCATTCAGCCTTCCCTCTCCCCTGCTCCTCGTGCCTTTGTACTGTCCATTAACACCAGAACGACCCTACCCCTGAAGCCAAGAGCTGGTCCACAGATAGGGATAGTACATGCGAAAAGAGTTGGCTATTTATATATTTTGCATATGCTTTAATTACACTATCACTACAGCACACAACAGCAACATGCTTTACAAAGCACTGACAATTTTTATGGTAATTATAAAGCCCAATTAGCAATTCTTACACCACGGGCAGATTTTCTTTGATTCAGCAACAGTTGAAGAGAGAAAAATTTAGAGGAAAAAAGGCTTAAAGGTATTTGAAGTTACAGTCAGAAGAATCTAAGTCTGTAATTTAAAGTATATTTAGCATATGTTTGAAATCTGTTCTTCTCAACAAGGGTTCTGACTTGGGAACATGCTTCTTCACTCAGTTCTCCAGCATTTTTTCTCTCGTTGACATAACTAGCTTATAGTTTCTCTGGAAAATAATTTTATCTCATAAGAACAACTATCAAGAGCTAAGAGTAAATGTAACTTTAACTTAGCAAGTTACAAGCCATCAGAAAACATTTCTGAATAGAAATGCAATCAGTGGTTATACTAGTATAGGTAACACTCGAACGAGAGACAGTTACCAATTACCTCAAGTTAGGAAAAAAAAACCCTGTTTTTATAATACAAAATGGTTCCCTGCGGTGGCTTATACACCTTTCACTCTTAAAATATCTACTGCCCAGGTTGATCCTGTTCAGTTCCCAGCCAAGATACATCACCAGCTGGATCAGAAATGCAGCCCTGTTATTCCAGAGCAGTTTAGAAAGGTGTTCAGGTATGCCAGCATTGAAATGTTGCTGTTTGATATGAGAGATGGACTGTGTAAGTTGGAAGTAAAGCAAGCCCAAACTCAGACTTGGGAGGAATTCTGAATTTTGTAGCTCAATACTGTCCCCAGTGTAAACTGGACTGACTTCTTTTTTTACATAGACTACCCAAAGCTCTTAAGTTAAACAAATTCTGTTTTCATAAGAAATCAATAGGGAAATAGTTCATGTAATTCTATTTCTTCAGCTCCACCCACACAGCTGATATGACTCATGATCCTCAAAGTTGTTTCAGCTTTCAGGAATATTAGGACTTGCCTCATTCAATTTACTGTAGCACTAGTTATACTGAGATACAGACACCTGCTTTACAGCTGTGAGGAAAAAAAGGCTACTTGACAGCAACAAAGGTAAAACTTTGCTTTGGCATAAATTCTGGAAAACTGCTATTTCCTCAGTCTGTCACGCTCCCTGAAGAAAGGGTGAAATGTTAGCAAATTTTAATGACTGCTCTTAAGGGGAAATGAGGGAATTTCAGAGAATTATACTTGCAGATTAAGATATGGTAAACTAAAACTTCTGTAGAGTTCTACTGTCAAATCCTCAAAGCTGAAAATGAACCCACTGAACTACAATTTACAATGATTGCCAACAACACTTCCCAAGGATTTTGCACACATGTCAGTTGTTATTGGATTTAATTTTACTAGAGACTGGATGAAAACTGTTCTCTTTCATTTGGAAAATACTCAAAAATTCCTTTTTTTTTTTTCCCCCAACAGTGAAAGTTAAAAATGAAAGCTTGACATTTGGCACAATACCTAATTAGAAAGAGTAGTTCCATAATTTAGATCTGCATCCTCATCAAAACCACTGGAAATATTCCCTGCTGCACACCTTATATCAATATACAGGACTTCGAAGTGCACACACACATGGATGGATACAGCAGAACTGAGCTGACTCTGGAAAGTGGGTCACGTTAGCTATAATCATTCGTGATGGTCTGTTAGAGAAGATGTGCCTGCATCTGCTTAGTCTGGATCTATCCCTGGGTGTCTACAGGCAATGCCCAAAATGACTGGACTTGTTTTCTCTTGACCAGCTGGATTGTGTAAACAGAAAGAATTAGTGTTAACAATATTACTGTAAAAAAAAAAAGTACAAAGTATTAGTGTAAACAGTGGAGTAGCAGTAACACCAATGAAAACAGGTCTTTCTAAACAGGTGTGAGGGAGCTGAAACAGTGGTAGCATACCACATTACACATTACTCTGGAGGAAGGGTGCACATGCACATGATGGGGAAGTAATATTAAGCTGATTTAGTTAAGCTAGTACAAAAGGCTGTGTGGATGCATTGTCCCTTCACCAGGTTTATGTTGGTTTAATTCATATCAAGCAGAAAAATGTCTAAGAAAAACTAGACCTACTCTCAAAATCAAAGGAAAAAAGCATCATGTAGAACTTTACATTGCTTTAGCCAACACCAAAGTAAGCCTGTGTACATGAGTATGCATGTGGACAGACATACAAAACAGTGGATTTCTTTAAAACTCTCACCTAGAGGATGTAAAAAGGGTATTGGGAGACTAAAGCAAAGCCAAGAGAAATTGCTGATTAATATGTCTTCGTTGTTGACCTCACTACCAAGAAAATATCAAAACAAAATTTTTCTTTTCCTATATTTTGTACATCAAAAAAACCCCACCAAAAAGTTATTCCAGTGTACTGCAAGAGGCATTGGTATCTCAAGCCTACTGCATAGCCACAGATTTCCAAACCCTGGTCAACTTTTCTGAATCAAAGACAAAAAATTCAGTTTAAAATATAAAGTATGATCAGAAAAAAAATCTGATCAGAGAAAAAATACTCTGGGAAGTTTTATTACACACTTGCCTTTGCTTGTCAATTTTGCCATCTTCGATCTTCATTAAAAATTGCCATTGCATTTGCATATTTTATGAAAAGCATATTAGGAGAGAGAAGGAGGGAAGTGAAACATCAGCCTTGTGATCCCTTCTTTCAAAACACGCTTCATCCATTTCAAACTTTTCTTTGTGGACTTGCTAGTTTGTTTATCCCTAGACAGTTTCTAACAAAACTTTCTTGATATATCAGTTTTATATTGCTAATATTTTATACCCTAAGCTCTCTTGTTACTTTGCACATCTTTTTCAAAAAAGGCAACAGGATTATATTGGCATCAGGAGGTGTATAATGGAGTTAGGCAGGACAAAAGACCAGTTTCCTGTAACAATAACAGTCCTATTTGTGCCTACTAGATTCAACAATATTTAGCATCATGTACATTCAGACTAGTGACACTACCCTAGTTATAGTGCGGTGCCATAGGGTTCAAGGATAGCTGCAGTTATCCTTGAATTTAGCTAGCAGAGTTGGTAAATCTAATTATATTTAACAATTAGGTTTTATATGAAATGAAGTAACAATAAACAAAGCCCAACAGGATGAATCTGCCATAATTAATTGTTCCCAAAAGAAAAATGTCCTGCAGCATTTCTAGAATCCTATAAAGGCTAGTAGTCTGTTCCCAAGACAGACACTTTTATTTGCCCTTAATAACAAACTTAATTTGAAGGGACTGAAATTGCCTGGCTAAGCATACTGATAGACATCTATCAAACACATTTCTGTGTATCAGATTCCCAAGCTGACAGATTTGTGTATGCAATCAAGTTAAGCGTCTATGAAACAAAACAGAAAATCAGTTAATAGGTACCTTGTGGTAGCGTACCAATTTACTTCAGAAGGACATAACACTAAACGAGCTAAATGAAAGACAACTCCTGTTACACAAAATTAAAGTACCAGAAGACTGTAGCTTGTTAATCAAAAGTGTGAGTCATCCTCACTTTTCCATGATAAAAGGAATTTGATAAAATTTAAATTATGAGGACAAGTTTTAGCACCAGAAGAGCACAGGATAGAAGAAAGGCAGTAAGTAACTGAAAAAGGGAACCATCATCCTGTTTTATCTAAGAAAGCTTATATTATAAAAGAAACTAGCAACACCATATACTAAACTAACAAATAACAATGTCAGTGATGTGAAGGCAGGTGCACGGTAATTAGTCTTGCTCTCAGTTCAGAGCTAGCCATGAATTTTGGAAAGCTAAAGTAGATTTACTCTCCTTTCCCAGTCACGTACGCTTGATAACGCCTTTCTTTATGGATGTATTCACTGAGAAACTGGGCAGCACTTAATTGAGCTTAGACTTAACAGAAAGGTGATTTTATGGTAACCAAATACCAACACTTTGGTTCTGAACCAGTGAGCTTCACAGTACATCCAGCAGGTTTCTTAATTACAATACCTATTCCCAGCATAGCAGACCCAGGCTACGGCTCTCTCTTCTACGTATTTATTTCATGAGTACTAGTCTTTGTGCAGTACACTGCTTTTGGGTGGCAGACTCACATCTAAGAGCTGGTTTCAGAGGTGACCTTCTTGTCACATTGGATAATTTTTTTTAAAAGAACAACGTTGCTCAATGCAAGTAGTGTCCCTGCTTGCTGGAGGTCAGGTCACTTCATTCAGATGCTCCATTCTCTGCTCAGACAAGAATGTGCCATACTAAATGGTCAAATGGTTAGTTCATCCTATTTTGCCAGAAACAAATTACTATGCATTTTGACTCCAACAGAGTGGCAGTAACAAACAGCTAGAGTTACAGTTTTGTAATTGCTACCTTTGACTGGCCTGAGGGTTTGCAAAGTGAATATTTACCAACAGCATTTGCTTAGTTTTGTTTAAATGATAACAAACAATTGAGGAAGTTCACATCAACAATTGGCCCACTTGCTAATACTTATTAAACAAACAATAAAGCACTGCTTCCAAGACAGGCATATTCAAATTCATTTCCTGAAAAAATTGTCTTTTGCAGGTCTTCACCAGACCTTGGTTGTAAAAGAATGAACACCAGTGAACGCTAAGTTCTCTGAGAAATGCAAATCTGGCTGTCCCAAGGATACATAAATTAGGTTTGAATTTTCTGCAGAAATTTCAGTTAGCAAGACAAAATCATGGCAGATGGATTCACAAAAAAGTATTTGAGCATAAGATGATTTTTTTTTTTTTAAATCCAAAATATATGGCACAAACTCAAGATAGAAAACTTGGCTTTAATTCTACTCTGTGCCCAAAGGGATTTGAACTTAAATCCCTGAGAAGAATGCCTTAATTCCAGTAGGGTTGAAGCTGAGCATTTCCAATCTCCCTGTTGATATGCTCCAGTGTTTATAAAACATATACACACACACACTTTTTTTTTTTTTTTCTTCATTGCAGATCGTGAAATTCAGCTGTTTTATAACCTGGATGAACATCCAAACCATTACTTACCAATTGTGTAAGATAGAAAGGACTTAAATTTAGTGTGATTAGAAGAAAAACAATTGCCAGTTGTTCCATTATGATCAAAAATGTAGAAAAAATGCCCAGAATTCCTATTATCTGCTGAACCCTGTACTGCATCTCAGATCCAGAAATGAGTTAGGACTACACTCAAGTCTTCCACCAGACCTGAACAACCAATATGATTTGGAAGATACCCCCTTACAGAACACATGATTATTTCAACAGTGCTTGGTAACTTCTATGGTGATAAATGCTCAACATTGGGAGGTACTATCTGCTGGCAAATAGAGATAGTATCTTTTGAAATCTTCTCCCTTGACTTTTGTCTCCCAAATGATGTATTATACTCCCTTATTGCTCTACTAGTATTTGATTAGCTTTTGGGAAATGCCAGCTTGTCTCTGCTTCAATAGCTTTGTCTAAAACCTTGAATTATCTTTCCTAGTTCTCTCAGAAAGCTATTTCCTAACTAATGTGGTTTATTAATCTGCTGCATTTCTGGCAAAGCAAGCAGAATATTAAGTGGGATACTTCAGCAGCGTCTGGCATTACAAAATATCTGGGAAATACTTAAAGTTGCTCTGAACCATAACATCTTTTCCTCATCTTTTTCACTGCAGAGCACAATAAACTTGGCCTCTGTTACGGTGTTTCAGTAGAATCTCAGAACAAAACCCACAAAATCTAAAAGACTGGAATGTGTACCATGATTTTCCAGTGGCTATTAGCTTAGTTCATGTATTTCTATTCCAAAATGCAAATAGGAGTGGGAACGCATTACTGTATTTTTAAGCCTTATGGGTAAAAATATTCCCTTAAGAAATTTTTTTAGTAAGCTACAGTCCTGTGGTCAGACAAGTCAAATGCTGAAGAAATGATGCAAGGAAATCTAGTCTTGGGGCATAACATAATACTGTTTGCTTACGCAAACACAAGTCTCATAAAAGCCAAATCTTTCTGACAGAAACACAGCAAAGGATTTCAGCTTTGTTTAGACATCAGTTTTTCTCTCTAGAAAATTTAGCCATGTGCATAAAGCACAGTCATTGCACACCCGAACCCTCTCCAAAAAGAAGCTTTCAAGATGCTGACTTCACTGCCAGCTCCCTCCCCTTCCCAGGAGTAAGCACACGCAGTTATTGATATATTTACTCCGATTGTATCTCAGCCTACTGGTGCAATACCACACCCATGCAAACCCATGAAACTTCCTGAAACTAGGCAGTTCATCCTTGCAGCTTAGGAAATACCAACATGTGACTCATGATATAGGTTTGTATAAGCAGAATAAAAAATTAGAGGAATACAGATGAAAAAAAAAAACCCAAACAACCCACCCAAGAATCAAGAATACATTTGTTTGGGCTTCAACTGGTGACATTGGCCTTCTAGGCCTCCATTTATCTGTCTACAGCTGATACACATCAGTATTAAGACTTTAAGAAGTTTCATTTTTTAGGTTATTCCTCCAACAAACCAACTACCATTATAGAAGCATATTCTACAGATTGATAGTGAAATATCAAGTTTCCATTAAGCAGCTAAATAACAGGTGCTTTCATCTTACCTTAATAATATGAGCCTGCCTTTGTTTTTGTCTTCCGTGTTGTTCTCCTGTGTACAGAAAAGAAACAAAATGTACAAGGATGGATTTCGACTCAAGACCAGCTTGGTCCACTGTTCAGTTGTGATGTTCTTGTCTATTTTCAGGAGGATAAACACTTCTTGTTCATTTAGGTGTTTGTAATTTTTTTGTAGTCAAGATCACACCCTATCATTTTCCTAGCTTGCAGCCATGTGAGGGAGTAGGAAACTCATTAACACAATCATAATAGAAACAGCTGGAAAAAACACCATTTAAAAGTGTTAAAATATGATTTTTAATGGCCATTAAATTAGTGGCACCTTTCTACATATGATAAAGCAGTAACTCAGTAGAAACATAAATAAAGGAAAAATGTACCAAAAAAATACCCAGACCATAAAGCATACCTGTACACAGCACCTGGGGGGGGGGGGGGCATGGGGGAGGGAGGGAGGGAAAAAAAGGGGGGAGAGCCTGTTTGGGCAATAAAAGGTGTTGGTTTTTATTTTCTGTTTACTACTATACAATGGTAACAAATCCAAGCTAACAGGGACATCTCAGCTTGGATTCAGAAGAGTACTTTCCCAAACCCAAACTTTCTGACACTGCTGTAGCCTGAGTGCAGGCATCTCTCCTCCCCAAGAAAACTTGTCTCTGCAGCTTTTCACGTTGATGTCATGCATTCCATATGCTAAATTCCCTTCTGCTCAGAGTACCTGCAATTTTACACAATTTAAGAGCTATGATAACTGGTAAGCATTGTGGCAAACGGAAGATATAAATTTAAAACAATAAGAGCTCTTAGTTGAATATGGGAGGCATCTATAAGAAACTTCAAAGTCGCCAAGTGGGAAGGATTTTAAAAGAATCTCCCCAAACCAGCTGGAACTTTTGCCATTTGAGCCTGAACTACGTTTCAGCTTTAAAAGACCTCAGTGGTACTATTTTAATTTATTTTAAGAGATAATAGAGTTTCAAATTAGATCTTGTGTTATCTGGACCCCAGACAGCTAGCAATGTAATTTGAAACTGGAAAAACTATTCTGGCTTTGCTACCCTTTTCACTTTTAATCCTTTCATCCCTTGTGATTTTTCCTGCCTCAGTGCTATATCCTAATCTAGAAAATTAGGACATGACAAATATTCACCAGTTTGTAGTACAGACAGAAATGTGTTATTGGAATTTCATCTGTCAGGTAGTTATCACGTAGTAACGAAACAGCCACTACATACCTAATCAGAGCTACCCAGGAAGAACTTGTCATGCACAAAAAGTGATCAAGTAACCTTCTATTAACTCAAGCCTCAAGCAACCTTACAATAATTATCATAAAAATGGAAAACTTCTGATTTAGGCCCCAAGTCAGGCAAACACTTATGCATGTGCTTAACGTTAAGAATGTAAATATACTAAGCGCTTGCTAAGTAGGTTGGCAAGCACTGAACTGCCTTGTTAAATAAAGCAAGACCTAAATCTTACACACGCGCACACACACAAACACACAGAGCAGTCAGTGCCTACCAAGAGGAATTTCAGGCATAGCACTGAACTACACAATTTCCATTCATTTACATTACTAATACTAATAATGCTCAGGTGAAAAGGAAGATGATGAGCTCAACAGCTCTTAGATCAATGAATGGTTTAGCATGTGAGAATGTCCACCCGGAACCCCAAGCCTTTTCACTTTCTTTCTTTGCTCTCCTCCCCTAATACATGGATATAGTTTCCAGCTTCACTGTAGATTTCCCTGACTGTAAATAAGGAATTGCAGGTTTTTAATCTTGATCCCCAAATGTACTGGGTCTCACTTTTCAGCACTGCGCTGTGCTGGATTTACCAACCGATATACTTCTCTGAACATTGCAGACACTCTGGGACAAGGAAAACTACTGCTGGGCAGATGGTTAGGACCTCCTGAGGTCTCTTCAACCCTGAGTTATTCTACGGTCCTAAACCAGTCAGTTCCCATAGCTCTGTGGCTGCGGTACTCATTCAGCATGGGAAAGCTAGGTTCAATTCCCTCGTCTCCCCAGGAGTGTACCCTAACCGCTGCAAACTCCAGTGGGTGAGTACATTTCATCCCACCCGCTGCCTTATTTTATTCTGGCCTTGCTCCAATATTTTGTTAAACATTTGCAGACTGAACCTAGGCCTCCCTCCTCCTCTGCAGTGACTACAGTTCCCCTAGGTTAAAGAGTCAGCATTTTTATTCAAATTCCCTCTAGGAAGATCAGCTTTTAATTATTGCATGGTCTTCACTGGAACCTTTTCAACAAGGAGTACTAAGTGTTTTCTTCCTGAACTTTACAATACAAGCAAAGAAAATAAACTCTCTTTAGAATTGGCACAGCTATGAACAATACATAGCACACACAGCTTCATTGTTTACTTCACTATACCTTAAACATACATAACTTTTTTCATTGCAGATGGATTTCTGCATAAGAACAAGGATTTCTCCAGGGATCTTTGCAGTTAGTTAGTGTAAGAAATTGCTCTAATTAACAACTCTTTCAACAATTTAAAAATGCATCCTTGCAGCCAAGGAGTCTGGAGCCACAGAAAAGGAGAACAGGTCTGCAAAGCAAATAACATTGCCTATCTGACAAAGACACACAAACACATGGAATTTTTTTTTTCTATTTTAAAGTTAGGCTTTGGCTCTAGATTTTTGGACTTCTTCCACTAATAGCTAAACCAATGCAGGATGGTTCACAAAGCTATTGCATATTGCATTTGACCAAGTTGGTATTTGAGTGGAGGGTAAAATAAGCCAAACAGAAGCCATTTGTTTGACAGTACCTTAGGCTATTTTAAGTAAAAAACTGCAATTCAAAAGGTTAATTTCAATCAGTACACTGAGGCAGTACATAATAAAAGTTTCACACTTTCTATAACCACAAGTTTTCCAATACAAGTGAAATTTCCAAGCTCCTTTGAAAATGCAAGTCACAAAATAAGTACTAAGGGATAAATTTTGATCTGAAGGTTGCATACTAATGACTTTACCTACCCCTGTCCAATCACAAAGAAAGAAATATTAAAAGCTGTCAGGAGTTTTAATTTTGGAGAGGTTCAGAGGAGTCTACTGTAAATTAAAGGGTCTCTCTTCAGCAGTTCTGCATGTTTTCCACCATTGGCCTTATGTAAAAGTGTTCTTCATCCATGCACCTTTCCCCAAGAAGCATCTCCCTTTTCTGACGATGCGGCAGAAGGCCAGCAGAGAACATGCTGCTACTTTGAATGTTGCCATTGACGACACATTTCTCCAGAACATACTAATACAAAAAAACCCAAAAGGTAGCCTCAAACTCATCCTCTCCAGTGGCAGGAATATTAAAAGATAAGGCAGTCCTTCTCAAAAATACACACCCTTACAACCCATCATCTTCCCCACAGTGTTTTGGACATAACACCTTGAATTTGTTCTGCTAAACTTTGCTATGAAAAACATTTTTCTGGCTTCCTATTAAAAGAAAGTAATTATAAGAGCACTGTTGGGAGAGAAGATATAACGCAAAGTCTCAAAGAAAGGTTGCACACACCACTGAATACAGTATCTCAAAATTCACAGCAGAATGACCTGCTGTGAGCAAACCCATGTGATAATTTATTAAAATATAACTTTTGAGAGATCACCTGCTACAGGGAGAAAACAAAATGGGCTTCTTATAGGTACAGTAAACCTGAGTCAATATCTGGCATTGCTTGGTTCAGCTACTCTCCAGCTATCTTGACACTTCCAAGAACAAGGAGCTAGAATTTGCATTCAAAATAGAAACAGAGATCAACAATATTCATTTACATATTTTTAACTATATGCATCCTCTCTGAGTATGTAATATACTAGAATCACTATAAACTTGGTTCCTTTTTCGTTTATTGAGATTATACTGTAATGCTCAGTAACATTGTTACAGATGTTTCATTTTAGTACTCTCTTTCAAAACTGTTTCATTATTATGTTTGATAGTCATTTAATAATCTGAGGTCCTATAACCTCAAGAATATACTAAATAAATCAGCTATGGTCATAATACTTGCTTCACCAACAAGATTTTTTGAATGGAATTATTTTAGTATGAAACTGAGGTATATCTTAAAATTGTAACCTATATGCTTTACTACTCAATTGCAATATTCTATCTGCATTTTAATCAGGATGCAATATTAGTGTGCCATTTGCTATTGAGAATTCAGCTTTTTAACAGAACCTAGGAGATTTTGAGCAGAGATATCCATGATTTTACCCCTAAGGAATATAATTAATCTGGAAAAACAGAATTTTACAAAAATAGAACTGTGAAAGAAACAGATTAATGCAAATATCTCTTGCAATGGAAGATATTTAAATATTCACTATCATAATCAGTTAAGTCTTCAACTTTAATCTCAAAATTAATGGATCTTCTGTACAGAATACTAGAAATTAGTAGGGGCAGAGATTTTAGGGTTTGACTGTATTTTTTCTCTCATTCTAAGGCCAGAACAGATAAGTCTAGCTTTTCTGGTACTATAATAGAATACCAATTTGCAGTAGCCTGAGTTTATCTCAGTTGATAAAAATTTGATGGCATATTACCATTTTTAATTAGGCAGAAGGTTTATGAAAACACACACATGCCAAAATTTTAAAATGTTTATTCATTTAACAGAAACAGTCATTTTCATCTTTAAAAACCTCACTCAGGGAGCTGGTAAAAACCAGGCATCATCCACTGCATTATCAAGTAACTCTTGAAACTGATCTAACTGTGAATTCAGCATTTCTCTACACTAATGCATGTGAGCAGGATGATAACATGCTAAACTCCTAAAAAAGGCTTTATAATTACCCTGATCAAATTTGTCTATAATAATTTCTCCATTTTTTTCTTGTTCTGTTTGATGCATATTAAAACCTCAGTTTAGATATACATTGCCTTACTACTCTGGCCTTGTTCCTTCCTTCCTCCCTGCCCAAACTCAGACCTGCAATATGAAGCACTGCAATGCCACTTAGTTGTAGTGCTCAGAAAGCATCTTTCGAGGGTTTACTTTTCCCAATAAGATTCATTGATTGTATCTTCCTAGCACCTCTAGCTCGTCATAGACTTGTAATGAGAAGCTTTCAAATGGCTGCTGCACAAGAGCTTTATAATAAAACCCATACAGGGAGGAAGTGTTTGTCCTGTTCAGTTACTGTTCAAGCTGGCTTGGAAGTCAGCTTACTACTTACCTCAAATTTCATCTGACACATTGCCTCACAGGGCACAATTGTTCTGGCGCACTGCATGCAAGATAGACAAATATTTTGAAGACGCAGGAGTTCTAACACTTCCCTTTTAGTCTCTTTTCAAAAGTTCTTGTTAATACCTCACCTATAAGCTTCAGACTTGATTTGTCTTATTGTGCTCATTAGCACAATGTAACTGACTTTTTGGGGGCAAGGAGCAGAAAGAGGATGCATTTCATTACTAGTCTGGCTTTTGTGAACCAGAAACGTGGGTAACTGCAATAATGTTTGGGCTAATTTTTTTTGAACACCATAAACCAAACTCCAATTTGGGAAACCTGTAACTAAACGAAACATTAAGCCTGTTAGCAACAATCTAGTGCAGCCTAGTTTGGGGAAGACACATAGAAATGCTTTGGAAACAAATTTCATGGGGGGGGGGGGGGGGGGGGGGGAGAAAAACATCACACCGTGTTTGGGAGTGGACATCACATCCAGAAAAAAGTCTGGGATAGGAGCATGCTCCAACCCCACAGATTTTGCAAGGCATTGCAATGTCTGTCAACTTTTCCACCTTCAAGAAACTCTTAAACTACTTTGGAAAAAAATTATCAAAACACCATGGGAGCCCATCAGTGCACTCCATGCAGGCAGGCAATGCTACCAAAGTTCCATCTTTAAAGAAAAAAAGTTTTAACCTGCTGGGCATTTTAAACACCACCTTCATCTCTAGACTTCAACTGCACGGCTGCATTTACATCTCCCTCCCCACCTCCCATTCGCTTACATTATTTCCACGGTCAAACATCACATCCCATGGCACTCGGGCAACATGGTAGCTGTTGTGAGTGCAGTGCCAGACCAGCAGCTTACAGAGCAAGTTGTCTCAGCAGACTGACAATCAACAGGGATATTGATACTTCCCAGCACACTTGATCTGCTTGGTGGTGGACAACAGGAGCAAAAAAGGGAGCATGGCTAAAGTCAGCTCCCAAGAAGCATATAAATTCAAATTTTGCAGTTACTCTTGTAACTTCTTTCAATAGCAATAAAGAGTGAGAAAGACTATTTCTTTTCCTGCAAAAATGAAAGACTACACCCTTCTGCACAATGCCCTCTTGGAACACATACCATTGTTCAGCAGATAAAAGAAAATTAGAACTACATTCACAGCTATTCGTTACTATTTAAGTTAAATAGCAGAGAGGGCAGGAGAGAGTCAGTCCCAGATGGTGGCATGTAGGGAAAACCATACTGCTACATTAATTTAATTAACTTCTATCTGAATGATTATAATTAAAGATTATACCACAGGTGTTCTTAGAATAATTACCTTCTATTTCCTTGCACAGTGCACATTCTTAAGAAATGGGAATCGAGACAATTCATTAATTTAAATACTTCCTCAATTATTTTTAAAATTTATTGCTTTTTAATCGTTTTATTATTGAGATTTTCTTTGTGCTTTTTTTGGCCCTTTTCAGATTCCTATAGGCTTTTCCAAGACCTCGGAAATGTCTTTCAGGTGGCCAGGTGCAATTCTGAGCAGTTAACAAAATATAGGTTGCATTTTATTATGTTTGGATACAGGAAAACCAGTTCATACAGAGAGTTATAAATTTACTTTTGGACTTGTGAATAAATGGCTCATTTTTGTCACTGGTGCTGCACATGTGGTACTAATTTCCTTCAGTTTTGTTCTGGAGATTGATATCTCTTTTACTGTTGCACTTACATGTAGGTCTTAGCGGATGACCTTGTTGCACATAGAATCATAGACTGCTTTGGGCTGAAAGGGACCTTTAAAGGTCATCTAGTCCATCCCCCCTGCAATTGGCAGGGATATCTACAACTACATCAGGTTGCTCAGAGCCCCATCCAGCCTGGCCTTGAACGTTTCCAAAGACAGGGTACCTACCACCTCTCTGGGCAACCTGCTCCGGTGTTTCACCACCTTCATTGTAAAAAATTTCTTCCTTATGTCTAGTCTGAATCTACCCTCTTTTAGTTTAAAACCATTACCCCTTGTCCTACCGCTATTGGCCCTGTTAAAAAGTCTGTCCTCATCTTTCTTGTAGGCCCCCTTTAAGCATTGAAAGGCCGCAATAAGGCCTCCCCACAGCCTTCTCTTCTCCAAGCTGAACAACCCCAGCTTTTTCAGCCTTTCCTCATAGCCGAGGTGTTCCATCCCTCTGATCATTTTTGTGGCCTCCCCTGGACCTGCTCCAACAGGTCCATGTCCTTCCTGTACTCAGGACCCCAGAGCTGGACGCAGTACTCCAGGTGGGGTCTCATATCAACTGTTGCAATGTGTACTGAATACAAAAGATTGAGTAGCTATCCTGATTTTTTTTCCACAAGCCTAATTGTGCAGGTCAATGCGTTAAGTAGTGATTCCTTGGTTTCCTATTAACATTTCCGCTGATAATACAACAACATATTGTGAACTGGCAATTAGAAAACATAGGCCAAAAGAAACAGGCTCCTGCTTCATCTATGCTGCAAAGATACATTGGGTCACATTTTTTCCCATGAGTTTGAAATTCATAGTTCATAATTCTATTAAAACAGAAAGACAGAGAGGCTGAAGATAGGATTTCATGAAGGGAAGAGAAGAATAATGGACAAAGGAGAATGATTTAAGGCAGAGAGTCCTGCCCTCTCTTGCATTCGCTCCTGCCAGATCTGCAGCAGTTTTTAGTATGCAAGATTACATTCTGAAATTCTTCTTAACTATATCTTCCAGTCTAGGGAAAACAAACAACAATAACCCAAGAATAAACAGGAACATTCATCTTTTCCTCATGTTTATCTCTGATGATGTTATCTTTATACTGAAACAATATTCAGCCAGAGGCAGTCTTAAGAAACTGAAGAGACCTTTAAAGTAGCACCTCCTGAGACAAAGCAACAGCATCAAATGGCATATATGCTGGTTTCAGTTTAACAGAAAGAAACTAAGGTGCTAATATCACATTCACAGAGCTACCAGTATTCAGTCCAGCTAAGAAGCTGTTGGGGAAGAGAGCTCCCCACTTTCCTCCATCAGTGTACATGAGGGAAGTACTAGATAGATGGATGCACGTGGGCATGGGCACACCTGCACGTGACACAGCATTGGAGATACTGACCTTCCAGCCACAAGTTCTCATTTAATACACTCATTCAATAGAAGTGTGCAAGAAACATTTTAAATGGAGTTGTAAAAGTTATGACATTGTAAATCTAATGCCATCTAATGTCTCCATTACAGCCTTCTCCAACAACCCCCCAAAAAGGTAGTCTATATATGACCATATAAAACAATTCAGCTGCTCCTATGGCTACTTTTATAAAAATTTGATAGGAACTGATGCTAGAAATCCAGTTATTGCTGAGTAAGTCACCTCAGTCACCTTATGCCTTTTGGTTTTGTCTTTTTATTTTAAAGACATCGACAGACAAAGAATTGAGAAAAAATATTTCCATTCTGTCCGTATTTGGAAGTAAATTAAGAAAAGAGAATTTTCTGTAAGTCCCCATTTGGGACTCCAACTCTTCTTTTCTTTCATTAGACCCCGTCCTCAAAATTAAGTATCTGGCTGTAACTACATAAAAATTAAGCCTTCTTTGAAATAAACTTTGGGATTTCTGTGTGTCAGCTTTCAAAGAGAGGCAGAAACATTCAGTGTCTATTTATTTAAACTCCTGTCCAGAATAAGACCTTGTTACTGTTGGCTCTTACCAAGCAAGCCTAGAGCATAAAGTAGCTTTTGCCAAGAAACACTGAGATTCTTCCTTGTAGAGTAATTCTCAAGCTTCTGACTGTCTTGTTCCCACAGTGCTTCATTAGCTGAAGAACTGAATAAAATGGATTCTGTTTATGTAAGAACAGATATTAATAGAGCCCATGCTGATTTCCGTTGCATGCCATGCAAGGACATACAAAATGACCAATTTAGTTAACACATGGGTGAAACCCTTCTGCTAAGTGGCCACTGAGGTGAGCAGGGTTAAGACAGAAAACAGAAATTTCACTGGGAATTGATTTGGGAGACACAAGTACAGGGTGAAGAGAGAGAAATCACATTAAAAGTAATTCTTAGGTCTGTATTTCAAGAATTTTAAAGGTTTAGACCTACAGAGCCTACATTCCACCTACATTTGATCAGTGTTATCTTCCATCTTGCTCAGTATGTGCTATAGCAAAGCTGTACTTAGTGCACCAAACAAAAAAAAGTGATACAGAACTCAAGAGCAGATCTGCTGAACGGCCTGTCCCTACCTGTGCACGCCATTTTCAGTGTTTCTCCTTATTTCAGTGGGGATATTTGCCAGAGATATGTATGAACCATTTCAGCAGTACCCCTGCTTATCCAAAACTCTCTTTATGGTCAAGTTTCCCTCCACCTTTTCTTTGCTTATACTGAGAAACAAAGGAAGGAGAAGATATCAAAGCTTAAAGTCAATTACAAGGCTTAATCTTTCCGCTGTCCACTAAGTGACCTGGCTCAAATCTCTCTCCCTGAATTCTGCCAGCAGCTTGTGTGGTTTGTCTTCCCTGCTCCCAGAAACAGCAAGGCTTCCATCACAAACATCCCACAGTAGCATTATATCTGGTCCGAGAAACAAGAGGGAGAGCACAAAGGCTGTAAAGCAGAAGCATCCCTACATTTCGCCCACGTCTGGGTAGTGTACAAGAGCTGGTTGTGAGTCACTTTTCTCCCACAGGATGGGGAAGGGAAGGAAGGATGAACAATAGGTACCTGAAGACAGGTTTTGGCAAGGCATGAGAATCAAAGCATAATGGTAAGATCCTCTCTGCAACAAAGTGCTGCATTCCCTAACCAGAACTGTATGAGCTAATGTGGCCCCAGAGATACCCTAAACATCCAGCCACCTATACTCTAAAGATGCCACGTACATATAGCAACAGCCTACCATCAACATATCACCAACTATAGGAACAGTCTAAAAATACTGTAACATACAGGAATCATAAGAAATTATGGCTTGTGAAAAAAAGCTTTTGCAATACATTCTACAGTAGAGTAAAACAACCTGCTATCGGCACTTTCAGACTTTTAATGAGTCTTTTCTCTTTACTAAGATTGCTAGCAACTGTATGTAACTGGTGTCAAGCCCTCCACATGCTCACACATTGGGCTGTCCAGTTGATAGGCAAGGTCTTTGTTCTGAACGCCTATGGAGACGCTGCAAGCAGCGCTTTCTGTAAATGAAGTGCTGTCACTGCCTGGAAAATAGCTCATGCAGACAGACAACTTGGAGACATGGCAACTATCTGGCTTCTCAAGAATGACAAGGAGCCAACAAACAATACTTATTTTATATTAAAATCCAAATGAATCCCATCCCAAAGTAAGTGTTTTTAGAATGTTTGAGGAAGGTCTCCAGCACACACAGATTTTTAGAATATATGTTGACATTCTGTAGGGCAATCCAGGAAATGTAACTTGAGCCAGTGCTGGCGGGGAAATACAGCTCTCTTTAACATGCAAGTTTACAGAGCAGCTAAAAAGGAAAGCTGAGATGTTGTGGAAGAGATTTAAGTTCTGAGACAGGAAGTGCGCTGCGCTGTGGCAAGAAGTGTAAAATACGTAGCTAATGAAAAAGAATATGAGGAAAAAAAGAAAGAGAGTGAAAATGAGTGCTGTGAAACTATCTACACTCTTTCAGATTAATTCTGACAATATTATCATAATTTCTTCCTTTCCCGATTGATCTTTTTTGTTGAAAGAGCTAAAAAAAAACAAAAATTTCCACACAAATTCATAGAGAGATACTAGCAGCAAGGCTGAGGCCAGAGAAGCTACCTTGGCTTACTTGACTTAATTACAGAGATTTTTATAGGGGACCATCAATATCAACCATAATTCAAGCCACGCAGCACATACAGAGAATGACAAAAGAGGAAAAAAAAATGTGAACCATGTGAAAAACATTAGCACAAAGGGTCAGATTTTAAAGGATATTTGAAAAGTTTAAAAGTTGTCATGGGTATATTTAAGCTGTCTTCAGAAGTTCATGCATGAACATTTTACAGTGACATGTTGGTGAAATTCTCACTTTGCCATGTGTCTCAGCATCAGTCTAACTTTGTGTATTCACCAGTTGCGGGGTGTCTCTAATGCTTCAAATGAGGATAGAAATACATCTTTGGGCCAGCATTAACACAAGTATGGAAATATCCCAGGTCTGAGAGCAACAGTGCACAGAGTGCATCTGTCCTATTCCCCATCTCTTATCCCCTAAGCACAAGCAAAGCAGAGCTGAGACAGAGGGGTTAACAGGAGATGGAAACACAGACACTGCTTGCTCTCTTCCTTCTGTTGTGATACAATTTTCTCTCCTGTTTTTGCACAAGAAGAGAACCGTGGGGATTGGTTTTATTATGAAGTTTTGAACTTACACCCATTGAACACAGAGGAAAGCGACGTTAACCATTCGTTCCCGATGTTCATCCCCACTGAAAGCAGAACGGCATTGGTAAGAACAGTGTATTTGCACTGACAGCATCATCATGATGAGAATTGAGTGGGAAGGCAAATCTCTAAGATTTGGTTGTACTAGTTAAATGAGACAGGTTCTCTGTCCAGTTTTGATGAGAAATTCCATCGAGGATATAATAAATACTTCCCAGAAAAGCTTTATCAAACCTTGCATACAGCCATACTCAGTTTCTACTTTGATGAATTGATATTTCCCACCTAAAAACAGGCCTGGCTGAAAAACTGCCCATCTTTGGCCCACACTGATCAAGCAAAAATCATGTGGTAAAGAGTACTCAGTCAGCACAAGCTTACCAGAGCTATTGAGATAGCAGGTATGCATTTCCATGTCTGCCTTCACAGAGGTGAAGGAGAAGTCTCAGAAAAACTTCAGAAGAGCTAAGGTAGTTCATGAATAATTTGACTTCTCTAAGGAAACAAAAAGTCCCTAAGGCTAATGACTCTTACAGCTACTCTGATGGCATCAAAGATTGGAAAACATCAAATATAGTAGCAGCAAACAGAGAGAATCCATCCCTGTGGTATCACTACATGTTACAGAAGAGTTTAACCAGTTGGTAAAGGAAAATTTGAAAAGGGATATGGAAACATAATATTAAAAAATGCATACCTCATATTGAACCATTAATTCAACTCATTCTGCAATGTGCTTGTGTCTGCCAGTGCTGTGGTTAATAGAAAGTGTATGAAACTCAGAATGCAATTAAGTCTTGGAGGAAGCACAGTTGGAGGCTGTGGCAGTTTCTATAGCAACCTGAAAGGCTCAAGACTAGTAACAGGAGATTAACTTAAAGGCAAGATAAGTACGTAAATATAGCTCTCATTTACCATTTTCTCTGCTTCCAAATGGGCAATGTATTTTTGATTTTAAAAAGTACAGAAATGCAGTCAGATGTCCTATTTGTTATTAACTAGGGCAAAAATAACCTTTAAAAACATCCTGTTAAAAAATTTCTAACAATTTCAGAATTGGGGAATCATCCAAACTTCACTAATTAATTCAATCAAAATGGAAAGCACTGAACTTGAATGCTGCCAGAAGATTAGAATGAGGCTTTAAGACAGGGAACATGACAGTCATAATAAGAATTCGCTGATGTCAACGCACTGTATACTTATGAACAAATTCTCTTGACGTATTTTTCCGGATTACGCTTCAGATCAAGTTTTAAGTCTTCAAAATGGTGAGGGCAAGATAAAGAAGAATTTTTGTAAGCACTATAGACCTTTTTTCTTTCCTTTTTTTTAAATACTCTCTTCAGTAAGAAAGGCAACATTGAAGAAACCTCATCCAATATTTTTCCTGGCATTTAAGAGCTTTTATTCAAAGGTTCAGTTGAGACTGCAGTCACCCTTTTGAACTCCTGTCCACCTTGTGTACAAATAAAAAAAAGTACACGAAAGAGATTCTGTGGCCACATCCCTAGTGCAGCCAGTTGCTCTGGACTTGTTCTACTTCATCATTTAAAAACAATTGGTACACACATAAGACATTCAGGAACACGTATGTATCCAGGAGATAAACATGTAGTGACGCCACCACAGGTGCTGAAAGCAGTTACATTAGCTAAATAGCTAGTCCAAACTAATTTACTCTATCCAGCCTGCCGAGTAATGTAGGGCAGGGACTAGCATCTCTGCACAGCACTGGGTTGTCCTGCACAGTATCATTTAGCATCAGACTAATGAAAGAAAAATAGCACTACCCCTACTTCACTACTAATCGGTGAATTTATAAAATGCATGGTTAATTCACGATGTGTTCCAAGGATTATCGTGGAATACCTGCCTCAGATAACACAAACCTTTTGCACTGACCCAACCTTGCCTTCAAACCTTCAAGTGGTTTTACTTGCATGGTGAGCTTTTTTGGTTGGAATTTGTTGACTTGTTGCCTATTTGAGGAAAAAATGCAGATACCCCACGAAAATTTCAAGAAGTCACTGTTATGTAGCTCAAAATGTTTGTTCCACTTCACTGAAGATATTCCAACCTGCCCATGGTAATATCTAAGCACCACCTAGAGTAATGAGACTGGCATAACATTATTCACAATGGAACATGTTCTTTGCTTCTGCTATGGTGGGAGGTTGCCTGTTGTATGTGCAGAGCACAAGAAAACAATAAGCTGACTTTTTTTTGTCATGAGCATACTACATTCTCTGCCATAAGTAAAATATTTCATCTTGTAAAATGCCTTGAAAGTACTCTGGTTCAGGAAGAATACTCTCTTCTCCACAAGATCATTCCAGAGTCAAAAGTGGCTTTACCCAGGGAGCTCCACCACATTGGGTACACAAATCAGAGTAGAAGTTATACAGGAATAACCTTTTTAGCGGCATAGCTGGGCACTGATCCATTCAGGACTTCTAACATTTGGAGTAAGGCCTTCAATCTCTACCCAAAGCAACTGACAGCCAATGAAGAGCATGAAATACACTAGGATTTTCTCCAACATTTTCCCTTCCTAGGAAAAAAAAACCTCTGCAACAAGAGCTGCAGAACCAAGCTGAGATGCATTGAGGTAGGGAAGAAACCTTGCCATCCCTCCCTATGAGGAGCAATTTACACCACCTCCATCAGGACAATACCTAATTTATAGATAGGTGGCTTCTCCTTGCTTTAGCATCATATTAAACAAAGAGCCAACAGTTTAACAAGTGTGAAGTGGGTCAGAGTAGTGAAAATTTCCTCCTATTGGTTTTAATTTAACAAGGAACAAGAAATAAAAATAAAGAATCTCTCTAATGCCAAGTGTTTGTTCTACTTTCTAACAGCAACAGTTTCAAAGAAGTATATAACACTTTTCACTTTCAAGGAAAAAAAGTTGGTAGAGAGGGGGGAAAGGGAAAAAAAGGGAAAAGGGAAAAGGATATACCTAAAGACCTTGTAGCAGTTTCCAGAATTAATATTTTGTTCTGGAAGAGCTTCAACAGGGTGAGATGAGGACATCCCTCTCAACTTCTTCACTGAAGTGATTTGTAAGTTGATACCAAAGAATTAATTTATTCTTCTATTTTCCACTACTAATTTTTTTCTCACTTTCAACTAATTGAAAAGCCACAATTGAAGACCATACAGAGACTGCAGCAGCCCTTCAACTCTGAAGTTAATTTCGATTAAAAAAAGAAATCCCATGCTATATAAAAATTTCAAAGAAGGGAACATTACATACTGTAGAATCTATTAAGTGGGAAGAAGTTGAAGAGATCCATCATTCCCCTCAGTATTCTTAGGCACTGACCTGTCCTTTAATTGAAGTTACCATATCCCACTTTGAAGAGTTTCTTTTCCTGTTCTAGAATGGCTGTGGCAGTGCCAAGTTTCTCAGGAGAGACCGCTTAATAAGAATATAAAAAATGCTGTCCTCCTCTTCTGCACATACAGGTTTTTATATTTTTTTCTTTGATTTTGACTCGATATGAACTTCTCTCCTTTAAAGAAATAAAGTAGGCTTCACTGAAGGAAAATGCAGTGACCACATTTAGAAATATGTATCTCAGGTATCAGCAAAGGGTTTAAAAACAGAAATCAGAACAAAGCTTTGAACAGTTGTTTGTTTGTTTTATATTAAATTGTGGTTTAGGAGATCCCTAAGCACACTTTTCAGAAACAGCATATCTGTGACTTTTAAGCATAGAAATGAATTCATCTCCTCCCTGTTTTGATATAGACTTTAGAAACAGACAGACTTCAACAAGCAGAATGAGTGTTACATGGATCTGGATCTGCTGTAGACATTAGAAACAAATAGACTCTATAAGGAATGACATTTACATGGATCTAGATTTAGATTTCATCTACTTATGGTCTCTCTGGTCAGGAAACACAATGACTTTGTCACCATGTGAATACAGGGGATAAGGAACACTGGAAAAGAAGCCAACAATGTTTGCTGCTGCTAATAACTAACTCATGCTCCAGGCAGATCCGGAGGGAGATTTTGTTTTAGTTGACAAGTTTGCCTGCAACCAGAAAGTTGCTAGAAGCATCTTTGTTCTACGATTTGCAAGAAGAGACAACTATTTTCTTCCTGACACACAAATTACTAAGGGCAGGTGACAAGAAAGGCATGCACAGCTCATTGATTATCTAGACTACTGCAGCTTGCTGGTCTGTCAACAGCAGTTTTCACAAGTTGCTTAAGCTTCTTACATGAACCATGCTTAGTGGTTGCAAAGGGTAATTAAACAGATACAGCTTTTCTGTACTGTTCTACAGCCCATTTAATATTAATTTTGAACAGAGCTTATCTTCCTCTTCTCCCACCCGCCACCCCAACCTCATTTTGGTTAAGCATGGAAAGCATTATGGAATATAAATGCTTAGCAAAATAGCTAGGAATTTGGTTGTAGACTAAACATTAAGGACATGAAAGCAAGAGTTAGAAGAAAAGTAAAGTAGCAGATCAGATATTTAATCAAGGAAATATTCCATTCATCCATCATTCCTTGAAATTAAGCAGTAAATTGCTTGCTATACTTTCCTAGCGAAAATATGCAAAAGACAAACAGATTTTTAGAAGTACTGTATGGTTTTGAATTAGTGTGCTGCATATATCCAAATTCAACGCACTGTTTATTATTGCTTCATGGTCCTCTTTTATGGACCAATGAAAAAGATTATGAAGCTCAAAGCTATCCATGTAATTTCCAGAGAGTTTGAAAATAAAACTAGAAAGTAAAGAACTAAAACAGTATCAGATAGAGAGTTCTAAATCATAATTTCTTCACTTGATCTCCATCACAACTCTATGAAAATACTAAAGCCATCATGTGGACACTCTGGTAGACCAAAAAGTTTCTTTCTTTTCTTTTCTTTTTTTTTTTTTTCTTTTCTTTTGAAGTAATACTTTTTTTTTCTTCCAATTCAGCTTAATGTTTTGCGTTGGGGAAAAAGAATATAAATAAAACACACAAAAATCCTAAAGCTACAGAGTTTAGGATCTATAAAGAACTCCCTGTCATCTCCTGTCCTTCTCTACTTACACCCACATACTTATCTTGTGTAGCTTTACAATTTCCCTGCCTGCAGGGTTTACACAGGGATCAGTCTTTCCCTGACCCAGCACCCAGGCCCCTCTCCTGCCTACATCAGGCAGAGATCCCAGCAGCCCTCTGCTTGGAAAACCTCTGCATCTTTCAGCCACCCCATGAGCAAGATGGAAGGGAGGTTAGCTTTAACCTGTGGATTTGGCAAACGGCTCCCCCCTCTGCCCAGCTCCCCATGCATGGATGCTGGCATGATGAGTTTCCCAAAGTAATTGAAAGCTGAGCTCCTACGGCTGCTCTGGCATGCAGCCCAGTGACACCAGCAACTCTCAGGCAAACCTCCAGTCACATACTGGAAGAAATGCCGGATCAAACAGCAGGAGCTCCTCAAGTATTTCCTTGTCCTCCTAACAGCTTACAGAAAAATTCAGTCCTGATGAGCACCCTTTAACATGATCATCTCCAGGCACAGCTGACTATGTCACCACTTGGCAGAATAGCCTAAGACCCACACTATTATTTCTTTACTAGCCAGAATCCTTGTATGCGCATCTGCAGTCCTTTGGAAATAGGGCAACATCTAATTAAAGCAGATGGTCAGTGAAAATTCAAAGGTCAGAATTAAGGTTGTTGACAGAACCTCAGCTTCAAGCATCCATCTAAATTTCCAGCCACACAAGGCAACCCATGCGTGCAAAGCCAAACTGCAGTACTGTTTGTTTAAATTAAAAACGGTCTTTGAACTGACTAGAAATGCATTTGGAAAAAAAGCACATACGGAGGTGTTGTGTTTATTTGCTCTTATTAAAACTTTCTGAAGTGTCATGGTTTTTCCATAATACTCTTACAGGCTTTTTCCACTTATTCCTCCCCAATTTTTCCACAAGTCTCTCTTTTTTTTTTCCCCCCTGTTCTTTTTTGAAGAGAAAAAAAAAAAAAAAAAAAAAAAGATGTATCAGTAAATCAGGACAACTTGAACTAAACTTTTCTAACCATGAACCCTGGGGAACAGGTGCAGCATGCAACTTCGCCATACATTTCCTTTTGTTTCTCATGTTTTTGGCTCAATTGCATTTGTATTTTTATTACAGGCATATTTCATCCCTTTCCCTTTTCACAGCAAAATAAAAAGGTACCCAGTATTTAGTTTCATAGTTCTGGAAACTATTTAGCAGAAATGCTGACTCATGAACATGCATTTCCTTTTTTACTTGAAGCAAAGAAATTAAATACTGCAGACTCTGCTCTACAGCAAAACCCCAAATAACCCCACTCCCACCCCTAACCTTGCATGAAACGAAAAGCCACTAAGGGTTTAAAATAATGGTTTTTTTCCCCCCCTAATATTACAGCCAATGACAAGTAAAAAGGCCGAAATGTTTTGATGCTTACATATCACAAGCCTTTCAGTAAAAATACTTTTGATTTCCCAACGGATGATTTTCCTATCAAAGACTTCACTTCTGATGTTGTTTTTTCAAAAAGCCCCGATCATCAGCAAACAAATCAAATTGCCCGTGTACACCAAAGGAAATGAATACAAAAGTGGTAAGAGATTTTATTGGTAGTCCTGCTGAAGTAAGGAAGGTGACATGAGCATAAAATAAAAAAGGTTTGCATTTCATAATGCTTTGGAGGTGAATTCATACCCTTCCTTCATGCCTCTCTGATATCAGTAATTATCTGAGGAAGGAACAGGCTGATGTTCTGATACGTTACAAAAATAGAAATGTAATACCTAATTTTAAGATAGGTACTCAGAACATATTAAAGTGTTATGTTCAAAGCAAATAACAGCTCTGGAGTGAGAGAGAACAATGCTGACACCAAGTGGAAGAAAACGCTGCCAGCGTCATCCTCTATTGCAACCTTGAGACGTCTAAAAATCTCAGAGCCGCAAGTCTTAGGTTTAGGTGTGTAGTAATCTTTAAAAACATCAGAGGAAGACCACACAGATCCTCAGAAAGCAGAAATCTGTGATATCCTAATGTGTACTACTAGCTGATTAATTCTAATCCTCTTCCTTGTAGTGTAGCTGATCTTAGTAAGCAAAGCTGCTGCTCTGAACACATCAGGTCTTTACTCTCCTTCACAAACGGCAGATAAAACTCCTTAATCTGCAATCAACCTAAGTTCTGTGAGCCTGACTATGGTGGAGGCTTTTGAGATGCTCTGTTCACAGCAAAACTGAAAACGGGCATTCACAGACTGGGAAGTAACAAAGACAAGTCTCCATTTAGTTAGTTTCTGTACAGCATACTGCCTTCAAAACATTTTTTCCCGAGCCAGGAAAGGCTTCTATCAGTGACCAGTTTTAGAAAGACCTTCCCATGTCACACACTTTATAGCATTATTGAATAACAGACAGTGATCAAGGTAATCAGCTAGTGTGATTGCCTGAGCTCTGTTCTTGTGACATTGATTGCATTAAAGAATCACAGGATTTCAGTTTGACCAGCTTCCCTCTTCTGTGCTCAAGCTGCTTGTTACGGTAAAGCACAGCCGATGGTGTGCTACATGTCACACACAGCACACCTTCTCCTGCCAATGTTCTCTCCCAGTGCAGCCTTCCCCAGCCAAAAAATTAAATTATAAAAAGCAACATGTTGGGGGGAGAAGGAAGAGAGAAAAATGGATAGCAGCACAATCCACTAAGTCATAGAAAGGGGTTGAAGTGGGACAGCAGTGTCCCAGAGCACTTGTACAGCAAGTCAAGAGAAATCCCCAGCAACGCCGGAGCAAACATTAAATCAGTGACGTTCCCTCCACACCCTGCTGTTTGCTAAAGATGGAGACCGGGCATGCTTGTTGTTTCCAAGTTACAGATCTTGGGTACAAAGGACAGTCTGCTGCAGATCACAGGCACATCACAGGCACAGCACCTCACTCTCTCCATGCCCTATTCCCTCCACTGATAGGCAGAAAGGCTCTGGCACTGAAGACCTAGAAGGAGTAATGAGTAATCCAGCCACATCCTTTGTGTTGTTTTAAGTCACACTTGTCTAGGTTACAGTGGTTTTTATCAAATCCTTATGCCTACAGTCAGTAAAATATTCTGCACTGTTATCCAGAAGAAGAAAAAAAAAAAAAAAAAACCTCCTTACAATTTATTGGCCACAATTTTTGTGGAGATCCAGGTACTACTTTGATCCTCACTGTATTGCATTTTTTATCCAGTCTTCTGGTTTGGGCAGTACTCAAATACAAAATTAAAACTTAATGTTTAATGAGTCCATGCTTTTGCTAAATTTACAAGGGTGAGGAAAAATACTTTTTCTGTGGAATAGGATATAATATGAAGAAGTCTTTCTATAATGTAACAGCAATCCCTACAGAAACATTGATAAATCTCCCGGCAGTTCACATGGTACACACAGGATTTGCTATGTTTATATCTAAACCCAACTAAAAGTTATCATTGCTAAGCAAAGAACTTAAAGGAAAGAAAATAATCAAGACCTGTACCAGTTTAAACTTAGGAAAAATTGTTAAGATCCACAAATAGGAATTGGAACTATGTTCCCCTCCCCAGGAAAAATTATTTTGACAAGACAATTTAGTCTAACCTGGAAATTTCAGTTTACTAGATCATGAGACAATGTCTGTTTGTTTGTTTGTTCTGAATGGTTTCAACTAATTCCACAAGCATTGTCATGGGTTTAGCAAAGGAAAACGTCAGTTAAATTATTACTGTCTTCCAAATTGAGGGCAGTCCATTTGGGAGATCACGATTCTTTTTTATGGCAACTTCAGATGAGAGTGAGGCACCACATTTTTCTTCACAAAACAGGGTTAGTGCCAAAACATCCATCTCCTCAAAGAGGCTAAAAACCTGAGATTGACAAAACTCTCCAGACCACAAAAGCCTTCCCAACAAAACCATAATTTGAGTAGATAAAGTCTCCATGAAATATTCAGTTGCACTGTTCCGACCAACTCCAAACCACAATTCAGTTACAGAAATTCACTCTGAGGTGTCTGTGGTCAACCTGCAGCTGCAGGTCTGTCCAGCTCCACTTCCCCACCTCCCCTGGAACTCTGCAATCCCTGTATAATGGGATTCCACGATTGTAGGGAGTAGCTACATGGGATCCAATCAATAGGCAGTCCCTGCAGCCTTACTGATATATAGTGAAGCATGCATAAAAGGACAAAGGAAGAAAAGAAAACAAGAAATGACACTCATTTCCTCAGAGTGTATGCTTTTCTTCTAATTAATCCCATGCTTTGATGGAGATACATGCAGTGGCTTGTACGCACCCACAAAGTCATGCTTCTGTTTGTCTGCAAGACAAAGGTAGCGTGCATAATTTAGGAAGGATGTATCTATGACTGCTGTACAAAAAGGACATACAGAAAAAACACTCTTGGACTCAATGCAAAAAAAATTCCATAGTCTACTTTTATCTAAAATGTAAGATTCAGAAATGATAAGGGCAAACAGCATGACAAATTGCTATTAGGAAGGTTTGGTTCGTAATTTAATTATGCTATAGAAGTTAAGCTAATCTTGTACACCTCCAACACAGCTAGTGATACACCTCAGGTTAAACACAGTTATCTAGAGAGGCCTCAGGTCAAAACAAACACCAAAATGTCTAAACTCTTTTTAAAGAATGATTTAAGCCAAACAGGAAAATCAGTTCAGTACCAGTGCAGTTTGTGAACTAGGACAGAAGGTTATAGGACAGCTTTAAATGCTAATGGACTCTCAGGAGGGAAAAAATTAAAAATAAAAAAATAAAAATAAAAAATGGCAGGATTTTACAGTATTCCAACTCTATTTTAAGGAAAAAAAAAAAAAAAGTACAACTTACAATGGCCAGGAAAAAGGACAAGCTAAAGTACATAGTAGCTTGAAAATATCTTTTAAACCATTATCTTTAGATGGAATAGGTGGCTGTGAATAGCCTACTATCCAGCCCAGGGTAATAGTTCTGAACTATTAGACTGGTGCCTTTCAAAAACTTGCAAATTATTCTCCCAGTCTGTCAGTCTGAATCAGGCTGCAGACATAGAGTAAGTGGGATAACTCCTGGCACTTCGAGATACTAAGAGCTCTGCTCAGGAACGATCAATCTTGCCCATCTCAGCCTACAAGCAACACAACTGAAGGTTAAGCCTATATCAGCTGTATGGCATGCCTGCCAGATTAGTATGGCTTTAATTTGTTAAAGCTCAATTAATTAGGGTAACATATAATGTTGGGGGGGGGGAAGGCACAACAACAACAAAAAATCAAAAGAATTAAGTAGTCCAAATGAAAGTATCTGTGTAACTGCTTTAAGTTATTTGATGAGAAACAGCCAATGAAAGCAAGTTTCATTTCCAGGAAGCAACAAGGGATCCGAGCCAGGTTTGCCATTTCACTTTTTGCTTGCTTTGCTGGAACTAGAACACGCACTTTTAATGTGTTTAGTTTGTAAACCTAACTTTGATGTTTCCAGTTTAGTGGACTTTGAGCAATTGTTATATTATGAAAGATGAAGGGTACCTATCCAATGTGCTGGGTTTCCTGCCAGAAATTACAAAAACAAGATCAACCACAGAATACTGAATTCCCTTCTCACCCACAAATGGGATTTCTTTCATAAGCTTACCTCAGAGAAGGAGAGTGCCTCATGGCTATGCCTTGTCTGAGGTTTTATTAAAGAACTTGAAAGGATCTTTTCAGCAGAATTCTTTCCCACATCACCACAATCCCAGACAGACTGTGACATTTTGCAGAATTACAGGGAGTGAAGTTGCTTCTAAAACAAAAGCACTGCAATAGAAAACCAGGTTTCCTGGCTTCTCTAATACCTTTCCAATTTCCTTTAGCTGCTGACGCTTCTTCTAGTTTTGCAAGCAGAAGCAGATATAATAGGATAGCTAATATTTTGATCTTGCATGCTCATTTGAGTACAGGTTGCAGGAATTCTCAAAGATGGTGCTGACATGAGACAAGGCTGAAAGAGCTGGGGTTGTTCAGCCTGGAGAAGAGAAGGCTGTGGGGAGGCCTTATTGCAGCCTTTCAATGCTTAAAGGGGGCCTACAAGAAAGATGAGGACAGACTTTTTAACAGGGCCAGTAGTGGTAGGACAAGGGGTAATGGTTTTAAACTAAAAGAGGGTAGATTCAGACTAGACATAAGGAAGAAATGTTTTACAATAAGGGTAGTGAAACACTGGAGCGAGTTGCCCAGAGAGGTCGTAGATGGCCCGTCCTTGGAAACATTCAAGGCCAGGCTGGATGGGGCTCTGAGCAACCTGATGTAGTTGTAGATATCCCTGCCAATTGCAGGGGGGATGGACTAGATGACCTTTAAAGGTCCCTTCCAGCCCAAAGCATTCTATGATTCTATGATCTTCAGAGAGTAAGGAGAGCTGGAAGTGTGGGCTCCAAGACTGTCTTTATGTGAAACAATCCTAGGTTTAGATTTGGGGCCATGATAGCAGGAATATTTCAGATACATCCTTGTATCAGTGTATTCTGTTCTCTGTACATATGGCTGTACAGGATTTATTTTAAAAGAGAGCTTCCAAGCAGAATTACAGTCTCAATATTCAGTTTGGGATATACAATATGCTCTAAATACTCAATTTGACTTTGTATTAGAAGTCTGTTGGTTTTCCATAACAGACATACTTGGAGAAAGAAGCCAGGAAATTAAGGAGTCACAAACATGAGCAGCATGATCTACAATTACATGCAATGCCAATTTCTTTCATAATCCTTCACCTGATCTGGCACACTGCTATCAATCTAGTCATGAACCTCAAGGATGTGTGGTAACTGCATGGTGCAGTATTAAACTGCAGGTTTTGCTACAACATTTCCTTCACGTCTTTTTCTAAAAATCAATTTCAAGTTAAGCAGCAATGATACATCATATCACAAACTGAAAACAAGACTTATATTGACCCTCTCCCTAAACCAGCATTCGTCTATCATGTTTCTTTCACCAGGAGGGTTTTGACAAAAAAGGCAAAAAAATGAATCAAAGTACTAGCAATGTTTAGAAAAGGATATGCCCAAGGAGAAGCTGAAACATACACAGTGAGTTCTGAAAAGGTGAGAGGGGTTTCACTCCACTGGTTTTGCTTTCTTGCATCGCCAATATATAGCCAAACACACACACAAAATAAAAAGTTCTTCACTCAAGGAAAAATCCAGTGCCTTTGATCTAACAAAGCTCAGCATTAAGATATTTAAAGTGAAACAACTTGGGATTTTATTCTTGACCTTTTACTATTGCACTTGCATTTTTTTCAAAATCAGAATTTTAAACACTCATGTTTCCCCTCTAACTTAGGCATATGATGAATATTTACATTGCCACCAACAAGCTATAGTCATTAATTACACTATGTATAAGCAAATATATTTCCATTTGTAGGTTCCAACCTAATGAAGCACTTTTGATTACTTGGTGAATCAATTAATGTAACTTTCTTACCTGAAGGCCATCTGCTTGTCTCTGTGAGGAGCAAGGGTTCAGGTCAACAAAAAGCATCTCATGATGTTGAAGCAAATACAGCAGGAGGGCATTGTAAAGCCTTTGCTCTTCACAAGCCAAGGGACTGACAGGGATCCTAAGGGAAGAGGAGATGGGTTACATTTAGGAGCTCTCAGATCGGGGGCTAACGATGAGTCACACGGGGAGCCCCCCCAGTACCCAAGATAATTCAGCAAAGCTGCCAGTTGGGTGACTGGATAAAATGGAGTTCCAGCCGCGTTTCCAACAAGCAATTCCTGGGACAGAGACCGACTTGATTTGGTGGGTTCACAACACTGGGAGCCTCACAGTGATGGAGCCCCAGTTTGCTGCAATGGTTCACAACACAATGAGACTTTGAAGCAGCACAGCAAAATAGCTAGAACCTGACAGTAACTCAGACATGAAGTTCATAAAATCAAGGATGAGGAGGACAAAAAAAAAGCCCCAGAAATCTGCCATCACTCACTGGCGTTGGGGCTAGAAGACAGTTGTTTTGTACTAGCTTAGTTTATGAAGGTGAACTTTGATGGCTAGAATGTCTTGTTACCAGAACTACCTGGAAAAAAACCATAGGTAAGAAACTATTTCAGTGTAATAATTTATAAGTTAACTGATATCAGGCACACCATGCAGTGGAACTTCTGGATGCCCCCATTAACAGGTTGGGTTTTGGTTGGTTTTTTGTCTTTCTTTCTTGCTCCCTCTCTCTCTTTTTTTTTTTTTTTTTTTTTTTTTTAAATAAATAGTAGTTGAACTTGTACTATTCACACAAGTAGACTAAATTGGAATCATTTAATTGAGGTCAAGGGATTCTTTATACAAGATTCTAATCTCATTCCCTGAAGGAACTGTGTATTCCAGCCGTGAACTATTTGGAAGCTTGGAGGACATTTACATAAATGCTGTTGCCTTAATCCAGCTTCTCCAGCCATGCTGCACGAACTCAGTTCCACCCACCACAATATTAATATTTAAACAAGAAATTAATAAATTCTGGAGACTAATGTGGAGACATACATACATCAGTCTTCTCTTTGCAAAATCAGTACATTCATTATTCATTTGTGATTTTAAAGTACAAATATACACACTGGTCCCAGTCCAATTGCTTTCATTCATGTTCTTCTTTTGTAAATTTACTGTTGTTTCTGTAAGAACTTGAGTTTGGGCTCCTTTTGAAAGAAGATGGTTTAAGCAGAGTTATAGCCAGGTACAACATAGACAGATTTACAGGATAAACTACGGTGTCGTCATTTTTTTCTTTAGGGTTGGCTAACATTTCTCCTTCTTGGATTCCTATTCTTCTCAGGACAACTCAGTTTCTCCACAAAAAGCAAGCCTGCATATAAAACCTGGTTGACAGAGCAACAGTCTTTCCTGCATGCAACAATCCTAAGAGATTATTCATCGCTTACCCAGACATTAACACCCTCAATTCACAGGCCATACAAGCAATCTTTTTAGTCCCTTGCCTTCTTTTTCAGCTTCTTTCTTTAATTTAGACATATGTTCCCAAATCCATCTCTACCAGCTGTTAACTCCTTACCAGCAAGGAGCACTCCACAAGTCGTTCAAGAAGATAAACAGCTCTTGCCCTACTTATTGGGTCCCACTTTCCTTTACTAGCAGCCCAAGTTTTAGGTGCCCAGTTCTCATTTCATCATAAAACAAATCTAAGCTATACTCTGGGATGTGACCCTACAGCTGGCTCCAAATATCAATGTCTGCTCATCTGCAGATATTCACAGGTGGCAACAGATATGTATTCCAAATACAAAAAATACATTTTTAGTTTTCTCTGCAGCCACCTTCCACAATGACTTTCAATTAATTTTGTAAAATAATCATTTCCTGCCTCTTCAGATACTTCTGCTGCTAGCAGAAACTATATTATCAGGCTGACAATAGGGGAACCATGTTCACACACTGCTAAATCCAGGAACATGTTCCTGGGAAGAGCACAGCTACTGAAGTATATTCTGCACTTCACCATAAAAGGTCTGTAATCAGTTGTAGTGCAAATCAAACACAGGAGAACACTCACTACAAATAAGAAACAATTAAAACTTGATCATCAGGAATCAGCTACTGGTTTCCTTGAGTCTAAACCTTTCAAAGTTGCTTTGCCATAAAGTGCAAGCTAGAAAATCCATACGGTCCCTTGCCTTGGCTTTGTTCAGGAGATCTGCCAAGGTTCCCTGCTGGCAGAGGCTTGCTGCAAATTTACAGAAAGAATGAGTCAAAGTGAGTAGAAGCAAAAGGCTGGTTGGCAATCATCCTTGTGCACTCATGCAATAATTACTTACTGAGGTTAGTAGCAGAAATCTCTTTACCAAGATGAGGCATAACAAAGTACTCACAGAAATTTAAGTAACATCAGCTGAATCTCTGATAAAAGTGAAGCAACACGTTCTTCTCGGCCTTTACAGAGATTAGCAGGACATGAAACAGCTCACAAGAAGAAGGATGAATGGCAACAGAAACAAATAGTTCAGAGGATGAGCAGAAAGAAATCAACAGTAGAAGCTGATAGAAGAGTGGAGCTTAGCAAAGAGAGTCTAGGGAGTAGCCAGCCTGATACTTGACCTACGAGTTATGTTTTTGCTTCCCTTACCTACAAGGAGGCAAAGACATGAAAGCTGCGTCATGCAGATGTTAAGACTGAAGTCTCAAAAGACAAGAAACAGATGCCAGTGTCAAAAATCTAAAAGAAAACCAATGTGAAAGGTGCTGGTGGAGCAACTTAACAGCAGTGAAGATAGCTTAACTCAGTCTCACGGACAAAAAAGCATGAGGAAGGAAGGCCAGTAGAAGAAATCAGAAGGAGCTGGTTTGCAAAGGAGACTAAGGTAAAACTAAAACATTTTACTCAGTTATGCTTTTTCTGAAACATACCTTCTTTTCTTATTCCCACTTTGGGTCCCACCACCCTGAACAGGGACAGGAAGCATATATACTAATAATATAACAGAATTCTTCCAATATAGAATAGAATCATAGAATTGTTCAGGTTGGAAAAGACCTTAAGATCATCAAGTCCAACTGTAACCTAGCACTGCCAAGTCCACTGCCAAACCATGTCCCTAAGCACCACGTCTACCCGTTGTTTAAATACCTCCAGGGATGGGGACCACTTCCCTGGTCAGTCTGTTCCAGTGCCTGACTACCCTTTCAGTGAAGAAGTTTTTCCTAATATCCAATCTAAACCTGCCCTGGTGCAACTTGAGGCTGTTTCCTCTCATCCTATCGCTTGGGAGAAGAGCCCGACCCCCACCTCGCTACAACCTCCTTTCAGGTAGTTGTAGAGAGCAATAAGGTATCCCCTCAGCCTCCTTTCCTCCAGCCTAAACAACCCCGGTTCCTTCAGCTGCTCATAAGACTTGTGCTCTAGACCCTGAATATGAAGATGATTTTAGTTAAATATTCAGTATAAGCAGCATTGAAGGGCCTGCAACAGATTAAAAATAGAGAAGAGACAGCTTATTTAACATTCAGTTTTCACACAAACATTGATATTAGTTTCCTAGCATTTAAAATTCACGATAATAGGAGTTTTCTGTAACCCTGTAACTAAATATTCAATACAATACCTGTGCTAAGGCTTATATTTGTTATGTTGCAATTACCATAATTACTAATTGTGAAGTATACAGAGTTTATGCTTGCAAGGTATAATGAGCAGCACATTTTATATTCTAATTTTTTGTCTCCAAGGCCCATATGTGTTTCGTGTTCCAACTACGGAATATTCCAAGTCAGTCACTTCAGTGAAACTATAAGCATGACAGGTCTCCACAAATAAAAGTGTCAACAGATTGAGACAGGTGATAATCATAGACAGAATTTACACTTGAATATAAATAGATCGAAAATGTAAAGTAAAAAGGCTTATAAACAACCTAGTTTACTTGTTTAAATGCCAAAGAAGGAAGAAGTAATTGCACAAAAATGCAGACTGCCAGAATACATGCAGAACAGTTTTAACACCTGCTATGAATTAGTGCCATAAATGGAGCTGACATTACATCCAGAAGGTTATTTCCAACAGTTGCATGGGGTATGCATTTCTGCAGATTAGATCTACAGTTGTTTTTTTCCATAACCTTCACCTTCCGACGTAACAACTATAGCAAGTACTACCCAACATGTCTCAATTTCCAGTGAATCTACACTCTGGCTGCCAAATGTTTCATAATGTGGCGGCTAATTGCAGTAATTCTTGCTCTGAAAGACATAAAGGATATTTATGACTTTATTCCCTGTGTCAGCAGATATGTTTTGCCACATTAGACTACGTTGAATTTTGCTGCTGTACATGACAAAACAAATGGTTTATTCTGAATCATTTGAGGCCTCAGGTCACTCAGCAGGAAGTGGTACAGCAATCTCACAAAGAGAAAATGCCCATTGCAAGGCTCTCCTCTCTGCCCAGCTGCCAAAAAGGTGATTTTTTTTATAATCCTAGGAGGTAACTCTCCAAGGACAGCACTAGTTATACACTTTACAAAAAATGAGCTCCAGACTTACTGTTTCTCTCCCAGAGCTGGTGAGATCAGAATGACTGTAAAAAGCTAGAGTTAATGTTCATAGGGCAGATATACTTCTATTTATGGTAGCTGTGTTGTCTTGACAAGTCACTCTGGCAGGGAAACCTGATGCTGATCATTTTCAAGGCTTCTCAGACAGGTCATTGCCAAAAGCATTTAGTTTAGCCCTAAGTGTACTTTAAAAATCAGACAGAGGGCTATGCTCAGAAGTGTCTGGACCATCTCCCAAAACAGTGGGATGCTTAAAAACTGAAACAGCTCATCAATCAATAAGGGAGCCTACTGGATTCTTATGTGTAGATACAGAAATCAGTGGGCACACATTCAGCAAATTTGGGAACAGGGATGTAGGAATAAAATATTCTTGCGTGTGTATGCACGCACAGAAGCCCCACGTGATAGTGAAGGGGGGCCTGATGGCAAGAGTGACAGTCCGTGCAGTCCTTGTTGAGTTACTGTCAGGGTCAAGGGATAGATTTTTGGTGAAGGGCTTTTGGCATCAGCCTTTTACCTGTTTACATTATAAGTATCACCACACAACTAATCCAGACACTGGGAAGTAAACCTCAGCTGCCTACACTTGAGGTTTGGTTGTAGAACTGCTTTGTTTCATCACTGAATATCTTCCACGGTGAAGCCTATTCTCACAGGAGTGAATGGCATAACTCCTACCACACTACATGTTGTTAGATTCTTTTCTCTAGCTGTACTTTTGCTGAAGTAAGGGTCCTTTTACTTGTATCACCTGTAAAAGTTATAAGCTGGTACATCTGGTGATAAGCCCACAGAGGAGGTAAGCAGACACAAACATAGAGACCTATGGAAACAGCAGCAAGCTTTAAGAGCACAGTTCCCCAAAACAAAGCCTCTCATCAATTTCCAATATGCTTGGTACCGATTTTGCTGAATATATGTTTTTAATAACTAACTTGGCTTGCCATACAAAAAAAGTGAAAAATAACAAGGCTTTTTTTACTGCATAGAAAATGCTAATTGTTAACATATACATTTTGCAAAGTGGCATTGGCTTATAGTTCACATTAAGCTGGAATGGCTATGATCCACTAAAACAAATGTTTACAAATTGTAAGACAAGTATAAACATTTTAACATCCTCTACTGTCAACATGGAGGATAGGATAAAGAACTAAATCATTCCAGCTTCCCTGGAAAATCCTCCATTATGAAATCACTCTAGGCTGTTCCTTCTCACCACCTTGACTTGCATGACATATGCCCTCCAACCTTTCTTTTTTAGCATCCAGTTATGCATCCACTCACCATCATCCCAAACATACTTTCTCTAGCTTCAGCCAAGCACTTACTGCTTGCAAGCTCAGCTGGCCTCTGCTTGGATGTCAACCTGCATTTTAGTGGCAAGGGCAGAATGAGTTACTTCTCTTTCCTGATAGAGGAGATTCCTTTCTCTGGTATCAAATGCTATTAGAAGGTCAAAGTCAGCCTTAGCTTTTCAGAATCAAGGCTAACAACTGAGTACCCCCACAGCCAGCACTTAGCTTGGCTAAGGAAAGAGGAGTAGTTCTCATTAAACAGCTCGCCATTCCTCATGCCTCTTCTCTTCAGATGGTTTCTTACTTGAGGCTGGCCCTGTACAGTCAGTGCCTAACAAGATGACAGTGGTCAGCCAGCTCAGAATCTGTCACATCTGCCCATAATATACTATATAAACATTTAACTTTCAAAATGCTGCACTTACTATTGGACATAGAGTTATGACAGAAAGCCTCATTGTAAAGTGTGATCTAGTAGAACTATTTAAGGTAGCTAAATAGAGAGTACTCACCTGAAAAGAGCAGGTCCAAACACAATGCTTAGGTTTTCCAGAGTCATGAAATTCACTGCACTGTATGTTGCTACCTTTAACAGGAAAGCAGACAGGAACTGAAGAAGGTTTTGATGGGCTTTGGGCAGGCAGCTGAGAAACTGCCTCAGGTTTTCTATGCATTCTGTTGTGTGGATTTTGTGCTCTGGGGGAAAAAAAAAAGTTATTATAGAGATATTCCTAATAATAACACAATTTCATCATAGGCATTACTAGAGATCTGAGAAAGAGGGAAGGCTTTAAAATATATTAGAGCAAAGTAGAGAATAAACATGTCCTAAACAAAGAATCTCTACACTAAATTTTGGCAACAATTTTCACATATTAATATTTAAGTACCATGGATTTTCCAGATATTGAGTTTTATATACACTGTTTCTGCTATTCTTCCTGTTATATCAGAATCACCTAGCACTTGCTGCTTTTCTAATGGAATTGCAGGCAGTAGTCATGTACCTGAATCCTTAAACCTGCCTTTAAAGATGATACAAGACTGTTAGCCTTGACTCTCCCCAGAGATTTTACACAGGCTGTATGATTCTCATTAAGAGGAATAAGAAATTGTACCCTTTCAGCCCCACATCTTCATTTCCTGACTAATTGGTAGCTCTCAGTCTCAAAACATTTTTGCTCTATAAATATGCAACTGTAGTTACACAAGAGATGCTTAAAAATCTAAATTGGGGATACTTGGCATTTTCTTAGTTCTCATTCTTCAAAGAAGAGTTACAAGGCAGAAAATGGGTTCACAAACAACTCTATTTGATCAGCAGTTCAGAATTAGTACGATAAAGTCTCCTGGTTATTAGAACTGAGATGACAGCACTGCTCAGTAACTAGCAGCTGATGCTCAAATTTGCCATAGATCACCAGGACACATCTGTGTAGTTTTGACATTGTGAATAGTAAATCATGCCCTAAAGAGCAATTTTAGCCCTAAAAAATACATTTCATAAAGGCCAAGACCCATGGTGTTCAACCTATTAATGAGAGATATGGAAAAGGGGATAAAGAGGGGAAAAAAAATAAGAAAAAAAAAGAACAGCAAGACTGTTCAGGGTAGTCAAAACAAGCTGCTTGCAAAAAACTGTAGATGTTTCAGCATAGCATTTCATTGTTGATGAAAATTACTCCTTTCTCTTTTTTGCCTTTTTTTTTTTTTTTTTGGTAACCAGATACATAACTTGGCACTTAGCAGATGAAGTTTGAGCAGAAGTAACCTGCAATCTAACCCACAAAACCCACTTATTTGTATGCAAACACCTGAATTAGTTATCACTCAAAATCACTGGGCAGAATCATCTTGAATAAATTAGCTCAGCCATTATAGACATGAATAAGGAACTAGACAGTGTATTGCTGTAGGTACTCAATTGGCTGTGCATTTTGAACACTTCATGCTGCTCCACACACTGCTGTCCAAGACGACCATCAGAAAACTAGTAAAAAGTACTAAATAGGAACGGGGGTGTACAAAAAGGCTCCTGTACAAGGGAAGGTTAAATAGAGAAAGAGGCTTCAGCTTGGAAAAGAGAGAAGTGAGGCAGTGGCTATATAAAGGCACAAGCACGGTGATTAGATCAAAAATAAAAATGTTATTTCAGTAATGAGTAAGGTATCCAATTCAAAAAGAAAGCATGCAGAAGAGGTACTTTCTCAAAGAATACAGGATTGGATTGCAGAATGCCTTGCCACAGGATGCTGAGGAGTCCAAAAGCATTAATGAAATAAAAAAAATAAATTAAAAAAAAAAAAAAGACTATAGACAAGTTCATGGAAGACTGGTACATCAAAAGCAATTAAACATCAGTCTTGGGTTAAGGAAACTTAAATTCTTGCTTATAGGAAGATGCAATGAACACATTATCTGCCACTGTGAGAGAAAGGACAGAAGCTTGATATGTGCCTGTTCTGTACCTTGGAAAGTTTTTAGCAAGCCAGAACAGATGTTGTCTGGAAAAACAGCCACTGGCAGTTCTTTCAGAAAGAGTTTCAGGAGACTGGCCACAGAATCAACATCTCCATCATTAATAAGGTCTACTTTTTCCCCTTGATTGTATTTCTGCTTCAATTCCTTGATTTTATTTGCTGAGCCACTGACTCGAAATATACCAACATGCTCCAGACCTGTTTAAGAAGAAATATGAAACAGTAAGCAATGATTGCATTACCATACGTGTGTGATGACAACTGGATCTCAAAAAGCAAGAGCTCCTCTAAGAAGGCATAACAATTGTAAAAATAGACTGTTTGGCACTTACAGCTGAAAAGTACAGCTTAAACAAAGAATAACAGTTTTTGGAGGCTAATCAGAGAAAACATGAACTTACCAAATACTTCTAGGTACTCCACCATCTGTGTCACAAGAAAAGGAACTCCGCATTGCTCTGCATCCTGCATGAGGGTTTCCAGAGGAACACCAAATGTGCTTCTTTCTCTGCTGAACTGTAGATCTGGTGAGATTTTATTTGTTGTGTGCCTGACTTGAATAGAAGATAATGATTTCTGGGGAATAAAAACAGGCAAGTGGTAAGCCGAAAGTCATTTTTATTATTTTAAGATCCAAGGGTCTACATCTTAGGTAAAACTACTTTCCTCATTATAGCATCTTAGTACAGATTTTACTTCTACTGCATGTCCTTAAAATAGTAATATCACTCTTCTGTAGAGCTGAGACAGGACCTGTGGCAGAGAAAATCCTAATAAAACCCATTCACACCTACATTCAGAGAAAATGGGGCTCCAGGTCAAGGCAGATACCTTGCTTAGGGCGGGGGGGGTTGGTGCTAAACCCCTTCCTCAAGACAAGGCCCAGCAGTCAGGAGAAAGGCTGACCGAGCGCTAGTGCGCAGCCTTCCAACCCCATGAAATTTGTGAATTTCCACCCAATTCACAGAGACAAAATATGCAAGATTCACGGAGGAGACAGAACAGGAATTTAAGCAGCAGCATGGCACGAGCCTGGTAAAGGGTTCCCGTCTGCTCGCCCGGTTATTCTGAATTTCTTACCCCAATAACCGATGCAAAAACATATGTGAGAAATCATGAATGACCTGCATTCAGGAACTGCTTTTTCATCTTGTTAGGACGGAGAGGCTGCCTATGTGGGCTGAAAAGTACGTGGGACATTGCACGGGGTGCCCGCGCCCCAGGGCAGCGGCAGGGCTGAGGGGCCTCTGTGAGGAGAGGCAGGGACTCCCTCAGCCCCGGGCGGGGCACGGCCGGTTCCAGCCGGTTCCGGAAGGTTCCGCAGCTGGGCCCCGCTGCGCCCCTCAGGGAGACGTATTTAAGGAAAGGGGAAATGCTGCCTGGCCGTGAGGAGCCCTTGCCCCCTCATCCTCTTGCCCTCCTCTTCCAAACCCCCTGCTTTGCCTTATAAGCGGGTGACATTACCCGCCGTGCTACGTTTTGTCGCCATTTTCCTATCAGGCAGGCTACGCTCGCAGTCACGAAGGAGAGGACCCATTTCTACCAAGTCGCACATTTTACACCATGCAATGAGAACAGAAGTCCAAACCGGGAATACCTAGATTTACCAGTTCTGCATCAGGAATATTTAAACAGTGTCTGCATTTCTTTTTAAAGGGGAATTTTAATTTTTTGTAGCATCATCCCAACACATTCTAAAACCAGCCTCTTCTTCAATGTTTTCGTTACCATGTTTTCAGAAGGAAAAAGGAAAGACTTTCCTACAGATGCATAGCTGACTCACTATAGAAAATCTGTTTTTCAGCTCATAAAGCACACGCCTTCAGTAAAGCCGTAAGCCAGAGCTTGATGAGGCCGCACGCAGCCGCGCTGCCATGGTGAATGCACACAAACACGCGCTGAAACACCTAGACCACATTTCACTTTTTCGGTACATAAGCAAGCTTAGAACGTGTTGTTAATGCTAAAGCATTAATAATTACCTAAAAGGAACAATATCAGCATGTACCAAACCTATTTTACAGCATTTTTGTATACGAGCTGCGAGGTGTTAAAAAAAGCCTCTGAAGTATCTATGATATATTACTCTAAATGCCTTCCCTTTCCCTCTTCAGATGCAGCAGTTGCATTGGGGGAAGAAGCACAGGTTTCTCAGAAATAAAAAAGGCTGTAAGAAAGGACTCAAGAAGCCAGATTTAAGTTCACTTACACAAACTGAAAGGGAGGCGCTCGCTCCCATGTTAGACTGCAGGAGAGTGTCAGTATTTCAGCTGTGTTGCTCAGAAGACACCATCACCTTTCTTCCCCTCACAAATCCATGCAGTCTGGCCAAAGCTAACTGCAGCCATTGGGCTGTTCCTCTGCAATTAACTTATCATAGCATAATTCCTAGGCATCATCTTAATCGGTAGTTTCACTCCAGATTTTGTCGAAGGTAGAAATTAACTGCTAGTGGAAGTGGACTCCTCGTAGCCAAGGCTTGCCTCCGGAGTCACGCTGCACAAGCTGAGGGACGTGTTACCACCAGGAGATGTTTCCATGGCACCTAAGGCACACAACGGCACGGCTTCCTGAAGCACACTGATCGTCTGCTTGATATTTACATTTGAGTGGGTTTTTTCAATGCAGGTTTGCAGGTATTCATACTGTCTGCTGTCCATTCTGCCTGCTAGCAGCAGTAAGTAAAATATTTTGAGATGGCCCACAGTGTATGCATATTATAAATACACGTTTATATAACACCTGCACTACAATTTTGGTAAACATACGAGCAAGGATCCATCTTGCCTTTGAAATATGGAAAATGTACATGCTGTTAAGCCCAACATCTTCTATTATAATTCTTTCAGACACAAAGCCTCCCCTAGGAAATAAGCCACAATGAAGCAAATAATGTTGCAGTTAAATCTAACCAGGGGATATTCTTAATACAAATTTGGTAGGTACATACAAAACAAAAACTGAACACACAAGGCAAAAAAAGAAAAAAACACAGGTGCTGAGTCAGACCCCCTTGGTGGAGTACTAAAAAAACAAGAGTTGCTCTGTCAATGCATTGGACTGGTAGTTCGGCACAGATGACAAAGGCGATTCCCTCTTCCTTAGTGGAGGGAATACCACTTAAAAAAAAAAAATAGTGCAGATTTTTAGCTCACTTACCTTCCACAAGATCCCACGACGAGGTCTGGAAATGCTATGGTTTAAGGCTTTCTTGCCCTACAATTTGAGGCTTTCCTGCCACCTGGCATGAGAAGAGACCTCACAGAGGGGACGGCCTTACCTTCACATTCGGGCATGCCAACCCCCACCACCCAGGTGCAGCCAGGACATGGCTAAATCCCTAGAGAGTAGGGTTCATGTCTGGATAAAAATTCCTCACTGCCACCTCTGCTTGCTCCACATCGCATCTTTCCAGCCTTCAGAAAATTATGCATTTACCTTGCTGTGCACCAGAAGAGGCTGGCTGACTTAGCCGGCCCAACAGGCATTTTAATCCCTTTCTCCACAGCGCATGGGCCATTCCTCCAGCACGGCTGGCTTTCCCCAAGCCCATTTTGGCTGGTGGCAAGCAAAGCTCAGCCCTCTCCTCAACACCGTTTCTTCCTACAGCCCCCTTGCCTGCTCTGCCCATGGGCTGAACTGGGGGCAGGTGCCACCTTGCCCAGCAGCCCAGCCTCCCCCAAGACAGCAAGAGAAGGGACCCCCCCCACCCCACGGCTACCTGCCGGTGCCTGCCCAGCAGCCCTCCCCACCACCCCGGGCAGGGGCAGCCTGGCCTCGTCACTGCAGATGTGCCCCACCTGGACCCATCACCACAGCTGAGGCTGCTTGAGGGGCCCTGTCCCTGCCCTGACCCCTCCAGCACTCCCACCCTACAACATTACCCATTTCGCAGCTCAGCCTGTTCAAAGCTGTTGGGCCTACAGGCAGTGCCGAGGCCGATGGTGCTGTCCCCCCAACGCTGCTCTGTATGAAAGTGACTGCTAAAAAAGAGAAGAACATGTGTGGGTCCTCCCATACCCCATGGTGTGACTGCCCTTCTCTGTCACAGCAGTATGTTGTCCAGCACTCATATCTGAGAGGATACAGGGGGCATTTTGGTATGTGACATCCCCTCCCTGCTGTGTTCAAATCCTTTCCTCGCCACTGCCCTCCAGCCACCATAAACAGTGCCTTCCCACCCTCCATGCCCTCACACACCTTATCGCTGTGTTTACAAGGCAGCTGGAGCAGGAGCGGCTCCCCCACCTTTGCTGAGTCCCTTTGGGACAGACAAAAGTACAAGGCACTCAGAGCCACCAGTGCCCCAGCTAACCATGCCCGTGGGCTGGCAACAATTTGCTCTGTGCAGAGAAACATCTCACAAAAGGCCTGTGCAAAACAAAATATTAAAAAAATCATCAACTCTCTAACTCTCTGCTCCCCGCCCCACAGCACATTTCCACTCTCCATCTTATTAGATGTCATAGGTATCATCCTGCTGACATGTCACTCTCCCCCGCTCCAGCTGAACATGTAAGTAAACTCCCGCACAAATACCTTTTACAGCAACAAATTCCCGGCCTGAGCAGCAAGCGCAATTTTTTTCTCTTGGATCATCCCATGGCGAGCAAGGCAGCAGCGACTGCAATCAGCCACTTGGTTTCTACTGCTCCTCTAACTGCAATTATTGAAGAATTTGTTTTCAAGACCTGCCTATTGGGTCCAAAAGCAAAATTCAGCGAGGCTTATAGAAAATGAAGACATTTCAGTTTCCCAGAAAGCCTGCAACAGCTAGAGGGCACACGAGGTTTGCTGGAGAGGTGGCCCTGCACACCACACTTCAGACACAGCAAGGAGACCCGAGGCCTGGACACCGTTTTCCTGTTGTACGAAGTAACACAGTTCAGAGGGATGATCTCTCCTCGCATTGCTGTTGTACAAAGAGCAGAAGGCTGCAGGCAGCACAAATTAAACATATAACTGCTCATACTGTGTAGCTGCAATTCAAACCCTTCCTTCACAACCTCTGGATCAAAGTCAGTCCCTGCAGGACTTCAGCTATATGAATAGGATGTGTGGTACTTTGAACAGCCACTCTGACTTCAAGGGCCACATCTAAATTAAAACCAAGACTTTTGGTCTCCCACCACCCTGCTGCCGAGGGGAAGGCTTGTGAGGAAAGGCAGTGCCCTAGCTTGGGCGGTGTGAGGGGCTGGGGGACCCTTGGGGGTTGCTTTTCTACTCCCTTCACTGGGCATGGCCTCTAGCTACTGAAAGGGCTGCTTTTGAGGCTTGCTGATGTCTCAAAAAGATTGAGAAAGAATAAACATGAAAGGAAAACAGAAAAGTTCACTTTTCTTCCTTAGAAAACAAGTTTTTTTACAGAAGCATCAGGAACAACAGGATCTCTGTGAGAGAGGGCAGAGGTAAATCCACTGTCAGCAGCAGTAAAAAACAATAGCAGCAAGAAAAATAATTAACCAAGGCTTTACGGTTCATTTCATAGTTTTCCTTCAAAACTGCAAGTAGCCTGTTCTGCTAACCTAGTGATCTGTGTCTCGGCTTCAGGAATCTCCAAGCATCCAGCCGAATAGGAAAGAAAGCCCTTCTTGGTGGGCAAGAGCCGAGCAGCCGGAGCACGTGCCCCGCGGGGAGGCCGCGGTGGGGATGTGGCATGGGCAGTCCTGCCGTGCCGCTTTCCCTGCCGTGGCCCAGATCCAGCTGGAGAGGCTGCAGTGGCTCTGGATTAGAAGTAAACACTGGGGAAAGCACCCCCGCTGATCCTAGTTGAAGAGTAGCTTGCAAACTGCAGGCTTGGAGCACTGAGTGCTCAGGATCAGAGTAGAATCGTGGGGTTCATAAACAAACACATAAAGCTTGAACTGAAGCAAAGAAATTCAATCCAATTGCAACTGCTAGCCAGCCCCTCCATGATACAATCCTCATTGTCCACTGACAATTTCAAAAGCAAGTTTTCAAGGATTTGTGGGCATACGACACTGATTAAAAAAATCAATACTATATGTTTTCCTTGTCTTCTGGTATCTAATGTTATACTAAAACAGAATTTGTGATGCCTTGATTTTAATTGTGTCAATGCCTTGATGTATTCAGAGGGTTTAGGTCTTTTTTCTTGTTTTTTCAAGTGGACAACTGCAGAAAAGAAAAACCATTTCAGTGTGTCAGAAGGTCAGAGAACACCGTAAATACAAATTAATCAGCTCATGAAAACATCACTAAATTTGCCTCATCTGTAGTAAACACTCAAGACCCTCCACGATTGGTCTGCTGGAGTTGCTAATTTATGCTGTTGATAAGGGCAGATTATGAACGGACTGTGCTGTATCCAGCACACTAGACATTCCAAGTTCACATAATCAACCTCTATGTCACTTCAGCTGCTTTAAAAACCTTTTCTTCCCATATATCAAAATCAATGCCAGCCTGGTGGAGGAGAAGGCCACAGGGCAGCATCCCACAGGATCTCACAGCTAAAGGCATTGCTTTTTGCAGCTTGCCAACAGGCAGATCAGCACACGTGCTTCAGCCAGGCGGTCAGCACCCCCCAGCTGCAAGACCCACGGTGCAGTATGCCGCCTCTCGCCCACCCCAGTGCTGCGGCCTGGGGACGGCGTGGGGTGTCCAGGCCAGACAGACCCTGTGGGAGCTGAGGGAGGTGGAGAAGGCACTGTGAGACGAGAGAGCGTAAGAAGCTGATGTTGTAGCAGGGGATATAGGACTCCAACACACTGTTCAGAACCGTTTTGAAAAACAGTTTGTTTTGGGTGGGGAGCTCAGAGAAAAGTCACTGGCATAAGTAGGAACAACATTGCTCTGACTTTGCAATTTATATGACTTTTTAAAAATAGGATAAAACACTATGACAAGCCCATGAACCCATGCCAAGTGAGTGTGTGCTGACCTCTTACACTTCAGAGCTGACAGCTTCAGCAAGCAAGACTGGAAACACTAAAAATCCCTAGTGATTTGTCTGAAGAGAAGGAAAACAGAAAAATGATACTGTCTATTCCTTGGCTCAAAATGCTCAAAACTGTCCCATTCAGGAATGTATTTTTTCCTATGTAACCTTTTGAGAACAGTGTGATCATTTGCTAAATGCACTATGATGCAACGGTTGCACCATCGCAGCCTTGACAACCCCTGTGTGCTTACCCCATAAAATCATCCCTGAATTATCACGAAAAACAGTCAGGGCCAGATACACACTGATGAGTTTCCATCAGACGAACCCGTCTTACTGGCTTTCAAAGCAGGTTTTCATTGCCACCCTAGACACACAGCATTTGCGTATTTTATTCCAATTCATCAGGAGCCACTTTAAACTGAAAAAATGAGTAAGTTCTGAAAAAATGCACATTTTAAAATATATGGAGCTGGTAGAGCAACTATAGTGAGTCTCAAACAAAAGGAAAAAATGGGAATATGAGCTACAACCAACACAGAAGTACACACAGGGGAAAAAAATGCATCTAGTATTAGGTAATCACTAGCAAGAAATGAGGCATGAAAAAATGGCATTTCTATTTAATTGCAACTGTATCAATATACATTTTCCCACATCTTAGCTGCTCAAAGCCATAGTACAGACTTACAGGGTGGTTGCCACATATCCCTCATCACAATATTTTGACTGCCAACTATGCCTACTCACCAAGCTAAATTATCAGAAAGGAAGAGTGGCTGTCCTGACAAGAAAGCAGCTCTCCCCTGCTGCTATATGCATTGCTTTTCACTGTGCTTATGGGGAGTGTACACAGGCCACAATCCCTCCTGCCAGGCAAGCTCTTGTCAGCTGCCAGCAGTGCCCCCTCTAACTTTGTTTTATTTCTGCTCACAGCTGATCGGGTGGTTTCCTCGGGATGTTGATGCCCAGGGGCAAAGATAGGTATGTCTCCACGGCCAGCGCCAGGCCGGCGCAAGGGAGCTGCCCCCTTCTCCATCAGCCAGGCACACATTAGTCTGGTGCTGTGCCTGAGCAAATATCTCCTGAGTCATGGCAAGGCTCTTTGTTACTGCAGACAGCACTACATTAACCCACCTGGCAAGCTTGGAGTTGCTTCCCTCTATCTGCACCCATCTCTGGCAAGGGATGTGTTGGTGTCCTGCGGTGGCTCAGCAGAGACTATTTCCAGGCAGCTGAATTACAGGCATGTGGAGAACTGCCCAACGAAACAGTGGGAGGCACGTGTTCGGACTGCTTGCTTGCCTTTTTTTTCTTTTTCCACAGCCTATTAAACTCTCTAGCATCATTTTTCTTTTAAAGGCTTTAGAAAACCATGTAGAAAACTGCACGCTTCCTTGGCAGTTTTGCAGAACTGAAAGTAACTGGCAAGTTGTCGTGGTTTAACCCCAGCCTGCAACCCAGTTACCGGTCAATACTCTTCTCCTCTTGGAGAGAAATGTCATGAAGGTTGAATTGGAGCCTGCCTCTCTCTGCTTCCTGTTTTGAATTTCATTTTCTTCCTCTAATCGCTAGCTGGCACCTAAATCTCTTAATTTTCTTGATGCTGCTCCAGGGAAAACAAGTCAGCATTCAAAATTCAGTATTGCTTCATTATCTAAAGGCACTATCTTGCTGTTGCAGCTAAAGAGCAGAACATCAGCAAAAATAGCTATGGGCTGAAAACTGTTGTAATGAAGCAAGTAAAGCTCTTTTTCAGGCCTTACAAATTATTTAAAACCCATTTCAGTCTAATTCATAAAGTTCAAACCACACAGGAAATCTCTATTCAGGCAACTGAGTGAAAGCAAATCCCAAACTTTGACACAGAGGGTCAATGTGAGAGGAAAAATATATCCAAAGTAGCTGGAGGTATAGCTGTATCCAGTAAAGGCTCTGTCTGGTAAAAACTAAGCACAGGCACAAGGCCTATTCCGCAACTAGACATTCTGACCACGTTCCTTATTTGAGTTCATATGCCAGTGTATACCGTGTACATTGCTTACTGGAAAAAACACAGAAAGAAATACATCATGGGAAGAAAAACTATCCTTGCTCCCCAGAGTCTTATCATCCCTGCCAGAGAGGCAGATATTCAGTCTGCTTCTCGGTGCAGTTTGCACAAAAAAGGAAGGCATGGGAATAGCAGTTTGGGCTGAAAACTTATATTTGTGAGAGAAGAGAATTTATTCTTCTTTCCATGCAGATTTCCTTGCCATGTGTCGGTGGTTGCTTCATCTCACTTTCTTCAGTCTGAAGGAGAAAGATCAGAAAAATCCTCTGTTCACATCTCTTAAGCAGCATCTTCTCCCCTTCAAAGTGGGTTACAGCACTAGAACTTAGTATTTCTAACATTGCATCTGCACTGGAGTGCAAACTGACTCAAAAAATATTCGGCCTCTGCTGCAGGTATTTTCATACATGGTTAAGGGCACGTGGATTTTCTGCTAAGGCACTACAGCAATAGTTAAGCAACACGACCCAGTTGATTGACTGGCAGTTACTGAACATGCATTTAAATGTAATCAGGAAATAATAACTAAGGAGCATTTTCTTTCAGCTTGGCTGATCCCGGGTTTATTTCTCCAAAAAACAGGAAGCTGAAAAGCAAAATACAAAGCAACACAAAATTTTTGTAATCATGGTTTGTTCCCTATCTGCTCATTTTCGTAGGGAATTTGAATTGTTGGGCTAGTTTTAGCAAAAGCTACAAGTACCAGGCCAGTTTCTGCAGCCCCAATCATCCTCCCAGGAAGGCAGAGCTCCCACGAGGGTCCATCCATGAGCTGGTCACCAGTTTCTGACAGCTTCCCACGGCTGATGGGAAACTTAGCTTCCAGCTTCAGCCCTAGACAGCTCATGGCCTATGAATCTCTAGCTGAAGCAATTATCTCTGACACCATACACTGCCATTTTGCATAAATAATACAGTTCCAGCACAATATTACCTCTTTGAAGAAATCTTTGAAGAGCTGTAAAGAAATAAAACATGGTTAGTCCTCGCACAGCACCTGAGGTGGGGATAAAAAAGGAGGAGGAGGAGGAATGTGGTAAGTGGAAGCTTCAGCATCCTCTTGCACCATGGACACTGCCCTAACCTGTGTAAAAGTTGGGCAGAGGCAAGTTTTTATTTGCATTTCTCCAATGGCGTAGAATTTCAATACCTCTGATCCTTACTGATTCAACATTGCTTCAAATGAGTTGCTCCTGTCTATTATGTTCAATTAACTCTGCCTTCTGCCATCTTGTGATACGACTTGTTGAGCAAAATTAGAGAAAACTCAAAAAAGATGGAAGACCCTCAAAAGGGAGACCTTTCCTCCAGAGAAACTGAGGTGGCAGCAGCAGCTGCATCAAGCTTTCCAGTTCCAGGCGAGATTAGGAAACCCTGTTTTCAGTAATTCAGTCTGTCATATGCAAATTCAAGTCTCCTATTTCTGAAGCAACAAGGTACGCTGTGTGCTCAGTGGGAATTCCCTCTTCCCCATCTGTCTCCCTCAGGAATCTTTTTGGTAGCCAAAATGGTCATCCACACACCCAAAACAGTGTCTGCTTAATTGTTACCTGTAATTGATGGTGCCTGGGAAGATACCAGATTGCCAAGCCCAGTCTCGTAAATGTAATTTTTTGTCCCTTATTCCCTGACAGCACCTCAGCATAACCCTGTTTTATTTGAAGCAAATATTAATTAATTGAAGCATTTATATGAACCCTTGCATAACCTCATACACAGCATTTATTGTAATGCAAGACACACCAGATGATTTCAGTTATCCTGATTTGCAAAGATGGTCCCCTAAGTAATGCAAAGCAGGGAGACACCCACTCTAACCCAGGGACATTTTAATTAAACAGCAAAGTAATTTGATTCCAACAGAAGACAGCGTGACCTAATACAAGTTGATATGCATGTCATATATCAAATTTTAATGTTATAACCACAAAAAACCCACACAATTTAGATATGATCTGTAAACAGAGTTGGTCAGAGCACTGGCCATTTACAAAACAGTGGGATAGGTATTCATCTTGTTACTCAGCAGCATCTCTTAGTCATTGCTGTTAATCACTGAAAACATGTTTACTTTTCAACAGGAGCTGTGACACCAGGAAAGGAGGAAAGAGAGTTTAGTCAGCTGATTTTCAGCCTGCAAAAAGAGAAACGGGGGGAGAAAACAACATTAATTTGAACTAAAAGAAAATGTTATTTGTTCAACTATGACCAAGTAAGATTAAGCTTGGAGACAAAGGCAGCTGGGAACTACGTTTGCTGCAGTCTCACCGCACAGGGACATGACCGCAAGGGCAGCTTACAATGGAATTGCTCCAAGCTCCTTCGCACAGTGTGTTGTGCTAGCAGTTACATGTGAGCCCGCGCTGTAAACGCAACAAGCTGATCTCAATTACAAAAAAAAAAAAAAAAAAAAAAAAAAAGGCATTTCCAGGGGTTCCCTGAGTGGGTTTACAACATAGCACCCACAATGATGCACTGTTAGATGCCTTAAGCAAGCACTTCCACTGGCGGAAAACACAACTTGAAACTACAGCCTGGGAAACTCACTGGACTTAATCCCTTTGCAGCAGCAGTGGAGCTCAGCAAGGAACGGGTGCAGGGATGCTCCCTTAAAGACTCCCGAGGTACATATTTGATGACTGAACATTGCACGATACTCCTTGCTGCACGCTAAGTGAGGAGACTGGAGGTACCCAAGCGTTAAATCTCACGCTCCAGGCATGAGATTCTCCTACCTCTTGCCTTATGCTAGCTCACAAAACTGCAGTGCACACAGCACAAAAGCTACACCTGACACAGGAGATCCAAAGAGAAGAAAGCACAGAAGTGAGACCCTGGAGCCAAAAGATTCATCCTGTCTTCACTCTTCCCTATCACACGTGCACAAGACTCCTATTCCTCATTAAATGAAGTCTTGAGCATCTGCAGGCAGAGAAGTTGAGAGATCTGCATTCATACCAGTCATATTTTATTCTCTTTCTATAGCTCTGGCCAAGAATTTCACCAAGTTGCTCAGTTCAGACATCTTGGCCTTTAGGTTCTGGCAACATGAAATGATTTTTAGGGCTAATAAAGTCAATTTGGACTGATATGATTATTTAATACTAATGAAAAAAACCCAAGCAAGCAAATATTCCACACATCGAACGAAGATAGCTAAGGCTGACCAATGGTGGTGTTGCAAAAAACTACGGACACACTAAAGAAAAATAACATAAGAAGCTATTGCAGAAGATGTGAGGCCTTACAATGAGGACATAAAAGAAAGGAGTCAAGCCTTCCCCACAGAGCCATGAAAGTGACAACAAACCAGAAACAGATCAGCTGTTTAGAGAAACTTAAAATCATTATGTCATGGCAGCGGGGTTAAACTAGATGATCTTTAAAGGTCCTTTCCAACTCAAATCATTCTATGATTTAGTTCCTGCAACAAAATCATTACATGATGTAGCATGGTACAAGATCAGCATGTGTGTATCGGCTTCTGAGAACTGTTTCAATTGTTTAAAAGCCATCATTCAAAAGCACAAATATCTTCCAAAAAAAATGTAAGATGGATTTTGGTAAACAGAAAGCGTACTGACACGTCTCTAAAGACTATTTCTTGTAAGAAGACTGACAAGTCTTTAACTTGGCTCTTCAGCATAATTGAGTCTACAGCAAAACATCACTGAAATAAGTCCTTTGAATCTGAGGAATTCTGTTGCATAGGAGAAAGCCGCTTTTGCCACTTTCTTTGACATACCTGTCCATACCATTTATCATTTTGCCTTTTTTAATCTGACCAGTATCATGCTCAGCCCAGTATCATGCTCAGCCCAACATATTCACCATATATATATATATATATATATGTGAAAGGCCCTCCTGAAAGGCCTGAAGTGAAATATCTTTCCAATAAAAAAAATACCTGGGTCAGTATAATGCTATGCAAACATCTCAATAAATTTTTTATAGCATATGATCTGTAGCCCTTACTCAGCACATTGTTCAATGTCAGTATGTGATGCAGGAATCCAGTATCGGCATGATGTAGACAAATTAACAGCTACCAAAAGAATGTAATCCATTTATTGCAGCTAACCATAAAGACCATTAATTGAGCAAGGCACAGAATAGACTTTAATAAAACTTAGCAGTTTCATTTGTCTTGTGTTTTGGTAACTATAACAAATTTCTTTAACATCTGCAAATAATAAGATGAATGTTCTATTCATGACCGACTTCACAGTAACCAATTAATTTATGCAATAAACAATAACTTTTTCTTCTACAATAAAGAGTAATTATTTAAGTATCTCATTCCTTCTGTTCCAGATCTGTTTGTCAGGGGCTATAAAACTCAAGAGGATGCAGAATTTAATTCTACACGGCAGAACTGTGTATGTACCTACCTCTACCACCCTGTCAATGCTGATGACCTACTTTTCAAGCAAATGAGGCATGGATAATCATGTTGTACCTCTTCTGCCACCTTCCAAAAAACATTTGAATCTATGGGCCAATTTGAATGCAGCATGCCAGACTGAAGAAGGAAAGGCTCTCAGATAATACTCAAGTTGCAGCATCTCTGGAAATCTCTTCTTGGAAAGGAACCCTGCAAAACTAAGAAGTAAAAAGCAAAAAATGAAACATTAAATCTTAGGTCTTGTTTATCAATTAAAGTCAAGATTAATACGGTCACAGCGCTCAACTAACCGGCTAGGGCTAAGAGTTCTAACACATATTCCCTGCACCCTGCAATGGCAATATAAAATTCTTCAACAGTCAGGGCTCTTTCCTCACTGATGGGGAGGGTCACATCAGGAAACTCTCACAGATCACTAGTCATACCAAGCTGCCTAATAATAGACTCCATTTCCATTGCAAAAGTGTGCTACGTATTGCCCAATCATTAACATTAATTCTGGCTGAATTTTTTCAAACAGGCTGACAACTAATTTAACATCAGTTTCATATTTAAAGTACTCAGAATGTGTTGTCAGGAAGTGAGAGACTTTAAAAGACAGTAATCTGAAGGCACACATACCCTGATTATATCCAGTACATCACTGCGGTTTCTTTAAGATGTGTAAAACATGGTACTACTTTTATACGCGTGCGGCGAAATCTGACTACAGCTGCCATACAGCACGTAAAACAGGTGCAAATCCACATCAGATAGGCAGGGGTCCAGTCTGGAGCTGGAGTTGCACTTTTGCTTATATCAAATACTCAATATTTTTTCCACATGCACTGAATAAGCGATCCAAGAAAAAAAACCCACACAGTAGTTACACACAGCTGACAAATGGAGGAAAAAAATAAAGAGGCAAACTAAGTGCATTTTTATTTCTGTCAAGTTTTAATACAAACAAACGTAAGTGAATCCCAGAAAGTCAGCAAAAACTGTCTGAAGCCAGGCTGGGTTTTCCTACCCTAGACCAGAAAAGGGAACATTACTTGCACTTATGTCTGCCCCACTTAGAGGTTACATCGCTCTTGCTTAATGAGGTGTGCAAACACAGCAACACTGTGCATAGCACTTTGACAATAAAGGTTGCTCATTACATGCCTGTTTTTTATCTTCAGGATTATTTATGAGCCAGAATCACAGCAGACGTTTGAGGCACACAGTACTGCTGAGAACTACCTGGGCATTTGCAGGCAACCATACAGGATGTAACTCAGGACCAAGAACTTCTACCTCACCCAAGGCTTCCCAACATGTTCCACTAAACTTTAAACCTACAGCGAGAAGCCAAAGCACGCAGCAGGTGCTACAGGTGGCTAGGAGATTTCTGTGGCTACTATGCAAGAGCAACCAGACACATCTTTGGCACGGGAGCAGCTATGGAAGCAAAAGCTATAGCACAGGGCACGCAGGGCAGTGCAAAGCTAGCTGAGTCATCCTGCCTTTGCTGTAGCACCTGCCTGGCTGTCGTGGTTTAACCCCAGCTGGCAACTAAGCACCACACAGCCACTCGCTCACGCCCCCCCGCAAGGGGACAGGGGAGAGAATTGGAAGAGTAAAAGTGAAAAAACTCGTGGGTTGAGACAAAAACAGTTTAATAGGCAAAGCAAAAGCCGCGCACACAAGGAAGGCAAAACAAGGAATTCATTCACTAATTCCCATCGGCAGGCAGGTGTTCAGCCATCTCCAGGAAAGCAGGGCTCCATCACACACAACGGTCACTTGAGAAGATGAACGCTATCACTCCGAAGGTTCCCCCTTCCCCCCCCAGCTTTATATGCTGAGCATGACGTCATATGGCGTGGAATAGCCCTTTGGTCAGTTGGGGTCAGCTGTCCCGGCTGTGTCCCCTCTCAGCTTCTTGTGCACCCCCAGCCTCCTCGCTGGTGGGGTGGGGTGAGAAGCAGAAAAGGCCTTGGCTCTGTGTAAGCACTGCTCAGCAATAACTAAAACACCCCTGTGTTATCAACACTGTTTTCAGCGTAAATCCAAAACGTAGTCCCATACTAGCCACTATGAAGAAAATTAACTCTATCCCAGCCAAAACCAGCACAGGGAAGACTTCAACCTCACACAGTGCTCCCCACAGTCACGCCAGCCTTGGGTTAAACAAAAGCAAAAAGGCAACCCACACACAGAGCTAGCCTGCAGCTAGAGAGTATCCGGCCGGTGGGTTTCAGGGGCTCTCTCTCCATTGGCTTGTTTGGTGTTCAAGTGTTGCAACTCTTTCCACCTCATCTTCCCCTGTACCTCTTCTGTTATCCCTCCCCCATGGTTTTTCTTGCTCTCTCTTACTAACTTTTCTCCTTGCTATGTCCATTCCAAAAATGACAGACAACGATGACATTGCTGTCACATTTTTCCTTTTTTCATCAGATCTACCTTGGTGAAAGCTCCACTACCAAGCTCTCCGCAGCAGGTTCAACCTACCAAACTGTAGTTGTGCAACAAGAGATGCCCCCAGTACTGCCAGACCGTGGGTGACTTGCTTAGAAACACTCACCTGTGAGTGAGCTTCTGTGAGCACGTCTCCAACTCCGATCTAAAGATTATGACCTTGCATAACCAAGTCAGCATTTCTTTTCATAGTTTCAACAATCATATTTATTCCTTGGTTTAAAAGGTTTTGGTTCAACAGTTTTATAAACAGACTTCACAAAATGTGCAATATTTATAAACATAGTTCTTAGTTGCAGTGGTAGTAAGAATCTTTACTTTCATCATAAAGTTCACTTCAGTTATGCAACACAAGGTTGGTTTTGTTCCCCCTCTTCTCCCTCCCCCAATTGGCACTTCATTGTAAATTGGAGAAACTTTAAAAAGACAAAAAGTTAATCTAAGCATGATGTTATAAGCACCTTGCCACAGTATTACATTCTAATAAGGCAAATTTTTGTTTTGTAAAGTCTGATTGTGCAACTCGGAGACCTATAAAAGGTGACAGAAATGCCAGCCTTCTCCTATAAGGAACTGGCCTTCATTTTTGCTTCAAAGTTTTCACCCCTCCGCACCACTCCCCCCCTTAAAAACAAAGAAAGTACAGCTGATAATACAGCAGGATATACCCCTTCCAGGGTGAAAGGAAATTACAGTAGACAAAGGCTGAAAACACAGTGCATAGTAGACAAAATAAGACCGTTCTTTAAAATAAAAAAAGAAATAAAAGAAGAAAAAGGAACGGAACAAAGAGCAACAATGGAATTTTTCTAGTGGAAGAGGATTTTTGGGCTTCATAAATAAGTGGAAAATTACTAAAATACTTTGCTATATAATATAAAAAAGCGCTAAGTGTTTTCCAGTTGTCACCTAAGCGCTAGATGCAACTTTGTAGGAGTAAGTATTTGGAGGCAGCTTTGAGCTCTGATTGGTACAGGCATTCCAGCAGGGTAACGCCGCCAACAGCAGAAGAAATCCACCCAGTAAGACACAAAAGCCACTGAAGTAGAATGCAGTGTTATACTCCTGCGTCCAGTCGTAAAACCAGCCTGCGGGTGAAAATAAGAGAGAAGCACATCAGTGAGGAGTTAAATGTAACACAGCACCGTAAATTAGAGAAAGATCATGTGAAGAAAAAAAAAAAACAAACCCAAAAAAGGCCAAATCTAAAATGCAGCTTGACCACTTAGACATGAAATGTGCTTTACATCAAAGCCAACACCAGAACACAATCAGCTTGGCCAGCTCAAGAAAAACAGGCTTTAATTTTTCTTGAAGATTTTGATTTCATCTTTCCATTGTTATTAGGACCAACTAGAACTACTCGCATGCAAATTAATTCTGTCTGGTCCTGAGAAGCTCATGTTCATTTTACAGTATCTGCCTTGACCTTACCTACAATTGGTGGTCCGAGGCTATTTCCAAGTCCAGCAAAGAACATCAATATCCCATACGCGTGAGTCAGCTTCTCAATTCCCACAGTCTTTGTTGTTACATACGGAAAAATCGACCAGTTCCCAGTCAGAAAACCCAAAATCCCAGAAAGCATCGCTAACGTAAGGTAACTTTTGGCAAATGGAATCGCAAACAAGGCCACTCCTGTCATTAGTAAGGTAGTTACGTATAGATATAAAGTGTTAACCCACTTAAAATCTGCCAGTATTCCTAAAGTAAGTTTGCCAACAGCGGTCATAATGCCTATAATGGAAATAAGGGGCATATAATAGTCATCTTCATTTATGTTTGCACTTCTTGCTACATCCTCCATGAGCAGAGAAGGAGGAAATCCACCAATATCAAAGAGTAAGATGGCAACAAAGAGAGCTGAAAATACTTTGTTCTTAAAAAGAACCACGGTTTCCTCCCAGTAGTTCAAATAGAGCTGCCACTTCCTTTTGGCGAGTTGCTTGCAGAAGTTTGTCTGTTCTACAACTTTCTTTTTGTAAGTGTCTTTCTCATTTACATTTATTGAGCTTAATACATTCTTATTTAAAATGCTATCCTGTTTGTAATCAGGCATATTGTTCGCACATTTTTCATCAACGTAGCCCTTTTCAAGGATGCTTATATTTTCTTCAACAGTCTTTTCTTTTTCATGGTAAACAAAATATTGATCTGGGACTTTGTCTACACATTTTTTTTCTGGTGGGGGGGAATCAGATGACTCCAATGGTCTCATTAGGCTGCCACACGCTAATATATTTAGAGACAGTGCACCAACTATTAGCAGACAACCATCCAGTCCGTAGAGATCAATAAGCTCTCTTTGCAGTGCTGCATATATAAAGAGTCCAACACTTGAGCCTATAAAAGGAAAATAAGATCAGTTTAAACTGAATAACTGAGAACATTCTTCAATACTAAAACTTCTGCATTTCAGCAGCTACAAATATACTGTCACAGGAGTGGTAAGTCATTTGTGCTCCTCTGTCCCCGGTCTAATGAACTGGTAAGTTATCGTCCCTCTTGAAGTTACAGTCTCTTTATTGAGTATGCACAAAATAAAAAGCCTTGCAAAATATCTGAACAATTTATGATGATTAACACTAGCAGACACCTTAGAAACAAGTAGGACCGATACTATATCTGATAAAAAACATCCAAGAACTATTAAAGGCATCCTTCTGCCATGCACTCGCATACATGTATCATTTCAGGTACCATTTTGAGTTAGCACAGTTAGAATTTCACACACCAACACTTTCCCCTTTGTCCTCCTCGCTGCCACCTTCCTCCTCTAAGGCAGGAACAGACCAGGGGTTCACCAAGAGCCCCCCTAGAAACAGCTTTTGGCTGCTTGGTGTTTAAGCAGGGGAACTTACATGGTGTGAGCTTACTCCAAAGGCATTTCTGAAGCTCTGCAGGGCCAAACATACATTTGAGAAATTTGGCTATTCAGAAGAAAACACTGAAGAGGAAGCAATTACTATGAATACTAGCATTTTATGCAATCCCACCAATTTAAAGAAAAAGCTCTTGGTTGAAGTGAGCATAGATCCATTGTAATCAATGTATGTCCACTCACAAATACAGAGCATTGTTTTTTCAGTCAATTTAAAGACAAACTTTAAATTAAAATGATTTGCTGAAGACTGTCTCTAGGTTATATTAAAGCCATTTATATACTCCAGTACTAAACATAGGAAAAAATAATTATAAAAATTCAGACTTGTTTTGTCTTGCAGGTACTAAAATTAAGCAGGGCTCAATAAGATCAGGCCAGGCCTTAAGGCAAACTACCTGGAATCCCAACAAAAGCCACTGAAAATGATTCCAAGGAACATTTCTGCAGAAGCTCCCCTTTATTCCACTGGTGTGGATCTGGCATTAATATCTCACAACACTGACGGTACTGACCAGGCCTCTCCTCACTAACAGCTACTTGAGAATTTTCCTTGTATTATCACAGTTTGCTTTCCTAGGACCTGTTTAACATACATGGACAAAAAGCTGGGACGAGCTTTTGGAAGATTTCAGAATTTAATCTCCTTTTAGACTGGAAATCAAAAAATATTGAGAATGTAAGCCCAAACTTCAACTACTCCTTTAAAGATATAGCTAATGTGAGGTTACGGTGATCCAGCACTTATATCCTGCATCTCCAATCTCTTTCACACCTCTGATCTTGTATAAGAAAGAAGAGGGAAAAGAGAGCTCTATGGAAAGTTTCCCCTCTTATTACCCATGGCATACAGCCCAAGATACTCATGAGTCTGCTTTCATTTTAGTGAATATCCTTTTCTCATCTATATGGATAACCCATACCATACACCTGGAAGTGTAGTTACTATTTTATCTGAAGCCTGATTTTATCTGTTCAGTGCTACCAATGTTTTGACTTAAGAAGTACTTCAGGAAGTAACTGAGGAAAAATATAATCTCCTGTTTTTTATCGCCAGGGTAATGGTAGCTGTATCAGAGTTGAAAAGTTAGAGAGAATGAGAATTAAAAGTCATACCCGTTGAAATCAGACCAAGTGCAAGGCCTCTGCGTTTGTCAAAATAGTGGCAAGTGATGGTAACTGTTGCGGTATACAAAAGGCCACATCCAAGCCCTTGAGAAAGAGAGTTAGAAATAGAGCATGCAACATACTCTGGGAAACGAATGCCCCTTTATATTCCCCAAATAATACAGTAGCATACCCTGGGCACAGAGGTATCTTTTAACTCTAGCTCAGCACCAGCCACACCTGCCTCATACTGACAGGGCCTTTAGGCTGCTTGCACTGTCCCACCTCCTTCTCCTCCAACCATCCCTGGCTACCGAACCTGCGTGGAGCAGGCTGGGTTTGAGGAGTTCACCAGCTCAGGTTCTGTGCTACGTGGAAGGGTTACATGGCTTTCAGCCCAGGGGCTGGCCCCAGAAAACAGCAGAGCTGCGTCTGTGTGGCAGCGTGCCCGAGCCAGCACGCTGCTGGGTCCCTGATGGCCAGCAAGGTGCCAGGATTCCTGACACAGTTAATCTGATAAACCACCCACAGCAGCCCTCTGCGGCACAGAGGGGCAGGTCACCACCTGCCAGGAGAACAGGACTTTCATGCCTTTAGGACAGCATTTTAGGTGCAATCCAGTTATGTGGAGAACAACATTGCTCCCTGATGATCCTTAATTTATCAAGTAAGAATGAGTACATAACAAAATTCCTGAAGAGATGTTATTCCTTTAAGACTGGCACTTCATGCCTGCAGAAGACCTGCTTGATTCCACCCCTTAAGTACAACCTCAGTTTCTACATCTCTAACAGTTGCGTCAACAGAGGATAAACTGTTTTCAAACCTTGATGAACGTAGGCATTGCCTTTATCTTTCACTACATGGTAACAGTCTGCCTGTGCGACACCCCTTCCCGAGCCAAAGTAAAGTATTCCTTGATAAATCAAGTCCCAGACTACCGCTGCCTCTGTGAATCAGTTTCCCATTTCAGATTCATAAACCAAGACTCAAGATAATAAAGATTAAGTCTCTATATGAAGGAGAGGTGTTTCTTACCAACAACAATCCCATATGAAATGTATAGAAAGTATATATTAGGTGCAAAACTGCTCATCATGAGGCCCCCGGCCACCATAAAGCCACTGAAAATTGCTACTGGTCTTGCTCCAAAAGATGACACACATATACTGCAGACAGGACCTAGAGGAAAAGCAAGAAAAACATTCCTAGTAAGTACCGGCACCAGTAAGAACTTCTAAAAAAATCTCAGTCTATGGAAATGTTTCTTGCGATAATTATTTAAACATATAATTATATTAAATAACAATTCAGAGTACTCATTTTTACCGGGTTCTTTAAAGGAGTCAGTTATAAAAACATACAAGATCAGGCTTGCAAGATTTTTGCTCAAGGAGAAACTGACATCAAGACCATGAAATGGTACCAAGGTTAGGAGGTAGAGAGGGAGCAAAACATTCTTTAAACACAGGATCATACATACATACTAGACTGTAACAGTGTCGCTGCACACCTAAGGACTTGTACAAAGGTTCTGAAAAGAATCTTCCTCTTTAAGTACCATAAGAAGTTAGACCACCAGCCAGGCTTTAACCAAGCGGGTATTTTTTCACAGAGCCCAAAACCCGTGTTTCAGAAAAGACAGTATCTGTATTCATCTTGATATGAGATTTATAGAACTGAAATGGAAAATAGTAACTTCTGATCATAATCATGGTAAGAATGCCACCTGGTGCTTACACAGAGGAAATATCTGCTGATATACCAGATAAAGACAAACAGTACTCTTCCCTAAGTTTCTAGGGAATTAAATACCTGGTAGTTAGTATTCTACCAAGTAACTGTTTACTACCTATCTTGGTTTCTACTGTAAACCTATGGAAACTAAAAGGCGTTTATTGAGAATGTCCAGACCAATGTTCATGAAGTTCGGAAGATGATTCTCCCTCTCTTTATCCCCTACCCCCCAATATTTCTTGGTTGGTTAGTTCTTCAAGAACAAAAGTGCAGGCAACATTCATACTATGCCTCTACTCAGCCAGTTCTCCCCTCACAGAAGTTGTAGAACAAGCACTTATTTTCAGTTGTGTGACCTGGAATACACCTTTTAGTCTGAAGTAGTGTGCAAGCTTGGTGCCTTGCATAAATAAGCAACCAGCAAAGGACTTGGCTTGCAAAAGACAATCTCTCATCTGAACCCCTGAAGTTCCAAACGTTCATTCATAGACTTATATATTAGCCCCAAGATCCTAAACTCAGCAACTCTGAGATTAGAAGTTAGATACACAGATGAATGGCGTTACTTAAAAACCAACAAAAATACCTCTCACTACCTTTGTATCTCACTCGCAGCAATACAAAGACGCTCCACGGTCTATACAACCTGCAAAAGCAGTAACTTTGGAGTCTGCTGTTTGTTAAGGTTGGTCCTCCCTGACTCACACATGACTGAGATTCCCAACAGATGGGAGGTGAGCCCAGAGAGGTGATATGAGGTGAACAACAGTTGGAGCTGAGGACGGTGCTTGCCTGGGTTTGCAGACAGGAGCTAGCAGCTGGGAATGTAGGCGAGATTTTCGTGTGGTTACCAGCCATGGGACAAGCAGTTCTGGCAGGCAGGAGCACAGACTCGTTAGCAGGTGAAACGATTCTCAAAGGCAAGGCAGGTCAGAACTTTTGCCCAATGTAAGAGCTATTTGTCTAGGGAACACAAAGGGAAGCAAGTCTGAATCGGGGCTTATCCAGACAAAGAGAGTTAAAGAAGAATCGAGAAAAGTCTTCTGAGGAAGTGGGGTTTATTTGGATTTTGGAAATGATGAAAAAGGAAGATATAAGTGCTCAGTGCTTCTCAAGAGTCAGCACGCTGTGGGAATGAAAGCTGGCCAGAATAACTTGGGCAGAGTAACTTGCCGAGAACAAAAGCTGAGAGTGTTAGATCATTGCTGATTCTTAGAATTAATTACTAGAACTGGCAAATTAAGATTGGTATGTTTCCTAAAACCACAGGATTTAAAAATAAACAAAGGATTGAATCTGTATTACATAAAAAATTCTTCTACACTAAAAGAACACTAGGTAGTGATAACATAATTCAATTAAGCAGAGGAATTTGCACTCTTTCTGTTCTTTACTTCTCACCCACTACCTTGCTAAAACAATGATTTCCCTTCCACTTGCTCTCTCTATTTCAACACAACTGCTTTCAGAAGGTCTCTGTCCAGCCTGGGGTGGTGGTACTGGTACAGACTGCACTGATGGCTACTAGAGGATCCGAGGTAAAGCTGGACCCTCTGACCCCAAGCCAGAACAAGGGAGACACAGAGCTGAAAAACATGTCTTCGTAATCTGACAAGGACACTCTCCTCTGGAACACCATCAAAAGCACTTCTGACAGGGTCCAAGGAGATGCTCTTCCAGCGTCTCCCACTTACAAAAAATAATCCCAAAGGAGAACAGAAAGTACAAAGAGATCTTTTTGCTCTGACATGGAAAACAACCTGCACAAAACTGAAGAACCTGCTCCAATAAGCTCAGTATTAATGTGTCATCTCACGCAGCAAGAGATCTGGCAGCTCGGCAATGACCCTGTTTATAAGAAGGAGCGCCAGTATAAGTATTAAAATAGTTATTATACATCTCCAGGATGAGAAGAAAAACAGCTCCATCTTCCCCTTCACACTAGGCCCTACTTTCACACTCCCCTCATCATACTGCTAGAAAATAAAAGTCACAAAAGAAAACCCCCATGACACTCAGCATCTTTGTTCTTTTCCCTGCCTCCTTGCATTCCTTCTCTTTCTCTGTTTCCCAAAGAGCTGGCATTTTTTTCCCACCAGGCACAGTACCTTTGGTTATTACCATGGTATTTGCACAGGAGTTCACTGTACACAAACATGTTATTCTCTACAAGTAATTCAAGCACAATGGGTTCAAGGCAGTTAATTCTGGTCAAACATCCAACTTTCCCAGAGTGGGACTGAGACTTGCTCTGTGAACTCCTGCCCTGTGGATTTTGTTCAAAGTGGACATTCTGAAGAATATAAGAGTCTACGTACCGCCGCATAGGAAACAGCTCCTCAGGCAGTAGAAGGGTTTTCGTTTAGTTGACTCTCTTTCAGAACGATCCTTCTACCGACAATGTATTTCTCACCGTAACGTGAACAACATAAAAATAAAATCCCAGTGGCAATCCTCAATAGTAAGCATGGAAAATGGCTTTTAAGCCAGCATTTTCATCAGTTTGCCAAGCAGCTCCAGGGGTTAGCACTGGTATTAGAATAATATTTCAAGACATTGATAAATATTTACCTCTTTTATAAATAAAATCCCTGGGGCTTTTTTTTATTCCAAATGATGTACCTTAAAACTAGATCAAACTCTATCAAAAAAAGATGCCAGCCCAGTTTATAAGAATGACAGCTACCTCTAGGAAGAAAACCATATTGTTCTGAAAGACTTAGAAGCCAGCACAGGCACAGCCACTGCTCTTCTGCACAGAACCTGTCAAGGCTCAGCAGCCTGTAATACAATTATCAGGCTCTGCAGGGGAGCAGTCAAGAAGATCCTTAGACAAAATGGGAAGAAGCAGCAGAAAGAAGATGGGCTTTCACAGTAGATCTTTATGCAGAGAGACCAAAGAGGAAGAACTCATAGGAGGAGTCATTTATATATTGATATTTTCATTAAGATTTTTTTGAATAAAAGACTTTACCCTCAGTGAGACCTGGATGCGACATTGAGTCCTTCCTGAGATGTGAAAACAAGCCATCTGCTGCTTACACAGGAACTTTATAACTACCGCGATCTTCTGACCTTCTGACAAGTACAAAGTTGTTTTGTTTAACGGACATCAAGAACTAACTCTCTTCCTCAATCTTTTCACATGAAGAGAAAAATTCTGCAAACTAACACTCCCTTCCTCCACTCACCCATCTCAAGGGTCCTCCCTCCTTCACCTCATACACACACAAAACCTTTTGCTAAACCAACAATACTGGATAACTGAGGTCTTTTTCCTACCAGTTGCATTAATGTGACCCACCCTACTTGTTGGTATCTGTCCGAGCCTGTTGAAACTGTAGAGTAGAAACAGTGCTCAGTGGTACAGTGGACTGTACCTAAAACCCACTGGACAGAACACAAGAATATTTTTTGCATATTAAATGCATTTCTAAAACCTGGTCATAGTAAATATAATATTCTCCAAGTGTTTGTACTTTGGATAAGAATATAGATCAGAAAAAGCCTTTTTACACTGGACAGCAACCCACTCCCAACTGGTTGAAAGGAGTGCTCCTTTCTGATAAAGTTATTAAATGAACTGGGTTCCTCTTGAGAGGAATCTTTGGGACACGCTCCCCCCAAACTATGTAGAGCTTCCATAGTTTACAGCGGGGTCTATCTACGTGCGAGGTTTTTTGTCCAAAAATATGTAGGTGCTGCAAAGGGGTTTTTTTACAGTTGTAAAAATATTGCTTGAAATCACAAAATTAAGCTTTTTAAACATTTAACACCAAATGCCTCAGACTAGCAGAAACATCCCACTAATTTATCAAGACATGCCTTTCAAGGGAGAATCTTCCCTTTGTTCTTTCTCCATTAATAAAGGGGAGTGGGAATGGGAGACATATTGCTGGTGTCTCCTGCTATGCCAAATACTGTGAAGTCAACTCCTATTATAAACAGCTGTGGTGCCAATTACAGGCACCGAGGTCTTTGTTTTGCTTTTAACAAGCGTAACACGGATCAAATTTAATTTCAGGGTCGAAATGGATGTAAAATTAAGAAGACTTGGTGCAGGAGAAACACATGATTTTCAACAACATAATAAATATCCTCCTCTGGCCTGTTTTAGTAGGGGAAACACGCTAAGCTCTTTCAATTTCTTCCTATGCAACAAGCCCTACATCATCCATGGAGCCACGTGCCGCCTCGCCGGTAGCCTGACCAGCATTATGACACCTAATATTGCATAGGAGGTCTCACCACTGCCCTGAGCAATAACACTGATGCTTTTCTTTCACTGTTTTAGGCACATTCATTTCTTCCAATACACTGTAAGGTCACATCACAGAAAGTTATAGCTCAAGTCATCCTGCAAGGGAGAGATCAACCAGGTCCCTGTCCCATTTGCTTTTCCAGCTGATGAGCTGGACAGTCCAGCTCGGGGCTGAACACTGGCCTTAGCAATGCTGTCTGTGCTGCAAGCTAGCGGACAGAAATTGAACACCAAACAGCCAGGAAATTCATCTGAATAAACAAGGTGCTGTACTGGGTTTCTATGTCTCGAGTCTAAGTTTAGCTCTCACGCAAGTCAGAAGTAAACACTGTAGAAAGGATATCAATACAGCAAATGTGAAAGGGCTCACCAGCATCAGCTACTTCAAAAAATGTTTAAGACTGCATGTACAGAGAGAAGAGGAGAAGACACACCGAACTTTTTCTGTGCCAGCTGGCATACATATAAGGACATTCTCTTCTTTTTGGTGAAATTACAGTACTAATATAGCAAAGTCACTGGACCTGCCTTCCACTGTTACAGAAGCTAGCTAATGTGATTTCCAGTGCTATCAATGAGAAAAGTCTTCCTTAGGAAAATGGACACTAACTTATTTCCTGTATGTAGCTGCAAATCTACCATAACTGCCATTCTTTTTCCAGTCTGGCATCTACAGCTTCAGAAAGGTGATGTTAAGTTGGAAAGGGCTCACAGAAGAGTCTTAATGGCTGTTCAGAAGAGCCTTAATTAAAAGAGTGGAAGTCTCTTGTATCAGTGGCAAAAAGACTGTATCAAGGCACAGGCTTAAAAGAAAATTTAGAAGTAATTTGATTGCAGGCTCTAGACATACACCACACTTATTCAGAACCACTGCAAAATATACCACTTAAAGATAACATTATTCATCAGCTGAAAATTAAAACTAAGCAATTTGTATCATAAGATTACATACTTTTAAGGAGCAAATTAACTACTGAGGGAAGTTGGAGAGCTGGAGCATGGAGAATGCACTAAACAAACATGTTCTAAATCAAAGGAGAATTACAGTATTTTCTGCATGCACCATGGATTGCTCTAAGAGTACCAATACTTGAAAATATGTCTTTGGATAACTAGATCAGAGACTGGAAAACAAAATAAAGGAGAAGAAGGGAAAGAAGAACAAATACTAGAAGAGCCAAGTTAGGAACAGCAAAAGGCAAGGGGACTACTGAAAGACTTTGGGGTGAAGCTATCCTGTTACTAGCATTCACACATGCAATATTGCTGCTGAAATCAGCTTGCTTGGGGAGATTAAGTTATTAAGTTACAGATAACGTCTTTTCACATACATGAAAACATGCTAATGTAGGAAAATTCAATTAGCCCGATCATCTACTTAACAAAGGCTACAACATACAATGGTCCCACCTGGCCTATAACACTGGAACCTGCAATAGCAGAAATAAGAACAGAAGCAAGTTCTCTTTTCCTATACTCATGAAAAGGGCCTAACTTTGCGATGTGTTATATCAGTGGTTTTACACTGAAAACACGTACGTTCTTTACACTAGTGACTAGGTCTGAAAAAGGCCTGGTATGAAAGCTGCATGAAAAATTGTAACTTGTCAAGAGCATTCTAGTTTTAGGTAGAGGTTATGATACTTACAGGATCCCTTCAACAAGTTTACTTTAAGTAAAGTTACCATTAAGTTCAGATCCCAGCTTGATAAGACAGTGGGATCCTCCATTTCAGGTAAAGCAGGGAACATATATTTTGTTTTCAGTCAACTCTGATAACATCAATGCAATTAAAAGACCCTCACTGTACTTTTCTTTGAAGGCATTAAAAATAAGAATGATTATTAAGCTTCCAAATCCCAAACTGAAAGAATAAAAGTACAATGACAGACAACATTCCTCCTAACCCGTCAAAATTTCAAGTAATTTAATCATTCCATACCAAAATCAATTACAATAGTACCTTTTATTTGTATTATTCAGTCACAGAAGTTTCCGTTTGCTGTAAAGCACACTACTGACAATTGCTCACAGTGGCAAGACAGAGGGCACTAAGAAATCTGGAAACTAGCATGGTGCTGACAGACAAGAGACGGGGCTGAGGCTCTTGTCAAAGGAGTGAGCCAGAGACTTCTGGTCTCCAGGGAGAAGGTTTTTCTTCACCCCTTCTCTTGTAATCCCCTTCTGCCTACTTTTTCTTCGGTAACTATCTTGTTTAGCCTTCCCCCCCGCCCTTCATTCTCTCACTCAAGTTCATTTAGGTCTTGATCTGTTAATAATAGGAGTTAATGCCCTTCAAGTAGGAAAATAAAAAAGTATGATGGAAGTGCAGTTTACAGTCCTTTGCCCAGTTACACCCTGGGACTGAATATAGTGTTCTTGTGGTTAATGATAGACCTGCCTTTGTCCATTTCTATTCTGCCTAGTAATATAAAAACCTAACACAAGCATGACACCAGTATTTGGCCAGTTATAGTGCCACACAAAGCAGTGGTCTTTGTTCAGGTCTGTATCACTATTTGAACGTCAACTTTCTTTTAAGGAGAGATTTCCTCAGAATCCTGAGCTGCATTGTGTCCATTAAGCTGCATAATTGCTTTTGCCTGTAGCAATTTCTCTGCTGACAGGCAATTTTTTCCAGATTCAGCAAAAAGATAATAGTTCCCATGGTGAATCTTTGAAAAACAGAAGTTAGTGATACTACCCAGTACAATACCCATGCTCGATATTAAAACAACAACAACAAAATAGATCTATGGACTTTCAAAGTGGTGTTTTATTTCCCTAAAACCCTGCTGTTACTCTCCAAGTGACAATGTCTTACTAAAGAAAAGCTTCCAGTAAAGTTGTTTTATTTAATGCCACTGTTATCCATAACTTTCCAGGCTTCAAAAGGAGTTTTTTCTCAAACAAACAGTGGAAAAGAGCCCTAACGGGTGGGTTTACTTCTAGAGCTGAAAAATGAGTAACTGGTTTATTAATTTATTTTTTTTTCCTTAAAGCACTTGAAACATTTCAGACTAACAGTTTGCTCTGATTTTAAAGATACTAATGTAAATGTTAGTCTTAAAGCCTCGTTAAAAAAAAAATCCCATCAACAAAATTACCATTCAGTTTCCCAGACAGGGTTTGGTTTTTCTAGTTTATTCAAATACAGTAGTTTTGAATTTTCTAAGGATAATATTTTTGTTGCTCTTTTATGATTATATTGTTTTGGTTTATGGATAGTGGAACTACAACTGTAATCTTCTTACCAGTCTTGACCTAAAACAAAAATGCACCATCTTCATTCTATCATTTGCAGCTGTCTTTAATATAATTCCAAAAGCATGCACAGATGAAAGCATCTATAAGAAAGAAATGTTTCAATTTAAGATAGATCCTGCATCTACACTTACTGGCAAGCAATCCGATGCCATTTGCGAGTGATCCAACCCAAGCAGTCTTGCCTTTCCCTTCTCCAAAAGCATCCAGCCATTCTAAATACAAGACTCCCACCGCCAGCGGCGATCCATAACACAAGAACTGAGTAAAGAAGGAAACGACAACGATCACCCAGCCCCAGCCACCATCTGGTGGTTTCTGAAATACCATCTTGTCAGATGAGTGCAGATGGACAGGCAGAACCTGTGTAAACAAAAGACAAACAGAACAGAGCATGAGAAAAGTGGCTGACTTAAGTTTGCTAATACAAGTGAGCTGTACAGAGAAGTAGACATTCAAATAGAGGCTTATTTCAACCATCCTTCAAGAAATATATGCAACACAGCATACAAGCAATGAAAATTCGTTACCATTTGGTACTTCTCAATAACACAGGAGCAGTATACAAAGCATTAATAAGTCATACGTAAATCAGCACTGCATTACAGAAAGGGGGAACATTTCATTTTCTAAGTGTTAAATAGGCTTTGTAAAGACCTCAGGCATTAATATCTGCCACAGTTGAACGAGAACCACATGGCCACCAGCTGTTAAGCCCTCAGATATCCTGATGAGGCATATGGGCTTGAAGGACAAGAAAAGCTGCAAGTATAAAACAATCCCAATAAATAATTTAGGATTAAAAAAAAAAAAAAAACCATAAGTATAAAAATATTAGTTTTAGGTCCAAAAAAAAAAAAAAAAAAAATCTCTACTTAGTTGTAATCTCAGCATAATACCTTGCAGTTTAGCAAGGTGTTTGCCACTAGATAGTGTACTCTGGGAGGGTCAGGCCAAGAGGAAGACTGACATTCTGGAAATAGTTCAACAGTTCAAATACTCTGCTCTGTCAACAAGGTAATGTGTAGAGGAGTGATGCATCCAAAAATCACTTTGTACATATTAGTGAGTGAAGTGAGTTCTAAAACCGTGTACAGGTGTTGGCTTATATGCCCAGACATGACAGTATTAAACACACACACAAAAATCTCCTATAACCTGTTACAGTGTCCGCTCTCTGCACAGTTTGCACACAACACCCTTCCCCAAACTGGCACTCTCTTCTTGGACTCCATAAATACCACCTTACTCTTTTGCATGGCAAAATCCATCACCTATGCATCTATGGTTTTAAATAACTGACTGTCCTCACACCTTTTCAAGACTAGTTTGTGAATATAGGGACTGATGCCCCTAACATCTAGCAAAGAATTTAGAAGTTTCCAGGCAAAACTGCTTTGGAGTTTGGATGACTCCCATGATACATGAGTCCCTATGCACACAACTAACCTGCCCTCCCTCTCTACAGGGAGCAATCTGCCGAAGCGATGATCACAAAACCCATGTTCTGTTCCTGGCTCTGTCACTAGCCAGACGTGTGATTCTCAACAATTTTATTTCCTTTACCCTGTAAGACAGAAACAGATAAGATCTTACCCTGTTTTCTTCGTGAAATACTCTCAAGGACCATCTCCACACTACAGCTCATGCATTAAGACTGCTGCAGTAACAGTTCTGCTCTTGGAGACCCCAAGAGGCAAAGCAGAAAAATAAACGGGTCTCACTGCCTCTTTGGCTTACAATCGAGAAGAGATGGAGTCCTTCAACTTTTCAGTGAAAGGAAGAAAGTTACTGCTTTATAGAAGCAATGGTGTAATCGAGTAGATGATAACAGAACTTCCATTCAAGCTCCCCGTACTCATTGATCGGGCAATTTTTAAGAATTTATGTTGAAAACATGCAAAAAAGCTGCAGTATAAAATTTAGAGGAATAATTACTATAGAGACATGAAAAAGGCCAGTTCTAGTTTACAGACACACTTAAATGTTACTTCGAGGGTAGATACTTACAGATGATGACAGAAAAGTCCTTCAGCTCCCTACAAACGTACCTTCAGGCAGCGACTCTACCTGCAGAGAAAGAGCAGCAAGTTTTCAGCCGAAGTATCACTGCAACAGTGAACACAACTCTGAAAAACTGGTGTCTTCACATTAAGTTTCTTCCTTTTAATAACTTTTCAGAGGAACTGCAGAAGTAATCAAGTTATCTCAGTGGAGAAATACTGTTCCCCCCTCAATTAATTAAGAGCTGACAGCAGCCTTGAGCTCCAAACTAGCAAAAACATTGTCTACTAATGTAAAGTAAACTTTGATGTTCTAGGTCCTTTAGGAGTGATTTACAGTTTTAACATACTGACAGTCCTTCAAGATGCAGTATTTCCAGTTACAAATGTTACAAAGTTATATGTTTCAGTTATAAATGTAAGCTCTGGCTTATTTCCTCAAATGTCTGGTAAGCGTCCCTTGATTACATCAGATGCAAGGGTGACAGCTGGGACAGACAGAAATCATACCATACTGTAAGGTATCACAGCATTAAAAAGTTGCTTACAGGTACTTTCCTGCAACAATAACCTTTATAAAAAAGGGGAACCCCGTATTTCTACACAAAATATTTGAACTATATGTATGCAGTCACAAAAAGAGCTGACATATGCATCTCTCCGTGCATTAAATAAGCGTCACTTGGTTTGTTTTGTCCCTGACTGGACTAAAAATGGTGGAAATAACTAACAGCTTCAAGAAAAGACACTTCCACTGAGACAAAGCAAGGAAGTTTTCCGAAACCCACTAAAATAATGGAAATAGACAGTGAATAATCCCAACTCGTATTTGTTTAAAAACTAATCTTTAGAAAACAAACACATTTTAGCCATTATATTGATTTCCACTATACTGACGCCCTAAGATTTGGCACAGAGACAACTCTGAGTTCAGTTCTGCTATTTTGAACATTTGATGGGGAGGAAGAGAGGGCAGGGCAGAAGAGGAAAAAAGTTTTCGTAGTCTTAGGTCACATAGTCTTTTCTAATAGAAAAACTAAAAAAACCTCTGGATCAGTTCCTCATCTGATGCAAGTCCGTACAGCTTTATTGACTTTAACCAACCGCTCCCAACTTACGGCAAGAAAAGAGCTGACCTCCTACATCCTGCCACCTCCTATTTTGCACCACATATCTCTTTTGCACCTTTTAGCCAAATAACAGGATTTTAGGTAGCAAAAACATCTCTATTTTCTAAACACTTCAAGCCATTTGCAGTCTACAATTGTCAAGCAGAAAGTGAAAACCACCATCATTTCCCCCCCCCCAGAAATCGTCCTCAAAGGGAAAACAGATCTACAAAGTCCCAGAGTTTGTTTTTAAGAGCCAACGTGACCTGGCTTTCCTTCCCTTTCTTGCAGGTTGCTCCTTCACCTCATGCCACTGTGTGCCTGTTACCTAAAACAAGGCGTGTTTTCTAACATCCCTGAAGGCACAAGTCCTGTTGAAGGGAGCACGCGAGCTGAGAGCCCCGTGCAAGGAGCCCGTTCCACAGAGCCCTCTGCTACGACACATGGTTAAAGATGTCCCAGTCAACCAAAGTGCTCCTGGGACAGTGGATATCAATACACCTTTTAGTGGTACATTATTTAATGCTTCCCTGAAAATGACAAGTTGCAGCATAAAAGCTTAGTAGCATGGACAAGAGCCGACAGCAGGAACTAAACCTTTGCTACTCCCAGCACTGCCTGCATGGGCATTGAATCTGTGCGTCAACTTGGGAGGGATCCAAAGTGCCTTGCACTATTTTCTATCTGTGTGGAAGGAGGACACAGACTGTATAGATACATGCAATCATCGAAAATAAAGAAGCAGAAACAGACACAGAAAAGAGCACTTAACAGTTTTGTTTTCTCTTGGAACCAGCCAGGAAGACTTGTGTGATCCTGGAAAGAGATGAACAACCATGGGTTTAAGATCCAGGTGGGAACCATTTCACAAACCTTACTGTTCACAAAACCTAAGGATGTTGTTTCAGACTCCAGGAAGCCTAGTCACTTCAAAAATACCGATATGGAGAAATGAGGTATAAAGAATTAAACAGTAACTTTGGTCAGAAAAAGCTTTTCAGTGAGTTGTACTCACTGCGAATAAGAATCAGAGGAAGAGAGCTGCTTGATGAAAGCCTTTACCAACAATAACACAAAGAAACCCTAGAGAACAAACTGAACAACAACAGTTTTAATGTGGAAAGAGAGAGGTGTTTGGCTGCAACTGTTTTCTTTTATCTAAGCAGCTTTATCACAATATCAAGCTCTTTTTCTATAAATCTTGAGATTTGGCTTAAAGATGACAGAGGAGCACAAAAAAAGAATTGGTCTAAAGAACACGAATACAACTGAAACATTAGCCCTCAGCACAGAAACTTGTATTAATCTGTGGCAAAGGGAATCTTGAGAAAGACAGTAGCAATAAGATTGTTTCTGGCTTGTTATTTGTGCAACCGGAGTCTGGTTAAGAATGCTGCTTTCTGCGAGCAGCACATGGCTGCAAAGAAAGCCGATGTCAGCAGAATCACTGTGTGATTAACACTCAGCTATTCCAGTTTTGCAAGGCACTGGTACAAATTAAGACAGTACCAGCCAGAATGGCAACATCCCATAAGCTGAACTAGATTTCACGTAAATTTCTATTTATTTTTCAGGCAACATTCTTCCAATTATCACCTGAAGTTTCTGCTGCCCTTAGCTTGCAAGTAACACCTAGAGCGTTACAGCAGCAGTAATACGTTACAGTTGTTTTTAACGTGCTCCTATCCAAACATCTGCATGTGTACTGACATGACGGTATAAGCATTGTACTAAACGCACGGAAAAAGACGCATCTGTACTTTGATGACATCAGACTTTAACTCATGTTCTAACTACAGCATCTCCCCACGTTTAAATATTTGTCCAAGTTCTTTCACACTGAATATATGCATTTCCCTCTCAGTTCTCAGCATTCAGGTCTACCTATTTCTCGTGCTCCTCTACTTTCCCTTTTGTAAGTTATGCAAGAGGCTCATCAACAGAAATATTTCCTTCCATTTCTGCCTGACAAGGGAAGAAGTGTGGAGTTTAAAACAAAACAAAATACCAGAAAAAAAACTTAGCAATGACATAATAAAGTTTTTCCATTGTGCAAAATAAGTTCACATAAAGAAGCATCAGCCAGGGCAGCAGATAAACCCGCCAGCTTTGTACAAATCTGTCATCTCAGCAGAACCAGTCCTACCTGTTTCCAGAGGCTCACTGCCCCAGAGTGGATGGAAACCGCTTCCCCCCTCCACCCCCACAAGTACAACTGCCCGTCGGACACCAGCACGCATCCATACAGACAGATGTAAGCCGGCGCTGCTACAAACCACCAGCCAACTTGATTTACCAGAGGAGAACTCCTCTGCAAAACGAGAGCGCGGCGTGCGCCGCCTTACGCATCACAACCTGCGAGGGCTCCCCTGGGCGTCCGCTCTCTCAACCGGTCCGTGCCCCTCGGCCAGGTCCTCCGTGGGGATGGATGGGCTCTTATAGCCCCCAGCTCGCCTCGCCTCTCCCCACGCCCCCGGGGGCCAGCCCACACCCCCGCTCCAGAGGACTGTTACACATTGACGCCTTCCACCTCCAGACCCACTTTGACGGGAAGCGCTCATCCGCGCAGCAACGTGCGCCAAGAGGCGACTGAAGGTCGCCCTCGCTGGCCCGATGCCACGCACACGGCAAGACAGGGTCGCACCACGCCGCCCCGCTCCCGGGCAGCCGTGGCCTGCGAGACAGGCAGCCTGCAACGGGCACGCACCGATGCTGGTCGGTGCCCACCGCCCTGTGCCCACAGCGGGCGCTGACACCACAACACCGCCGGGAGCCCACAGCGGACGCCAACAGGCGCCCACAAGGGACACCGGGAGGCACCGGCAGCCAACACCAAGGGGTGCTCAGAGCGGGCACTGAGGGGCGGACGTCGACAGGCACCACAAGGGACACTGCCGCCCCGGCGGGCACCCAGGGGCCATGGCAGGTCCTGAGCCAGCTCCTTTCCCCGAAGCCCGGGCATTGCGGAGGCCCCCGCAGAGCCCGCTCAGGGCCACCGGCCTGGCCCGGCCGCCCCCCGCACCGACACCCGGGGCCCGGACAGCCCCGCGAGGCCTCCCGCCGGAGCGCCGCGCCGAGCCGGGCCGGGTGGCGGCGGCCCCGGCCCCGGCGGGGGACCCCACCGCCCCCCGCCGCGGCTCCCGCCGCCCCGGCCCGGCCCCCTCGCTCCCCTCACCCGCGGCCCGGCGGCGCCCCGCGCGGGCGCCCCGCGTCCCCCCACGGCCCGGCCGAAGCCCGGGTGCCCCCGAGGCGGCGCCGTCCCCGTTACCTGCGCCCCGCGCCGGCAGCAGCGGGCGGCCCGCGGGGCGGGGGCGGCCGGGCGGGGGGCAGGAGCCGCCCCCGGCGAGCCGGGGCAGCCCCGCATCCCCGGCGCGGCGCGGCGGGGCGGGGCGCGGCCGCGGCCGGTGCCGGCACGAACCGGTTGTAACTCGGGCGGGGGGGGGCGGGGAGCCGCCGGGGACCGCCACCGCCGCCGCCCGCAGCCCCGGGGCGGGGGGGCCGCCCCGGCCGCCGGCCCGGCTCCCGCCCTCGCCCCTCCGGGCAGGCGTGGGGCGGCCGCTCACCCCTCGGCCTCACCTCCGTCGCGGACCCCTGCCCTCCTCCTCCTGCTCCGCGGGCGGACCCCGGCCTCGCCGCCTCCCTCCGCCCCGCTCTCGCCGGGGAGAGGCGGACCCCGGGCGGCCGCAGCGGAGCCGGGGCCGGGGCCGCCCTCGTTGCCCGCGCAGCGGCGGGGCCGCGGGGGAGCGGCTCTCACCGTGGCGCCCCGCCGCCCCACCCGCCGGCTGCCCCTGCCCGTCCCCGGCGCCAGCCCCCCCGCCCTTGGAGAGGGCCTGCCTCCAAGGCACGATAAAAGCCCCCTACCACCCTCCCCCGCTCCTTTTATTCGCACGCCCACGCTGAAGCCCGGAGGGCAGGAGCAGGACCGCAGCTCCTTCAGGCACGCTGCAGCGGCTTGAACCTGCTCGGGTACCAAAGGCAGCGTAACCGCTGCAGGACGGGGATGGGCGCTGGCTCCTCGCCAGCACCGTTGCCCAAAGGCCACAAACTTGCACTGCAAACAGCGACGCAGGCAGCGTTGGCGCAGCACTGCTACCCCAGCCTGCTAGCTCAGGTAAGAGACAGCTCACTTCTGGATCGGCGTAGCCACTGCCTTTAGAGGCAGTCTCATTAGAGCCCCAGCCCGGATCAGTGTGCATGGCACGTACAGCGCTGTTAGACATGACAAGGTAGCTGTCAACTCACGCAAGTTCAGCCGCCTGCAACTTTCACCCTCCAGACTGCAAAATCTGTTGCAGAAGCTGATTGAATACTCAGCAAGTATCAGGCTCTACCCTTGGCTGGCTGTTCAGTGTGACAGCTCTGCTGCTACTTCTACCCAGTTAGGTCAGCTCAGGTACCCACACAAGCTGCAAGGAGAAATACAAACATCACCAGAGTTGAGTGAAATTCTGAGAGTTGAAATAGTCCTAGAGCTGAAATTCTGAAGCAATCTCAGATGTTTACAGCCTGTGCAGTTCCTACAGGTATGGCATAACTCCCGTTTCAGACCTGCAGTCCAGATTTACTCCTCCGTGCAATATTTACAAAGGTTCATGAACTTCAAGTATCTTTTAAAGTGCCTAGATCCACCTCACAGTGTTCAGGCAAATATTAAAATGGATACTTGCTACTGGAAGGACTGACAGAAGAATGATACAAATTCAAGACTCGCTTCTAAGATATCTCTGAAGTGAGAAGGCCTCAGCTGGCATATGGTTGAGTTTTGGCTATCTCATGTCAAAAAGGGCAGCCAACTGAAAAGAAAAAAAGAGAACAGGATCTATCAGAGCTCTAGAAAACCGGTCCGGGAAGGGGAACTAAAATAAATGGCACTTAACCTAGAGAGAAGGCAGAGGGGAAACATAATGACATTCTTCAAGAACTATAAGGAGTTATTGCAAAGAGAAAGGAATGGATTGTTTTGCTTACACACTAGACAACTAAAAGAGGTGACTGGGCTTAAACTCCATCAAGAGAGATTGTTTTAGATATTAGGAAAAGCAAGGCTAGCTTGGTACTAGCAGAGATTTCTTCAGGAGTGCACAGCATTTTGGGAACACATGTGCACTGGATTGCTGAAACAAGAAATGACTGAAGACAGCTGCTGAGATAGTAAACAGCCTCCCTTTACTTTGATCACTTCCTAGGCTCCAGGACACAGGCTGAAATCGAAAGACTAACTGAAATCTTTCCATAGCCACACAAGAGATGGCTGGAAAATAACAATTCTGAAACAACCGTTTGAGATGTGCTGTTTCCTACACTTCAATACAAAACTAATAAATACGATAAAAACCTTCTTGCATACAGGCGCATATAAAGCTCCAGTTTCCATTACAGTGCTTGATATAAGTGTTTTGCTTGTTGAGTTCTACAGAAGCTTAAAAACCAATGCTGCGGGGTAAAATTAAGCACAGGACATTTCACTCTAGCAAAATTGGTTACGAGCATCTGAAAAAACAGTGAAGAAGAATATTCATGTATTCACAAGTAGTCATTAGACTGCTGCATACAACAAGCTTGGGGTTCATAATGGTTTATCTATACAGAAACACTCAGAAGAGTTAAGGCGTATCAGTTACAGCATATACTGAAATACACTGGGTCTTTATGCAGAGGAAGCAGTCCTAGCCAGATGCAAGCCGACTTTAGATCCCAGGCAGCTTTGGACCTGAATGAGAAACCCCACTTGAGAATTAAAATGCACTTTAAATGAATACATAGTGATCCTAATTGCTTTGCTTTAACTTCTCTAGATGCCCTCCTGATGACAAGTCCTCCGCTTTTAATTAACTCGCTTTTCATACGAACATGCCAGTCAAGCGCATACCATAATTTTGAGAGAGCAACCTTGCTGGCAAAAGACAGACCTGTGAAAACAAGCCACAGAAACAAAAGGCTAGAGGAAAAAGTCCCTCCTCTGTGTCTCCTTTGTCCTTGGTTTCATAACAAGCAACGCAGCTCCCTCCAACTCTAGGTTTCTGCTCACTCAGCCTACAGTATTTTGGCAACTGCCATTTGGCTTAGATTTCAAATCACTGATTAATCTTCTCATTTCTTTACTTCAGAAACCCTTCCTGCAGGACCTTCAAAGGCAAATGAATTATAACAGTGCCATAGCCACACCTTTCATAACCATGCTTTTGTCTCACACACCACCAGAATATTCTTAAACCTTCGCTTTAGAATCGAAAATTAAGGGAAACATTGAATAATGCCTAGAAACCCCTCCCTCCCTCAGCCTCTGGGGTTTAAGAAGCCAAAGGATAAAGGTACTTACATAGCATGGCCAGGAATGAGAGCAGCACCTAGTTAAAAAGTTACCTTATTTGTGGTGAGCCATGGTTGCAGGATGAGCAATTCTAGGTCACTAGCAGCTACTTCGGCATACGGATGATCTAGAAACGTTCTCTGCTCTACAGATGGTGCAGCAGCATCAGTTCCTGAGGGTACAGAGAGGAAATTTAGACGGTATTCATACAGCCATCCTGGAAGGGGTCCTTCCTGGCAAGGAACACAGCCGGCATGCTGAATGCTCCAAAACTGATCAAAAAGGAATTATCATCCTGGGGAAAATGGGGGGGGCGGGAGGGATGGTTGGGGTTTTTTTTGGTTTTGTTTTTTTTTGTTTGTTTGTTTTTGTTTTGGTGTTTGGTTTGGTTGGATTTTGCATGTTTTTTCGTTGTTTTGGTTTGTTTGTTTGTTTTTTTAAAGCAGAAGGTACATAATCTATAATGGAGGAAAATCTCAAAACATAAAACAATTCTAAATATTTGATCAACTACTGTCCTATAACCTGTGGTCCAGATTGGGAAGCATCCTTTTGTACATTTGCATTCTTTACGCAATCTGCATAGGGGAAGAGACTCTGGAATGAACAGGCCAAGCTAATACGTCCAAAGTTCTTTGTCATCTTAGGTGTTTTGTTAACTTGCTTGTGGAAAATGTCCATTAATGATTAAAGGGGAAAAAAGGTGAGGAAAGCAATCAGTGGTTTGACTAGAGTTTAATTTAAGCAGATGTATTAAATATCTGTGCACTTACAGAGTCTAAAGGACGCTCATTTGTCTTCAGCAGCCTTAAAAGGCAATACGTCAGTAGTTGTAATTTAACCCTTCATGTGAGAGGCAGAAAGAGTGAGGCTTGTCAAGTGCTGTTTGACCACATTAAGCAGGGTCATTATACCTTCTCTCAGATCTGTGTGAAAGGGAATAAGATTGCTTAAGCTGCAAAGAATACAGATTTCCCGCGAGATGCCAATAAAGTACTACAAGCCCCCCATGGTGTCATCACAGCTACGCTGACAGGGAACTTGGCCTATGTTGCTTGGGGAGATGCAGATCGAGCGGCAGGACCGCCTGCCCCCACCCAGTCTGTCTGTAACTACCAACAAGCAACGCAACGCGTCCACACCACTGTCTTCTGAAGAGGTCCCATAACACGGGCAAGACCCGAAGTAGGTGTTCAGATGAACGGTATCACCCGTCTAACCACCATCTGACAAAGCGTTCAGCTGAGTACTTCCAAATGCCGATTGGTAAATCAGTTTTCTATGTTAGTCTTCAAATCTATGTATACGTGCAAAATAAACATCATGAGCAAACCTTCTGCAAAACTTGTAACAAAAGAAATGTAGCAGTCATTTAGGTTGAAAAATTATGATCTATAATGTCTTTTGTTACTTTTACATGACTGAAAGGTTTCTTTTTTTCTTACACTACCCATATACGTAATGAGGACATGGAAAGATTACAGGAAAAAGTCATCTAAGAAAAGTAATTTTATCTTGCTGCTCACTTAAATACTCTCGCTATGCAACGCAATCAACTAATGCAGTTGCAAGGAATGTTTTTTTAAGATTTCAGAAGTAAATTTGCTTAGTAAAAGTTTGTCGTAACAAACTAGGGAACTGACAATTTTTACATAATATAATCTTCTGAATCTGCCACATGTATTTGCATCCTCTAAACTGATAGAGGAACTATTTGGGTTCATTAAATAACTGTGTTTTATGTATTAGAATGTTAAGGAAAATGACAATAATTTAAGGCTATTTTAAAAATCACATATACTTCAAGTAAAATGCAATAGTGCACATGAAATGACAAACAAGTGCTGGCAACATGAAGCGCATTTGCTAAGAGTGTAAGATGGAAATAAAATTAGCACTGCATCTCCAAGCAAAGAAATATATCAGTTCCATTTTTCTAGAGCATCCACTTTCAGGGAATATAAAGTACATTTTTATTATGGCATACGTCTCTCATGACCTCTAGGTTTGCCATAAATTCACCAAGATCAACGCCAGTACAGACCACAAGTGCTGTTACCGAGATACCAATTTTCTGTGGTTCAACTCCATCTTCCCATGTGGCACTGACCTTGTTAAGTATTCCTCACAGTAAAGTTAAAACCCAGTTAAGATGGTGCAAATTATACTAGGATAGCTCAGAAGGCACTCGTTGTAGGGAAAGGATTCAATTTTTTTACAGATCGGAAGAAGATTCCTTACAGAAGAAAGGCGAGGGTCAGAGCTATCCCATAAAGGAGCAAATCTTGTATATACAAGTATGTATGGTTACATTAGAGAACCAGATGTCAGTGAGAATACCAGCATATTAAAAAAAAAAAAAATCACAATACATAAATAATCAAATCACTTTTGCAGAAAATAACTCAATAACTTAATAAAATATCTATCCCCTTTCTAGATGTTGCACCTATTTCTGAGCTATTGTATATAGGGTATAAAGTGTTTGCTTAACTAGAGGGAGGCAGGCTGGTTTATGTTACCTCTGCTTTTTTGTTTTTCATCAGGTATATCAGATCTCTTTTCTAAGTTTTATTTTATATTAGCTTCATGCCTTAAAAGGCTAGCATAACAATCTTGATTAAAGAATACAATGCAAATTGATTAAACACATTTTTACTTTCAGCAGTGGATGGACAGAAAAGAGAGAAGAACTGGATCCTTAGTATTGCTGAAAAGCAGTGTGAACAAAGCAAGTACCAGAATGTCCCCTCTAGTCCCATGCTACGAACTCCTGGGTGATGGCTGTAACCAGAGCCATGGCAGAGGGCATGATGGGGTGGCAAAAATGCATTAAAGAACATCCTTGAAGAAAATAATGACTCATTTGTTACACAGAACTATCTCCAGCTTCTGCCTGTTGAGCACATGACATAGAGAGGGCTGTTACCAACCGCATCACACGCCTGCTGATTTCCCAGTGGGACTCAGATCGTACAATACTGTATCAGTCAGATGCTCTAGAAATCCTCGGTTACCCTCTGGTGGATAGCTTTTAGTCCTTGTAAAGACTATGTAAAATAGCCTTTGCAAACATGGGCTAAGTAGATGACTTCAGCTTCAGAGCAAAAAGATGACAATCTCAGCATATCAAAGGCAAGTATTTTTGTTGAGGTAGTCACCAGGTAAAGCACAAATGCTGGAGACCGCTCCTCAGAAGTGGTGTTTGCTTATTCCCTGCTGACAATTCATCTACTTCTTACCAGCAGAGAATACTGAAGTTTAATGGCACACATTTATCAGGGCAGGAAGCAGCATAATGCATTCCTGTGAGACTCTGCAGAGTACAGGCATACACTTTTCATCTTGCTTGAGTATTAAGTTCATTTAATAGAGTTGAGTTAGCTTTTCCCTCATTTATTTAACTACATTAAAATACTGAGGAATGCATTTATTTTCTGTCAATGAAATGGAGAGGCTAATAGTAGCAGTACGAAACAGCCAGCGACCTAAATTCATCTCAGTGCAATCTGATTTCGATGCAAATGTTGTCAATTTTTTTTCTGTATAATGCAGTTCTGCCAGTTGAGATGTAACCTTATTTCCAGTACTGCCCTTAGCCTAGTCGGGGCTCTCCACAGGCTGAGACCACGATTCCAAATTGCACTACGTTTTTGTAGTTACGCTCATCCATCAATCTGTTGGCGATACAGCACATGCTAAAGCAGTTCACAATTTATCACCAATGTCTGTAAAGTGTCTCAAAAAGCCTATGTATTTTAATTTTGTACTGCTCAGACGAACTCAGTTAGTAGAGGGACAAAAGGGAAAGGAAGATTCCACAATGGAAGAGGTTTATTTTAAGCCTATGTTAAGCTGCCACCAGGGCTCGTCTAAATATAGATTTGTCCACTGTAAACACCCTTAGTCTGCATTTACTGCAGACACACACAGATTTACTCAGCAATCACAAGCAGGCTTTACATTCGCACCCAGGCCCACGATAACTCTCAATCATAACTGATTCCTGAAGAAATAGTTTAAGTGGGTTTTTGCATCCAATGAGAAACATTAACCAAGAAAAGCTTACCTCCTCCTGTTGGCATCATGCCTTCATCATCTAAGTTTTGGGAAGCTCGGTAATCGCTCTCAAGGGGCTGTAGCTTTCAGGCCCAGATCTTCAACTCGCCATGGTTTGCCAAGGACAGGCAAGCAGGGGCTGTGCAGACACGTTTCGTGAGCTTCTGCAGCAGCTCGCGTGCAACAGGGCAGGAAACAGCCTGCGTTGGGCAGGTGTGGGTCACTGTTCTGCCACTCAGAAATTCTGGCGTCCGTACCATGGTTTCCTGGTAACTCCCGCTGTCCTCCACTTGTTAATGCTTGCTCTGCCTCCGAATCATTAATCCTCGTATTCTGCGGCGTAAATACTGCGCTATACTGAAACCGTCTATCTCAAGTACTGGTAATCTCACCACATCTGCAAAGAGCTTGGACAATTTACCATCAATAAATTAGCTTAAAACGTACTTGCTCTGACAACTATTATGTAAACACATCAGTGTGTTCTACCACTGCAATGTGATACACTCTCCAAGTTTATGTGAATCATCCCCCCAGTGACTGTGAAGAGAATTGGAAACCATTGTCTGTTTACTCATCATTTCAGCTTCCTTACCAAAAAAGTACAAATACGAAAAAGTATGTCTTCGCTGAAACAACTCGGGGACTCCTCTGTAACTTCTCTGTAAACCAGACATAAATGTATAACTGTATGTGTGTTAAACTTAATTTGGCTTTTGGGCTTTTGTACTTAGAGTATATGGCAAAGATTGCCAGAGGAAAGGATCAGGACGCTGCATTTCAGTAGGCTAGCAGCCCAAGATCTGCCAGTGCTGTGCTCCTGTGCTGACCCGGAGTCAGAATCGTGCAGGGTCAGCATTTGGGATGGTTCCAAATCTCAGTGTAATAGCTGAACATCTCCGAGGTACATCATCTACCAACTAAATTACGTAACAAGATCTATCTTTGAAACCTTTGCAATCTGCTTTGAGGTGGAGTATTTCAAATTGTCCGGTAATCATTACAGCAAGTAGCGGAACAACCAGAAAAATGAGAAAACTAAATGGTCAGTAGAATATATGCATGTTACATACTCATCCCTGCCCTGAAAACAGGCCGAGGAAGGTTTCTTCTTCTCAGCACTGCAAGTTACACTTCCAATGCAACAAAACCACATAGCAAGTCCTGTCCAAAACCCTACAGTACCCCTCCATCATTTTGTGAGCATCAGGATTTTGTTTACTTTCCATTGCCATTGTCTGTGGCTTTTTCCCACTTGAGGAAGACTCCAGACACCTGTCACAAATAATGCTCCTTACACAACATGGCCAGGCTGGGGCATCTTAACAGTCTTACGGAGCACCTGCTGCCCACTACAAATCAGGCATCAGATGCTTACTGTTAGCTAGAATCACGTGGGAGTGCCATAATCATTCAGCTGATCAGCTCTCCATAACTGCTCTCAATGTTTAGAAACATTCATTCACCTTTGAACACGGCAGAAAGTTTCTTTATAGTACTTGAGTTTTGGACAGTTGCTGTTATCCTTATTTCACAAGGGATGCTCGTAAGACTTACTGGTATGACAGGCCAAAAAGATACATATGAATGAGGCACAAGAGAACACCCCCCTCTAAAGATATAAAGCGCAGAGTGCATCTATTGTGCGTTGGTTTCCTTTAACCTACAGAATTTCTGGGCTCAGAAACAGTGGATGAAACAGTCTGTGCATCATGCATACGAGCAAGGCATCAACCAGCAAATTGTCTACCAGTGTTTCAGACTAGGCAATCCCACCTTGACAGTGAGATCAGGAGAGAGAGAAGCTAAACCACCAGCTCACTGACCTCAATCTTAGAAAACCCAATGCTATTACACGCATAAATAGAGCTCCAAGTGATTGATTTAGATGGCATTCAGACAACGTCACTGGAGAACACTGAAGTGAAGTACACTCTTAATAGGCATGAACGAGTCTACCTTGGAAATCTTGTAGCATGTTCACGTTCAGTGTAAATTCATTTGGAGAGTTTCTGGCTAGAGATTGCTTTGATCCTCTTGCCCCTTAAAATAGCTACTAAAACCTGAAAAGCTTTTGCCTGAACAGTTAGAAATTAGACCAGGTCTCGCATCTAAGATACAGAGTGAAGCCTCTACCTTGAATTCACAAGGCTTTGGTGAAGATTTGTTTTTCCCAAAGCAAACTCATGTATTAAAGACAAAGAACGACCACTTTCAGCAGGAATCTAGAATGCTTCCTGAAAGAAGGAAGCAGTCCTACCTTGAACTGTGGCATTGCACAAGTCAGACCCATGACTACGACATGAGACTGAGGGCCAAGCCAAGGTTCTGCAGTGGGGTGCAATTTAGGTAGGGGTAGGCTGGGCTTGGAGTGAGCTCTTTGGATTCTTCTCTACTGTTAGGGATGAGTCTTGCCTCGGAGAAAGGTTATTTCTCCATTGATTCATGTGGCTTACTTTTAGGTAATGAGAAATCCCTCAGAAGAGGCATAATATCTGCAAGGATATTAAAAGGATTTGAGAGTCAGATGAAGAAAAAAAGTGTTCATTTGACAAAAAAAAGCTATCCTTATTTGGTTATACTACTTCTTGTATTTTGGAAATAGTTGAGACATTGGAGAAAGTTTGTTTTAAATATCTCTACGCAGGCTTGGAATTTATTTTTAACACACAAAGCATTCCTATACAGCTAATAGGTCTGCAAACTGACACATGAATTTCCTCTTCCATTTTCCTCCTCATTGCTGTTCCACCCCCCCTCCCATACAGTCATTAAAAGAAGTCTCTATAATTCGCCCAAGAGGCCAATTGGCACAGACTTCGTATACAACTAGACAGCATCTTAAATACACAGCCAGGGTCTTCATAGAAAATGCCATTGCTTCAAGTTGCAGAAGTGTTTGGGTTTTTTTAAATATTATTTTATATATCCACCCCTAAGGAGAATAATCTTAGAGCAGAGTTCCCCTAGTTAAAAGAGTTGAAGTAAAACAGGTAAAAAGAGATGAATTTTACATTTGAATAGGTCAACAGTGAATTAAAGCTGCATTGGCAGAAAATAATTCTTTTCCTTAAAGGGAATTTTTCTGCTTTAGGGTAGGCTGACAAACCACCTTAAGTTTCTCCAGTCCAGAGATGGAAAACATCCTTAATGGCTTCCGTTAACCTATCTTTGAAGTCCTGCAGTAATTATGTAACTGCTCTGGAAACAGAAGAGGCGAAGCCAGGAACCCTGCCTCTGAGCAGAGCACTCGGGAGGGGAAAGCAAACAAAAAAGTCTTTGCTGAGACTTCCCCCCACCTCAGCCTTAGGCCAACTTGGATGGGAAAGCTGTAGAAAGTGTCAGGCTTTTATTGTCTGCTCTATTTTGGGGGATTTGTCCTGGAGGAAGAAAGTGAAGCCCGAGCATCGTGTGGGCAACTTTAATATCAGGGCATAACTGCAGACAGAACAGTGGCCTGGCTCCTTTTGCCCCTGCAGGAATAACGTTGCTGTGCCTTTCATTGAACTCTGAGGCGTGCAGGAAGCATTCAGTTTAGAAACCACTGCAAAATTTTCAGGAAGGCGTAGAAGATGTCAAAGCTAATTTCAAAGCCCAGTCATCCATTTGGAATTTGCAACCAAACTCAGCTCTCATTCCTTCTTGTCTAAGTCCAGAATCACCTCACTTTAGTTATTTCATCAGCGTGAACAAGAACAACAGCTGACCCACAATATCTAAGTAACTGCTAATTTCAGCCCTCAGCAAATCCAAGTATTTTGGGGAACTGATCAAAGGTTCATTGATATTTGCCAAATTGTATCTTAAAAGATTCCTTGCATTAATACATTGTAAATAAGATCAGATGGCAATTCATAAATGCAAGTGGCAGTGCTGTAAAAGAAGCAAACCATTACAAACTCTTCTTTCCAGAACGGTTTTAAAAACAGGAATTTGGAAGATAGGAAGTAACTGAAAAGCATGTGAGAATATGGAAGTTGTACTGTCAGCAGCAGATGAGACTACCATAGCATGACAGCTAAGCTTGGCAGGTTCATTATCATCTGTAAATTACAGGACATTTGTATCATTAAAGAAAAAACTCTAAAATATAGTTCTGCAGTAGTAAAGAAAAGCTGCCCCAGCAATTATAGGAGATTGCTAAAATGCAGTAAGGACCAAAGAGCAAGACTTGCAAGAGAAGCAAGTAGCAGGCAAATAAATCTGGCAGCATGTTAACAGAAAAAAACCCAAACAAACCAAACCCAAAGCCCAAAAAACACCCAACAATGAAGGCAAGAGGTTTAAATATATTTTTTCATTATACTGAACACACACAAAAAAATACCGGGCTACAATTTTGGCTGCTTGTGCCAGTATACACCATTCAAGATGTGAATTTTGTAGCCTGAAAGATTATCTCAGTCACAATCAGTTCTAACAGTGTATAGTTTATTCAACATTTAATGGCTTGACCTAGTAAATCTTTAGCAAATCTTGAGCAAATTTTATTACTATCATAAGGCATCCTGACTCTGATCAATTAAACATTAGGACTCTTTTGGAAAGAAACTAGCTTACTTCTATTGTTTTCTTCAAAGAGGTAACCCGGGAAAATGGAGACAACTTCTTACGTTTAACAGAAACCTGAAACTGAGAAAAAGTTTCAGAATCAGAATATTCCAAATATTTCAAAAGAACAGAGTCCTGTAAAGACTGAGTAAAGTGAAAGTATTTGGAAAAACCCAAGCTATTTAACTCTAGCAAAAGCACCAAAATCTGCTCCATTTCCAGTTAGAAAACAAGCTGGATTTCCCCCCTCGCCCAGTTATTAGGCAATGCAAAGGCAAGTGTTCTGTTCACATTGTGCCTTCTTTGCCCTTGTTATTTCCCTGGAGCATCTGAACTGTTTTCTGTATTGCTCATAATGATTTGTTTCATTATTCAAATCAACATGCTGTAAAATGGAGAGTGGTTAAGTTATGCTGTTAAACACCAGAACAGAAATAAAGTCTTTCTTTCCTTGCCTGACAGTCCTGCCCTGGAGACAGTGGCCCATGTTGAATGTTAAAAGTTCAAGGTGTGAAAACCCTTCGGGGGTTCTTGCTCTCGGCAGATGTGGGAAATGGTGTTCACAGAAGCTGATTATTTCCTTCATGTTTTTCTTTCCGTTTTCCTTCTGTACATCTCTCCCCTTGGACCCTTTGCAGACAAAGATAGGAACAAGCCTGAACCAGTTTAACTCTGAAACGAGAGCCTATCGCGAGCAGTCTCCACGCTGGTCTCCAGCTTGCACACTGGCAGTGCTAAAAATGTGCTATAGTATTCAATCCAAAATAGGTTTGTTTTTGTCTTTCTCTTACAGATCGGGCAGATGGGTAGAGCTCAGATAGGTGGTAAAACTGGCAGTACATTAATGATATTTCTAACTGCAATTGCACATGCATGGAGAATTCCCTAGTAACATCTGTCTCTAGGAAAAAAAAACCATCATTATGCTCCACACAAGCTTAGGAGGGTTATTGCTGTCAAGAGACCATGTTTTCCCAAGAATCTAGGTAAGATTTGGGCTGAAATTATAGTTAACATTAATTTTGGTGCAAAGGGCCATCATTTCAGTTAGGTGGATTCCTAAAATACACCAATCTTGACTCACACGAATTTTTCTTGCAATACATCATCCCTTAAAGCAGGGAGACCGCTGGAACAAGGGCACAGCATTCCCAGAGCATCTCTGGGAAGCTCTTGGGGTGTTTCAGCTAAAAAAATAGGTTCCCCTCTTAATTCAGATATTAATTTCAGTTAGACAGAGTCAACATACATACACTTAATAGTAGGAGATGCTGCAGTCTACACAGAAGTTTTTGAAGAAACTTAAGGACTTTTCACAATATGAAACAGTTAACTTGAAACCCCTCAATTATCTTCAGGAACTAACAGCATTAAAATCGTGCTTAATTAAACACTCAGGACAACAGCAAGACTAACCCTAGAGTTCCTTAAGAGCATGAGGAATGCAGTAAGTTTTAACAGGTTTAATTCCTTGGTATGTTGTCATGGCTAGCACTTGTTTTGGAAAGAAAACCCAGGAAAATTAACTTAAAACTTGTGACAGTTACAGTTCACTAATCTGCTGCAAAAGTCTCTGTGCAAGAAAAGGGAAGAGATGATTTTAAAATTATATAGAAATATGTCCTGACAAGCAAAAGCAACACAAGAGTGTATTAAGTTTAAAAGCCTTAATTGTTTTAATCACCCATCCAAGAAACTCATTTCTAGCTATGGTTTCTGTTAAGATTTTGCTGATATGTAACACTGCAGCTGTGGATTTGATCACATTTAGGGACTTCAATGTCTCTACTGCCAAGGCTGTGCTGTATTTCTTACTTACATTGGGGCCTAGATAATTGATAGATAGTTCAAGAGGTAGATCTAGATCTACAAGACATGCAACAGCAGGAGAACAACCCCAAAACTCACCGCCAATCTTTTCTTCCCCCATTTGCTCACATATACGCTGATACAGAAATTATAACCTATTTCAGCTAAAGAAGGGTGCTTCATTGCCAAGGGTCCCTTTCCCTACTGGTAAGTACTTCTACACTTCTGTCTGGCACTGCCCTCTACTCTTCTGTCTGCTCCTAACTTTCCAGCAAGTAAGCCTCTGAAGTTCATCCAGCTCTCGGTTCTCTGATCTAACTGGAGTTTGCTTCGATACTTTCTGGTGCCAGCACTGCTGCATAAGAGAAACAAACTCTGTTACTGTTATTCAGCTTAGGGCCATTCACAGGCAGTAGAGTTGTTTTTGGAGTCCTAGCTAGGTAGAGAGGAAAGGGCTAGTCAAAAGATATTTGAATACCTGTCCTATTTTCTCTCTGCCCCTTTATTAGCCTCAAATGCCACTCTTCCCTTTCAACCAGGTCCATCTATTCTTCTTTTGCTCATCATGGCAGCACAACGTTCTAGCATCTTCCTTCAGTTGCTTATCAGTGTCATGCATCTGTATTAGACACACTTTTCGATATAGGATTAGGTCCAGTGCCATTTTCAAATCAACAGGTGCTTTCTTTGGCCATCGTGGCATTTTGGTTTGTTCTTAGATTTTAGGATCATCAGGCCAGACTGTGCTGTGGCAGAGAGCTGCAGAGCACGGCACCGCCAGCCCATGGCAAAGGGCTGCTGAGCTGGCCTTTTATCTGCAAATTCCAGCTGTTTCAGGTTCTGAAGAGACAGAAAGCTGTTGAAAGCCAGAGGGGTGGAGGGCTCCAAGCCTTACAGTACCCAAGTTGGTGGGCTAACAGCACGCTTGTTTGGAGAGCCAAGAGCTGCAAAGCAACCTCAGCCTGTGCTTCCTGCATGCTCCAGTTTCCACCTTTTTCCCCACGTAGCTACAAGGGTGGAGGAAGGCTCTCTATGCTGCTCTCCCAACAGCCTCCAAAGCTTTGGACCCTATGGGGCACAAGACACCTGAAGGCTCAGAAGGTCCTGAGGATATCAGTCTGCCCTGGGGTAACTAAGCATGGTGCAATCGTCCCAGCGCAGGCAGGTATACAGAAAGTTGGGGGCAGTTATTAAAAACAAAACAAAACCCACCACCCCACCCAACCCTTTTTATATCACAATGAGTGCAAAAATTCTCATACAAGTGATCCAAAACAATTTGCCTTCTTTAGTGACGTAAATTAGCAAATCTGCGTATTCCAAAGAAAGTCAGGTACCAATCTCAGCTGAACTGCAAAATTACTTCATATTGCTAACCTTCCTTTGTCCCCTTGCTAGAAAACAAGCAAAATCAGATCGCACATGTTGAAGAGCCAGAGAAAAATCAGGATGATTTTCAGGAAACATGAAAAAAGATGGGTCTCAGCAGATTTTAAATTCCCATCTCCAGGCAGAAAGATACGAGTACTCATTATTGACCTCTTCTCCATTATTTTTTCGCTGCTGACAGCCAAGACAGTGTTAAGATTCACTACGGAGTTACAACCTGTTTCATTCAGCAGTAACTGTTAAAATGCACTCAGATCCAGAACGGCAAAAGCCCAGTTTGCAATACTGCTTTTTCACACTGGATCGAAGGGGCCTTCAGTTACAGGAGAAAGGCCAGAGCGTGACTATAGGGACTGAGGAAGAAAGGAGGTAGGAGCGGTATATTTCTGAAGTTCAGCCCCAAAAACACATTCCACACTGTGACTGGGCAAAATAAAACTCCATGTAATGTATTATAAAGGGGATCTCAAGGTATCAAAGTGCTCTCTACCATACTGTGATCCCTGAACACAGCTGGCTACACCCAGATGTTCTATGACGTTCCTGTAATTTCTCCAACTCATCTCTAGTATGGCAAAGAAAAGCATTCATGCTGTGAAGCTTAAATCAGTCCCTCTAGACATCAGTATTTCCCTCCCTGTTAGGAAGGATGGAGATGGTCACACAACAGATACTTGAGACTCCCACAGATCGCTGTTCCCGTTTCATTAAATTCACATGCCAGATTTTGTTCAAGCCTTACAGAAAAAAACACACAGCATACTGTACAGCATTTTCACTAATATAAAGAATTTGGAACTCATCTTGTTCTACTCTGCAAACACGAGCCACATCTAGCTTCCACTTTTTATTCTTCATTGTGAATACTACAACTCTTGCTCCATATCACCCAGAGGAAGAAAAGTTTGTCACAGCAGGCGTCACCACCAGTTCACTGGTTAGCATGAAGAGACTTTTCCCCATGCAGGGGTAGAGAAAAGCCATAGCTGATTTTCATGAAGAGCCCTGAGGCTCCAAAGCAAGGTTCTCATCTCAGTCTCCCCAATACCTGTCTTTAGTGTTTGCTGCGTTCAAGTGAGTGGTCTTTATACGTACCTTCAGTCTCCACCTGGGAAATGCAAGACTGACTTCAACCTGTTCTTGCTTCTGGGCTGAAGGATATACCATACACCTTGAAAGCAATGGAATGGCCTCAAAAGCACATGAAACAGACTGATATCCAAGCCAGCATCTTTACGTACAGGAAGGATTAGGCTTGTTAAAATTGTTTGCTTTGCAATGCATCGTTCTTTCTCCTGCTCTCAGCAGTCTACCAGAATTTCTAAGTTAACTCCTGCAATGCTGGGAACTTGCTTTCCTTGATAAAGGGGTACAAGCACCAGAAGAAATACAAAAGAACCATCTAAAGGGGAGACCACCTGGACAAGGCAACCTGAAATTAAACCAGTCACATGCATCATCTTTCCCTTTTCATCTGGTCTTCTGGAAGTATTCAAGTGACTCATTTCTCTTCAGACAAATGTCAGAGAGAAAGCAAACGACATGCATGAAGACAGACAGCATCAACACAGCTCATTCATCCTGTTCACAGACCCACTGGCTGTGCCAGTGTCAGGCACGGTACTCACAAGGAGGCAGGCAGAACTACTGATTGCTCAGCATTGGCAGCAGTGGAGAGAGGAGAATAAAGGCATTTTAAGAAACACTGCATGTGTTCTAGGAACAGAGAGTAACATGGATCAGCTAGATTAGCATTCACTGAAGTACTTCCATGGCCTGGTGCCCAAGAACTTGCAGCCATCATAATACAGGGACTTTGCTGGTCATACTGTCACCAGATTAAATGAAATAGCATGCTTTATATTGCATGCAGGGGCCTGTGCTGACTAGAGCAGAGCACACTGTCGCAGAGATGCCCGAGTGGCAGCGGAACGACAAGGCAAAGACAAGTGAGTTTGACAAGACAAAGACAAGTGAGTTTGACAAGACTCAGACACCGAACACAAGATAAACATAGGTAACTGCTACTCAGACTTTAAGATCTAAGCCCAGAACCTTGGCAATACAGCCAGATACAACAAATAATACTTACAAAAGCTATTGAGTATGCCACACAGGTGAGCTCTGTGCCAAGTTGATGAACGAATGCATACAACAAAAAGGTGACAAAACCAGAGATTTCACGAGGGATAACACAGCAAAGTACACACAGAATTTTCTCAAACTCATACCATCGTCTTTAGACATCTAAAGTTTACAATTCAACTGTAAATATAAAGTTTACAATTCAACTATAACACTGCAGTTACGGTACACTATGCCTGCTTTTCTCCTCTCAGTTTCTATCCAAAGACAGTTAATATGATGTCCCAGTATCAAGAAAGCATTCACTACAATTAAAAAAGATATCCATAAATTCAAATTGGTTAATGCTTTAATATTATTAAATATAATTGATTAATGTTTTACTAAGAAAAGATGACAAAATAGTAGAAATCACAGTGGATTCTTAAGACAAATCTCCATTAGAAAATGACTGAAAAAATTCCATCAATAGTAGAACTACTTAACTGTAATCAGGTTTGATTACAAGAAAAATCAAGACAAGCTGAAGTAGACCACCAGATACCCTAACCTTTGCTACTACAAAGAAATAGCAAAAGCACTCTTTTCTGAACTGCAAAATATATAGTATACCCCTTAACAAAGGCAAGGAAACATTTTTTTCCCTTCTCTTCCTCTCATACTTAGTATCAGGTTAGAAAAGTAGCTGTACTGCTGTATGCTGCTTTCAACTCAAAACATGTAAGATGAATTTTCCTATAACTTTGTACAAATACAGATCTCTGTCCCTATGAGCTTAGGAAAACCGGAAAAGAGATGAAACTCTGCTCTTCTACCCCCCATCATCAGAAAGTACCCTCAAGGTAAGCAGGCTTACTAAGACCAAAAGATACTGCAGTTCATGGTGTGGCAAAACTCTCACTGGAAGGCAGCTGTAAAAGGTTAAACATACATGTTTAATTCAGAAGGGGAAAGATACTCTGGCATTTTCCCACAATAATAGCTCAAGAAATATAGTTACATTGTTCCAAGATAGAAACAAAACTGATGGAGTCAAGCATGCATGATCATACTTTGAATATTCACCTAATCCAAAGCAAGGAGCACCTCCTATGCAAACTTTATTATGCAAACACGATTATCCCCAGATTCCCCACTCAGCCATTTAAGCGAAAATACCAGAAATGGCCCAAGTAGAATCAAAGACAGCAACAATAAAGACAAGCACGTATCTTTCTCTGATTCCCAGTTTTCATTTTCTTTCTTTTTCCCAGTGATGACAGGCTGACAGTCAGAAGGAAATATGCATCCACCCCACAGTCTTCCATACAAGCAAATACAAAAAAAAAAAAATCAAGTATTTATTGGAAGTCTGCATGAAGGCACAGATGAGCTTGATTACAGACACATCGTAACAATTACAAATATATGTAAACACCTTAAGATATACAACAAAGCAATAATACAGCTAATACAGGAATAAAATATAACCTCCTAAAAAAAAAAAAAAAAACAAACAAAAAAACAAACCAAAAAACTTCTTTGTATCTGAGGTTCTTTCAACGATAAGCTCCAATTCACACCAACACAGTGTAATGCTTTTAAAGTCATCACTTGGATTCATGCTCAACAAATCTGCACTTTGACCATTGTTGTTAACCAGTGGATTTATAAATTCGATCCAAATTGGAACAGGCTTCCTTCATTAGGATCAGGAAAACATAGGAATAACCAGCTAGACACCCAACCAACCTATAATGAGGCTTTGGAGATTCTCTAAATACACAAGAGCAATCACCAAGGTACTGAAATTAAATATAAGCTTCAGAAAAGCTCGAGGATGCTTGCTCCGCTTTTACTTGCATTTGAGGAAATTGCTGTATTTCTGCAGGAAAGGAACAGTCTACAGCTGTCAGGTGATTTTTTTTCTTCCTCCACAGGAGGCTTAGATTTCATCTGAAACACCTGCCAAAACAAAAGTCAGCAATCACAAACTAAAGTGCCTTGGACAGCTTAGGTTTTACCACTAGAATAAAACACCTTCGTTTATAGATACAGTATTGATTTATATCATGAGAAAACCCACGTTTGCACATAGAAGACTACTTCCAATATTTCTGTGTAAAGGGGAATTGCTTTTTTTGTTTTTTTTTCCAATGCCAGGAACTTAAAAGAACGGCAACACAGCACTTTTTGAAAGGAAACCACACAGAAAAAAAATTGTAGTTTTAGTACAGGCAATTCCCAGGCCTAGCCAAAGAGTACTCTGAGCAGCAATTTACTACAGGGACACACAGTCTTCTCAAACTCAACCATCTCTCCTAACTTCCCACTCCTCCTCTACAAAAGCTTTATAACGTCTGGAGCCCAGTTCCAGTGAGGAAAGACTCCTATCCAGGTAACACATGCAGAACAAAACCTAGCACAGCTACGACATTTCTCCTGACCCTGCAGCCACATCCTCCCAACCTAAAGATGAGGTAGTACTTTTCTTTGGAGCCTAACTAGTTGAATAGGAACAAGCACTATTCTCCCTAACATAGCAGCTGTCTGTTAATGCAGTGCCAAACTCCATAGTTTTATCTCCTCTTCAGGGCACGCTATCAATGCAAAAACAGCAACAGCTGCTTAAAAAAAGAATCATGATATGAGCACACACTCCCACTTGAACTATGACTGCATCGTAAAGGCCACGGTCTGGCATATTCAGTCACTTCCTCCGGTCCACAAAGTGGCAATGAGTCTTAACCTCTATTTGTACTGGGACTAGTGGTTATTACCCAAAACGAACATGAAGGATATCCTGAGTACTTATTACAGCGAGATGTGTAATTTCAAAAAAATTAAAAGGTTAAGAACTCTAGTCCGAATCTGAAAAGGGCTGGGAGAGGAATTCAGCTCCTAAGGGAAATGAGGAAACCAGATTGTCTCTATGCATATAGTCCATTTGGTAATTAGGGGCTCTGTTTTCTCTCCCTTCAAGAGGACAGATCTTTCCCCTCAGGAAGGTTGTTGTAACATATGCATGTATTATAATTTCATAGCTTACACTCATAAACCTTCTGGTTTCTTATGAGATGGCTTGAACTGGAGAAATATGCTCTGCATAGTCCATGCTCTGTAGACTCCCAAGGATCAAAAAGAAATAGACTGCCATGACTGAAACAAGAAGGAAACATCAAAGAGTTGAACAGTATTAGAACCCATACTGCTTGTAAAACTAAGCATTAGGATTAGAAAAAGCACTACAAGACTTAAACAAGGTCCCTGGATGCATCCTCTTAGTAAGCAGTAATACTGAGGACGAGAGACTGCGTTCTTTGACAAAGTATTCAAGGCTCTTTTATTTGTCTCCGTGATCAGTTTCCATTTATTTAACAGAATACACGGAGTCTATATTGTCTCCTGTCAGCAGTGCAACTTGCACAGAACCCAGGAAGCCTTCTCATTTTCATTGCTTCCAAGACTGCATTTTTCATTCAGCTGAAGTGCACAGGGATTCCACCCAGGCAGATGAATTCCTGAACACGAACATTTTAACAGGAAAAAGAATCCTGTTCTGTTCAGCTCCAGTACAGCAATTAGAAATAGAAAAGCACTGACGCTTTCTTGAAAAACTCTGATAGTCCTTTCTGCCCTTGGCAATATGGAGTATATGTAATTAAAACAATCTTATCTGGCTGTTAGCTGGAAGACTATTTCCGAACAGTCCCAACTCTTCTTCCAAAGAACTTCTCTGGAACAAATCGTGGATAAAATAAACTCTTAATGCTCTACACAGTATCAGCTGCATTCCAGTGTCCAAGCCAGATCCCTTGAGAGAAAAAGTAAAAAGAAAGCTGCTTGATTGTCAGAGAGGAAAGCACTGCTGAAACAGCTAAAAGATAAATATATTTTTTTAAACCTTTAGCTGTAAAGGGGTACACTTACGAAACGCTCATCACTGCTTAAAATTGCTTCTGTGGCCTTACACAACTAGTGATGATGCAGTGTGCAACTGACAGGCATTAGTAATGAAAAGGACAACAGAAACCCACCCAGGTGCTTCTGAGATAACTTAGCCAAGCACTTAAGCCCTCATAGCAAGCTGGACCTCACTGTCAAGTGAGTTTCTCCAGTCTATAGGAGATCTGATAAAATCACAGCTGCGGAATCATAATTCATGACTATAATTCACAAGGAGAACTGAAAATCCGTTTACATTTATTAAGAGACGGTTGTGCACAATTTCTCATCTTATTCAAAAAGTCTACAAATAGAGTTTAACACTTCTGATTGCAAGCAAATGTCTGTTCAACGTTCTTAGTTAGGTAAGGCCAATTTAGCGCCTTGTTACACTTTCAAGATTTAGTATACATTTGTCAGTTCTTTACTTTCCTCTGGTAACAGTCCCACTGGAATAGTAAGGAGAGTTCACTAAGACACTTTATAACAGCAGCTGAACTAGGGTTACACAAATTCAGTTTTGGAATATGCCTCAAACATCAATTATTCTAGGCAATTTTCCATTTTAAGATCTTAAAACAACACTGTCAAAGGCTTTACCCCCTCCCCCCCGCATTTGTACTACCACCACCATGAGCTCGCACTCTGTAGAGACGTATGTCCAAGAATCTCAAAGCACTTCAGAAAGGAGGGCACCATTTCAAATAGTGGTATATTTGAGCTGGAATCCTACTTATAAAAGAATATATTTTTTTCTTCGTCTTATGTTTACAAAAGGACAAGCGTCAAACTAAACCAATCCCATCTTGACCTTAGTCCCACCTCTGACTGCCTGTAATTTTCTCACATGCAATCCCACCACTGATTCAGGAGCTCTGATTAATTACAATGCTCACAGCTGAGTTTCTTCTATGGAAAGGTGAGCATCTGCTATAGTCAATTATTTTCAGATGGAAGCACTGGTCAAATTTTAGGTCTGCCACAATCACTTGAGAATCACTTGATTGGAGAGTCACTACCATAACTAATGTAATTTGATAATGCACTTGATCCCATATTGGTTTAAGAAGTGTAATAGACTATATATGCATTTCTCTAAATTCTCTCGGAGCTGAAACTACATAGCTACAGTGAAGAAATTCTAGTTTTGCCTTAAGCGGAACCTTTTACAACATTATTTTAACTTACTATTTTTATTTAGAGCACTAATTTTATAAAGATTTTCAGTTTGCAATTCTTACTGAATAGGTGAGCGGCAAACATGAAAATATATGTACAAGTGTTAGTATACTACCAGAATGCTGTACTTCCTTCTTAAGAACATCCTTAATAAAGCATTAGGCATGTCAAACAAACTTTTGTAAACAAAAGATAAATTACTCATGTTCTGTCTGATTATAGCCAGATACATATTCTCATAAAATAAACATTCTCTTGTCATTTTCCATGGCCCACATATCCATATATATGAGGTAAACCACTTAAAATCATCAATAATATATAAACCTCAGTACTCAACAGGAACCTCAGGAAAAATGTAACTAAGATGCCAATATCAAGAAGTGACACTTCGTTCCACTGCAAAGTGAAACCCATTTATTTGTGCTAAATGAATGGAAAGAATGTATTCAGAATACACTTCTTTATACATTGTACCGGCTTAGGCTGCTAAATAAGCATTCATTAGTGCCATGTTGTGCTACTTTCTTGTACTCTGTTACTACCAAGCAATACAACATTTTGGCTGTTATGCCAATATATTCCTAGATGCTCATCTTATATCTTATTTTCTAACAGACTTTTGAACATTTAGAATACCTGTTCAAACTTTGCTTCAGGGGAATCACAATTAATATATTTTAACAAGAAAAAATTATCATCAGCTGTTCTCTACAATCACATTGCCTTCTGCAGCAAAAAAAAAAAAAAAAAAAAAAAAAAAAATCAAAGAGCACACTTTAATCAGCTATCAGTAACCTGTGGGCAGGACCACACTTACCGAAGTTAATTGTGACAGATCACACAGTATGGGCAGCTTACAGGTTAACGTAAATGTCAAGTGAAATCATCAAATCTTAAGGTCCACGAATTTTACATTCCACAGACTCCAACACGCCAGTTCCCTCACTGTAAAATTCAGACTGTACCATATCTTTGAGGTGCTTTTGAACAGGAGAAGTATGGATGCGTCCTGTGTGCTGAATTAAGCTTATTTACTACGTAATACAATAGAGTATGTGTCTTGGGCACTGATCAGGGTGTCTGACTCACTTTTGCACTAGAAGCTGTTATTTCAAATGACTGAAACGTAGTGCTAATTTTCCATAAGCTTGGTAAACACTGTAATATTTCAGAATTTATCATATAGCCCATCATGCCTTTAATTTTCTGCAAATTGTCATGAAAAAATATAAAAAGGTATCCCTTTAATTTTACAAACCTAAAAGCCAGGAAAATGAAGCTTTGGAGCCAAGCAAAACGACATAATGCCGTATTACCAAACAGAGTAGCAAATGTTCCAGCCAGAGAATGGACATACATGTAGTTCAAGTAAACACTGATGGAAAACGTTGTTAAGTTAGTGTTGTAGACCCACAACACTGGCTGCATTTTATACAAACGTTTACAACACAATTAACAGTGAAGCCTATATAACCTCAGTGCAAATAAGTCAAATCCAAATATGCCAAGTAAGCCTTTGGCTTTTAGTAAACTGCTCCATGTTATGAGTCCACTTCTGACATACAGACTGCTGAGCACATGCACTAAGGCTGAGAGGAGGGATGCACTGAATGTTGAAAAGTGGCTGACTGCGATGCTGCGGATTGGACCGTAGGTTGCACAGGTGGTGGAGGTGGTGGCGGAGGTGGCTGCACTGGGGTCTGCGTGTTTGGAGAAGGAGGAGGAGTGGGACGTTTAAATTTGTCGGGGCTGTTACTTCTTCGTGGTGAAGGCCTCTGCAGAACAAATATTGAAATTATGTTTAACACACTCCTGAACCACTTTAGGTGCAAGTCCTCTAATCAATGTACTAAGCTTGGCAAAGGGAAAAAAAAAAAAAAAAAAAAAAAAAAACACACACCACAAAAAAAATCCGAACAATTATGTGGGAAAAATCCATTTCAAAACATTGCAAGAATCACAACACAACTTTTACATAAAATAAACTTTACTCTGAAATGGGGTAGCAAAGGAAAGGGGAAGTACTTTTGAGATCAAACAGAACACGCATTCCTTCCTGTCAGCTTGCAGGAAATGAACACAACACATGTCCTGAAGGTATGTTTACCTATGATGACCAGCAACCGAAAAAGAAAATAGAGATGCTGTAGACACAGCACCTCCCAGTTGTGCCTGCCCAACCAGTAGGTGCTGATGAACCTTTAACGTTACACTGCTGGCGTATGAAGTCCAACTATGTGGTACCCGAGTGTGGGTGGGAATGTTTTGAATGCCAGAGAGTCTGCCCAGAATCTCCAGCTTTCTGAAAGACTCTTAGCCTGCACACTGGAGCAAGACCAAAGCATAATACAAGTTGTACTTTAGAGAACCATAAGATTACAACCCTTTGAGCTGCAGGAGTGAAGCCGTTGGAGAGCTGCCCTCAACAGAAACCACAGATTTTCAACAACCTGCACATTTAGACACAAAGATTTAAACCCCACTTTGTCTTTACAAACCAGGGAGTGGGGAATCTTCTTTAATGTTAGCAATGTAAAAATATAAATTACACTGCACAACACTAACTTCTGCACTTTTGAAACCAAAATGCTCACTACTTACCGATCCAGTTAGCATTAAACAAGAACCTCATAGCATGACAAACCACCCACCCACAATTAATAATCAACCAAAGGTGATCAACTCTGGGGAGAAGCATAATTACAGTGCTGCACCAAATGTACTACAGGTAAAGTCAATTTATTCTGTAATGGAGATCAAAAATGAAGAGTCAAGAATCAAACTGCAGTTTAGTCAAATCATGTATATTGTATCTATTTTTCTGCACAACTATGTACAATAGATTAACGCTCTATGCGAAAAGCCAAGGGATTCTTGACAACTGACTGATGTCTCTGAAACACTTAAAATCATTTATTGCATTTGCGTACATCTAATAATACAAAGGGACCTGGTTTCAGTATTGAGACAAAGCCAAGACCTACTTATCAACACCTTTCTCAAAACAATTAGCATTTTGTCCTGAAGATGATCTTTTTCATAGTGACTCAATGGACACAAATTGATTTACAGTTTCAGAAAGAGCAGTAGTTCACAGAGACTGAACAGAACAAGTTCTTTGAAAAACTTGTTTATAAAATTAGGCTCCAGGTTAAGCATAAAGATCTTGCTGTGACTAACTCATGTGACACACAGCAGTGGGCTGAACCCGGACCAGGATTCTACCTTCTGCTGAGCTCCAGCTTCCCTCCTATTCTATCCACTATTGTCACATTTCCACTGCTCTTTGCTCAATGAAATTAACAATTACCTCTGCACGCTAATCTAAACTATTTTAGAAGCAGCCGTATTTTAGCATTCTACTAAAAATTCTGTTGAAACATGTTTTCACATCTGAAAATGACAAGTATATGCAAAAACCTTGCAGGATATTTATATACTACCATACCTGTTGAGAAAAATGAAAATGGTCTTGATAGAACAACTACAGGGTATTTTGCCAAATGGTTAATATTTAGGCTCTGTTTTCTCATTAAACTCCACAAAAATTTAGAAGAAACATGATTAAGTAGAAATGTATCAAACATCGGAGGTAAAAAGGAAATAAATCCAGTTGAAAGATACGAGAAATTGTCCTAAAAATGTTTATATTAACTTTCTTCTTTGCCAATGAGAATAGAAAATAAGAGTTAACTGCCTGTTACAGTGACATGGTGGTAGCATTGTGTGTCATCCTGAAGAAAACCTGAGCTTGGAGCAACCTCAGATGACTCATCCGTCAGATGGTGGAGACTAGGAGAAAAATGAAAGCAACGTTTTTACTTCCCGGGATAGGCTTAGTAGCTTAGAACATCACTTCTCACACCCTGCCTGCTGATCCATAAGATGATACCTATTACTGTCCTTAAGATGATAATACATCCTATTCTTTTGCAGAAAATAAGGCTCTCCAAAAAGAATCAGTTTCTGAGGGGTGAAGAGGAAAATCAGGTTTGAAGAAAGCAGCAATAGATATCTTGGAGTAAGGAGACAAAAACAAACATTTACAAAAATGTTTTGTAAAAAAGCTTAAGGACAAGCAATCGTGACTTTTAAAAACCAAGCTGACATTAGTAACAAGTATTTACTATTTTAAATACTTACTGTAATACCATGGGATGGTCCCATATGTTGCACATGAAGGCCTGGGGAATTGTAGTAAGACATTCCAGCTCTAGTCAGTGAAGTTGGTGGTGTGAAACCAACTGTGTGACTTGCATACGACAGACCTAAAAATGGTTAAAACAAGGTAGCATCAACAGTCTTGTTTATATCACAAACTAAAGTGTGAGGTTTTTTAAAAACTTTTTAGTTCTGAATCAATGATAGGTTAAGAAATGGTAACTGCTGCCAGATTAGACACCTAAAAAATAGTCACTGTACTGCAAAGCGTGATGCAAAATTAATTTATTTTCTTGTAATAAACTACCATATGTTTCAAAACATACATTACACAATGTTAAATATAACTTTTCACTTAACATCAATGGTGTAAGGCTCCCCTGGCAGCTTAGTTCTAGTCCACAAGTATTTCCACCCAGCCTTCCATTTCTCCTCGGAGGAAACGGCTCCCTGAACAAAATACAGTCTGAAGAAGCAGAACGGTTGTGCCTGGAGAAGCCATCTAGCATTGGGTCACTATGAGTTTCCACAAAGAAACTGGATGTAGGTGGCTCCTTCAAGGCATACCAGATCCACACCCAGGCTTCCCCCTGTTTTGCCTCTGCGTTTATAGGCAGGGACCCAAAGATCTTTGGGGCTGTGAAGTTAAAACACCCTGGGATTAGCTGCTAGCAGGACCAGGCTAGCAACCAACATTTAAAATTACAACTTGTTTTATCCACATTAAGGAAAGCTTAATATTCAAAAGTGCAAATATCTAATTCTTCCATCTAAATATTTCCTTTCTGTAAGAACTAATTTATAAAAATGCAGAGTACCTATATAGCTAACCAAGATAAACAGAAACAGCAACTAAGTGCTTTAAGTTCAGACCTTGAAGTTTTCTGAACCTTTTGAGTATTTCTCAAAACAGCACATCTTCCAAAACCTTTAGCTCATTATTACTTTCTGACAAAAACATCAGTAAGGTAGGAGACAAGACTTTTGTCAGCTGTTTAGTGTTACACTAGCAACTGCTTTGGAGAATTATGATGAAAAAAATCTCTAAAAGTCTATTAAACTTTTATAACACCACATTGGATTTAACAGTTCTTCAACACTAAATCAATGCAAAACAGTGCCACTGCAGCTACAGTATGCACCAACACCCAGCTTTGCCCTTAACTGCATGTATCTGTGTTTGTGCCTACAACTGACGAGACAAGATCAAGATGGGGGGGGGGGGCAGGGAAGACGGGACAGGGGGACACCAAGCCTCAAATCACTAATAAAGTCACATAAGAAAACATACTCCACTTGCTTCCTTCAATTCTAAGTTTGATTCTGCTACATCCCTTATGTGTCTGGTGTAAATTCTGAGTGGAATCACTGTCACTTTACAGTAGTTAAACAATGCAGATTAACAAAATTAATCTGCTTTTTGACTACACAGTCTAATTGTCTGTACAGCACATGTTTTATAACTAAGTGCTTCTGTAAGCACAAGGACAGAAACAAGTCAATGTTCATGCAGATGACAATGTGCTGCAAGTCAGAGACAAGAGCCCAGAACAATAAAAGGCAAAAAATATACTTTAAGTCACCTTTGCAACGTTACAATTTTGGACTGCTTTGGGATAAACCAGCTCCAAAAGTTTTACAAATGCAAGTCTACATGGCAGTCAAAGAAGCGATAACAGAGTAGTGCACGTACATCCAAGGTAGCTCGTCTGTGCAGCCCAAAATCTCTATCTAGCTTAGCTGCAGAAGCATAGCATAAAACAGTTTATCTACACTAAAGACTAATTGGTAATTACAGTAACTAATCCCCAGCTGCCTAGGAGTTGCGACACTTCCACAGTCTTCAAAGTTCCATGCACTATGCTAGAAATCTCAGCAGTATCTCAGCTTGAAAGAGTCCCCAAAAGCATCTCAAGCCATGCAAGCACAAAAGGCTCTGGGATTCAGGAGCCAAAACCTGACCCATTAAACCTGACCAGCTATCCATATGAAATTATAGCGTTTCTAAGTGGTTTAAAATTATGTTTCTACAAAGTCAGGCACATCATTTCCCAAACAAAACATGCCAAGTCATACAATTACTTGATGCTTATATTTTATATGTGTATATATATTTATATAAATAATTATTTTATATGATACTTATATTTTTACAACTGTTGTATTATTCTGTGCTGATACTTTTGACAATGTCTTACTGTACTACTTTAGATATCAAATACTCTTAAAAACTATTTGTTTTCATCCATTACTGCATTCATATATACCATTTCATATTCATATATACCATATTCATATTACCATATTCATATATACAGACAGCTGTACAAAATTCCCTATTGATCTCATTAGCTCTCTAACAAACTGCTGCTTCTATTTTTCTGAAGTCTGAAACTTCCCAACTGTGGATATTAATTTATCAGACGTGAAGGAGAGTAATGTAACGGCCTGTGCAGAAGTGCTAGCCTGGAACATTTACTGTACCAACATTACCAAAATTGTGAACTCTGTTAGAACCAATCATTTCAGCTGTGCTATTTTTAACTCTGCTTCAGACTGTGTGTCAGCATCCCCTGTCTGTGGGATATAATTCCCACTAGAACACAGCACTCTTGTATCAATTACTGATGGGAAGTCAAGTCCACAGGGAACAAGGAATGTGCTTCAGTCCCAGTGTAGGAACAAACTGACAGAGTACTCCTACACTAACACATCAGCATCTAAATTGGGTGCATTTCTAGGTTATCTAGGATGCAAGCCTGTAAGTTACCAGATAATTTTCTCTAGACATACTTTTAATTATAACCACTGTGTGGACTGCAGATACAATGTGCAGTTGAATACTGTATTATTATGAGGGCTGCACATGTATAACCACGAACGTCCGAAGTAGTTACTCCAGAACAGTTGTTAGCATGACTATGTTTCTGTACACCCAGTTACAGGAAAAGGGTAAGAAAACATACTGTTTTCTTGGTAACATACCTTGGAAGTCAAGTGACCTGGCTCATTTCAGAAGCCCAAAAACCTCTTGAAAAACTCTTATCATAATGCTCATCTCTAACACTGTAACATGGCTTATGGCCATAGCTAGCTTTTACACATGCTTACTCCTCTTGCAACAGGTGGACTAAAACCATTTTGAGTCCTTCTGAAAAGCTAAAGTCAATCTTGAAATTTAAACTGTTTAAAGACATTTCATGCGTTCTAGCAGACCCATGTAATGAAACGTCTCAATCCCATCTTGCAGAACGTGTTGATATAGAGCACATCTCATTTGCCCTTACTGTAGGACTCTGTCCAACAGGTTCTAAAGGTGAACTTGGGAAAGCAGGGTGCGCAGGATTCGCTTCGTTATGTACAAGTGAGTTTGTGATCGCCATATAACATCCACAGCCAACAACTTTTAATGAACGTCCAAGCGCAATTTTAAGAGATTTTAAATTTCAGTCAATAAATGTTTTAGTAACACAAATACATTTCCTTTGACTTAAAAAAATATATTCAGCAATTAAAAATGCAGAAAAGGTTAGTTTGCCTTTGTTATACAAAGTACTACAGACAGAAATTCTTAATTTTTATAGTTATTGTTTTACAAGAGAAAATAGCAGCAGTACACAAAAGCCATTTCTCTCTCTACTGAAGAGAAATGGAAACTGACTTTTTTCCAAAGCTTTCAAGATTAGACTTCTATAAGAACTTTCAATTCAGAGCACAATAGCAGTCTCATTACTAGTTTATCACCAAATTCTAGGAATCTATTTGAACTATGCATCCTGTTGGGCAACTTGGGGGGGCAGGGAGAAGAGACAGCAAGAGAGAAAAAGAGAGAGCAAAAAAGAAATAAAAGTTCAAGTGATAGCTACTTAACTGACCTTTAATATCTGTTCACAGTGTAAAACAGAACCATCCAAAACCATGCTGCACTAGAAGACATCTAAGGCAAAACTATTCTTACATTTATGATGCAGTATTTTTCTCCAGACTAGCTTTGAAAGGCTACTACCTAAATATATTAATAGGGCACATTACTATGTGATGCATACAATAGTTTTAGAAACTGGGTTGAATATTTACCAGGTGATATAGGTCTGCTAGAACTTGGTGAGGGTGTATAAGGGATAGGACTGGACACAGTGCGAGGTCTTAATCCTTGTGCAGACATCTCATTAAAATATCTAACAAAAAAAGGTAAAGAATAATTAGATCAAACCTTTTAAAATGTGCCATGGTTTAAATGTTTCACTGTGGTTTTTTTCAATTCCCAAAAGAATCACATTAGATTAATGAAGGACCAGTCACCTTTAGGAAGTCATGACAGGAACTCTCGTCATTTCTGAAGGCTCAGATACTGGCTTAACTTTCAATGGAAACAGCTGGACTTATCTTAGGCATTTGCAGTTAAAACCATAAAAGTTGCATATGATTAGAATAGTACATATTAAGGCCAGAGGTATAAATCATGTCATCATATCTGACCTATACTACATTCTTGCACTTAACACATCATTTCTACATTGAACTCAATAGCTTGTCTGGCTGGAGCGTATCTTCCAGAAAGGCATTCAGCACTAATCTGAAATCATGAAAAGGGGTGGGGGGAGGGGGGGAAATCAATAAAGTATTGATAATTCATTCCAACAGCTGATCAGCCTCACAGTTAAAAACATGCCCTGTTTCCTACTTGAATCCCTCTGGTCTCAACATTTAGCCATTTGTTCATCGTGTCTTTTGGCACTGGAACAGAGACGCATTCTGAATCCAAGGCTTTCTCCCACTAAAGATGCTTCTAGATTGTGCTGCAAGACACCTCCCACACTTCACTATGATAAAAGTGAACCGATTAGAACCTCAGGCAAGGCATTTTTCCCCACCTGTAATAATTTTAGTGGTATTTATTTGTACTTTACTCACTGAATACAGTGAAGCTTCTTCACAGCCATCAAGTGCTATATAAAAGGAGATAAAAATCATATCAATTGTTCCTACTTGCCGCTTACTGTTTACACCTCAAAAGTAATTTTATGTATTTTTTCCACAGCACTAGGCTGGCAGCTTTCAAGTTGACTTGCTTATGCACTCTCCACCTAGGTTTTTCAGTCATTATCTAGATTAGAGGTTCCTCGGCGCACCTTTTCCTGAACATATGGCTGCAAATCAGTGCACCTGGGTTTATATTATGATATTTAGCTGTATTTCTTTACTGGACACAGAAAAGCAGCAGGCATAATTAGCTACCTAACAGTCCTTTGACTCTTACTTGTCTCCCCTTCTACCATTGTGTTCTCAGAAATTCTTAGTAGCCACATTTATTTCCAGATCACAGGAAAAAAAAAAAACACAACATGGAGCAGCATTAAAAATATTCCTATTTGATGAAACTCACAATGATGACTACTTTGAGGTCTGTGAGCCAGTTCATAAACTTTTTGAAACATGTTTTGATACTGCATCTTAGTGATTTTTAACCAGGATATTCAGGTTTACTAAGCCACAACACCTAACACAGGCAGTACATTGTAGTGATACCAAAGTTGGTTTAAATTAGGGTAGATCAGGTAATAAAAGTAGCTGCAATAGAGAACAACAGAAAATTAACAAACTGGCAAATTAAATTTTAATTAAATACAAGTTTTCTAAAGAGCTACCAGTGGCAAGGTTAGCCAAATTGAACTGACTAGGCTACCTTGCAACACACAGTAACTTGTAATGCAGACAGTATGTGCGTTACAGCAAGGCAGTGGTCTTTGTGAATTAATCTTATTTTATTCTACATAAACACAATTTTCTGTAAGTCATCCTAGTACCTGGATCAGGTGATATGGAATAGCAGCACACCGTTAGTATGCTTCCTGGTTTCAGATATTTCCCTACTACTCCAGAGAATAGGATGGAGGACTGAGAAGACAAAGCTATTGCTAGTCAGGAGGAAGAAGTTTTGGGAGAGCTGTGTGTTTTGCATTCCGTAAAGCATCTTCATCCACCCCCATCTACAAAAAATAAGTATCACCAGCTAACAGAATACAATGGAAAAAACTGGATATCTGATCCATCACCACCATCATTTTTAGGAAGACAACATAAGCTGACAAGAATTTACATTTTAAAATCATTACTGCATGTAGTTCCACAATTATTTTGCCTACACAGTTCTCCTAAGACTAACCACTCTAATACCTGCTTCGGCCTTCCCTTTGCTTTGTATTACTTACACTGCGAACACCTGTTTTGGAGCAATTCTGTCATGCCTTTGTAGTACCAAGAAAATCAACATGACAATGAAATTTCTTAGAAGTACAGACTAGTTAAATCAAATTTTCCTGCGTTTTATTGATTACCACTACCTACAACTGGTTGACAAAAAAAAATTATTAGGACACCCTACATTTTTGGATTAATACTGTTAATTCACATAGATTTAGAGTTTGACTATATTTCCATCACAATGTAAATATTGGCAGAAAAGATTAGGCTAATGAAAGTAGATTCAAACATCAGAATCCTGTGTTTCTGACACTTTAATTTATATAGCATTCAATACATCTTAATACCAGATGCTACTGCAAGTCAGTTGCCTAGTATTTCCTAAAAATGAAAACGCTACCTTGAACTTTAAGGGTGCTCCTTGAAACACAATATCTGGACGACTATAAATCCAGAATAATGTAAAATAGTACAAAAAAATAATGAGCATTTGATAAGAAATAAGAATGTTTTATTCAAAGTGTACTTAAAAATCTCTTTCAAGATATAACACTGTCATATTACTATGACGTGAGAAAACACTAAAAGGCATCATATAAAACCATGAAAAACTCAAGACTATCTGTAAGGTCAGTGTAAGCAATGCAGCTTGCAGTAGAGAAAAAAAAAAAATCAAGGATGTTATGGTTTGGACATCAAGAACAACCCAACAGTTCTTGAAATGCTTCCTCTCTCTAAGGCTTTACACAGTATCCCTTTGTATTCGGCTGAACCTATTTTACTTTCTGCAAAGGACAAATTAGCCGCAAGTAAGGACGTTGTTCCTACCTCACAGAATTCCTTGCAGTTACCAAGTTAGGGGCAAACCAGTGGTACTATGACTGAATTATCCTGAATCTCAGCTCCACAGCTATATTTATTTCAATATATATTATCAAAATCCTAAGCAATCTTCAGATACAAGTATTTTCTTTCTCACTGTTAAAACTAATGCAATTTCTACACAAGTTTGATACAATTCTACTGAAGATATTCCTGGACCATGCTGAAACTTGATACATATATTAAACCCATATACAGGTTATTTCTATGAATACTTATTCTATAATATTTAAAAAGAAGTATGAGTATTGATTAATAAGCTCAATGCCAACATATCTGGATGGCTAGAAAATACAAACCTTTCATCGTCCATTTCTAAGCTGGATTCACTTTCTGACAGTTGCCTGCAGAGTGCTTCCCTACGTTCCATTTCCCTCTGTAATTTTCTTTGAAGTCTCAAGTTTTCTTCTCTCATATGCCGCTCCTCTTCTAGATATTGTGCCATCTTCTCTGAATCTGAAGTTCAGAATTTTGTTAAAATTTGATTAAAATTCCATTTCACAGACAGGCAAATATATTGTGCCTGATCTTACTCCAGTACTTCAAGAATGAGGGTGTAGAAAATGCTCAGGACGGATTCGCTCAAAATTCTCATCTTTAAGTCATTAGTTCAATGCCTAATTCAGAACGGTAGCTATTAAAATAAATTACTGGTTGACAGCAATTTTGGAAATAAAAGATAAAAAGCAAAAAAGTTTTAAGTACTTACTTAAATGAATTTGAAAAGAAAGGAAAAAAGTCATGAAGAAAATAATGAAACCAAAACCATAAAGAAGAAATACAATGATTCCTGCTCCATTAAAATAATGCTATTCCACATTTACAAAGATTTTACTGCAACACACAGAAGAAATTATTTTAAATTTCCATTTCAGAGGAGGAAGCACAAAACAAGTTCTGAAAACCAAAACACTCAAACTTGTATTAAACTGCTACCTTATGTGTATTCTATATCATTCTTTCAATTACACATTTTATCATAGGGATTAGCCAGCAAAAAACGCACCGATATTAAAAGCCAACAAGTGGTTTACTCTTTACATCAAAGGGCAAGCTGAGTTTGCAATTCTGAACAAGTTTAGCAAACATCACTTAAATGGTCTGGTATCACAGGCTATTTAAAGTGATAAAATCAAATCATGGAAAGCTATGAAGCATTTTGACAGATTATTTAAATAAAATGGAACACATGATGAAGACTTATGACACAATGTATTTTGTGAGGTCTTCTAAGGTTTGATCAAGTTTGCAGTTAATTCCTTGATATTAAAAAAAAATTACGATTCATCATGCTTTGTGACCACTTCTTTATGCAGCACCCTTCAATCAAAAGAATATTCCTGGTTTAGATGACTGTTCCCAAACTCTCAATAATACGCAATTGATCTCTCTTCTGTGGAAATATCACTTCTAAACGTAACGCTATCACTTAAAACCATTATTATACCAAAACAGTTCCTAGACTAGAATTAAGTGCTTCAGGAATACAAAATGTAATACTAATATTGGAATTTAGTAAGATTTTATTAAGTATTTATGAGTAATACTAGAGGTTCTCTAATGACCACATATTGCAAACACCAAGCTGAAAACTGTATTTCAGTTTCATCTTCTGCTTGCAGGCTAGCACATCCACCATTTCTATCAGTATTGCTATTCATATTGCAGCTCTGTTTAATCTGTTCACAAAGGGAAAGGGCACTTTTAAACCTAGGTCTTATTTTCCATGAGAATTTGACTTTAAACGCTTCTAAATTTTTCTCACCACAATTCAAAAAAGAAACCATTTAAAAATAATAAAGAATACTTGAAATGAAATTAATTAGGCTAGATTTGTACAAAGCGTACTTTAAATCAAAGGCCTTGCTCTCGTTCTGAAGTTCAGTAAGTGAAGGCTGCAGTGCAGAACTGGCAAGTACAAAGATTAGCAGTCCTTATCTTCTTTTAGCTGACACAAATTATTAATATCACAAACTCGCACAGAAGGCCTTTGCAAAAGAGCGCTCTCCCATCATCTCTGTCTTTAAGGAAGGCCGCTGCCTCTGGCAAGCTATTTCTCTAAGCGGAGGCTGTCAAGACCAGCACACTAGAGGGGGAGAATATTGCCTGTTTCCCACTCGCCCAAATTTTTCTGTCTATGTGGTTACGTATCTACTTACCTATCAATTGAAATATAACGCTACTGACTAGCAACTAGGCAGAACTGATGAAACTCGGATAGAAATTTTAGATTCAGCATAAAGGAATGAAGGACTGGCATTGCAAAGATCACAGGAAGGTGCAAGTGACCTTCTTGCCAGCTGAGACCATGTGCTCAGAGCCATAGCATCTTCTCTTGAAAGGCAGTGCAAAAAGCAGGCTTTCCACTTCTGGTCAAGGGTCCGTGACATTTTTACAACAGAAACACACAGACTTCTACACAACTATTTATTCTGTCCACCTTCAAAGCAATCTTACATAGGTAAGAACAAAATAAGATTACTTGTTCTGCTATATTGTGAAGTCAAATAGCTGCCTGGACAATTAGTCTAACAGCTACAAACAATTAAAGGTAGCTGCAATCTAAACAAGTGAAATTCTTATATACAACTGAACTTCTAAACCAAGTGAAATTCTTGTATACAACTGAACATTATTTTGCTAGCTGTTAATTCTTTTGAGTAATTCTTAATTTATAAGAAGACTCTTATAAAGTAGGCCATAAGTATGTTTTGAAAAATCTCAATGTTGAAATACTCCTAAGTCTCTGAAAAAAAGAAAAAAGATAGAAACATTTTTTCTGGCCCAAAATATTCAGGAAATACCTGTTGACTCTCGCAGATACCCTTCTAGTAAAGCTAAAAAAACCCCAAACTGCAGTATAAATACATCAATGACCAATAATACTGCAATTATGAAAACGTTTTTAATACAAACGTGCCCTATTTTTCCACTTCTCCCTTAAATTCAAACTCATGAAAGTATATATAAAAATCTTACATTACACAAACTTAAAAGATTTAAAACAAGTTGTTTACTCACGCTGTAACTGTGCAGCCCTCAGTTGTTTCTTTAACCTCTCCACTTCATTCTTTAAAAATCTGATATGTCTCATCATATTTTCTGGAGAATCTATCTCCATCGATATGTCTCTGGGTGATGGTGGAGCAGATACTGGCTGGTCTAATTTCTCCTGCAAGATTCTGTATGAAAAAAAGTTCAAAGTTTACCTTCAATTCTAATGAAAAGAAAACCCCTTAAATCCCCCAGAAAGCCACTGCAAGGATTCTGACAGGTATATAAGATTTATTTTAATTACTGTTTTGGGGGAGAGAATTGTGGAAGAATTTATAATGTTTACCTTTTTTTTATTTTGCGGTAAAAAAGAAAAAATTGTTGTCCAAGCACAAATCGATTTACTAAAATATTCAGACATTGACACTCCCAAATATTTCTGCACACAGTTCAGGAAAAACAAATTCTGGACTATATATAGTTACCTCAGTTTTATACTCAAACAATACTTATTCCACAAAATAATTTCTAAGCAAATTCATTTAATCTCTTACGTGTTTTTACATTTATGTTCTTAGAGGAAGAACACATTCAAGACAAAAATATGAGTAAGGCATGTCTATGGTGAAACACAATCTTTTCTGCTTTTCACCATTATCAAAAGAGAAAACTTCACAGCCATTTTCTGAAGCATAGTCAAGTAGTCTCCCCCCCGCCCCTTTTTTTTTTTTTTTATTTAAATCTCCACAGAGGAAGATATTCCATACAGTCACAGTTTCAAATACCTCAAGTAACTGATTGTAAATTCAGGAGTAATGAACTTCTCTTATAATGAAATGAACTTCTCTTATAATGAAAAACATTTCATATGGTAGATATGAAATGTTCTAAATTATGATTTTTGGAGTTAACATATAAAGTACTTTTCAGCCTGAAAGCATGAAACTGTCCTTCACTAGAAACACGTTGATTGGCCAGATCCAACTCTGCCCTGAAGAGCAGGGACAGCACTATGCAAGCACAACTCTTTGCATGGCCTAGTATTCACACGTAGCATACGAAGTGGTACTAAAGCATGGTCCGACTCCACCATAGCTCCTCGTAAGGCACACAGTCTGAGGTAAATTAAACCAGAAATGGTCTGGCTTAAAGAAGGCTTTAAATCTAAGATGCACAAAAATCCTACCAAAGGCCCATCCTGCTATGGATTTACCACTGTTGAATATCACATGTGGCTCTTCAGAGCACCTTCCACACAGCAAGGCTCTGTAAAATAAACTACAGAACCTGCAGTTCACCTAGGCTCAGGTGTTTTCTGAGGCCCCAGTCAAGATTCACGGAGTCACACTAACATAACTGTCCTTAAACATGTAGAAGAAAATAAGGTATTAATCAACTCTTCTCCCCTACTCCCCCCAAAAAGAGAGTTCTTATAATACGGCATTAAAGAGAGGGTTGCTTTAATACATATTTTTAATCTTAGCTTTCACAGGAATATGAAGTCTCGCTGTCTTAACTTCTAATGAAGAAGCATCAGGAAGTCTCAATGACATGAGTGCACACCACTGAGAAAAAGCTGAAGTTTTCTTCGAACAGACAGGAAAAATACAAGAGCTTCTCATATAACAAACACACTAAAACACCAAGTTATTTTCTCTCGGCCATGAACATAAAACTGATCCCAAACCAGAAGCTTTAAAAAGAGTCTATCAGCAGTTGAAAAAAATTCACCAAATTCCTTTGAGCTGTCCCAAGTCATTTCTTACACTATTTAGTTTCATCTACTTTAAGCAATCAAGGATGTGGCACCATGTAACCAAGGAGCTTTACAACTGCTTTAACTTCCAGGTTCTCACAGATCAAACAACTCTTATGGGACAGAGATGAACATTATGTATTAAATTATATCCCTCCCACAGTTACAAACACACTGCAACAAGACAAACCGTTTTTCTGCTTCAAGTTTATCCATCCTCTTCCAGAGACGATTCACCAGTGCTTCTTGCTCTTGTTCCAAAGTATTTTCAAGGTCAATCTTCTCACGTCTTAGCTGGAGAGGAAAAACAATCAATGAAAATGATGGAAATACATTTTTTGCAAGAAACTGTCATTAGAAAAGATCATTGCTATAACACCACCATTTTACATGATGCTTCACGACAGCAAGGAGAAGGTGAAGAAGAGACAAAAATCAGGCACAACACACTGGTCACAGAGCCAGTGAAAAATCAAGAGATTCAGGAGTTGCACAGTTGTCGTCATCTTAACAGAATTTTTTCTCACAGAACTTGTTGTCTCTGGCCAATAAGGAGAAGCCTGAAACCTGGACATGAGATCACTGATGACATGACAAGCCTATTCAAAGACATCTATTCCATACGTCTCTGAAGTTCAAACTGAATTTACTGTCCACCAAATCAGCATTTATTCTTTTGAAAAGTTTTAGATTTTTTTTTTTTTAGTAGAAGAATCACAGTTAAAGCCAGAAATGGAAGAGACACCATGTTTACCTTGTGTTAGATAAAGGAGCAACATAAAGAAAATAGTAAAGAAAAAATTATGTGAACTGCCTTAAGTGTTACTGTATCAACCCTTACTAGCAGAAACAAATGTATCTCTATCTCAGCAAAGGCTTTATAAAAAGTCAACATTATTCCCATTCACTTACTGCATGAACAAACATTCTTGATTCTACTATAAGCTAATAACAGCAGATATAATGTAGAACCACACATGAAGAAATCTATTTTTAGTATTTTAGTACAAATACAATGCAAATATTAATAAGAATACACCACAATAATAAGAGGCACAGCTGATCTCATTCAGTAACACCTGTAGTTGAACTCCACAAGTTACCAATAATGAAACATATGGGAATAGATCAACACCCTTACAGGTGCAAAATAGCATGGAGGTATTTTTCCCAGCCAAGCCTTAGTTAACACTCACCACTTTCCTGATGGGCAAATAATCCCGCATTACAAAATTAAAAGACTGAAAACAGATTAAGTGATTTCTTTGCACGTTTACTGCATCACTGGGTGAAGTGCTATTACAGCATCTAAATCTGCAAGGGCTCTGTGCTAACCACTAAATTAATATTGAGATACCCAAACAAAATTTAAACGTACGCACTTCAGGTAACAGTGCAAGTTTAATGAATGTACAACTTTCTTCTTTAAAGCCTAGAGGAATTAGTTACTGTAAGTAAAAATAGACATATATTGATGAGTAATAGGAAACATAATTAGAAAAAGAAACATAGTTTAGTAAATCTTGCCATGTCTGAGTTTCCAGATGTACATTAACAGTTGAGGGAATTTACACTTCAGTAAAAGGGAAGTCAGGAGCAACACGCTTCAGCCTCGCCCAAGGGATGAGAACTTGGATCCTGACCGACACTTCGTTCCCCCCACCAGCAGGAGCTGGAGTGGCACGAAGGCAAAGGGCTCAGCCCCAGGAGATACAGGGCGCTTTGCCTTTGGGCACCGCTCATTAGCCAGTTTGGCCAACGCTTGGGGCTGACAGCATTCAGAGGGAAGAACGTACACAAAACGTTCTCAGAATCTGTACACCGTGCTTCTACATTACCAACACGCGGATCTTTGCTACGTTGCATAGCTATCTATACAAACACATGATGAAAAAGGTTTGACCGCAGATCACTACTTCTGCAGCAATGGTTTTTGCATCACTTCAATGCAGCATGGTTTAGACTCACCTGCTCTGACGTAGTCTTTTACAACTATGTTATTGATCTAGCACCAAACCAACCCACAAAAACATACCAGTGAAAATAAATCTATTTCATTTCATGGTAGGAAGAAAAGCACGCTGGAATTTGAAGACAGGGTAAATTATTTATAACCTTGGATTTGAAAAATCTAAGATTATATTTAGTATTATAGCAACCACCACCAAGGCAGCAGAGTCCATTAATTAGAAATCTGCATGTAGGTGAGCATGCACAGCAGCAAAGTCAAATCATCAGCAATAATATACAAATAAGCCTTGCGATGTGCCCTGAGGGCTGACAGACATGCTCTGATGAAACACCAAAGAAACTGGGTTGTGAAAGAGAGATCTAAAACTCCCCATTTCCAGCAATATGAAAACAAGTATCTTCCTTTCCTGTTCTTGAGGTTGTCCCAGTTCCTCCCAGTGTCAGGATATTAAAGCTTTGAGGATGAACACCTTGAACTGAACCTACAGGAGAAGTGACTGCAGCATGCTGACCAGAGATGTGAATTCAGAAATTACGTATATTTGTGGTGTACTAGGTAGTTACAGGTGTACTTTGAAATGTAGTCTAACTCTAGTCAACGGATTTGTTAGGAACGTGATAATATTCTGATCTAAAATAGGCAGGATAGGATTATACCTCAAGACCAAACCAGCAGCTCTGTCAATACTAGTGTCATTCTACATGGGTTCAAAGTTACATTCCAATAAAACATCATTTAATTTTTACCATCACAACTGGGAAATGAGAAAGTATTGCTTGCTTTTTTGGACCTTAATCTTCCCTTCAGAGGAAGGGAAAAAATCCCTTTTAACCTTCTTCAATATCCAATTGTTTTTCTTCTCATCTCTCTCTCTCTCACACATACACTTACTTTACTTCAAATGCAGCTAAAATAGCCATTGTCTGTGTATTCCTGGATTACTGCTTCTTCAGTCTTCTTGCCAACTCACTAACAAGCACAACTGTTCCCTCTTGAAATGTAGATCTTCTAAATCAATGAAAGTTGAATATGATCTCTGCCTAAGCCCACTATCCCACATTTCACTTCTCTGCTTGTCATCTGCCCCGCCCCCTTGGCAGATTTAAATCTTTGCTGCTTTGCAAGAATATCTTTCCAGAAGGTTTTACACATTTCATGTTGTTCTCCTTTCAAAGAAGCAGAAAAAGGAGATGATTATTAGCCATTTAATTCTTATTTCTCATCTCCTAACTGCGTCAATTCCAATTTCTCACTGTAGTGTATGAAATAGAAAAGCAATTTAAAAAAGTAACAGCAAGACTACACAAACTTGGCCTCTGTAGGACAAAACTGACAGCTATTTATTTCCCATCAAACCACTGAACTATAACACAGAACATTATTGCTCATTTTAACTGAGACATTCAGTTAATGAAATAGTCACACGTTGCAAATTTCTTCACCATTAGTTTCAGAGAAGAATGTTCTGCCACTTCAAGCTGACTTAAGAAAATTAAGTCAGGTCACATTTGAACCCTAAAATCCAACTTAATTTTTTATTTAGGAATAACATTCTATGCACCCATCACTGCTACAAACTGGCTACCTACCGACCACCTGTGGCATAAGCAGCTTAGGCGAGAGAAAGGAAAGGAGGAAAGACACAAGGCATAGATAATTCATGTTCCGCATTTTAAAAATAATAGTTTAGTGAACATATGTTGTAACTATCTGCTCACTGATTACAGCGATAGATCTAATGCAGCCCTAGGTTATGTTCAAAGCATTGCTGAAGTACTCCTTCCAAAAGGAGGTCTCCCAAAGGTTATGTTGAAGCGCTGTGGCAATCTCTCTTCCTTAATTCCCTACGTGTACAATAAAGGCAACATTGCTCTACTCACAACTCTTGGTTGCTTCTTGCTAGGTACAGCACATGCCCCAGAGGCTGTTGCTTCAGCTGGTTAATTAGCACAATAAGCTTTTTTTTAAAAATTTGTGTAAGAGAAGAAAGCATGCTGAAGTTCAAAGTAACTTTAGATTTACCATACCTTACTATAAGACAAAACAAAGGTATACGTTGCATTACATATAAATACGCATGGAATTTCTAAGTAAGACTGACAGCCAAATTAAACATCTTCATAAACAAATAAGTTTTCAAGGTCAGACATTTGAGAGAAAGATCTTTGAGTATCCATGTTTTCTGAACAATCTACCACTGATATTCAAATGTAGCAACAAGTTTCAAATTTTAGCAACAAGTTTCAAATTTTTTTTTCACAAGTCTGCCTGCCCAGAACAATGATACAAAAATAAATACCATTAAGATTTCAGCTGTGGCTCATGATAACATTTCAAAGACTAAAACAGCTTAATATGTAAACTTATTTTGCATTTTGATTAAGTGGCCGCCACCACCACCTTGTGGCTAAGAGAGTTATTTCAATCTCATGTTAATTTCTATGCTGGTTAAGGATTTGCTGGCAACCACATCTTCCTACCTTTTTATTTTTCAATTTGTTTCATAGATCTCTCTATATAGGATGTTAGCATAAGAATCAAGAAAACCCATTTCATCTTTAAAATAGCCATTAATTTATTTATCCACAATGTCAACAGAAACAGCTGAGTCATACAAAACTGGTAGAAATTCAGATTACCAGCAACAAAAGCTCCACATCTGATGAGAACAGCAAGAAAACTCACAGAAATAATGTACTGTATTTACACTACCCTAATTATTGGACTTCCGCAAGCAAGAAAAACTGAAGTTCTTTAACAAGGCTATATGTTTCATCGGTTTGCCTTTTAAGTCAAAAGGACTCCTACTAACACCACCGAGATGCTTTGATGCACATGCCTAAAATTAGACATAATAGCAGTCCCAATGTCTAAACTTCCAGTGGAAACATGACCAAAACAAGTGGTGTTTTATCTCTGCAATCTTCATAACTGCCTAGGGAGAAACGGAGTTGGATGTAGTCGAATATAAAGTCTTTTTAAATATACACACAGCTGACATCTCACAGTTCGAGTCCTGTGCTATCCAAACTGCCACAAAAAGGTGACCTAGAGCACAACTAGACCACCTACATATTATTTACTGTTGTACTTAACCACTATCAGAAGTGACAGTCTTTCTCACCAGCAGCATGAGAGTGGAAGCTGACGAACAGCAACAAGAAGCATTACTTACAAAAAAAGTTGCATTTGCAAAAATCACAGCTGTCCAGCAGACATGAAGGCCTGCAGTAACGCTACTAAAAGTTATAATGGTCGTGAAAAAAAATTAATCAAAGTTTCTCATAATAAATTATGTTAATGATTTATTGCTTTGACAGTCAAACTGACTTTTCTACATTCTTGATATTGCCCAGTTTCTTACATACTTAAAAAATTAAGTCAAACCTAATACAAGTTTTGTTTTTTTTTTTTCCAGAATCCCTTGTGTTATAGTCATATAATTCTGAAAGTAAGGAGTTACCTGCTCCAGGGTGAGCTGCTTCGAAATTGTATCATTTTCCAGTTTTTTAATCTTCTTCATCAGTTTGTTCACTTGAAATTCCTGTTCCTGCTCTAAATGCTGCTCCAGTTCAGCTTTCTCATGCTGCAGCTAAAAATTGACATGGAAGACATGGAAGTATTTTAAACACACAAATAAAAGTATGGAACATTATACGCCTTTTGTATGTTTATTTACACATGTTTATTCCTACTGCACGTCAAATTCTCTACTGATAACTCTTCTCAAAAGTCTTCAAAATGCACAACCCACCCAACAGCCCTTCAAAAAGCAACATTTCAAACTGTGTTCCATTTACAAAGCAGATGGAAGTAAACTACATTTCCAAACATTTAATAAAGTCAAATCAAAATAGATACATTATATATAGCATATAAAATAATTACAGACATTTCAAAAGTCAAAAATCTATCATAACGTTCACAAAAGCGTTAATTTTAATCTAAATGCATCATCTCAAGAGCACCCAAAGCACAAAATGCAGGTCTTGGCACTTCCTTCTCCCAGGCAGCTGAAAGTTTGAAATCTTGACTGAAGTCATACTACTGAAATTGCTGTGCAACAAGGTAGTTGGGGAAGAAAAAAAAAAAAAAAAAGAAAAAAAAATCTAATTTCTATTCCTATGCTAGCAAGAATCAAAAGATTTTAATGACATAAAAACACTGGTTATTTCAAATCAATGTTATACATTTTCTTAACACTTAAGGGAAATTTTTGTTCAGTTAATACTTCCAATGACAAAATCTTTACTCTCAAAGCTCTGAAGCAGATGGAAACAACACACACCCCCTCCCCCCTTCCCCCCCCCCCCCCCCTTTTTAACATAAATTATGGCTTGGACTAGAGTAACTTTTAACACTAAAGTAAAAAATCACAATGGAATCCCTCCGAAACAGGGACCCAAGTCTTCCTGTGGGTAAAACAGCGTGACTGGCACCATGGTATGAACACGTGAATTTGACTTAGGGAAAAGCAAATGTCACCAAAAGACAATGGTGTAATTACACTGTGCTCTGGCCATCCACTGAAAATTGCAGGCACTTTTCTCCACCTGCTTATTTTCGAGGCCAGTTCTTCTGGCTATCACATAATAATACGTAAGATCATAGTGTTTAAATGTGTGAGGAGAATCTGAGGAAATGGAGACGCACCTCACAGTCACGGATACAAGCTGACATTGCTGGATATCCACAGTGAAGAAACACACTTTGATTTTAAAACAAGCTAAAACTGCTAGTTCATTAATTCAGTTCCTTTTGCTGCTATTTAGAGACAAAATAGTCTGTGAAGTGCAGCCTGGCAGAAAGGCTGTTGTAGAGAGAGCACCAGGCAGACAGTAGCTATTTGCCAATATACATATGGGAGAAGTTTGCAGTTTAACTGTGTTTTCAGGGCCTATCAATTTTGAGATTTTATTTTTCACAAAATAAGCACCAGAAGAGTAATTAAAAAATAAATGAAATTTATTCCTTTCACTTACTAAATTACAGTATATTTTCTAAGACCCCTGATGCTCATGGAAATTCCCATGCACTTGAGGAAGCCACCTAGACTCCAACATTATAATCACTGAGACTTCATGGCAGCTCTTGATCAAATGGTTAAGAAATTTTGTTAAACTGTCTAGTTGGAAATTAAGCCATTTCATTTCTTGTGAGAATACGCAGGGCTCCTAAGTGAGATTTTCATGAGAAGAAAAATTTATATTCACACTTCTAAATTAAAATACTGTTCCTGTTGTTTGATAATCAAAAATTTGAAGTTTCTTACTTCAGTACTGGAGTTAAGCTTGGTTGGAAAAAAACCAGGTTTAATACGAAGAGGACATTATTTAGTCTTACAACTCCATAAGCCCCTCTCTTTTCCTTCTCCACCCCTACGCAGGAGCTACAGTTTAAGACTGAGACAGCTGAAGAGCCCAAGGAGCAGACAGCACGCGGATTACCACCTAGCTCAAGGTTCTTGCTGCACTTCCATCAATCTTCATTTTGCTTCATTAAAAAAAGCTAGACGCTTTTTTTTCACCTAACTAAAAATTGAGACCAAAGCCAGTTGCTGTAATCGGCCTATATTTAGTTAGCAAATTAAACCGCGAAAAGGCACATAGCCAGAATCTCTTACTCATCCTAAAGCCAGATGCTGCTAACAGAAAGCATGTGGCTGGGGACTGCTAGCATTTGCAGACAGTCCAGTGAGTCAGGCAGATCATACAGTTGCATGAAGGCACCTCAAACCAACTTAACAACAAATACTGTTTCTTGTTCTTGTGTGCTTCATGCAAATGCAACTCCTGTGTTACTTAAAACAAATTGAGCTGCAATAGCACAACCTTGCTCATCAAATCATTCCTTTTAAAGCTTGCTGGAATTTCCATCACACAGGAACTGATGAGGCTTACTCATTAGATCTGTTACTGCTGTGTAGGATCTACTAAACCCTACCTTGGTAGTGTGAATGTACTGCAGCCAAAGGACCATTCCAGCTGATCAGAAAGCTACTAAGCGAAGCCAGGAGAGAGGAGTTTCTTCTATTTTGATTTTAATGTAAACACACCAGAAAGCAAAGTGACTGGGAATAAAAAGAAACCCACAAACACTTTCCCCTTGAATGCTAAAAGGGATGAAAGCCCTCTCGGACATTCTGATTAACCTACTTTACTGTGCTACTCCCCTTCATCCTTTCGGCTTCATTATTCAAAATGGGAGAAAAATACTAATAATGTACCCCAAAATACATATTAATGGTGTCTGTCACTCACAATTGGGTAAAATAATTTTTCCCTTTTATTTGCTTTGATCACAAAAAACAAATCAAAACAAACAAAAAACAGTTAATGCTGAAACCCTAACGCTGAAAAACAGAATTGCTAACAATGTCTTATAGGCCTTGAATTGCATACGAAAACTGTAGGAGGGATACTGGGGGAATTTTCAGCTACATAAGATCAGAGATGGGTTTGCTGCAAGAGAGACTAATACTTTAAAGTGAGAACGGGGCCATCAAATACAAAGCAGCAGAAAGAGTGCATGTGTTGGTTCAGGGAAGTCCTATATGACTACAGTAATACCCTTCTCTCTCTACAGAAATAAGTTTCCTGATACAATGTAGAACCATATTTACCTTATTTCCTTACTGTACTGGCTTATTCTGGGACAGCGGTAAGTGTTTTTATGAAATAAAGGAGCTAATGGATGAAGTTCCCCCTTAAAAAAAACAATCCTCATTTATACCCCAGACTATGACCTTGTACATTGTACTGAACAGTCTATTTTTAGTACTCCAGCCCTCAAAAGTTGTCCAATTCCTCCTTTGCTGCATCCTGAAAGTCCTATTTATTAACAAATTTGTATCAGCAGTTTGCCTCCTCTTTATGTCCAGATGTTCATCAAATAAATGACAGATGAGCTGACTCTGTTTATTCTGCACAATCACATTTGCATCCTTGAGCTGACGCATCATATTTTGGAGAGCAGGAAGGGTAATAGCTTATGTTTACAGACTTATAATTTTTGAAAGAATTGTCAAGAATCAGACTTGCATGACAAACAGTTCTGTATGGCCTCCCAATTACTTAATCTGCCTTACTACGCACGATGCTATTATCTCGGTGTGTTGTAACATTTTACTTTCAAGGACAGATACTTGGACGAATCTGCACTTCCATAAGAGTATTGAAAAAAAAAAAATCTGTATTTGATTTTGAAAAGTACTGTTGCACAATTTAAAGAATAATTGACTTTGTAAGTTCAAACAATATTAAAAATTAATTACTCTTTTGAGCGGCCTTGTTTTACAAAAGATAAATCTTCAAGATTTACTACTTTAAATTTCAAAACAGTAACTCAACAAGTCCATGTCCACAGCTGCAAGAACAGATCCTGCATCAAAACACTTCTAATGATACTCTGCAAAATATTACTACCATTCTATAATGACTAGGGATCAAGGACTCTATAAAAATATTATTCCAAACTTTCCAGAGACTTAGTCAGGTAGACAAAAATATAATTAGAGTAAGTACATGAGAAAATATAGTGAATGTATATAAAGGTTATAAGAACTTTATCAGAAATGTATGTGATGAAAAGCTTTTGTTTACTCCAAAACCTCTGTTGAGATGCATGTGCTCCTTCATCTCTGCAGCATTCAGCCTAGAAAATTAAAAATTACGCTAAACAAAGTAAATTCAACTCGTAAGAGTGTATGCTTATTTATTGGGCTTGTAGAAGCAGTAAAAGCTAATGCCACACAGTTATAAACAGGTAGTATCAAGCAATGGAATGGCACCAGAAAGCCTGGCAACAGGAAGACAGTATTATTCCAGTGAAAACACCTTCTTTCATGTGCTACTGTGTACGTTTAGAATCAGTCTGGCATATAGTAAAAATGTTTCAAATTTAATTTCTTACAATATTGAAAACCTGATCTAACTCTGTGTTTTAGAATAGTAATGCACATCATGCTGAACTGGGGAATTCTTGTTAGGCTGTTAGCGCGGAGCACTGCAGCTCGTGCTCTGACAGACAGCTTTCACATTTAACACGTTTTAACACTCTGGGAGCTCATTCCAGATGCCACTCTGAATGCGATGCATAAGCCCCTACAATTGCGACAAACAAAGGTTTGACAAAGCAAAAAACGCACAGGCACTATGAAAAAAGTCACTCTGCTGGGTAGCTTTCTACTGAATAATATGGCAGTAATTTTGACACAGCCACAGACTAGTAAATACTTGAAAAATTAAGAGACTACAAATCATATGCAGTTTACCAGAAGTACACCCCTCCCACTGTTCCAAAAGGCAAAGCCTTAGACAAAACAGATTAATATGCATTTTTTTCCCCCCTTACTCATACAAAAAGCAGGAAGACATTTGATGCACAATGTCTGACAGCATGAATTTTAAAAGTCTATTTCCACATCGGACCAATGTTGCCTGGCAAACACACACAGAGATTAAGAGTTTAACCCCAAATAGCAAAGAACAGTGGAGCAACCAATTACTGCCAACACTTCCACTGGAGACTACTGCATTTCTGGTTAAGTTATCATCCAAGGTCTGTGTATAATTTAGCTAGAATTCTCTCCAGAGCAAAGATACCAAAAATGGAAGTGGGCATTTATCAATTCCCTATTAGCCTTATAACTGCCTCATCAGTCTTGCATCCTCTAATAAAGACAGACTTGCTACATTCTAGTAGGTAATGGTAAATATTGGCACTCACAAATCTCAGGAAATTCAGAAAAGTAAACTGTAATTATCTTAACTTTCTGTGTCTGAAAAACATTAGTCAGGAATTTAGCACTACACCTGTGGAATGGGAAGAGTACCCCAAACTAGAAAAGATATTGTAATAAATACTAAGTTGACCATGTGATATGTGCTAATAATGCCCCCTTTTCCACAAAAGGAGTTTATTTGTAATATCACGAGTTTCTCTTATCAGATTTTTTTATCTGGCAGTCTACATGGGTATAATTTCCAGGATTCATAACTGAAGAATCAAAACCTCCGAACAACAGATAAGCTATCATAAAACAAAACTCAATGTCAATATTATTTTCAGTTCTTTGCTACTTAATAAAATTGCCTCCAGCTCACCAATACTCTAATACCAACTTACTAAATCCATGATCACTATAGAGATAGAAAATTATTTTTGTGGAAACATACTGTAATATTAAACTGTTTCCTAATTCTACAGTTAAGCTCTTTAGGGGAAGGGACCATTTCCTGCGTGTAACTTATAAACTGCTGAGCATGCTACTAGTGTTTAAGAGAATATATCAATACCCATTTTTTTGCATTTCACAGCAAGTTTATCACACCAAAGACATAATCAATCCATGAAATGAGATCTGCATTCAGCATACACAGAAACAGAATAATAGTTTTAATATTAAACTGTTTGCTTTAAAACAAACAGTCCTCCACCTGTACTGCAAGTCTTGAGACACTGTAAAGGTATGAAAGGTCATCCAGATGTATGGACTACAAAACCTGCTGACCAGGCAGATTCCTCTGACACAGCTTAAAATAGGCTTTGCACTAGAGATTTGATATATCTGTTATCATCTTCTCTGTGCACTGCAGTTAACAGGTGAACCTGTAAGCAAGATATTCCATGCCACTCACCCTTCACAGAAACAACCACTACCAACATCGACAGGATGTTGACAGCTGTCTCTTTTTCAAGTAAGTTGGATTAGTATTTAGATAGAGGACAAACTCACAATTTACTTCCAAAAACTGCTACCTAATAATGCTGTGAGAAATTACACCATTTTAGGGCTAACAATTTGGAACACAGGTACATTTAAGAACTGCCACCTTTTAAAATCTTCTGGTTGACATGACCATGTTTATCAAACACTGAATGAGGCTTAAAGGAAGGCCACATGAAATGAAGTGTAAGGCTGTGGGCTGAGATACTGTTCAGTAAAAGCAAGCAATGGTCAGAATTTTACCTCCATATTATTGTAGTTATGGCTATGTACTTACTTTATTTCAGCAGAAACTTGCAGCTTTCCTACTGGAAGCCAGATAATATTTACGGGATGATGTTGAACTCAAGACTGAGGATTTTCTCCAGATGCCACACAAAAGGCAAGAATAACTTCACCAGTTTTATGCCTGCGTTCTGTTTCAGATATACATGCTTCTCTGAATCTTTCTCTCACTGGTGAGAATGAAGTTACACCCTTTAAGAGTTTCCAATGGATAAACAGCATAATGCCCTTGCATTATTTCATACATTACAACGAGGCAGCCCCTTGGCCATTTTGAGAACAGTAGATTGTTACCTTTTTCCTTAATTTGGGGCAACAGTCAAAGGATACTTTCTGAAAATCCATAGCAGAAAAGCATAAAAATTAATTGTAGTTTTAGGTTGACAAGAAGCTTATATTTCTCTTTGTAATGTGTGAACCTATTTTGCATAATATTAGTCATTTAAGAACTGTTAAAGACATAGCTTTAAAGCATTCTCAGTTGAATTCTAGGAAAAAGGCTAAGCATATTTTAAGCAATTACTAGATACAGCAATTCAGTTGCTGCAGAACTTGTGCAGTACAAATTTGTGTGCAAGGTCATTATATGAGTTCAAAACCCTTCAGCAAAATCAACTGTAATTCATGCTTTTACTTTTAACGTAAGTTTTACTTTGCTCTACACAATGTGGAGTACAGCCCCATGTAACCTGGTTCTGTAACTGATTTCCACATAGCCCTTTCAATTAAACAACATTGCTCAACAAAGCATTTCTCCCTTTATTGGAAGAGACTTTAGTGGAAAGCTTTTTTTATAGTGATATCAACATCTTACTTCAATTAGGAAAGAACACTTGATAACCCTATTTTACTGCCATCTGCTTCTCTATTTTTCATAAAAATGTATGACCTTGAAAGGAAACGTATGTCTGATTCAGAAACATTCTTGTCAGTCCTCAAGAACAGCAAGGGGAAGTAGTAATACCAGATCAAGGATATCAAGTCCTTATTTTCAGTAACAAAAGCATCAGATGGGATTAGCTCTAATGTTGTTTCCAAACAGTGCATTTCCTAACTGCAGGGCTAAACATGCCTTAAGTCTCCAGCTGCGGAATGTAAGAAGTGCTTACAACATACAAATTAGGTTATTTAAAACTGACTATTTTTTCATGACAAAGCTTATAAGTAACAGCATGAAAAAAGCCATAGTGGATCACACCAAACATTCACCTGACTTAGCACCCTGTCTCCTACAGAGACCAAAAGCAGGTATTTAGGCAAGTCTATCAGAACAGGACAAGCATATACACCACTTCCAACAAATACGTACCCACTTTCCAAAAATCAGCAACTTGCGTAATGAAAAGAAGTTTCTCTGCCATAAATCATCCCAGCATCTTCAACTTTTTACTTTTAGCACCCGACTGATGTAAATGTTTTAATTCAAGAGAAGGAACCATTTTGTTAAAAGTATGGATAAAGTCTCCTTCAAGCATCACTGCACGTTCTTGTATATAAAGTGTAATATTTCAGGACTCCTGTTAAATATCAAGTACTCCAGAAAATAGCTTCAGTTTCACTAACACTTTAAATTAATCAGTAGCTCTCTTCTGTAAGACAGTTAACATTTACTTTAAGCAACATCCATTTCTTTGCATCTCTATACAAACTTTCAGGTTCTCAACACCATGAGTTTGCAGAGGCACACTTTAAAGCAACATATTAAAAACGCTTACTCACTACTCTTCTTGTACTTTCCTTTATCAAGTGTCAGCTTTACAACAGCTACAACCTGACCATATCCCTCTGACTCCAGTTGCAGTCACACAAAAAAGTTCAACCACCAGTTGGTCCCAAAGCTCCTGGGAGAAACATCAGTAAAGGCACCAATTACCTGCATCAGTTTTCTTGAGAGCTCGTTAGTGAGAAATTCCTCTTCCTTTTCATAGTTTACTGCAAGTGTTTCTTTTTCTTTCTGCAGAGCTTGAATCTTCTTAAATAGAGTATTACTGATGAATTCCTCTTCCTGCTCTGCTCTTGCTTGCTGTGAAGTAAAGACATAGTTTTAAGAAAAAAGGGAGCAAGTTTCCACATTAAAAGCTGCAATTATTCCATTCCCCTTTAAATGCCTTTCACCTCTTTTTTTTTTTTTATTTTTAATCTTGCCCGTCGTCCTGGAGAACAGTAGGATGGATCTAAGCACTGCTACCATCCCCTTTTCTAACATTATAGCACCTTTCTTCCTTTTTTGTTCCCCATCTTTCAACTTGGGAAACCACACTGGTGCTTTAAAGTGGCCTGCCCCCAACCAAATGCCCGAACTCCCCAACCTTTTTAACTGTATAAAAGCATTACTGATTCACAGGTGCCTACTTTTACCTACTCTGTTCCTAAAACCAAACTCGTCTCTAAACATTCTCCATTATGAGCTGAAGCGCAGCTCTGAGACTGCTGTATTCAGCACCGTGCCTTCTTTCCAGATCCCTTAGACTGCAGCCCTGCTTTCTAGCAAAGTCAAATAACGCATTTATTCTTTCACCCATATATGCCTTGCTTCTGAGCCACAGGCAGCACAGCTCTTCTCATGAGAATTTCTGCCCAAGTACCAGCCCAGGAAAACATATTACTTCTCAGAACTGTTACTTCACTACATACGACATTAACTTTAAAAAATGCCTTTACCCTGAGGATTTCCAAATTTCGCAAGAGGAGAGCTACTCTGGAAATCTTCCCCATGAAGAATCACTAGAGAAGACAATTTCCATTTCAGCTCTCCTATAGCACATAGGCACTGTTCAACAGAAAGCCAGCCAGTATGAGCTCACTCCCTCACATTCCCTACAGTTCAGGTGTTTGTATATTTTTTTAATGTACATACTAGAAACTTGACAAATGGAACACAGAGTTATCTTTTGGAAGTCTGCTCTAAAAGGCCACAAAGGGTATTTCATATGGACAAATGAAAGACCACAGCTACAAATTGGTAGAGCCAACTCTTAGTTCCACAGTCCAAAGAGAGCCCAGAATGACAGAAATACAGAATTCCCAAGCCACCACCTTTAACAAATGAGACAACATAGGGTTGAGGCGTGTTTTCATCCCCTGCAATAAAACGCACATCACTTGAACTTCAGATTTGTGATTTTCCCTGATTCCAATAAAATTATACCAGCTTACAAAATGTAAAGATTCAGTAAGTTTTATTTCAGTAAACTTTGATCGAGGAAAATTTAAGAACTGAAGCAGAAGCATAATTAGAGTTTCACTGAAAGCTTAGCTTCCATAATCTGCCCAAAATGTGCCAAAATAACCATCTCTTTATACATATTGTACAGTGGAAAATGCTCAAAAAGTTTCATTATGCCAGTGATCTTCCAACTGGATGACATATTCCCTAGTACTCCCAAGAGACAATTACTTAAACAGAGAGACGCTCCATGCCTACAAGAAAAGTTACTTAAAGAACATAAATGTCTTTAGAGTTGTTGGAACAATAGGACAATTGCAAATTCTGCTCATGATATCGCCAGTATCACAAAATCTAAAGCAGTGGTTTGGAAAATCCTCAGTTGAATCCTCCTTTCATCAAGTCCTTCTCTTCACATCTTTATCTCTGCCTTCTTGGGTCTTCTCCTGTCTCTATCACTCACTTTCTTGTCTTGGCCCTTTCCCACTATCTGCCACCAGCTCCCTTCTCCCTGTCACCAGCAGAGCTGGCACAAACCCAACCTGAAAAAAAAAAGGAAATAAAAGGAAAAAAAAAAAGGGTCTGGCACAGTTTATTAGCTTAGGAGCTTAGGTCTTGCACAGCACCTCCTCTTTAATGTTTGTGCATCTCAGTGGCAGAGAACCGCTACTCCAGCATGTTCAGCATTGGTATTACCACTTGCCACATCAAGACAATATAGAGTTGCCCAAGAGCTCTGAAGAAATGCTAAATTGTCAGCTCACATCTCAGAAGATTAAAACTCAAGGAAACTAACTGATCTCAATACCATCATCTACACTAAATGTGGCTTTATTTAGGGCTACTCACAATCTTACATCTTCAGAGACATTTCGGAACAGAGTAAACAAGTCAAATTGCAAGGGTTCATTGTCCTCAAATCGTTAAAATTCATGCACGCTGTTCCAAAATCAACTCCTCCATTGCCTTCACTACACAGAATTTCTACTGGTGTCTGCCTTTCAACGGTTCAGACAATAAGAGACAGTAACACAGACCAAGCTCACCTAAAATTAAATGAGAAAGCACTTGGTTCTAAAAAAGAGAATCAGGGTGTTTCTGCTTTGATTTCTGTTCATTTCTAACTTGCACAGATTTGTTCTGCTCATGCTTTGTACCAATCAAAAGCTCTAAAATCACATTATTACAGCACCGAGCCTGCACAACACTTCATAGCCCGATCCCGGTGTTACATTAATGATGGGTGCTTAGGCCAACGTGAACACGGGCTGCCAAGATCCCAGCCCACTCCCAGCCACGCAGCAATGCCCCTCCTTTGTGTTTGCACGGATGCTCATGCAACCAGGCAGCAGGCCAGCACAGGCAGAAGGAGACACCCAAAAACTAATCCTTTCCCCTCCTCCTCCCATTTTTCTTTCCTGGATCCGCTTCCTAAACTGGCGTAACACACAGGCAGAGTGCTGGCACGTGGAAACGAAGAATGAACAGCCACAATTTAGACCTGTTTAAACTGCTCTGCCACAACCCCCTCTGCTTACACCGCGTAGGACACCTGCTTGCTTTCAACTCGCTCAAAGGAAAAGCTGAGTATGATTACATCTGCCTCCATTATACAAAGAATATATTTCTCAACTGAACAAACAATAGGAACCCTAGAAATCTAAGTATGAACTGTAAGTTCCAGATATCCACACATCCTATTTAATACAATGAATGTCCACTTAAATTACCCAAGGGTCAGCAATTTCAACACGAACTTTTTAGTCAAAAAACATCATACAGTTATTAAGACTGGGTACAAAAGCACATGATGCATTACCATATTTCTTCTAAATCCACCTGTTTTCATTCTGAAACTTTCCCTTCATCTTGTTACTCATTACTCGGAAATAGTTCAATTATCTCAAGTAATAAAATCATTCATGTTTACCTTAATATTGCCTAAAATCTTGATATCCGTTACTCATTTAGCCCATAATCAAACTGATGCTGTAACACAGTCATTAAAAAATCATTTTTTAATACTATTTCCCGCACAGACTCTGTCACTGCAATATTTTTCTGGACACATATACACTGTGTTCCCATATGGCTAATCTGCCTCTTTATTAAGTATCTGCATTTGAAAAGAAGCTCTGATATGATCAGCAAAAAATGAGAAACAGTATGGAAATCAGTCTTCTGTGGGTCTTCTATGAGGGTACAGAGTTCTTGGTTCTTCTCTATTATCCATATCACATTCAACATCGAAAAACAGTAACAGCAATTCACTCTGTTCTGTGTACTGTATTACAAAATAAATTGCTAAGGCGCTGAGTGATATAAAATGAGAACACCGGATCAGTCAATCTCTGGAAACCTGAAACAAGCAATCTACTTTCACCACAGATTTGCTGCATAACCACAGTCACATCCACCTGTCTCCTGTGTCTCAAAACTCCAGGTATAGCTAACTCAGAGCGTTTCATAGACGCATTCACTAAGGAAAAATCTGTAATTATTGTGGTCAAGACCATAAATGGCAAAGACTATCATGTTACTTTGCAAGAAATCAAGAACGAAGAGGGGGGGGAAAAAGCACCTTATGCACATAAAACACACAAAACCTCTTATATTTTCTAGGAAGAAAAATCCTATTATTATTGCTATTGCAGTAGCATGTGAAATCCTGATCACTAGTAGAGCTGATGCATGAAGTGTTGTAAAACCTGTCCTTGTGAGCTTACAATCCAATGAGCTAATTTTAAAAGAATTAAGAAACATATTTCTCCTAAACTTTATACAGTAACTGAGTATCATATTAGGGAGTGAATCTCATTAGAAGTTATTTTTCCACATGCTGCATATACTAGCATAAACTGTGGAAAGTTTAATGTTAAAATCTTTTTCTGCTCTCAGTTCTTCATCCTGTAAATATACCTTTAGCAGACCAAGTTCACACTGCTTGATTTCCCTCTGCCCCCTTGCTTCTAGTACACCCAGCAGCTTCTGCTTACGGTGGGATGCTCTCTTTCTGTATCACTGGACCATACCCCAACCACACTGCTCTAGTGGCACTATTTTATAAAGCAGCAAAATCCAGTATTTCTGATGAGGCATCAGCTTGAACACAGTCAAATAAAAAAATAATAAAATAAAAAAAATAAAAATCACAGCTCCCCACACTCCCTTCTCCCCCCAGTTAGTTCTTCTAAAAGCTTCACAAGCCTTCCTGATACTGCATAGTACATAAGCAGGTTCCACAATCACAATTAATACCTACTCCTTAGTCAATACCAGCACAACATTTTCAGTGATCCGACATGAACAAGATCTTGCATTTTAATTTCGGCTCTCACTTCAGACACAATTTCAGTAACAAGTGTTTCACAAACTGCTCCAGTCACCTACACTCAACCACCTGAAAGCCAGATGCCAAATATGCCTGGCTTGCATGCTGACAAAGCATCACCTGTCTCCAGCAGCATCCAGAGTAGAGGTGACACTAGATTTCAGGTGATCTTGCTGGAGACAGCCTACCGAGCACTGTTTTGATCTAATCCACTCTTGAAGGTCCCTCATCTTTAAGGCAGGAGCCACCATGACCTCTTTACAATTCATCCATCTTTTTACGGTGCAATTTTTGTTGACAGGACCCTATGGACAATATACGCCTGCAGATGGAGCCGAAGAGCAGTTTCATCTGGTTGCTGTACACAAGAAACTCAATCTTTGCTACTGAATATAGACTGAAAGGTTGGGACAGCTTCGGGAAACGATGATCTCAGTTGCTGCACATGTTACACCGAACTAAAGCTGTCACTTCAGAAAGCAGCCTTTCCCAAAGTCCTACTAAAAAATATGATGAGGTAAACAGGGCGTGAAGTGCAGAAAGTCACAATGGCATGATTTTAGAATACGCAGTTCTTGCATAAAATAAAATCTAAGTTTCCCAATTCTCCTGAAGCACACACTCCTCCTCCAGCAGTACTAACTCAAGTTACTGCTCTGGCTGTACTTTCTGGCACCAGGTTAAAACAGTATGGAAAACTACTGGTCACACAAATGCAATAAATATTCCAGTGAGCTGATACTGTTCCCTTACAGGAGGAACTTTTACACTGCAGCTCTCCCAGGCTGGAGTTATTTTTTCCTACTAACCTTCCAGTCGCACCTGAAACGAGCACACTGCATGCAATGTGCGTTTCAGACAAGGAGAAACACGAAGCACCACAAGAACAGAAGTGAACAGTAACTCAGGGACTAACAGCTCACGCTACTGCCAACTATCGTGACTGCCCAGCAGCACACTTCCATCTGTAAGGGCTGAAGGACAAAGAAGTTCCACCAAAGTCCCAGTATGACGTGGGCGCAGCCTTCCCTCCAAGTAAAGGTACCTTTTTTCAGCTGGGTGGCCTGTCTGCAAAGAAAAGAGAGTGAATGCTCTTGCGGTTAAAGCGGTGAGCTGGAATTGAAGTTCTGGGTTCAATTTGCAGTGTGATTTCCTGTTTAATCTACGGCAACCCTGAGGGTCACTTCCTCAGTTCTCACACACAAGTACTTTCTTCATTTTTTCTTTTACTTTTTTTCCTTTTCCCTTCTTCAAGATACATTTTCAGGAGTAACAGAGCTCCACAAACAGCAGACCTGTAGATTTTTATCTTTGGGTATACAGTATCTCCTAGAAGCCCCATACTTTTAGAAACAAACAAGCACTAATACCTTGGTGTGTTTCCTTCACAACCCCAAGCTGTTGGGCTTTTTTTTTTTTTAATACACAAGCCTGGCAGGTAAGGAGGAAAGCGGGGTTTTGTTTGCTCCAGTTTTTGTTTGCTTGTTGTTGTTTTTTTAAAAAAAAAAAAAAAAAAACAAAAACAAAAACAAAAACAAAAAACCCCACAAACTTATAGGCTTACCAGATTTTATTTCCAAAACACACTAACAGAGAAAAAAGTCAGTATTGAACCTCAGCCTGATAACTTCGACTACTCTAAATGTTACCTATCATGTAACATTAAAGCCACATGCAGAACTGCCTCAAAACACAATTCCTCTTACATTTCAGCTATTCAGTAGATGAGTTCTGCTGTAAGAGGAAAAAAAAGATATGTTTTTTATTACAATAATAAAGGAATATCTATATAAGCAATTATCTGAAGTGTTAAAATACAGTTCCTTTTAATCTCCATTTATAGTTGGAAATTCTGTCTCCCCTTCATACCCTCACCCCCCTCCTTTTTAAAAGGTCAATTACGTTTTGGCTGGACATGTCAAAATGCTTCTGTCACAACACTCCTACTGTCAACTCCAGCCACAGCAAGTTTTTCACTCGATGCCTACCAAGTGATCCAGCATATTGTCATATGAATCCGCAATGGCCACAGACTGACTAGAGTAATAAGTTGAGTCAAATGACGCAAGACATACATTTGTCTCCCAAGTCAGTTTTAACCATGATCAGATGTTTTCAGCTCGACATCACTCATGCAGCCTTACGAGACCTTGTCTCAAAAATTCAGTTACCTTCAAGACATGGGTGCATACACCTTGTGGTTTGGAAAGCCACACAAGGAACAGCACTTTAAAAGAACCCTCAGAATCGACCAGCTTCCTAAACACAAACGTTCAGTAGTATTTGTATATGCCAAATAATCTCTTAGCATCAGCAATGAAGTAAATTGTTTGATAGTACGCAATTCCATTCCACTTCAGATTTGTAAACACTTAAAATAGCTTCTCTCTCTGCATTTTCATGTTGACCTGCAAGAGTCTTGCACAACTGAAACACACAAGTGATGAAAATTAAATAAGCAAGTTATAAAAACAGGCTCATTTCACAAACATAAATATTTATAAAATTAATGTATTGGGTTCATTACAAACAAGGTATAACAAGCTATGTGAAATTCATAATTAATACAGTCAATTCCTGAATTTATTTAAAATAATTAAAAATAATTTAAATGCTTTTCTTCAAAACATATAAAAATCAGTGTGTTCCCTTCAAGGGTTTTTATTATATCAAAATACTGGCATTAAATAATTAATAAAAATGCAGCATATGAAAAAGCCATTGTGACAAAGAAAACGTCAAGATGAAGCCTAAAAAAATGTATCAACCCTCAAATAACTTTTACTTAGCAGTTTAACCATGACCACACACTGTTATGCAAGTTTTAATGTAATTAAAGAGTATATGGTGGTAAAGCACCACAAAGAAAAGGCAGCAAGGTTGTACAAGCAAACCTGTATTTAAACATTTCCTATTTTGAGCGCTCGACATTACAACCTTAGCAATCTGACTATTCATTAGACATATGATTTGTAGCACTTGTTTTTCAGTCACTTAAACATCATCATGTAGAACAAGCTCCCAGACGGTTATCAGGGCCGGAGTCTCTGCTTTCAGTCCACAAGAGCTGTAACCTGAGCCAACAGAAGTTACAGGCCAAGGCAGGAATGACCTAGCAGGAAAAATAAATCTAGCCCACAGACCTTTTCCAAATGGCTCTATTTCATGGAGCCGTTTCTCCATCTCATCACTGCACATGCACACGAAGCATACATTTCCTGCACCTCTTGCGTTTTTCAGTAGCAGTGAATTTCCAATGCATGTGTATAGCACACACAAGCAACAAGCCCAGCTCCCCGAAGTCTTCAAGTTCACTACATACAAGCAAAATATTTCTTCAAAATACACATTAAATGTTCCCCAGAAGGATCGTCATGACCGCATGTGCAAACACGGCCAGGAAGGCAGTAAGAAAGGGGCCATATTACACAGTTCCCCTCTCAGCCCAGCAGAGGCAAGCGACCATTCCGTGCACAAAGGTTAGGCAACACCGCTCCAGCAGAAGGTACATGTGCCTTGCTAGGGCCTTCCCCATTTTCATGAGTTTGTACCTGACTGGCTGAAGCTTTACTTTGACAGAGACAGCCAAAACAGAAAATAAAATTACAGTCATATCAAACACTGAACCAAAGTTTGAAATACCTCTCTGTATTAACACTTCACTGATGACTACTTGAAAGAGGTTTTTGCTTTATTCTGACTGCCAGTGACACTGCTGTTTTACTGGTGAATTTTTTGTACTGTAAATAGTTTGCTAGTTAATCAATAAGTGTAAAACAAATAGAATACAGAAGCACATGGAACAGGTTTTGCTTTTGTTCAGCCTCAACATAAAAGCTGCTGAAAAACGTAATAAGGATGCACATATACTATACACATAACTAGATTTGTAGTTTTATGTTTAGTTTGCCTGAATTTGTGAACATGCAGGTTTCTGCACATGAAAGATAGAAAAAGAGAGATCAAATTGCTTATAGGTACTGTTGTAGCATATACTGTTTTGTTTTAAATTTATTTTTCATATCTTGCATGATCATTAGAATTACCATCCTTTTAAAATGCTGTGGTTTTGTTTGACTTGCATCCAAAATACTCAAGTTTAACCTAACCTGGTTGTGTTAGAAACCAATAATCAACAACAGCTTAAATCTCAACACCACCACTCAGTACTAGAACCTACAAGAAAGGTAGTACTGCAGCAAATCAGTCCAAATTATTCTATATCAGACATCTAATGCATAAATACTTCTTAAGCTAACATATTTTAAATACTTTTTTGCCTGTTTCCTGACCACTGATAAATAACCATTTATCTTTGATGTACCCTCACATTAACTATAAAATACACTTTGCTGGACTGACCAATTAGCAAACTCAATATTGCACGCTCCCAAAGTTTCAGAGCAAGAAAAGCAAAAGATTCAGCAGGAGAATAGACTATTAGGTGACTAATTTACTACACAGCTTCTGTTCACAGAGGTATGTATATTGGTGCTAACAGGCACTGAGCCGTGTTTTGAAATAACAAACTTCTGCTAAAATGCAACCACAGCAAACTATTGTCAAAAGTACGGTTGCTGTCACAACTGTTTCTCTATTCAAAGGCAAAAGAGCACAAACAAAAGCAGGGAGCAGAGATTTAATAGTTACCCCCCAAATAATCTTAATGAAAATCCTACTTCACTTTATGTAGCTCAGATGAACCATTGAAAGTAGGCAAATATGAAACACTTGGTTTTTCTTCATCAGAGTATACAATAAGAGTCAAAGTACAATTCTGTTATACCCAGTTTTTTTCACACAGAAGGCATCAGACCGCTTGCTGCACAGCATCCCCCACCAGCATGCCACAGGTATCAACAACCCTCCCTGTTCTCCAGCAGAAGACCACAAGTTTCCTCACTTCTAGACTGGGTCCTGAGCTCAAACAGCCTGCATACTCATCACCCTTCTCTTCTAGATGCAAGTAGCCTTCAGCACTTGTAGATCCTTCTTTCATGTGCGTATAACCTGTGGTATATCTACATCGATCAACCTGCCTTCCTTTAAATTTATTAAAACTAGGGAGGAGGACTACCATATTAAAATCCAGTTTTGGGGTTTCCAAACTATAACGTGAGACGCTCACCGTGTAATTTCTTGATTCACTTTCTTAAAAACCTTTTTTTTTTTTTGTTGGCTTTTTGTTTGTTTGTTTTGAATGACTAGGTTAAATACAACTCAGATAATCATGAAGGATTGCAAAGTTTTTCCCCCACACTAGCAAGGTGTCCTTAGTCACCGTAACTAACCTCTTAAGAACATCTCCCCTAATTTCCTCTTACACACATTGGCTTTCTAGAGAAACACCTTCTCAGTGATCCACAAGTGCTGGAGACAAAGCTTGTTATTGATTATAATCATACCTTGTTCAGAAAGTAAACACCACACTGTCCATCCCACTGTTAAGACACATCAGCTCTAACTCCATCACAGCAAACAAGTGTTTCTACTTGTCCTTCCTAGGAGTCAGTGAGTGGAGTAATATTTTGTTTTCTCCTTCTCTACAGTTTGGACATCTTACAATACATACCACAGTATTCTGAATAGCAATCTCTTCTCAGGCTTTCAAGACAAGAAACAAGTTATCAATTTAGTGTATGAAAATATGACAAGGAATATGAAAAAACACCTCCTTTGCTCTGTAGCCCCTGTCTCTAATATCTACAAACAGAGGTTTGGAGGATGCAGGGGGAATGCCATCATCCTTGCATATTCACCCCGTATAGAACTGGAGAAGTAGGTCTAACACAGAGAAATTTTTAGGAAATGCCTACCCACCTTTCCACCCACGGAGCAAGAACTTCCAGTTACATGTCTCAGTTTTCAGAGAAAAGGGAGTTTTTTGCAGATCTACATCCAAGGTTAAATTTACTCTTGGAAAAGGACTCTGAAGGTGTCCCTCCTCTTGACCCAACCAGGACTTCAGGGTCTGTGAGGACAGGGCTTTTGCCTAATGAATCAATTCCTGGCAACACTAGCCAGGACAAAATTTCTACTCTTCGTTTTTAACAGATGTGAAAAATTCATACTGTTTAAAGGTCTTGGAAAAACAGTGATTAAAAAACTACATTTTGCAAAATTCATAGTAACTGTTTTTGCTGTTCATTTGAAAGTGAAGGGAAACAAAGTAGAAATCCCACCACTACCAAAAAAAAAAAAAAAATCTGAAAAAACTTCCAACATCCTCTGTTGAAAGTAGAAATTAAACTGTAAGGAACAGAAAGAAGCATAACGTCATACTACAGCCCATTAAACATTGTTGGGTTTTATCATGTCTGACTTGTTAAGAAACATTTATACTTTTATCCAGGACCAGAGTGTATCACTGTGGGAATTATTTAAATATGTGGTAGGAGTTTTAAATATTATTAGCATCAACAACAATAAAGGAACTAAAAAGACCTTAGCTTTACAGTAATAAGCAGACACATCACATTTTTAGGCAGTTTAAAGAATTAAAACATCTGAGGAAACTTTACAGATAGCTGAAACACTGCTAGACTGTTTCAATCTACAGCACAGCTGAAGAGATAATCATCTACCTCACTAAACCTACCCCAAACCGAAAAACAGATTGCGTGTAATATTAATGCACGGAAGATGAAATATCAAACAAAGTCAAATTCAGAGTTGAGAGGGGAAGAAAAGGCCTTATCCTAAGAGTTTCTCCATCAATTAGAGTATCAATCGATGAGCTGAGGGAATACCCTCTTTTCCAGGAACAAAGCTGCTGCAATGGAAGACATGAAGGGATAGAGGACTCTCAGGAGCTGAAAGGACTGTCCCTAGGCAGCAATTAGCCTACAATGTCTGTATTTTACCTGAAATGTTGAAAAAATTACAAACTCAAGTGTCAGGAATAAAAATTGCTTCAACGTTTCTGTAAACATTTTGCTTTAGCTTTCATCAAGGAGTCCTTGCACCCCACAGAGAGAGATGTGAAACCACCACATCTGTAACTTGTGTTTCGGAGTTTCCTACTTAGACGCTTGCCTTTTTTCTGTGGAATAGTTCACCTCAAATGTCTTGCCTTCATTTTTACTTCATTCTCTCATCCCATACATTGAAATGGGACAATAACAGTCCACCTAATTAAAACTAAGACACCTCTTCAGTCAGACAGAAGGACTTGACTGAAGAAGCATTACTTGAGATGTTCCCTTCTGGACGTCCCCAGGCTGCTGTGCTGGAAGCAAGGCGTCACAGGAATGTTTTCTGTTACGGATCCATGGGAATTTGCTTTATATTGTATTTTTTTTCTTCTAGAATACGTCTTTGACTCTTTTCCATTCATTCTGTTTAGATCCCAAATCCTGTGCATAATTCAATTTGTACATTTTGTCCCTATTACTCTCCTCCTTCATTTTTTTTTCTTCAAGAAAAAGACAGAAAGGATTCACCTCTTGCTCTGCTGCTAAATTCAGCAACTTCCTCCTACCCCCCCAGCCCAAAAAAGAGCAGTAAAGCAACTGTTTTTCTCACTGCTTTTACTAGGCTATGCTGAAATACATCAGATGTCTACTGCTGACAATTTTCACTCCTTTGGAGGAGCACTGTCTTGTTTCTTCATTCCAATCACATTTCAAGATCTGTTTGTGAGAAACTGGTACTCCATCCTTCTGCAGCACCCCATAGATCCAGCTGCCTGACCAGCCTCGTCTGCAGTCGCTGCAGAGTCGCCGTTCCAAGTGCTTTCTGCTCCTCCAGTCCCCACCTGAAATCCCACCCAAGCTCACCTTACAAGGTGCAGTGTGAAAACAAACACTTTTGTTGAAGTCTCTAGCAGATGTGTAAGCTTGCTCCCCACAGCTGTGTGCCACACACCAGTATTATTTCCTCATTTCCTATGAGCAGCTTTAGTACTAACAGTCTATAGATGAAGATACACCCCATGCATATCAACACTTAAAACGAAGGACTTTGAAAACAACAACTTCAATATTGAAGTGAAGACAGCATCAGCAGTAGGAGGAAACAAGCAATAAGGCCAAGTAAATGGAATTAACAAGTGCAAGAAAACCACAGACCAGGCACCTACTTTGGGGGGGGGGGGGGGGGGGGGGGAACCAACCAACAACACTTTCCTTCATCCTTTGAAATCAGCAATAAAATTCTAACTCCATTACAGTCAAAACCACAACTAAAATGAAGTACAGAACTTCCAGGATTTAAAAATTATTCCAAAGTCTTGTCTGTACTAGCTCTCCAATACTGGGATTAGTAACAGTGCTAAAACCTGTAAAAATACTTGACGTTTTACTCTACCATCTGAATCAGCAGTTGTGAATGATGCAAAACTCTTCGCGCTGGGAATACTCATTTGGGCGAATGCCTTGTACTGTACTAGTGAAAAAAATTTTATTAAAAAGTCATAGCAGATATACAGCAGTAGCACATATTAATATTTTTTTCTTCAGTCAAAGCAAGCCTGTTAGGTGTACAATGCAGAAAAAAAAAAAAAATAAACCAACTCTCTCCTTCAAAATGTTTTAAAGTCACTGAAGACACACTAAGAAAGTATGGTCATTAGTCTCAGTAAATGTTCAAACCCAACATTAAACAGTGTTCTTAAAATAAAAGCTGACTAACAAACCAGTTCTGACACACAATTCAAGATACAACCTTGATGAGAAAGTTCACTTAACAGAAAAGCAAAATTACTTTCTATGCAGAATAGCAAAGCCACAGAAACACCAAGAACTTTGCATTATTAAAAATTCCCAAGTGTACTCTAAAATCCCAGTTCTTGTTTCACTTCCATCCCCAAAGTAATTCAGAGCAATAGACCAGGATTCCTACTAACTGAAGACATTCCACCATTATTAAACACTGGAACATCAATAAAGTAACGGAAAAAAAAAATAGAGCTGTTGTGTAATATTTAAAGGCAAGCAAGACACAGATGGTTATCAGAGTTTGGTATCAACCCAATGGTAATACTGGAAACAAATTAATTTAGTGTATAAAGGACAGAAACATTAAAAGGGTCACTCAGCATGGTTTAATAGAGAACAAGTTGTGGCAGATAAGCATAGATCCATCTTTCAGCCAAGGACTATTTGTAATAAAGATAACTGCAAAGGTGTAGGATGTGTACATGGCACCCATAAGACTTTTTGATTTAGTAATACATGCCATACATTATTTAAGAACAGTTATAAAATAATCAAAGTATACAGCAGGATTTCCAAAGTGGCTTACTGAGCTCAAAAATACTTGTCAGTGGGAAATTTCATTAGAAATTTCACACCAACATGTACTAAGCATGATGTTGTTCAAAATACTCACTGTGCATTATTATTCAGTAAGTCAGTTCTGATAAACTCTGGGATACTGAAATTAGCAAGACTGTAAAAAATAATAATAGAGAACAGACAACTTCACGTTTTGTTTCATTTGAAGCAAATTGAGTTCTACTAAAACTGCACTTCTGAAAAAAGGACCGACCCCACAAACCAAAGGTTTCTCTCAGAGAACGGACATGAAGAGAAGGAACAAACAACAACTCCATATTAGCTTCACACATGAAGCTGTAACACAGACTGCTACCCAAGGTCCAACCGAGAGGCAGCTCACCTTCACTTGTACACCTCACCTGTACTTAGCATTGGGGAAACTGATATGGGGCGGGGGGACGGGACTTAAGGGGTTGGTACCTCTTTGTAAAGAAAAACAGAGGGGTTACAGAAGAGAGCCTCAAAAAAACCCAGAAAAGGGGAAAATACCCTTCCTGAGACTATGGCTCCACATTTATTAGCAGCAAATTAAGTGCTACTGGACAACCCAGCAGTGCAAATCAGACCTGGAAGAAGCACTGGCGTGCTACTGCATTTCTGCCAAATTACCCAGAGCGCACAACAGTTAAGGTCACTGAAAACAACCGAAGATACTGGATTAAAAAACAAAAAAACACAACCACCCATCAGTTCCAAATTAAGCTATCAGAAACATTTGTGCAGATTGGAGGGAGGAAAGTGTGTTTAGACTAGATCAGTGCACCACATACCTGCAGCATTTTTGATCCAGCCCATTAGATTTCCAGTATCTCAGAGCCTGAGAGCTTAGTTCAGTTTATCAGAGTAAACTAGAAGATGCCTGTCACAGCCTGTACCTTCAGGAGGAGTAAGCAGAGGATCCCGAAGACTCATTAACCTAGCCAAAAGGCACAGCAGGGACCAAGGGCTCAGCCGCAACGAAGCTGACAGGAAGAACCAGAGGCAGGACACCAGAGCCTTTCCAAGTACAATGGTTCTTCACCTCTGTGAGTCTTCAAATTAAAACTGGATATGCTTCCCAAAGACACATTTCAAGGTAAGTTATGAGATTCAATGCAGGAACAACTCAGAAAAACATGAAGATGTGATCCAAATCAAAGCAGATGATTTAGTAACCCTCTGAAGCCTCAAACTCCTTGAAAGTACAAGCACCTGTGTTCAAGCATTCTCGTTTATTAACTATATGAATCAAGTTCTACACAGGACAGAAACATTACCAGTTTTCCTCTGGGCTTTTTTTTTGTGTTTGTTTTTTAACCAGCATGGAAGAAGGCCTACAACACAGACAAATGGTAATGTGCTGTTACCACTGCATCAACAATGTTTTTCCCTGGGAACTCAAAATGCTAGTGGCTGTGCCTAACTACCAAATGGAAGCAGACAACAATATACTTTTCTACGATTAGTTCGCCAGCTGCGCAGCAAGTAGCATTGTTTTTACCATGTTAACCTAAGGGCCAAAACAGTTAACACGAAAGTGCATTACTAGCTTCCTTTTTCCTCTACAGACATTTTGTAGAAGCTCAATAGAAACTTCTTAAGAATCTGAGGCAAACGTAAAATTCAAATACAAGACACTCATTTCCTATGTGCCTGCTCTTCCTGAAAAATTTTTGGATGGAGTTTCATTGTGCAGAACTTGCTAATCTTAGCAACAATGTTGTCTTTACTCAAAAAAGCAGGTAAGCAAAGCATTTCTAAAATAAGTTATTTTTGCGTTGGACATTTAGTTTAGTCAGGCTACAAACTAGTTACAAACGACGCAGCCAGATACAAAAGCCCTGAGCAGGTTTCTTCTTATACCTACAGAAGACATCACAAAACAGCAAGTCAGCCTCTTTCAGACAAGCAAGACCTACTTTAAAATAAAGAGTAAATAACAGACTTACAGATACCTCTTTTGAAATAATAATCTCTCTGCTTTCTTGGTTTGCTTTTTACCTCTAGCTGCTACTAACTGGTTTCCTTCATTCATCCCCCTGCCCTTAAGTGAGCACCTTTTAAAGGTTCATATTTCAATTCAGTTAGCCTACCCTGCCCTTTCTTCTACTATTAATAGACATATTCTGTATTGCAACAGGTGTTCTGCTTTGAAATTCTGGTGCAAACTCCAGGAAAGAAAAAAGCTGTTAAAAAGCATTTTTGCATGGGATTTTCGACAATATAGCACACCCAAACTATCTATCCGGGCTGTCATTTCCTATGGAGACCCACGACAGCAGACCTCATGCATACACACACACACAAATCCCACCACACGCTTCCTTGAGAACAAAACGCTAAAATCATATTTATTTCCAGCATCTAGATCTGGTTGTTTATTGAGAAAACTGTAACAAGTCTACAATACCACACAGGATTTTTCCGATCTGCAAGTCCCAGAAAACCTGTTTGTTTTCAGGAGATGGCTGTTATCGAAAGCAACAAACTTCTTCAGGATTTGCGAGTAGGGGTGAGGAAATAGGAGCTGAGTAAGGCTTTTTCTTCCATTGTTTCTCCCAGCTGGTGGGAGGCTGTTCACATGGCTCTGCAGAAACGCAGAGGAGACTGAGAAGCCAGGAGATGCAACCGCCCTCTGCTAGTGCTCGGGGAATAAAAAAAGTCAAGCTGAGAGCCAAGGTGCAGAGGCGCAGGTTTAGCTACAGAGACACGGGTAGCAGAGGTCTCGCAGTAAAATATTGCCACTCGCAACCCACAGCAGCCCCATGTCCCGACGCCCCTTGCCAGCAAGCGCTGTAGCAGTCGCTATCAGACAGCGATAACTCACGGCAAGCCCACAAAAACCAGCATCCGAGTGTTACTGATGCCATTAGTGTTTTGGATCAGACTCTCTCGTCCGAACTGATGATCCTGTTGGGGATTCACACAGCACCACAAATCGGGATTTCTAGGATAATTCCCTTCCCTACAAAGCAAACTGCAGGAGAATAAAACTGAGAGGCTGTTCTTGTAAAATCTATGTATGTTACAAAGCATTAAAACTGCTACATCAAGCACGCTGGAGCAGGAACATTTTTAAGTTAGGCTTCTCAAATACCCTACCTTTACCTCAGTTAAAAAAATAAATAACAGAATAAGGCTTATTATACTTTAATTTTCTAACACTACAGAAGATGCCCGAGTATAGCAGGCCAATTTACACAAGTTAAATTACTGAGGCTACCATCCGAGAGTAAGCATGTATGTACCTGTAGCAATCAGAGACTAAAAGTCTTTTTGTTATTAAAAGCACTCTGTTTGTATGAGGCCTGTCAGTTCAAAACAATAACAAAGAAAACCAAAATGCTTCAGTATCAGTTAAAGGTTACATGGCTTTCACTGAAACAGCATGACTTTGTTACATCAAACACTGAAAAGTAGAAAAAAGAAGTTAGAAATCCAAGTTCTACTGACTTCAAAAGAAACTTCCTGATCAAGACGTACCTACACCCAACTGAAGTATTTCAGCTTTTGTCACACACACGCTACAACTCAATCTTTTGAAAAGCAGTCACCCCAACACCACCCAGTTTTGAAGGTACTCTTATTTAACGAGAGAAGTTGTACTGTCCCAGACTTAGCCCATTAAATATGACATCTCCTTGGTAGACCTTTTTCACCAAAAAATTAAGGAAGTTCACACACTATATCCACTATAACCAAAACTCGCTACTTCGCATCTCAAATACTTCGCATCTGAGATATTCAGGTGTGTGATTTTTCACAACCTAGCCACCACCCGTTCCATTTCCTAAAAAAGACCTTGCAGAAACATACCATGAGATCATACAATTAAAGATTGCTAAATACATATAAACGATCTGTCTGCCCATGGGTCAAGCGATCTTAGTTATTTCTTCTCAATACTTGATCTGAAACTTTGCATGTAATGCAAATGAAATGAAACTTTGTAATGTAATGCTCTTGCACTGCTAGATAACACTTCAAATTTACCTAGCTTTCTCCCCGCTCTGCTCCTTCCCTCACAGTTTGTTACCAATAATAGCACATGAGATAAAGTTATCACTAATTTTTACTTAATTTCAGAGTCTTGCACATGAGCAACAGCATAATTTCATCTGCATTTCAGGCTACTGGAAGGAGTAGAGTTCACACATCTTTTTTGGACGTACACTTAGCCCAAGTTAGTTTTACCAATTTCAGTATTAAAGCAGCATCTGTTTTTACATGTTTTACAGGAGAGTTCATATGAAGTTAGCAAGCATACAAGCCTGCCAAGTCAACACCTTTTCTCAGTCATATTTTCCAAGTACAACTACTTAACGTAGCTCTTCTACGCTTAATTAACGCTTATTTTCGACCCTATGACACAAGGGTTAACTACAAAATAGAACTAATAGGATCCTAGGCAGCAAGCTATTTAAATAACTCCCAAACTGTACACGTCCACGCTGACACCAATAATACTACGCACAAACACAGAAACAAAGAAGATATCATACAAACACTTACACCAGCACGGACACAAGAAGAAGGAGGAAGACGACCGCTTTCTACCTGGTAAACTTTAAAGGGAAAATATTCAAAACCATTAAAGCCAATGGCAGGAGCTAAAGTAAGCGAAGAGTCTCTGCGGCACTCACACAACAGAGCTCAAACGACAGGACAGCGAAAGGCTCGCAGACGAAGAGCCGCGTGGTTCCAGCAGCGACCTTCACCTACAGCGCACAGGTTTAGTCACTTCACCTGCTATTTCGGCTATTTCATTTGCGCTTCGCAGCTCATCCTCGACACTTGATAAAAATCAAAGCTGATTCGTGACATTACAATGTCTACAACAGGAAACTGGTATGCAGCGCCCATCTGCCAGCACAGCAACACCGCGAGGAGCTTGAGCTGGCTGGCGGAGGAGCACGCTGACGAAGGTTTACAATCACAAGGGAGAAATCAGAAAACTTTCTTTTTAATTACATTTACATGCAAATGGCACACGTTTCAACGTTCCAACAAAGTTCACCTCCAGTCACTTGTATACTAGAGCAACACGACAAAGTATTTTGACTGCAAATGTGTTTACATTACAGACCAGGTAAACCACAGCACAAAGTCTCAGTGGCCTGAAAAAAAAGTTACGTTTTGCATTCATTATTTCACCGCTTGCTGAATTAGAAGTGGTTTACTCTGTCGTGCACACAGTTTAGCATACCAGAGTGTCTGCTAAAGATGCCGGTTTTCCAGACAGCCTACAGGTTGCTATAAAAGTCTAACACCTTTTCTCTCTTTATCCAAGATGTCAAAAACATACAGACTAAGTTTTAGATTCAAGAAAAATACTTCCTTTTTGTAAATTAAAATCTGATGAAAATATAAAGGAATCAGTCCCTAGAGACAGCACCAAAAGAACTTTAATTCACGCAAACAGTTTTTCAAGTTGTTTACAAACAACACACCTAGGAGGGGTTCAGAAAGATGCTGTGCCTTTCTAACAGGCAAAGAGAAAATGTCTGACTGACAAGATGTCTTAGCCCCTTTCAACATTAGAAGGCACTCCGCTGCTACCTAATTAAGACACATTCTCTTCTCGTAAAGTATTAACAAAGCACACGTTTCCCCGACTAGCACTATATTTGTCATCCTTGAATAAATTACTTCTGTATTGTATTTCATGCACTCTTCCGGCCCACATCCTGCTAGGCACTGAATGCTTACTACTGGGAACAGATGAGAGGTTTGCCCAGATGAGCTCCATTTCTTTGCTAGATATATCGACGACAAAAAAACTGATTATCAATAAAATAGCCATTATGCTTGTAATAAAGCAACCCCTGCGAAAAATCAGATGAGAACGAGCACATGCAGGTGGGATCGGTCTCTCAAGGCATCTCTATCTGCACTGGCAAGGACATACAGGACAGCGTATACAAGTATCAGGGTTACCTTTAATCAGTCTTTAACATGTTACCTACTTTGCTTGCATGCAGGCCGTGATCATTACAATGCCTGAATGATCGCTCTAACCACTGAATTAGCAAAAAACCCCCTAATCTAAACTCCTAAACTCCCAACTCATAAAGAAGAAAACGATATCATATGTACTGTATTTTCATATGTACTTTACTGAGGATTGATGCCTAGCAGCGTCATATAAAATGATGATAAATTCCAAGTTATCCTCTCAGCACTCATAAACCAGTAGCCGAGCTCTTCCCAGGACAGAGCAGTGGGTGTTACTCGCGTTGTTTTTAAGGGGTTTATTTTAAATGAGTTTTTAAGCAACCTCTTGAAATACCACAGCTAACAAAACAGTACAAATAAATCAAACACTTCTTCGTGACTAAGACGCTACCCTGCAACTCGCTGTTTCTGCACAGTGGCAGAAGCGGTGACGGCTGAAGAGATAATCCGTAATCTCCACCGATTACTTGTACTCGAAGGAAACCTCTACTTTGAGAAACTTCAGAGAACACCCAGCATCGCCCTCCCCCTGCACGGCCCTCACTGCTCCTCGGCTCAAGACCCCGCCGAGCCGCCCCTTCCCCAGCCCTGCCCGCTCGGGCAGCCGGCCGCAGGGGCAGGGGCGGCGGGGCCGCCTCCCCGCCGAGCGCCGGGCCGGCCACGCGGGTCTGGGGCGGCGGGGGAGCCTCCTCGGCTCCTCGCCGGTTTCCCTCCCGCTCCCGCAAGGACCCCGGTGCCCGCGGAGGGCCCAGGGACGGCGCGAAGGGCGCGGGGTGGCCCCACCTGCCCCCCCCCGGACGGGCCGCGGTGACAGCCGGGCCCGCCTGAGGTAAACTCGCCTCAACCGCCGCCCCCGGGGGGAGCGGGGGGGGCGGGCGGCGGGGCGGGAAGGCCGCGGCCGGGGCAGGGCTGAGGGGAGGGCGGCGGCGGCCGGGCCCGCCCTGCGCGGACACCCCCGCGGCGGGGCACCCCCCCACACACACGCACACACCCCCCACAGCCGCCCGCCCGCCGCCGGGCCCGGCGCGGCGCCGCCCGCACTCACGATGGTGACGCTGGCCTTGCGCAGGTCGCGGTTCTCCTCCTGCAGCGCCTTGCACTTGAGCTTGTAGGTCTCCAGCTCGATCTTCAGCACCTTGTTCTCCTGCTGCAGCGAGGCCAGGCGGTTCGTCAGCTCCTCCAGCCGGAACGGCGAGATCACGATCCCGCCCGCCTTGCCCCCCGAGCCGCCGCCCGCCACCCCCGAGCCGGGCCCCGCCGCCGGGCCGCCCGCCGTCAGCGGCCCCGCCGGGCCGCCGCCGCTGCCGCCGGCGCCGTCCGTGTCGCTCTCGCTGGCGCTGTCCGCCATCGCCGCCGCCGCCGCCGCTCCCGCCCGCCGCCGCGCCGCCAGCGCGAGCAGGGGGCGGTGCCCGCCGCGCGCCGGCGCCGCGGCCTCCCCGCGCGCCAAGAGGGGCCGCCCGCGCGCGCCGCCCGCCCACAGCGCCGCCTGCCGGCCCGCGCCGGCGCCGCCAGCCGGGGGCCGCGGCGGGTTCCATCTCAGCGGCGCGAAAAACGTCCCGGTGTGCCGCCGTAGCCCCGGCTCGGGCGTCCCGGCGGCGCGGCTTTTGCCGGCGAGGCTTCGTTTCCGTGTGAAATCACCCGTGGCGAACAGCGTGCGCGCACCCCCTGCATTTTTTACCTCAGTGTGTGGGGAGAAGCGGCTCGTCGCTCGCACCTGCGACCCGCCTCGGAAAACCCGGGGCTCACCCCGCAGCGCCGCGCCACAGCTCGCAGCGCAAGGCCGGAGCCCCGGGGGTTCATTTACACCCAATTCAAACAACTGAACCCCCTTTTTTTTTAATTATTCTTTAAAGAATATATCTATTAAAAAAAGCAGGCGGCGCTGGCGGGGGAGTGCACGGGGCAGGAGAGGCCGCAGTGCTGCCCAGCGCCTGGGGTCGCACCGCGGGGCTCCGCGGGCCCCCTCGCCTGCCCGCGCGTGGGGGGCAGCTCGCAGCCCCTCGGTTTCGGGCACGGCGGGCGGAGGGGCTTGGGTCACCCACCCCGCCGAGGCCAGGTGAGCATGGCGGCCCTGGCCCGCTCCCCGTCGTGGCGCAGGGGCAAAGCGACGTGTTAATCCAGGCCTCCGCACCGCTGTAAAACCGCTTGAAATTAAGATCTATTAACGCCCATCTCTCACTTCAGATAATGTATTTTCTGATTACTGTGTGCATTAGTTTCTCTTTTTTTATTATTTCTTTGTAGAGCAGCTGAATAAAGGCACGAGTTGTAGGGAGATATAACGGAGTGTACTTGCTGCTCATTATATGGCATAACGTGGTCCGTATTGCTCCTGGATAAATTAGTCACCAAGACTGTATAATTGGTTTCTCAATTATTTATGAAGGGGTCTTTTAACAACAGTAATTCTTCCGTTAATGGCAAGTAAGGATTTCATTATCTCTAACTGTGCTACCTTTTTGTTCCGTGCCACAGTAAATTTCAAATTTTACTCTTTTTAATGGCTATAATATATGAAGGAATTCCATCTCTGAAAAGTAATTATTCTTTCTGCCTGCCTGGGAATATAAGTGCAGGTCACTTTATTTTTGGGCTCTTAATCACAAGAAAAGCAGTAAAAGGGCCTGTCCGTGTGTCTGACCCGGCATGTTCCACGGCCCTCCAAACTGAGCCCAAAATGGGGGGCAAGGGGGGAAGTGGGGGTCCCCATCCAGCACTGGCACAGCTCCGCCTCGGCCCCGCCGGGGTGCGTCAGCTCAGGGCTTTTAAGGCTGGAAAAGGGCCTGCACCACCCGCCCGGCCCCGGGGAAACCGAGCCGTACTCCTACATCCCGCTACCTCTGCGCTGAGCCCCGTGATGCCATTAAAATGGAGTAAGGCCATCAGCACCGGTGACCCTTGGCACCACCCCGGGCAGCTGCAGCTCCCCAGCTGGATTTCCCATCCCGGGGCGTCGCTGAGGGCAGGATTTCTCTCAAACCATAACAGCATCAGCGTCAAGAGATGCTGCTATAGATGCACAGGTCTCCACAGACCGGGTAGATGATGTCCATGAGGTCTATGAGAGCCTTTCGGTGCTGTCCTAAAATGCCTCCACAGCAACCCCTGGGGACCTCTCTGCCCCACAGCAGCGCCAGGGCTGAGCCACTCCGCCAGTGCAGGCTTTGGCTTCAAACACCCAAGGGATTAAAATAGGATTTGACAAAAAATGGGTGCTATTTTGGACAGGTCGTTACAATTCAATAGAATTGCTTTTAAATAGGTCTGCTGGAATTTGGGAAGCCGGCTGAACACAGCAAGGTCGTGAGGAAGCGTTATTTCATGTACACGCTCTGCAGCACTGGCGACGGCAGGCAAGCCGGTTTGCTCTGTCGCCTTGGTCCGCACGCACACGTGCTCTTCAAAGCAAACTCAGTTCTAAACAAACAGGTTTGTAACTTAATGTTCTTTCTTCATCCCGCTGCCCAGCTTTGATCAGCCAGTTATTTCCACTGCCTTCAGTGGGACTGCTCACGTTTGAGTGTCTTGTTGAATCACGGCCTAAATATTTTGAAAACCTGCATCAGCAAAACATGCATCTGCTCTAGGCTAATCTTACCCAGCAAGCCCCACAGCATGCTTAACCTTAAGCCACTCTTCAGAACTATCAATGTTAATCTGAAGTGCTTTGCTGATTTGGAGCGCTATAATTATCCAGAGGACGCGGCCGCCACTCCTTCAGACACCAAAACTAGCCTGAAAACGGACTGGGAGGTGCAGGCGACATCCTCAGTCCAGCAGCCGGGACGGGTCGGCTGAGCCAGGAGCTGCATCCGCGGGATGACACCACGCAGCTGCTGGTGCTGCCTTCTGCAGAACACCTCTGGGGCAGGCTGACGGCGCTTCCGAGTGCGGAGAGGAGGGACCGTGAGGCGAGAGGGGAGCTCTCCCTCAGCCGCCTCGCCGTCCCTCTCTGCTGGGGTTGCATCAGAGGTCTCGCTCCCAGCCAGCACGCTGGCTTTCATAACGATAAATTATAACTTGGCACTTTTGTAGCACTCTCCAGTTCAAAGCCATGCTGAAACATTATCTAATTAATTCGCACAATAGACCTGGAAAGCAAGAAAGGGAGGTAGCGAGCTGAGGTACTTGCCCAATGACAAACACTGAGTCAGTGGGGGAGTGGGAGGAAAACTCAAGGGCCCTTGATGTTTAGATCTGAGACGGCGTCCTTCTTGTCATAGCAGCATTTCAGTCATCTAAAAAATAGCGCCCGTATATGTAATTACAATTACAGCCAACTACTCCAAATTAATAGATTAAAAAGGAAGAGAAAATTTTATCCTAATTAGCACCCCAAAAAAAAAAATCACATGCTTTGCACATCTGTAAGATGTTAACCAAACCAATTAAAAAGCACAAATACGTGGTATAAGCACAATTAGCAAAACCCCCTTTTAAAGGCTTACAGAGGCAGCCCTGCACCACGGCTTCGCTCGGCTGCTCGAGGCCCTGTCCCCCACCGCAGGCGGGGCTCCCTAAGCCACCGTGACCAGCCTGTCACCACCACAGCGCCTGCAGAACGAGGGAGGGCCCCGTCCTCCTTGCCCCAATATTTTTCTATTGTACAAAAAATAAATGCAAAACTATAAGGGGGCAAGGGGAGGTGTTGGTCCAAATAAAGAATCTCAAAATGTCACCGGCACTGTAACAATAGCAAAGCAGATAAGTCAAGAAGAAGCAAGAAAAAAAATTTATTCACAGAAACTATCATTACAGGAGGTAATGGGCAATTAGAAACAGTATTTCATAAACTCACATCAACAGTAGAAATATTTGTATAAAATACATTTCTAGGCGTGAGGGGTCAGAAGAGGTATGTTCAGTGATTTAATGTAAGCCTTAATATAATTCCAGAGGTCCATTTATCAGCTGGAAGACCTTCTATAACAATACAATTTTATTAAAATATTCAGTAGTTATAGACTGAAGAGAAAAAGACCAACTGAAGCTAATGAACCCCAGGAAAAATTTTGTACAGTACTCAGAGTACCCGGCTGAAATAGAGGGGGGGCGGGAAATAAAGGAAAGACAAAGTCGCATTAAAATGCAATTAATGGAAAATAATGCTAGGAAAATAAGCTGAAGCAGCATTAAAAAAAAAAATGTGATACAAGAGAGTATTCAAAGGGGAAAATTGAGTGCATATGTAGAGATTTTACCATTGCGGAAGCATTGTTGAAGGGGAGAAACCGCGATTTAAAAGACATTTGTATGAGCAGAAAAACCCCCAATTCACTAATGCCGTGGATTAAAGTGTCTATTGATGGAGGATAAAACATGTTTTCTTAGAAGCAATTCGGATGAAAATAATGCCATGCTGCTTTGCTTTTCTGACCAACAATTATTTCATCAGAAACCCGTACTAGAAAAAGAAGTCTCTCTGCAGGACAGAGGATCTGACTATGAAATTTTGCCACGCGGTAGCAACCCAGCAGCCAACGGATCTTCAGGTCTGGGGCTTTGCTTTGGTATCCTTGTTTGCCCAGGGAATTTTTTTCAGAGTTCGTACTAGGTTGGTTCTGTTGGTCTGGCCATGCCGTAACGATATCCAGCCTCTGGAAGCTTTCCAAGGAAGTTGGTGAACGGGATCGCTGTGTGTTGCTGTTTTATAGCCCAAATGGCTCTCAATAATTGAACATTAGTGTGATGGGAAAAGTACCAATAAAACTTTTACTATAAATCTTCGCCTTCCTCCCGGATTTAGGGTCAAATAAATAAACCCATGCACAATTAGCATACTGTTTTTAGCATCAGCAGTTATGAAAAATGTGGCACGTACATAGATTTTTCTTGAGCAGCTCATTTTTCTGTCCTTCGCTAACCTTTTTCTCTCCCAGTAATGGACTATTTTTTACGTCAAGCACTTGGTAGCAGGCTCAGTCTAACTTTCCCATCTCCCCCCTCCCTACCCTAGGGTCTGCGTCTCTGTCAGAAAAATGCTACGCTTTCAACAAAGCGAGAATATTTTCCTCCTCACTGTCGCCCTGTTTTCCCTCCCTTGCTTGCTCTGGGGTTAGAGGGGAGCTTGAGCCGGGAGCTCTTCTTCCTCCAGCCCTGGTTTGGTGCGATCTGTCCTGAAAACAGAGGTCCTGTTTGCAAACACCCACTTCTGCCGCCCCTTGGGAATCCCAGCACACAACCCCAGGGCCAAGGATGCACTGGGCTGGCGGTAGCGTTTTCATACATCATGCATGTAGCTAGCACAAAAAACGAGCCCCTTGCCGATACGCTGCCCAGGATCCCTGCACCGGCCTCAGCCAGGCAACCCCCAGCCCTGCGGCATGCACCCCCTTCCCGGGGAGAGGGCTGGCGGGGCAGGAGAGCTGCCCCGACGCCGTCCTTGCTGCCCCTGCGGAGGCCTCCGACCGCACGGGGCCTCGCTCGCACCCCTGCCGCGGTGGCACCTGCTTTTCTCCAGGCCAAGCTGCTCGCAGCCAGTTTGCTGACATCGTATAGGTTACGTGAGAAAAATCACCACCGATGGCCTTCAGTGAGTTTCATCAAATTTTATTGACTTGATTGAGCCCAAAGAAGCCCCAGTTATAAACTCCCTCCGCAGCGAGGTTTCTGGGGGCGCGTGCCCCGCACGGCAGGCTGCGGCAGCCCCCGGCAGAGCACGTCTCGATCTCCTGCACAGGGCGCGCTACAGACAAAGCCCGTGCTAAACAACCCCCCAGGAAATTAGCATTAATTAGCAGGGTGCTGCAATCCTGCAAGCGACTGCCACTTATCCCGCTAATGTCAGCTCTGCACTACAGGAGCTCTTAGAATTTCTGACATTAAAACTATTACCGGCCACAAATAAAATGTAATTGATATTCTTTCAGAAATGGAAAAAGTATGGTAGGATACTCTGCAGCATTATTATTAGGTAGTGCTAAAACAAATATCAAGGGATGAAAAGAACGCCCTATTTAGCAATCGAGTTTATTTTAATAGATGCAATAGAAGTCCCACAACTTACAATTTGGCCTCTAAGGGGAATGTTCTCACTGGAGAAAATATGAAAAAAAGACAAAAGCGCACATTGGAGGTGGAGCCCTCACTCACTCCAGGGCTGTCTGTGCTGTTTGCTAGTACTGGCAAGATTTCTGTTTTCCTTCTCAAATGACCATTTTATGCTTCAACCTTGTTTTTCCCAAATATCCCGAGCTACCGTTGGAATCAACACACACAGTGCAAAACAAACCAACACCCAGAAAATCCTGTTTGTGCAACATTTAATGTGAAATTTTAAACTCTGCAAATTGAGCTACAGCGTTCCCGTTCCAACCTTCGCCGTCTCCGTTGTATCAAAGCTTCACGGGAGGCAGCAAGCAGCGACACGGCCGGCCTGCGCGGCAGGAGCTGGAGGACTGGGACTTGCCAGCGGTGGGGGACGGCCCTGCCCAGGCACGTACGCTGCTGGCCCGAGAGGCGCGTCTGCCATGGTCGCGGCCTGCTCGGGTGCTGAGCGCTGCCCACGGCTGGGCCTTGCCGCAGAAGCATCCTTGGGAGCCCTGAGGTGAGCCAGCAGCTGCTCACGGCTGCTGTCACGGTCAAGACCAACTCCCCGAGCTTGAAGGTGCCACACAAATCACCACCAGCGGCAGGAGACCTGTCGAGATTCCCCTACACGCCTCTGCCAGCTGCACAGGCAACCCCACTTTTCTGTCTACATACAGAGAGCCTCTGCCTGCCAGAGCAACCGTGCCAGGTGCAATCACAGCTTTCTTCCTCATCAGCGTCAGGCATCAACCGGGGACCAGGCAGAGGAGAGAGATGAGCCCAATGAAACGCTGCCTTTCGAACGCTGTTACAGAGAGCTGAAGTGAAGCTCTTCTACAGTGCTGCTCCTGCCTTCCTGCTGGTCGCCACCACAGGCTTTGCTTCCAACTGTAAAGTCATCGTATAATATTAAATATATACATCCACACACCATTTACTAAAAACATTCTTTTTCATTCAGCTGATCTGGGTACTCCCGAGCGGGAGGGAGGCGACTGGGCGGCGAGGTCTCCAGGAGCGCAATCGCTGCTGTTGGACTGTGACCTGCAATAAGATGTGTTTGTTCTCCAGCGGCCTAAGTGGCATTTGCCCTCCAGACTCTGGCATAAGGACCTGAACCATCGGCATTGTACCAGCGGTATCCTGACCTAGGTAAAAACGTCCATTGCAACACAGACTGGCTGCTAAAATGATGGAAACCACTTCATGTACTGCCACTGCTTCAAAAGCTGGCAGCCCTACTAAGTTGAAGACATGGACAAACCAACCTGTTACGCTCTCCTGATGCCAAGTGCTTCTCACCACAGCCAGGAGAGCTTTGCTGACTGACCCCAGGTGGGGACTGGTTCCCGCGTGGGTCAGCAGATAACGAGGAGCAGCCCGAGTTGGATCTGTAGCAGCGGTGCTTCCTCAGGTGCCAAGCTGGGGTAAAATACATCATCTTCACATTGCCTTGAAAGCCAGGGAAAACTGAACCCTGAGTAATAAAATTTATGTATTGCACGCAAGCAGAAGCCTGCGGTCCAGAGCGGGGAGCGTGTACTGATGCTGCCTACAAAACTTTGGTTTGGCCACATTTTATATATATAGTGGTCCATCACCTATAATATAGAGGAAGTGCACGCGATACACAGGAGATGTGCACTTTTATTTACATCACCTGCAGTGGGTTGGTTCTTGGTCTGACTGATACACGCTGGGAAGAAAACTGCTTTTGCTAGTGTTTTTCCTGGTTCTCGATGGGGCGAAAGAAATTAAAGGCGGTCCGGAGTTAACACGTGTTGGAGAAGAGTCTGCGCACACCCCTGTTGCACAGGTCCTGTCCCCACGCCCGAGGAGGTCTCCTGCGTCGCAGGGAGGTGGGTTTTCCTTAGCTTTGCTGCGGATGGGCTGGCTGCTGCGTTTTCCTCCCGTTCCCCCTACCTGGGGACAGCCTGCCAAGCGATGGCCTGGCACACTGGGAAGACGAGGAGGAGGTGGGTCAGACAAAAGAAACGGAGAGGAAAAGAAGCAAAAAGCCAGGGGTGGTTAACAGCTGGCCTTGCGAAGCCGCACGTCTACAGGGCACAAGAACACTGCCAAATACACGTTATCCAAGAGTTTTAACACAATTTATTTTATGCTTAAATAATCAACTAGATCATCCAGTGTTTGTTGTTTTCATACATATGTAATTAGAGCTATTATCAATGAATGCTGTTTCCATATGAATATAATCAACAAATTAAAGTATTTCACCAAAACCCAAATAAAAATGCCCTTTAAAACACAGCAGCCTTAACAACCTAATATTACACTGCTAGGATGATTACAGATGATTGGCTTACTGAAAGATTCTACATCTTATAGCCAGTACACAATACAGTAATAATTTTACAGCGTGCTGCCAGTCTATTAGCTAATAATTTCTCTTCAGTTCATTTAAAAATATCCCAAACTTGTGCTCCTTAGAGCACCAACCCACTTCTAAAGCTGCAAGCATTACCCCCGTTATAAAGCGAGAACAGATAGCACCCCCCTCCCCATAATGCAACTACTGTATATGTTATGGGTTTTAGGTCATTTCATTGAAAAATTGGCAACAGCAACAAATATTAGATGAAGGGCTTTGTGTTTACAGATAAAATCTTATTTTTCATGTTGCGGTATAGTGTCTGCAAAACTGGAAAAGATTTAATCAAAATAAGGTGAAACACATGCATCAAAATATTAGTACTCTGAAGAAAAATTTTCACAGAACTACAGAATTCCTCATTTTGGGAATCATTTAAATTTGCAGCAGATTTTAAAGATTTTTTTAAAATCAAGCTAGCGTTTTTGCATATACAAACATTATAATTGCTAATATACAAGAATCTGTGAAGATACACCCAGAATATCCCTGTAGGTGCAGCCATTTGAGACACCTAGCCTGCTCAATGCATTTGCAATATTCTGTTTGTGATCGAAAAGGCAGTGCCTTATCAACATTTATTCTATTTTGTTAGAATTTATACAGTGTTATTTATTTACAGCAAAACTATTGATGTTTAAAAAAGAAACAAATAGTGTTTTATACCCTGACAGTTTGGGTCCAAGAAAAATAAGGCGAGCTGTTGTGGATTTTAGTAATTTTAGTGTCTTTCCATGGTTTAACCATTTCGTCTTCGTACATCCCTTCTGGCCACAGGAATTTATTTCTTTTGAGATGACATCAAACTGCTTGAAAGAAGCTGTTAACAGCATGGCATCTTGTATATACACTGCATTGGTAACTGCGCACCCTCCAATCCTGTGAATGAACGTGAATTTCCATGCTCTGTAAATTGGCTCATGCTAAATTAATTTTTTTTGTTTGGTTTTTTTTTGTTTGTTTTTGTTTTTGCATAAAAACCATGCGGTTAATGTGTGGAAGCAGCAAACACACGCACACTTTTATAGGTGAATGTTTAATTCCTGTTGATTTTTCTTCCGTGAGCGTCCCTCTAGAATACTGGCAGTAAAAGCACACAGTCCTATGGAAAGAAAAGATAGCACAAATCATTTCAGAATATCTCGTTATAATCAGTTTTGTGCCTTTCCCTGACTAAACAGAAAAATTCTAATTGGCATTATGGAATTCCGCAATAGGATAAATGACACACTTTCTTGGTAGGTAATGACATTAGTTGAGCTCCCAGCATGAAGGGAAAATGCAGCTGCAGACGTCCACGTTGCTTGTGAACTCATTTACAAATACATTTGCAACACGCTGCATTTCATCACCCCAGACAAAGTACCAGCTCATCAGATCAGATGATGACAAGAAACAGGAGGAAGAAATAGCATCATCTCCAGAATGAGGGAGCTGCTGCTTTCACAGCACGTTTTTGTTTATTGTTTGCAAGCATCCCCATGGTGGTGGAAAACCTGTGCTCCTTGCACATCCACCTCTGCCGGTCGCTCGGGGAACGTGACCGGGAGAGCCAGGAATGCAGAGTCCAGCCTTTAGGAGGCTTGGCGAAGGACAAAGCAAAGAAGAGGAGCAGCCTCATCCATCTCCTGCCTGGCTCGCGTGAGTGGCACCGAGGAGACAGGGGGTCCAGCTCCTGCTCTCTCGCCCATCCAAAAGCGGTCATGCAGCCGTGCGCATAAGGACAGCAAGTTTGTTACATCTGTTGTACAACAGCGATGTTTTGCAGCAAGGAGGCGGGAAGCAGAAATACAAACACACCGGTGAACCAGAGCTGGAAGACCTGCGGGCTCCCCAGCACCTGGGTGCAGGGAAGCCTGTTTGGGAGCAAGGCTTGCGCAGCGCCTGCGGGATTCAGGCTGGCATGGACATGCCTGTTTACTAATCAGGTCACAGGTCCACGCGCATCCCCCGGGAGCGCTGGCGCTCTCCTTCTATGCTAAAACAATCTGTCCTTGCCCACGTCTATGGTTGTCATAAATCTATCCTGCTGCTAAAAGCCACCTATTCACATTGCAGCAGTCACGCCGGCTCATGCAGTGCCGTCCTGCAGAATTGCATGCAAAAGTTCTTGGCTTTTCCTTTCAACCTATATTTCGCAGTGGGTTTATTTGGAATGTGACAAAGACATTTTTGCAGCAAAATCTAGCTAACATTGTGATTTTTTTCAAACGTTCAAAGGAAAAGCAACACCTCTGCCTCCCAAACAGGATTTTTTTGTCGTTTGTGATCAAGAAACAAACTGGTTTTCTATCAGAATCCCCTGTCTGTGCAAATACATCCACTCCTGCATTCAAATAAAATTTTTTCAATAGACTCTTGACTGGGCTTACAATTACTTAATGCACACTTGGTCATGCTTATCATATCAAAGTTTGGATTGCAGAGATTCATCTTTCGGGACAAAGTTTCCCCCTGAGCAAAGGTTTATTATCTAAGGACGACTCTCCATGTTCCTCAGGGGCTCTAGCACAGAGGAGTTGCCTACTGAAAATCACAAGAGAAATGCATCAAGCAGTCATAGGAGCAAATTTGGTTCCGAGGAACTCAGACTCTGGCTTTCTGAAGGTCAGAATATGTTTCATACATTAGGCAAGGACTGCCTTATTAATGCCATTTTACTTTAAAATGAAATGCTTCTCTCTTATCCCCAATGTGTATTGCATCATGCTTGTATGCCGGCAGGCTCTTTATCTTCACTGCTTATGGGGTTCGATGCCCCATCTTGCCTTCAGTGCCTTCAAATTCACAAATTTCCACTGCTTTCCCCCTGCAGATTGACAGTGGAGAAGCACAGGAGCCAACATGGGACACAATTTCATACAAACAGCGCCATTCCTTTGGCTTGCTTTCCTCCCGTATCCTTGAGCTCCATGAAGGAGAAAGACATGTCAAAAGAATCACTTCCCTTTTCAAAACTAAGTATTTTATGAGTACATTGACCAGCAAGCTACATGAAGCAGTATTATTCCATTAGCACACACGGGAGGGCTCTCAGTAAAAGCAGGAATTCAGCGGTCATGCTAGGTGGACGCAGTAGGTGCTTACCAGATGCTGAAAGCACGCCAGTCGCCTCGCAGGGCTCGGTCCTTAGGGCTTGACCCCATAAAGCCCTCAGCTAGATCCCACACACTGAGTGCTGCTGGTCTCAAATGGCACTACTTACATGCACAGAAAGCCCGTTCGGCCAGGTGGCTTCAGAGGCCACCTTACATTGCAGCAGTCGGAAGGGACTAGTGACTCAGGAGAGACTCTGCTTCTGTCCTTTACCTCCACATCACTATCCGGTATGTTTTCCAGGTCCTGTTTATCCTGTTCTTAAATCCTACAGTCAATCCCATACCAGATGTATAGGAAAAGGATAACACATAGACTTGCACTTCATAAACTCTTTTTCTGCCCCATTCCTAAACCCCACCAAAGCTAAGAAAAGGTCTGAGTAGAAAAAAAGACAGGGACGTGGTAAGCATATGCACTTGAAGCCATGACTGACTGACCAGCATTGACAGACACAGACTGGCTCCTCCTGTATTTACAGGTACATTTGCTGCGTGACTATGGCTATGTGACTGAGCCACAGCAGCCTCTGGCTTCACGGTGCTCCGGCACGCTGTTACAGAGCCACTGCAAGGGTGTCTTAGTGTGTGCACTTGGTTTTAGTTTGGGAAGCCCTTATACTGTCAGCTGCTGTTTTGTTACAGATTTTAAGGCTGGATCAATAAAATTCACAAGAAACAGTTAGTAAGGATTATTTGTTGGCAAATATTGAGACACTTCACTAGCTCTTACAAGGACTTTGACTTGCGTAACTGCCCTCGGATCACACGCCTCACGGTGGAAGAAGCCTTTCACTCCCAGTAGATATACATGTGTGCAACTCCTTCGCTATTTGTATTTAAGTTGACCTTAAGAAGTAGAAAGTGCCATGGATTACAGACGCTACACTTTGTAAAACTCCCAAAAATCTTACACGTGCCTCAGTATTGCTTTGCTTTATGTTCCAAGAAGTAAAGCTCAGTTTCTATACATGAACTCAAGGTCATTTTCAGCTTACAAGATCAAGGGTCATCTATTCAGCTCTGCAGCTTGAAAGCAATGTCAAGGTAGCAGAAGGCAAGCCATTGCACAGCCCAGGTGCCAGCCCCCGTACTGCGCAGCACTGTGCTGGCAAAAGGCTTTAGCAATGGAAGAAAATTGGTCACACTGACCGTTCAGTGGTCGGCTTTCAGCTTTCATGAGTAACTTTTCTTCTCCACATGTCTGACTTCTTTCTTTGTCTTAACCTTATAAGCTTCTCCCTGTTTTAAAGGAAAAGTATAAACATTAACATAGTCTGCAGAGAGTGCTCGTAATTATGAACCTGCTCTCAAAACAGGCTCCACATTTTGCTGTAACAGGATAAGTAAAAAGCAGTTAAATCACATTAACACTTCATTTCAAAGATACACACAATCTACTTATCCACTCTGCTGAGCTGCAAAAGCACAGGCCTGAAATATCATCTTCAAGTAGAAAACACAGGTCTACAATTTCAGCACAACCCCTGGGTTGCAGTGCCCAGCTGGCAGCCCTCGGCAGAGCCCCTGCCATCAACTGCAGCGGGATTCAGCACCACCATCAAGGAAAATCCCCTTTCCCAAGCAGCCTCCTGGGTCAGCTGGGATGGGCAGACATTTCCAACAGCATAGGCCATGGCTGCTGTTATGATGTTTCACAACGTCTGTGCTTTAAAGTGAGCAGGTTAGTAATGGAATAAAAGGAGGAGGAAGAAAGCCAGCAAAATCCACCGCCGAAGCAGCGCAGAAGTAAAATCAATGATAGTGACAAGCAGTGCAGGTTTCAGTGTCTTTAAAAAAACACCCCAGCAAACCCCAAAATAAAGTTCATCTTTGCTCATTAAAAGTAGCTCAATAATCATCTAAAAATAAATACTCCAGTAATCACAAGCCTCGTTCACATCAGAGAAAGGCATCTGCTTACGTGTGGTTATCGGCAGAATTTACCCCTCAGGTGATCTGCATTGATGTATTCGTAACTATTTGTAGTTTCCGACTAATCTAATCTGGTGCAGCAAATTGAAAATGTTTCCCCTTTGCTGGGCAGGATTTATTTTTTCCCTCATAAAGGACTATGAAAGAGGGGATGGAAATATGTTTGTTTTAACTCTCCTATTTCTGTGTCATCCCCTTTTTTTTTTTTTTTAATTACCAGCAGATAAAGAGTATTTGTTATCTTTGTTTCTGAATCTGTTTTCACTCAGACAAAAATTCCATTAACCCCAAATGACAACTTTAGTGGAGCATAGGCCCGAGCTCCCCTAAGCCATTTGTCTCCAGAGGTGCTGCCCGTTCCCCCGAGGCCTCCTGGGGACAGAGGACAGCTCGAGGCACAGCCTGCCCGCGCCTGCCCATACCCCCGGAGCCCCCTGCAAGAGGGGCTGGGGCGTGCTGGGGCACAACGGGCCTGCCCTTCCCGCTGCCCTCCTTTCTTTTTGGGGGTGCTGAAGCTGGGCACAGTCCAGCCCTGCAGAAGGGCTTCCGATTTTCATTGCTGGCGAGCAGATCCTGTCTTGGTGCTTGCTTGCACGGGATACCATTGCTTGGGTATGTTCACCTTCCCCTGAATCCTGCAAACCCTCAGTCACTAGCACAGGGGTACTACGAAGGTGAGCGAGAGGCCGGTGGGGACCAGACTGTGGCTCATTCCTTTGGGCTGGTGAAAAAGAAATACACTACCCCTACGGGTGTAAGGCACAAATTCTGCAAGGGCTTAACCAAACCCGCTGACGTGGCTCATCTTGACGGCACAAAACAGGCCGCAAACCTACGGTTTAAGCCTGCCGCCTGTTACACAGAAACAGGCCTTAATGCTTCTGTGCCGACAGAATTCAGCTGGGCCCCCTTGACATAGCCCCTGCCTGCACACCGCACCGAGACCCCTGCCCACACGCACAACTTGTCAACAACCGCAAGCACCGCACTTTGCCAAGGCTTCTTGTTAAATGCAAACCTCCAGCCCTTAGCAGTCAACACAACCCTCCGCGCCTACTGTTATTTCCTGGCAGTCCCCGTTCCATTACCATTTCACCAACTTTCCTCTCATGGGGAATAACAACGCGTCTTACTACCTTCCGGGTGATCTGTGGGAAGCAATACATGAAAAGTATTGATTTTTTTTTTTTCCTAGATTCTAAAGGGAGAAAGTATGTTAAAAGAAGTTACTTGAATGCAAAGACTCAGAGCAGTGATGTAATTCATGATTACTTTTCTCGTGATGACGTTGCCTTCTTCGTCGGTAAACTGTTCCTCTGTTACAGATTCACCAGGAATGTTTTTTGCTTCCTCACCCTAAAGAACGTGTTATAAGATTAGCAATATAGCCTATATTCTGCCAAACCCACACATATTTCCACACCAATCCAAGCAACAAGCACATGCTAGCTTCAACTTTATGTAACAGTTTTGCTTTATGTCACACAAATAGTATGAAAGCCTTGCTCGTTTAGCATGCCAGTACCTGTGCATTTATTCTACAACATGTGTCCTTAAAGCCTGTAGTGAGCTTCTAGCACATTGCTCTTATTAACTAATTCATGACATGAAGCTCTCTGGGCAACAAATCATCTTGCGGTCAGTCTGAGTCCTATGAGATGGAGGCACAAATTCATGATGATATAATCTCTAATCGGACATCCATTAGCTTTCCGCAGCTTCTCAGTGCCCAGCACACACAGAAATATGGTCTAACACCAAAAGAAGGTGGGGGAAATTTGGGATTTAAAAAGACAGCTCTGCCTATAGCTTGCTAAACACAAGATCTTAAACACACACACACAAGACGAGACTTCTCAGCATTTACAAAATGGAGAAAGGTATCTTATGTGACACTTCTCCTGGCACGGTAGCACCTGCCACCTTGCCGAGGAGCCTCGGCAGCCTGGTGGACGACTTACTGAGATCGGCAGCACTCCAGTCATCGCTTCTTGTAGTACCAGCAATTTATAAGACCAGCGTAAATAAATGTACAAGCAGTTTCCTAACTGCTATGCTAGTGACTTAATACCACTACAAGAATTATTGTTCAAATTATAAATAAATGACATTACTTTAGAGTCTAAGGCTAGCTGGCAGTCATGAACTTACGTTCTGGAAGACAATTTTACCTCATAAAGTCATGTTTTCAAACCTGGGTGCTGAAGCAAGCACTGCATTTGATGCTTCAAAAATACCCATCGTCTGTGCTTGTTTATTTCATAGAAATAAAACAAATATAATCATAATGTAGCTGGCCTACATATGAAAAATTTCCACATGTAAACGAATAACCCTTTAAACAAACAAACAAAAAAAATCCTTAAAACTTTTCTTCTCCCCTCACCCTCAACCCACTATGGAAAAAATGGCATCTAGAGAGAGGAAGCAGAAAGAAGCATTGTATAAAACACGTTATACCAATATTAACAACAAAATAATATTTGAAATGAGATTACTACAGCTCAACATCAATCTTCCATAATGCGTCCATGTACTAAGCAGCACAAGGCAAATATAATTCCTATTTACTGTGGTCTATATGCTACATAGTTTACATAAGCTCCTGCTCTATAATGAACAAATGTAGTGATGCCATGTTTATTTTTTTTAACCATTTTCCCTACAAACACAGCTTTTTCAATATGTACATTATAACATTAGGTTTGTATGCTATTTCTAAGCTCTAAACCAAATAAACCTTTCCTTTCGTTTACAAGCCATTTGCCATCTTTTCTACAGCCAAGCTTTTCCATTTTACTCGCCTTAGAGGGATTGCAGCAGGCAGAAGCCAGAGGGGAGGACGGAATAGCAGAGCGCAGCTCTGCCGCTAACCAAGCCCCCAGTCAGCATTTGTCATTATTCAGAAGTGCAGAATTTTTGCTTATTTCATATTGAAAGCTGTATCAAAATCACTGCTTGATAATTAAGTAATTAAACACTTTGGGACATTTTACATGTCTCTTTCCCCACGCTTTCACAGGCTATATAGAAACTGTAAAACTTGAACTTTGATGGTTTATGAAGCATCACCAAGAGAAGGGCAGGCTCCGCAGCGAGGCAGGCGTCACCGCGTAGGGACATAAGGATGAGGTCCTGTGTCTGAAATACACCTGGGGCTGAAGGGACCTAGCTGAGGTCCCCAGGCCTGGGAACAGTGGCATTCCTACAAGAAGCACGGCAGAACAAATGGCTGCTGGAGCCTGGGCTGGGCCCATACAATACAACAACTCCCCAGAATTCACGGGAAGGCGAAATTGTATACCTGCGTAAGCACCGATGTCAGGCTACGTGCAGGAGGAGGGAAGTAAGAGGCTGTCCCCCCCGGTGAGCGGGGCCCCAACGACGGCAGCCTGCTCCTTCCTTTCTCGTGAACGAGGCAGCAGAAATGAGAACAGCACAGGGACTGCTGCTGCAGTAGGGGGGTGACGACTGGGTAAAGGTTTTGGGAACTGAAACCTGTGGGGTTTCCAAGTCACAATGAAACAGGGAGAAATACTGATTCTGGAGACTTAATACTTTAATCAGAAGCATAGCAGATGGGGAACTAGCTGCACAGTTTCTTTCCTGGCCTCCCACCCGTGGGCTCAGAGATTCTCCAGTGGGCTCCCACACGGTGCCCTAAGGGACAGGAGGGAACCCTGGCCCAGATGTCCCTCCCACCCCATGGAGCACTGAGGTATGGAGAGGTTCCCTCTCATGAATAGGATTTCCAAAGCCACTACAATAAAAACCATTAAAAACAGAAATAAAACAACATGGCCAGTAGCAAGGTCACCACACTACCTGGCAGGCCAATACTGCTTGCATGTGCTGGTCCTTTGAATCCTTACTGCCGCTATGAGCAAGGTTATTCCTTAAAACAGTTAGTGAGAATTACTGTGTTCAGCTTTAAAATGAAAAATGTATTGATGCACTGAAAGATGTCTCTTGGAAGAAAATGCAGTTTTAAAGGTATAGTGGATCTTGGTTTTTAGTTAGCTACATGCTCCTTTAAGCACAGTTTAAGGATAAGTGCTGTAAATACTCAGCAGTCAGCACGCATGAAATCCAGCTTTCACAATTCTCTTGCTGGTGGGTAGTTAAACAAATTGCAGGAGGTCTCACAATTGGCAGGAGGTAGATCTGATTTACTGACGTTTTTAATCCTATGCAGTTATAAAGATGGATGTTTGCTAGGAAAAAACCCCCTTACCCACTGGCAGTTTTCAGATCTCAAACCAGCTTTGGGTAAGAATGGCACATTAGATGACCTTGTCAACAAAAGCTGGTTTTAAACACAAAGCTGGTGCATCTGCGTCACAGCTAAAGAATAAAATTCTTTCTGCTGCATCATACTTATGTGGGCTTCATTTTACCCTTGACCAGTCGAAATCACTGTCACAATATGAAGAGCTTTAGAAAGGCAGGGAGAAAACTTAATACCGCGATTACTGGAAGCTCGGTTATATCCCTGGGACTAAACCATACAAAGGCTGCAGTCTGCAAGCCTCAGCCCCAGAACATGCCAGGAAGCTTTGCAAAGCAGAGTGCTTTAATGTCACCCTGCTCGCTGGAGCGTAGTTCTGCCAAAACCAGCTGGTATCCTCTCCCCGCTGCCCTCCAGGGCAGGAGAAGCAAAGAGCCGCTTCCTCAAAGCCTTCCGCCAGCTCCACTGGTTTTCTTAACAGTTATTTGCAGATTATGGGTGTTCCCAGGGACCTCCAGATAAATGGAGTTATACAGTCGGTGCTGCAGTATTGTGCCAAAGTTCACCGCAGATTTGTAAGAGCTCTGGTTTTCTTTCATGTTTGTTTTGTTACTAAAGGGATAATAGCCCCTTTTATTCCTCCTATACATCTAGTGTTGTTGTAACAGCAGAGAAAAAAGGTGCAGCTGGATGTCTCTTACCCAGATGGATAAAAAGGAATTTAAAAGCAGACGGAAATAAGCAAGATGGAAAGATCCTAAATATTTAATTTCACCAAAGACCAGGGGCAATGCTGCAATGGGAACAGGAGCTGTACAAAGCGCTCAGACCTCTTCCCTTACCGGCCTCAGCCACCATCAAGACATAATCCTTTCAGTCTCAAGACCACATTCTTGTAATGCATAAACAGCAGCTGCGCCTCAGTCTCCTTGGGGTCTCAAGCCTCTGTGGCAGTGGCAGTAGAAACAAACATCTTTCATTAAGGTCATTTTCATTAGTGAGTTCTGCCTACTCAGGGAGACCTTGTTAATCAGATGCTACAACTCTCTGCCTGCGCCTGTGCTGAGTCTGTACTTGCTTGTTTGCAGATGCGTTTTTAAAGCCGGGGGGGGGGAGGGGGGGGGAGCCCAACAAACCAACAGGCAAGCCAAGGAGACCTGAAAGGAAACGGTGCCGCAAATGGGGCAGAGTATAGTCCAATACCGGGAGCTGGGTCATAGGTCTGTTGCTTGTTGCATGGAGGCCAACATGATGAACAGACCTTATAACAGCACTTGTAGCCTGTGTTTTAATTTACCTCCGTGCTATCTTACTGAGGCCGGCAGCTTCGACCCTGCCGGTCGATCCCAGGGCGAGATGGGGTGAGGGCACTTACGGAGCAGAGCAATTCTGCAGCTCTCCCAGCCTGGCAGGGACTGCAGCGGAGAGCCTGCGCCCAGCTGAGTACACAAAACGCTTCCCACGTGCCTTACGTGGGGCACAGGCCCTTAATTCTTCTCACCTACAGGATGGCCACATTTTCATTTTCCATAAATAAGTTTCCTCTGAATAATGAGATCATGAAAGCTGCTGGTTCTAGTTTTGACTGACTGCTGCTCAGGCTCCCATGCCACTTCTCCAGTGCAGGCTGAACCAAACCCTCCGCACTCAGTAAGGGGGGTGGGGGGGTGGGGTGGAATTTCATGGGCAAAATGCATGGAAAGAGACAAATAAATCTTTAATAAAAATTGGCAAGAAATAACAAAAGTACAAGATACAAAATGACATCAGATTTGAATAACCCCTGCTTAGAAATCTATTTTATTTTCCATTACAAAATTCTACCATAAACCTTTTGGCAAGAATCTTACTAAACAGTTTTTGCCAAAAATTTGTACCCATGAAAGATTTAACAACCTCTGAAAAAGCATGAAAAATTAGACACTGATTTCTGTCATGACTGAATAAAAGGAGCTTTGGATCAGGCTCTGAATGTGCACATTGTGGCAGCACTCTTATTTTTCCCTTGTGTGCTAATTGCTCGCATTCCTGCACTACCATAAAACCCTGTTTCTTTTGCAATGCCCCATCCCATCAATCCGCCATGTGAACAGAAGAGGGGAAAGGAAGCAAAAACAAAAACATCTGCACTACCTTGAGGTTAGAATACGATCCTATTACATGTGGAAATGGGCATCAGTCCTTGCTTGTCTGGTTTTATGGGCTCAGCCCTCTGAAGTGCTAAATCCCATGGGAATGTGCTCCAGAGTGCTAAACACTTGACAGGACTCAGCTCTCGGACTGCTGGGAAAATACCTCTGGGCGAGAGAAAAGCCTTTCTCCATATTTGGGCCAGGACAGAAAACTAAGGTAGCAGTTAAACGGAAGTAATAGTGTTAGCAATAACGCAGAATGGCACTGAAAGCAAAAACAAGTTGGGAAAGAAGAACAAAGGTAATGAAGCAATTCAGCCCTGACAGTAGCTGTGGAGGCACACAGCAAAGCCTTTTTTCCACAGCACTCAATTTATCCTCAAGGTTTTGGCGTTACCAAACTTCATCCCTGCAGGCTACGTGAGTACCTCTCTTGCTTTCAATGCAACACGCAGGCAGTAATGAATATACGCTACAGTAGAACAACGCAGGTCCCATGTGCAGCTCTGCCCAGCGGAGCCTCCAAATGCACCCTCATCCCCTCCCTGCTGCTGGTGATGGCACAAGCCAGCAGAGCGGGCCGACGGCATGGGCACAGCACTGCCATCCATTTATGAAGCCTGCACCCAGGTTTTTCAGATGTTCAAAACAGTTTTTATTCCAGAGAATGCAAACTCAACAAAGATTTTTAGGGCTGGCTCCTAAGTAACCATAACGTAAGACAGTATAGGATAAGTACTCTTGTGGTCCAGCCATGGCCGCAGAAAAGCACTGGGGCATTTCATCATCAGCGTCTGGCAGGCTTGCTGCCTGTGGGACAGGAGAGATGGAAGGAAGACATCCCTGCCTCCTACTCCGCATTGCCCCTTAACAACTATTTGGCTAGCCAGGAGCATCAGAAAACACAGGAGTAGAAGGAGAGCCCAATTCCCTTCTTGCTACTGCTCTGTGCAAGTGATGCCAGTCCCGCTCAGTGCGAGCCTCAGAGAGGGGCACCAGCGCTGTGGGGTCAGGCACAGCACCCGCTTGCCAGGCACTCAGGCACTGGCAGGTGAGAGCCTGCGGCTCCTGACCACTGTGGCAGAAACACAGGATTTATTTTTGACCCTGCAGGCTGAGAGCGTTGCTCCTTGCCTCTGAGCACTGTATCCTGAGACCTCGCCCCTGAACGAGGAGCTGTTCCTCAGCTTGTGCATGCTCTCGCAGTGATTTCAGTTCACCCAAACTCTACCTCTACTCCCACGAATGTGCAGAAATTAAAGTCCAGATCCCTACCAATGTTAAAGCTTGATTCTTCCATGTCATACATGCATGAGCTTTACATGTCATACATGCATGAGCTTTACATGATCAAAATATACCTATTGAAATGGTTGTTTCCACCATCAAACTCCTTCTCTAAAAGGCCTGGTGATTGCTGCTTTGAAAATTTTTCTTGTTCTAAGCTTGTCTTGGGATGCAGAGTGGGGGATAAAAAAGAAGCTATAAATCATCAGAAAATGACAGAAGTATCACATGTATTTTCTAATCAAGAGACAGGTACAGCTCTAATCCAATTCAGATCAGACACGTTCCCAACAGAGCAGGTTCAGCCGCCTCCACTCGCCATGCCCACCCTCCCGACTGCATCTGCACTAGTTGCAGATTACAACACTATATACGCTGCTTTACCGTTGCTCTGTTTAAAGTTCAACCCTCAAATATACCACCACATTTAAAAACAATTTTCAATGCCTTTCTCTAAACACAGTGGATATACTTGAGAAGCAAGTGAAGGCTGCCTTTTACATATTTTCTCTTTTCTACTCCGACATTTCCTGACTCCAAAGCAGTGGACATCAAAATAGTTCAGCCATGAATTGGGTGGGGGACCTCAGCCACAGGGCAGCTAGGCAGCCTTTAAAACTTTCAGCACGCAGATAGTTTCTGTCTTACCAGAAATGCTCTTACAGCATTCAAGGGTCTGTAATCGCCCACAGGCTGCCTGACCCGTTTGAAAACAGAAACCACATTCCTATTTCTGACCAGACATGTCCCATCTGCAGAGGGAATTACTGATGAAGGGTTATATACCCTGACCTGCCCAGGGCCTTTCATGGAAGGCAGCAGGTTCCGCCTTGTATTGGACAAAATATTCATTTCTACTGAGCTCATTTTTTGCAATTCCTGCCTTGTCCTGAACAGAAGCATGGCTAGCATACTGAAGAAATTCAGGGTGAAGACAGTCAGAAACGTCATCCTGCCTTTTCCGAAAGTGGCTGTATCTAGGACAGATCAGTAGCTGTGCGGAGCAGCCTATCTGCTATCCACATTATAGAAAAGGTGCAGTGCCTGTACGCGTACTCTTCTCCACAAAGCATACAAATAACAGCAATATAGATATGTGCAATCAGAGTGTCACGAATCATTCCTAAAGTAACAATTATATCTTAGGCAAACTCAGCTAGTTCTGTAATAGCACTATGGTGGCTGGCTTTTTCATGGCTTGGCTACATGATTTTCTAATAAGAATCTAATAAATCCTGTAAGTTACCGAGAGATTAACATAATGGTTTTCCGATGCAGAATTATTTTCTTATGCTATATGCTGTAGGCAAATAATGCCACGCTACATGACCATACAAGAAAAAACATAAGGCCAAATGCAATTATTTATATGACTACGCCATTGTTATCAGTATGTAAAGTATATTGTGCTGCAAATAAAGGCCATCTGTAAATAAATATGCCAAAGAAAGCCTACTGAAGGCAATGCAAAGACTTTTATTAACTTTGGTACGTTTAAATCAGGATCACCTGCTGTTTTGAGGAGGTTTTCCAGAACACATTAAGCACTTAGGACCACAAGTTTCAACCAGAGTACATGGCTCATACTCTCCTATATCCCACTCCTGTACGTTCCTGCAATTTTTTAACTTGTAATTTAGAATTTTTTTCAGAAAATAGAAAAAAAGAAAAAAAATGGTCACCCATGGCTGTCTGCAATTCATTTTGCTCTACAACAGACCAACACACTGCATCTAGCTGTAGTCTTTAAGATGCCATGCAAAACAGTGGCAGCGAAGAACACGACATGCCATGCAGCACAGTTGTTTTCCAGCAGAAGATAACCATAAACCTCTGGGTTAAGCAAGGAAAGGCCACCTAGCACTTGGTTATAAATACATACTGGCAATGGAAAGCACACTACCAGAGGGACTCCAGTATGCCAAAACTGTCATTCTGACACAGCAGTCCAAACCCACGTCCATGCCAACGTCGCCTCAGGAATGCAAATCACAAAATACCTTCAGAATCAACCGTCGTCGATAAACTCTTGTAGTAATTCTCTGCTCTTCATCTGAGCTCGAATCACTCTCAATCTCACTGTCACTGTCACTACATTCCTAATAAATGCAGTTTTAGTACATTTGAACATCACATTTACAAGATAGAACATGCCGATTAGGACTAGGAGAAGAAAACAGAGGTTATCATGGAGAGTGTTTTTCCTGTCTCTATTATGTACATAATGACTCGCAATTTTGCTCTTATGGTGGGAGGAGGCCTTTTTGTTCCTTGGCATGCCATAACTTGGTAAGTATAGCAGGCATGGAGTATCTCAGCAGCTCTTAAGTCTTAGAAAATGGTATTTGGAATGCATCTGACCTGCAGAATTTCTAAATCTTACATAGTTGTTAAAAAATTTGTGTACAAAAAAAGCTCTGTCACAACTGCTTGCTTTTTTCATCTCAAAAATTAATGTTTTAAACAAATTGTACGGATTCACAAGGTATGGGAAGTGAATTCCCTCAAAGACAGACAACTGTCACACAGAAAGATTCAGTGGAGCACCTCCACAAAGAAGATTACAAATAAGCATTTTGAAGAACTTCTCCATGTAAATGGCTTTTCTGCTCAGTATTTATCTGCTTTTAAGTAGCAAACTGTAGGGTGAAGTACAATCATTCTGCATTTTTTGAGAAGGGAACTGGTAGACCTCAGCGCAGGGCGAGGGGGGACAGCCTGACGCTGGTCTCAGCTTGGTGCCGGGAGGTACCACAGCTGCATGCAAGCATCTAATCCATCCTGGAGCCCTCTGACAGCCCCAATGTTTTCTCCTTCGCAACCCAAGGAGCTACTTGGCTTTGGGGCTGAGCAGCTCTGTGTGCAGAGGGCTTCATACCTATGTGTGTGACCAACATAGGGCAGAGACCCTTCTCACGCGATGTTTGGCTGAACCAACCTTTTTCTCAATAGAGAAATCTGAAAATTTTCTCTATAATTACTCAATGACAGGCCAAAACTGATTTAAAAGACATGGATACTGGAGATTGCTAACTGCATTTCTGTTTCTCTTTTTGAATCTGGCCCGAGACATCCCAAACAAGAAGCATTTCTCAGAAATGATGTGCAAAATAAGAGTAGGCATAGGTGGGTGGAGAAAAAGGACTATATAACAAAAAGCATTTAGGGCAGGATGACAGTGTTCATCTGCATGTGAAGTTTCTTGCTGTCCTCTGACACTAGTCAAATGTATAGACAAAAAAATTATAATCCAACCCTAACCTGAAGAAGTAACAAGAAGCAGAAGATTCCCAGAGGGCACAAAGGTTTTGGAGGAAGAGTTATTATTAATAAACAGCTTCAAGTGGTTTATTTGTGATGGAATTCTGACACTGGGAGTTACCTCCACCACATGCTGGACATCACCCTCTTTGGGATAACCGAGCAACTGTGCTGTGCTCCTCTCATTTAAAAAGATCAGTAGAATCTGATGCTTGAGCATTCGTAGAGTATTATATGGCCTACACTGTCACTGCACTGCTTTTGTAAGCTTTTGAGCATTTACGTGGATTTGGGATGAGGCCAGCCACGTCACCAGGCAGCAGCCCAATATCAATTGTCTGAGTTTATCTCTTGTTGCAAACTATGTGCCAAAATGCTGATGCAGCCCTCATCCTGCAGGTGGATGACTATTGCTTCTTAGCTCTTTCCTAATGGGTCATAGAAAAAAAATCTCGTACTTTGGGAAGTAATTTTATTTTGTTCCCCCTTCATTTCCACAGAAATAAATCTATTTCTTCCATACTTTTCTCTTTATGGAGCGTTTCTGAAGGACACCTTGCAGAAAGACTGAAGTTGAAATTCTCTTTCTGTTTTCATGACAGCACATGAAGTGTCTCACCATCAATTGGACTGTGTTAGTAATGAAACTATTGACTACAAATTAGATTAGAAGATATTCTTGAAGAAATATCAACAAGATATTAGAAGCAATTCTTGTTGTCATTCTAACAAACACTAGTTTGTTACCCATTCAGGCTTTGTGAGACACCCACGTTTAGAAATCACATTATTTTCTGATACCAGTCTATTCAAAGATCATGTCTATAAAAAGACTTGTTATTTAGAAGATAAGATTATCACCCTTTACCAATAAAGCAAAAGTAGTGCAAAAAGCACGCGTAAGAAAAGCACACTCTTATTCTTCCCAATCCAGATGGGATATCCAAAAGTAAAGAGAACACAAAAGCGGATGACAGCTTGTCTTCTTGCTGATGGGAATCAGAGGGGCAAGTGCAGCCCTGTTGCACACCCTCAGAACGTTACAGTGTGCATCTACGCTTACCCCTGCGTTTAAACTGTGCGTAATAATATCAGCCCAAGATCTGCCCCAAAGCCTACCGACACTAAAGGAACTCTGTCATCTGCCTTTAGTTGCCTTTGCAGAAGGCTCTTACTTACATTTTTTAAGTATTCCAGTAATTAGTGAACATTGGGAAAGATCTTCGCTGCTTCAACTGTGTCACGAACTAATAACAAGATAATAACAATCATATGCTGCATAACTGCTGAGACTGATTATGTTACCATCTAATAAAAGAATTCTTGGTTGTATAATCGAATGAATAGTTTAAAATGAACTAATTTAAACCTGAATGATTTATTGCAGCCTACCACAGCCAACATTTTTATTGTGCTACAATAAAAAAAAACAAACCTATATCATGTAGAAGCAATTCTACTGCAATACCTCGCTTCCAGAAGTTATAATCTCCTCCTGTATTATGCCCAGGAAAAGACAATCTCAGCAGAGAGAGGAATGTAGAAGAAACTCTGCAATTCCCTTTTTCAACCTGGTTCCCTGCTGGCCCTGTGGTCTACTCCGTGGCAACCCTCCCGCTGCTGGGGTGCGAGGTACACGCAGCTACAGGGCTGTAAGCCATTCTTTGAATCAACTTTACTTTTAAGTTTCTGGGAAATAAATATAAGCAACTGGGAAAGCTATTAAAATCTTCATCATCAGAAAACAACTTATAACTGAGGTTCTACAGTTAAGGATGCGCAAGCCAGGCAAGGTAGAAACAAAGGGGAGCCTCTCCACAGTATTTTACAAAAGAACCACCACCTGGAAAAGTGCTTTACACATTTGGAAATCTTTTGATTCCTCTTGGCTGGATGCACTTTGGAGTTGAGATGAATGAGGTCATGAAACAAAAAACATAAAGAGGAGATTAAATATTATCCAAAATTTATTTTCCTGCAAATTAACAGAGTAAAATAAAAATGCAGGGGGTGTGAGGGTCAAGGAGCAGGATAAGAGCTGAAGAGTCCCTATATCTCTTTGCTCACTTCAATGCCACAAAAAGAGGGGAAAAGAGTGGTATCACCTTAACTGGAAACAGATGGAGGACAGCTGAGCTGTTTGCACAGGTGGTATGTCAGGGCAGGAAAGGGGCCTGTTCCCTGGCGATGCAGGACAGCGATCCCAGAAGCTGCTCTAACCTCTTCCAGGGCTCAGGGCCAGTCAGGCAGAGGATTATGCAGCCCTGTGTGGCTCCTCTGCCTGCCTCAACTCCACCTCATTCCATTCACACCACAGAATATAGATTTCCACTAACTTCCATTTTTCTTAATTTAGCAATAAATAGAAGAGGCATGAAGAAGGATTAAAAAAAACCCAAACCTGTCACAAACAACTTTACAAGTCTTACAAAAAATTATGTCAAGCAATATGTCAAGCAATAGGGACTCCTCACACAGTTAATAATTACAGGACATACTGTACCTTCTGTTCAGACATTACTGCTCCCTCCTCCTCTTGGATGCTTGTTTTTGGCTTGCCATCCTCAGAAGTACTCCAGCTCATCTTCTTCACACTGACAGGCACAGATGTTTTGTTGCCTTCTGTTGTTGGCTTGCTAATCTCTTCCAAAGATTTCTGATATGCTGTTGATGATAACGTTTGCTCATCAGTACCAGCTGAAATTTGGGGCTTTATTTTCAGGGCTTCTTTGTCACTCTGTTTTCCCACATCATTTAAAGATTCCTGGATGTAGGATTTAGTTTTTGTCTCTGCTGTGGATTCGGATAGGCTTCCATTTGTTTCTGGCTTCCCTGCTTCTCCTTTGACATATGAGGTAACAGAATCCCTACATTGGTCCGAGCTACAAGAAAAAAAGAATAGACAGGCATTCAGTGCTTAAATCACACGCGGAAGGGCAAAGCACCAAGCCTCTTACTGAGCCTTCATTCTTAGCACATACGTTTCGGACAGAGAAAAGTAAAATTTTAAATTCAGCTTGCAAACATCAAATCTATTTAATAGCCTTGTCTTCTGCATCATGGTGTCTTTTCAGAAGCAACGAGAATATGGTGAACACTGGAAACAAGGCCAAATGTTTTATGTTAATCCCCTTCCACTTGGGGAGGGGGAAGGAAAAAGAGAAATAAAAATACCCAAACCCTACCATTTCCCTTGTATAATCATGAGATAAATCCCTGAGGCACTAATTCTTTAACCTGCTCTCTAACCAAGGAGGTGATGAAAGTATCTGTTACTGTGCAATTACCAGTAATGACCAAATAATTAATGGTATTTTTCCCCCAGACAACAATATCTGTACTCCAGATAAGTCATGCCTTTAAAAAAATACTGGTATCTGAAAATAAATCCTTAGACAGTGCAGAGTTTCAGTAATACACAAAGCCAAAGGCAAGGAAGGTTACTACAAGATAGAAAGCTGACCAAAATCTTGCCTCAGATTACCTAGGACAGGTTTAACCTGCACTTCTGATGCATGGTTTTCTTCTCTTTTGCATTTTTGCTTGCTTTCAGATAAGCACTAGAACTGTACACCTGAAAATACTATAGCTATTTAGTGACAAAACTCTTATAAAAGATAGTAAATTGAATTCATCTAGTTAGAAATGGATATGTTATCTTCTTAAGGAAGCCCTTTTACTTCTAGAAGTGATCTATTTTACTAATTTAAAACAATATATAATGCAGAATAACAATGCTTGCTTAACAGAACAGAAATCACATCAGTAGTCTATCAAGTGCTTTACTGTTCTGAAAGACAATCAGTTTGCTGAAATCAATGGCCGAATTCCCACTGGATTCAATAAGAGAGTATCTAATGCTACTTGGAACCTTAAAACATCCTGAGTCAAAGCTGCAAAGGATGCAAAATGCTGACAGACAAATGATCACTCTGCAGATAATCATTCTCTGCTGATTTACAGCTCATGCAGACCTGGCTCCTTCAATTAGTAATCATGGGAGCCACGGTCAAAACAAAGGCAGGCAGGAGCTCTTCACCCAGTGGGTACCAGTAAGGCTGAACATGCCAACACATGTTGTGAATGTTGATAGCTTAAGTAGGTCCAAGGGGAGCCTGGAAAAGCTCATGCAAGGGAAATGCATTGAGGATAAATATGTAGAAAGCATCCATCTCAGCAGGTCATTATGCTGAAAGCAAGTGGAGCCTGGGAAAGTACTGGAGGAAAAAACAGCGTATACGTCCACTCTCCTCCTTCCCTGAGCATCCTCTGCAGTCACTGCTGGAAAGCAACATATGGGACTAGACAGATTTGGTATCACCATTCTTACCTTCTCATGCCTTGTAACTCATCTCTTTAAAAATCTAGTAAATCAGCATGACATAATACGCTTGAAGTAAGTGTTATAAAAACAGTGACAATTTAAAAATTGCCTTATGGAAAAAGTAACAACTATCTGAGGGAAGGCAAAGTGATGCCATGAAAAGGACGACTGCTAAAAGGGTACTCGAGAGATAAGAGTAATGTAGTATCCTGGTTTCAGATAATGTACATTTTATAGCCCTCAATTCCAGTTACATCTATGCATCACTTAGATTAGCTAAAAATGAAAATAGACAAGATAAAGAACACGAGAAGTCCTATTATCCACTAAACATATTATAAACTAATTCTGAAATACCTATGTTAAGAATGAAACCTGATAAATACACATTTTTAAAGACAAATATGTCTGAGGCCAAACTGAATCAACTATCACTTTTTCTTTTAAATAGAGATATATATATATATATATACATGTGCATATATACATGTTCTCATAGAACAGTAGAACAGCAGCCTCAGCACTGCTCCTGGAGGTAAAAGCAGCATTGGAAGGCTTGCTTACACACACACACTCTTATACAAAGATCCTCACCTATCATCCAAGCGATCTAGCAGGCTACCACCTATCCTGCGTCCCAACGTCGGTGGCTCAGTGACACTTGACGAGTCAGGCTGCCAACCTGTAATTGAAGACATTTCGTGTTCTGCTTGTTGAACACCTTTAAGAATTGACCGTATTCTTTCTTCCGTCATCTCCTCAGACTCAGCTCCTTCTTCCAGATGAATGTCCTCAAACAGAAATTTAAGCTTTTCTTCCGTCACCTCCTCAACAGTACCAGACTTTTCTCTCTCAGGCTGTTCAGTCCTTACTCCTGTTTTACTAGTCTCTTCACTCTGCCTTTGTTTAGTATCTTTTGATATCCCGCCATAACTACCAAGATACCGTGGAAAATCCTTAAGGTCCACTTCCTCCAACTGGCTCTCGCCTATGGAAATATCTTTAGGTGTTCCTTCTCTAGGCACTGAGAAATCGAGTTTGCTGTCGTCCAGTGAAGTGTCTTCTTCAGTCACCACTGGCGGTGCTGCTGCTGTACCATCTACTTGTCCCTGGGAGGTCACTAACACGTCACTCAGTCTACTGGGAGTTCTAAGGGGTGACTCTAGGCTAGAGGTGTCGCTAAAGAAATCGTCCTGATGGAAAGGGGTGGGCGGCACGAAGCGCAACCCAGTGGGAGTTTCCAGTTCCACTTGAATGGTGGGATAACCTAAGGAAGACAGCACATTTGGACTGACCAGGATGAAGCATGGAGCAACAAATAAGCAAATGTCAAATGATTCATGAATTAAAAGTATGAAACGTATGAGGAGGTGCAGGTCTATAAGAATAAATGCAGTTCTGATAGATTTCTTTACTTTGTCCTAAATAGATGGAACAAAAAATGAGTATTGCCAGTGAATAGTACAGTGAAGCCAGTACTTTTGACTATTTTGTATATAGTCTGTGAAGATTTCAGCAATTGTTTTTGCAGCCATTTTAACATTTTCAAGCTGTAGCAGATTGTCTTAAGAGCATGCAATAAATCAAATGTGGACAAGGGTCGTTGTCCCAGTATATCCAATGCAATCTCTTGCAGCCATATTGTGTAAATCTTTCTTTACCAGTTTCTATTTTTTTAAATTTGGAAGTTTAATAAATAGATTTTAAAGACAGAAGTAGATCATAACATAGAACAGCCACTTTTCTGTCAGTAGGTATTATTTCTAAAACAGGTCCACATTTTTAATATACTTTCATATGAAAATATACAATACCAGCAATACAATGCTACTAATATGTATCTCCAATTTAACCACAGAGCCACAAGAATGGAATAGTTAAAGAATGAGGAACAGAAATGGATCCTAATGAGGATACTAAAGAATAGTAGATCTAAATACACAGCAGGATAAAAAACTAAAAAAGGAAGTTAACAAAGGGATAAGAGAACATAAACAAAACAAGGGAGAGCTATATGAATATTTCAGGTACAGTAAAGTTATACAGGTGAGAGGACTGCGGTGAGTAAGGAGATCTTGGTGATCTTGGAGAGTGAGGCGATCTTGGTGACATGGGTACAATCAGATACACTGATCAAATAAAGAGAGAAAAGAAAAATTGATGAAAACATGGGAAAATCATACAAAAGGATTAAACTGAATATACATATAAAAATGACAACAAAATCTGAAGTTTGCTTTCCAGCAAATAATAGGTTGGGTAACCTACAAAAGGAACAAATTTATGCCATGGGGTTAACTTGACATTGTGCTGCCTGCAAAGGGAGGTGCATTAACAGGGTTTGTTTTTTTTCTTTCCTGAATCAGCTGAGAGAAAAGCAAAGGTGGTCTGGTCTTGGTGAGGAAAGGAAGCTTGAGGAAGGTTCAGAGAAGAGGAGAGACAGAAAGCAACTGCAGAGAAGCGTATTTTTTTCATAAAAACATTGATGCTACTATTAAAAGGCGCAAGCAACATTTCAAGAGCAACTTTCTTAAAATGTCAACAGAAAATTATTTCTGTAATGCAATGATTCAATGACCAGCAATGCTGCTCACTAATGGAGGTACACGGAGCTCATATGCTCTAAAGAAAAAAACTCCTGCTAAAATATGGAGAAAGCTCAATACATACTTGAACAAATTACAAAAAACAAAGCAAATGTTACTTACAAAAGAAAAATCTTAAGGAGCTATTTATAATACATGTGAGAAAAATCAAAGTAAAGAATGTAGCAACCTAGTGCCTGTTAACTAACATTTAAAAGAAGAAAAAACATTTATCATCTTCAACATACTGATATTATAAATAATAAGTGTACCTATGGCAATTCTGTTTTAGACGCTGAACTTAATTTATCCTTTTAATCTGGCTCAAAATTAAGCTGCACAATTCTGTTCTCGGTACAGCTTCCATGTGAAAATTATTACACAATTTTACCCATTAGTAGACTGAAAAAGATATTCTCTCATGCACTAATAAAACATTTTTCTACTGCCATTGTAGAAATGGTCCAAGTGAAAAATCATAAAGTAATTGATATTCACTTGTCTCAAAGAGGCTTGGTAGTAAATTGCACATTAATTTACTCTATGCAATTACTAAGCACATTTTTTTTTCCTTGTTCTTCCTTCTTTTTTTCTTTGAAGAATTCTTACTGTTACTTATCTAGACAGGAAGCCAAAGAATGCATGTATTCCAGGTAACTTGGAGAACATGCAATACCAAGTACATTAAAAATATACATGGGCAAGCCTCAAAGCACAACCATTGCAGGAGAGAAACATTCAGATCTTGTCAACTGATGCTGAGGCTGGTGGGAACAGGCTTACCCAGACATATGTTTGTGGGATCCTGGGCTTATTCTTTGAGATATTAATGGGCAACCTACGAATGGTACCATGAGCGTGCTTTAGGAGAGGAAAAAGCCTTCACATTAAAACCAATTATTTCTATAGAACTTACTGTCTTTTTTTAAAGTCTACTTTATACAACATTATTGTACCATTGGACATGTCACTGAATTAAATATGACCACGGAATTCAATTACCATCAATGGGATCATGAAAAACGTTATTTTCATCTGCAAAACTTCTGGTGCCTGAAATATTTCCATAATCAAATATTGGTCCTTCCAACAGGGTCACGATATCTATTCGATTAATTTTTGTCAATACAGCAGTTAAGGCATCAGCTGAAAAACAAATAAGACACGTCAGAAAAAAGTTCAGGGTTGCAGAACTGTGTAATCTTCTTTCTCAGTTACATTCACATTGCATTAATTATAAATTACTGGTCTATGTTTCTGTCCCAATGCCTTTGGTTCTAGCACACCCCATCATTTGTCTAAGCAGTCATTCTGCTGCCTACTTATTCAAGATATACATCTATTAAGAGCCTTCCCTCCCCCCCAAGTATAATTATATTACAACACAAAAGGCACAAAGAATAAGGTCAGAGAGTTCTTAAAGCATGTATTTACTTACTACTGAAACAAAATATCCTTTTACTGGAGCGTAAAAGGAGCGTAAAAATCCTTTTGCCGTTCTGTTTTGAGGAACAACAGAATAGGTAGCCATATAGGTAATAATGCATGTAAGGCTATTCATGCAGTACCTCGTGAAATCTCATTTACAGTAATCTTGTTGCGAGAACACAGTAATACTGGAAACTACTTTTCCGGTGAAAGTGATCAAAGTAGACTCAAATACTGTGTAGGAGCATATGGATTAGAGAATGGTAATGAACACCATTGACCTAACATAAAAATCAAAACTTCTCTTTCAATTTGAGCAATTCAAGTGAAATGCACAGATAAAACAGCAGAATCAGCACAGAATCGGTGTCTCCATCACTCCTCACAGAAGGAGGTTTAGTCTTTTCTTATGACCTGCAATACTGTGAGACTACCTAACTTTTCCAAGCAGCCTATTTCCATGTTTCATATTCCTTGCTATTGGAAAGTCTTCCCTAATATTTTCTTTACTGGAATTTAAGTTCATTGCTTGTCCCATCAATTATGGATGTGGAGAACAGATTATTTCCTTCTGCATATATACTGAATAAATATGACATGTTTCTGACTTCTGGTAAAAATAGAACTGAAACTTTTTTTTCCATCAGTGGTTTGCAAAAGACACTCATAATGTTTTCTTCAATTTAACCTATTTAGAGTAGGCAACAGACGAAATGGGTTATAACTTATAAACAACAAAAGTAACTACTGGAACTTACTTGTAGCATTTTTCCCATCTCTGGTAACCCATTTTTTCAATAACATGAAGCTTTGAGCAATAAGAGAATTTGGGTTTTCTACTCGGATTTGATTTATTTCATCCACAGAAAAATTCAGTTCTCTTGCCAGTTCTATAAAGAAAAAAAAAAAAAGCAAGCAAGAAGAGAAAACAACAACAAAAACACCAAACAAAGCACAAATCCCTCAATCATCCTGTCAGGCTTAAAAATATTATCTTTCTTAGATCACACAAATATCAACAAAACTACCTGACACAAACTTTACAGATAACAATGAACATGGCATTATATACTCATATTTTAGTTTCCTAAGACAGACATCATTTTGAATTTCCATCATCTCTGTGAGCTATTATCATATTTATACCCAGTAAGCCACTTAAACATGGTGGAAAAAAGCTCCTTGGAGACTACTTCATCACCGCTGATTTATAAAATCTGTTTTTTCTGGTGACTGTTACTTCTTTGCGAGCTCGCCATGCAGCTCAGCACTGGTGCTGTCGTCACCTGCGCCCAGGGAGAGCTGGCTGTTGCAGCTGTAAGCCCGCAAAGGGCCAGCTCTGCCCATCAACATATGGAAGTATGGCGGGCATACAGTTAGGCAACCCCACACACGGCACTGACTTGCTGGGGCCCTGCTGCGCTCCCTGCAATCTCCAGGGCTTTGGGGAAACTGCTATCGAGATACAGAGGCAGCCCTGAGCCTGAGTAGATAGATCCTCTCAACTCCTTGGGTGAATGTCTTGAGGGGAGAGCCATTTTAGCTATTTTCCCTACGAGTTTGTGTTTGATTTATTGCAAGATCACGGGGTAATTCTTCACAGCTATTTCCTATTAGGCATCTTTGCCGAGCAATGTGTTGCATGTTTTGGGAGGCTGGGCTCACTGTGAATTCGGGAGAGCCTGATGCGGCCTTGCTGCGGCTTTTGGTAAAAGACTACCTGAAAATGTAATAGTGAAAACTGATTTTAGTATTAAAGCAGAAAAGCTTACCTGTCCAGCTAAGTCCTAGGTGATCGGCTACAATTGCCATCCTTATATCTGTCCGTTCACATGGACTCTGTGGACCTGTGATTTACAATTTCTCGATTAAAAAGGTTTTGCACAGAAAGCCACAATACCGGACAACAGTTTGTTATAAATAATAGCTTAAATTTGACTAAGTTGCCGGTGCTTATATTGTTTACTAGAATGGTTGTGTCCCCTAATAACCTACAAAGCAAATTTTTTTCACAGCTTTTATATTTTCACCTGTGTAAAGCCAAATGTCAAACTACATGATGTCGTGTAATGAAACCAAACATGCTGACAATCTAGCTGTTAGACTGTACACAAGTTGTTCATTTACTGGTGGAAACCACCAAGACCGGATTATCATCTATTTTTTCTACTTTGACAGAATAAATTTGCTGTCACAAAAAAAATCTTTCAATTTCTGAGTTACATCAATTTTTGAGTTACATGAATGTCTTCGGCATGCTTCACTAGCTTTCTACAGTACAGGATTTGTTTAAAGGAAGAAAGAAGAGTATAAGACAGCACATACAGATGACAATGACAGAATGAAAACTACAGTTAAGTCACTCCACAGGCAATCACAACAGTTCATGCACTAGGATCAACAAGTTGAAAGTTTTACAAACTAGGCTTGATCTCCACGAGGTGAGCCATGAGAGCTCCAGAAACCTGACTGCCTTCATTCTCACCAGTCCTCTTACTCCTCCTCCTCTCACTGTCGGCCTTTTCAATCTTTGATTTTATAGATGCTGCCTCTGTTCTCATGTCTCTAGCAGACTTCGATGTAATGGAAGGCTGGTAAACTTGAGTAGCTTCTGATAAGGATGTGTTCCTTGATGTACTGTCTTCTTCATCATCAGAGACCTCTGACTGCATCTTTTTCTCTTCATCAGATAGACGATCCACAAGCTTTAATGTCTCACCACTAATTCCCTTAAAATATTCAATAGAATGTTTACATACCTCCCTAAGCTGATTTTTCTTTACTTTAACTGTTGTCATGGTGACGGAGGTAGATCTTACCTTTACTGGTAATTTAGAAGGAAGCTGTTTTGGTTTTTCTTTCTCTACCTGCTCTTGTTTCGGCAGGGCTGGAGTTCTTCTAGCTATATTACTCCTATGTGTATTTTTTACAGGAATCCTAGACCTTGCTTCTAGACAGGGAGGAGAATTATTTTGTTTTGCTTTGTCAGGCTTACTAGCCCCTCTCACTTTACTCCCTGTATTGCTTTGGAGATTATTTTGTGAAAAGACTTCTTTTACTGAGCTGGCCTTTACAGGAAGCTTTGATTTTCCTCTAGCCCCTACCAACTCTGTTGACTTTTGCTGCTCTCCGTGTGTTTTTTGCTTATCTCTTACTCTGTGTCCTTGTGTTGTCCCTGTACCTTTTCCTGAAGTGCTTTTCGCTTGATTAGCTTTCTGGAGGGAACATTTCGGTTCCAAATGTTCTTTTAGCACTACATTACAGGTAATATCATCTGTAGGGACAGCAGATGAATCCAAATTGTTGTTGTTATTAAAATTATCTTTTGGAAAATCAGTGTTTTCTGTTTGCCTACAGCTTGTCTGGCTAGAAGCTGAACTCGCAATCACTGCTACAGTTTCATTTTCTAATCCCTGACCACTTGGCATCACAGCTTCTATCTTATCTGTCACTTCGCCAGGGCCATCTTTCTTCAGAGTCATGGTGGAAGCAGAAATTCCCATTTTAATTGGTGTGCGCAATTTGGGATCAACTTTAGAAGCATTTACCGCTGCCGATGGTTTTTCCAGTGAGTTACTACCAAGTGTTTGTTCCATGCAATCTCCACTGGCCTGGATGATGGGCTTATGTTCAACTGCTGTTGTTTCTACTGGTCTCTCTAGGTTTGTTTCTACAGTGTTGTCCCCTGCCTGTGGCTGTGTGATGGCAGTGACTGTACTTTTATCCCCTTCCCCCTTGTCCCCTGACTTCCCTTCAGAAGTATGCTCACCAATCTGAAAAAATTGGAGTCTTTCTTCAACAAAATCCCTCTTGCTCATGTCAATTGCACCACTGCGAGTCATCTCAAACATCTTCCCTTCATGAAATGGGAAGGGGTTGGGCTCGCTAGTTGGCGTACTTTCATCTGTTGGAGTTCTGGCTGGAGTTGTATCAGGAGTTGTTGCTTGAGATCTGTCTTCCACTGCCAGACCAAATGGCTTAGCCTCATCATCCCTTGATTTAGTCTCAAACACTTCATCGTCACCTCGGTTATTGGACCACGGATCAAAATCTAGACTCTTGGTGGCCACCGTTTTGAAAGGTGTTGCAAATTCTTCGTCTACTTTGTAACTGAAATACGTATCAGGAAATACAGTCCTGTCAGGGTGTCTGCCTTCCAAAGTGAAAAACTGTGCCCCTGACTTCTGTTCGCTCTTCTCTCCGGCTTTTTCAGAAGCTGGACCCTTCGAAGGTGCCTTGTCTTCTTCAGGGCCTACCTTGCCTTCCTCCTCAATGACTTCAAGCTTACTCTGGCTAAAGCAGCGATCAGTCTGCTTTAGAATGCCTTCTGTAGTCCATACGTCCTTTTTGGTTTCAACTGCCGGACCTGCAAGTTTAGAATCACTCTCAGTTAAACCATCATCTTCATCTTGCAAATCATAACCGTCAAGAGAGTCAATCTCTGTCGCATCGGTATCATGGGAGAATTCTGCAGTGGTTGCTATGGAACACTCTGTGACAGACTGGTCATTGTTATTCCCATTTTGCACTACATCATTCTGGGGTGAATCAAGCCCAATGTCAAACTCATTAGGTTTCCCAGAAGCGGGATGTCCTAACTCTTTCTGTTTCTCAATCTTTTCAGGGGCTCTGGGTTTTGAGGTTTCTTTCTGGTCATCTTCCAGTTCTTTCAATTTGAATGTATACTTTTTAAGTGGAACAGGTTGATAGAGAGATTCATCATCACTGGAGTCACTGACATCTGCTCCCGGTGGCACAGGAGACGGTGGCTGTACTCTTATGACAGGTTCAGCCAGTTGGCATTTGTCATGTTCATCTTGCAAGTTCACTTCCGTCATCTCCATTTCACTCTCAGTGGAATAATGAGGCTTCTTTTCCGACTCGCCTTGATCTGCATCCAGTGGTGGAGGAGGAGGGAATTCAATGTAGGCAACTCTGTTACCTTTGGGTCTTTTGTTAGAGTCCTTATTTATATGATTAGGTAATGCTTTGTCAATCTGTGGTTCCTCAACCTCTGCCTGTTTTACAGATGTTGACTTAACCTCTGCTTCCTCCTCTGATTCCTCAGATACCTCGGGTATAGGACTGGGCTTGCCTGGGATATAAGCTATTAGTGAGTCGGGTGTTTTAGATGTAAACTCGTAACTCACTTCCTCTGAACTTGGTGTTTCTGGTGTTAAAGGGCTTTTACCAGAGCTGTCTATAAAGGACACTTGTTCTAGTGTGTCATCTTCTGGACTACCTTGTGGAGAAGGAGGTTGTTTTTGCTGTCTAGCTGTGTAAAATGTCCCCCTTGTCTCTTGTACTGTCTTACTCTCCTGACTGACAATTTTTTTAATATTTCCTTGTTGCACCTCTTTCTCATATTGCTTTCCTACTTGAACAAAACTGACATAAACAGGTAAGGTCTTAATTTCTTTTACTCCCTCAGTGCTTACTAACGGTGCAACTTTATCCAAGTAATCACTGGCACCGGGGCCAACTAACTCACTTGAAGGAAATTCCTTTCCTGGACTACATTCTAAAGAATCTGGTGATTTGCTAGGGGATATCTCCATTTCCTCAACAGGAGGACTTAGACCTATCGAGCTCTGCTGCTTGGTAACTTTTCTGATTTCTGAATGCTTTATTTTTTCATCTTCCACATAATCAATCTGCCTCTCAACTTTCTCCTTAATCACAGCTGATTGGGATACTTTAGCTGAAAGTTCATAGACACCATCAAGCGTGGTTCTCTTCTCCTCAACAATTCTGACTGGAATATGGGACACAGCAATTTCTTCTTTCCTTTTGGATATTTTATCAGCCACTTCACCATTACGTTCCCCCTCCCTGACAACAAATTCTCTGTATAAAACCCTTTTTGAGGGAGATTTTACAGTCAGTTCCTTCACTTCTTCTGGATGAATTCCATTTGCTGCCAGTTTGTGCTCTGTCACAGTGATAAATTCACTTTTTTTGTCAGTTTTAGCTTCAGCATGATCAACATGGTTTTCTTTTACTGTATCTGGAACCAGCACATGTGAAAGTTTTTCTTTTTGTGTTTTATGATTAGAAGTTCCAGGACTTTCCCACGTCCTATAGATTTTTTTGTCCCAGTGTCCCTTCGTTGTTGAGTCTGAGCCATATGCCAGGTCTTTTGCCTGCGGTTCCGAAAAGTATTCTGGCACGCCTTTGCTCATCTCAGTTCTTTGTGTGTCTGAAGCATGAAAGTCTTCGATAGCTTTCCCTTTACCTGGAACAAAATCTTCCTGTATTTTCACCTCTTTCTGTAAAGCTGTGCTCCCATCAATGACCTCTACTTGCTTTGCGTGTTTCTCTCTGGAATAAAACTGATACACTGGTAACTTACTTTCTTGCAATTTCTTTACCGGAATTTTGGACTGACCATCCAGCTTTTTTTCTTCTTGAGTTACGTCCTTACTCTTAGGACTTATACTTTGTTCAAATTTAAGCCTAATGGAACTGAGCTTTGATTGCTTCAGCTGAAATCCAGTCTGTGAAACCTCAGGTACTCCAGTCTGCTGAGCACTTCCTTTGTGTTCCATAGTTTGTTTAGAGTCCTCTGCAGGTTGCACAAATATCCTTTTTTCAGGACTGCTGGGCAAACTGGACGCTTTTCTTTCATCCACTTTGGGAAAGCATTTCCCATCATGTGCGTACTGCTTCACCTTACTCCATTCATCACCGGATGATGGTAATTCAGAGAGCAGGACTTTCTCAGGGCTGCTGCTGGCAGAGCTCTGGCTAGAATGTATTTCTTTGCCATTTTTTTTATGCTGCTTTTTCTCCGGAGACTGTAGTTCATCATTCAACTTCTCTGTTTTATCCCGAAAAAACTGTGATACTTCAGTCAGTTTTTCTTCTGCCTCTTTAACAGTCCTGTCCACCCTGTCTTCATATATCAACTTTTCTCTACCTCTGTCTAATCTGTCCTCAGTAAAGCGCATCCACATCGCATGTTTTGGACTACTAACATCTCCAGTGTAGTGTAACACTGTCACTTTATCATAATGATCATCTTTAGACATTTTACCTACACCATTTTCAGATACATCTTTATAGATTTTGGAGAGAATCTCTTTTTTGGGGGCAGTAGCTACTTTTTCTCTGCATCGTTTATCAGACCCCTGTAACTCTGCACTAAGGGGTAGAGCATGGTCAGTAACTGACTCCTCAGTATCAGAATGAGACACATCTAGCTTTTCTGAAAGAAGCATTTTCTCAGCAAACCTGTAAGACTCCCCTCTTAGTTCTGACAACTCATCATCATGGTATTCTATTGAGTGCTGACTCAAAAGCTTCAGTGTTTTGTAAGAGTCATCAGACATGAGTTGAGCAGAACTAGGGCGACTGTCTTCTTCCTGGGACACGGGAGTGTTAACTCTAGAGGATTCCAGATAAGAAGGAAGTGACTCTTCGGCTGTGAGCTCCTCTTCTTCTTGCTGACCTTGTTCGTCTGAACAAGGAAAAGCATCATGTTTTTCCAACTCTTTTAAGTTAATATCTCCCCGAAGTAAGTCTTTCTGATACACATACATTTCTTTTTCTGGATGCTTTTTTGTTTCTCTAATAATGACTTCAGTAGGTTCAGCCTGATTACCTTTTTCAATATGGACCTCTATTATTCGCTCCAGTTTGGGTTTCATTTTGCTGTCCTTCTCTGCATGTTGTGGTGAAGTTTCAGCAGACTTGCTAACATCGGATGTTACTGATGATTTATGTTCAAACAGACCTGCCAGTTCTTTGGAAGGGTCACGTCCAGACTGAAAGGCTTTCATTATGTCATGAACAGACATTGTTTCCTCAATTCTTTCGGACGTGCTTTCAGTGCATGGAGGTTTATGATAAACCATCCTAGTTGTCGTAGTGATATGAGTTTCTTCTTTTACTCGGACACCTTTACTAAGGACACACTTATGGTCATCTTCTTCGCTGCTGCTGGCTTTCATTTGAAAAGCTTTAACCTTCTCTTTAATAGATCCAGCAGGTTTTTGCTCCAGCTCCATAAACGTAGGGCTAGGTTTCGAGGCTGGTAGCTCCTCTGCTTTCTGCTCTGGAATTTCTTCGGACGATGGTTCGTAGCTGCGGATAACATGAACTACTTCAGTTCTTGTTTCTGTAATGACAGGAGGGATGGGTACATCATGGAAAAGTGGTTTTGGCCCTGTGCTTTCAGCACTTTGTGGGGCAGAAGGTGTCTTTTCACTCCTCGTTTCAAAGCCACTGTCAGATAAGGGACTTTTATCTTGATCGTGTTGAGAAAAGTCATCTGGAGACTCTAAAATAGTATCTGTTCCAAAAAAGGAATCTGCAATTTTACATAACTCCTTTTCTGATGTGGAAGGCCTCATGGAGGCTGGAGGCATTTTAAGTTTATGTTCCTGCAAAGCAATAGCTGGTTTTAAAATGCGTTTTTGTCTCTCTTCACCTTCTTTTTTCCCCTCTTCAAACTTGTACTTTATGTTTGTTAATGAACTGCTACCGATATCATTTGCTAAGTAATCAATAACTTTTGACAAGCTATAATCCTTTTCCGACATGGTTTTAGTTTTAATTTGGACCTTCTCTGGAACAGATATAGGAGGGCTTGTCAGAGCTTGCTGTCTCGCTTCATCAATCTCCTCTGTACTGAACTCTACCCAGTCATCCTCAGACAGGTGTCCTTGATCACTTTTGGATACTTTAGCCGACCCTTTACTTTCTAAACACACATCTTTTTTCAGAATCTCACTAACTTTTACTAAGTCCTCTTTCACTTTCTCAACAATTTTAAAGGGCTCTTCATCATCAATTCTACCCTCTTTTGGTATCTCAGGTTGGAACGGTTTGTCCTCTGCGACATCTGTCTGCAATATTGCAGTCATTCTTATTAGATCCTCTTTCATTTCAGCAACATCTTTCAGTATCTCCTGACTGGAGGATAAAGAAGATGGTGTGGACAATTTGAGAGCAGAGGGTGCTAAAAACAAGGATGATTTTATTGGAGATGAAGTTCGATTAAAGGAAGGCTGCGTGCGTGCCTCTGTAGTCAATGTTTTAATAGGCGACAGTAACGCAGCAGCTGATTTTGTAAGTGAAGACGACTCTGGGAGCTTCTTTAATGCTGGTTCAGACAAAACATTGACTACAGAATATACCGGCACTGTTATTGTTGATGAAGTTACTGATGAGGTAGTTGCAGATATTGACCCAAGGGCTGTGTACAAAGCACCTGCAGGAGGAGTTCTCATTGACTGGAAAGCTGATGGTGCTGAAGACACAAATGACCTGAGTGGAGAAAATGACATTGTTGTAGCTGTTGAAAACACTCTCTCAGCCGTGTCAGCAACTGCGTTAGCAGCACAACTTGCAGAATGTGCAGCTGCAGCAATCTTGTCTTGAAAAACAGCTGCAGCTTTGGATCCATTTATTAAGTTGGCAGAAGATGGGTATTTCAGAGGTGACACAGAGCCATTAAGCAATGGTACATCTGTGTGCCCAGCTACATGTTTTGCTGGCGACGAGAGAGACGCGGCCATCATGACTTTAGAGGATGAAACAGCATCAACTGCTGACTTAGCAGGTGACACCACTGACTTTAGAGGGGACGATAAAAGTGAAGATGCTGATGTGATGACTGATTTAAGTGGCAAACTTGAAGAGTACATGTTAATGTTGGATTTGGGGGATGCTGGAGGCGTCATGGTTATGGATGATCTCTCCAAGAGAGATCCTGCTGTAGTCACTGGAGATGTCCGAGAGGGGAATGTGGTTGTGGATGCCAGCCCTTTTAGACTAGCAGCTTCTGTGACTGCGGGAGCTCTGACGAAAGAGCCTGAAGTAACCTGTATATTGTATGGAGGCTGCGATACCACAGTTTTTATTGGTGAAGAGATTGTCCGAAATGATCTAATCGGAGATGCTACATCACTAACAGATTTAACTGAAGATGTGGTAGAAGCTCCTAATGTGGATTTGATTGGAGAAGCAGAAGAAACAGACCATATTGATTTTAATGGGGAAGCTGTAGGAGTGTTAGAGGAAGAGCTTGATAAGGAAGTGAAGCCTGATTTGGTTTGCCCAGGCACTGTAATTGGAGCTGTTGTCCATGACTGATATGGCCGTGTTGAAAAGAATGGCTTGTATGAGTAAGTAGCAGGTAGGGATCTTGTTGCTCCTGCACTCCGTTCAACTGTTTCTTAAATTGTTAAATTAAAATCAAACATAAAAATCAACAAAAATGATTGAAAAACAGAGAGACCAGAGAAGAAAATTGGTCAGTAAACGTTGTAATATTACAAAAAGCAAGTACAATTGTTTGCATGAGTTAGGATGAAGGAGGCAAAAGAAGATTTAAAAAAGAAAAGAAAAAAATAGGAATGAGCCATATACTGACGGCTGGTCCAAACCAAAAAGAAACATGAAGTGAAAGACAGAAAGCACATAGCAACCAAATCGGCAAACAATGAAGAACAGAAAACACAAAGAAGGAATCCATAAGGTAAAAATAAAGCCACATCAAAATTTCTTCTCTTACTTCCTATTGACTTTCTGATGTGCTACTTCTGAAATATTCGTATCAGTTCTATTTTGCCTGTTTAGGTATGTCTCTGCTTTGCACAACTATTAGAATTATCCTTTTAATAATTTCTGTTGTTGTTGTTCTATTCAGATATTGAACCTATACAAAATATAAACTTGTGTAAAATGACATTATATAGCTAAAATCTTTTTTTTAAACCACTCAGAACTCTTTCATGCAGAACCCAAAATTCCTTTAAGTGACAGGCAATTGATGTGCAAACTGTGAAGCAACTGGAATAAATTCAAATCTATATCTCCCATGCACAATTCGGATATGCTTCACACTCACAAAGCCAATAAGAGCAAGAGCTTTTCTGAGTCAATATTTTAAAAAAAATAATAAAAATAAAGAAAGAAAAGGAACTTTTGCATTTGTTTCTCATGCGATATTCCTTTTGTTTGGTAAAAACTAAAGTAAAACTTTACATGAAATGATTTTAAGAAGCATATGTCATACATGAAATATGGAAAGTATGATACATGATAAACGTGAGCAAGCAATGCAACTGAATCAGTTTTTGTTCATGCACAATATATCATGTCAAAACGAGCACAGAGATTAATATATCTTGTATGCTGTATTAAGCACAAATATGTAAACCTTACAAAATCATTTCACAAGAGGCCATTAAAAGAAGAGTACACTTTTTCTACAAGATGTAGTGTCTTGGTACCTTTTGAGGAGATTTCTTGTATCAGCTCAAAGACAGACCTGTTCAACTTTACATTTCTCAAAAGGTAACATTAGAAAAGCAGTCAAAGAACAATATATTATGCAAAAACTTCCTGGCAAGGACAAACCTGTTAATTGTTATCATCCCCCAGAACACTCAGCTTATTCATAGGCATTTTGAACAAAATCATCATCAACCACATTTTGCATCACAGGAGGTACTCATGCCAGAAGACAGTATTTCTGGGAATCCCATTACAACATACATATCCTCTGATACAGCAATAACATTCAGAGAGTTGACATTAAAAGTAACTTAGAGGGCTTTTTTTTCTTTAAAGTTGGGGTTAGAAATGGAGCTAAAATATCGAAACAACTTATTCAACATACCTTTCTCTGAAGTTACACTAATAATTTGTCAAACCTGCTTGATCTGTCTTATAGACAGACAGTGACTGACAGTGAAAGAAGCTTAACAAGGCTAATACTAAACTGTTAAACTTAAAGCACACACACTCTTATAGAATCGTGAATATTCAGTATACCACAGGTCCATATCCTGCAAGGAGAAATGTGCTGGTCCTATAGAAGCCAATCGAATCCCAGAAGGCGATGTGGATGGCTGGTGATATTGCCGTATGAGAACATTTAGGTTGAAGAGAGCTTGAATACTAGGCCTGACTGGCACAGCCTATATCAAGAAAAATCCATTTTTCCTTGCAATTTTATTTTTAAGTGCAAACATACTTCTTTTTTCCCCCAAAGAAGAAAACATAGCATACTTCATTAAATGATCTAGACTTTATTATGAAGATTAATTAGCAGCAGCTGCTAACATTCACCAAAAGTTCATACAGTCCCAAATCCAAGAAACAAACGCCAAAATCATTCTGAAAAGAACTAACGACAAAACAACTTGTTCAGCAGTTTGTGTTTGGAAATGTCTTTACAGGGACCCCACTGCGCTGTGATGAGCCAGTCTATCACAACTGGCTAGTGAAGCAATCAAACCAACAGGCTGCTCTCTTAACTGCTCTTTCTCCTGTTAAATCACGGATTCAGACATGTTTAAGATGCTTTTTCTGTGCTCCTTAATGCAGCAGAGAAGAAGAACCAGTACAAAGAAAACTGAGTAATTTACCAGTGTGTGCAGCTATGACATAACTCAAACAGCAGGGAACTGGGCAATTTTACTATTTTGAAATAGCAAAGAAATCCCCACAACCATGCAAGATTTTAGAGTGGGATAATATTCTAAAGAGTGGTTTTATATAACAGCCCTTTTTGGCTACTGGACACTCTTGGCCTTAGCAGTTTCCATCATTCTACATCCAAGATTTTATCAGAAAACAGATGTTAGTTACTACCTTCTGTGCACCAAACTACCCTTCCTTGCTTGCAGCTGGTAATTGAAAGCACTGAGTGAACCTATACAAGTGGCCCCTGCTCAGCCTTGCTCCTTTTCAGCTGCAAGCAAACAGCCAGGACCGAGCAGGTTTAACCCACTGTAGCACTCCTCTTCTGTGGGGACCTCACTGCTGGGAAGAGCCAAGGGGGCCTTAGGTCCCTTGCCCTGAGTAGAGGTAAGGACAGGGAGGCAGGGGAATATCCCATCTGTCTCTCTTCTGCACCAGCACTGTCAGGGGTGCAGAGGAAAAAAAATCTCTTTGTGTGCACGTGCACGCACGCACGAGCTTGTGCAAGTAAAAAGAACAACCCCTGCTGCTACCAAAACTGCGGGAGCTGTGCCATCAAATTCACTGGAAATAGGTAGAGGTCCATCACTCATATCCAATCACTGGAGCAAACACCCTGTGGTGTAAAGCAACCACAGCAGCAGTCCTGGCTCTGTGTTGGGTAGTGTGTGCTCTCTGGAAGAGCTGCACCTCCAAGCTCACATCCTCCGCTCACACCAGCATGGTGCAGGTGGTAGTGGCAGTTGCTGACTACATGCTACATGTGCACAGGAGATGGTGCTCAGGCTGATGGCCAAACCACTATCTACAATCTTTCCTGGCAAACACAATCATTTTTGCATACCCTAGCAAAAGGGTAGCTCACAGCCTTAAGTAGTAACCATCGCCAAAAGGGATATAATAGTGAAAGAATGGTCAGGAACTTCTACTGTGTTAACTCATCTGTTTTTTTAGTACAGTTCAAGTGGGTTTAGGTTTTTTCCCCTCCAACTTTTTGCAAATGAGACTTAATGGACCTTCGGTGAATAACTAAGACTACTTTTTTTTTTTTCTCTCCAATGAGGCCTGAAAAACGAATTGTAAGCAACATAGTCATCAAACTCCTCTCAAGCAGCTTCCTTTTCCCTCTCTCTCTGTTCCCATCAAGCCTTTGACGATACCTTAACAGTCCATCAAGATGTCTCAGCAGATCTGAGAGCTTATTCAGATGTTATATGCTTGAAGTCTTCTTCCAGGCCTGAGAAGTGTAATATATTCTGGAGAACATCTGATCCAAAGAAGCCACAGATCTTACAGGATAATTAAACAGCAGCCATCCAGTGGGAACTCCCAAGACCCGATGAAGTTTGTCTATGGATTTTATGGAATTATATCAAAGGGTCTGTTGCAGGGTAGCAACTGAGAAGTCACGAGGGAAAAAAAAGGCAAGAAAAAGCCTGGGAATGGGGAACAATAGCAGTCAACCTCAGACAGGAGGGGTGAGGAAAGAAAAGCTAAGCCAAATACATTATAGTATTTAACAGGGAAGGAAAGGAATGCCACAGGTCTGGTCAAGGGGAACATAAGCTTAAGAGTAAGCAATGTGTGGTGCCAGGGAATAAAAAGCATCTGCAGGGAACAGAGGTAAAAGGGAAGGGGAAGAGAAAGAAGAGGGAAAATATAAAATATGAGAGAGTCCATTTTCGCTAAGCATCTAAACATTTCAGCTCTTATCTGAATGGCATTCTCCAGCCCTGCTGAACTTTTGCCTGACATTCCCTTCTACAGCAGCTCTCTCTAATCTTTCAAAGGGAAGAGGAACAGGCTCTTTTTGAAAGCAATTTGCAATCCTCCTATTCTGGAGCTACATGGCATATTTAAAAATCATTATATTTTTTACTTAACTAATGCATATCATTTGCCAGTCAGGATTCTTCAAGCTCTCACAACACAAGAGTTCACAGACCATCCAAGAGTTTTGTTTTAGATAAGTGTTTTTTTTCTTTTTTCTTTTTTTCCAGAGTGACACCAAATACAACGTTTATAGAAAAAATGTCTCTTCTTATGAAAAATCATGTATATATGGTTTAGTACTTTGGTAAGAGCAACTCACTCATTCCAGGCTCAGTCAGATAGCTGTAGCGCTTACGTAAAGCAAGGGAGACAAAGTTCTGGCGCCGGTCAGCTTTCTCCGTCTGCAACAAAACATAATACTGTTTAGCCCCTTTAGTATCACTATCCCCCATTTGAACAGAACAATCAAACCTCAGCATGATGGGCCGCATGTTGCGGTACACATCACCACAAGGGAGAATGGATGTTTCCATTCAGCTTCAGGAAGGCATGCTGAAGCCAAATTTGGGCAAGCAGGCAGGGAATGGACAGAGCCGGTCTCCATTCCTGTCTGCCATGTAATGAGTGTCAGGCACTGTGGAGCAGGGAGCGTAGCTATTGGAGGTGGCAGAAACCTCCCGTGAATGACTCCCCTTCTGGAGCAAGCAGGCAAGGGACTGCAACGCTAAAAGATGACCCCATGGGTCCATTCCTGCTCACAACATCTCTGCTTATGAGGTAGAAGAGCTTAGATAGCAGATGTAGCTCATGATCCTGCCTTAAAGTATCTCAATGCTATATTATCCCATTATCCCTTAATAAACTGCTTCACACTACTATAAATGGTATGATATTATTAATTCTCTGTAAAATAAACCACCTTTGGCTAGAAACAGGAGATCAACACAAAAGACTACAGATACAGACATAAAACATTCATAAGAGTACAACTTAGACCGATCAAATATTTCTCCCCAAATTAATTTGTCCCGAAAGCACATACACCACAATGTACACTGGCTTTAAAGTGAATACATTAAGGACAAAAAAGGCATGGGAGAGGATTTTTTTAATAGGCACAAAATGCAAAGATGCAGATTAGAAAGCAGACTACTATTGTTAACTAATAAATTGCATCATAAGTCGCTGCGTTCAGTGGCATAGCTGCTAGTGTGATGTCTTAAATATTAAAAGTCCTTCAGAGATCAGCTCACTTGATTATGTGGCTAAAAATATGGTTTGTTTAGAAAGAAAACTATTGTTATAGCTATATAATAGCTCACTGGGAACGAATCCTGTGGAGACAAAGTGATGTGGTTGCTATTATTGTTTTTAACATGTAAGGAGTGTTTTGGTTTGGTTTTTTTTTTTTTTATTATTATTTTAATCAGCAGGTGGCTACTGCTATTTATTTGCAAGCAGGAAGAGAAGAAAACTTTCCTGCTAGGTAAATGGAATCCATCTATGTAGTTTCTTTTATAAGGTGATCTCATTTATTACTACTTCTAATGAGTAAACCCCACTTAATTTCCTGACAATCTAATGTTGCAGTTTCCAGCAAACAGTGGATTTTTAAGCTGCAAATATCTGCAGTTTATTTGAAAATAGATTTGTACACAATATTTAGAAATTGCTCTTGGCTATTTTGCTTTTTCAGAAGAATCCAGTTTATTTTCAGTGGTAAAATATTATAGGCCACTATTATGGCCTCAACAATACTTCTTTTCTTCTCACAAATACAAGTTACGAAAGCATTGGCAGTATTACTCCAAGAGGTAAAATCATATCCACTAAACTCTTCTTGATTTTGCCAAAAATGGACTTGGTCTGAATTTTATAATTACATCCTTTTTCAGAAGAAAATGAGTTAAATTTTAAACTGCTATTATTCAATGCTTGGTTTAATTTCATAATATATAATCATGTTTTTTTCCACATTTGTGCACTTCTACTGTTTTGAAACAGAATATCGATGTCGAGGATATGGTTATCCTATAGGTATCATTTCAATGCCATGGTTAAAAGTAGTTGTTTGTTTTTTCTATAACATATTACTTTTCTTCACTAAATCTGAAGGAAATAAAAACAGAAGACAGTGTTTATATTACCTCATCATCTTGATCTGACTCTGTTTCCTTTTGGTCCCAAGATGCATTGCAGAGACAAGGAATATTATAATGGACAGCAGGGAAAAGAATATCAGGATATGAAAAGGACCAAATTGGGAGCACAAAATGCAAGCTGATTTATACGGCAAAGCAAATCCAAAATGTCAACACAAAATAAAAAAAAAAAAAATCTTACATCCAATGCAAATCAACACGTGACATTACTGAAAGCATAAACCTATGACTTGCAGGCTGAAGCATGAGCTGTAAACAGAGTCATAAAAATTATAGGAACTTGACACCACAGTAACAAGAGACTTTAAAAGCGTTCTACATACAGAAAACCAATAAAACATAAATTTGAAAAGTCTTTATCATATTCCAAAGCATTCTCATTACTGGCATTTCACAGGGTTTCTTTATCACTAGCAGGGGAAAAAAAAAAAAAAAGACAAGAACTAAAGGAGCAAAAATAAAACCAAACCAACCCTAAGGAAAATGTTTACTTTTCCTAAAAAATACCTTTTTGTGTGCTGGCAGAGTGATATTCAAGTTGCAAACAGCTGTTTGTGGCAGTCCTTTTGTAGTCTTTGGTTCTTTCAAAAACGATAATCGACCACAAGGTTCCTGGCTGGTGTCTCTTACCTAGAAAAGAAATTTTAGTACCGTGTAGTAATATGTAGTAATTCGGATACCCAGAGGAGGTTTCTGGAGAATTGCTCAGTTTCTTTCCACAAGAAGCTGTCTAATGGGTGAAGACCAATGTTACTGAGCTGGAGCTCAGCCTGAGGTGCTGAATGAGGAAAGATGTTACCATGAAAGAGTTAGATCAGCCTGAATCTCTCTGATGGTAAATCCACGCAAGACAAGATGTTGAGTGAATCCAACCAGACAGCTTCATACTGGGATATTACTGAGACATTTTCTGCTCACCTTCATTTTTTTTTCTGCCATGTTTTGCACTTATGCTCATCAAAATTCCTAAAAACTTCTCACAGCAGCTATGATAAGGCTAGGGAAAGTGAGCATCCATTCATGGTAATTTAGAGATGAGCAGTCTGCGCACGCTTTTTGGAGGCTGTTCTGCTGTACAGTATGTTATTTAATGCATCTCCTTTGCTTAGTCCCTGGGAAATAGTGATCTATTGGTAATATTCTGGAGGTCTAACGTGAGATATGGTTTTAATAAAAGGCTGTGAATCCATATCATGGGTATTCTGGTCCCAGCTCTGCCAGCAGCTCTTTTGCAGCTTCATGCAAAGCACCCTCTCCATGTTCTTCACATATTAAACAATGATACTTACATCCTCGGGGCAAGTTAGTGCTACCGGGCTGAAAAAGTGTTATCACTGGGGGTGGGGGTGGAAATATTAGCAGAATTATTTGGCTTGTTTTGCTTTTACCTTGATAGAGAATGGCAGTCTATTTTCTTTGAAAGCATAAAAATTAAAAACAAGCTGCTGTCCTCCTTTAGTCAAAGGGGCCAGATTTCCATAGCAATCAACGTAAATAGGTTTTCCCTCCAGAACCTATCAAAGCAATAAGTAAAAGTCAATAAAAACCTCTTTTCATAGTAGATCCATGCACATAAGCATATCATGATTTCCCCCATCACAGTTCCTGAGTTTAGCACAAGTCCCCACTCAGATTAAATTCAACAACAAATTAGAAAATCACTGTGCATTATGGCAAAGTATTATGAGCGCAGGCAGTTTGGGAAACCGTGAGCTACAGGAGTGGCTTTTCTGGAGTAAGAACGCATAGATTTCCTTCAAGAAACAGTGTGTTGGTGACTACGTATTCACACCAACCAGCCCTACTCATGACTGTGTGTCTGCAGGGCCAATGAGAAGGAATTCCAGCTTAGTCGTCTGCAAAGCCTAACCAGGGCTACTCAACAGCAGGGCATGCAAAACCCACTGCAGACTGGCCTGGGGCATCCATTTGGAGACAGGTCCTCATGCTCCCCCCGCCTTGTCCTTTTTTGGCCTCCTTTCAAGAAATTTTTTGACCCAGCCTTGCTGTGAACCTTTATTTAACTGGGCTTATAGTGGCTTTTGCAGGACCTGTTGCCACTTGGAAAACACATTGTCCATTTACAAGGAGGAAGCGGCTGTAAGAAATATACCTCAATGTCTTTGCTTCTTGCAACTTCTTCAAAGTTCTCTTGTTGCTCCAAAGTTTTGTCCACTTTGTCATCAGTCATGCAGAAGCAACGCAAATTGGATTCCACAGGGTCATTCATTTTGGCAAATATCACAAACTTTGCCATATAAGGAACGCATATTAATTCTCTATAAAGCTGCGTTGCCAGCCCAACAGTCTCCAGTACTTGATGGCAGTCTGCAAGCCAAAATCTGAGTGGGAAAAAGCAAACCATTAAATCAACTTTTCATTATGCTCAAACGTTTCTTAAGCCTTTAAAGAGAAACCATGTCCTGTGATCCTTGGCCATTTTGCATGAGTACTGTTCCTTGCAGACTTCCCAAAGCTGTAATTTTCCTTCTACTTTCAGTGGAGCTTTAACCATCCAAAAATGGGAATACCTGGCAATGAAATGTCGATATACTTATCTGACCCTTCTCACACTGGTATCTCATAAAACTGTCTATATTAAGCTTCATTTGAAGTCAAAGCGGGGAAACTGTATTTCTTGTGAGCAGACAACATGTATATTGTAATGTGCTGATGCTTCACTGGACATTTGATTTGCTAAAACAACCTCCTTTGTAACACATACATACAGCAAAACTACATAGAATAGAATCTTCCATATAGGTTGAAACCAAATATGCCCACAGTGAAGTTTCCCAAAGAGACAGATGTTATACTTGTTATTTTATCATCTTATAATTAAGAGTTTGATGACAATTTTGATAGAAGTTATAAATATTTTAATTTGTAGTTTGTATGAGTCTTTTCCAGCCCTGATCTATTTGGTTCTTTCAGCAACTCTCTCTCTTTATAAAGCTTTTTATAGTGCAAATGTTATGTACTGAATGATAAACTCTTTACCTGGAATACCATGAATTTTCTCTAGGATGCATGATTTGTACAGATCTGTTGAACGTCTCCAATCAGCATGGAAGTCCACTAAGTCCATCAAAATTCATTTCAAACCATGATTTTTTGGTAAATGGTATTTTTGTGAGAATAATTTTATGTAATTTTCAACTAAAAAGCCCAGAGCCAGAAACTGAATGTCTTTTAACTTTTTAAACAAATATGTTTTTATGAACCCCCCCAATTTTTTTATTGAACGAGCATTTGAAACTTTCCCTTTCTGTTGCTATTCGCAGAAAAACAAACCCCTGTGTGGCACCGCAGCCTTTAGAGAAACAGCTTGTGTGATTGCCAGGAGACATCACCACCACCGAAAAGGCCAGGACAAAGCTTCATGTGCAACCCTGGATGTGTGGGATGCTGATACATAGTGACAAAGAAGCATCTGGTCCATTACCGCTTCATCAGTCTTGCAAAAGACATACAGAAAGCCAAAAACCAACCCCACAACTATGCACTTCGTGAATCAAGGAAAACTACTCCCTAGGTGCATTTGGCAAGCTCTGTTACCGTACCTGGCTGAAACATTGGTTGTGAATGAGACACAGTCATTGGAAAACGTCAGCGGAGTGGTGCCTGTGATATCCTCCCACTGCGCAGGTGAAGTACCTCCTACGTAAATATAAACCATGGAGATTTTCTTTCAAACACCAAGCATATACAGACTACATGATAACTTAAGGTAGAGATATTCTTTTGTGTCACACATAAAAAGAGAACCTAGATAATAACGTCCTCCAACAACTAAGCTACATTTTATGTATTACATCATATGTTACGCACCAGAATATGATGCTGATGTAAGCAAAGTACATACCTACAAGTCAATAGCAACCCCCCCCTTGATATCAGCTAGGACAGAATTATTTCTGCAAAGTACTTTTACTGACAACCGTGTTTAATAGCCAAGGCTGAAATTCTTCATACTGGCTAAATATAAAATAGCGTTTAATATCTGTTGGCAGAGTTCTTTTACAATGGCATGAGACCAGATTCAAAGCCCGGGGAATCAGTGGGAGCCTTTCAAATGACCTCAGCTGGCTTTGCTCGGGAGAACAGATCTGAACTCTACTGGACCAAGCAGACCAATGTTCCCTTACTGGAAAGCATGAGTTGTACAGTTCTGAGAGTGAGCGCAGAGGCATTGCCGTCACAGAAACCTTTGCAAAGAGCATGATTTTCTCTAACCTGTAATGCTACATAAAAGTCGAAGGCTGGGCGTCGTGTCTCCTTTGTACCCATTGGTTACACCTTCTCCAGACGGAGGTGGCACAGGAATTGTCATGGTTATTGGCTTATGAAATTTTCTTCTTCTTGGCTCCACAGTGACAATGGGACTGAAAGTTGCTTTGTTTCCAAGGATTTTTTTGACAATCTCTTCTGGAACCGGTTGAGCCTGTCAACACAGGGAAAGTATTTAAACTAGAGGTACAAACTGGTTATAGACAGGCAGAACCGTTTTCCAAAAGATAATTCAATTTTCCTTTTATTTTCTGTAGAATTTTATTTCTTTTTTTCTCCCAGGCAGCATTCTCCTATAGCTCTCGACAGTGATTATTAGTACAATTCATGCTTAGTATTTTTCCCAACAGCCCACTTATCATTTCCTAATAACTAACTTGTAGAGCAAAACTATAAATCTCAGAAGGTTGCCAGGAGTGTTTGCTGAGAGTTTTTCAGAGCACGTTTGGTTTTGTTTTTAGTTTACAGTGATAGGTGATATTAAATACAATTTCAAAATGCAAAAAGAGGCCTATTTTGCACTTGAGAAGTGAGGACTAGACACTCTGTCTTGCAGATGCCGAACAGTTCTTACATCTCTGCCAAACACCAATCTATGCTTCTGAGTAACACTGTGTACTCCGACTTACCTCTGTACTCAGTGCTTCCTATGCTATTCCACTATTGATTATTAGGAAAGAAATACTTGTTTGGGTCAAATTCAGACAGAATGCATTAAGCTATAGAAGAGCTATACGCAAATTTCAGACTTTATACCTCCATTTTGCGCCTTGAAAGGTTTCCTAACTTTATATGGGAAGAAAGGAAAAGTAGCCAATATGGGAAGAAATGCTATAGAATTTTTGTATTTTTTGTCATCTAAGACCTGAACTCAAAAGTAGCAGACATCTTATGGGAAACGAGGTTTTGCATCTGTTTGGCCTTTTTTTTTTTTTTTTTAAACTTTGCATTGCAATCTCAGCAGTCACAACACTGCATATGGAGATGTCATGCTTCCTTCGTACCAGAGAGCTCTGGAAAGGCAGCTGTATAACCTCAATAGCAGAACTTCCATTTTCTTAAGATGAATCAACTTTAGATGTGAAATGTCGTTAACAGAAATGCTCCAGTGTGAATTCCAAGCACTGGAATCCAAACCAGCATCCCCATTTCATGAAGCCATCAGACTTGTCAGGTTATTAAGTAATTTTAAGTGATAATTAACAGAACTCAAAGAAAAAGATACCTCCTACAGAATATTTCTCTGCTTTCTGTGCAGTTTGTTTAAGGAGAGTTTAAGCTATTTGCTCTTCCCAGATTCTACCCATCACTAGAAACACCAGTGGTGAATGTCCTAAGCTACAACAGATGTACATGGGAGGTCTTTGACCCAGTAACAGCTGGCAAACAGCTGCATGAAATCCTTACCAAACACATTCCTATGGCAAAGGGCAGCCCAGTGACACCAATCACAAGCTGCTACTTTGCCGCAGGAGACTGAGACTGCACAGCCACTGTGCAGCTCATAGCTGCTGGCAGCCACAGCCAACAAGAAGATGGCAGACAATATCACTGAGGCTGCAGCAGCTCCAGGCCTTTGCTTTTCTCTCCATTCTTCAGATGCTAAGCAATACTCAAGGCAATGATAAAAGTGGAGCTGGGCTTCTGCCACAGGGAGGAAGACGGTGCATCACCTGCACCAGGGAGGCACTGAGAGGCAGAGAGCGTGCCCAGGCAGACACATGCCAATTCAGATCTCAGGTGTGAATACTACCGACCTTGCAACCCACTACTAAGGAACAGCAGGCTCCTTAGCTGCAAGCTTCATGCATTAAGACCAATGATGTGCTTGTAGACACTGCGGATATGAACAGGAGGGCACCTTTACCTGGAGCCCCACACGGATTCTTTTGGTTAGAGCACCCTCGGGGAAGGACGCCTGGACACGTGGCACCGTCGTGCTGCTCAGCACCCCGCCCTCCGGGCCGATTTGGTTACTCTCCTGCTTGATTCGCGAAACCACTGCAAAGTACTGAGGGAAATCCTTTGTGATGATCCTGCAGATACGCTTCTTCTCTAGCTCCTCGATGCTGTCCAGCTCTGGTGGGAGAAGACAGTTAAAAACATTCAGGCATTACCTGCCCAGATTCATACAAGACACATCTGTGAGTGTGAGGTTTTGAATATGCCTTAAAATGCCTTTGTTTTTATTTACTACAGGAGAAAAAAAATATTCAGTGCTATTAATTATCAAGCTTTGGTTTGCTCTCTGAACTTTTGCATAGATCTTGACAATGAGGGCAAACAGCACCAGACACACAGATCTGCCAGGACACCTAAGCACCGTGGCAATTAATCATGGACTCTGCGTATGAGTTTAGGCGAAGACAAGCAAAGACAAGTGAAGATGACAACGACAACGGCAATGGCGATGACAATGACACTTTATTTTTACAATCTATCCCTTTTATAATATGATCTAGTGTTCACGAGCAAGCAAAACCCATTTCATTGGCTACTGTCTCGCGTCCACGCGTCTCTTCAGCGTTACTTATTGGTTCTTCAAGCTGGTGCACGTGAATTCCTCTTTCAGGGATGTATCCAATCTCATCCTTATTTTTCTGCCTCTAAGTTTCACAAACTTGTTTGTAACGAGCCTCAAGGCCGCAGCTGCATTCCTGCGAACCTGTTTGTAACAAGCCTCAAGGGCACAGCTGCATCTCGTCAAAGTAAAACACTGTCTCATTTATTCCCACAATGCACTAGGGTGTGACAGTCTCTGCAGCAGCAGCTGCCATAGGATGGCAGGTTTGTCACACAGCATGGGAATCCAAGGAGGTCTGAAGGAGCTGGTCAAGCTTCTTTCCTCGCTCATCTATACCCGGAAGCACACAAGTCCACTGATCTTTCTGTGCACACCTTCGAAAGACATTTATTTCCAGCCTCTTCCCTCACATAACTCCAGCATGCAAAAACCCACAGGAAATCACAGTCAGTTCATGAGCTATCTAACTTCAGGCTAAGTGTGCAATCCAGAGTTATCCAGAGAAAGTTATCTCCCAGACTGGTATCCATATAGTCCTGACCAGACACTGAGCTCTCCAGTAAACTCTGGATGTGACAGAGCTCTGTCTGCCAGCACTACCAATGAAACCATAGTAAGGATCCCTTTCCACATCAGGCTTTCAGCCATTCAGGTATCTGCCCCCAAATAACTGCATTGTGCTCCTCAGTTCCTACAGAAACTTAATGCATCCTCAGAGACAACTGGAACAGAAAGAGGTCACCAACAATTAGTGCTCTCAGCCACATTCCCAGCTCGTAGGGTCACCACGGCCCAGAAAGGCACATGGAGCATCTACCCATATTAACTAATTAATTAAGTAGATGAGATAGACATATATGCACTGAGGAAAACTCTGTGATATGTCACAAATATAACTAATTATGCAGCTATATGTGTGTGTGTATATATATGCAGTAGTGAAATCCCCGTGCTAAAAACACTATTCACAAATGGAGATAATTACACAACTGTCAAGCATTTCCCCTGTAATTTCTTGCACTCAGCCTTTTTATCTATTGTAACTGGGTTTCATTCCAACACACCACAAGTTTCCACTCTTATTTTCCTCCTTAAAAAGGGCACTACATTCCTGACGAAAGTTTGTTCCTCGAAAGATGACATTCCTATGAGATGCAGTAAGAGAAAGCAGAAGGACCAGAAATGGTACCAAGACAAAAGACACTTGTAAAATTCTTTTCTTTATGTGACTGAGACATTTTCCTCCTCTGAACATGTAAGCTCAATTACAGCTCCAAAAGAATTAGAATATAAATTTGGTAAAATGTCAGTTTTCCATTTTAAAACTTTCAGCAGGTAATTTGGATTAATTGCACAGTGTTGCTGTGGATCATATGTACCTACCAGAAGAGGATAATTTCTTATCATAATGTCAGCTTCCATTTACTTTGACTCAGAGATTGATATCTGAAGCCCTCTAATGAATTAGGTATTCTGCCTGCAGCCTCTGGAAGCAATGGCTTGTGCAGGAGATGAACTGGGTTCTTAAACTCCCGGGCAGGTATAATCTTGACTGGTACATCCTATGCATTCTCCTGTTTGTTGCTAGAGACTAAACCCACTGTAAAATGCTCACAGAGATGAAGGATAATTAAAATTCTCCTGAAGTAGAAAATTAGTGTTTTATATAAGAACACTTCAAAATCTTTTGAGCTTGGCAGGCACTCTCCTTTAGAGGAGGAAGAAGATGTGAAGATAGTGGCAGAACAACAGTCAGGCATGGAGAGGAGTTGGACTATATATAGGGAGGTTATGTTTGGATAATACATATGTAAGCTTCTATATGAAGTTGCCCTCTAACAGAAAAAAAAGATGATGAGCAATAAAACCACCTCTCTGACTGCCATGAGAAATGCAGCGTTAGCATAACAGAATTAATGAAACAGGGAAAACTAGTCCTGGGAGAGGTCACGTTTCCCGAACACACCTCATGCATTTTACAGAAAGAGCTTTCATCATTACTATTTTCCTCAGTTGCTGACACTTCATTCCTATGCAATGTGTTTCAATTAAAAACCTTGAAGGATTTTTTGGTTGGTTGGTTGAGGTTTGCGTTGTTTGGTTTTTTTTAACCACAGAGAAGTATACTATACACCTCATCTTACAGATAGGGATGGCAAAGCAGAGAGAGGTAAAGCAGAAAGGTTAGTGACAGAATTGGGAAGATCCTCCTGATGTCACTGTCTCCCAGATTTGTGCTAAAGTCCAAAGAACACCTATGGCCCTTAAGTTTTAGTAAGTCAAGAGAAAGGTACTGTGAATACTCTGTGCATATGTGTCTTCCCCTCCCAACCAAGCGTATGGTACACTTATCCTAAGGTGGCTGGTGGGAGTGATGGAGGAAAGATGAGATGGAGAGATGGAAAGGAGGGAGGAAAGGAAGATCACTGCTCCCCACCCTCTTGTCCAGGCCGCCACATGAGCATCACATTAAGGTTCCTGGACAGGAGAAGAGAAACCTAGCCATGTCCTCCAAGGTCAGAGAGGCTAGGCTCTCTGGGTGGCTCAGGTCAAGGAAAGCAATCACACCAGTTTTGTCAGGTGAGACGCAGCTGCGGATCAAATTCATCCTGTGTCTAATACCTTTCTTTTTTACTTTCCGATAAAGTAACGCAGACCAAGTGTCTTCTGACTGGAAACAGAATAAGAGAAGTCACAGAACACCTGGCTGTTTCATGAGCTTCAAGGTGTCTTTGTATGATCTGGTATCTGATTTCCTTTACCAGGGTCTTAAAAGAGTTTCCCTAGCACTGAAAAAGCAAATGTCACCTGTACTTAGACTGAACAGCTCTCTGAGTTTTGCAACCTTTCTGCAGTACTGGCTAGAGCAGAGCTGACCTTGCCACTGTGCAGAGACTGAAAGGTGGGACGAGCATAGGATACCAGTTTCCCCCATACAGAGATATGCCTATTAAGAAATTGTTGCACTAAAAGTGGAGCACCCGGGAAGGGGCAAGGAGAAGCTGAGGGCAGTGAGACTTGTCTTAAAAATTCTGGTAACTAGACCCACTGTCCCAGCGTCAGTATTTCACTTACGTAACTAGACGCTCCCAGTGCCACCAGGAGGTCTCATCCTCAAATAAGGCCATGTCCTTTATGTGCTCTCTTGTCTATTTTTGCACAGTCTCTTATCTTGCCATTCACAACATGAAGTTTAAGAGCAATATGTTTAAAAACTTTTCTTGGAAATGTGGAAAAATCACTGCAGAGTGATTTATGGTGGTATTTTAAACTTCAAGTATAAATAAGGTCACACTCTGGTTTGATCTGTAGATTCAATGAAGTAGTTATGTAAAAACTCCTGCTTCCCACCTGAAACCACACTGTGCAGCTGCAAGCATATTGTAGCCACAAATATTTGCATTTCTTGGCTCACTCACTAGTTTGCAAATGCCTGTCAAAAGATTAGCTGCCCCAGTGTGTGCATTTATGACCACAATTTGTCTACAGGTACCTGTAAAAGGTGCAGGAATGTAAAAAGCAAACACAAGTTATATCTAAAAGGAGCCTATATATATATTTTACTTGATTCAAGTTTAAATAAATGTAACATGGCTGAGAACTGTGAATTGCTACTCTTGTGTTTGGAACCAAACTCCTCCTCTTCCTAAAAATGCCAAGTTCCCTGTATTCTTCAGCCCTATATTTGCCTAAGTACAGCACCACCTTTAGAATAAAAACTATTTAAGCAGAAACCCAACGACACCAAAGAAAAATTGATTCTTTACATCATGGTTCATTGATCTTTCATGATAATAAAAGCGAAGTTCTCCTATTATTTAATCCTCCATTAGTGCCCTGAAGTGTTGCCTCCTGCTCTGGATTATTTTGAGTCTGAGATGAGGTTTTCCAGCAGATGGTGCTGCTTCCAGTAAAGAAGAGGCAGGTTTTCAGCAGTCCCCACGGAGGGCGAGGAGCAAAGATGTCCTCGCTCTCATCCCCACTAGCTAAGTTGGAGAGCAAAACAGGAAAAATAAAACAGAGAAGCAGACTGCATCTTTAAAAATTCAGCATCTTAAGGAGCTGGGAATAAAAGTCTGATTGCCCTCCTTCACTACACAGATAGGAAAGAACTAGTGGATCCCATCAGGTCTAACACAAAACAGACCAGCTGCTTTTAATAGAGAAACAGGCACTCCTGCAGCATGTTATGGCATTTAGAGATGACTGCGCAGACGAATTTTCTTGCAAAGACACACTAAACTTCTGGAAATGACTATATGGCTGCTTTTTATTTCAATTAAAGATTGCTTCTGCCTCCAGAGTTCATACCTGGAATAAAACTTCTTCCAAAGTTATGGCTTCTGAGATGCAAGATATTCCTTCAGAGGAAAGTCTAATTGCAGGATTTTGTAAGAAACCAGTAAAAGATTAGATAAAAAAAAAAAACACCCCATTTTTAATTCTACAAATTTGTAATTTTATGTCATTGCTTGGAAGACCTTTTACACAGAAAAGGTGTCATTTAACTGGAGCAGAATTTTGTTAAGACCCTTGTACTATTTTAATGCAGGTTTTTTTTTGTTTTGTTTTCCTGACTAGAGAAGGATTAAGCTAAAATGAACTGAACAAATAATCAACACAATGCTCTGGGTGTGTCTGCAGTATTTTTTCTCCTTTCCCTCTCATAAATGATTGCCTGGATTGGTAAAAGGCATTTCTGCGGCTTGGCTTGTAAGGTGCCAAATATTTTCACTCTAAGGGAATAATTCAGTGTCCATCATGCTTTCTGTGACTCACTGGCTGTACGTATACCCACTAACCTCAAACAGCAGTTCCCCAGAAGGGAAGAGCCACCTGAAACCCTCAACAGATCAGAAAGTTGTACTCCGGCTCCAAATTGTGAAGCTTATTATTTTAGGCTCTAAGTACTGAGGGCTTCATGCCCACCTCTCTCAAAGTGTTTTTATTTATTGAGCTCTCTTCTCTGTAAAATGTGAATTTATCCATATGGCACCTCTGGAGAGCTCTTTCATAAGTGATGCAAGTTGGAGCACTTTAGAACAGTGGTTTTGTGCCCAGATTTCCTATCCCAAAATTGAACTAAGCTCAGTTTGGAAAGCACATGAAGCAAATAAGCAAGCTGCTGATCAGTTCTGACTACCTCACTACTGACAAGGCACCGATACTTCACCCAAATGCCAAATCATTACTTCCTATCTCATGCTGGTGTGCAGAGGAGGGGGTGGTGGTGAGATTTTTCTTTCAGAAAGGCTGCAACTACTGCCTTCAATCCTGAAGCAATTCTTCCCTAAGCAATACTGTCCTGGGCCACGCTCACCCTTTTGCCTGTTCCACTGCTTTTAGGTACCCTTCTGTGATGAGGTTTATTGTATTTTTCCAAACCCACTGACCCAACATTTGCAGTGTTTCTGTCCTACTGCTTGATTGGTTCTATCATATTTCTTTCAAAATAAATAGCTACAACAGATCATCATATAACAAGCAGATCTTTGCTGTTACTCTGTATTTTTACAAGCTTATGTGTAGTTCAGGTACTTTGAAGTGAAAATACTACACAAGCCCATTCTGCTGTTCCCATTCCCAGATGACCAGGAAATCAGGAAAAATGCTAAATCTCGGATGTCCAGGGAGCCCCTCACAACAGCACTACTCTCCTTTCCATGTTCTCAAAGCATGGCTTTTGCTGAGGCTGCCCTCTTCAAACAAGGAGAGGCCAAGATCAAAGGCAGAGCCTGCTCACAGATACCTCTCATAGCTGCCATCCACAGCCTGATCATTTGCTTCAAATGCTTTTGCTGACAATGAAAGAACTTTCCTCCAGCTTGTACCCCACCACACTGTGACTTTCTGTAGGAGGTTATCCAGAGAAAATCTTGTGGATAAACCCTTATAGAAAACCAAAGTCCAAACCACGAGCTATTTCACTCACGCTCAGATGCAACGAGCTCAAGCAATGGTTTATCAGCACAAGTATTGAAAAACACTTGCTAGGAAAAGAAAGCGGTGGTGCCAAGGGATGACTGCAGCCCCAGCCTGGCATTGCCCATGATGTGTCCGCAGGGACCATCTGTCACAGTGTCTTCTGATGAACTGTGTACAGCTGACTCCTCTCATCTTAAGGGACTCTCACACAAACAGCAACATCCAAGCAAAACAAGGGAGCCAGACTTCCCAGATGGCCATCAGGAAGGCAGGTTGTGTGTTTTTGGGAGGCAACCTCTAACAATACCGTTTCAAGGAAGAATGGTCTATTGGCTGAGGTCTGCATCTGTGGGAAAGTCTAACATAACTGATATTTACACTTCATCGTTGGTTTGGAATGACCTTCACGTGGCCCTGCCTGAGCAGCAGAAACATGCTTACCTCCAGCTGGGATGTTATTCTCAACTTCATACTGTAAAGCAACTGTGCAACTTTGCTTAAACTTGGCAACACTTCAGACCAAAACTTACCGCTCATTTCAGGATGTGTCCAGGCCACTGCTGAACAACAACTCTTTACACTCTTTCCATTAGTTTAATATGTAACACACACTGTATTCCCCAAAGTCAGATATCCCCTGCACTGTTTTACTTTAGGTTGTTTTAGTCTGCTCATGTTAGCAAGCCTTCCCAAAGGCAGGGCTTGCTAAAGCTTTGAGGAAATGTTTACCTTCGTCCATGCCATTGAGTATTTCGGTTAAGTCTTCATGTTTGCTGTCATACTGGTGCTCCTTCCACGTTTCACCATTTTCACTTCGAAGTACGATTAGTTCTCTTTCCTTTCCTCGCATTGATCCAAAATGCGGAATTTCCACTATGACAGGGCTAGAGGAAAAGGAATCGTATTATTTTTACTCCTATATTTCCTCACTGCCCTTAATTTCCTATGGGCATTAAATCCTTAAGAAAACTACAGTCATTTAAAATAGTTAGCACTCTTATGGTAAAAATGTTTTAAAAATTGCCAAAGCTGCACAATCCTTTATCATTTAAACTATAATTAATAGATAACTTGAAAATATTCATATATAGCTCATTTTTAATGTAAATCTTCTGAAACAGCTGCCTACATTTAAAAATAGTGACAATTTTTGCTAAGGAGAGTTCTCCCTGCTCATTTATCCCAGGATGAAGGTGATCCAACCTGCCTCGAGCACACGCAGCACTGCTGACTTTTAATTGGCATTAGCATAGTCAAAATTTGGATTTGGCTCAAGGGATTTAAAGGGGCAAAGTCAGTTCAGAAACAGTCCCGCTATCCAAATGCATGCAACAGCTATTGACTGCAGGAGGAACTCTGCATGCAGGTAGGTTTTAAACGTCAAACTAAGTCCCAAGCTTTTCAAAGCTCTCCCTGGCTCTCTGTTGCTGCAGCTCCTGTGAAACACAAGAGGTTGTTTCTCAGTATCTTCACTTTCTGGTTCTCATGCCCAAAATCACAGCTGCAACATCTGTACTGTAGACATCACTGGGGAAAATGTTTAGATCCTTTCAGAATGAATTTCTCTGAGTTAAGCAACATCAAGACCACATTTATTAGTTACTGTCAAACATTTTTGAGGGAAGGAAAGGGAATGAGAAGGTGGTTAATAATACACCTATGTCACCAGACAATGTGCCTTCAACAGAGGACTGCAAGTGCATTACTGAACAGTTACTGTGAACAACCGACAGAAACCACCATTCACTTCATGTGCCATTCCTTAACAAAACAGACACTTTTGCCAAACGCTTCACAGGCAGGATATGCATTTTAAAGTATGCTAAGACAAACCGACTGAAATCACACAGTAAGTGAACAATTATGGATTATGCAGCTTTAAGACATTTAAATAGACAGTATCATTATTTTCCTACAGAGGTTGTAAAGGATTTCACTGCTTTGTAATAACTCAGTTAAAAGTAGCATCACATGATGGGAGAAGAATGCAGCACTTCTGTGTTGCTGTCCACCTGCAAGCTGTTGGGTGCTTTAACCAATCAATTACCTGTGCACGGAAATCACAACAGCCATCATGAGGAAAAACATAAACTAGTTGGAAGTCCAGTTTTCACATTAAATACCAAGGGAGAAGAGTTAGATAGTATTTTTTCCCATGAAAATAGAAAAAGACAGTTTAATTAATACGTATTTTAGATGCTTTTAAGAACACCCAGGCTGTTACTCTAATCTCAAGTCCTTTAACAAGAAATAGGAATGTAGCTGCTGTCTCCCATTGTGCACAACAAGTAAATACCAAAAATTCAAATACATTGCTTAAGATATTTACTCTCTAGTTCAAAAAGAGTACACACTGAAAACTAACACTGTAGTACAATCTTTGCAGGCTAATATTTCAGATACTGTCTCTGTAAATATTTAGAAACCACACAATTTTGTGCATGACATTTAACAGGAATACTCAGTGAGAAGGTATTGAACAGGTTTGGAACACCAAACGCTCACCAATCTTTTGAAAACCTAATGCAATAAATTTCACAATATGGTTTGAAAACAACAGTCAAAGATATATGGAAACATTCTTACATTTTTAGACTATACACTGCAGTTCCTTTGGGTAGCATACTTGGCTTTATAGATTTATTTTAACAAGATGCCTCTTGCAGGTTGAAAAGATTAGTATTTCTCCAACCTTGTTGAATGAAGTCATTCACTCAATGACATTTTTTCTAAATAATCTTTCATCAATAACAGACTTTATGCAATCGTGTTTTACAAATGCTGTTCCCAAAACGGACTCACTCAAGGCCTGTAAATACCTTCTCTACCACAGGGTTGAACTTAAAGGACTCTCACTGTGTATCAAAATGTATTTGATGCAGTTGAAACACTTCAAATTTAAAAAATTACAAAAGCACAGAAGTTATGAAAGCAGAATGCTGGCAGTGAACTTTACATGCCTATAAGCACAAGGTCGTAGCAGAGCTATATTAAATCAAGCCACTATGATTTTCTTTCAGTGACATAAATCAACTGAAAGCTTTAGAAAACTTAAAAAAATAAAATGGGAATAACAAAAAATTGGAAACAAAAGAAAAACTGTAGACATTCTGTATCTTTTCCGTACATATCCTACCCAATAAATTTTGTTCCTTGTGGACCAAGCTGCAGGATTCGGCTAACCATGCTCTCGCCCTCATTTAGAGGGGGAGGAGTGTTAGGAAGATGCAGTTTACTGAATAACATCCATGCAGCAGGAAGAGAAACGAGAAGGGGAAATTAGGAACAAGCTGTCATTCCCGACAGAACCGGCATTTTACACCAGGGTGCCACTCATGGTAATGAACAAAATTTATAATTAGGAAAAAAAAGCCACATCATAGTGGATTGTTTCCCTTATTTTAAGCTTATAAAAAAGTAAGTTCCTAGCATTTGTACTACTTGATGCCCTACAGTAAGCGCTCCGCCATCGCTCTCAGTGGCTTTGCTCCAAAGGGTCCCAGCAGCTCCGGCAGCAGCTATGCACATGCCGCAGCATAGGGAACAGAGCTCAATATTTGGGTCCTTGTGGGTGACTTTAGGACACTTTTTTTGTGACAGTGATGTTTCTCCAATACTCTACGAGCAAGAGGGTCAAAACCTGTTCTGGGTTACAGGCACGTGACTCCTCCTGACTTCAAAGGCAGATTGCGTGAGTAGATGGGGGCAGGACCTGGCCTCTTCATGGGTTTCCTTACCTTCGGCTCCACCCTGCAGTCATCATAGAGGCAAAGCTCCCCTTAAAATACAAGGGTACTTTCTGGAAGGAATGGCAGGTTGGCATTTTTTAATATTTCAAGTTAAGTAGCCTGTCTTACATGCTCAAATCAGGTAGAGTCAATGTTTAACTACTTAGATCCACAGGATAAAGGAAATGAAAGATCCAACATGAGTGTAAACAATCAAATTCATAGAACAACTCACCCTAAAAATTGTGCCCCTGCTGGCCCCATTTCTACAAGTCTACTTGCTAATCCTTCTCCTTCAACCATCGGCGGTGGGCTGGCCAGTTTATGCCTCTTTACCAAGCGGCAGGTGATGCGGGTTGGTGCTGTACACTTGCGTGGTGGGATAATTATTCTCATTCCATGATGGCGACTACCCCTCATCGAACCCCCGCGTGCATCAACCATAAAACTAACCAGGAAACTGCAGGAAAAAGGAAACACGTCAATGAAAATGGTCACAAAACAAGGAGAAGATCAGCAAAAAGTCAACTGCCACAGTCTTTAAAACATTATTAGAAAAGTCCTCCCGATCCCAACTAAACTAAAAAGAACATGAAGATTCTTTTAAAACTTATACTTACATGTTAACTATTGGTTATCAAAAGCAGGAATTGCTAAAGGTCTAGCAAATCATGGTGAAACAAACAGGTGCTACTGAGTAATTTGGATTAAAAGAGTACACAAGTAGTGTATTAGTAGTTTATTAGAATTTATAAACATCCCTCTGTTACTGTAAGCTCTACTGTCCATAAACAAGAGTAATTAGTCTCACATGCAGAAAGGAACCAGACAGTATAGAAAAAGGAGAATCAAAAATGCTTATTATTTTGGGGATCACAGTCTTCAAAACCTCCTCACAGTCTCATTTGCAAACACCCCTGACGACTGGCAGCGCAAGTGCTGGCACCGTGGCTGACAGTCAGTCCAGGCTACTAAGGGCTTCCACCGATGGGGAATGAGGGAGAATATCAAGTGCAAAACTTTCTTTAGGTTGCTGGCATGGCACTCTGGAGGAAATCATGCCATTACTCCTCTGCAAAGATGACATTCATTAGCAAAAAGCGACATTAAAGAAAAATCGCATTTGCCAGTGCCATTCCAATGCGTAATTTTCCATTTAATAACAGAAGGGTAAGCAATTATATTTGTAAGTGGTGAGTGGCAGATTTTAAAATAAAAATCTTTGTATTAGCAAGGGAATAATGAACATTAACAAGAATAATTGTTAACAGCCGTGGTTTATTTCATCTATGAAATGCTGAGAAGCTGCACACGTGAAGTATTACTGTCTTTAACAGAACAGTGACAGGAAAGTCGAGTCTCCTTCAGAACCAAAACCAGCCTGTTTCAAAACCCTGCAGCAAAAATCCTTCCAATTTATGGAGATCAAAACATGGAGCTTCCTGCAGGGCTAAACAGCTGGGGGGGGTTCCTCTGGTGCTCCAAAATACCTTCCCTTTTCCTCTGTACTATAAGCTGCTGAGAGAGAATAGCTTTAGGTAGAAGATGCAATAACAGGCCAGTACCAAGAGGGACACAAGTTACCAACTCAGTCTTGATGCCAATACATTTTTTGTTTGCTCCTTCTGTATGATACGCAGATGCTGACATAGCTGGCACATCTGCTGTATGGTTTCACTATATTCAAGGCTGTGGCCAAAACTTCCAGATCTTAAGGACTAAAACTTCACGTGATTAACAGGTGGGTCCATTCAATTTCCTGGTTCTCTTCTGTAAACTGAACTAAGGGTAAGAGCCAATAATCCAGGGGGGTCATGAAGATTCTTTAAAAAAGCCCCCAAGTGCTTATGAACAGGAATTTGTGTAAGACAGTTACATTTGCTTTTGACATCAGCAGGATATCAAAAGTAACAGCTGACGTGCATTGCCAGGCCTGCAAATGAACTGCATTTGGAAGTTTGGGTGACATGGGTGGGAAAAATCTGAACAAAAGCAGGAGCGTAATCAAAACTCTGTATTTAGTGGTCTGCAGGAGACAGGCAGGTAGGGACACAAGCTGTAAATATATGAAGCAGGACAGATAGGTTGTCCAACTGAATTCCAGATAAAGAAATTGCTACATTGCCTCTCTTCAAAACAAATTAAAATCCATCAGTAAAAACGGGGAGGTGAAACAGCCCTCTGAGATGACCTTAACCCCAGTTTATCATCTCTTGTGCCCCAGACACTTTACAATACTGAATCATGGAATAAAATTCATGATATTTCACAGTAGTTTTCATACAAATAAATTGTATCTACGTTTCTCTCCTAGATAAACACACTGTACACTACTGAACAAATCCAAATGTTGCCACTAGGGTATCCCAATTCCTCATAAGAGGAATTGTTTTAGTGGGACAGGATCTTTGCTGAATGGCTAACCAAACACTTCCTACAAATACTAGATCTATGTCAAAAACCAATATGCTCAATCTTTAAATCATAGAGTATATAAGTTATGTTAATCTTAATATTTATACATTACAAGATCTGAGATGTCTGTAAACTCTGTTGACTGGAACACTTTTCCATTTGCTAGCAAAAGGCTGTAACAAGCAGAGACACCAGCTCTAGAGAGCCTGGACCTTTGGTTCCCTCTCCCCTCTGCTCACTGAGCACTACTGGCCTGTCAGCATGTTTATGTTGCTTTTTCTCCCTGCAACTGCTGTATACGTTGGGTGGTGAAGGCTGATGGTAGGAGGCAGATGCCACTGAGCATGTGGAACGGTAGGCCAATAGTTGGTCTTCAGAGCTGGCAAGGAGCCAGCTCATGACTAGCTGGAAGAGAGTTCAAGACAATCTATTAAAATTTACTATGAAGCAAAGTAAAATCTTAAGCAGGGACCCACAGCCCTTAGTCACTGAAGGGAGAATACTGAAAGGAATCTGTTACAATTCGTGCTTTGGTGGCCTTTTAAAAATGTGCATGGTTTTTGTCTGCAGAGAAGATGGGGCCACTTCAGAGTACATGGAAGTGTGTGGGGCAGAGGGGTGCCTGGCGGGAGCTCCCCTTCAGGGCTGATGCGGCAGCAGCTCTGGGGAGGCACATCTGGTTGGTGCACCACGGAGAGGGGCCTCCCGGGGAGCTTGGCAAGGCTGGGCTTGGCCTGGTGGCTCGGTACAAGGGAATGTTTGGGAGAGCTGCTTATCTTGTATGTGATTACTGGCACGTTAAGCCAGCTCATAATTAATAAAAAAAAGGAGTTTTCATCTACTGCAAAAATGCCAAAGCTTGCACTCAGATAAGATGTTTTCTCTGTATCCAAACTATATAAATGATGCAAGAATGTCAGAGTGGATTTTCAAAAATCTGTAGGCACCTAAAGGAACTGACTTAAAATAATACAAAAGTCAATGGAAGTTAAAACTAAGTACCTATAAAAATCAGGCCCCAAGTTCTCAGGTACATTTAGAGTGTAGATTTCAAGGTCATGCAGAGATACCTGAGTTGGGTTTGATGACAGGCACCGATACCAGTCCAGCCTTGGCAACCTGGGGCTTAGCACTGCTAATGCACACTGCTCACAGCAAGGGCAGATTAACCCTTGACATGAGTCTATGCCCCACCATAGGACCTAGCCCATTACAGCCAGCTTTTGTGTCTAGACCACGCTGCAGCCTTCAGTGAAGACAAAATCTTTAGCAGATCAGCCTTTATGCATATTGCCCCCATATAAAGGTAATCATTGTCAACAGCATATTAATTATTTCCTTGTTTAGTTTTCCAATTAGTAATTTACCATTTAAAACAATAGCAATAATTCCAAACAGTATTTCATGCACTTTCTATCAAAAAGATTAGTAGCTGATGCTTACCTAAATTAATGCTGCACTAATAATGGAAACTACAATATGATCTCTAAAACACAACGCTAAATGCTAATGAGCATTTCTACTTGAATACATGGAAGGGATGAGGATGTGGGCGGATGCACTACAAACATCTACACACACTCTGTGGGAAAAGAGTTAAAAAAAAGAAAAGAAAATGAGGATTCACAGAAAGCACAGAGTTATCACCTTGAATCATACTGGGGAAGTGGAGAGGAATAGCTGCAAAATAATTTAGAAAGCAAATGGGAAAAATTAATTTAAGATAATTAGAGGCAAGCAACAGAAAATATCAATAATAAGCGCAAAGGAAAAGTAACAATCAGAAAAATAACATTCAGAGGCCAGCTTTAGAAATTATTTGGCTTTTGCTTCCCATATCTTGACCTATGTCATATAAAATATGCTACACATGGAAAAAAAATCTGAAATGAAGCGTTCATTTAATTAGTCAGCATAAGTTCATCGTTTCTCTGAGAAATGCAGAAGCACATGGAGAAGAGAAAAGCATCTGCAATTTGCTTAGTTCACCAGAGAATTTATTGTAACACAATTTCTTTATTTAATTCCAAAAACATGCTCTACTGTGCCATGGAACATCAGTTCTTGCACTTTTCTATAGCAGTCTACTTTCCAACGTATAATGTATAAAGATATGTATGGCAGGATACTTGAAAGAACTATCAGTCCATGCCATTCATTACACTGCTTTCAAAAATGAGTTCTTCTGTGTGTACAGGAGGTTGAAGTAAACTATAATCTGAGGTATTCCACCCTGCAAGACTGGATTCAGTATTTCTGAGTTTCTCATTATGGAAGGCAGTGGCACACATTAATTTCTTTCAGCTAAGAAAACCAAGGAGTTAAAAAAGGCAACACGAAGACAGCACACCCACATTTTAGTTTGGGAAAGTTGCAGGAGTAAGCTCCCATCTGAAAGCCGAAGGTCATTTTGGTGAAGGGTCTCTACCCTTCTAGAGGCCTCAAGATTCATGACACATTTCAATGTGCTGCTTACAATGGACCCTGTTCAAAATATATGCTGGCAAAACAACTTATCTGCACTCAAAAAGAAAAACATAAAACATTATCTTGGCTTAAAAAAAGGAAAAACCAGAAGAGTCAAAATTACTGCCAACAATTCCTTCTTTCTTCCCCTTTCACTGATACATCGCTGGATCTCCACATCCTGCTCCTAAAATTCCCCTTCTGCCTCAGTTAAGAAATAGGAACAAACTTCGATGCTGTCTTCTGACAGCGGGTAAATGGGGAAAAGAGCAACCCGAGGGAGTGGACTGCAGAGGAGCTCCCCCTGCGTGGCACATTGCAGAGCTCAGGGGAAAGACAAGGAATGCAAAGAGCACGGGGGTCAGGCCCTGGCCGCAGGGCGACCGGGACCACAAGGGCTGCTGACAGCAGGCGACCCCAGCCAGCGTACCTCTGCCTATGGCCACAGAAAGAACTGGGGACAAAGCCAGGGGATGAAGCACCATGAACAAGCAGAAAAGGAGTTGCTTTTCAGAAAAAGACTGGCAGAAGAGAAGTGAAAAGTCACGATCCTCTGCATATCATATGTGCTGAGGTACTGGAAGGTGTGAAGGGAACATCTGTTGATTGCCCCTAGATGAAGATAACAGGGAAAACCAAACAGTATTGTATTATAATATGGGGCCACAATTGAAAAGAGAATAAACAGTGAGTGAGGGTTTTTTTTCTAACAAACATCACAGCATCATTTCTGATGGACTATATCTGTCAAATGAGAAATGTGACAGGTCATAAAAGCTATACCTGTTTGGAGAATATTTTGGTGCTCAGATCCTCTCCCTCCCCTGCAGCCCCACAGTTTCCTCCACTGCTGCACGTCTGCAGCCCCTCCCCTCTGGGCAGCAGCTAAGGCCATGTCTGCGTTAGCAGAGACTGATGTACAAAGGGAGCAGATCTGAAGTAGTTGATGCGAAAGGTCCCATGTCCACAGAATATATGTTTTGGAGGGCTGGAACCATTAGTGAGCATGCTGAAGAACTAAGGGCAGATAAGTATTGTCCCAGAGGACTAGCAGGATGCAGACATCAGACCTATTTTGTATCAGGATGAAAAGGAGCCAGAAAATTTTAGACCAATCAGTCTAACCCCAATTACCAGAAATATTCAGGAATAAATTATCCAACAAGCAATCTATAAGGGCCCAGAGCATAATGAAGAGATTACAACTCACCTATCACGAGTCCTCAAAATAAAAACGAGCCAAAATAGAAGTGCAAGAGTAACTCATGTCAAATGAATTTAACTTCCTTCTTTGACAGGGTAACTTACCCAGTGGATGTGTGGAAGCACTGTCTTGGTATTTCACAGTAAGCAATCGAGGTATAGTATAGATAAGGTAAGTACACAATCATCTGAGAAGTTACCTCAAAAGAGATACTACCAGTGCTTTACTGTTAAACTGAAAGGAAACTTCAAGTGGAGATTTCGAAGTGCTGTTCTGGGCCAGGTGCTAAGCTAATGTTCTCATTCATGATTTGAACACTGGACAGAAAGAAGGTCTGAAAAGTCTTTGGAAAACAGGATCAGAATTAAAAGCTATCCTGCTAAAATGGAAAAAGGGTCTGGAAGCAACAAACTGAAACGCAGTAAAGGCAACTGCAAACAGAGGGAAGAAACCAAACACATAAGCACAAAACATAGAAAAAACAACCAGACTGTAGAACTTCAGAAAAGAACCAAGAAATTCTAGCAGATCACAAACATCTGTCAAGAGAAACTGCGGTTACCAAAATGATAATTCTCATTGTGGGATTGCTTAAGATTAAGTGTGTCATGTGTCAGACCAAAGAGGTAGCAATCCTGTCCTAGCCAGTACTGGTGACATGTCTTTAGGAGTTTGGTGCCTGAACTGGCTTAGAAATAAGCTGTCATTGAAGAGAGGAGAGCCACGGGACAGCAGCAAGAATGCATTGAAATGTGGAAAGCACCACCTAGGAGCATCTGGGACATTTTAGTCTATAAAAGAGAGGATTACATGTCTTCCAACATATAAACCATTGTTAAGAGACTAGTAAGATATTGTTCTCCAGGACTACTATGGATATGACAAGAAATAGGCTTAATCTGCAAGAAAGAAATTTTAAGTTGAATATCAGGGGAAGAAATATCTTAACAAGGGACAGTGAACTACTGAAGCTGGGGGACTATAGAATCTCTTATTTTTAGTGACCATGAAAAAATTAAACATATTTCAGGAGTGGCTTGACTACATTTTATTCTGCTGTAATGCAAATGGATGGACTACTAGCCCTCTGAGATCCTTTGCTGGCACACCTTTCCACGATAACCAGCAGACTTCAGCTTTTCATACTGCAATTCTTGAACTGTCAACTCTAGCACTGACCATATGCAGTGTTTTATCAGCTCAGGACCCAAAAATCCACCGTTGTATAGTTCTGTTCAGCAGAAGCAGGTGCTTACATGTATTGTGGGATTGTAGCTTTAGATTTGTGGGACTTGCTGCTATTTTGGAAGTGAAATCTTTTGGTATGTGCTGCACTCATTTTCATTATAAGAATGTAATTAGTCACAAAATGGGAAGTAAATTAAAAAGGATATGAAATTTTATGTCCTGACCTTGAAAATTAAACAACAAATATTTATACTAGACAATCTCACATGCAATGATTCCTTTCAGTTACACATTTATTTGTAAATTTTTAAAATATGCATTCAAACATTACTACTATTGCATTTAAATCAAATCTATGTGGTACTGTCAAGAAGCATCACAACTACAGCGATGACTCATCAGTAAATTAATAGTACCATTAAAGTCAAACTACAGATACTGGAGAATAGGCAGGAGTTTGGAGGTGTAAATAAAATAAGAATTTAAATTAAAGCCCCCGATTTTTTCCTCTATGAAAGAACAGAAAGCATAACATTATATCTCCGATTTTGCATTACAAATAATTTAATACAATTCAAGCAAAAACACCATATGACACTTAAAAGCAAAGCATAAGCAACAGAAAAAGCAAAACAGGACTATTAAAGAGAAGCCTGTGGGATTACGATGTTTTGGCATTCGGAAAATTAAGTGCAGAAGCAAGTTTTCGGTTTGATATGCAAGAATTTAGACTGACTCCTGTTATTAAGCACCCTCACGGAAGTCAGTGTGAATTTCGCCACTGGCTTTAACTGGAGCAGGAATAGGCATGTTATCAGCCATTACAGCAGGCTGTATTCTTCAGCTAACAATACACTTCCACATTTAAAGATAAAGGAAATCTGTTAAGTGACCTACCCAGAATGGATGGGACTTGAAACAAGGTTAACATTGTCCAAGGTGTCTGCAGCCCAGCTATAGTGTCTGAGAGAATCAGAATCAAACTCCCTTTGAAACGTCAGGTGCTTAAAAACATAATAAAAAAAGATAAATTGAAATTTAAAATTAACATGAAACATTTCTCTTAAATACAAGCTTGGTAATATAATTCTATTAAATTTAGATCTGGACCCTGTCCAGATAACAGTGCTGATATCCCAGGTGTTAAATTACTGGAAATCCCATAAGAGAAACATGGAATCCACAGACAAATTAATCTTACATATCTCCAAACTTTCTTTTTCCCCCTTTTCCCACTTCCTTCAGTTACAACTATGTCTCTCTCTAATCTTTACTTACATGTGCAACGTTAAAAAGACTGAAAAAAATATTACCATTTGTACTGCAATCATACACCGTATAGACAGGCAGTATAATATTCCCCCACAGAAAGTGCCATTGGATAGATCCTTATTCAAGCAGAACCTGTGAATAACTTCACTGAGAGTTTAATTGAAGCTGTGAATGCATGACCGAGCTCCCGGTGGGAGGAGGGTTTCGTTTGTCTTTATACGCGTACAACCAACATGAACACTGTTTTCTGGAGTGCCACTGTCCCTACTCATCTCTATAAAAATAGCTTTAACCCTGTGAAGCACGGGCACACTGGTGCTATAATTAACTGCCCCATCTGACAGGCATTGAGGCGTAATTTGTTTCTCGCTGCTGCCCAAGGACATGCGCATGCACACTCATGCGTCCAGTGCCCCACAACAAGGCCTCATACTATAAATCCTCTTATCTGTATAGCAAAGCCATTCTAGTAAAATATTCTTTTTCCTTTCTTTGTTTCTTTTTCCCTAGGAAATTAAACAAATGAAATCTTCAAATACTGTATGCCTATATTTCCAGGGTGATACGAAAGCTTCTAAACAATTTAAGAAGCACCGTCAGAAGTTACATCAATAAAACTAAGTCAAGAAGCTGTCATGCAACACACACAGACTATCTTCACCCAAGATGGTGTTAAAGATGTCAGTGTTTCCTCTAAGTAGGTTGTTTTCTGCTTACAGGCAAATACATCTAGAGAGAACGGTGTCTGTGAAAACTAAAATCTTATAGGCTGCTTTCAAATTAAATTCTGTGGGTTCAAGTGAAACCTGAGCCAAGAACACACTTCTACACAGGGAAGTTTTATTATTTCCACCTTTTTTTTTTATGTACTGGCATATAGAGGTAGTGCAAATGAATTATTTTGAATGGAAATATCAGCATTAGTAGTAAATCTAGCAAGGTCATAAACACACAAAAATACTTCTGTTGAGAAGCTTCCACAAGATAAGCAAGCAGATAGTGCTCTGTCGCTGGCCAGAACTGGCAACTCTCCCATCACCCTGGGGTGCCCAAAAAACTTCTCTCTTTAGACATTTCTTTTATTTCAGATGAGCATCCCAGGTTTCCTTCCAAAAACCACCGACATTATAATTTACTGCCAATCAATATAACATCTGCAGGGCGCAACTTTGCTCTATCGTCTGTCCAACACTGTGGCATGTGGCTTGATGCCTCCTTCTTTTGCTACCTTATCTCTTTTATTAGGATCTTTCATTAAACTTTTTGCTGTAAGATTCGTACTTTAGGCCTGATGGCTCAAGCACAGACGACAACAATAAAGGGCAAACTTGCATATGCTGAACAACAAAATACACCATCAGACATAAAAGATAAAATGAATGTCATTAAAACAATGGCAATTAAGCAATGGCAGTGGCTTTAATTAGCACCATTTTGGAAAATGTATCATAATTTAGTTTAATGAAGACAGTTTTCTAACTCTTTCCAATAGAACACTAGGGATTCTCCTACATTTCCCTGAAGAGCCCGCAGTTTAGGCAGGAAAGCCGTCGCTGTGGATTTCTGCTATTAAATACAAGTGATCTAACTTCGTAAGAGCTCATACCGAGTACGTCACTACTTTTGATATCAAACAGTGTAAGATCCAGACAGTTGGTCTCAGAAGTTGTAAACATTTAGATAAACAAAAATAAATTTATTCCTTTGCTCAGTGATTCACGTTATCATCAAAAAAAGGACAAAACAAAGAAACATAAGAAATGCGTTAAAAATAACAACACAATTTAGTGTTTGTCATTCAAATGCCGTAACGGTGTCACTGCACTGAGGTCCAGGCATGCACCAGGCCACATACATCAACAAATAAACACGGGATCGTATTTGCTATAAGAGAAGAAAAACGCTGAAGTTCTTTCAGCAGCATGATACAGAAAACTAAACGTAGGGCCACATAATTTCCAAGGAAATACCACACTCTAAAGTAATCTATGCTAGATAGAGGTGCTACTATGCTCACCAAGTTGCTGTAGGTTTGCTTACACACATACATAGGGTTCCTTGGTCTATTCCTTTGTCCTGAGATACAGTCTGTATATCATGTGACTATACTTTTTGACGCATTCCTTTCTGACAAAGTGCACTCCAACAAATCTTTTGGACATATTTACAGCCAGCAAAAGCACAAAGCCTGCAGCCAATAATTTTGGCAGAGAAACAGAGTAGGAAAAGCTAATAGCCGGACACATGCATCTTACACGCAGAACACATCTGTTGATCTCATTCTGTCAGTCTGTTGAGGTGCTGGATTTTCCAGGCAGGCAAAAGAAAATCTTCCTGTGTAAGTTGCAATATAAGATGTCCAGAAGATGGTATATCATCAGTGACATGAAATCACAGGAGTCATCCTGTGTTTGGTCAGGTCCCAGTGTTCCCTCCTGGACTGAGGGAGATTAAATATGCATTGCTAAAGGGTGTGGCATTATTAGATGCAAATGCATGTATAAAAATACTGATGGTTCTGCTGGCAAGGATCCTGCTGGTTGCGTAACTGAATATCCAGGCTGTGTAATATCAGAGTTCAGCAAACAGAAGAATTTATGCTTCCTCCCAGATGAATTTATCCAGACAGAAGAGATTCAGCAAGCTGCTATGTAACGGACAGGCTGATTCATCCTGCCTTTGGCTGATTAAATTCAGAGGCTGATGTAAATTAGCCCATGGAGAAAGTCGTTCAGATTTGGTCTGAGTTGCTGCATCCATGGTAACACACCAGGACACAGAAATTTCAACTTTGCTCCAGCCAGGTTATGAGGCACAGTATGGCCTGGACTCAAACTTCCCTGTTGAACAGGGTCAGCAATAAACCACCGAATGCAAACAATGGAGAATACCTCGACTTCTCAGGGAATTATTAGAAACTCTTCTCTAATACCCAATGTGTCATGCTGGCAGTCAGGTTCAGTAAAGACCAGTTTCAAATCTTCCTCATTTGACTCTGTTTAGACTCCCAAGTCTCCCAGTGATCTTGGGGAGGGGTGGCCATAGGATGTTCTATTTTAAGCTGATCAAGAGGTTGACAAATGCTCCTTACTCTTTTATATACTTATATTTGTAATAAAATTAATTCCCTTTACTCTGAGACATTGCTGCTGCCATGAACTCCAAACAGGTCCGAACTTTACAACAGAAGAGAAACAGAATATGCAGATAGGCAATGGGTCACTCCTTCAAAGTAGTATGGTACCCCAAAACAGCCTTAACTCTGATCCGTTTCCAGATGGACTTTTAGGATATTAGTTTTGACCCACAATGATCTTTGTTGTGTGAATTCCATTGTTGGAACACAAGGTGGTTTTTTTTCCCTGCTTTCTACTGCCATAGCAGAGATTATCTAGAAGCCCAGTAATGTACAGAGGGAGGAATGGGAAGAAGAGAGGCAGGGGTATTCTCCATCTCCCAAATGCACTCCTCCCACTTCAGCCAAAGAGCTGTAAAGCTTACCAATATAGTTTTGGGCTGGGCTGAAGAGCACGGGAATTCCAGGGGATGGATATGTTTTTGTCAGGACTTTGAGGTTTGCAGAAGTCATAGCAGAAAAGTTTAGCTGGGCGCCCTTTTTCATGAAGATAGTTTGTTGCTTTACTGTCATTTGTTTTTCAGGGGATCATGGTTTTACTAACCTCTCAAGACAGGACTGACATTTTTTTCCACTACCACCTTCACCATTCCTGATCCTCTCCTGGACTCGAGAAACTTGAAGTTTGTCTAGAGGATTAAGATTAGAATAACATTTACAACTAGACTGTCAGCCAGGCCTCCAGCCTGGCTTCATTTTACGTGACAAAGTTGGACCAGTGCTGAACTGCGATAATTGCACAATCATTGCTGGACAAAAACTTGAATCACAAAAAATGTGAAGACTATAAATGCAATGAAAGCAGCCTACACTACTGCTCAGCACCAGCACTAGAAGGTTTTCATATTTGTTGCCTTCTCAGCTCAAGAGCCAGCACTGCCAGAGATCCTCCAGAAAGCAGAGAGGTCCATGACCACTTGTAGAGAATACAAAGGTTGCACTGAAGTAGAACTCCTGTACATGATGTGGTGTCACTGCAACACCTCCATGTACACATAGTAACTCTTATTTTTCTAGTGGAATTTTGTCATACAAAACAGGTTAATGGTGCACACTTTGAACAATGTTCTTTAGGAGTTATTCAGCATAGTGCTAATTTTAAGTGTTGTTATTTGATCAAATGCACCCTAGCTGCTAAATCAATGCCATCTACTTTGATGTTAATCACAAAAATGGCCAGAATCATAAAACAACATAGTATGTTTTCAGACTGAAAAGCCTTCCTCTCCTCTGAAATTTCCATCATATCAAGAAGGCTTAGGAGTAGGAAGCGTCAGAGTAACTTTAGGCTCTCAGCCCTGAAATATCATTTCTTGTCCCCAGTGCCAGTAGTTGCAGAACTTCAAAACAAACAAAAGCAACAAAATTACTGCTATGCAATGTTCAGAAACTCTCCCTTGCTGGCTATTGCAAATCAAGATTATTGGAGGTTTACAGCATTTCACTTGAAAGTAACAACCTAATAATAAACATTCTGTTGCTAAAGAGAGAATACAATTTCTGCCATTGTCATAATGCTACCAAAACTGTGTGCAAAAGCTGTAGTAAAACTGCATAATTTATATTACACTGGAATTTACAGACTAATACAATCAAGGTTTAAAATGCTTGAGTCCTGCTCTGCGGACCCTTTTCCCCATGAAAACATCCCCTGTGCAGGAATACTTGCCGCTGCTGAGAGGTAGCTCTGTGAAAACAGCAGCACAAACCTCTGTTTCATTACAATCCACTTTATGCTCTTCCAGGACATAAACAACAGTTCCACTCCACAGTTCTTTAATTCCGAAGGAAAGATTTCTGTATGAATTTTTATTCAGCTTCCTAGCAGATCTCTGGCTTCTGTGTATCAAGAAACTCTGGAGTAATTCAGTTAGATTTGAAAATCTGAAGCAAGTCTACCAAACAAAACGCTGAGGAACTCACAAACAAAGCATACAGTACCCTATCATCTCTAGCATTAGCTTTTAGAAAGACTTTCCCACGCTATAATCAGGTCAAAAGATTCTGCTTTTGTTGTATTAGTCACTGCACAAATGTTTGGAAGATACATAAACTGGCTAGTGCATAATAGCTTAATCTTTACAAGGCCAAATTCTTCCCAAGGGTGGAAAAATAAGGATAGCAGTTGGAGTCCCCTCTATGTGGACAGAATGGGCAAATGCAATCCCCGAGCTATACAGTAGAAGCAAAGGTTGCTTAGTGTAAAACACATTGCTCCCGGCTTATCAAAGCACACACACGTAACATTAGGCTCACGGATGCTCCCACTGACTTCAACGGACAGCCTCATACTTGGAAACATAACTGGTCCCTTGAAGACTCTTTTGGTTTGGGACCCCATGACACTGTCTCTTGCAGGATCAAAACCACAACGTGGTAAACCCACGATTTCTCTCAACTTTTTCTTCTCCCTTTTCAACAGTTAAGAGAGTAGCGATAATCTCTGCAAGCACAGCTGAGTGCTGCAGACTGTCATCCCCTATAAATACAAAGCATGAATACCTGGTGGCAGAGAGGCAGCACATACCTGATCCTTTGCTGGTACCAGCAGTTCTTCAATCATCATGCTATCTCGGGCATAAGAACTTCTGTTCAGCGTGTAGGACCTATCCGAACTGAAGGAGCGGAGGCTGTTGTATTTACCATTTATCATAGAAAGTGCAGATGACAATGAGATGAACAAAAAATAAAAATTAAAAAATTAATACATGCAACTTCCAGGGATAGCATAAGATGGCAAAATATACATAATCTGTGAAATAAATACAAGGGAAAAAATGGAATAACAAGTATTTGCCTGTGGTTAAACATCCCCTTCCCTACAATATACATAAGCAAAATCACAACAGATGTTTCTTGATTTGGCAGTAACGCTGCGGCTTTAGAATAAATCCAGAAAAGTGTATTCAAGTATTTAGATGAACTTTGATAAATGTCTTCACACCCTAATCCTGAAAGGGGACCCATGAGGGCAGGTCCCGGGGGAGCTGTGGGTAGGTCACAGCACCTGCCCATATGGCTCAGATTGCTGAAGCAGGTTTAACTAAGAGCAACTTTTATGTGTTGTCATTCTCTTTGTGGCTGAACCACTTTTGACTTTGTTATAAACACCCTAGTTATTCTTTCAGTTAGAAAAAAGGATAATAATTTTGAAATGAAAGAAGAAAGAACAGAAATTTGCTTATTGATGATTAAATATAGATTCCAATGCTTTGGGGATTATTTTGTGCATGTTAGACTATTTAGAAATAACTATGATCACTCTGAATGTGTTGCAATTAGATCAACGTAGGAGTGTGTTACACCTAACCCTGGAAGATACATTATGGTATGTGCTAAAAACATGCTGCAGGCCTAGACATGCTTGCTACGTGACAAAAAATAAAGTAGTAAAAAACGTGAGTTAATAAAAAGCAACATCCAACAACATATTACACTTTTGAACTGGCAACACTTTTCAGACTCAAAACTCTACAACTTGTTTCATGCATTTTGTAGTTGTTAATCGAACTTTTCTAGACCCTTAGCACACATTCCTCCTTGTGCTGGAAGCCGAACTGGGATCTTAATTACACACTGTAGGCATATGTTAAGCAGACTTTTACATGATAAAGGGCATAAAGAAATCAAGTTATATTTGTTATAACAGAGAGATATTCTCTAAGGCTTAGCCCACCGCCCTACCCCCAAACAAAAGCATGTCACTTTCCAATGCTGAATAAAATGAAGATGAGCAATGGCAGCAGCAGAAAGATGAAACACGATGCCATGCCTTCTTACCTGACTTTTGGACTAAAGCAATTTACAGTGGAAAAGAAACAGGAGAAATAGAAAGCAAAGAATCAGACGGGAAAAGCAAGATGTTATGGCTGGATGGCTTATATATTTAATGTGTTTCTTTCTTAATGTTACACTCAGAATCAGTATTAAGATACATCCACAGAATACTTTTTGCGAAAAAAAAATACTTCACAGGAAAAACGCTGTATTTCTCTCCTCTGAGCATAACATGTGCAATGTAAAAAATGAGTTACGCAGCAACAAATAGTAATGGCACTGCTAAAATCAGAAGCATGGGAATATTAGATTTCTCTCAAAGAAAAGATAAAATGAGGTTGAACCCTCAGATCTACCTAACAGATCTTGACTGTGAAACTCTGCTCTCCCACTTGCACAGTGAGAATTTAGACATGTGCGGAAAGAGTACTGTAATGACTAAAAGATGTCCTGTAAATCAGTGCCCAGCTCTGTACACAAGGCGCACTCCCTCTCCACCAACACCGCAGTACTTCAGACCTGACCACATCTGATAGTGCTGTATAATGACCTTGCTCACGCCAACCTGTGTTTAAAAGCAGCATGTCAGTTTTGTTAATTAAGTTTACAAAGACGTAAGATTCTCCCTTCAGATCTGTTTTGTTAATTTTCTAGCTAATGGACTATTTAAACGCATTTTGGCATTCCTTGTGAATGTATTATTACATAAACACTTAGCAACTTACCTAAAAATTGTAAGTGAAGCAAAACATGGCTGGGCACTACTAAAGAACAAATTTGCACTGCATGCTTGCATTTCTAATGCGACCATAACAAACAAGACCGAAGGGTAGACATCTAAGCTTTACCTCATGGGAGTTGCCATTCACTGTTAGACAATGAACTCACTTTTTAAAACAGATCTTTAAACTACAGCATAGGAAAAAGTCCTCAGGGCTCCAGCTTATGAGGTTTAATTATTAGCTTCAGTACGATTCAACTGTCAGTAAATACATTGCAAATCCACAACTATGGAAGTAATCTCTGCTCATACAGCTTTAATTGTTTTGAGCAACGCACAGTGCAGGCTTTAGCAAGATTCAAAAATGAAACCTAAAACTTTGATCTAGAAACACCTAAGTTGAAATCAACATTAGTCAGATATTAAGTTTACAATATCTTATCAGGTTCACAGAAACTTTGACCTGTTTTCCGTAACACGTAATCTGAATCCGTTCCCTGTCAAACGAAACCCTACAACAAATTTAGGTTTTTTATTTTGAGGAGCATTTTTCTTTAATATTGGCTATCTCGGTTGGATTACTCACTAGCACCTTTAAAGAAATAAAAGCACCAAAACGGCAAAATGATTGTCATTCAGTTTTTCTGGCATTTACATTCTTCAGCTAAATTAGTCCATTAAGGAATACTCTAATGTGAGTATCAATCTGACCAGCGGTAGTGAAAAGAAACCTGTTTTTGCCAGCTGTTATAGGTCAGTTTCTAGATCAGTTGCAAACTGTTAGCAAAGAGGTGCCTTGGAGATGTTCAGAGCATGAGCAGATACCAGAAAAAGTGAATAGTTAGTTTTCTGTATCATTGCCATAAGAAGCCAACATGAATAAAGAATATGAAATAAAACTGCAATGAACATATGCTTTAAAGGCGCAGTATTATCGTAACATGGAAGTCCACCCCCTCTACTTTGTTTTGAAATAGACTCCAGCTTTGTGTGAAAGAGTGAGCTTGGTTTCTAAAAACTTCTAACTGTGGTGACAGGCAAACACGAGAAACGGCAAATACAATACCTGGCCGAGCGGGCTCCCAGGCTAAAGCCCATGTATCCTTCAGCAGGCAAAGAATCATCTCCCAACTCTTTCAGATCCTGGGGTCCAAGGTATTTGTCCGTATCACCTGTCATTGCATCCTCACCTGCCAGTACAAAAGCCAGGCTGAAATCAGAAGCTACATGTACTGTAAATGTTTGTGTGCTTAGTAAGTCATAACGCCCTTCTCTGCTCACCAACAAGGAATCACTCCCGTCACCCCCACTTTCCCTAAGGCTCTTTCCATGTAGTATGTCAATTATCCACCCGCTGAACGGGCCTGAGAAAATAATTTTATTGGGGGCAAACGTAAGAAGCAAAACTCCGCCTTGACATAAATCCAATAAAGTTATATGAGGGATGACTTTTGCCCAATCGTTTAAGCAAGCTAAAGGCTTCTTCTCTACTTTGCGCCATTGCACTGACTTTTGCTTTCCTTATCAAAAAGCCCAAGCTGACAAACTAAAGGTAGGTTATTCTGTATGCAAAAAAAAAAAAACAACTTGGCTGTGAGAGACAGCCTGGTTGCCCACCAGTACTGAAAAGTGCAGGCAAGCTTGAATGGACGCTGAGTAAAAGAAGAGGCCCGCCTTCCACCTTAGGTATTTCTCAGTAACTTGTGCAAGTTAGAATGTAAAAGTGGAAATTTTTTTTTTTTTTTTTTTTTTTTTTTTAAATTAACTGCTTCACGCTCCCAGCCTGATTTTCCGAAGGTTGCTGCCGCCGCAGAGCCGGCGGGGGCGAGGGCCGGGCTCCGGCGCAGCCCGGCGGGAGCAGGACAAAGCCTGGCCCCCGCCAGCGCCCGGCAGCCGCGGCCCGCCCAGGCGACGGGGCCAGCCCGCCCGGTACGCGGGCACCGACGGAGAAGTGGGTGATTAGTTGTTTTAGAAACAATGAAAGGAAGGAAAGTTAAGTCTTCGGAGAGGAGGGCGGATGCCGCAAAGGGTTAACGGAGCAGCTCACTCTCGCTAGCAGCATTTGCATACCATTACATCATGCAAACCTACATTCCTGCATTGACAGAGCAAGTCCAAAATATGCCTTTTGCGGCTGTAGGATTCCCCCCACCCCCCCCGCCCCGTTCCCTCAACAACAGGGAGCAGAGCGCTCCCCGTAAGCTCGTTACTTGCCTGCATTCACGCTCTCCTCCTTTGTTGTGAACGCGTTTTAGGTGTGTAAAAGTTGCACAACAGAGAAGTTGAACAGCGTGTTCGGGAAGGTGAGTGACTCCGCAACCCCAGCTGTACGGTTCCCACTTTCATTCAAGGAGTTTAGACTAGTTTCCATTCACTTAACTCAGGAAGCCACAGGCGAGCTCTGGTTTTAAACTAACAATCAATTCTAAAAATACCCCTTCAGCTACTGCTTTGCAAACGGCAAACAAACAGACCAACTTTCTCCTCCAGCCCAGCAACAACCAGTATTTTAAGTAACAGTTTGAAAGCTAAAATGTTCGTAATATACCAGAAAACATTCAAAAAAACAGAAACAGAAACATTATATATTAAGTTAAACTTTAAAAAGTCTTACTGTTTTGGAAAGCCATTTTCACCAGTCTGGTCTATAAGAATTTTTTCCCTGATGTTTCCAAGAATTCCTATTAGTCCTATTAGTCCTTAAGCAGTGATTTAGAGTTAATCTCCAAACCAGCACAAGCAAACTAATCCCTGTGGGTCATATTCGCTTTCCACACAACAACTGAGATCTTCTTAACATCTCGATCTCTTCGTATGTATTTTAAGACATGTGCATCTTTGTCCTCTCAACTCAGATCAAAGTTCTTTGGAAATAGGAAACAAAACGAAAAATAATGACTACAGGGTAAAAAAAAAAAAAAATCCCCTTTTAATCACTCCGCAGACATCCCTTTAAAGCTTCTGCTGATTGGATTACAGCCTCCCTTGGCAAGCCTCTTGAATGGTGACATACACGCAGGCACTCCAGTTATTTGTGTGTAAATAGGGGTGCTGCGAGGGTGTAGTTTTTCTGTAACTTGATACCGAGGCCGAGCCGGGAGCGCGGGGCTGCCGGGCTGCGGGGAAGGGCGCTGCGCTCCGCTCCGCCCGCCCTCGCCGGGGCCGGGGCCGGGGCCTCCCCCCGCCCGCCCCCGCTGCCCGCCGCCATCCCCGCGGCCGCAGGCGCCGGTTGAGCCCCAGCTGCTGCCTGGGTGCCGACGGCGGGGTCTGGGTGCTGCCCCCGCTCCCTTCCCCGCCCTCCAGCGTGGGGTGCTTGTGTCCAGAGAGAAAATGCAGGAGGTTGAGAAAAATGGCCTGCAGCTTGGGGGGCGGTGAGGTGGCCCAGAGAGGGTGAGAGAGATGCGCAACTTGAAGCAACTAACAACTGGGCCAGTAACATTTGGAAACTTCTGCCCTTACAACTCCTGAAGACAAGCGCTGCGCCACTGTAAGGAACAGGCGAGGCATTTTCTTCAGGAGCATCATTTGTCAAAGGCAAGGTGGAGAATGATAAAAAGCTACTCCAGTTGAGCTGCAAAATACATTAGATGTTATCCTGCTCTGCAGCTAATCCAGCCAGAGCAGGATCTCTCTGATGAAATGCTCTCATCAAAGGGAAAGCTGCATCTAGGAGTGGTGATTTCAAAGAATTCCAGACATTGTTTTGTGATCGTGGGAGGCTGGAGCAAAACGGGTGGTGCGCATTTCAGCAATCCCGCTCTGCTTAATTAGGTGCCACAGCCTAATCCTCTGCCTTTCAGGTAAGGAGCAGAGCACAGTGTTTGCTCACAGCACACTGTATTCCTGCGGAAAGAGGTCCCGTGGAAAAGTGAAGACAAAATTCATCTCTGAACACAAATGGTAGAGAAATATCCAAAGTAGTGAGGCACCGATGAAAAAACACCAAAGAAAGAGAATACTGCATTGCCTTGCTGTGATTGCCATCCTTCCCTTTGTAATATGTTACGTGTTGAAGAAAGATGATGTGCCTGTTAACAGTGGGCAAACATAGCTATCACAAGTATAGGAAACTGTTCAAAATCCAGGGAAGAAGAGCGGCAGTAGGTCAAAGCAAAGGCCCATCAGTTCTAGTATACCCTGCCTCTGACAGCAGCCACACTTCACGGAAGAATATAAGAACATGAAACAGTGGAAGTCCTCCAGGACATTTTTCTAGCTGACAGTGATTTGAGCACACATTTTCTAAAGCCACAAGAGGTTTGTATAGTCATGAACAGGGTTGGTTTTTTTTTTTCCTTTTGAAATTCTTGCAGTTACACTTTGAAGTCACGTAAATTTTTTCCATTCCCCACACCAAGGATGTGTGCTAAGGAATCACACAATTCAACTACCTGTTGCAGGAAGAGCAGCCCTTTTAATTTAAGCTGAATCTGCCTCTTGCTGGTGTCACTGACGTCCCCTATTCTTGGACTTCTGGAGAGGCAGCGAGCATTACTGCTCACTTTGCCACCCACTGTTTTTATACATTTTAGCCTATCCCTCATTTAGCTTTTTTTTCTGGTGTGGACAGTCCTACTCTATTTACTCTTTTCTCCCGAGAAGTTTTTCCATACCTCTCATCACCTTTTCCCATGTTTTCCCCATTTTTCTGGTCCCTCAGCGTGTCTACTACAGCTGGGAATTGCAAGAGCACAGGGTAGGTGCTCTTTTTAAAGGCCAGTGGGAAATACAGGTTCTCTGGCAGCAGGAGAGAAAGCATCATGTGGCTTGGGAAAAGTCCCAAACAAAATTTAATCATGGCCTGGGATCCAAGTGGGCATTTGTTATTGGCTTTGCTAAAGATCCCTGAAGCTTTTGCCACTCCCTCCTCACAGCCTGTCCAGAGCTGGCTGATGGCAGAAGAGGTACAGCCACAGGGAAGAGCAGGATGCTTCTAGTTGTAGCCAAAGTTTTGGTTTCACACAAGTATGGAGAAAAGCCAATACCAAACCGCTGAAACTTTTATGAATCTGTAAAATTTTATGGAGATGAAGAAACTCAGAAAACTCTGAGCATAAAAATATAATAAATCAACGCCTCCTAAAATGATCAATAACAGACTTTCACGCAAGGGGATGCCCTGACCTGTCTTAAAGGCACATAAACCGCTGTACCTCAGCACCTACTCAGGGATCAGGCAGCGTGCGTTCACTAGGACATCTGTCTAATCTGCCAGGGATTGATTAGCATGTTACTTACTCCTACTGAGAGGAATCTCCCTTAAATGGGTTTAAAACAGTGTCCTTATTTACACCCAAAAGTTTGTTATCTACTGAAGACCAAATAAAAAAAATTAAAAGCTCGACAATAAATGTTTCTTGACAATGACTGTCTAAATGCTCAACACCTGAACTATTTTTTGGTTTGGATTATTTTCCCTTTGCTGCTCACATAGTCTCACCCTTCTTTCTATCAACTTCCATTGCTTGTTGTCCCTTTGCCTCTGGGACAGCAGTGGTGGCTTGGGGGGGGGGGGGGGGGGCGCTGTTGTGAGAGAGCTCATTGCTGGGTTGTGGCAGTCACAGCATGGCTTCAGCTTCCTCCACCAGATTAACACTCTTGCACCCACCCGGAGGGATGCTCCAAGGCCGAGCATGCGAGGGGGTTCCCTCCGGGTCTCCCGCAGATGGCTGGGGTTGTGCTTTAGCATGGCCCATTCCTGGCTCCCCACCAGCCCTGTGGCCACAGGGCGCACCGCCGGGGCTCCCAGCAGCTGTGCAGGGTGTGGGCTGAGAGCTCACATCTGGAGACAGTAAGAGGAAAGACCCAGTTCTGGCAGTCTCAGGTTTCACATTTATAAGATTTGCAATCTCTTCAAAAATAAGAGCAGAGCACATGTTCAGTGCGCATCGGAATTGCTCTATATTCTGCTACAAACTTCCTGCTATATACAAAGATGAGCCTTCATCGTTTTCCCACAAAATCATGTTCACATCTTTCAAAACAACACCATTTCTTTATTGCGGTGTAGCAGTTTCCCAACATGTAACCTCAGTTGGGCAGAATTGCCAGAGTAGTCTAGGAAAAGGAAGAAAAGGTCTCCTCTCTCAACCAGTCTGACTCCAAACCAAACTGTCCTCAGCAGGGAAGAGAAATTACACCATTTCCATGTAAATACTTATTTAGCGGGCACAGCAAGACATAAATGCAAGGAAACAGTTTCCTGACATTTGTCTCTGAGCTCTGAGACTCTACTTTCCAAACCTTCAATTTCTCTTATGAGAGAAACGTTGAGGATTGTGGCATATTGAGAAATCATTAAACAAGTTTCTCTCACTGAAGTTTTGGCTGATGACATGAATGTTAGCCAAGTGAGAGAGAGCTTGGATTTGGGCTGTAAATTTGTGCCCTTCTCTCACTTGGAAATTGGCTCCCTGGCTATGAGATTTGTCAGAGTACATTACCATCTTGAACATATTTATTTCTACTGCCCTAAGTGGATGCATTGTATGTAAATACCCTATCGACACTGAGGAGTTGTGGGGATGGGCACCGGCATATTGTCTTTACAGATGTGCAAGTCAGGAAAGAGATACAGCGGTTATTACCTCAAAGCCTGTAATTCATTGCATGCCTTGCACGCTGGAATGCTTCAGCATAGATTAATAAAATACCTATTATTTGATTTGAGAGCTCCCTTTCAGTGTTAGGTTTGAAAATGACCCTGTTATATATAAACCAGTCTCTTAGCTCCCGTAGTAACAACATGGGTGCAGAATAGTCTCTAGGCAAGGAATCAATCACATTACCTGCATTCTTAATTTCTGGTTTGTTGGTTTCTTTTTTGGTTTGTTTTTTTGTTGTTGTTGTTGTTAAACTGAGAGTTAGTGACTATAAAAACCTTCCACAGATCTCACATCCCTGCAGGCTTTGCATGTGGCCATAACAAATGATCCCATATATTAAAAGACACATTTTACATCTTTGGTTCTAATATCCAGATTCCATATAGGAGTGTTTCTCATCTGTACCTCACCACATGCTGTGCAGTGGCATACAGAAATAGTTACTGCTCTATTAACCAACACTGTTATGCATCAGTGTTCCAGTCAGTTAAAACAATACAGTATTTTGAGCAGTACAATAGCCTAAGAGAGTTATTTGTAAAACACAGGTGTAGGGTAAGAACACTATCCTTTTGGAACTGCAGCAATGGGAACACAATGACAAACTGAAAACAAACCAAAAGCCTCAATGCATGAATTAAACAAGAGCTGCACACAATGAACTTAGCTAAATAGCTCTTATACCTTACTGCTTAAATACTGTAAAAATTAAAAGTAAATATTTCACTAGGGAGGAAGACAGAGAGATTAACTAAAGAAGCACAAGAAAATTGAACCCAGTCACTTGTTTTCCTACTAGAGAAGAAAAAACTGCAGCTCTCATGCAAGTGGATGGGGACACACAAAAAAGCCTTCAGGACACTGTCATCCTCTTCATCAACTCAAAACCTTCCCGTTTCTGAATGTCACCTGGGAACCTAATCCCACCGTGGCCTCTGGAAACCTGCAGTTCCTGGTGAAACTCGCACGGACTCCTGCACATCCAAACCAGGAGAGGTCTGACCTAACAGGGGATGCTGGTATAGGGGAGGGAAGCAGTTGCCAAAGGGGTTTTAAATACTTGGGGGCCACTGAAGCCACGTCAAGCCTGCCCAGCACCGAGGAGTGAGCTGGCATGGGCAGGCTGCTAGCGCAAATAGCTCAGGAGACTTCTTAGAGGCACTGAAAACAGAGGGCTTTATGGCCACTCTCACAGATTTCACATCACTTTGCAGGGTGATACAGATGAAACCTCAGCTGCAAAGTACTTCCTTAATAGTAACAAACACCAACATGTTGAGTCCAATGCAGCATCCTCTTTATTCAGGACAAAAGTAGTCTGATGTGGTTTTACTGAATATCATGACTGAACTATTATATATAAAAAAACCAACCAAACAAAAAAAACAACCAAAAAAACCCACCCTGAAAATACTTCTTTCCAGGCTAAGAGTCCACTATCAATGTAAATCAACAATTTCAGAGCTTAATCCACATCAGAATTTAAAAAAAAACAAACAAAACAAAAAAATTCATTTCTTCTGCTGTTCACTTTCACTATCAGTTATTTCTTCCAAAGTGTTTTGATATTTGACCCTTTTGTCCGAGATTTAATTTTTCAGTTACAATAATGAGACAATTCTCCACTTTACAGAAGCAGCAGCAAAAGGACTATTCCAGGAAACTGGAGGTAATTTGATTAAAAAATAGGGAGTAAGAGATTCAGAAAAAATTAGAGGATTATCAGCAATAGCTCAAAGAATTTTTGAAAGCGTTCTTAATTGTAAAGCAGAAATTACTGTTAGTGGGATAATAAGAAAATTATCTGAAAGGATTAATTTTCAGACAGACGAAATAGAAGGCAGAGGCTTAAGTTAAATATCACTGCAGTACAAAAATGCACAAATACCTTCTTCAACATCTGACAAATATTCAGCATCACTGAGTATTTCAGGGGCATTGGCTTTACGAACTGCATGATTTAAATAAACAAAATAATTAAATAAAAGCATAGACTATCAATGTATCAACAAAACAATCAATGTAAGACAATGTGCAAAGACAATATCCAACTAATACTGTTTGCTTGTTGCCTTTTTTTTAAACAAACATTTCTTACAACAACAAAAGACTGAAAAATAAGTGAGAGGGGTTTTTTATTTTTTAATACCTTCATCATCAGACATATCAAGAACTTCATTCATGGTTTCGGGTACATTCATTTTGTGCTTTTCTGTAACAGTCTGTGAAAGAAAAAAAAAATCCTTTCAGAGTGCAGGCATCATTTTCCTTAAAATTATAGTTATTTTAAAAATTAAATGCAAGGTAGGACATATTTTTATCTGCAGTTAGCAAAACAAGATTTAGTTTTCTTAGCTTCTTATTCACTTTCCTTTTTATAGATGCATTGAACTATACATTAAAAAAGGCTACATGAAATAATACAGAAATAGGCAATATTATATCTGTGTTTTAAAGTGTACTCAAATTTTCACAGCAGAAGAAGGATGAGCTGAAAGCCTAGAAGATGATGATATCAAAAGAAGAAACAAGTACACTGAAAAGAGTTTCATGTCAAGGGTTTTAATAAGAACTCTCTACACAGTCTAAATTTTGAGCAGGAATATACCATCTCTATTTAAACTAAACTTTCTGAGGGAAGTATTTCTCCTTTGTCGTTAGAAAAATCATAGAATCATAGAATCGTTTAGGTTGGAAAAGACCCTTAAGATCACCAAGTCCAACCATTAACCTATCACTGCCAAGCCCACCACTAAATCATGTCCCTAAGCACTACGTCTACCCGTCTTTTAAATACCTCCAGGGATGGGGACTCAACCACTTCCCTGGGCAGCCTGGTCCAATGCCCAACTATCCTTTCGGTGAAGAATTTGGGAGCAGGCTTAATCTACGTGAATTTTTCAGAGGCGCCTCAGCATGAATTGTGTGTTTTTCCCACAAATGAGAACAATTGTAACCACATGCAGGCTAAAAGATACCCCTTAAGGAATTCATGCATGAAAGACACTCAGAAGTGGTTGGTTGATTTTCATCCTGATGTTTATATTGATTCAGACTCAAAGACCAATATAAAAAAAAAAAAATCAGAAGCAGAAAAAAAAAATGTTATGAATGCCTGAAATCTGTTCCTAGAATACCTGTGTATCCCACGAATGACACACATATGCACATTTTACTCTCCAGCTGCGGTACAGCACAACAAGCACTGGTAAAGTTTTAGGTCACACAGGAGACCCTGCAGAGTTACCATTCAAGGAGTGCAGTGGAATTAAAAACAAACAAACAAAAAAAAAACCAAAAAGCAAACCCCACACCAAAACCCACTCCCATCTTTATGGGGTTTTTATATTATATTATGTTTAACTGCCATTACTTCTCATCCTTCATATACAAATAAGAAATCATTAACAAGTTCAGGAGGACAAAATAGCTTTTCCATTTTCATTTATTTTAAAATATTTCAATTTTTGTCTGGCCTCATGAATAGTCATTTGGCAGTTCATGTTTCTTGGCCTACTGCCATCACCTGATATATGCAGAAGAGCTCCTGCATGCTCAAACATCACAAAACTTATAAAAAGCCTCACACTTCTTTCATTTTGTGGGAATTAATTGCAAAGCTTTTAAACACATTGCTGTTAAACTAGCAAAATCAAAGGACTTTTCTTTTCAGGCACTACTGGATTTTTTTATTGGTGTTTGAGCAAAATTGTAGTAAAATTAGCTATGTTCATCCCTGGTTTCATTAAATTTACCTTTGGGAGTTGTTTAGCCACAAGCCTCAAAAAATACGTCTCAGCAGTCAAACTGAGTTTTTAAGACCCTCAGTTGTAAATCACATTTCATGTCTAGACTTCCAAAGTCTGACAATTACACACTTGTGACTGATAAGCAGCATATTCTGATTTTAACGGAAATTATTTCTGGGTTTATCTTGAAAGTAGGTATTTGGGGTAGTATGGGCCTTTCAGCATCTAACATTTCTTCTAGCACAATTCATAGTCTGACCCACCATGTCTCTACTCTTCTTCATCTACGGAACATAAATGATCAGTTGTCTTACGCAGCACAAACTCCCCCAGCTTCTTGGTTCTACAAGCTAAGAATGACCTTGTGATATTGGGATTTCTTAGCATAAAAAAGTGGGTTTACTTTTCCAGCAGCTACCTAGTTGTATACTATGCAATCATTCAAGTTCATGCTACCCCGTATAATCTTCTCCATCAAATTTTTCAGGTTGTGGAAAACTATTTTGGAATCTTTCTAGAGAGAAATGTGTTCCTGAGAAAACCTAGAGAGAAGCTGTAAGAAAAAATTGTTATTATTTTCTGTCATATTCCTTTATATTATATTGTTCTGAAATTTGTCTTCTGTGTGGTGGATTTTCTGTAAGCAACTGAATTAAAGACCACAGGCAGGAAAGTCACAGGAAAAAAAGGTACACACAGTAGCAGAGCTAAAATCTGCCTGTCACCCCAAATGCTCATTGTATTGCAACCACCTGCTTGCACTGATAAACCACACGAATGGGTGATGACAAAACATAGAACACACAGTAACTGCTTTCCATCTCTGATACGCCTAAAAATACATACATGCACATACCTCTCTTTTTCTTTTTAATCAGAAAAAAAAGTTGCAGAAAGGAAAAAGCAAATTTGGCGCCAATGCTCTGAATTTATGTTCTTAAGACCCAATTTCGGCTTTACTACTATGGTGGTGCATGGTGGCTCCTCACCTCACAAAACTGTTTTCTTCATAGAGCAATTTGGCAAAACCTTAATGAACAAAAGATCTTTCTGAGAAATGTTTTGGGTTCTGTGAATCACCATTTTTCTGATAGCAGGTAATATTTGACCATTGCTAGTCCCTTTAATCTCTTCTGGCTAACGCTGCAATAAGCCTTCCTGAGAGGCAAGACAGACAAGCTGGACTTCATGTATATGTCAATGAATGGATAGCTGGGGTTGCAGGAGCTGACTATGGCTGCTTGCAGAAGACCGCCTTTCACCGTCTTTCAGAAGATGCCAGAAACTACACAATGAGGTGCTTTTAAGTCAATTCCAACCACTTTTTAGACTGGAATAGGTTCTCTTAGGCCAAATACAAGCCATTATACATCAGTCCCTTGGCAAACCCTCTCAAAAGGCAGAAGCAGCTTCTATTTATACAAGTCTGTAGCAATGTCTTTTCAACTACAAACCAGCCTGTATTCATGTGGTTTGTGCCCTAAACAACAAGATATGCAGAAAAATATGGCAACTATGACTAGTCATTTGCACTGTCCATTTTCTGCTTGGTTGGTACTCTTTCTGCATACATCCTAATAACATCTACTACCTTAAAAATACATTGCTCATATTTGACTTAATATCTACTTCATACTGCTAAAAGGAAATAGGTGGAAATTAAACTGGAATCTCCGTAGACATGTAATTAAACAAAGCTGAATACACTGGCTTAGGAAAAATTCTTCCATTCACTACTGAACTAAGCTGTACTTACAATTGTAGTCATGGTCTCTTCTGTCACCACCTTCAGTGTGTCAACGACTGAAATGTAGCCAAGTCGCTTAGCAATGGCGAGGGCAGTGTTTCCATTCTAGCAATTGAAACATTTATAACAAAAGTTGAATGTTAGCAAGGCTAAGTGTAGAAACTGCTAATTAACTGTAGAAAAATGTACAATAAAGGTCAAATAAATGTTTGCACGTTGTTGACCGAAATAAATATATTTTAGGTAGTAGGATATATAACTAAGTTTTTAACTCCTTATAGAAGTGGGATGAAAATGAAAAGATTTTCAGATGTTTGCGGTTCTAGTTTTGGAAGAGGTGATGGCATGGAGGACGTGGGGGTGATGGGAGTAGGCTTCCTCTGCTCTTTTCCTCTCCCACCACACACATTTTTTCCACATTCCCCTTGCTCAAATGCTTTACGCGGGATGGGACAACAGAGCCAGAGGGGAAAGTGGCGGCCTCGCCGTGGACCCCCTGCACTTACCACAGTGAGCTCGTTGGGCGCCGCGCCGTGCTGGAGCAGGACGTTGATGATGTGGGTGTGCCCCTGCTGCGCAGCCTGATGCAGCGGCGTGTACCCGTTCTGCAGGCACAGAGAAAGGGAAAGGCTGCAGTGGGCACAGCGCACAAGCCGCCTCCACAGAACGAGTGCGGCAGAGGCGGAAAACTCACCTTCGTTTTGGCATTAACTTTTGCAGAATGTTGCAGAAGGAAGTTAACAATTTTTATGTTTCCGTAGTGGCAGCCAACATGTAAAGGAGTATATCCCATCTAGAATGAACACAAGCAATTAGTAAATGTGAATATCCCACATGTCCCCTAACAAAAAAAAACAGACATGAAACAGCAAAAATCCTGTTAAGCTTTATTTCTTTGGCCTATGTGAAAAATCCTCCAACCCTGGAAAAACCCCACACTTCTCATGAATGTCAGTTCAAGTTCCGTTGTATGTGAACCTCTCCAAATGCCTTGTATTTCTGTAATCTTCAACACATGCAATGTTGATTAAAGATTTGCCTTCCTCGCCAATGGTCAGACTATCAAGTCTCTAGGGCAGAGCCCACCTTTTTAAATAAATGCGTGTATAATGCCTTGCACAGTGCGGTTCACATGTTTGGTGCTCCTATAGTGTGATAATAAACAAGTAAGTAAATAAGTAAGTAACAACAACTTTCTAAAAACCAGGCGTGCTGAGGGCTGCCTCAGCTATGGTGCAACTTGCAGTCTATCCATTCTGACTGAAATACCCGGAAGGTAAATCTAAACCAATGCAACTGATTTGCCAGCTCTGCCAGAACCTTATAGTCCTACAGAAACTGGAACACCAGCTGGTGAATTGAGACTTTAAGACAGAAAAGTCTGATTTTTCATGTATCTGGCCTTGCGTTATGCAAACTGGAAGAAAATGCTTTTTCTTGGCAACTTCAAAGATGAGAAAGTTGAATGTATCCTTTTTGTTCCCGTTACTTATTTTTCATTACTAGTGGACAGACTAAAAATGCTTGTCAACATTGCAACTCTCCCACCAAATGCTCTAAAGGCAACTAAATGGCTTTTTGTAGTAAAGTATACACATTTTGGAAATTTTTCTAAAACCAGTTAGTACAAGAAGAACATCATTTTAAAACCTGACAAGATTTTTAAAAACTACTCCTGTTTTTTAAAAACTACTCCTGCTAGCAAAGCAGAAGTCACTAGGCTGACTCTGAACTCGTTCACTTTAAAACCCCACATATTTAAAATAAGTCAAACAGCATGTTGAAACTTGTTCATTGTAATAAACACTTTAATCAACAGTTAACATTTAACACACAATGCAACAAAACAAAGAGGACCAAAGCTTGCTCTTGCTGCTCTTTTTCTAATCTCTTACTACATGAGAACACTGTTAGCAGTTTTGAAAAAGTTGGACTTACTTGAGATGCTTAACGTATTAGAAATGATTAGATTATCTTTCTTGAAGTAATTATCTTTTCCTGCCTTATCTTCCCTGCAAGACAACACTATCTCTTCTTCCTTAACAAATACAATCAATCTAGAGCTGCGCAAAGGACAGTTTGGTAGATGGCTACCTCTAAACAGGACACTTGCTATTTTTCTCCATGGCATGGAGAGAGGCCACTTTTCCCCAAACCTCCCCCCCACTCACACTAATAGCTTGATGGCTTTCCAGCAGATGCTTTGCTTGGCTCACGGAGATGGATTAATGGGCTTCCCCCTCTCTTGAGGTGAGTCATTAGGATTCCTTTCTCCTTTAAAGGTCAGGTTTCATGGGCCCAGTTGACAGGCTCTGAGATGCCAGAAGGGTCATATTAGCCAGTATTCACATGGGGCTTTGCCATTTTGCAAGCAGGATGAAACTACACTGCCAGTGTGATATGTCCTTTTGCTACTCTGTGAGACTTCCAATGCAGTATTGGCCCCATGCTCCATTACCAGTTTTTGTGGAAAAATCAATTGCTAGGCTATAAAAATCATAACTGATATGAGGAACATATATACACTAAACATATGGTAAAATACACTGCAAATGTGCACTGCTGTTAATCTACAAGAATTCTGCTTTCACAAAAAGAGTAAGAGGTGAGGCTGTCTGAGATCATTAATTCCAGTGGCAGAAATGTCAGTTATAATATATATGGGGAAACATGGCCATGGTGCACATCTTGGCTGCTGGTAGAGTCCAAAACAGCCACTCGGCCAGAAGGAAAATACACTACTTGGGATTGAATGATCCGGAACTAGATCCAAAAGCCAAACTTGTGGGTAAAAACACTGAAAGATGGGCTGATCTTATATTGACCAGGCTCCTGCTGCTCTCACCAGTGTTTAAAGGTGAAAAAGTGCCTTTGCTTTCCTGCTCTGAGAAGAAAAGCCTGGTGCCTAAGAGGTAGAGGCACACAGGGAGTTAAAAGCTGCAGCCTGTCATCCTTCATTTGTACATCCATGTCAGTGAGGTGTGGCCAGGTTAGACGACTTGGTCAAAAGCACTGAGCAGGCAAGTCCAAGGTCAGCCTGGGGTTCAGGAGGCAGGACTACACCACATGTTTAAACCATGAGATCAAAGCTGCTCAGAAGAAAGAAAGAGAAAACCTCAAATGGGAACTATTTCCACTAGAGGGAAGTTTCAAGTCTGCATGGGTTTAGACACACCATTTTCTTCACATCATTTTGCCTCTGATACTACTTCACATAACGTTACCTAATTTCAGTTGTATTAACACATGCTAGGAGATGGTAGCTGTGCCAGTTACTTTAAATTAGGGTGTGTATTTTTTTGTCAGTTAATTATATACCCTTTGCCATCTAAAGAAACTACTATCTTTGACAACCAGGACAAGTTAATCATTGCAAGAAACAGCGCTGGATCCAAATTCCGTTGGCATCAGCAGAATGAAACTTTCCGTTGACTTATATGAACATTGGATCAGATGCCAAATGACTACAAGGAACTTTTCCCACAGAACAGGTGCGCACAGTGGTAAGAGCCTAAGCACTAGCTAAAATGTAGTCATCATGAACTGAACTTTGTGACCTCATCTTACAGTTACTGTTAGTTTAGGGTTGGCCTAATAGCTTCCTAGCAGTGCCCGGGGTCTGAATATGATAGGGCTCCCTAAGCTGGCCAGAGTCTTGAGTCTTCAGCAGAATGCTGAGCGTACTCACAGCCATGTGCCTCAAATGCAACTTCTGCAGCCCCTACTCCCACATGTCCAAAGATAAACTCAGATTAAAACATGGCCAAACTATCAAAACATCAGTTAAAAAAAAAGCTGTGAAACCTCCTCATACAAGAACTTAATCCCCTTCCCCCCCCTTCAAAATACAGGCCTCTTAACATGACCTGCAAGGTCAACAAAAATCAGACATGATAAAACCAACCGGGGAGATGAAATCCAGAGTCAAGGGCCACCTGCTGGGAACCCCCTGCTAATAACCATAAAACATTAAAATCTGGAGAGTATCAGAGAGCCAAGACCAGCTGATCTCAACTTTCCCTTTCAAGTGATCTGTAAAGGCTTCTCTCTCCAGCATGTCACAATGAATATTGAAGAAGGAGCTATCAACCCCCCTGATATTTACTGCAGTACAACGTCAGTTTCCTTCTGCAAATGGTATATACAAAGATTTACATGTGGTACCTTCATAAATGGCTAGAGGAGTAATTATTGATGCTCTTTGTCATTCCTGGCCAGCCTGCTGTTTAAATCAGAGACTAAGTGAAAACTTTTCCTCTTTCCCCTCCAAATGCATGGTAGAAATCATGACATTTCCATGGTGACATGGTCAGTATTCTCCCTGCTACAGCTCTTGGTGTCCCAGAGCAGAAGCTGTAAGGAAGCTCCCTCTGAAGCTCTCGGTGCTGCTGGCTTGGTCAGGTATGGCAGCTGGAGGCGCCTGCACTGAAAGGCAGCTTCTCTGCTACAGGCATCACACATGCCCTCGGTAGCGATACGGGCACCTGCTAGCCTGGTGACAAAATATCAGTTTCCTGTCTGAACTCACTGGAGGGACCTGGGAGCTTTCTTTTAAGTTTGCCATACCCTGTGGTCATCTCGCATCATGTTGTGTTTGACGAGGCAGTGCCTAATGCAGCACAGTCACTGATAGCAGAGTGACAGAGATCTGACACAGTGGGTCACATCTCACAGGGCTCGTTAGACCTCATCAGCCACCAGAGGACATCTTTCATATGTTGATAGTCAGCAATGTTTGTAGTGAAAGCATTGGTCAAAACAAAACTAATTAGCAAAATGCCCATTTAATGCCTGAGACCTGGAAACGATATCCTTTGCTTCTCAGCTACAATACAGATTCCTGCATTCAACTGTTTCTAGCTCAAGAAGGTATAACATTTATATTTATATCCCAACATCCCCATGGAAAACAGATATTCTGTTAACTTTTCTGAAACACGCTGACTGGCAGATTCTGCAATTATACAACTAAATTAACTATAAAACTAGTAATTCTCATGGCTACTTGAGCTTGCTACTTTCATTCTCTATAGAAATGTGTCCAGAAAGCTAAAATATTTTGCTTCAAAAGCTATTAATAATGAAAAAAACCCTCAACAACCAAACAAACCCAGCCCCACAATTATACACATTTCTGCACAGCAGTTTACGTTCAGAGTTATATTTATTGGCAAAGCACCAAGGGACTTAGCAGGCATCTTAATATTAAAAAAGTTACTTCCAAGAAAATCAGGGCTTTTGTTTAATACAGCTCTAATGCGCATCACCTTCTGGCAGTCAGCTGCCATGCTGCTTCTAGCTGTTTTAAAGAATGAGCAGCAATATGGGAGTTAGCAGCTGGGAAGGGCTTATCAAAAGGCACAATAATAAGTGCCAAAAAACCCCCCATCAGAAATACTGAGCTTTTCAATTCTAATGGAACACACAAACACAAAGCATCCTTTATTCTCTTGCTCTTCAATTTTTTTGAGGGAAATTATCACAAGCCTTGTATATCATGTCAGTGAATTACTTTAATATCCTCCACTGGTAATAACTATAAATCTTAACAGCTTGAATTATTACATCTTTCTAGTCATGCTGACTCTCAGGCTGCTCTGTTTTTGTTTTTCTGCTGCAAATGTCAGACAATGAAGCTGCAGTATTATTGTTGATAAGGCTAGAAAATGCTCTAGATCCAAAGATCACAAAGGCATCCAGCCTTGATCAAATGAAACAGGCAAACCTATGTGTACATGCACACTTCACTGCTTTGCTGAATCAAGGCCTAACATGTTGCAGTACCTTGCAGAGGTCCATTATTGCACATTATTAGGCTGGAAATTTCCACACAAATGTCTCGAAAACAACTGAGCATGTACCAAGAGCCAAGGAGAGAGAGACAGTGTACCATGAAGATATACTGAAGATATCTGTATTTGAGTGTTTGTTCTGCATGAAAGCGATTCTTCTCAATAGCACTTCCCACCCTCCCTGCCTCCTTCCTATCTCTTTCTGCATCTGAAAATTAGATATTCCAACAAGAAAATTGGATTGCTGTTATGAACCACTGTAGCACTCCGTCTGGTATGGGGCTCCCGTCAGAACAAGGCAGGCAGACCTGAATAAATCTCCCTGAATAAATCTGAAATAAAAGGCCCAACTCAACCTGCAAAATAACATCATGACCTCTCAGTCACCATTATCTCCTATCAATACTACAGTTTTAGGAACAAAAGACAGTTTAATACTGGCTTTATTTTCCAGACAGTCATCAACCAGGGACTGTGAGACCATCAATTCCCCCGGCAGAGGCCCAACACCAAGTGCACTGTAGCAACTGTTTGACTAAAATGACCTGCACTGAGATCAAAGCTGCAAATCCTGCTCTTCACCCTTGACTGAACCAGCACTCTTCTCTCATCAGTCTTCCTTTGCCAGTCCATCACAGTAATGCTGTATCCTACAATATCACTACCCAATGGGATAAACAGTTGAAAAATGACATGTGGAGATCTTCTGAGCCATGAAACAATTATTTACTCATGCCAACTCTCAGCACAAAAGCCCTGCAACAAAAGCAACATCACATGTACCACTATAGCTTTTACACACTCAACATGACCACCAGAGGAGTAATATCTGCTCATAGCCATGGCTTCAGATTGACTTTTAACTCCCAATATTATGTGTAAAATGAACGTTCCTTATGTTAAGCATGATATTGCATAACACAGAGTTTCAGCATCGAAAACTCTTTAATATACCTAAATTCAGACACAAAAATGTAGTGTCAGAATGGACAAAACCAGCTGCCTTTGCAGTGGGGCCCTAATGGTGCCTTCTGTGAACACTAAATTCAATTTTTAAAGCTTTCTAAATGTGAAGGGTTTTGAAGCAGCTCTGAAGCTTCACCACGTGAAGTGCATTTTAGTGTTGCTACTTTCCTACCATTCTATTATTTGCTTCTTGCATATTAAGACAAGGTGTTTTCTGTGGCTCATCAGTTTGAGCTCAGTCTAACATGGCTAGGCTTAAAACCGCATAACAAAATCCCATCTTCAAGTGGCAGGAGCAGCCTTGTGGCCTCTCAAGCACTAGTTCTGGCGCACTAAACCAGTGTTTACTCTTCGGCATTGACTGAGAGAGAATCCCGCAGCTCTGGGCTTAGAGGCTATTTATTTAACTGATGCAGCAGAACCAGAAGGATCCCATAATGCCATCAATAAATGGACTGCAAAACCAGCAGCTATTCTTCCTTTCATGTCTTTTTCTACAACAAAGTTCAGGAAAAAAGTTTCTTGGGGGGGAAACCATCAGTTGCAATGATTCAGGTCTGAAAGCCATTTTGAAAACGCTCAGAAGTTTTAGTGCCAGAACTGATCTTAATCATACAGACTAATCTCCCGCACAAGAGATTTTTCTGTAGTATTATTTTTTTTTCTGCTATAGCTTCAAGATACAAAATATGTTTCTTCCCAATCTTATCCTCTAATCACCTGAAAAAACCCAATTGTGTGTGGCGCTCAGAATCTGAGCAGGAGTAAGAACTCCCATGTGTCAGAACTGCAAACTCTAGATGTTTTCACAGGGAGTGTAAGTTATATATAAATGATGATTAAAGAACATGTACTAGAGGTGGAAGATGATAGCTCATTGGTCCCTACCCAAGAAGTTGAATGACCTGCTAAGATATTAAGTGTTCTCCCTCTATTGACAGATACTGTGCTGGAGTGACATAACCAATGCTTACTTAACCTGGGAAGATGAGGAATATGATAAGGAGAGAATCTAAACAAAGAAAAAACAAAGAAAAAAAGACTACTGAATAGTCACCTAGACCACAATAATTGAGCTAACAAAAGTGTATGGATGTGAAATGGAGAGAAGAAAACAGAAGGTTAGTGGTGACGCTGCTGGTAGCAGAGATCCCCAATATAATGCCACTCTAAGCTGTGCAGCTTCACTGACTTTTAAGGCACGGATGGCCACATCTCTGCCACTGTATGTCTGAAGTAATGAATCTGAACTGGACATGCTGGATGGTATCATGCAAACATGCAAGCATAGCAACAGTGCTTCTGAAGCCAACTCAGCTGTTGCTGTATCTTGCTCCCCAGTGCCTCTGGTTTTAGAGGCAGCATGCATAGACCTTTTATTCCCATAGAACAGTTAATCCATCTAAACAAGAGAGCTTGTAACTACAGAGCTGCTATTTTACAAGCCATCTAAACTTCACCTGCATAGAACATGAGGTCAAGGTATGGTAGTTCTTACAACATAACACTTTTCATTCATTGTAGAAGTTCAGAGCTTCTCAGCTCTTTCCTTAGGAACTCAAGATGATCATCAGTTTATCTAGCAACTATTCCATGCTAAAATACATGGTACTGCATTGGCATTTTTCTTATACCACAGGCGGTAATAAGCGGATATCTGGCAGACGACCTCCATGTGGCTGACTGCGTGGAGCCTGGAGGGCTCACCACTGCACAAAGCCAGCAGATGGGACTCTGCAGAAGCCAGTGAATAAGCATCAAGCTCACTCCACTCTAACACAATCCTGCAAGGCATATGGGCACTTTCTTCCTAAGGAGCAAACAGTCCCCTACAGCACAGAGGGCAAATTAGCATGGTAGGCAGGAGGACAAGCCGTTGTGGGTGTTCTTCACCACAGAGGCCTACAGGATTAATAATGCACATTTTCCCAGACAGGTGATTTGTTACACCACAAAGTAGTTCTGTTTAAATACACTGTGACTTTGCCTGACCTGTGAGTCCTGGCCCCACTTCCTAACAACTATGGGGCAGTCCCACGGGAGCAAATGTGTACTGGGAAACGATTCTTTGCTTGCACTAGTTACATATGTAACTGAGGAATGAAGGTGAACAACGAGGGACTTACTGTTGGGTTTTTTTTTAAACTGTGACTATTACGGGTGACGAGATTCATGCTGCAAACAGTCAAATATGACTGCATTTTTTTTTCCCTGTGCTACTGACAGAACCTACTGACTAGTTCAATTTTCAGAGATGCAATTAAGAAATTCAGCTCCACCCAGAGGAGATCTCTGAATGAGAAACTGAAGCCCCTTTTCTGTGTGTCTTTACAGAGTCACATGCCTGCTCCACCACATTGCCACCCTGCCAGGCTTCAAGTTCAGTACAGAGCTTGTTCAACTGTGCCAGGCTGGCCCTGAGACCCAACAAACATGCCCTGCCTCTCAGCTGTGACAGTGTCTCAGACGTTTCCACCATGCTATGTGACTAAAAGGCCACTAGTCCAGAACAGGATCCTATTTGGACATTGGAGAGCCGGCAAAGGGGACACGTGACTGCCTGCACCTGTCAATGTAAATGTCTCCTTAGACTACTTACTATTTGCGGGACAGAGAAGAGTTGAAGAAAGGCAAACGCTCACAGACGAGTTGTACGGGCTAGGAGGCGATTCAGCTCGGACCAAGTTAAAAGAACAGGTTCTGCAAAGTCTTGCTACAGAAACCAAAACCAGGTAGGAACTATCTCCAGAAAGGCAACCATATACATCTGAGGAAATCGTGCAAAGAATGAACCAGGGCAGATATCATCTGCTGCTGGATGGTTTAGCAGATGGTTAAGAACCCAGACTGATTCAGATGTAAAATACAGGCTGAGGATATGTTACAAAATTATAAAGCTGGAGAAGCTCCTGGGATTTCAGCAGAACTATCTCAGTTTCATGTCAGAACAATGTCATTGAAATCAGTAGCCAGTACAGTTGGAATTACACAGTAGAAAAATCACATAACAATGACTTTTCCCTCTGCCACAGATTATAATCAGCTGAGCTGCAGACAGAGATGATGATGGATTCAGCCCTTTCTGAGATGTCAGTGTGATGACAGAATGATAATATTGGTGGACAGTCTGACACACCTGGACATTTCTGGGATGCAAGCACAGCACCTAACTTGTGGTACACACCTAGCAGAGAGTTGTGAAAGCTGCTACTCTGCACAAAGGGTGCAGGTCAGATTGTGAGACTTGGTTCATTTAGCTGATTTGATCAGCTACAGTCCAAGTATTTGATCACAACTGATTCCTTGTCCAGCTAAAGGAATGACTCCAAAATCTAGACAATGCATGAAGAATGTAAGTGTAATCAACACTGAGATCATTATCATTAAATTCTGAGCACGGTATAGTGAGCGTAAAACCCTTTGTACACAGGCTCTTGGAATTTACTCATGGCATCACTCTTAAAACCAATACTGTGAAGTGGGAGGTGTCACTGGTTGCGGTCTCAGAAGCATCTCCAAGCACCTTGGAAAGTCAGGTCTCTTACTTAGGAGTCCAGATGTGTACTTTAGGCAAAACTGGTTTTAGGCAAGTAAATTTGAAATGGACCACCATTGCATATATGTATTTCATATTAAAAAACAGTGATAAAGAATTTCAAATTTGTCCTCAAGAGTTAAATGTTTCATCTCTAATATTATTTTTGAAGGTAGAGTAGAGCAATATTTACTGACAACCTAACAGGTTAATGTTTCCCATCAGGAGAATAATGGTCTAGTCTGAACTTGGGACACCAGAAAAAGGCAGTTCCCTAGCATGTACCCATATGATGAAATCACTCACCTCACTATGCTTTGCAAAACAAAGTGGTTTAGAAATTCAGAGGCATCCAGTCATGAAGGCTGAGTCAAGCTGCAGGAGTAGGGGGTAATCTTTACAAATGAACAATGGCTTTACTTGCAGAATCATGTCTATGGATGGCTGTTTAGTACCAGCTCTGGCAAAGGAGGCTACTTCATTTCATAACGTCTCTTAAGTCATGGGAAAAAGTATTAACCACTTAATAGCCAGGAATGCCTACATTACATTCACATTGTTTCTCTTGCTGTAAATACAGATGTTTCCAGTAATAGTTCTCCTGTGTTTTGTTTCTACTGTCAGCTGAATGGAAAGTACGTACAACATACAAAAAATACCAAAAGCAGATGAGAGTATATATATGGTAAAAGATTATATGACTCTCTGTAGAGAGAGGGCAAGCTTTTCTGAAAGTTTCCTTACATAAAAAACAGATCAATCCCACTTACCTTCAGTGAAACACAATAGTAGGATACAATCTAAATCTATATTGATCTAAATATTTGGCAAGAAATAAGCTTATTGCTCAAAGACTGAGCATAACACTAAGCATTCAATTTTATGTATCTTCAGTTTTCAGAATATATTCTATAATAATTTATTACAGGGAATGTTTCTCTGCTGTTATTTCAGTTTCACCCTGAAATCAATTACTAGTCCAGTCTACAGGCACATGCCTCCCTGAAATGAAATAATACATGTTGACAGTGGTGTTTGTACCTTTGTCTGTGCATCAACAGCAGCTCCTTGGTTAACAAGAACCTCTGCTACATTGACTCTGTCCTCTTGAGCAGCCAGGTGGAGTGGCGTCAGTCCACTCTGTAAGTTAGAAGCAACAAGTTAACAATCTTAAGAGAAGGCACATGAATACTAAAATGCAAATTCAGGTATCAGTAAGACTCAAAATATCCTACTGAATTAAAAAAAATTATAAATTCCACTTTCACTTTGTAATGTGCTTCCTAATCACATTTGTTGATTTGCAAGAATGTACAATTTGAAAGCCAGGAAGATAACGTTTCTTTTACACAAGGAACATTTCTTCATGCAGCTTTCAATGAGGGACAGCAGATTACAGCACTTTAAGAAAAAGTCACATAGTATTTTTTTACCTCCTGACTAATTCACTTACTTAGAATGAATAAGATTTTACAAGAAATATTGAATTATGTTTTCACTTTTACAAGTTTTCTAGAAGTAACATTCACTCAGGTTTATCCTTACCTTTTACTCCTCTACTTGATCGTTTTCAAACACAAACAGAAAAGATAAAACTACATTTCTCTGAGATTAGGTCCATTTCTCTCTGCCCAGGGAATATACAGACTTGCTAGATGACATGTACTGCCAGTCTTACTTTTTGGATAGCTCATTCTTTTTCTTATCTGAAACTTGAGATCTAAAATCCTTAAAACCTCAGAAAGCTATGCAACTTTCTGTCACATAAAAGATCTCAGGTAAAATGGGTAGAAGAGAGAATCTGCTGAGGGGATGTCAGTAGGAATGGGAAAGAATATCCTTTACTTGCAAATTACAGTTCTTTTTCTCTCCTCCAATTCCTACTGCCTGTAGCACCAGTGACAGAAGAGTGGGTGGCAGCAGTTGGCACACCATGCAGAAACACTTGCTAAGTTTCCTGCCGTTGAACCCAAACTCACGTCCACAGTGGACTCGCTACCAAAGGCAGTAACTGCTGAGAGCGTCCCACCGTACTGCACTCGAACATGCAATCCTGATGACAATGCAGCTTAGGTGGGTCACATTACACAAATATATAACAGTAACCAACTGTAAATTACCTAATGGAGCCTGGATATTATGGGTCAAACCTTCTAAAAAGATCTAATAAGTGCTCAGTGCCCACACTGGGCCTCTGAGTATTCAGGTCCCAACCATTCTGTGGATCCTGAAGAAAACAAATGTTCTTTTTATTCCGATTGCAAAACCCAAAAGTCGTCATGGAATCATAGAACACCAGGTCGGAAGGGACCTCAAGGATCATCTGGTCCAACCTTTCTAGCACAATCTAGATGAGATGGCCCAGCACCATGTCCAGCTGAGTCTTAAATATGTTCAGTGTAGTGGAGTCAACCACTTCCCTGGGGAGATTATTCCGATGATTGACCGTCCTCATTGTGAAAAATTTACCTCTCGTGTCCAATCGGAATCTCCCTGGGAGTAACTTGTGCCTGTTACCCCTTGTCCTCACCATGTGACTCCTTGTAAAAAGGGAGTCTCCATCTTCTTTGTAGCTCCCCTTTAAGGAGTTAGTGTGCTTTAAATATCTGGCTTCAAATACAGGTGCTGAGCTCGGAGGAAACGTGCATCCCTAAGTGAGTGCAGGGGAACTATTTTCAAAGGGTGGTGTTATCAGTATAATGAGAAACTAGAGACTACAACTGAACAGTAACAGATTGAAGGATGTTGCAGGTAATTAACATCTAGTGGGACTGAATCAAAATGCCAAGCAGCTGCAGTCATGCTCTCTGTATTAGCCTTAGCAGCAAAACCACGATAGCCAATGCGATACAGAATGTGTACATGGCAAATTGTCCTGTGGGGATACAAAGTACATCCTGCACTGCATAAACCCACACACTTGATTGAGACTAGGGAAAAAAAATCAACATCTGCAAGAGAAGCTTCCTGAAGGAGGGCCCAAAAATAACCAAACTGTAAAGTTAGAAACAGGAAAACACAGCAGCCCTGTGCAGCATCACCCACAGCCTCAGAGGACACACAGTCTTTCTACCTGCTGAGAATAAGAAATATTTTCCATGAAAAATTTGTCTCTTGTCTTTCTACTTTAGCCACATAAATCCATACTGAAACTGCACTTTACAACATGTCTGATGTCTGGGGCATTTAAAGAATTAAAGCTGCACATTTTCTAGAAACATTACTATAGAGCAGACTTAACAGCCTATAAATTCATACATATAGAAACTAAAATCTACCAACTTTCCTTTCCTGCTCCCAGGAGAAATTACACCAAAAGTCACTGTGCTCTGAGGAACACCCCCTGGGAAGGAAGATTCATTTATATGAATGAACAAAATCTCAGACAAACTTGTTATTATTATCCCATTTAAAAAAAACAGCTTCCCATAACAAGTTAGTTGTTACCATTGCTTAATGGGCAGGCATATATCTAGAGGCTCATAAATGACACGTTCCAACCCCACTAACTGCTGGGGGGAGGAAGACATTTTCTTTCTGGGCATGTTTTGGCAGACTAGCATAACCTGGAAGGAAGGGAGATGGATTAATAAGTTCTTCTGCAGCATGTGCTATCATCAAAACTTGGGTACTACAAAATACAGTTCATTCAATGTGACATGGCATGCTGCTTGCTGCTCTCTTTGCTAGAAGAAATGATGATGTATGTTCGAACACCTGCAGCAGTTTTCAAAACCTGCAGAATCACAGTGGACAAAATTTACTTGCAAGCCTCTATCCTTCTCATCGCTATGTTTGTTTGTTGCCTTAGCACCAAGCAGGGGCGACACTTACCTTGTTGCTGAGATTTACATTAGCATTTCTAGTAAGAAGCAATGACACCATGTCCACATGGCCGTCCTGAGAGGCAAGATGTACAGGGGCGATACCCTGTCTGGTTACAGCATTGGCATCAGCACCATATTCCAGCAGTGTAGTTGCTATGTCCATCTGGTTTTTCTTGGCAGCTATGTGCAGTGGCGTATAGCCGTTCTGTCAACAGAAAGCACTTCATTACAAGCTACTCATTAAAAAATGTGATAAATCACTTTCCTGTACCTATCCAACTCTATGAAAGTAAGTCATTAGTTCTAAAAATTCTGTCAAACATAGTCAAATACAATATTAACTAGTTGTACAAATGTATCAGAGCTTTAAGCAATCTGGTTTTGAAAGTACTGCTACAAATAGGAGGATTCTGAAAGAAACTTTCAAATTTGGGAAAAAAATATGTGTTCAGAAGAGCACAACCTACAGCAATAGGAATTTGAGTTTCTTTTCACAGACATTTGCTACTTTTCCTTAAATGTACATAAAATCTTTAACAAACAGAAGAGCAGGATGTGTGTTCATAACTCAGAACAGCTGTTATTGTTTGGGGTTTTTTTCCCATTTCCCAGTGTGAGCGGAAGCATTATGTACATGAAATATGGCCTTTCTTGCAGCATTTACCCTAACCTTACTAACAGGCTCTTTTCGTTCAGATCAAGGGAAAATTAAAGCATTTAACTTTAGAGTCTTGCATTCTTTATTTTTTTATTCCTTCCACTTTGTGTACCTAGTGAGCCCACTACTGAAAATAAAAATGCAGTATCTATTGCATGATAAATTTTATGATTCTAAAAAAGGATGGATTTGGCCAAAAATAGATAAATAAGTATAAAGAATAACTGATTTGCATGCAGATACCAAAACATTGACTAAGGTACAACCAGCTTTTGGTACAGGTTGCGATGCCTATTTAATCAAGAACTTTCTGTCTTTCAGAAATGTATTAGCCCTCATTTTAAAGCAAACGTGCACATGTATGCCTGTAACTAAGGAAGAAGGTTGGGGGGATGAGACCCCAGCTGCATAAACTGTTTCGTAACGGTTGGACTCAATGATCTTAAGGGTCTTTTCCAACCTTAATGATTCTATAAGTACCATGTGCATCTCAGATTACACAGCCCAATAAAATCTGTCTAAAGGCACAAAGAATTCACCTGGCTTGGCTCCTCCCTGCACCCTGTGGGGCAGCAGGGCTGGACTATACGGGAAGGTAGGTCACAACAGATGCAGGGTGATGCAGGTAGGAGCAAAGAATAAATACACGGGGGCACAGAAATGATTACAAGAGTGCTTTAATAGTAATCTGGAAGTGAGAGACACACACAGCACTAACTCCACATGGAAGAGGTTCTGTAACCTTCAAAATTCAATTCAGATTCAGTTCAGACCTTAGACACTAAGATAGTTCAAAGTGACACCCAGGAAACACAGTGACACAATTTATAAGGGAAGTATACAGCCACTGAATTTTCACTTTGAAGATAAAGTGCTTCAGGAAAAACAAGCACAATCCTCTTTAGACTTCCTGCACAAGACTAACATGTAAAACAGCCATCGTCACATGAGCACCTACTAAATCCTAAATACTATGTGCTAAATCCTGCATGTATGCTAATCTCTGTGTATTTTAAATGGAACTCATGTATATTTTGTAAAATAACAAATACAGTTTTCAAGCCTTTTCCTCAGAAATGGGCATACATTGCTTTCAGTGGAATGGAAAGCAGCAGGTTGCCAACAGAAGGCAAAAAGAGAGCTGAAAAATAAAAGCTGAAATTCAGCTCAGTCTCAGTCTGCATTTTCTCCTCATGATAAGGGCTGTGCTCTGTCACTACGCATAGATGCAAAAGGGAATGAGAAGTCTGGGAGGGGAAGGGTATTGGGTTATTCTGGCTGCTGGGGAAAAGAGGTAAAAAGGGAAAAAGGTTAAAGATGAAGGGACAGAGAAAAACTGAGGCTTTGGAGGTGGGGGGCGGAGAAGAAGAGAAGCATCATAAAGTGGATGCCAAATTAAAATTAGGCACAAGCCTAATATTGGCCTATAAAAAAGAAGAATGGTTAATCAGAATAACTGTTTGCATCACACTGCTGTACTCTGACATGGCCACTTCCTATACCAATCACTCTTCAAGGCAAATGCTTCTGGGCCAGGCCAACGAGCCAGTCCTAAGATCAGTGTTAAAGACAGGAGTGTCACAGAAAAAGCAACTGCTGATGAAACTAACTGTGGAGCCAGTGATGAGATACAACACATTTATTTATTAGACCACATTTACAAAAGAAATGGGAAATCATCTGCTGTTACCAACATTATCTTTCAGATGACTGCACAGTGGGTCCCTAAAGCAACAAACATGCTACTGTTAATTTTATTTAGTATTGACGCTCTACTCAGTGTTGCTGTGGCTCACTTGCTGCAGAACACTAACAAATGCTTTCTTTTAGGAAGACTTAGAGCTGGCACTTGAAGGCTTGAAGTGGCAGCTGCAAAACTGTTCTGTTACAGATGGGGAAGCTAAGGTGACCTGACACATGAGTCCATGTAATATTATTCCATAGTCTATAGTGCTTCCACCTTGGTTTGGACTTCCCAAGCCCTTGGCAGTGGCTGCCACAATCCCTGTCCCTACAGGACACACAGCTTCCACCAGCAGTTTCTTTCAGTGAAAACTGGGTCAGTGTCTTCTCACCCCCTTCAGAAGGCCCTTTCTTCCCCACAGTGGCATTTAAGAGTGCTGTGTTGCAGTAATAAAAGATCAGCAATCACTCCAGTTCATCCCCTGGGGCACTGCTCTGGCAGATTGCCACTATCGACATTATTGATTTTAGACTGTGCTGTTGCTGCTGGCTATCCATGTTTATTTAACTTTCCTCTCTTTTGCACTATAAGCTCTGGGACCTACCATGTATGACAGACTCCATCCTCTTCTTTAGCCATGCAGAAGGCCTCTAGTGTTATGGCTGTATTCAGTCATGTGTGAGAGGAAGGCAGCCAAGGAGAGATGTCTGTCTGTCTATGATACTGGCTTTTCCACTAGCTGTCCCTTTTCCAGAGTGTTTTTTTTGCAGTGATTTTAGGAACACATCTGGGTTGTTTCAGATGGGGTATTTACACTGCACTTACCCCACTTGAACCTACATACGCTTCCACCCTGTTTTACTTACTGCTGCTATCCTGCTATCAATTATTGATCCATACTTAAAACCAAGTTCCACAAAAGATATAGACACTCTAAGCTTCTCTAAATTCTTTCTTCTACTCAGAACTAGGATACATTTAAATATTTATTCTTTCACATCCCCTGAAATCTTACACTATGTGTTGTCTTGCCTACAGTAAATTGTAATCAAAGCAGGGCTGTGCCTAGTTGTTTTATTTTCTCACCAGTCCATTTACACTGTGGTAGAAGTATTGTGAAGCACATTAATTACTACATACATTGTACTGAGAAACACATCACACCTCAGAAATCATCCTGTGCTACAACACAGGAGAACTACCCCTGTTTAGCAAGGCATTAACTCCAAGCTTGTCCTGCTTAAGTGATGTTAAGATGCAATGATATAAAGTTGGCTGGCTTGGAGAAGGTACTAAGGAGACCGGACAAGTGAAAGCAAGGCTCAGTATTTGCCGATACTGAACTTTACCGAAACTAGAGATTTTAAATGTTTCTACATCTATATTTGCTTTTTTACTGGTATTTTATTCAACTGCGGAATTATTCTAACAGCTTTATGTGGCTGTGAGACGTTAATAAACAAGGTCACTGAGCCCCCTGTAATGGCAAGCATATACAGTCTAGAAAGAACAGAGGCAGACAGGGAATAAAGTGACACAACAAGCCTAGGTATTGTTGCCGCAGAGCAGCCAGTACTTGTACCTTGGCAGATGCGTGAGGTGAAGCTCCCTGGTCCAACAGTAGGAGTGCCACTTTTTGATTATCGTAGTGTGCAGCTACATGCAGTGGTGTTAAACCGCTCTAAAAACACATGCAGAACAAACAAGTGCTGTTACAGACCCTCTCCAGGGAAAACTTAAAGAGTTTGGAAAATTGGAGTAGATAAGGTGAAAAAACACGTTTGTTATTCGTTCATGTATCCGGAGTCTTTGATAACTTTAGAATCAAAACATAAAACAGCGGTTTGAAAATCCTTACTGAGCTGTGAAAGCCCTTTTCAATTTTCCCAGGGAAGATGAACAGAGAAGCACATATCTGTGCTGCCCCCAGAACAGAGCAGGTAAGGAATTTTGACCCTGAGGTCACACCCTCAGCAATGTTTTTCTTTTACTGCGGTGGATAAGTAAACTGACCCTTGGATCTGTAAAAATCCAAGCAGGGCTGGTTAAAAAAGCTTGAGGTCCTATTGGGCTTTGCCCCCTGTCAAAAGCCCTGGGGGAGCAGAGCCAGCTGCCTGAATGCTCTGATAAGGACTGTAAATAATCTGGGCAGGAGGGTAGGGGAATGGTTTGTCTCCGTCCCCCTGGATGGGTACAGAGAGAACATAATTTTGTTGTCAATTAATGACAATAAAAGTCACTTTTGTCAAGAGTTTGCTGAGTCTTGGCAGTCCCAACAGGGACTGGAATATTGCATGAAACCTATTCCAGTCAAACCCAGGCTGTGGATACTAGTGTGTTGGTAAGCAGGTAGAAGGATATCAATAGAATGTTATGTACATTTCGATATTTGCTGTGCAAGTGGCAGTGGCTTCTTCTGTCCTACCTTTCCAGAGGCATCAGGAGATGCATTCTTCTGAAGCAGGAGGTTGGCTACCTCAATTTTCCCATATTTTGCAGCCACATGTAGAGGAGTAAATCCTTTCTGTAAGAGAAAGCAGTTATATAGCAGCCTAGTGCACTCTTCTTCAGGGTAAGGTTTGTCTCTGATCTACAAGGATACTGCTGTTTCCTTACATAGTCCTGAGTACAGGGAGCAAGTCTGCAGCTTCCCAACTACCCTAGCAGGTCTGGAGGCCCTCCCTTGCAAGGCAAAGCCCTATCTACATTAAAACAACTGTAAAAATGGAAGAGTCAGTTCCTTTCTTCACACCACCAAAGACCCAAGGACAAGGCTGGGTAACAGCTTATCAACTCCCGTCAAGAATTTCTGTCCTGCATTCCTTTCATTCCGAGAAAATGCATGTCTGATCACTGGGATATGTTATGCGCCAGGCTCTGAGGTAAAAGCACGAAGCTTTGAACCCTTTTAACAAAATGTAGCTCATTCTTACATTATTTGTATGTGCACATGACTCTTGCAACATTTAATTCACAAGGAGAGCTTGCTACAGTTATATTTTACTATTGAGGCTGTGACTTTTGCAACTCCCTTACCTTGGTAATGATAGATAAAGATGCACCATGATCCAAAAGAACAGAAGCTACATCTTCATGTCCTTCTCGAGCAGAAAGATGCAGGGGCGTATAGCCAGACGTCGTAGCTGCATTTGGAGATGCTCCTTGCTGTAGCAGCTGCTGTACTATATCTGCTTTTCCCAGTCGAGCAGAAATGTGCAGTGGCGTTTGGTCATCCTAAACATAAAGCAAACAACACAGTCCTACATAAGAAAACTCAGGCTCATATTTTGGCAGAAAATATTTGCTCAGATTTGATCGCTTTTTAAAATTGCAGACGAGCAGCAATTCTACTGAGGTCTTACGTAGTGAATATTGCACACTGGCTTCCTCCTTATCATATCATAAAGATGTATTGTGCTTTGTTGATGCATCACAAAATATTCCAGACAGGTACATAATCCATAACAGTAAACAAACCGATCAATTTTCTTAATCTGGATTTGCCTCACTTTGCTTTGCCACTAAAGTACATTGAGTTTCCTGTTGAATTTGAGACCTTTCTTAAAATACAGCAAATGCATGGCTCTATTCCTCACATCTTGATCTCTTTTATGATTCCCAGCAACATTTAACAACTCAATCAGTTGTTTGGGATGACCTGAGGTGCTTAGCATATTATTGCCTAGTAACTTGCATTAAAGTATCATATTTTGCGCTTTTTTACTGGTGAAAAATTTGTTTGGTATTTTGCAGATAACTTTACAGTGGATGTAACTGAAGATAAAGCACGGTGCTGAAATTCACTGTTGTTTTCTCACTGCTCATTCAGAACACAATAATCCCAATAGTTCTAAGTATAGGGGTTGCCCTGTCATGAGTCTTGTTGTTTATTTATTTTCCTTCAGTGAAAATATTGTGGTGGTTTGTGACCTTGTTCTGAGTGTCTAATAGATAATTTCTTCCTTATTCATTATTTGGTTTTGTGTTTTTGTCCTCCCCATTCTCAGTTGTACAATCTTTGGATTAAGCACACTATCACAACAGTATGGCCAACAAAGCCGTGACTTTATTTTTTCCTGTTCCTCATAAATCTATTCAAACATCTTTCTCTCCCCATTTTTCCCTGCTGAATTTCCTGCCTTTTGAGAGCTGCTACCCCACATCCGGCAGCAGAGTGGTTCTGGGGTGTTTTCTGCTAGGGAGACTTCTGCCCATGCCCATCCTACAACAGTGATTTTACACCTTTGGGATTTAGGATGAGAGAGTGTCAGGATGTGAATGCTGCTCCTCTGCAGGGAAATTCTCCTCTGACTGGTGGAGAGCCTTTACGGTTCTTAAATGTTTCCAGTTTATGCCTGTTTCCCACGAATTTCTCATGGCTGATGTTAGCACTGGTGTATAATCTATTACTTGTATTTAGTTGTTATTTATGATAACAAATTGATCACAGGCAATGGCAGTTTGCACAAATTAATTCATTGTGTGAAATTATTTAGAAAATATTTGCATGACTGTGCTTCTGAGCACGAGCTGTTCACTTTCAAGGCTGTCTTTGGAGATTTACAGACCACATGATTCACTTCTATTGTCAGACTGCTTTCAGATATGAAATGTATCTGCTATAAATATTTAGTCAGAGTTCCTTATAAGTAGATATTCTTACTAGTAACTTTACTTGTGAGCGAATTCACAGATGATAATTTCAGAGTGAAAAATAGATTTATTTGAAATTGTTTTCATTTAATCACTATTTAAAAAAAAAAAAAAAGTTTTCCTGGTTTTACCTATTAAGACTGCTATTTATTGCACCTATTTATCTCCTTCCCCTGTCTGTTTCCTGAAACTCTTTTATTTCCATAATTTTGCATGTTTCTTCACTGGCTCTCGACCATTTCTTTTTCCTTTCCCCTTATCTTTCTCAACTGCATTTGTTTCTATAGGGTCTGTTCCTTCTTTCCAGCCCTATGCTACATCCCCTTGCTGTGCCTCCTTACTTTAGGAGGTGTTCTATAGAAGTATAACTATTTTTGAACGCATACAGGCTGATGCTTTAGGGACATGACAGGAGACACCACCAGCATACAGTTTACACTTTTTCAGAAATAAAAGCAGATTTGAGGTATGCCTCCCCCTCCTTGCTTTCCACCCCAAAACAAAACTCTTCAAACACATAATAGTTTATATTAAAAGTTGATGGAAAAAACAGGCATGGTATCAACTTGACATCTCCTGCCTTGTCTCTTACATACAGATGACTCATGACTACAATAAGAGAGTACATAACAAAATATCAGTAGTCATTATGCCAAGGCCTAGGCTTCATCTCCCTTTCTCTTCCCAAAAGACACATGCAGGATGAATGCATCTTGCTTTGTTAAATATAGATAATCTAGGGTTATTATACCTGGACCATCACCTTACCTTAGCTTTAGCCTCCACCTGAGCTCCATTTTGTACCAGGTATCGAACAACCTCTGTTTGGCCAGCTCTGGCAGCCATGTGCAGCGCCGTTTCTCCTCTCTAGCATGCAACAGCAAAAACAAAATATCATTAAAAACACACTGCAGGAAAAACAAACCCCAACATGTTTCATAAATACAAAAATATTGGTGACCCAGTTCATAATAATCTCCGCTAGAATATTTTGTAGTAGTTGTCCATTAGCAAGATGGGAGATTAAGTCCATATTTGACCTCTTAGCTGTATGCTACAAAGCAATTTATTTCAGGGTCAGTTTCCCAACACAATAGTGCCTTTGTCACTAGTCTTTTGCTGAAAAGAGACAGTGCAATTTTTGTATTTACTAGCATTTTACTAACAGTGTTAAAAATGACATCCATTTAAATAAAGCCTAATTTAGTCCAACAAAAACTTTATTTCAAATTTTGTATCTTCAGATACACATATATTTGGCTTTCATCCTGCTATGCTCTATGCCCCTCCTATCGTTTGCTATCTGACAAGCACCGAAATGAGTGAACAAAAGGAAAAAAAAAAACATTACTGAGACTTCATGGACTTAATGAAAGACATATCCAAGGAAACCAGAATGAATTCTGGAGGGAAACTGCTTTCTACATTTCTAGACATCAATATGTCATCGGGTACAAACACCTGCTAATTTACAAATGGTGTTGCATTTTTATATAATCTAATAGAATGAGAAAATGAAGACACTAATAAAATATTTTCTAACTGCACCTGTGTATGGAAGGAGAAAGGGAGATTTTTGAGGCCAAACTGTTAAAAAGAATTAACAAGCTTCTACTTTCCTCCCATTTCCCAACTTTCAAATATCCATCTAACAATGACTTCAGTTTTTACACATGCCCTGGGCGCCTTGGGGCACACAGTGCACATCCAGTAGAAAAGTGCACTTGTATGGCTGTATGGATACAGGCAATATGTCCTGACAATCTGCTGCAATCTGTTGATAACAGCAGAACTTTCCTTAAATGGTAGGCCCCCAGGGTCCTGGGAAAACAGTGCTCAACAGTCAAGTACACATCTCAAAAATTACATATGAGAAGCTACAGTATGTTCTCATTCTTTGCTTCAGAAAATAAAGAGAATAGAGTTTGCTTAAGGTCAGCCTCTTTTAAGGTTTCCTCAACCTGTCAAGCATTTCCTAAGTAGGAGTCAGCAGGCTGCACTTTCCCATCACTCCAGTAGGAGCCACGACTGCTATGGAGGTGGATGGCAAACACCAGAATTAGGCGCTTCACAACAGTGCTGCTCCCAGATATTATAATGCGTTCACAGTTCCGCCATGCTGAAAGGAAACCTGTTACTCACCACATTGGTAGTGTTGGGTGATGCTCCATGATGCATTAGCTGCGATACAATATTTACATGTCCCATGAAGGCAGCAACATGGATTGGAGTTAGGCCCGACTGAAAACCAAACCAAAATCAAACTTAAATACCTACTTCCACACTCCTTTACAAGAATGCCATGGGGAAAAAATAAGTTAATCTAAAGTAAGTAAGCCCAAGTGCTTGCTCTTCTGAGAGGATCTTATCTTCTCAAAAACATGTACACATGCTTAAAATAAAGGGCACACAGAATTGGAAACACCTATGAGTACGATTCATGAGCAAACATAAAAACATTCTAGGAATTCAGTAATTCTTCATCAACTGAAATCAACTATAGCTAAGCAAGATTTCTTAATTTTTTTGCTAAATATCATTTTGGACCGGGGTGGAGGGCGTGGGGGAAGGTATACGCATTCCCAGTACAAAGGTAAGACTTTCTGGAACATTCAGCTAATGCAAAAAAGATGCAGTGTCCATTGTCCCCACCAAATCCAGTTGCTTTTGGATGAACAAAAAGGTCTGGCATCCAGCCAGAGGGACACAGACACAAATGACGTGGGCTAAAGAGAATTCCGCCTTCCCTCCGGACCTTGTGGCACCATCGCCATCACAAATCTGCACCACTGCTCTTATACAAGATATAAAAGACCAACTGGAGAGAAAGAGAGGGAGGGAGAAGGGAAGGGAAAAAAGGGAGCAGTCATTTAGCAGGGCATGACCTCAAGGATTTTGCTTTAGAAATCCAATCAATAGTTAATATTTCTCCAAGTAGAATTACCCTAAAGCCTCTTCACAGCTGCTTCTGCACAGCTGTAGCAACAGTCAGCCAGAGGCTGCAGAAGGGAGTTTTGCTACCAGGAGAAGGAGAAAGCTCAGCGGATCTCTGGAAATCCCCTGATTTAGGCAGCTTCCCCATAGATGTACACAAGTACCAGGAGGGTAGAGGTGAGGAAAACACACTTTTGTTCCTTTCTCATGCAGAACAGCAAACATGAGCAAGAAGGCAGAATAACTGGTTGAGTATGTAATTTCTTTTTCCTGTTTCACGTAATTTAGTAAATGTTTTTAAAATAATACACTGCAGGAAACACAATGCATGTGTGTCATACTTGACCATAAACACTAACTCGTACTGCAGAGATTCAAGCCTGCAGCTGAAAAAAAAAAAGGTGCAGTATCTACAAATGGAAGTATGGAATCTACCTGGAAAACAGAATTTACCATAGAAAAAGTAATAAGCATTACCTTTAATAAACAGCTTATACACACCGATGACTATTTGTGAAATTTGGTACTGTTTCCTCGTGTTGCATTGCATTGTTTATTCACATCTCACAACCAACCCTTGTTTGCTCTCACATTTCTTTGGGGAGGAATACTCTGAAGCTTTCTGGCCAATTTGTTTTGATGGCCAGATATAATCTTTCTTTCTGACTAGAGAAATACCAGCTTATGTATGGGTGCTGAGTACCAACTCCTAATTCTGCCTTGAAAGGTTGTTACCACACAGACAGCCAGTGAAAGGCAGGCAGGGAGGTAGAGCCCTGCAGTAAAGTACCATGATGAATCTCAACAAATGCAGTCAAATGTGGTTTGAGATCATGTGAGATCATGGTGAGGCCGCAACAGGAAATAAAGGATGAGCTCTTGCTTTTGGAAAGTTTTTGCTTGAAAAAGCAATTCAGAGGGTACAGATCAGACTGTTAACCTGGCTCACTCACACGAGACAGTGTAGTTAAGTGTTGCTGCTCTTTTCATTCTCTTAATTCTTTGTATTTAAAAGGGATAAAATTGAATAGATAGTTTTTCTACTTCCACATTGACTGATTAATATGGAGGTCAGGCATCGCATCTCTTCTGTTAAGGTTCTCTCTTTGTGCCTCACTCATTTGCTGACATGACTTCAAATTAGACTCTGAAAACTGCACCTGCAAGCCCTATGGTTTTTAAAAAGTAGTCTGGAGATATGTGAGCTGTAGCAAGGGCAGGCTCTGCTCGCTCTCAAGAAAGCCAGGAAGTGAACTGTATGGTTTGCTACTGAATAATTAGAACAAAACCCCATGCATCAAAGGAAACTCCATTTTGGGGAGATGAACTGCTTCCAGTTGTACCTTGTTTAATCAATGAAATTGTTTATCGTTTTCTAACCCGGCTTCTTCCACAGTGGTCACACATTCATATATGTGACCTTTCCTCCTAACTTAGTAGAACATACATACACAAACCAAATTTTCCATAGGTACTTAATTAATCTCTACATTGGGTGAATAACTGGGTGTAGACTATCTGATGCTGACTGAAGTAACAGCATATTGATTTCTGTCTAGCTGATTTGTGATGACCTGTGATGGTGGGTGAATATAACTTCAGTGTGTAAAGCCAAAACAAGGTCTGTGAATTAAACCACCACTTAAAACAGGACTTGAGTGAAGCGCAGACTTCACCCTGATCTTCTTAACAGGGTGAATTTCATCTTCAGTGCATTAAATGACAGGTAAAAATTGGCAGAAATGATAGAACTTTTTTTTAAATTTTAATCTGTTATGTTTCACTTGTTATCCCCAGTGTATTCCCAAAGTATATCAATTGTTCAGGTGTTGTGATCCATTAGGGCAACTGACTTTATTATTAAGTTTTATTATTTGGTAATACCTAGTAGAAAATAATTGTTGACTTGATTGGTACCTGCTTTTTCAGAAATATTCAAATATTATCCAATATAGTTACAAAGAATTTTGTAGGAAAAACAAAGACAAATGTGAAAAGACCACTTCTTACCTCCGTCACAGCTTGAATTGATGCACCGTGCTTCAGAAGAAGTTCCATTACTTTTATTCTGTTCTTCTTGCAGGCAATGTGAAGAGGTGTGAAACCATTCTGTAAATGAGAAAGAACATACTTTTTGAGACTGCATATCTCATTAAAAAGTAGATGGTATGGAACTCACATAAGACATTCCTCTGTTATAACAAAACACCTTCCACATTTGTTTTGGCTTCGCTAAATTGTTCATGTAAAAGAGAGAAAAAACTTCTAAAAAGAAAAAAGACATATTTCATATAGCCAGTTTTAATTATGAAATATATAGCCCACTCAAATAATTTATTTTTAAAAATGATCAGTTCATCTAAAACTATCAAAAACTTCATTTTTGCTTAAGCATATTCACTGTTAACTGGGTGGGTTTTTTGGAGTTTTTTGAGGGAGTGGGGGTGTTGTTTGTTTTTCTTTTGACTTTTCAGAACTGCTGGTAAAAAAAGCACTTTACCTTTACAAGCTCTGGTATTTGGATCTTCTTCTAAACTTGTCTTACTACTATTTTTTCTTTATTGATTACCTGCCAGTTTACTGTAATTACAATTATTTTGCCTCCTCCTTTAAAAAAATTCTGTGTGCAGCAGAGTGAACATTTAGAACTACCATCTTATTTAGTGTGAGATGATACAACAGAAAACAAGTAAAACAGGAAAATAAGCTGTCCAGAGCATCCACGACTGGTACAATAACATTAGTGCACTGAATGCTAATGCCGCTCCCTATATTCATCACAAAAGCCTTTGCAGAACAATTCTGAAAACAGCTGACAGAAGTGGTTCCTCCCTCAGATCTGATCAAAATTAGCTTTTTTACCTGCTATATAGTAAAGAATATCATATGCTTTTGTAACATGAGGTCCGTGCAATTTTCTGTTCCAGTTAAGTGTGAGCAGTTCTCAACTCTCTCCTTAGCAGTGGACAACGTCCAGGGTAAGCTCAGATGTGTTTCAGGAAAGAGTGAGCTCGAGCTCCAGATACTGCACTCAGGCTCCTTCTACTTAATCATCCTGAGTGGGCATCATGACAGAAATAAAAGGAAACACTAAAAGGTTTAGGGGAAAAGGAAATTTGTGGCTAGGTTACCAAATCAATGAGAGACCACTGCCAGCAACTCTGACAAGCTAAACCTGATGATGATTTGTTTATTTCAGAAGGCAAAAATAAATATTACAGGCCTACAAGCCTCCCCACTTGTTGGTTACAGTGAAAAAACCCGATATATCATAATAGCTTGACCAAAGACACCTGAAGACAGGTTGATCTGACACAAAAACCAGAGGGACTGAGAGAAGGAAATCTATGGAGCCTGTGCTATTTTCAAGAGTCAATTCCACCTGGCTTGTGAGGGTTTCAGGAGCTCACATAATATTTCAGGAACTGAATGAGTAGCATCAGGCTGTGAAACCAACAGTCAACGCAATTAACATCAGAACGTAAATTTGTTTGGAACAGTTATTGAAGAACAAATCAAAAAGACATTTTAAAAACAACAGATTGCAAGTATAATTTTGAACAAAATGCATTAACACATTCAATTTGTATGCAGTATAATTACACTAACAGATTTTGCTGCTGAAGTTGTTTTCAAAGTAGAAAGACATATGACTCCATTGACATAATTATAAAATACCACAAATATTCGTTATGTAACTCATTCCTACTTTTTACTGTTTCACATCTTTGAGAGCTAATAAAAATTCTCTCAGTTTTAAGCATTGTTGATTACTGTCTCTTTACAAACATTTAGAAAATGAGAATTCTCTCCATACCAAAAACTACAGCAGTTACGTCTGCAGCTGCTTCATCTATTCAGAATCATAACAAGCTACCAGGAGGCAAAAGTGCTCCAGTTACTCTAGAAATTCATAAATCACTGTTGACCATCTGTAAGCAAAGGTCTACTCTGATTTCGTGATATATTGTTAACACATTGAACCTTGAGCATCCTCTCTTGGACTGCAGCAATACAACATATCTTCACTGTCAACCATCAGCAGGCAGAAAATAACTCTCAAATAAGTCTCACTGCAACTTTGGAAGAATGTTTAGCTGTGAATAGTAACCCGCTGTGTACTCACCAGTGCTTTGGCATTAGGATTAGCTTTCTTGTCCAAGAGAACCTTGGCAACTTTGTAGTGGCCACAGTGGGCGGCAACATGCAGCGCAGTCAGATAGTCATTAGTGACGTCGTCTACAGGCACGTTGTGCTGAATCAGAAGCTGAACACAGTTTAGATGATCTCCTTGTGTTGCCATATGCAACGGAGACAAACCATTCTGCAAACGAGAAGACCCAACACTGATGCGTTATAGGGTGCTCAGAGAAATGAAACTCCTCCACGTTGTTCTTAGGGCATTTGTTGTATGAAGAATTTTACAAGCCTAGAGAGCACCTAAATTAAACTTAACATGTTCAGTCTAACAATGAGGGTTCTTACTCCAGCAAAAGCCACGTGGAATTTGGAACTTGTTTGGTTAGAGTTTATAGGCAGCTCTACCTTAAAAAAAGTCATACCATACCAGCAATGTTCTAAACGTAGCATTTTTCAGCGAGCATAGCTCAGATAAGTTGCTTGAGTTAAATGAGTTATGTGAAGAACAGCACTTTGTGGCTTTTAATACTCTAGGTAGGAAATCTGCTGTTTTTAAAAGCTGCATTAAACTCACCGCTCTAATGTAGCCTGCATATACCAGGCATGAGAGAGCAGGTCAGAGCATCACTCAGTAATCGCTACAACCTTCCCTCACCCCTCCACTAGTGTTTTCCTGAATTTGGGTTGTACGCACACCTTACTCCACATTACACACCTGCGGAGACCATTCTTCCCAGTCAACATTGGTACAAGAGCAAAAGTTTCAAGTGCAACTGGGCTAAAAAAATCTGAATGAGGCCACCATGTGACCTACCAGTGGCAGTGGTAAAGCTCTGTTTCATCAGGGAAACACCTGAGAGAGATTCATGTGTAGGAACAAAACCTGTACCAAGAGTTGTTCCTTGCGCTGCTTACAATAGTTAATCAACAAGCTGCTGACATATGTTACACTTCCAGAGTAAAAACACAAGAGAAATAATTCTCAGAACTTTAAAGGACTGACCCTATTTCACGACAAAAGATTAAAAAATGTGCCAGAATGAAAGAGGTCTTGTTAGCAGAGGTACATGAGCTCCTCAGATAAACATCAACACATTCTTCCATTTGTTTGTTTGTTTTGTTTTTTTTTTTTTTTTCTTAGCCCTTATAATGACAAAATTAGATTCAAGTGCAGGAGCTATTCTGGTAACACATAATAGTATATAATCTATAAATGACTGACAGTACGCTGTGTTTGCCGTCACAAAGAAACTGAAGCTTTTGCTCACAGATGTAGTGCCCTCATGTGACGGCTGTTAGCAAAGGCAAAGCAGCAACGTAAAACCAGCTGAGATCTCAGGCTTTCTGAAACAGGTGATTTCTTTCTTCTCCCTTCCCATGGCCATATCGTAACAGTAATGACAAACATTCAAAATAAAGGTGGAAATACACAGTTAAATAATTTTTAAAAGTGACATGGAAGAAGGATGGTGAAAGTTAAGCAGGCTAATACTGTCAGAATTTGAAAGCAGTTTACATTCAGTGCTGAGAAGCAGACATTCTTGGACACAGTTATATCTTTCAAGTAAGATTATCTCATGGGCATCTCACTTGTGATTTATGTTGGCTTGGATAAGCCTATCTCCCATTCCCAAAGGCGACTACAGCAATTATCTGCATGGAAGCTTGATACTAGCAATGCATTTAAAATATTTTCACTGCCTTCTAGGGTAGTTAAACAGTAGAATAAAAAAAAGATTAATTTTCCTCAGTCATCAAGCCCTCCTGAAAACAGTTTATAACTGATGATGCTTTTTAGGTGATAGTAAAAAGTCATGAAACTTCATACACTGTTCTGTTCCATTTTTATCAGAAAGATCCTTCAGATGAAAAGTGTCATTCTTAACAATAACAGCCAATAAACCACACTTATTTATGGAGTAAGAAATTGAGAAGATGACATGGGACTCCCTCATAGGAGAGACTTGTACGAAAGAGCCTGACATTGATGGAAAAGAAGGGAAGAAGCAGAGCCGCCACACATCAGTTTGGGAAAATCAGCAAGATGCTTGAAAAAAAACTGTCATGGAGAAGAAAAGTGCAACAACTAGCCAGACTTTACACAAAAGAGCAAGAGACAAGGCTGGATGCTAAAGAAGTTGACGAAGACAAAATATCATTGGAATATTGTCTTTTGTTATGACCTAAACCAGGCTTGCTCTTAATTCTGTTGCAGTAGAAGGTACTCTGCAATCTTACACAAGTCACTTAATATTTCAATGCCTTTGTCTTCCCACTTTTAACATAAAAATATTACATATAACAATGTTCTCCTGACCTGTATCCATGTTGTAAGAGACAATGCACCAATGACTGTAAGAAGGGATTTGGGAGCCACTGTTACATTACTGTTTTTATGAAGATTGCCAAGAAAACATTAAAAGGTGAAGAAGTTCAACATTAATCAAAGATGTTGACAGTCACATGATACCTTAAGAAAAAAAAAAATCAGAAGATGATCACAGAGATGAAATAGAGTATCAAATGCCTGACTGGGCAAACATAAAATTATCAGTGATGCATAGCTTATTTTGTAGCTGTGCCAAAGGACTTTAATTAGGGAAAGTGTCATTAATTGGGGGGGGGGGGGGGGGGGGGGGAGAACAAACAAGCCTAGAAAAACAGTAGTTAAAAAAAGATGGACATTCGTACACAGAGATGTCATTTCTCACACAGAAAATCATTGGCATACTCAGGACTAGAATTCGTGTTTCCCTTTGTTTGTAGAAAACCCCAGATAATCCACTAGGTCACTGTCTCCCCTGAAAATAAATCTAAGGTTATTCCAGTATGAAAAAGGGCCAGCACAATACTAAACAATCTCTAGCAGGAAATAGCTATCAAACTCCAATTCAGTTGTTCTTCTGAAAGAGTTTTATATAACATGAGAAAACTTTGTGAAGTTCAAATTCTTTCAAAGATGTGCCCTATTTCCAATAATATATGACTTAATTTGAAGAGAATGGAGCCACTTATTTTTGCAGAGGACAGTACCGTCTAGTTTAGTGCCAAATGAATGGATTCATTAATGTCATTCAGAGGTACCGCTACTTCTTAGCTTACCTTCTGAAAACAACAGAATTAACACATCAGAGGGAAACTCAGGAAGCTCTGCACTTTCTTCTGTTCACTTTTTAACCTGTAACATAGTTTTCTCTCTTTCACAGCGGAGCTCCCATTTTGCTGGAGGTGTTTATGTAAGCCTCTGCAGGTCAACATCCAACGTGTGCCTTTAAGCCTTGGGCTATTTCAAACCCACTGTCCCATGTTCTCATCTGCCTGATTTTGGCTAGTGAACTCAGCCAGGCTGTAAGAGTCTCCTCAGGAAGAGGAACAAATTCAAAATCCACAGGCCTTGAACAGCACGTTAAGCTTAGGGATAACACCTGACAGTACAAAATACACGCAGCAAAGAAATGTAGTTCTTCAGGAGTGGTTCTTATTTAGGATGGTGGAAACGAAAGCAATGAGGTTTACATTTTTTTCTTTAAGTAATTAATTGAGCTACCAGAGAGTATGGAAGAGCCTTACTCCCTGGAGTATAAGCCCTAGGCTCTGAGAATGGCGGTGTGGAGATCTGCCCCAGGGGGTCTCCTGAACAGCCCCTTGCTGTCTCCCCCTGCTCGTGAAGTTTGCAAGTCAGGGCTGTGGGAGTCCATGGAAACTCCACGTGCAAAGGATGGGTGGATCCTGTCTGTCAGATTACCCATGATAGCACTTGCCAGTGACTCACTGAGCAGAGGAAAGCTGGTGCCAACCTCCCCAAACAAATGCTAAATATATTCCAGTAAGGGGAAAAAAAAGAAAGAAAGAAGAGGGAGGAGAAAAGCAGAATATAGAAGGGTGCTGAGACAGAATAGGACAGGATGACAGAAGAGAGAAAAGAAATAACAGAAGGAAACAAGAAATGTTGTTGGAAATATATTGCTTACAGACTGAGAGAAAAAATGTAGTGGAAGGTTATCTTGGGAAAGAACCTCAACAAACTGCACAACCCAAATGTCAATCCTGAATGGGAAAGTCATGGATTATAGTGGTGCTACAAAGGAGGCTGCTGCACTGAGATTTAAAATCGGCCACAACGGCACAGCAGAGACCACCACCAGAAGAGTTCTGGCAAGTGTGTGCTTTAATGCCAGCCCTCGGGTCTAAAGCAATCTGCACACCCTGGCGCAGGTGATTTGAAATTCCCATGAATAATTTTGCATGATAAACTGTAGAGAGAGAGAAAGTGGAGAAACTGGTAATCAGGCTAAGTCCTAAGGAAATATGAGCTGTCTCTGCAAAGAGACACTGCTCTATTTTTATCTCTTATCTCTACTCTAGCCTTAGGGTAATTTGGTGCAAGCTGAAGATATATTGTAATCAGCATGTTTTTATTCCAGGACAAATACAGATATTTTCAACTACTGAAATTCTGAGGGATAAGGTTACCATACATGGCTGGCACAGAAACCTTTTCTTGTGTATCTCGATTTAACACATTTTACATATGCAGACATGCGCTACATACGGCATTCACTTTGGAGATCTCCCACACAGTTACTTTAAATAGCTATGATATAGGAAAGTTATTGTCAAACCCTTAAACATATGAGACATGCAGAATTACATAAGAAAAAAAAAAAGTACAAGGATTATCCCAGCAGAAAATAGTACCAGTTACCTTGGTTTTAGAAAGAATAGGGGCACCACGATCCAGCAGCATTTCTACAACTTGTTCATGGCCACTTCTTGCTCCACAGTGGAGGGGGGTCAACCCATCCTGTGGGACACAAGCATTATAACCAATTAGTTTCAGACACAGTAAAATCTTGTGCGCTTTTATAAAGACCTACCATGTCCTAAGAAACTAATTAATTCCTGCAGGATACTGCTGTTATGCAACTGAACAACTGAACCTGTTTATTAAAATGGACAGAGTACATTTTGGCTCTGATTTTCTAGACATGTAAATAGTCATATCAAATTGGTGCTCTTGCAGTGGGCTACTTCCATGCCCTCACTGTACATGCGGTAAAGTGCACATACAAGAAAAAGATGAGATTACACATCAGGTACTTTTTGCCTGCATGCCTTTGAGAAAACTAGGTCTTTCATTGTCAGTATGCATCAAAGTCAATGGATAGTCCTTCTGTCTGAGAGAAAAAAAAATAAAAATCTTTCCTACTTAGGAAGGACTTTTTTTATTATGCTGATTTTGACAGGTGTATAGCAGATGAGAAAACCATCTTAATCCCAGGTGATAAAAGTACGTTGGATTAACTTCTGTCTCTTGTTGTGTAGACAATACTTATGTGACTTCCAGCTGAATGACTGGTCTAGAGTCAAGGCATACTGTCAATTCCTCTTTCAGAATAGTTTGCTTAATAACAGTTATCGTCATATTAGTAACACATTCCCTAAACAAGAGAAAGACTCTTTTTGACATTAACAGATTTATTCCAAACTGATTTGATTATTCTTTGACCTTTACCCTGTTTACAATGCTCAAGTAACCTGCTGTACATGCGTGCTATGATGAAAGATAGCACATGTGCCTTGAGTAACTGTGAATAAAGTCACATGGAGTTTTTCAATCCCGTATGACATAGTGCTTGTTACAATTAGTAACGTTATAGTTTCAAGAAAAATAAGGAAGAAAAATTAATGTTTTCAGAATTAGTAAGAGCAAACATTTGATTTCTTACAAGCAAAACAGATATGCAGGAGATACTGTCACACAGAAACATTTTCACTAAATATGTTAGAAGAGGAGGCTTTATAAGAAAGGTTGAAACTCATAAAGAAGAAAGATAAATATTTATTAGTTTTCCAAATCCAAGTCATAAAGGAAGGGGCCTTTTCCCAGTGTCTTCCGGCACTCTTACATACACAAATGTTGTATTGTCTAGAATATGTATGTCACACCATTTTTATAAAAAGGATTATCTAAAATTCCTGCTCACACATCCTGTGCTTACTGATTCATGCACATGCACTCCCTCTCTGTCTGTCTCTGTATGGTAGCAAGTACTATTAAGATAGCTCCCTAGACATATTTTCCATGCATAATTACAATATTCTTTCTTGATAATTCCTAAACCATTACACTCTATGAGAATATCAGCTTAAGGCTTGCAAAGTGTAGCGGGCAGCCGGGGAGAGGGAGATAGCGATTCAGAGCCTTACGCTCTTCTGCTTCTACTTTCTTGCCCTCTCCTAATAAGCCTGTGAAAGAGAGCAGATAGAAATTGTTGTGAAATTTTTCTGCTAGTCTCATTTTCTTGTGAAATTTTTCTGCTAGTCTCATTTAAAACTTGTATGGTTATCATTGTGCATGTTCTTCCACTTAAAGTAAGGCATATGTTTATGATGTAAATAAAGAAAAGACTTTGGTTCAGACTTAACTTGATCAGGACTCAGGGAATGATTTGTTCTTGCAAGATGAACACAGTCTGGCCCTAAGAACAGTTAAGAACACTTACTGGCATCTCTGGAGCTGATGCTATTGTCATTTCTGCTTCTTTCTATTATTTCAGCCCATGCAGTACAGGGAAGGGCATCTTGTTAAAACAATACTACACAAAATAAAGATGTAGTGCTCAAAATATGTAAGTAAAGACAAAGAGAAAATATATCAAAACCCATGAGGTACATTTATCAGCTGAGTTGCAAATGTTTTACTGTACCTTCACAAGTGTTTAAAAACGTAATGCCTATTTCCCATACCAGTAGTTTCCACAGGCAAGGGCATACCAAGTACTGAGCAGAATGCAAACAACTAACATAAAAATATCACCCCCACAAAAAAATGTACAGCAAATAAAAACCAGCAAGGCTAGGTAACTAGAGGCCTGTAGGCAGGAGCTGAAGATCACGTACATTAGATTGTTCATTCTTTTTACTTCCTATAATTATCATATTCTCCAAGCCCGTCAAAGAAAGATACTCAAGGAGACCAGGGACAAAACTGTAAGTTAGGGAACATTTTCCAGATTTTATGCCCCCCAACTCATTTTACAATGTACCATGGGTAGTACATACAAAGGTCACAGAGAGTGAGATACATTTGATCAACTTCAAGCGCTAGACTAGACCCTTAAAAACTACTTCAGTGCTCCCCAGTGCACAGTGTCCCAACCCTCTGGGCCTGCCCAGCTTGTGCCTACGGCTGAAAAGGTTCCTGTGGCACAGGAGGTGGCAGGCACTCATGCTTGGCCAGCTAGAGCTCATTCTAGACCACACAGCAGTCACCACCACCAGATGCATCACATGGCATGACACAACATTGCAATGTAATGTAGGTGCTTGTTGGGACAGCTGATCTGTAGCTATTAAGATGATGTCAGGACTCCCACTGTAAAGAGCAAATACACTTGAAGACAGCTCATTTAGCTGCAGAGATCTTTTTTTGTATTCTGAAAAGACAATGTCTATTCACCTGGCTTGGTTAATTGCTATATGGCACTAAAAGTCATAAAGAAATGTGCGGAGGCAATGTGAAACACAGATCACAAAGATCTTGGTTAAAAAAAGAGAATCTGAGATTAAAAGAGACTGCTCTGAACTCAGCAAGACTTCACTGATTTTGTCAGGAGATTTTCTAGTTGCTTATTTACTTTCATATAGACTATACTTTGTGAAGCATAAAATATATTACATGTATTAGGAAGCAAACTTGCCTTAATATGATAGTCTGCAATGGCTCAGAAAAACCATTACAAATGATTATGACAATAATCTGCAGATTAAGGACTCTCTAAGCATGTGCTGACATGATAAATCATATCATCTGTATTATCTATCCCTCCAGAGAGCCTGAGAGCAGCTCCAGCAAAGCCAGGAGGACAATAGAAGGAGTACTGCTTAGGCACAATCTTCCCATAAGCATTGCACTCCCGTCTCCGAGGCTGCTACTCTTTCTTTAGCTTTTATTTCAAACACACACACACAAATAAATGAGATCTAAGCACTCTTTCTGGTCCCTCTTGAGACTCAGATACCTGTGTAGCTCCCTCATCTTGTTACACTGGGGTCACAACTGGCTTCAGGTTAGCAGATGACACTGCAGGCAGTTGAGCCTCCTTGCTGCAGCGTGTTTCCCTGCCACCGCATGTGACTAAGAGACCCCTGAGCAGCATGGGTAAGCATGAACCAGCCTTCCCATGCTCCCCAGCTACCCCTGCCCTGTTAATGCCCACCCAGGATTTCCCTCGCACAAAGGGATCCTCTGGGCTGTACCCCAAATCCATGGCAGCCTCAGTACCACAACTCTCACATCAGTGAGCAGCAGCTTCTAACCCAGTCTATGAGTGATGAAATTAAGAACACCACCCAGTAAAAACTTTACTGTGATGCAAGTATCCAGCAAGAGCTTGTCAGACTGAGCCAGAGCCTGTCCACGGCCTTGGCCGGAGTGTGCCAGGCACTCCACTCCCCTGAGCTGGAGGTAGAAGGCATGCTTCTCCCAGGGGAGCAATTACTGCTCCCTCCAGGGTTTATCATCCCCATCGCTGCTTAGTGAGTATCCTTGCATGTGCTTCAGCCTAGCAGGGCTCTGTATCTCATGGTCCCTCCATGCTCTAAGTCTCCTCAATTCTTCACTTCATTGGCACTATTACAAACTGCCCCTTCCATACAACAGGGCAAGAAATGAGGTTTGCTCTTCCTACACGTGCAAAATGCACTTATAGTGCCAAGTCAGTGTTATTCTTGTAGCTGTTTTATATCTTACTACATGTGGCTTTTCTGGAGCAGCTTATGTATGATCTGATGCATCTTAAAAGAGCATATCCCACATGTTTTCATGCAGATAAGAGTGCTGGCCTGTTATTTAGCCGCAAAATCAGTAGAATTAAGATTATAAACACTTATTGTTAATCCAGGCTAAAACATGCTTTCTGCCTGCTTCAGACACAAATTCACTTTGGCATATACAGTATTAGACAGCCAAAGCAAATCAAGATAATTTAATCAGCCTCTCTAATTAAACTTTGTTTTTTAAAGTCTTTTCTGGAAGACAGAGGAAAAATAATTAGGGCAACATTCAGTAAACATGTTACATGAGGCATTAATAGGTCTTTGCTTAGAATGTTAGTTAAAAACCTGAATGATAAAAAGCTGCCCTGGATGGACAAAAGCAGCACATAGTTCTTGAGGAGTACCCTTAAGAATTCAGTACAAAGCCCCAAGTACCAGCTGCTAGACATCTCACACAAAAAAAGGACAAAGAGAAGATAAACAGCTGGTTAAAATAAACAATGCAACATAAGCATGAACTAAAAGGAAAAAAAAAAAAAAAGGCTGAGCCTCAAAATAGTTGTAAGATCATTTTTGGAAATAACCTCATATGCTCACATTACCTGAACTAGCTACAGTTTGCAGGTGTGCAACAATATTTATGGTGCTCATCAAATCCTAGTCCTAATCAATATAGAGAAATTGGGACCCCATGGATGACTTTTACAATAATTTAAACAGGATAAGGATTTAGCCCTTCACGTTAACCTTTTGTGCAGTACTTCAGCACTGCAGTTTCCATGACCATCTGCCAGCAGCAAACACAAATGCTCATGGAAATGACTAAGGAAAAGAAATCATTACCGCAACTTAATGCTCAGGAAAGGCTTTATGTGAATTTATCTATAAAATGAGTATGTTTGTGAAAAATAAAAATAGACATTACATGGAGCATATTTCCAGTACCCCATACAGAGAGCGGATTGCAGGAATAGATCACAAAAGGACAGCTGAATAGCTAAATCTGTCCCATCTGAGAGTCAAAGTAGCAAATCCCAGCCCTGTCAGTGTTTGGTCAACAACACAAAACAGTATCTCCTGCATACTCATTTAAAGGTGAATTACAGACGTGATAAAGGAGAAACAAAGGCCTAGGAATTTCTGCCTCTGAGCAAAAGGAACAAGCAATTTTCAAGAATTTTTGTCCTTTCATATGGGTACAGAACCTTTGCCCTTCACCTTTAAGAAGGTATTTTGTGTTCCATAACCAACATTTGCATTAAATAATATCATGGTGTCCAAGATAAAAACTATTTTAATCAAAGAAAAAAAATTCCGCACATCTCTTATCCACAAAAATTCTGCTGATCTTTTTAAAACCTCTTAAAAAAACCCCAAACAAAACAACCCTAAAAAAGAGATGTCTTGCATTTATCAATCTGGTAATAGGAGCCTCACATATTTTTACATGCAAATCCCATCTGTTTACCAAGTTGTGTGTGCATTCAGCACCGCACCTGCCCCTTGCAGAACACTACAAGGCTGGGCTCTGACTGGGCATCCAGCTGATAGGCATGACTTGATAGATGTATCAGAAAAGACAGCCTTGGCTGCTCTTTGCCTTTCAATACATTCAGTAGTGGCGATGCTGTAGCAAAAGGATATGACCAAAGCTTTTGACATCCTGTATTTTCATAAGGCCATTCTATGCCTGGGACATTAAAAAAAGAATGGTGCTTAAAAAAATGAAATGGCTGCAAAGTTGACATACCTCAATTGTTCTGCCTTGGAAAACATCATTGCGTCAGGTAGGAATAACAAGAGATGTTTAGCAGGAACATATGTTATAACAGCTCACGGCAATTAATCTTTGCTATCGAATATGAGAACTAGGCAGACACTCCTGAAGCAATGTCCTTTTTCCATCTAGCACCATATTACTCTCAGCCTTCTATTGCTTCTCCTATTGATTTGTAAATCGTTCCTGATCTACTCCAGCAATGCCCTTCCCTTTTTTTGATCATGCAGCTGTCTGCTTGGTTCAGTGAATCTCCTCAGCAGAGGCACACACCGCCCAGACCACAGGCTGGTAAACCCTTGCCAGGATGAGTCAGTGCCGCCGGGAGCAAAACTTCCACTTAGTCACTAACTGCCAGAAAATGATGCCTCTGGTAATACCAGAGAAGTGCAACAATGAGTGGCACACGTACAGCACAAGCAGAAGTTATGCAAATCCTTTCTGATTTATGGAGAGGATGGGTGTTTGGGGAAACAGGCAGTCTCTGGGGGAAGCCAGAAAAAACAAACCACCACTATGTGAACCACACTCATCCATTGCCTTTTGCCTCACTGGGAAGCTCTCCCAGACTCAGGAGCTGTTAATGCTTCTGCCCTCTTCCTGGATCCTGTTTCCGTCCCAGCCTCTATTTTTAGTTACATAAATTATCCTAATGTCTGACCCTGGAGCCTGTGATACAGAAAATGAAACAGATCACAAATTTTCATAACTAAAAGAAAAGAACAAGCTGGACTCTGACTATTTAAAGTAGTGGTCCCCAACATTTTGGCTGCAGTGGGCCATATAAATGCTTGCAGAGAGGAAGCAAATAGTCTCTTGCCACATCCCTTTCTCCCTGCTTTGACCAAATGCACATCTGTCACGTCACCAAAATGTGGCCCTCCCCACTGCATGGTAGGCCCACCCCCCTCAGCCTGGCAGCCCCCATGTAGCATATAGGAGGCTACTATTTTAGTCCAGAAATTATATCCACTGTTCATGTTATCCATGAAAAGTCATCTCTTCCATATTCCCCAGTTAGAAAAAACAGAAATCATGAGTGACTTCTAAAGGTAAAATGGAAGAAGAACTAAAGAAAAACATGTGGAGAGAGTAAAGAGATGAGAAAATAAATTGACCCAGTTTCTGAATTTGCTACAGAAATAAAAAATACAACTGTGCCTCAACAAGCACGGCAGGAAATCTCAGGGACTGCTGAAACATTGGAAAACCAAACAGAAACCTGTGGGTACAGTAATAACTGCAGAAAAAAAGATTACTTGGTTATACCTTTGTTTTGTTTAGAATGATTCTGGTGGAAATTATACACAATAATTAAAAATTGCAGATGGATAGGTGAGATAAGATAATATTTCAAGAAAATGACAATTGTCAAAAAGTTACAGGCACAGCTCCTGAAGGTTGCTTCACGTGCACAGGAGCGTGTTGCAAAGACTGCCATGACAGCCCACAGCAGCACTAGTTCTAGGTTTACTTCCAAACATTTGAACTTTTTCCTTCTCTGTTTGCCACTCTGTAAGTAAATAAAATATCTCTGAGCTGGTTTGATTGGGTTTTAACCACAGCACTTAGATATAACCATATGCATTGAGCTTTTAAGTCACATCAACTTGAGTCAGGCGTCGACCTGATGGAAACTGTCACCACACCCAGCACATTTGCTGACACATCCAAGCCAGCAGCTAAGCACCCAGTCAGACAGAGGCCAAGGTGCATGAGACTCATCAGCAACATCGTGCTCTGTGACACTGCTCTGTGGATAATAAAAGGCAAACACATACTGCAGTTCAAAGTTACTCTTTTAGCATTCAAATTCTGAAATATCTGAATTGAATTCTTGTCTTTTAGTATTTTCCTGTATATCTGCCTCTACCCCCAAGCAGCTAGAAGTAGCTCCTAATTAAATGCTCTATGGAGAACATGGAAAATTGTTGGTTCTGAGCTTTGCCATACATGGTGTTTCACACACCACTTTCAGAGATGTAAATTGTTAGCATCCTACTGCAATCATTTTATAAAAAAGAAATGCAGTGCAGCTATAGTAGCCTGCCAGGAAGATGAATGATTTAAGCTGTATAGCAACTAACAGGTCAGAGACAAGAATTCCACACAATCACTCACAGCATTCACATTTAAGCTTACCCTTGTTTTGGCATCAATTTTAGCTCCTCGATCAAGTAGGAGTTTGACCATATTTGCATTTCCCCTCTTTGATGCAACATGTAGCGGCGTGATATCATTCTGTGGAAGAAAAAAACATGAAAGTAAATATCCATATATCTATCTTTCATGAACTCCATGATCAGTTTGCTCACAGAATGAATTATGCCCAATTTGCTAAAGCATAGCACAGTTTTGTTTCCCTGGGAGTATGAAGCAAAGGGAAGCTGTGTTTATCCACATATGTGGATTACTGGCCTGGTACCTCAACATATATATTATGAAGACAAACATTCAAGTTGTAGTTGGAGTTATAAGAAGATATGATTGTGTCTCAGTTCTCAGCTTTTGTATCAGCGTTAAATTTATGCAATTTTACTGACTAAACCCTGGCAATTAAATTCCGCTATGGTTGTTTCTGAGCATGTAATGATAAGGATTCATACCTCACAACTTCATTGGCCTTGTAGGAGCCATGGAAAATAAATAAAACCATTAAATCTGTAGGTCTAATTCAAAAGCAACAAGATGCCAATACTATTTATTTCCGAACATGATCAGCAAACTGAAAGTCTCGCAAGCACCTTTGGTTTCAGTTACACCATTAATTTCGTCTACCAAATCTGTTCCTCTAATCGACGTAATACTGTAGTTCAAGTGAGACTGTAAATGTGTATATATGCCTCCCTAAGCGGCGCCTGGCAGGCCAGCAGCACGCAGCGATGCTGCACATTGAGGACAGTTACATAACCAATGCGTGCGCGCACAAACACGCTTTTTTAACAAGATACAGCTAGGACGTTTCTTCATGCTCTGATGAATCCTTTATCTTGTGGTATATGAAGGCCACATCCTGTGTGTATCTGATCATATGGAGCCAAATAAAAATAAAAGGATTTAAATAGAGCATGCAGCCACTGTATGAAGACAAATAGAATTTTAAAGAACATGTTTCTGTGTATTCAGAGGCAGCGCAAACAGCTGGCTGCATAAAACCAGCTTCCCTGTGACTGAGCAGAAAGCAGCAAATTTTAGTGAGCATGTGTCCCATGGCTGACTGAATCAGAAAGGTACCCACTGCCTTGAATAGCTGGAGAGCAGTACAAGTGTCTTGCCTGGCCAACAGACCATTTAATAGTGCTTCCTCAAAACTGCAGGTGAGTGGAGTGATAGAAAACCAGCACTGAAAAAAGATCTCCTCTCAGATGTGACAAGCTGACTCACAGCTTAATAATAATGCTGAGTACCTAATCCAGTATGCTACATTTTCATTTATACACAATTTCACTATGAAGCTAACGCACAGCTACTAGAAAGTACTAATTAATATTATCGCAGACGTAAAATACATTTTAGCAAGATGAAATGACAGACCTTCTTTCTCCAGTATTAATGATCATTAGAGCATCAAAGCGTCTACTACTCCAAGTTGGCTTCTCATTTCTTTAGAAAACGAAGTAAAACAAAAATGACGCTTAACACATTAAACAAAAAGTATGCTATACCTAGTCCTCCCAGGGATGTAAAGCTGTGTGATTGCTTAACTTGCAATTCATGTGCTGGTTTTGAAAAAAGAATTAATTCTATTTGACTGGAAGTTGACACTGGATAGAATATGGGGTCAATATATTACTGTATCAGCCACAAAGAGGACAGAAGAAAGAGGGAAAACACAACTATGAGGAGATACTTTCTGCTTTTCTTCTCTTCCCAGGAGGAAAGATGTTACTGAAGTCAGAGGAAGAAAGAGAGATGAATTCTACTTTCCTGAGAAAAAACAGTAAAGGAAATAACTTTCATGTCTTCAAGTAAAGGGTACTGCAGGTAATTTAGACTGACGTACCACCTTTTTCTACTTGCTGGGGTTAACAGGCAAAGAGGTTAACTCAGTCTCATACACTTTAGTGCCCTGTTAATACATTACTAATAATAATTTACTGTATCATACACAGACTAGAAGAAATGCCTTTTCTAAGCATCAACAAAGAAATGGAGGAGGAAGGGACAGCATTACAAAAGGTAGGACAAATACCTATTAGAAGCCTGGTTCTCGTTCATCTTGACAGCAATCTAAATCAATCTAGTGCAGCACAGGGGAGGGTATAATCACATAGGAATGTACACTTTGGATCTAATTCTTTGCCAGTCCAATCGTTCAAAGTTCCTGTTGCCTTAAATGAAGGAGAGTTGATTCTAGAGCGGATGAATGAGCACCAGCAGATACACACTTCAACTCCAAAAGATGTGACTTCCACTTAGTAGTTAAGGTTTAGGTCACGCTGTTTGCTTGCAACAGGCAGAAAAAAAAAAAAAAAAAAAAAAATCTGTTTTCATGGCTAAAAAGGAGTCCTGTTCAAATGACCTTCATATTTCTGGTTAGTACTGAAACTATCAGGACCTGTTCCCTGTGCAGTTGTCTCAGCTTCTGACAGGGGGCAAGCACACTGGCTGGGAACATGGGGAAATTCTCCAGCACCTAATAAGGACTGAGCTCACTTCTGCAAGTCACAGAGCTAGCAGTCCATCTTTCCTCCATTTGATCACCTGTCTTTATGAAAAACATATATATTTAATGTCTCTAGGATCTTGAAAGCTTGAGTTACACTTGGTTGAAAATCAGCAGCAAGCAAGTTCACATTAGGAAGAGATGGATGGATGGATGAAGAATGTGAGTACTTCAGACACAGTTTGTTAGGAAAACACAGCTACCCTGAAATAAAGAACTGAGCATGAGGAATCAAGCAAATTAAACCCTACATGCCCAGTGAAATATCTGTCCTTATGGATGATCAAACTCAGCTCTTCTTTCCTGGGAAAACAGCACTGCAGCACTCAGTCTCTGGGAAGGAGGATGCAGTTTTTGTCGTACTCTACTAACCTATTCAGACAGTTCATAAAAAGAATGAAGAGATAAAGAAGAAAAAACATGTTTAGCTTTATTCAGCTCTAACAGCTCAGGGAAACACTGTGGGGAAATGAAGGGGAAAAAAGAGAGGGGGCAGGTCTCTATTCAGAATTTAATTTTGCCATTTAGCTATATGAGCTTTTACTGGTAGAGAACAATATGAAGTAATAATTCTGCTGGCTGAGAGTTCTGACTCCTGAAGAGATGCATTATGTGAATGCTTGAATAATTGCACACTGAGTTTAGGTCAAGCAACTTGTCTTTGGTCAATGCTATATTGTTTCAAGGCTTAAAGAATTATACCTGGACGCATCACGCATATGGCCCTTTCCCATCTCTCATCTGACAATTAAGAAAGTGAACTGAGAAGTGAATAAACCTCATACATCATTAATGTTTTTGATAACAAAACATAAAGCAAGCAACTCAAAATCGAGTTGTTTGTACTTGTCACAAGAAACTAGAGATAAAAAAAGCTTCATAATATGTACAGCTTGGGTGTAGGTTATTAACACTAAAACTGTGGTATCAGCGAACAATATAGCCACCAAATGTAAGGTTCTGAATTCTTCAGTAAATCAACAGCATCTGCTGTCTTTTCAGTCTATTTTTATCTGTTTGATCTTCTATAAATTTCTCCCTTTGTTCTTAAGATAGAATAGTAAATCAGGAAAATTTTGAAGATGTTTTCCTGCAGTTATAAAGCTGAAATGCCTTCAGAAAGTTGCCATTAAAAGATGTGGTTCAGATCTAGAATGTCTGTTGGAGTGCTTCTTGCCCTCACTGTTGAAATATCAAACGCTGGATAATGTCTCAGGTAGACCCCTCGACACTGAGATCCAACTTGCTATTCAACTTGAGAGTTAACAAATTCTACAGGGAATATGAAACATAACTTGTGAGAATAGCAACCTAAAACTATGCAATAAGGGCTCATAGGATTATGAACTAGCACATAGACTTTCCTCTCCCCCTTGGCAGATTTCCTGGGATACATGACTTGAAGTACTCTGAAACTGTATATAGCTCAAAGTGTGACAGATTAGATGCGCGCAATTTTTTCCTATACCTCACAACATTGCGGGTGGCTGTTTTCCCTTTATCTCTATCCATTGCCTGCTGCAGCCACCACCCTCTCACACAGGGCCTATGCCTTCCTGCAGAGTCTCACAACATCCAGAAATACGACGGGTGAAGAGTGACCTGCTTTTCCGTTCGTGGCTTTTGCTTGTGCCTGATCAGAGGAAGCACTAAGCCCTTTCAGCTGCATCTCTCTATCTACGGCTTCACAAGAAAATTCAAAAAACTTTGAGTTATGCTGTGCTGAGCAATAAGCCACCTACATTTCCCATCTGAAATGAGATCAGCTCCCCTCTGACACATGACGTTATCCTTCACAGTTCACCACTGTAGTCAGAATTACTCTATACTATTACAAATTAGCAACACAAATGGTTAGGAAGTCAGAAAAAAACAGGGAAAAACTTAAAACTGACAGAGTGCAAACATGGTACATCTTGTAGTTTTATTTTAACGTGTTTAGAAAGTTAAAAATTCCCCCTGGTTTCTGGCATGATATGCTGTCCTATGGGACTGCCTCTTTCTCCCATCAGACAGTCTGAGTTTACAAGCATAAAGATGCTAATAATAAACAAGTAAAGGAAATGTTTGCACTTACAGTATCATATTGGGCTCTGAAGTGTAGCTTTAGAAAAAGCACACAAAAAAAGGTAAACCTTTGCTAGTCATGTGCTGCATTGTTTTAAATGCTGATTGACTGGCAGATCATGCAGGGACTGTGAAGGCCCATTGCCAGCACCATGGGGACTTGATATTTCTCCTCGCTAACAACGAGAGCACTTATCTCCACCTCTGAGCTCTCCTCCCAGCCCCTTAGTGAAGTGTAGTTTTAATCACAAAAATTTCAACTTTTTTATCTTTGATTTTAAAAAAACCAAACCAACAAACAACCAAACAAAAAAAAATACACAGTTTCTTACCAAAATGTTCAGATTAATTTGGAATTTAGTAAGATTGTCCTTCTCAGTTCTCAAGTGAGAGCATATTCTGGGAAGAGCTTAATATTGACAAAGAACGTGTGAATAAAACAGAAGCTGAAAATAGCTAGACTGCTAAAGCAGAAGTTGCCTGCACAGTCTGGAAAATCCCTCCATCATTAGGAGTTCTTAAGGAAAGAGCATAATGTTGGTTGGTGGTTGTCATATACTGGAATTGTCATCAACAGCACTGCATGGATATTACCACTGTTACCAGTTCCTGAAGGTATGGGAAGATTGTCATATGCAACTATGCAGCTACATCAACATGTTGTGTATGAAAACACTCAACAACTCCTTCTGTATTTTTTCTGCAATTCAGAACTGGAGCTACAGCTCAGCAGAACCCCTGCAGAAAAAACTCTTATATACTAGTAGCAGTTACAGGGTTCACTGAGACTTGTATAGGACTTTGAGAAATTAAAGAAATTATAGGTACAAACACAAAGACAATCAGATGCTTTCCAGGAAACCTTACAACAGTTGGTAATTTTTCAGCTTTTTTCTTCTCTACTTAATAAAAGTCTTACATTGTGCTAATTTAGTTCTTGAATGCTAATATATTTATCTTTCTTCAGGCTTGAGATGTACAAAATGAATTCTAGAAGAAAAGAAGGAAGACTACAGCAAGGAGCTGTGATGGCAAACTACCACTAGGGAAATAAAAAGATGTTTTTCTCTTATGTTACTGTCACTTACATATTGCCTGCTCTTTTCGATGGGCTAATGGTGTTCTGCTCCTCAGCCTCAGGGTCATCATTAATGCATGTTGTCCTCACACCACCCTCTCAAAATTACCAAATCCTTTCTCAACCTTCCAGTAAGCAAACTTTCTGCAGGCAAAGCCCACTCCCAGTGGAACTGAGATCTCCTCTAGAATAAGAATCAGGAAGGCTGTTCACAGGGTTGGATGCAGTTTTATGGCACAGTGACTACCTCTTGTTTGCTTTGGCAAGAAAGATATGGGCAGAGGTCCTCTTCATGTACAGGATTCCCTTGCTCCCTGAATCTTCTGACTTGCTCAAATACAGAGTAGATGTGGGGGTCACAGAGGTTTCTTTCAGCTGTTGCTCTGGAAGCTGCAGAGAACAATTTCTTTCTTCCTTTCTAACCACTGTGCTCCTCAGAGACAGGTGGAGCTTCAGAGGCATTTCCTCACCTGGGCTAGACAGATCTTTCCACTGGAAGATAATCTGAGACAAAAGAATGCTATCTGAAGACTCTGTGAACCCCCAAAAGACAACTTTTTCCTAACTATAATTCCCAGAAAATAGGTTATTCAAAGCACCTTCCTCACCTCCCTGGTCTGCATAGCAGCCTTGGAGAAACACTGGTTTGCACTTTCTTGTTGTTGAATTAGCACAGGGCAGTCTGGACACACATCTCCATCGCAGCTGGCTGGGCAATGCAGCAGATAAAACTGCCTACCCTCCCTGCACACTACTCTTGGGGATGCTCAAGCAAAGCCTGAAGGGGAAAGGGTGGGCACTCTGCAGGGGTCTGATTTATAGCAAAAGAGCTTTCTTGCACAGGATATCATAGATATAATCAGACTGCTAAGGAAACTGGTTTCTCATTCCTTCCAATGGCTGTTACTTGCTTTAGCATGTATCTCGATACACTTTTCCAATTCCTAGATATCAAAGTGCAAGGCAGTCTAGAGAAAATTTGAAGGCAGTAGTAGAGACAAAGAAGAAGAAATCCCTCTGTGACCTGTCCTTTTTCTCCAGCACCTCGCCCACCCTCAAGCTGAAGACGACGTGATTCTGGTAGAGAAAGCCAAGCCCATGGCATGAAGCCCCTGCAAGAGCGTCCAGCTCCAGAAGCAGCAGCTAGGATGGGAGCACAGCAGTTTTCCCTGTGCATATGGTCACTGTATGCCAACAACAGATCTCCTGAATTAAAAGCCTGGAACAGGAGAGCCCACTTGGTGGATTTCACTCCTCCATACTAATCACTAGGTTGATAGTTCCAGAAGATGGGAAATAGATATCAAAATTATTAAAACTAGGTAACACACCAGATACAATTTGATTCAGAGGCACAAGTAGCTGATGACCAATATTTTTCTTAAAATAACAGCAATTACTTTTTCCTGTTGAAAAATTTGATGAAATAACTTAACTTAAAGGTCTTTGGCCTTCTTTCAGTTTGTAACTAGGATTTATCCGCACCTCTCCAACATCAGGTGCCATTGCCAGCTAAGACAATGGTGCCTGGAATTGTTGCAATCCTTCAAAGCCCAGGTAGGGTCTGCATTTACGTGTTAATCTGGCTAAGAAAGGAGACTGACTTCACACTCACTTACCCTTTATTCTCTTCTTCCGCTTCTTTAGCCCATATGTGATTGCCTCCCAGTTAAGCAAGAGGGAAATATGGTGATACAATGAAGGGATTGCTTTACCTTTGAAGAGTTTCAGAGAAGCATAGCCACACACGTGAAAATGTACTACAGAAAAAGGATGATGAATAGACATAAAACGTCTGTTACTTCTACAATGCATACCCTGCCAGTCATTGTGACAGGTTTATTGCTGAGTTTGAGCCCAAGAAGTCAAGCAATTTGGAATGAGTATTTTTCCTTCATTACAAAATGGCAAACATCCAGCCCAATAAGGAGATTCTGTTTCACTTGGACTGAGGTTATGAAGGTTCTTGGAGCTGCCTCCCTATAAAAAGGTAGAATCAGGGGCATCGCAAGCTGATTTAGTGAAATTATCTCCATCCATCCCACAGGGAACTTCCCATGTTGTGCTATCTTCCCTGCACTTGCAGCAAGGCTAGAGAAGAAAGCACAAACACAGAAGTGCTAATGCAGTTCAATGGAAGAGCTGACATGAAATCAGTCGCTAGGCTGGAAGAGTGTAAACCAAAAGCAGGTACATTTCCAACCCTCCCAGCCTCTGTGGTCAGCAGGTACACAGGCTGGCAGGCAGTGTAACACCTGTAAGAGCTCCTGGAGCTATGCCTATTTTTCTTAGATGCAGCGAAAGAAGGGAACAAGGGAGTATATGACAGCTGAGAGGCAGGTGTATACCGGCAGGGGTGAGGGGAGCAGCTGCTACTGCATATCACTGGGGACATAATTTACTTACAGTACAGCACCACTGCTCACCTCCTGCCCGCACACCGAGAGCCATCATCAAGCTCGTGTCTTTCCCTGCCTTCATTGCTAGAACCTTTCTTCCCTCGGGCCTCTCAGAAATGCACTGAGAACACAGCAGCTGAAGAGATCTCCCTTGCCACAGGTCTGCGCTCCTTTTTCTTACATCCTTTCACCAGCTCCTCTTTTCACCACACTTGCCCTTGTCCTTAAGGCTCAGAGCTCACCTTCATCCTACATGTCTATTCATGTTTTCTCCACTCTTCCCCACCTTCACTACACTAATGGTGGGAGCTGGCTATTTATCCTGCCCTCACACATTTGCCTTCATGTTGTCCCCCCCACACCAGCATCTTCTGTTACCATAACCCTCTGCTCTTTTTCAAATCTCTCCCCAGAACTGATACTTGCCTAAATAGTTTAAACATAAATTGAGAGCAGACAAGTAGTGTCGATTCATATTTATTTAAAAAGAACAAAGGGAAAACGGTTGGTGGTTTGCAAAAGCACAAAGTGCATTTGACACCCCTGTCCTACAGTTCACTCTTTGTACTTCTGAAACCTACAGTACCCATGCACAGTATGATTTTAGTTGGGTTACAGCCCTTCCGTATCTTTGCTCTGTTGCTTGTGTTAGATTATCAACAACTCAAATAAAGGCCCTTCCTCCACAGGGGAGACAGCATATCATGGATATTTTTTACAGAAATTAAAACAAGAGGCAATGAGGTGGCAGTGGGCAGGCTGTACCTGTGGGTCATTTTTAGTATCTCTTCTAGTAGTACCTCTACCTGTTTTGCAATTTGGGTAATCAAGGATCAACCAAGGACTCTATTAGTTGGTGCTGATAATAGTACTTTACACTCAACTTATACTGGTGCTCTGTTTACCTATAAATTCACTGCTCTACCAGAATCTAACTCATCTTTCTGTGAAACGCTTTCATTACCCACAGTCTGATAAGCACTAAAGAACAAAATTCAACTCCATATTACTGTTATTTATGCTACGATTCCTTCTGTCACAGCTACTTTATCTGGATTTGCAACCACCATACCGTAGAGATGTGCTCTGCAGCGGCCCCCGCCCAGCTATCACAAGCACAAACAAGCCGTTCAGTGCTCTGAGTCACAGCGCCAGCCCACTGCTCTTTCGGGCTGATGTCATTGCATCTGCGCTTCTCCAGCTATCTGAGCAGTCTGGCTCTCTCTGACGATGACAACTAATAGAGGGAGAACCTGGAATTTCCAGGTCTTGAAGAGGAGGGGAGGATGGCTTTATTACTTTGGATGTGGTCTCCATCAGTGCCCCTAATCCAGAACAGAGCTGCTGAAGCCTAAGATTTATTATTTTATTAAAACAACCATAGGCAGATGATATTTAGTGGTACTGGTACTAAATGCTGCTAATTGCTAATGCAGTAGCATTGCTAATCCCTAATCTTGTTTCTGAGTGTGAAAAAGTTGACCCCATTCATCTTCCTTGCTCCTGTGATTAGAGCCTATCAAATACTGAATGCCAAAGCTTATGACCGTTTGAAATACCTTAATGCTCTAGTTTGGTCAGTTTAAGGACTTGGGAATAAGAGGTCAGCGTTATCAGTGAAAGCAAAGCACACATAGTTAGAAGGTTCCCAGAAACCCTTAACCCCCAAATCTACTCTTAGGCTTGTGAACCTCATGTGGATCTAACCTGGGACCCCTCTCTCGCCAATAACATGAAATACATTTAGTGATGAATGTGATTTGGAAAACCATTGTTTGTGGGGGATATATGAGAGTTGATCCTTACCTTTGATACTCAACCATCAGCTTGACCGAATATCTGCTAGTACTTGTCTCACCAGCATTAGTAGGTACTGGATCATGCCTTATAACAGTGTCTTTTAGCTTTGAGGATTTATCTTTGTTAATAAATCACTGAATGATGCTATGTTGAATGAATAGTGGCCAGCACCAACACTTTTCACTTGCACTCCTACTTACAGCTTAAGGAAAACATTCTGGGTCTGTCTTTGTTCAAAATTCCTATTCCTGCTCATCACACCCTCCACCAACTCCCCTTTATTAATCACAGATAATTTCTAAAAAAGAACTGTTGAGGGTTTTTGGTTTTTTGTTTGTTTTGTTTTGGGTTTTTTTGTTTTGGGGTGGTGTAAATGTGAGAAGTCCTATAAGTAAAATAGTAGTTTCTATGCTAAATAAACATAATATTATTTTATTGTTTTCATGGGTTTGCAATGCTTATCATAAACACTTTGCTGCATGTAAATATGTTCCTTAACTATAGAAGCATCCAAGTTTTTAGATACACAAACTGTCTAAAGTAAAAGAGAATACTAGAATTTGCTGTTTGCTACGTGGCAAACAATCTAAGCAGTAGTATAGTACTTTTCCTCTTGTAAAAGTAATAAACACAACACATGATCAAAATCTCTGAAAAGGACCTGCTGAATTATCCATGCCACATAATTCCCCGCATAGATATCATCTTGAAGACATGTTGGGTTTTTTTGATTTTTCTACTTTAATTGAAAGCTTGCTCCAGAATCTCATTACTTATATTTAATATTAATTATTAAACAATTATTAATTAAATAATATTAATTATAAATACTTAATATTAAATATCTAAACTTCTAGACAACATTTATTCATGGCCAGTTTATACCTATTTACTCTTACATCAGCACTTATTTGCCTTCAGTTTGAATGCCTCTTGCTCCCTTGAGTTTCCCTCCCTATTGTCCTAGGGACCACTACCACATCTCCTCCCTGACTCTGTTTCGGCAAGGTTTGGTGAGCCAGATTCTTGCACAGCCTCAGTTTGGGTTTTTTTGGGTTTTTTTTTTGTTTGTTTGTTTTGTGATTTTTTTGGTTGGGTTGGTTTGTTTGTTTGTTTTTGTCTATATCAGAAATACCTTGGAGTAACCTGAAATCACATTTGCCTTTCTGGTTTTTTTCTGGTTTTTTGTTTTGTTTTGTTTTTTGGTTTGGTTTTGTTTTGTTTTGTTTTTTAACCATATCACACACAGCACTCAGTGAACAACTAATATGGACGGGTCCTCTTCTTTCTTGATTGGTAGACTGTTGGAGAAACCAACAGAAATACGTGTATTCTTTAGCCAAGGGTTTGATCTGTTTTCCACTACGAATTTCAACACATTTCCATGTTCTGTTGCACTCTTTCTGTACTGACAACCATTCCTGTCTGCATGTCAGTGGAAATTCCATAGGCATCCTCTTATTCATACAGCCCAAGCCATTACCGAAGAAGCTAATGAGCAAACCAATTTTTAAGAGCTTTGGTAGGAAGTTCTAGCTCCAGCATTTTCCAATACTAACTTATTTTGAATCTTAGCCCCTTTTCTATTCATCTCTATGTCCCTAATCACCCCTCCCTGCTTTTCCCTTCTTACAGCCTTGCGTACTGTCATGGCACCTACTCAGGTTTCTGCCCGTGTCCTCTCTACCCTACCATTCTCTAGTCCTCCATCCTGGCTCATTAAATTTTGTGTTACCTCTGCATTTGCCTTTCTTTTGTCTCTGGTCTCACGCCTGGCATAATCTCTTTCCTTGCCCTTCATATTGCTGTATCCCTGTCCATATACATTTCTTTATTTTCCTGCTCTTCTAACTATGTATAACTTCCCTCTGTCATTTTCTGTACTTTATACTTCTTCTGCTTACATTTTGTTGTTCCCACATCATCCCTACCCTGACCACACTCCTTCACTCTAATATTCCTCTTTGGTCTTCTGACAAACCCGACCCTTGACATCAGACATGGTCAAACTTTGGCCTGGGCTGTGAGGTGAGGCCCTGCAGGCACCAGGGTCACAGAGCAGTCCAGCTGCCTGTGGGAGGATGGACCCACTCCCCAAGCAAGAAGGCACACCCAAAGCCACCAGTCAGCCGCTCCCCACCCAGCCCAGAGTGAACCAAGGGAACACCGGGAAAGCCCATACACCATTTCCCTCCTGGCTCCCGATCCTTTTTCGTACATCTGAGGAACTACCCTGTCACTCCCTGCGCTGTGTCGTGACTTTGGTGCACAACTTACAGGGTCAGGAGGGTTAGTTCCCCCACTCTACCATGGCTTCTGCCATACAGCTGCCATTATTGACTCCCCTCCATTTCTATACCTCATTTCATTTTCTGCCTCTCCAGTTTCTCAGATCTCCTTTACCTATCATCTGACTCTCACATATGCAGTGAAGGCACAGCTGCTTTGTTCACCAGCACACCTGCACTTCATGTTCACTGGAAAAAACTGCATATTGAGGACAATTCAACAGGGACAGCACTCCTGCCGTATGTTAAAGCTACAGGTGGAAGCATTCATCTCACTGAATCCCAGCCTACCTTTTGCAACATTGGAACTACGAAAATAGCATCTCTTCTTGATTAAAACAGAAGTTTTCAAGGGTGAGGACTAGAGCTCAGGTTCAGTTCAGCAGCCCAGGGAAATCCCCTTTACACCATATGGTAACAGAATAAGAGCAGTCAGGCCAGGTCTCTCAGCTGGCAAGAGCCAGCCTTTACACATCTTTGTGGAAAAAGTGTTTCAAAGTGATAATTAAGCAAACTAAACATAACTAAGATTTCACACTTACCCTTGCAGTGAAGTCCACAGCAGCACCCCGATTTAACAGCAATGTAGCTACGTTGATATTTCCATAGTGAGCAGCTATGTGGAGGGGAGTGAACCCACTCTGGAAAAACAAAACAAAACAAAACCAATAGATACTTATTTTTTTTATATCTCATCGGCACTCCCAAATTTGTATCACATCACTGACAAAAGCTAGTAATAGGAGTCTGCTGCAAGTCACCATTCCAATTCTGTACTAGTTTTCACTCACTGACATTTATTTATAGACTCTCAGAGAGCCTAAATAAAATCATATTGCTATGCAGGAGGGAAAAAAATTAACATAATTATTCTAGAAGACCAGAAGTAGGATAAAACTTTCAGTTATTCCAGAAAAACAACAGCAAAACATTTGAGTATTAAAGCAATGATCTGTCTTTTATAAGAAATTAATTTCTAACCAGAAATATCTAGTTGTTGTCGGTATTATGTCAGTCTTGCAAGTTAAATCTCTTGGAGATTCTTTGCAGAAGTTCATATACAAGTCATTTAATGATATTTGCTAACTGTTTTTTATAAATTCAAAGTAGATGCAAATGAAAACAACATCAAAGATGATTTTAAATTATTAATATGGATTTTTTTTTTCCAAGGGTTAGTACCATAAAGATCAGTCTCCCACTGTGGGCAATCACACTGGGTTATGTTCAGACACTGCAAGTTACCACCCTAATTAGAAGATGCCTTACTGATAAAATTACTTCAGCAACTTATTTTCATATTTAAGTAGTGTTACTTCCTTTTAAAATAATGCTAAAACATGCAGCAATTCCATCAGTCCTGCAAAGTATGAAACCTTATGGGAACTAGATGCATTTCTAAATTGTTAGCAAGCCATGCTAGCTGCCACTGCCTTGCTTGGGGAATTTTGCAGATATAAAACCACTCTCAGATCATTCTATTTGCTGACACCATCAAGGTAAGTGTCATGCAGAAGCCTAGAATCAGACCTGGATGCACAACATGACAGGGTTGTCTGCAGCTCTTAACACATCTGATAAACATATGCTCCATGAGAATCCCTGAAAACTCCATCTTACATAATCCGGCTCTTTTATGATGGCAGTTAGTTCCCAAGAATGCTTACTCTTACTTTTAAACCCTAGTTTCAGCTGCAGAAAGCCCTGGTATCTAAACTACAGTCTTCTCTAGCACATGCTACTTCATTTCATCTGAAGCAGGTATCTATCCTATAAAAGGCGATGCAAAAAGGAGGAGGAAGAAATGATGCAGCAGCACTAAGTCATGGAAGAGTGATGATGCATATATATATTTATATATACCTCTGTTGTTCTATTCACCATCATCTAGGTTAACACATTTGGAAGCAAAGAGGGGGAAAAAATGAACGGTTAGTTCACCACTGGTGATATGGATGCAAAAAGCTTCATGATTGCTACGTGGCATGGCAGCTGATGACAGCACAATCGGCACACAAGGAAGCTTGACTGAATGGAAGCTGAATGATCGAGTATTTTCAATGTTAATTGTTACATGTTTACCCAAGTTCTTAAAGTAGCAATTGCACAAACAACTAATCAAATGACTTAATTGTACAATACCTATAGCACACCACTGCAGGAGTGGCTTTCGTTCCCAAGAGAATAATTCTAATAATATTTTGCTTATTATTTTCCATTTGCAAAGTTTCTACAGGAGAAATTAACCCTGATTTAAACAAAAAGGGAATGGGGGAGAAAGAGGCAAAGGAAGCAAAAGAAACATTATTCTTAATCACACACTATAGGAGAAAGTTATTTGTAACTCTGCAGCAAAATACTTCACAGTAAGGGAGATCTTCACTGTATGTAATACGTGTGGTCAGCACTTAATAGCATCAAACCTATTTTCTTTTTACAACTGACCTTTGACTCCACATCAGCATTGTGGTCGTTCTGCAGGAGCAGAGCTGCTGCCTTCGTATCATCCTTGCGAGCAGCGATGTGAAGGGCAGGAAGACGAACTTTTCCCTTCGTATCATTTTCAAGCAGCAGTGAAACCACCTGGTCATGACCTTGCTGCAAAGCTACTGCCAAAGGCGTGAAACCATCCTGCAACATACAATGGGGACTCTCAACACATGTTCCAAGCTTTCCAGGGGGTGGGAAGGGGAAGGGAAGAGATCTCAGCATTAGTAACAGTACTGGCTCCAATTCAAATGTAAAGTATAACATGGTGCAAATTAAAAGTACCCTGCAATGACACTGAAATTGCAGTAAAGTGTCGGTAAACTAGGTCCCAAATGCTCAAAAACGCCTTTCTGGCACTCCAGACTTAAACATAAAATTATAAGACACAAGCAAACAAAACCAACTGAGACTTGAGAAAAAAAGTGTTAAATTACTCACGAATTAAGTTATGTAAATAAGTGAGTATATAATAAATTGTATAATTATATATAAAGGTATAAAAATCTCAAATATTAAAATTATAATTGTTAATGATGTCTCCATAGCAAATTATCATCCATTACCCCCACAGCTATGGGTTATAATCTACATTTTTTTAAGGAAAAAAAACAAAAACAAAACCAAAAAAGAACACCAGCTCTATTCTCTGATATATTTTATATGTTGGTTTAAAATCTAATAATATTTGAATAGGAATACCACTTCTCCAAATATACCAATTATTTCAGTACAACTTCCATTTATGAATATTTATATAGATGTGATGGACAATCCTCCTACAAACAGAAATTATTTCCTTTCAGACTAGCAAATAGCCAACCAAAGTAGTGCAGAAAAGGGAACCTGAAAAACAGAAGATTTTTGTTTAACAGATTTTAGAGTGGATTCCTCAAACACATGAAAAGTACAGTCTGAGATGTTTTTATAATTTTATTTTTATGGATTCTTAGAAAACTAAAGAGTGAAAGAATTGTCATTTAGATTCTGCTCCTTCCGAAACATTTAAGTAGCATTTCAATCCAGGAACACATTCAGCTTGGCCTAAGATCCCATAAATCACAAATGCAAGTTACTCTACTTGGGATATTTATTTATTGCATTTGACTCTCAATCAATATAGCCAAAGCTTATGTTACCAAACTTCATAACGGTTTAGTAGGTAAACACCTTCTCTCACTTTTCAACTACTTCTGTCATGGTGAAACTCTGTAAGCGTGAAATAAAAGTGCAGCAACGACACAGAAGAATGTAGATCCTCACACTATGTCAAAATGACTTTTGGAACTAATAGTAATGTTTTCAATAAGGAATTTCTCTCTCCAGCTTACCAAACAAAGACCACCTTAATTTAGGAGGAGAAACAGGAGGAGTTCTGAAAAAGAACATTTTTTCAAAATTTTGGAGGGGAAAAAAAAAAAAAAAAACCACCAGAAAAATCAGTGAAATTCCTTGGGTCCTAACAAGCTTTTTTTTTATGATTTTTTTTTAAACTCATTTAACCACAGCCTTCTCCTTTGCCTCCGGCTCACCATCCTCCAGCAGCAGGACAGAGCTCTGGGCTGTGGTCCTGGGCCGCGAGCGGCTCCTGGGGTGAAACAGCAGCATAGCCTCAGACTGCAGGCAGAGAGCAGCACAGGGTGTGAAAAATGCTGTGTAGCTCTGAAGGCCAAAAAACTCCATGAGCATCCCCACAAGAGCGCTCTGGGAATACAGCTATGCTGTACCTGCAGAAATGGAGGCTCGTGCCTGGAGAAACCTTGAGTGCAGCAGCTCGCGCCTTAGTGACCCAGAGACATTTGCTTCCTGGTCTATTCCAGCCAAAGGCAGTGGCACAGTCAGCCGCTTCACAAAGAAAAGTGGTTTAGCTGTCTACAATGTCTTTTCTCATCGGGCTTTGTCTTCTGCTAAAAATGCTGGGAACAATAATATAAAAAAATCCTAGGAACACCTTTTCTCCTTTCCTTAGGGAAAACGGAGTGGACAAATGGAAAGGAGCACTGCATTTCAACCCCAGAACAGCTGCCATCCCCTATACCCCCAGCTTCTTAACTCTGATGAGAGTTGCCCTTCATTTCAGTGTGTGCAGAGATCACTGTACCACGGCCAAGCAAACTGCGACCCAGAATATTAGCACCAACAAGAATGCATTTCCACCACATGCTCTCTGAAGATGCCTACCCACAAAAAGCAACTGCAAGCAAGTATCATGATGTCAGTACTATAATTAGCAACTGCACTTTAAAACATAAGGCAAAGCACAGTCCAGAAAAGACAAAACCCCCCAAAACTAAAACCAATTAAAAATAAATAGTTGGTTCTAATTTTTTATTTAGCTCAAAACACTTTTGTTAGAGTTTTATTTTTAATGAATACTTAGCTAAGTGGCAATAATTTAATAAAGGCTTTTGCACTTACAAAGATAAAGATAAATCAGATTTATATGAAAACTTGGACCAAGAGAAAACAAAAAAGCACCCATAAGCAACTATCACAAACTAGTAAGGCAATAAAGGCAACATTGTTTTGTAGTCTGGTATCTTCAAAGGAATCCTCCATCGATAAAATTAGATTGCATCTTATCACCAAGCTGAGTTGGAGAAAAGCTCAGCCTAAACTGACATACAATGCTCAAGGGAAAAACAATACAAAAAAAAAAAAAAAAAAAAGAACCAAGTATCCATGCACAATTTTAAAAATTTCTATTTTCAAAAAAATCATACAGTGGCAAGAATATTTTCAAAAGTCTGAATCTATTGTACATCTCTGGGGTCCTGTGACTTCCTTGTTTCCAAGTTTTTACAAAGAAATAGAAATTAGTGTTCTGAAAACTACGATTTTTCAATTAATTTTCCAGATTTAAAATATTTCATTTTCCTATTTCTTGGCTTTCATATCTTTTCCAGAAAAGCATTTCCAGAAAGCAGTTTCTGATGCACACCTCTAGTTATATCTAATTTTTAGTGATTTTGAAAACATAATTTTTATCTATTTTTTACAGTGCTGACTTCAGAAGAGAAGAAAAAGATTCCATACATACATCATTGACTTTTTCAAATAAGTATTATTTCCTTCATGGAATCAGTTCAGATAGAGCAATCAGAATTTAATAAATATTAGAGAAAGCACATACTGAAATACCTTTTTTTTTTTTTGGTAGCAAAATCTTGGAATTAAGATAACTGAAAATTCATCAGATTAAAAACCTATCTCAATGCAGTACATTCAAGACTATTAACATCTGCTATTCTTTTTCCTTCCAGGTTGCCTTGTTTGAGTTAGAATTACTTTTTAAAACACGAAATAAAAAGTGTTCTTCTAGAAAGATCACAGAACACCTTCAAGGATGGACCTTGCATCTTTCTGTCAGCTTGAAATTATCACTGCAAGACCAGATGGGATAACTGGGTGCTACAAAGAGGGTATCAACATGGTAATAAATGCAGTTCAGAAAATAATCCAAGCACTAAGTAACCCTGGGTTTTCCCTGATATCCCAGGGCTGGCTCCAAAGCGTAGGTAGTTGTTCTTGCTTTATGGTTGCCCTCCACATTACTTAGTATTTTTAATGAAAGCACAGAGAACTTTTATATTATGCAGACAGCTTCCCTGTTTGAGCACTTAACCTGAAAGATTAACAGTTATGACTAAGATGCATCTATTTTTAGAACTGTTTCTAGTTAAAGTAATTTTTTATTTTAGAAATGGCAAGAGATGGTTTAAATTGCTGAAAAGCCAATAACTCGGTATTCATTAGCACACTTCACAGAAAGAACTTTTTATTCGTCTTTAATTTTGTATTTAAAAGACTAGTTTGACATAAACTGGCAAGAATCACTGCTGAAGCACATTTTACTTTGTTCATAAAGTGTGAAATTCAAACTTTTACCTCTGTTGCAAGGCTTTGACTGGCACCATTGTCAAGAAGAAACTTAACAACCTCCAGGTGGTTTTCTTGGGCTGCCATATACAGTGGAGTGAAACCATTCTGAAATAGGAAAACAGGAGTGTAAATACTCCACCAACATTTCATACATACTACAGATCTGCCAAACTCAGGTAGATTAGGAGGAAACCAAGTAAACTGCATGCTCACGTGTCAGTTAATGGTATGATCTCCCCTGATTTAAATGAAGATAGGAGAAAGGTAATATTTTTTTAGAAGGCCACAGCAGAATCTTTCAGCTGACCAGACACAATTCCCACGGCTAAGTGAGAATACTTCCTTTTACATCTGTTGTGAAGTCAAACTAAAAACCAGTCTGGACAGACTTGGTAGAGATGAGTTATGATTCCCAATAAATGCAGCCACAGCAATGGAAATGCAAAATGGGACAGGCAAATACAATACAAGTCTGTAGAAAAAGCAGGGGCAATAGTTCTTCAGAATACTTTCCAATTTTCTCTCTTCTCTCCATTAGCTTTGACTTCTCTTTCACTTGTGCCAGCTACTTATGCCTTTTGTCTCCTCAAAGAGCTGCCTTCTGAGCACAGCCTGCTTGTGGTCACTGAGCTACTTTATATTTCAGGCACCAGGAGATCGTTGGTTCTCAGTAGTCTGAGACAGAGGTTTATCAGTGTTTCCGACCACATTAGAGCATTTCTCAAATTATGCTTAAGTGAGTGATTTCAATCAATGCAATACAAGTATTAGAGGCTGCAGAGCTTAACTCATTCTTTGGCTAGTGCTTTCCTCTTACTCTTGTTTTTGCCTTAACTGTATACATGTCGTAGCATTTCAGGAATTGAATTTTTGGGTACTAACATTAAGATAATGTATTTTTCCCTATTGTTCTATGCATTTCTGAAATTCACAGCTCTGACATCACTCACAAAACCAAAACAGCAAAATGGAGTCATGAAACCTGTTCTGGGTTCAAGATACCTCTAAAGGAATTTATAGAAGTTGCTGATTTGCACCTGAAATTGCTTGGCTTTCATATAGCACTGCACGTCCCTCAGTCCAACAGAATCATGAACTAGTGGCAAATACATTTTATAGTAGCAACTTAAAATGTCCATATACTATTGACTGAGCAGTTTGATACTGCTGAAGCAACCAAAGCAGCATCAGCAATAAGAACAACAATCCCTTTCTCCTCTGATCTATCATGATATGTGTTTTTACCCTTTGTACTCCAGCATTACTCTTTGTCAGACATATCGCTGCTAGAGTTTGCCTGATCCCTTTCCTTATGGTACCAGCATAGGTGATGATGCCAATAAATATTTTGGCCAGGAGGTCACTGAGGTTTCAGTGGGTTCTGTTAGGGCCCTGTCTGTCTTCTCACTGTCTTCCAGATCTCATGCCATTGGGTTTTCTGTGAACCTCAGACTTCTCTTATTAAGTACACTTCACACAGAATCAGCTGCAATGGGGGCAGCAGCTTCCCTCTTCAACTGCTCCCTCCTAAGATCCCCCCAGACCTCTCATTCTACCACACACCACTTCTGGTGATTACTCCAGAGCATAGGGAGGACAAGGAGGAAAGGAAATACGAAACAGAATAGGAGGTAAGGGCTAGTTAAAAATAACAGGTAAAACAGAAGAGAGATTTCATCTGGCTTAAATAACAGAAAAGTTAAGGAAATGCTTCCATATGACTGGGTTTGGCTGAGAGTATCAGCACTCTCTCGTCTGCAGTGTAGCCAGGGCAGACATTTCAGCAGGGTCGAAGGTGTGGGGGGAGCAGCTCAGCAATTTGGCTAGAAAGTTACAAAGAACACTGTCCTACATTTTGCAGGAAACCAACGGAGCCAAACAGATGAGCTGCAAAGAGTTTGGTCATATATTTGCATCAAAGAAAAAACATTAACATTCCGGGCTCCAGAGAGATGAAGTGAAACTGCAGCCCAAGACCTATAGCAGTGAATTTCGGCTGAGTTATAGCAGCCACAGTGAAAACAGCTGAGAGACATCTGACTGTCACAGCAACAGAGCAGAGTTGCATGGCACATGTCCAACACAGAGCACGCAGGAGAGTGCAGGTGACCTGAGGCCGAGCATGCATGCAGGCTTCACTGGCAGCAGAGACAAATAGGAGGTCAGAAGAAAGGACAGTTGGAGAGGAAATGGCGTGAACTGGATGTTTGATCCAACAGGAACTTTACCATCAACAAGACACTGAGCAGCTGTGAAGCCACATGTTTACAAGGCTTGCACAGGCTGCAAGGTCTGTTACTGTTCCAGTATTTTGACAATTTTGTCTCTGTTCAGTAAAGCATCGATACAAGCATAAAGCAGGCACTGAGGTCCTACAGGAGCCAAAGCCTAAAGTTAGCAATGTGGTAAGGCACTCTCCAGAACCAAGGCCTAACAGTTTAGTTACTGTACAGCTAGAATTCTGCTTAACAAAAAACAAAGAAGCTAGAAAGAGCTTGCTAAGGTACCTAATATGTCACATTACAGGTTATTATAGCGAACAGCAGACTCTGGCATTTTTCCCTATCATTTCATGGAATGCTCAATATCTATGTACTAACTCAGTTGGAAACAAAGATTAATTTTTTTAGTTTCAAACATTTGCATTTAGAAAGGAAGCAGGAAACACTTCCTAATTATTAGTTTCAGAAAATAATTAATAGGCAAAAATTCTCAGAACCAAGTATTATTAGCATTTGGAGGCAGAGCAGAACCTTTTCTCCTATGTTAAATTATTGTAGGGTATTCAACACCTTTCCCCCCAGACTTTGCCTTTTCTTCTCTCTTTAAAAAGGGGCTGACATTGCCAGAGATCCACAAGCCTAAGGAAAGCATTTTGCCTTCGGTAGTAATAAATAGCCCTTACAAGAGGTACAAAATTTAGACTCAGTAAAAATCCACTTTTTTTTTTTTTTTTTTTTTTGAAGGAAAGGAAGATTTCGTTACAGAAGGTCTTACATCCCTAACACTGGCACTGTCAGCAGAGTAGAGTTGTTACCTTCAAGGGAAGAGAAGATAAAGCCAAACTCACAGAAAACACAGTCAGCATCAAAAAGAAAAACAAAACAAACATTTGGGTGATCTCTGTGGGCATGCCAAATTCAGCAGAACTATATTCTAAGCTTAGGAAGGCTCAAGTGATGCTTGGTACCACGGACAAAGCTGATCTAGGGGCAGTTTGGTAACAGGGAGCTCCAGGGACCTCCCAAAAAGACTAATCCCAACTAGGGTATCTCACTGCCAGGTATTCGTGTGGAATGGCCAATATACATGTCTCTCAAGCAAAGACATCAAAGGCATCCATAATAGGGGACGAGGAGAAATAAATCTTTAATTCTCATATGTTAGCAAAATAAGGGTAGCATGTGGCAAAACCTTAGGGTGTATGGGCAATGCAGTTATATAAAATGTTTACAATCTCAGATTATTTTTAGTTTCAGGGATGAATAGACAAGTTCTCAAACACAAGCAGAAAAGATCCTTTCAAAGCCCTCTCAATTTCTTTAACAGGAAAACCACTGGAAATATTTCTGCTTTGTTTTACTTCTTAACATTCGTGGAAGATTTTACTTAAAACTACTTTTTGTTGTTGTTGTTCTCTTTAAATTCAAATTATATGGTGCCTGAAACCAAATATTGCTGTATCTAGCTAGTATAAAAGAGTAAGAAAGGAGAACCAAGTAGCTTATTTTCTTTGTCCAGGTGAAGGAAACAGGAAATATGGATCACAAATAACTAACATTCTTGAAATAGATTCTATTAAGCATTTTGTTCATATTATTTGAGAGACCGTTAAAAAAAATGTTTCTTTAAAATGTACATTTTTAAATTTCCCTTTTTAACAAACATTTTCTATCATGCCCACATCTTTATAATGCAGCAGAATGGCAATACTGGGCCAGATAAGAAGACCATCTCTTAATCTGATCCCCTTTCTCCGACACTGCCTGCCAGCCAGCTCCTGAACAGGGAGAACAGGAGTGGGGCAGGCATGCTGAGACACCTCCTATGGCACAGCCACCGGCCTTTCAACAGTCGGTGGTTTATGCATTTTTTGAGCCAAAGTTTTTCTCTGTTTCATTTTGCTGCTTTGCTTTTAACACCAGCACTGTTTTCCGTTATTTCAAATTTTCTATAATTGACCTAAATAGTCATTCAAAGGACTTGACCGAACTTAAAAGCTATGCATAGGCTTGTAGTACCTCCTTGTACAAGGAAAAGGGATGAGCTCGATTAAGCCTGAGACATTGAATTATGTGAAACAGGATCCCTTTCATTTGAACAAGTTCTCTCCCACTCTCCTGTTCTATCAGTATCTCTTCTGACTCTGTAACAATTAGCAGCTCATAGGACACTGGAGGGCAGATCTAAGGCTGAAGGGTAAATGCTTAGCTGTGCTGCCTCTTACACAACCACTTCCAGTATCCTGCAGACACCTCTGGATGTGCTTCCACTTTCTTCATCTCCACGGGTGTGTGCCTGTGTGGCTTCTGGACGGTTTAAAACAGAGATGTTACTTCTATGCTTTCTCTGTTGGTGAATGAGGTGGGCAACTCAGAGTTAATCCCAGCTGATGGTTGACATACCATGTGGGAAAAGACCTGAACACAACCTGGGATTTCACTGCACTGTCACGCCTATGGGGGAAGACAAGACTTGATATGTCCATGATGCCTCTTGGTACACTCTGACCACCCGATGAGGGGTAGAGCAGAAGGGGGAGAGCTGGAAGCATTTAAAGTTTTAATTGTATGTTGAATTACAAGGTGGGAATGAACTCAGCACTACATTCACTAAAATGCCTGCTTCAGTAATAAAATGGCAGCTGTGTGTTTAAACTTTATCCTTGCACCTGTTGTTGGTTACCTACATGTGTGGAACAGCCAAAAAAGAACGTTTTTTTTTGTGTTAGCAGGATTACATTCATCTTACTGACTCTATCAAACCCTATTTTCAAGAGCCAGCATTAAAACAATGAGATCTACCAAATATACTTACTAACATTATAGTTTATAAGGGGAGAATTATTTTAATGCCAGCAAAGGTTTTTATAATACCAAACAGAGAAATATTACTTTACCTGAGACTGTGCGTTGACATTGGCCCGATTTGTAACCAACACTTTGACAACTTCTGCTTGTCCAGCAAGGGATGCTATGTGCAATGCTGTGTTTCCTTTCTGAAATGAGAGAGAGTGATATTTGAAAAGAGTCCAAAACTTGAGCTTGAATACATGACACAGTATCAAGTACATGTTCCACTTAAAAATATAGTATTTCTTGCAATAAAATACTCTTACTGAATACTTCTAATGGATAAGTTATTCTAGAAGACATGGACAGAAACCAAGACAGGAATCTACAATTTGTTCAGTATATCTCATCCCTAGTAACATGTGACATTTACTATAATCTAAAAGGTTTCTGTTAAACAATTATTGAGACCACTTCACCAGTGGAATATAGGCAATTACTGCTGCAGTAATGTCTGTAATCAGTTGGCCGACACCTTGTGCCTATGCCATCGGTGTGAACAAGAGAACAATTAGATAGGCCTGACTAACCTTTGTCGCTGCATCCACACTGGCACCTCGCTGTATCAGTTCAGAGACAACTTCTACATGCCCTTCTTTGGAAGCGAGATGGAGAGCATTCAACCCATTCTGATTAAAAAAAAGAAGGAAAGAAAAAGAAAAGCAATGGAAAAGATTGACAAAGGTTTTCCAGCATAGCAAACAATCTATCAGGAGACAAATTATTATATTCCAGTGAGAGGACTGCTTCCAAAAACTATTCTTATGTAAACTTTACAAGAACTAGATTAAAAGGAAAGAGTATGAATTAGGTCAGGATATACTAGCACTGAGGTCTCAAGTTCTGTGTGCTGTCCCATGGTCTGGTGTAATACAAATGGAATGAAAGATAACATTAAATAGCACAACATTCTCCAAGTGGGATTGAAATGATATCTTAGTAAGGGGTAAAAATAAAAGTTTTAATTAGATAAAATATGTAAACATGGCTCATCAAAAAACCACGTAAGTTATCATTGACATGAAGTGCAGGTATAAAGACAGATTTGAGAAATAGTGAGAAAGGTATTTATCCAGCAAATTTGATCAAAATATTCTTCAACCTGATTTGAAATGTTGATGTCCACTCCACTTTTTAAGTAGTCAAGAGCCTTTTCCAAGTTGCCAGCTCGAGCAGCTCTCAGGTAACTTGCATTTGTGTCAGACTACAAGAAAAAAGGAAAAATCCCATTAGAAATTACAGCACAGTGTAAAAATATATTCCCTTGGCAAAGAAGTTACTAATGATACAACATATCGTACATACATTTAACTAGACATGAAAGGATCCCAAACTGCCTTAACAAATATGGATCAAATCCTGCCCTCCTTGGTTATGCAAACTCCCTCTCGTGTAAATAGGCTGTCCGCCTGACTAGGCAGCACGATTTGACTTCATATATAAATGTGAATTATGCAGCACTGTCTAACATGCAAGGCTGGTAGCTAGGGACACATCTGGTACACAGAATGGAAGACAAGGTGAGGCTCAGGATAGGACTCCATGGAAACAACCCTGCTCTTTCCAAAAGCGCCACACCACCTTTAATGTCCAAGTTGAACAGACTGGACCAGTACTGTGAGATCTCACGTGACAGATTTGAAAAAAATCCAAAATACTTAACATTGAAGGACTGGACTACCTGAATGAAAAAACATGGTTCTACAAATTAGAAGCATTTTAAAATCTAATGTCTGATTACATTTTATTTTATTTTCTCCATCCGCCCTCATTTTATGGCACATTTTATTTACAGTATCTGTCCACATTCAGTGAAGTAGCCAGAAATCCGTAGGTACAGTGCCATTATCTAAACTGCAGGGGTTTTTTTCAGATCTTGCTTTAAAGATAGCTGTGAAAATTTGCTTTATGATGACTTCAGCTTGAATGTAAGGATGGCAGAAAAGATGGTTAAGTCATGAAAGAGATCACTGAAAGTAATTCCCATCCCCGGAGGGTTTTAACAACAAGTTATGCAAATATCCACCAAGGACAGTTCAGATAATGCTGATCCTGCCTTGGAGCAAGTGGAATGAACTGGGTTAGCTTTCAAGAGGTACAAATCATCGTATAATCTTTGATTTTATCTATGCCACGGCTTCCCCTGGCATCTTGGGCAGTCAACACATTTTTTTGTGCTCTCTTCTCCATTAGTATAACAGGAACTATCTTTTTTTTGTTTTCCCCTCAGTACTATTTCATCACAGGCTTACATCACTACAACTTTAAGTGCTTTATGATCCTTTGAGGTTCTAAAAGAGTGCAACAATTACCTTTAGAAAAAAATTAAAGGCAGTAACTGCCGAGAGCAATATAAAACACCATGGCACCAAAGCTCAGTTACTTATCCAGTGCTGATATAATTTTTCTTTTTTCCATTTCCCATTTTCTGGATTTCCTATAGACTTTTCTCCTCTCCTGTGGATGCAACCGCTGCAATCTGGATGGTCTGTGCAAACATTGCTTCAAGCCCATCTGAAGTCACCTTCAGGTGCAGGAAGAAGCAATCTTGGGCATAATGACAGCAAAATGGTAAGTGGGTATGAAGCCTGCTTTCTTCGTTGTACCAGTACAAGTTACAAGACTATCTTACTAGTAGTTTCAATACAACAAGCTCTCTTTTCCAAGGAGAGAACGATTACTTACGGACTCTTCATTTTCTCCTGAGTTTTGCACACATGGCATTCTACTTTGCTATGGTAAGTTAACAGCTTACAAGCTTCCCTGCTCTTAATCGTTATTTTCCAAGCACGCCACACTGATCATTACAAATCAACTTCTGCAATGTACTTCCAACAAAAATGACCCCCAGATATCAATGGTTAATTAGGCTCTATCAAAAACAAGGTGCTGCCACAAACTACATGGTCAGAACTGTAAAGACTATAGGGAAGAACAGCTGCCTTGAGAGGTGCGGTAAAACACTTTCATTTGGAAGATCATCTGAACTGTGCAATGCAGATTAGTACAGGAGACAGGTCATTTTCTCAGTGCTTAGCAACAGCAGCCACTGGGGTAAAAAACAGGTCAGCATTTTATCAGCATTACCAAAGGTATGAGGGAGGACTTAATAGACCGGGAGCCCTTTTTGTCACAGTGTAATGGCATGTCTGTTTGGCACAGTCAGCAGGTGGATGATAATTAACATCAGCTGTTTACAGCTGCTCCTGGGTGGGGAAGGGATGCACCAGAGAAGCTTGCTATGGAAAATCAGTTCCCGCCAGTCGCATTAATGCACGCCAGACAAGAAACAATGCTCATACTCAGAAACATTTAAACCTTTCTATTTGCTCAAACAAAATGGGGGCAGGGAGAGCAGAAGGAGTGATAAATAGCTGATATTCGCATTAATAGCTAACTGCCATTTCACTGTAGAGGGAGAGCAATACCTATCTCTTTTAAGGACTTCTCTTAGAAGCACTTGCTCGCTAACAGGAGGAAGGACAAAGGTCACACTTCCAGCCTGGGGATGTATGAAAATCTTTCAAATCAAGCCAGCTCAGGTGCTGCTAAGTGATGCAGAAATCCATTCCTGAAATTCCTCAAGCAAACAGCATGCCCTCCTTTGCCAGTCACCACTCAAAACTCACTCCTTTTGCTCAAATTGTCCAGAAACATCACTGACACCAGCAGCCAGGTTGCCACCCGAGCAGCGGGGCCGGTGGGGTGCTGGGCGCAGTGCCCCGCTCACCCGGCAGCCTAGACTCTCGCCGCTCAGACAGGGACAGGCTCCCAGCATGAGGGGCACCGTACAGAAAAAGCAGCACCGACACGCGCGGGCACTGCAATGACAACTTGGAAGCACCCAGAGAAGCTGACATTTAACAGCACGCCGGGGATAACACAAACTCTCCCACACCTCAGCTGATCGGAGTTGGCACTTCCAGTTTCCACCTTACTGGTTTCCAGTTACTTGAATATGATGTGAGCTAGCGTGTGAAACTGCATGAGCCGCCTTAGCAGCCAGGGTGTAACACATCCCTATGCACTGAGAAAGGGGAAACCCTTTTTCTTCTGACCTTGGCTAAAGCTCCCAAGCCCTCAGACTGGGTTAACTCACCTGAGGTTGGTTAACTCACCCTTTCTGGGACACCATGCACAGAAATTTTGAGATTTGCACAGGGGGATAACAGACTCAGGTTGTACAATTGTGCAAAAAGTTCAAAAGGGCTTCTGGGATCCTCTCCCTCTGTTACGATCTCTGCCATAAGCAGAAACAAGCAATAATATTAGAGAGAAAGGAGACCCAATATCTTTGGAAACCAAAAGCAATTCCAGCCTCTCTAAAAGTAGCATTGCCAGCTTCCACTTTCACTATAACTAAGGCGTTACTTCAGACCTGCTCAGATAGAGAATAGTCTTACAAGCTTTTTCTACCTTGCAAAATGCCTTGAATACCCAATTTTTATAAAAGCTAAGCATAGGGGTCAGTAAAAATTAATCAAAAACATCAAACTAACACTTTCACATTTCTGAACCTAAAGTTTTCTCAACTTTACATTTCTATTTTAAGCCTAAATTCTATTTTTTTTTTTTAATACCACAATAGAGTAGAAAAACATAATTTCCGATTGGCACTATTTTGTTTAAAACAAAGCCTCTTGGAGTCCCTGATAGAGCCTGTAATTGCCTCTGTATTGCACAGACAGGAGCAGCATCAGAGCCTAGGCTCAAATCACTGAAGGATTTAAAAGATCAAACAAGCGTAACAATAATGTTAATAATTATTTATCTGGATTGCCATCATGCCTGGGACCCCATGTCACAGACTGATCAAGGACCTGTTATATTAAATGCATTTTAAAACACAGTAAGGGAAAAAAGGATTTTAGGTTTCCAACCATCGCTCAGGGCACCAGCGCAGGTAAGTGCTCCCTCTGTGGGTAACTGCTCTCGATATACCCACTTCCACCTTCCATGCTGGCTGGCGCCCGAAAGACGAACCCCACACAGACAGCATGTCTACAGGACATTCCCTTATCAGACCTAATAAAAATTTTCTCCAGTCTTAATTACTTAAATCTCAATATTCCTGAGAGAGGCATTCTGTATTCTAGCAATCCATTCAGATCCCTTTTTTTTTTTTTTTTTTTAAATCAATCACAACATGAAATGAAGATGAAAATCGCCTTTTGATTCTCCACTGTCTCGACAAATATCAAGAGAAAAACAGGCACGGGACATACATCAAAGCACCTTGAATCTTAGATGTTCTTGCAGTCAGCCACAAAGACTGCAGCCCTTCCTGTGCGTTTGCACGGGATTCCTGTTGTCAGGCTGTGTCCCCAAAGCCTTTCCCTGCTGTGCTCCCTGGGCATGCTACCTTTTCAATCTTTTTCAGTCTTTATATCCAGGCTCAAATTCAAAATCAAGATTCTTACAAGTGTTTTAATTCTTAGAGAGACAGACCTCAGATCCTGTGCACAGCATTTAGTTCTGGAATGGCTATTCAGACAATACTTCATAAACAGTAAGTTTATGAGAGTACCAGTACTGACGCGTGTATAATATCAAGCTGCTTCTTCACAGATGGCATGACTTCTCCCCCCGCCCCGCCCCCGTGCTTTCTTGCAAGACAAAGGGAATATTTCTAGTTTTGAGAAATGCGTAAATGCAGATGATTGGCTAATGAATGCAGTTTTTATGCAATGTGTATTTCTTTAAAATTTGTGTATTCCCCTTTAATGTACTATGCTGTAAAAATTCAATTCTCTAATGTAAAGCAGGCTGATGAGCTTGCAAACTGCAGGCTGCCTGCAGTCCAAAACAGGTTTTCCGGTCTGGAGCTCATTTCCACAACATTCATCCCAGAGACATCTCTGGAAAGGGCTGAGGCTGGACAAGCCATGCTGGTAGCAGTACTCCATTTCCCAGCCTTCTTTACCCTGATCCCTCTAGCCCTGCCACGCGATGGATGGCAGAACCTGTGATGTGCAGGGGTAAGACCTGAGAACCATTTCCCCATTTTGAGGAAAAGCTATGTGAGTTAAAAACATTTCTATTACAAGAAAGACTAACTCCAAAGTCAGTTGGACATTATCTTAAGCCTCCATTTTAAAAGAGAAAATGCTGATGCTGACTCATGCTAGCAAATACATATTCACTATCTTTTTCTCCAAGTACTCCCATTGAAGTAAGAGACTATTTAGCATGAGTAAAGACAAAAACTATTAGGAAATTTGCACTGACTGTCAACCCAGGGTCTGGCCTGGCTTTTCCATGGGACTAGAGAGGGTCCTCTCAGAAAACAGAGAATATGTATTGTTTAGTGAACCCTCAAAAGTGCAAAGCCATTATTTTCAACGTGCACAGGCCCCCTCCCATACTGATGGTATTTTTATTATGCTCATCTCTCTTTCCTTTGTGTTCTGCTTACAGTGGCTTCTTTTTCAGATTAAAAATCCAGTCTTTTTTTCACATTGGGAACAGGGTTTTGTTTTTCACTCCATCTTTAACAGTAGCTGTTGTGAAGGGAAACCCCCAGCAGGTTCCCATTGTGCCGGAGCAGGATGCATTCTGGCTTGAGTCCCAACAAAAAGATGCTAACCATGCCTAACATTTGTTGTGGGGGGAGGCAATGACCTCGTTTTAAGGGATGAACTTATGTTACTTCCATTTGGAAATGTGCTCAACAAAACCAGTCTTGCAGCAGCATGAGATGATCTGAGGAAACAGATGATAACACTTTTGCTTATTTTGATAAGGGTGGGCTTACTGCAAGTGATGGCTTTTTTTTTTTTTTTTTTTTTTTTTTTTTTTTGCATTAAGGGTCAACTCTGATGGGTACTGAGCACTGCACTGTCAATTGGAGGTCTTTGGTATTTCTTAGATTTTGCTCTCATGTTAATTTAGAATTTTCCCCCAAGCAAATATGTTACACTCACTTGGTAAAGGATGAAATTTTATTTCAAATAAACTATACTGGCCAGTTAACAGCAATGTCTGAAATAAACCAGCCTTATCATTTTCTTGGGGAGACTCTTCATCCATCCTCCAAGTGGCTGTATCCTTTGTATGTCCCTACTACCTCATAACTAAATCTGTATTAAAAAAATTCATTTGTGTCTTCTTTATTAGAAAGGGGGCTGGCTGCACCAGATGAGAACATGATCTTCTTTGTGCAAACAACTACGGCTGTACTCATGCTTTACATACCATACTACCATACGTGTTTTCTTCTGATAAGAATGTGACAGCCTGGGGCCAACTGCTATCTGCAGTTCTGCTGTTAATTATCCTTCAGAGAGACACTTTCGGGATCACAGCCCTAAACACAACCACAGGGCAACAGGGAAACCTCCATTCCTACTGCCCGACAATTTAAAGGGAACATCTTTCAGCTAGGGAAGGCCAGCTATTTTGAATATGATTGCAGAATGAGAAATTATTTAATTATTGGTCAAAAACCAAACAACTCCCTCTAATTGTTTGCCCTATCATGCAATTTAATCATCAACTTTGATCATATTGTTGTATTGTGCGTGATAAAATAGCCAAAAATATTATGATTTTTGGAATGTCCCCATAACTAGACCTATTCCAACTAGGTAACTACGATGTTTTTCACAAGTTAAAAACTACACTGGTTTCAGGCTGCATGAAACCCCTCTTCTTGGTCACACTAGTGGAGACTAAAACACCTCATATTTCTGCAAAAATTGCATGTGAATCTGTAATCAACTGTATTTGCAACAACTGAGGCTCTATCCTTGTACAGTTGTCAATCTTAACATGCTTGTAGAGAAAATAAAATATTTCCTGAAAATCACACATTTAAGCAGTTCAACACAGAGTGGAAAACGCATTTTAAATTCAGCTCCTTCTTTCTAGAAATCCTTGACTAAACCAGGAAAATATCCAAGCAAACAAATAAGCCTGTTTTCTTGCTAGACCACAAGACAAGGTAAGTCTCTAATGTGCAGGTTCAGTGTATACAATTTTCAAGATCACTCTCACCACTCTACCTGTTAGAGTCCGTCTTGGCAAAATGATGAACCTGTGCTCACTGTTACCACTGAGAATGAACCACCTGTATTGGAGTAGAAGATGGTTGAAAAGGACCCAGAACCTGAAATGTTAAGGCTGGTACATACAAGAACATTTCACAGCTTCCAGTACAAGAGGTGTTCATCACTGCTTTTAACAGCATCAAGAGGTCTAGAGTGAGTTGTTTGCTTGCAATGACAAACATCTCCTGTGAAGCTATGATGCAGCTTTCTTACTGTATAAGTTGCTTAGACTTCAGGCATGCAGTCTTCTTCAGCAGACTATAAATCTAGTCAATCCTGTGACTTACAATGCAACTAATTCAGCCCTGGGTGTTTTTAAATGCCTCAATGACTGCTTCCTAAGAAAGTTCAAGCACAAGACAGAAATGAAAGTAGCTGTTATTCTTTTGATTTTCTACAAAGAGGAAAGGGTGTTGTGATTTCCAAGGCACAAAAGACACATACAGAGCTAGATGGGAAACGCTTGCCTAATGTCCACATGTAACATGTATAACATGTTGAACATAACATCCAAGTTGAAAACGCCACTAAAGCTGTCATCTCCATATTGTTAACTTGTCACCACAGATTTCAACAAATACAGAATGATTTAGCTGCAATTCTAACAAAATTAACATCTGACAACCCAACAGAAAACACCTGAACTGGTATCAAACCCCTCCCACAGAGACAATGTTCAGACAGGAGGCAAGGGCCTACACAACTTCCAATACTCTTTGCCAGTTTGCACAGATGAGGTTTTGAGATTCTGAAACACAAGTTTGATGTGTCAGCTTCACCTAAAGAATTTATGAAAACAACTATTAGTATGAATGTGTTAACTTCGTAACACCAAAAGCAAGATCCTAATTTTCCAGGACTACAAAGTCAATATACATCTGCATGACACACACAATCTTTCTAAGTATGCATGAACAACAAATCACAAGAATTATTTTCTTTTAACAGGAAAATAAGAACACTTTAATACTGACTTTTCAGCTATCAGATTACCCTGTATGAAAAGACAAACTTGAATGACAAGGTAAATTGGGACACACTCTGTTCAAGCTCCTAAAACCAGTAAAATCACTGGTTTCACCAGTGAATCACTGTACTTCATTAGAAGTGCACAATCAGGCAAAGAACCAGGCCCTTTGTGACCAACTCACATGTATAATCAATCAAAAGGATCCGATACAGTTGAAGGCAAAAGATTTGAGCATCTAAAATTCAAGATTCATTCTCCCGGCTGACAGCCTCAACTTCTAGAAGTTTATTTCAAACTCTGGCAAGAAACTCCTGAGCCTGTAATGACTCATCTCTCTCTAAAGTTTTCCTATCATACCCTTACAAGTGAAAAATAAATCACTGGCTTTCGTAACTGCTACCACAAAGAGCTAGAGAAGGGCTGGATTAGCTTGGAGGGTTTCTTCTTATGTTTATATTCACCTTAAGATAATAACTCTCTTATATGCCAAGCTAGTTGAGATGCCATTGATCTCCTCCCTGCTATTTTTCTCTCAGAAACGGACTACCCAATGCGCATGGAGATAATTTCAGCACATCTCAGGCTCAAATTTAAAGCCATTTCCATGTCAAAGTCACATTCTTCAGATCACTGCATGAATTATGTCAGTTGGTCCACCTCCTGTTCTCTGTGTGCATCTGATTTTAGAATGAGGATCCAGAAAGGAGAGGAAAAAAATTCAGCAATCCTCTTCAAAACATATTTAAAGTATATTTATTTGTCTCTAATTTCAGATGGGGAAAAAAATTAGTATAAACCTAAATCAGATAATATGGCTGATTTTAGAGAGAGAGATTTTGTTCATTCAAAACGAGCTCACTACAAAAATATTATGCAAATATGCTTCAATCAGATGTGGTGAAGTGGAAGTTACTGGTAATAAAGTGGAGCAAACTACATGACAGTGGAAGCCTAATGCACATAAATATTCCCTAAAAATACTGTAGTAAACAAGCTATAGGAACTATAGACAAGCTACATAACCTCTTCTGTAGCTAGACAACCTATTAAGAGCTTTCAGCACAGTGAGGTCAGAAGTTTACTGCTCTCTTTCTGCCTTTTCACTTTATGCCTGCTTTTGGATGCACCTCTCATTCAAAACAAAAATAATTCTGCTTTGGAAGTTTGAACATCATTAAATTGAAAGATTGAGGTAAACCGGTCAAGCCATTTCTGAGGTGGCAAAAATATACACAGGAACACACCAATTTACACTGCAAGTATTGCAAATCTCACACGTAATTAAAGTTTACACTTTTGAAAGTTTAAGAGGCATTTGAATGGCTAGTTTTAAAGCCATCTACTACAGTTTAAATTTTTTGACACATTGTTCAGGACTCTTACAGGAATTACAAACCTTTATCAGTTCATAAGTGTCAAAGTATAGGTTTGCTAGCAGGGATTATGACCTCTATCAGAAGCAAAGAACCTCTTCCAATTTAAACACCTGAATACCTTGTTGAAGAGAGTCTCTGGCTGGAAAAGCCCATGCAGCTCACTTGGCACATACAGAATCTGAAGGGTCAGTGGAAATTAGCTGAAGAGCTTCCAGGTAGTAAGAGGACTCCTGGGGCAAGATTTGCAACACAGCCATAAACGTGGTAACAGTCAGTTCTGCAGGGCTGGTTAGAGGCATCACATGAGCTTTGTCATAACAGTTTACCTTAGGTGAGCTTATAACATTTACAGAACAATCTGTCCTGACACCTCTTTGTAGAAATACTATGAAACCTATATGCCCTGGTACAATGAGAAAGAATCGATGGAACCAATAAACCAAAGGATTCAAACATCTCCCTAGAGCCAGAGACTGGCTGAGGTAGTTTTGGTTGTTTAGGAGGAAAAAAACCTAGCTAGCACTTCCCAAACTCATGAGGACAATTGCACACAGGAGAGTTAACAGTTCTCAAACGCAGGAGCTGAGCAACCTGCCAGGAGAAAATTCTAAGCGTGATCTGGAGATGTACGAGACCTGTTGGAGAATACCACCAGTGAATGCTCTGGGCTGTGTTTGCTTGGTCATGTTCTTCTACAGGACCTGAATCTCCCAGCTGACCATTAACTGCCATTATCTTGTTTTCCATGTGATTCTGCCGTCATGGATATGACCCAGTAACTCCAGATCCCTTCTTTAATTCATTGCATTACTATAAACCACAAAGGCAGGCAGAGCAAAACAGAGCAGGTGTTACGCACACTGCTGTTTGTTACTGTTAGAAACATTGAGGAAACCTTGTCTTCTTTCTCCTGGACGTGATGCCATATGACGTGGGCAACAGCGCTGTGTGGCCTGCGCAGAGCAGTGGGGCTGGACACAGGAGAGCCACCAGCCTCCACATTTCCCAGCGCTCCCTTTCTCCTCCTCCTCAGTGATTAAACATTGACATTCACTGTTACGAATTTGTGAAATGGCATGGAAAGTTCTGTGATAGCATTTGTTGGGACTGTCTAGATGAAACGTATTCAATGGTGTACACAGCAAATGTAAATTAGTTTACAAAGTGTTTTATTCCTCACTCCACGTATTCCAGATTTGAGGATTTTCTCTGATTCCAATGGGAAAATTGCTTTTCCCAGCCCAAGCATCAAAATCTGTGAGCAAAAGCTACAAACTAGTGCCCTACAATTGTTATCAGAAGTTTTAAACTAGACTCAGGTACTGAATTTAAATACACAATTCTGTTTTGAAACAAGAGGAGGAGTCTAAAACACCATGGGGGCAAGGCTAGGATCAGGATTTACAGGTACCTACAGGATGAAAACGGTTAACAGTGAGAACAGCCTTAGCTGTATGGGGTCTTTGAGATGAACAGAGGGGGAAAGAAAATACAACACTGCTTAGTTTTACTCTTAAAGTGAGAAGAAATTACCAGATATAAAGATAAATCACTGCAGATTAGATGGTGCCATTTTTGCACAATCACTGTGCGGTTACAGAACTGAACTAGTATTTTTCTGTCTTTCAAAGCCGTGGTGCACTAGAGTAAGAATTCTGTGGAAGAACCCTGGTGATGTGAACATCACAGGAGGGACTTCTAATTTTTTGAAAAAAATAAAAACAACAGAACTATTTGAACATTTTACTTCACCTTAACCAGACTTGATAGTTTATTTTCATCTGAAAAGTACCACTGATTCTTAGCATCAGAATAAAGTATGTTTGGAAAACACATCATTGTTTAATTGAAGAAAATGATATTTCACTAATGATATAATGCTTTTCAAACTGAGCTAAAAGACTTTTGTCTTTACTATTTTAATAAACACAGATTTAGAATTAATTTCTAGTTTAACCATTGAAGTGAATATCAGTTTATTATTCACCTACAGAAATAAGTTATGGCCAACAATACTGCCTACCAGCCCTATACAATAATCTCCCCTAGCATTTGATGATAGAATAAGCCGTTACTATACAACATTAATTAAAGTATCCCTTTTGAACAGCAAATCTACAGGATAAACATGCAGTGAAGTAGAGTTTGTTTCTCCCTTATACCAAAAACATACATGGCAAGCTACAGGAGACTTAGATATGTATGGAATGAGAATCAGAATTTACCATAAACAACATCAACAAGAAAATCTTACAAAACAAATATATACTGTACCTCTTCTTCATCGCTCAACTCCATTTCAAAGAGCTACTACACCTTCAATAAACAATGTATATATTAACAGAAAGAGCAGTTACTATGCAACTTCTAACAAAACCCTGTAAAACAAGAGTAAATACCATTCCGTTGCAACACAGAGGGGCAGAGCGTACTGCAGACCAGAACATTGCCAACGCCACGGCTTGACGGCAGCAGGATTTTCAGTTCACTCTACTCTCCAAACTGTTGCACACAGAAACTAACAGGACTGCAACAAGTTCTGTACTACTGGGGCTCATGTAAAGCATCAGCAAAGATGTTTATCAGCCTGAAGATTAATATTATTGTGCTAAAAAAAAAAAAAAAAAAAAAAAAAAAAAAAAGAAGAGAGTAAATAATATTCTCAGGACTGAAAAAAAAAAAAAAAGTTTAATCAAGTACCATAAAACATCTGAATCTAACAAAAGCTTCTCCTACAAGAAATTGCTTCACAAAGAAAATCCCCCAAGTAAATGTTTTCATAGTTTTCAAACTACTGGTGGAAATGAATTTACGAACAAGAATAGCATCACCAGAAAACAGTTTCAAAGATGGTTTTTAACACGGAACAACAACCCAATCCTGTCTTGACAGCAAGTGAACAACAACGTACACGTTTAAGAGAACTCACTGCAGTATCTTTTCACAGCACAAAACTATTGCTGACATGGAAAATAGCTAGTAAACTGCTGGGTGCTACCATCAGTAATATCTCTAACTAAAAAAAAATACTGCCATTTAATTAACACTTCCACAAAGCTTGGCACTCATCAATATTAATAACAGGATAGCATACTTTTCCTGCGAACCTGATATTTTAATTCTGCAGTAAAGCAACCTAAAGAACAATTGTCTTAACTTTGTGGTTTTTAATGGATGTGAGTAACTCAAGCTATGAAGAACCTCAGAGCCTAGTTCACAGAGTGCAGGGATGTCATTTCACAGCAGCTCCTCACTTGAAGAATTTTTAAATCACACAGGGATCACCTTGGAGGTCACTGGGACTATCCCTGAGAGTAAGAGTGATATGGGTGCCTCCTTACAGGTCACTGCTAGCACAGTAGCAGCAGACTCCTTTTGAAGTTTAATTGACCTATGGATTGTCAGTAGAAGAGGTGTGTTATTTGATAAATACAACTTAAAAGCACAGATTTCAGTTAACTTTTTTCAAAATATGCAAGATTTGCTAAAACATTTCGGTGAACAAAATGGTTACGTATATCTAGGTTACTTAGGGCCCTGATCACAGAACAAAACATTATAAAATGTTTCTGCAATTTTAATCAGCATCTTCTACAGAGTGTCCTGAACAGTATGTAGCCATTGGTAAGGAGAGAGAGAACAAATAATTCCATATACCATTTGACTGCCGCCTCAGCCTATACCGTAATCTAACCATCAGAACACAAAATACACCAAACAAGCCGAAACGTACCTCTTCCTACATCCAGCTTTGTCTCATACAATCAAAGACTTAAAACACAAATACAAGAAACTCGATATGCAGACTTCACTCTTATTTCAGAATCCACAAATGCTTACTTGTTCTGGAAAGCATTCCCCCTCTTCCACTGCCATTTTCTGTGGCCAGATATGAAACCTGATGACTCAATTAGTTAACACTTTGGACACTGCACCATTGCTAAAAATAGCGGCCTCGGGAAGTGGTTTTCTTTTTCTTTTTTTTTTTTTTTTTATTAAAAAAAAAGAACTAAGCACAGTCACTTGTTAGACTTCCCTTGGCTATTTAAATGGCAAAGGACAAGTGATTGTAAGACTATTAAGTTAGTAACAGAGCGTGTCCCAGGATTCCTGGCTCACTTACCATATTTGCTGCCTCCAATCATTCCCCGTGTATGTAATCATGATCTGTGGAATACCCAAAATAGCTGCAGCATCAGCTGATCAGAAAACCACCGCTGCTTGGAATCACTCATGAAACAAGCTTTTGTCATTCTGCTTATCAGCTCTTTCTAATGCAGACTACTTTGAACTATTTCTAAAGGCAACAATAACACCATTTTACACTCTGTGTGTTTTGAATACCACATATGCCTGCCTCCTACTCAATGGTAATTTTATATTTATTCAGATTTTCTGATGACTAATTATGATAGATTTGTGTCGCTGGTTCTAGAGGCTAGTTTCCTGAACTAAAAGGCTGCTCCCTATATACTTCAAGTTTCTAAACTAGAGAGATTAAAAGCAGTACCAAGAGCAAAATCATTTTACTTCAGAGGGAAGCCCAGAGAGAGGTTCATGATTTCAGTAAAGCAGATCCCTTCCTTTTCAATGGAAGCTATTGCCAGGAGCAGGCATTTTCTGCATACTTCCCTACAGTTACTTACACTAGGAGTGGCTTTAAAAAATGTCCACCTGCTGAGAAAGGGAATATTGAAGTCTCTTCAATTCACCACAAACACCTGCACTCCATGCACTGAGCTTGCCTGTTACACATCTCGCCTCACACACGAGCTGCACACAGATATTCACTGGTACAGAACAACAACAAAGGGTAAGAGCAGGGAAAAAAATATAATCAAGGTCTAATATTTTTCTCAGACAACGTATGTCCAATGTCTCATTTGTCTATGAAAGGAAATAATCTTTATGTAAAATATTATAAGGATAATTTCAAATTTTCAAGAAATATTTTTCCATGTTTGCATCAACTACAGCCCAGCCGCCAGCTAGTAGCTCCATGCTCTTGGGTTATAACACAGAACTTGTTGCTAATTACCTATGTAAAATCTTTCAGAAGGTGCAAAATTTGAGGTATCACTAAAGAAATATTGTAGGCCATGCACTCAGGTGATCTAGCTTGAAATGACTTCATTAATGTCACTGATGATGCGCCCTATTAACAACTACTCTCTGCTTCTGCACATTTTTGCTTATGGCATTATAGTATCTATGACTAAGACCCACTTCTGCTGCTGACTAAATACAGAGAAGCTAACAGCTGTCTACAGGGGTGGAGGAGCCTTCCACCTCGATTTAAATACAAGATGATGACCACGTCAGTTTAAATGAATTTACCTCACTGACATATCTGCACAGAGCTTCCTGTAGCAGAGATTTCAATCATCTGCACCACAGTTAGCTTGGCAATGTCATTATTGCAAGCTGCCACAACAGCACATAGTATTCTGAAATATTCAATTTCTAAACGTGAATTTTGATTTAGCATTACTATTTGTTTTGAGGACTGAGAACTACCATTTCAAAACAATAAAAGGAAACATCTCAGTTCTAGAAACACAAGAGCACAGGGTTACTATCCAGTAATTGAATTTTTGTTTCTAACTGAAGAGGAGCTGGCTCTGAATAAGCACCAGGTGCCTAAATACCCTTCTTCTGCCTTTGAAAATCTGCTTGAGAACAAGGAGAAAGGAAATATGATGATTTCTGTAATGGGATTCAAGGGAATCACATAAAATTTAAAACTTGCAGAATAGTTCTTTTTGTAGATAAAAGGATTAAATTGGGCAGTTTTATGGAAACTCACAAGAGTCTGTCCAGAAGACCAAGCCCCTTGTGGGGTGGTGTCCCCAAGCCACCAGGTGCCACTGAACTGCAACCTCCTGTCGGGGGGTAGTGACTGGTGACACAGAACTGGCAATCTGACAGCTCCGCTAAAGCGGAATTACTGCTTGTTTGGAAAGGAGGAACAAAGCTTTTAGAGAAAAGGATTCAACACAGTCTCTGCATGCGTCTGTTTTACTGGCGGGCTGTGCCGCTTGTTCCCTCAGCAGCCCAGGTCCCATGGACGGTGTCAGCAGGGTCTGGGTGACAGCCTGCTCCCTCCAGGAGCTCCTCTGAGACCACCCTTCCCTACCCATTGCCTGCTCATTTACTCTGCCAGAGCTACTTTGCTTTTCCAGTCAGTGGCTCTTGGCTTTTCAAGTTCACATTAGTATGATGAGACCAGTGGATGATTGACCCAGACCATTGCCTATTAACCTCCACAAAACTCTCCTGGTTTAGGCTCTGACATTCCCATAAGAGAAGCTGCCCAATTCTCTCTCCATTAATTTTAAAAGAGCAACGATCAGAATTACAAAAGAAAAGCACAAAGAAAAATTAAAATCTGCCAGCACCAAAAAGTCATCTCAGCACATTCACATCCATCAATGCAGCTCTGATTACTGAAAGCTCACGTCATAAATCATAGTGACACTATATTTTTTTTAACCTTGTGGATCAGTTTTACAGCATTCAGGATGATTTCTCATGTGCATGCTATTAACAAAGGGTAATAAAGGAAAGGCTCAATACTAATGATAAAATCAATTTGTTATAGACTTTGGGTAAAATTTTCAGGATCCTTTTGTTGCTTTGCATCCTGAATTACATGAACTGCAAATTCCTATAGTCATTCTCAGCTTGGGGAAGAGAAAGGGCCTTGGATACAATCATGTAATGAGTAGATATGCCAAGGGGGGAAAAAAAAAAAAAAAAAAAAATCTGAAAAATCAATCTCCTCCCCTCTTTGAAAAAGAAAAAAACCAACAAAACCCCTTTACAATCTCATTAGAATGGCAGATTTGGTACAGATGGAGGATTCTTTTAAACTGAATAGTGGAAATGTCCTTTTACATTATCACTACTCTGCTCCCCAACCAGATGGAGTGCTTATGATTACTGGCTTGGAAGTGACTTGCAAACAAAGCAACACATGGCAGAATTCAGCAGAAAGAAAAACATGGTTTGACATGAGATACAAACAATATAAATATCTTCCCAAGAATCGGAAAGACGAGCTGAAAGAGTTTAAACCATAATCTGGAGTTACTGATCCAGATTTTGCAAGAAGAAATAGAAATAGTTTTTTCTGAAACTGCAGTGGATGACATTTCAGAGAGTTCAGAAAGCTGAAGAGTCAGTTGAAGCCCACCAGAGCAGAGGATTTATAGCTCTGTGGTATTTCAAGCACCCTTTTCAGAGAGCAAATGGTTGACAAATAGCATCAGGACAGATGTGTGCTTATGCAACTTACACCTACGAAGGGCCCTCAGTTTTAGAAACTTCTTATACCACAGAAACCAGTTGTAGTATCTGAGATATTTAATATAATTATCTGAAATTCTGATCTAGTAATTAAAATCATGGTTAACACGTGCCACAACTGAGACTTTGAAACAGCAGTTCAAGTGCAGACATTGCAAAGGTTACATACAGCAACCAGATGTGCACAAGATGGTTCCCTGGGACCCGCAGGCCATAGGTTCATATGTGAAGCCAGGAAAGGTGCATATTGCATACAGCAAGAGAGGCGTAGTGAAGCTCCTCAGACAGAAACTCCTCCTTTCCACCTAAGAGACCCCATCTCAAACACATTACACTCTTAACGTCTATGTATAGCTACGAGGCTTTTACAAAGCTGCTACGCAGAGAAAATGCACATTTACTCATTTATACTTTAACTGCTGAAATTGTGGACACTGAGAGTACACAGCCACAGGAAAAAAAATCCTTTCCTAGTTATAAAATACCGAGATGATCGGCATCATTTGTGTACGATTTTTTTTAAAATCCACCTGTTCAACCACCATCCATCATGAAAATATTCTGTTTGCTATACTACCATTCAAATGCTGCCAGCTCAGCTCATCTGCTAAAACATCCACAGTTAGAAATCTATAGTCAGAAGCATGAAGCATATATTTATGAACGATACTGTCTTTCAATAATACAAAAAAAATCAAATATGCTTAATAAAATAAGGATAGGAAAACAGCCCTCCAAACATAATTAAGTTGAGGTCACACAGCAAGGCAAAGATACACACACTTTTTTCCCCAGAAAATTTGCTTTATGTTCCTGTGTAATCTATTGCTCCTCAATAGAAAGTATCTACAAAATCTGTAAATCCTTTAGTTATTTCTTTTTCTTCTTAACTTTGACAAGGATCTTTATCTGCCATCACGCCAAATAATCTAAAGCCCTGCAGAACTAAAAAAAGGAAATCCTGTAACTTCTGCTATAAGATACTTAAAATTTCTCTTCAAAGGCTTTCCATATGAGTGAACAGGAAGCCCGTGGTCTCATCCTATTCTTCCTCAGCAGTAGCTAGAACCTCAAACCTCAAAGACTGAAATGCAATCACTTTTAAAGGATGGCCTGCAGTAATTTTTCAGAGGTCTCCAAACACTTTGAAACAGCATGCCTCGAAGCCAGCCCTGCTGTGACCTGTGAAATTCAGCACATTACAGATATTCAAAATGCCCATGAAAGACACACACTGAAGCGCTGCAGTGTTTACTCTGTCAAAATCCGCAACAGCTCCTGTTACCTCACCATCAGCACTTTGCCTCCCCAGTATATGCTGCTTTCAATAGCAGGGCAAGGGACTCTCAGGATTACGGACTAAAATAAGCGACACGTGTGGTATGAGTGGTATGCTCAAAGCATCTGAAACGCTATCTACAAAACCACTTTGAATTCCATTTTTTAACCTTGTATTGTTCCCTTAAGCTATCAGAGTAGGTTACATATTTCCAGTCTGCCCTGCTAATCCACTCAAGCTTTCTGAAAGAGCAATTTTTGTTTCCTTTTCATCCATTAGCTGTGGTTTTCATGCCCAACTTTGAAAGCTTCTTTAACTTCCAGCCACCCTGGGGCTAAAACGTCAGCGGACTCTCCCCTAGAATAACCCTGTCCCCTGGGAATAGGAACAACTGCGACCAAGTGCAATACAGACTGTTAGACTAACCCAAACTTCCTGTCCAAAACAGACCATGCATTACACTCAAGGCTTCCACCACTGAGACTTCAGCAATTTCTCCTCCTCCTTCCATACATTGCCTCTACAAGGCAAATGTGCATCTTCCACCTGTATCCTAGAGAAAGGTAAATTTTGCAAAACCACTGCCACAATATTGCAGAAATCCCATAATCAGCTGCTGTGCGAAAACGGAGCTTAAGATAATACTTATCAAGGCAACTTCTCACTGTCAAGACCACTCTACACTCTTCAAATCATAAAGAGCTGAAGAGAGCAGCAGAGTTTCGTTATACTGTCCTGTAAGCACCAAGAAAAGCAGCCTCAGTTAAGCCAGCTAAAAGACCTTGGCTTTATTAAGATTTCCTTCTCTCCCACTGATCACCCAGAAGACACCCATGTCATTGATTTGCTATGGACAGCACCTCAATAAGCCCTTGGAAAAAAAATGGGCTAATAAAGCTGCAAGCTGGAAGAAGCGTTTACATAAGCATCATGATGAAAATCACATGATCGACTCCTGAGCAAATTGACTTGACACCATCATGCTTGAAAAATAACTAGTAAAAGCCAATTAGGAAGGGAAAAACCAAAAGCCAGAGACTCCAGGCAGCCCTATGTTTAGTCAAACCACAGACCTCACATGAACTCTCCTGGAGATGAGGGGAAGAGCAAGGGCAAAGAACTATATCTGGAAAGCACAAGGAGACATGATATCAGATCTTCCTATATCATCTTGAAGCATTGCTGATGTTTGCAAATTCTCTGCTAATTAATCAGATGGCTTGTTGCATGCCATGCATCTTGTTCCAAGTCATGCTGAAAATTGGGATTTTGTACAAATTGAAAGCAGCAACTGCCTTACTACTTCTTTGACATACTTCACTGGAGTGGAGCATTCCAGAAAGTAGAGATTCCTTGGATCTGAACAGCAGAGCTCAGCATTTTCACTAAATATGGAACTTCTGTTTGTTAACAGAAAATAATACTAGCAGTCTAGTGAAATAAGTGGCTGTTGATGGTCTCCGTAGGTGCATAGGTATATAAACATACATAGGGAAATAAAAATCACATGCTAACCTTATTGCACCTCAGCACAGGAAAATAATGAACCGTTCAGAAATAACTTTTTCAGTTTTTTAAGAATATACAAAAAAACTGGTTGAAAGTATCAGAGGAATGTTACATAAAGTATACTGTCCATTTGTATACGATATCCATGTGACTAAAAGTTGGCGCTCTCTCAGTCTGAATCCTTTTTCTAGCAATGTTCAATATTCCAGGATTGCCAGGAGCAAAGAATTAATCATTAAGATTCATGGTGACAACAGCACAGGATTTCATCCTAAAGTTGCGTTAAGCACCAGAAATATGACTGCTGGCAAATAAACCATTCCAAACACTCCCTTTCTCTGTTTATCTTTATCTCTGTCTTTATCTTTTAACATAACTGCGATACGAAGGCACAGAACTGCCAGATGGTTTCAAAATGCTCAGACATGGTTTCTGCACAGAAGAAACTTCTATCGTGTAATACATTCCCAGAGCAATACTGCAAAAGCAGTAGTTGTCCAGGGTACCTGACAATTGACTGTCCCTGTGAGACCTGAGCCAAAAACCCTTTCACTATGAACAAAATATTTGACTTTACATCTTGACTTTTCTCATTCCTCAAGACCACCTAAAGGAACAATGCAAATGAAAAAGAAGTAAACTTAGCTTAAATACCAAGAGCAGTATGCAAGCACATCCACTTACCATGGGAAGTAGGGCATATGAGGTGTCCGACACCCTGTGTAATAAATGCAACCTAACACAGTTATCATGTAAGTATAGTGGCTTACTAGTCTTTGTTGGGAGATGGTGCAGGGCATTATCCAATAAAAGAAAAACAGAGCCACTGAACTAACTATAACTAAGCCTTTGAATCTGTTCCCAAATGCAGTGGAGACAATTTGATGGACCAGTATTATGACCAAGGCTACTATACACCAGTTAGCCTGTTAGTCACTCCTGTGTATAGACTACGGCCAAATTATTACACTGTAAAAATGTGCACAGACACAAGGTAAAACTTTCGTAAGAAAACCAACATGAGAATAGCTCGCCTATGAAGTGATGGGATTTCTAACACATGCAGAGTTTAAGAGCACTGGACAAAAAGTAGAATAAAAATAAGAAATTAGCAGGAAGAGATTAGCAAAGACAGTTATGGATGAAGGTAGACAAAGGGAGCTCTTGAAATCACACCCAACCCTATTTCTAACGATTCTGTGAGATATAGGAGCATTAAAGCTCCCCTGCAGGCAAACCGCACTCACCATCAGAGTCAGTGGGAGGTTAAAACAAGAAGCCATTGAACACAAGCCCCCGGCCACGTAAAGTCAATCTGACCGCTGCCTACAGACGCTGTATGGGAGTACATGCTGCTCACACAGGGCCACAGCCTGCTATTCTCCAAGGCACTGTCAGGACTGCTGGACCTTTCATCTTTTAAAAGTTAGCATTTCAAAGTACTCAAATTCCTTCAAATTACACTTTGGAAGAACTTTCAAGGAAAACTGCAAGTTTAAAATCTTTCATAATCATTACAACTATGTAAAAATAAGATGTTACAATGCAATGAACCCAATCAAAGAAAAATGAGTGACTGTAACTGTGGTTGATTTCAGCATCACTCAAAAGTGATCCCCAGTCTCAGTATTAACATAGCCTGATTGTTAGGACACAGACAAACTAGTCAGCAATGGTCAAAAGACTGCTATACAGTAACCGTTCACAGTTATAGGATGCTGTTCCCAATTAAAATATTAACCTGTATTTGTCATGGAAAATGACCAAAATCTAGCTTCAACCCCTAGTAAGTGCTCTGCTCAGTAGGTTCCTCCCTATCAACTTCCTTTTGTAAGTCACTGTCGTTTTTGAAGAAAATGTGCATCAAAGAGAAAGCACCGTGAGCTACACAATCTTAAGTGCACTGTCCATTTTCAACGTAGTCACAGCAAAATCTCAAATGATTTCTCTTACTTAACTTCTGCTCTGAGCTATTCAATGGCATAAAACCAAGATGTGGACAAATTATAAAATAATATATGTAATTCACTGAATTTCCAGCTTCTTTGAGGTCAGTGCTCTGATCAGGTACAAAACTGTCTCAGATTTAACTCCACATTGAAATGTCTGGGTAGGAAATACAAGAAACTTCCATGACCTTTTCCTCCTCAAATTTTAGGCAGGGCAGTAACACTAGTCATATTGCCTCAACTTTGCTATTGCAACAGTGCTGAGGCTGTGAATAGCGCTATCCAAGAACACTGAGAGCATTCAGATGTTAGATGTAATAACCTCAAGATGTATTACACCAGGAAGGGGTAAACATTCTTCTGCATTGGGGTTATGCAGGAATTTCCCCAAAACAGAAGAAAATGAATAAAAAATGATCTCATCAAGATCATTTCTGACATGCTTCTCGGGGACGAGGACAGCTGTGCAAACTGCATTCCAAAGAGGACTTACATTTGTCAGCACAGATGTATAAAAATATGTCTCAGTTCTCACTGTAGTGCTGGCAGCTTGGCTAAATATTAATGCTGTCCCTGAAGTGCTGCTACTGATTTTGCGTCCCTTTATGTGTATTACACACAAGGTGCTGGCCACCTTTAAGATGGATGTTTTCTGAAGTTGCATTAGAACTACAAAGCAAGAGAAAAGGGCAGCTTCAGAGACTGCATCAATGCTCATACGGCTCCCTAGGAATTACAGACACAAGAGCAGGAGGAAACTGTAGGATGCATAATTCCTGAAGATAGAGCTGAGCTTTCAAATATATAGCAATTTGGTAGTGGATTATACTGAGTTGTAGTGCAATTCTTTCCAGCTATACTGCAGGTATTTTAAGATACAATGAGAGAACTTTTATTGCATGATAAAGCAGCTCTCCTAAAACATGTTCAAAAATTTAGGGTGCCTTTTCCTGTCTTTATAGGCAAAATACAAGAGTCACAACTATTAAAGGTCTTTAAGAAGGAGCTATGTACCTCTCTTTGCACTGCCTTAACTCATGTGCATCACCCTTTGTATCTGGTAGTCATGGCATACTTATCAAAATGTATTTCAAATCACATGAGGTTAGAATATTACTGGGTTTTGCCCTGGCTTGCATAGCTTTAATCTGTGCTACATCAGTGAAATATGTTCATGAAGCTTCTGATATCTGATTTCACACCAAACGTTTTGAGCAGATGCACAATACACCTTGGAATGACTGCATGAATAATGCAGTCATTACAACAGCACAAGTGGCCATATTCTGTTTTTTTCTAACTTGCTTAGTTAGCATTGCATTTCTTTTCCTTGGGAGAACCTTGAAGTCTGTAGTTAGCTCTCACATTTCCTTTCTCTCGGTGAACTGTTATTTCTTATCTGATGTTAAATAGCTTTCATAGGGCTTCTAAAATTACTGTACAGCAGTAGTATTTCTTATATCTGTATTACTTACATGATGCTTTATGAAAAAGCAGTCCTTTGGCAGGACAAACTAGCTAGTGTTCACACTGCATTATGGAGGAGGCAGCAGCTGCTATATTTAGGGTACTGAATATCTTCTTGCATTATAGATCTATTTATTTTACAGATCCCCAAACTCACTGATACAGATATGCCTTTTCTGATTTATGAAAATTGCATTTAACTTTAATTGACAACCCAACCATTAAAAAAGTTGTCGTTTTCCCTTAGTTATCTATTTGTCTTAGTAAAATAAAAATCATATACAAAATCCCTCAGAGGAGCTGGGGCCCACTGCAGCATCAGTGGCTCAGTGTGCTGGGGATTCAAGAGGAGCCATCACAGGGAAGGGTGGCACCCTGCACACTCTCTGCAATGCCCACAGAGATGGAGACCCTCCTGAGCACTGTCCCAACAACATCGAGGCAGGAACCCCGTGGGGTGTGCAACCTGGCTGCATTCATCGGTAGGAGCAGGAGCGTGTGCTCTGGTTTTGGGAGTTCAAGTTTTGCTGACAACACATGGCTAAAATCACATGAAACAGAATACTCCTATCTTTGTCCTTGGAATAAAATAACATTAAAAAAAAAAAAAAGTTAAAAATTAAAATGCTACAAGAAGATAAAATCAAGCATTTAAGATATTGTGCCAGCAACCTCAATTAAATTTTCCTTTGGCAAGTACATTATAGTTTCACAGACAAGAGCTTCCCATTTTTCCATAAAACTTTTTCATTTGCTGAGCAAGACATGAACAATTAGAACTTCATGAATAACAGAGATGGCACTTCCTAAATTCTCCCCCCCCCCCCCAGCAGGCACTAGTATTTAACATAATTTTAGTATACAGTATTTTATATTGCAGCCCAGAGCTTTCTCCAGAATGATTATTGCATCCAAATAGCATGCTGGATTTTACTTACTGAAAATTTAACTATGTCCCATGAACTGCCAGGACAAACCATCAATCCTGTATCTATACCCTCTGCGAATAATACCAGAATCCAATAGGTTTTCTACATTTCCCAATTCTTCTCTCCAGGGCAGTGGCTAACAAGCTGTAATCATATCGAGATCATCTTGGATGAGCCACGGCTTTAATGTGGTTTTTAAAAGACATCTAAAATACATTATAAACGTATCACTGATCCAATTTTTGTTTTGGGTAAAGTCATCCCTCCAATAACTTACCTATGTTTTTTGTAATGGTAGGAAATGTAACAGATCTTTTCAAAGACTCATTTCCGGGTTTAGACAAACAATTCTCTGTGCGCACACACACAGTGTTCGTGTTTATTAGATATCTGTAAAAATATTCCCAAGTCCAATACATTTGAACATGCAGACAGACAGCTGCTGGTCTGAAAACTGCAGAGAATAGTGTTGATTCTGAATTTAAAACAAAAGGAAGCCATGGACATCATCAACTAGATTTTTCTGGCTTCAGCAAAGAGGAATAGAGAAGTAACACACTCCTGAGACACAAAGCTGTATAACCACTAAGTAAAAGATGTCTTCTTTTCCCATTAATAAATAAAGACTGCTTAGATTTGCACCTGCACCACTCCTGCTCAAAGTTAGAGCAAGGCACTTATGAATCTGAACACAAAATTTGACCCAACTCCCACATAATTTATTAAGGAATCTATTATTTAATTACCAGGCATTATAAATTATTTGACTGTATAAATTAAAGCAACAAATACAATTAAAAGGGAAAATGAATGCATCAGAAACTGTATTTTACTAACATACTTTAGTACCTGTGCTTTAAGTTCAATTGGATTTTTCATGCTGTCTAACTAACATCAAGTAGTATGCAGCATGCAGGTACTCTCTACTGTAACACTGGATCTCGTCTGAGATTTAACACCAGAGAATTTAAGAGGAGGGCAAATACTTCCATTTTGATTCGAGTTGCAAGCACCATCTTGTGGAACTACAAAGCCTGCAGATTAGAAAAAATATGGGTTTACAAGCTCCTCTCATAAACTGACTGGGAATGCCACCTGGACATAAAACAACAACCAGACAAGAATAAAACTATTTCTCTCTCCTCCTCCAGACCCACAATAAAAATGAAAAGAAGCTTTTCTCCTACCCAAAGCATTAAGGCAACCTTGTCCCTACCTACCTGCATACAAAGCCCTATGGGCAGCAGAGCTGATATATTCATTGGCAAAGAATTGTAGATCAGGATTCCTGGGGCTGTAATGAGAAACTACAGTCCCTTCATAATGTATAGTTCAGCTCCATTTCCCCTCTTCTCTTCCCTATCTCACAGTACTATTATAAACTGGCATTTCTGATTTACAGAGCAAATGTCTTTCTCCCTAGAAGAGGGTACTTATCACAAAAGCTCAGCTCGAGCACTTAGTAAAATATTAGTCTGGTAAAATGAACCTGCATTATGGATGCATAATGCTAACCTTCACCATGGGATATGTGGTGTTTGGGTTATGGAAGATGACATTCAACAGACTGGATGGGAAGGCATTCTCCTTTCAGATTAAAATAGCAATAAACATATTGTAAATGAAGGAAAAATATACAGCTACAGCATTTTACGGAATAAGGCACGTGCAAACTAGTGTGATCTATTTTTTTCCTAAGCACTGCTAATGATATTATTATTAATATTATTATACCCATCAGCATTCAGCAGACAATTCTCTTGCTCCCACACAATTCCATGGAATTATTTGAAATGTAAATAGAAAAAGCAGAAAAGCTCTTCTACAAGGGCTAGTTCATCTATGAATATTAAACTAAAATGAACCCTCCTGTAAGCTCTGACAGACTGCTCCAGGATGGAAAACCATGTCATTACTGACATGAATCATATTTCCTAAAATTAGTGGCAAGAGAGCACTCTTTTAAATAAGCACCATCCACATGTCTAATATCAAATCAGTATGTATGACCCAAATGAAAATTCATTATTCTTGTCGTTATTATTAGGATTTTAGTAGAGGTACAAGTGGAATGTAAATAACTAGCATTCTGTGTTTTTGTTATCAACTACTTTAGCACTTTGATCCAATCTTACCATACGCATATAAGGCTGAAAAATCACTTCTTAAAAGCTTACAAAAGAAGCAAAAGCGGTGGGCAGCAGCTTTGCCTCTTGTGAAAATAGTGCTGGTGGTTGTGCTGCTCCTGCTGGTGTCCTTCTGCTTAATTTAGCCCATCATGTAAATCCATACCGTATCAGATTATTAACTGTGATACCAGGAAAAATCACTGGACTGTAAAAGAATGATTAAAACACAAAGAGGGTGGGACTAGTAGGATGATACATACAGCCTTCAAATATCGCGAGATTTGGGAGTTACTTCGGTATTTATTCACAAAAAGACTGTGCAAGTGCAATTACCACTTAAAAACTCACTGGACATTAATACAGTACATGCCTCTCACTCTATATGCAAACACATCTGTACAACTGTCTAAATTTACATCAAAAAGCTCACCCATGTTTTTATGCTGTTATATTTCACCTATTTATTACCAGTAAGAGCTTGGATGAAGCACAATACCCCTTAGCACCTTGCAGTCTTCAAAGACCCCAGCTTGCCTTTTGCAAACTTAGAAGTAAATGGATGCCATGGCCGAATTCCAGCTCAAGGAATTAAGTTCTCCGTAACCCATTTCCCAAAGCAGTGGCAATTACCTATAGTATTCTTCATTATCTGCTGACCTCAACTATTGGCTACATTTGTTGCTAAACGTTTGGCATTTTCAGTGCCAACATTAGAGGTTTCTTACCATATTTTTTTCTTTTACTTTTCATGCACAGAAAAATATTGGATATATACAACATACTATGAATCATATCATTAATTTATCAAAGTCCTTCAGGATTCTTCAAACAAAAATAAATATTTTTCATAAAAATATAGTGAAATAACAGATAATGATAGAAATCACAAAGGGAAGGCGTAAATCATGGCAACAGGTCAATGCAACTGTACATTCATAATATCAGGTCTGCCTGCAAAATTAATGCAAATAGCCTCACATGCTTGACTCACATTTTCCATTGCTTTTCAACTTTCAGGGCACTCAGCCTTCCTTGAATACTTCCAGTATGATCAGACATTATGGCTGTGTAATTTCAGTTATAACAATTAGCCAATAACTAGATACTAACCCTAAATGGCTTAGATTTCTAGCAATAGGGAAGGATGTGTTAAATATTTTTTGAAAGACACCTTTCAAGCTATGTAGTATATAGAAGCCAAGAGAGAAAAACCTGTGAGGATTAAATGCAAAAATAGCGTTTCTTCTGCTTTTAGTACAGTTTTATTAATTTTATTTTATTAACCAGAACTTAGACCACTCCTGCACAGGTGTTTACTTCTGTTATGCTGAATGACAAACTCATAGACATAAATCACAATATTCTGACAGGCTCCCCCTCAGGCCAGCACGGCCATAAGATACCCACTGGGAGGATAGGATTTGACCACATGGGTATGAGCTGTCACAACTTGGACATGGAGAGGCCAAATAGCAACGCACACAAAAGAGCAAGGTCTGGCACAGGCAGGCAGACCCCAGTTTATCCTGGGTGACTTCAGGCGTTCAATCAAGGTCCCTCAGGAAGGTCAGTAACAGCCCACAGGCAAGGAGAGAGGTTGGCTGAACTGCTCTAAAAAGCTGCGTAAGTCAGCTTCTGGAGGTGTCACTCTCTTTCCACAGATTACTGAGGGGCATGAGGGTCCTAATTCAGGTGCCGTGAATCTGATCCTAGTGAAAGCTGAAAGCTAGGTTAACCTCCTTACTTTCAACATCAAACATGTTCAAAACAGTCCCTTTCCTCATTTTTGGTATGTGTGAGATGGACATCTGACTTGAGAAAGTACCCAGCTTTCTCTATTTTTATTTTACTGGCATCATAACAGCAGCAAATAACAAGTGCTGAACTGAAATATCTCACAGGGATTTACAGATTTCATTTAACAATCACTTTTAACTGTTAAATGACTAATGGGTTAATTCTCTCTTTGGCACAAAGCCTTTACTCAGAGAGTATGTGAGACTTTGCAAGCTGTTTTCAACAAAAACATATGGGAAATAGTAAACTTGTCCAGGTTATGTTTAAAATAGGATATTCTGTTGGAGTAATATTTTAGATAGTCCCCTTAGAAAACAAGAATCAATCATGATGGGTTTTAATATTCCGCTTTGGACAGCAGCTGAATAAATATAACAACTATTCTCTTTCCTTCCCACTTAATCCTGCTGCCTTCCCAAGCACTGAATCATTGTGCTCCTTCGTTACTAAAATGCACAACTGAGATGCTGATTAGTGTCCCAGATGCTTGATAACAGGGACAGTAATCAATACATCTTCTTTAATCTGTCTGTGGAGGACGTTTCGTCCCTTTGCTTTTGGATACAAGCTCTGCTACTGTGATCCATGGCTTTAATATCACGTCTAGATTGGATTAGTGAAGAGCACTCTTCTTTAGTTACTCCTTATCATCTCTTAATACATAGCATCACTGTGCCACAACTGCTGCCTATTTGCTGAGTTTGAAAGCACTGGTTTAAAAAACTAAAGCTCTAAATAGTTTTGGATCATGCTGCCCAACAGAGACTTCTGCAGCCATCCCACAGTGCCGCAGGGAGCAACCGGAGCTGCAGCCCTCATCTACAGAGCTCATGTATGTGAACTGCTGCCACTCGACTTGCCCAATTGCTCTGGGGTTTTGGTGGGGTTTTATTTTATTTATTTGCTTGTTTATGTTAAGAGCCACAGCAGAAAAATACTTTCTTGCAGCAAGGTAAGAGCTGCAAGTGGACTCTCCTTTAGGCAACTGCAATAGGGAAGATTTAGATTTTGGACTGAGTTTGCAAATAACACCACACACATGCTTAGCTTTAAAGGCAGGAGCCATCTCCCTGAAGCTTAACAACAGACAGGTGCAGACACTCTTCAGCCAAGTCCTACTATTTACTTCCTGGATGTTCAATTCATAAACATATTCTTTTGTATTTGTGCTCTGTAAAACAAAGCAAGTCTCTTTAAAAATCTGTATTGTGTATCTTTTTTAAAAAATACTGCACAGTAATATCACAACGTGACTACAGCTAAATATATCTTCCACGTTGCAGCTTTTACTGCATTATAAGGCGGCCAATTTTAAGACAACATCAATAATTTAAAAACTCAGCTATGTGCAGCAGCCTAATTGGATTATCTTTACTTGGCAATTTTTTCAGTAAGATATTAACTTTACTTTTATAGGAATGCATCGATGGACATCTTTCAGTAAACCCATGTAACACACAATCAATAGACATAAAATCACATGCAACCATGAAACATTTTTTCAGCAAGTACTTTTCTTCTCACCACTTTGGTAAAAGGAGTGCGCTGTTCAAAATTAAGCTAACATAGTAAATCATGCTTGGAGACAAAATATCTCTGGAGATTGAGATTTAGAGAGCCTTCTCTATAGAACAGCACAGCAACTGCCAGAGCCACCACCTACAGACACCAGAGAGCTGCCGGGACGCAGCCCCCCCGTTTCTGTGATGGAGCTTGCTCATGATGCACTTTTAGCTCCAACTGGCTGAAGAGGTCCCTTTTCAGCAGTGAGCAACTGGGCAAGAGCAGAGGAAAATAGCCTTTTTTTCCTATGCTACATTTTGTATGGTGTAAGGAATAAAAGCAACACGACTTCCGACTGAAGAGATCACATCTTGGTGACTACAGAAAAGGCAGAAGAGACAGTAAGTCCCCAGGCCTCATGTGTCAGCCTGGAGCCAGCCATAGCGAAGGCAGTCAGCCAGCAGCAAACACTAGGATCAGAGATTTAGATGGGATACAGCCTGCCCAAATAGAGCACAAAGCAGCTGAGAGGATCTTTTCTCACAGAAAAGTGAGAGGTGCTTAATTTTTTTTTTTTTTTTTTTTTTTTTTTGTAGTTTAAAGCTGTGACCACAACTCAAGTGCCTCTGAAAAACTCAGTTCAACCACTCAGAGCGTTTTAAAGGCCAGGTTGTCTATACTAGAATCTAAAACAAAACCAAAAAACCCACAACACACAAAGAATCCTAACTTAAAACCAAGCCTAGCTGGCACAAGGAAGCTGCCCTTTCTTAGTCCCCAGAAATGGATAGGTACAAGGCTGAGATGGTTACTTGCGTGCACAAGTGCTAATGCACAATTCTTTTGTGGCTCCTGACATCCAATGCAAACAGGCATCATGCGGAAACCACCACCACCACCAGCATCACTGGGTGAGTACCCAGTGTCCACCTGGTTCATTTCTCCTTCAGACAGAAGGTGACCCACGCCAAAGTCCCTGTATGTTCCTTGATTCAAAAATGAAAGCTGTCAGGTCCAAGGATTATCCCACCGGGGCCTGACAGGCCTTAGTCTAAACTGATTCTCTCCAGACTCAAGGCTACGCCCTGTTCATGTGGGCTGCAAACCAAAATCACTTGCCAAATCAGGGGGATGAAGCTGTGTCTTTCTGGGGGCTGACATTCTGTTCAGCACAGACAGGGGGAAACGCGGAAAGTCCCTTCATTGTCTGAATCCGGAAGGAATTATTTGGGCCAAAGATTTTAATTACAACTGACAGTGCAGGCGTCCTGCTGATGGCAGCCATTTTACCGATGTGGCGTTATCCCTAGTGACACTGGCAGTGAGGAAGAGCTGCCAAATGACCCACATTTGTAGGCAGGACCTACTGACCTGAGGGAGCCACCTCAAGCCCAGCATCAACTGAATCAAGTGACTTCAAAAGAGCCATTATGAAGCAAGAGATTTCAGTAAATGTGCTGACCAATGTGTGCTCCTGTAGCTCCTGCTCTGCCTAGCACAGGTGCAAAAGATCAATACCGTCTGCTGCACTAAGCACGGACAGTAGGTTGGGAGCCTGGCTTCCCTAGGCTCTGCAAGGAAACCACTCGTGCTGCCAGGTCTGCATTTCCAGAGCCCATGCGTTTTAGTAGGATCCTGACCATGGAAGCAGTTGGGGCTGAAAGTAGTTTTCACTGAAGTCTGTCTTCTCAGACAGGGGACAACACCTGTACAGGGATTCCACAGTGGGTGAAGTCAGGTTCCACAATCTCTCCCTTTCAAGCTCATGGTCATATGATGGCAATCTCTCATTTGAAATAATCTTGTTGACTCTTCTCCTTTTTATCGCACAGATACTTCTCAGCTCTCTATGGGTGATCCAGCACACTCTATAGCAATTACAGAAATTACAGGTATTTTCCACTTATTTTTATTTCAAGCAGCAATGAGAGGGAAAGATCACCTCAGCAACAAATTCTCCATGGACCTCTAACGGTTCACAGATGAGTGAGTGAGAGCCATTAATCTACAGACTCAGTATGAATTCTGGGTAATAGCAGGAAGACATCAGTAGAAGTTTCCACTACAGAGTATTTGCAGACCTGGAGATGAGACTTCAGCTTCTGAGACTGTGATGAAATGAAAGGCTAGAGTTCATATGACAAGAAAAAAGCCTGATTTTGACAGACGCACAGCCAGCACACAAGGATATGTCTTAACAGCAAACTGCTACCTTACAAAATGCCCTAAGGTGCACTCACCATATACAGTATGCTATTTAAAATGTCTAGTAATGTATTCTGCAGTATCCTCTCTGACTTCCTTCCTCAAGCTTAAGGGCTCGCATGGAAGCCAATACATAAGCAGTGTTACTAGAACTACATAAAGACCTGCTGGCAGAGAAAGTGGGTCTTTTTTCTTACCCCACTTCCACTCATTTTTTGGAAAAACAACCTATTTTCAGGAACATGGTTCTCTTTGAAAGGTTGCATCTCAATGCTGTTTTCCTGAACAAAAGATAACAGAGAAATATGTACCCAAGAGCTATATGTTACTGCTATGTTGGCTGTCTTGCATCAAACCCTAATGGCCCTTTAGAAATTTTAAGATATTTCTTGGAAAGATACAGCAGCCAAAAATTATCAAAAATGACACTCACATCCACACTGTAGATTAATATGCCCCAAGACATTTTTGAAGATTGGAAATGAATTCATATTCAAAATGACAAACTCTATTATGACCGCTAGAATAAATATTTGTAATTAAGCTCTTCACAGGGCAACTACAGAAATTTTTTAAAAAATAATATTGTTTTAAAAACAAAACGAAGCCAAAAGTGTCTTCAAAAATATTCAAGTAGTGATAACACTAAAGCTTCCAACCATCATGAAGATAAGAAACAATTAGCACACAAGGGGAGTATTTTTATCAAATTGTGCGTCTAAATTTTCAGTCCCTTGCTACACTGTTTCTTTTGGTCTCATCTCAATATGGAAGACATCAATGACATATTAAGCGTGAAAGCCTACCATTCAAACAAGTATGTTCTCATAAGCTTATTAGAAGAGTTTTAAATGTATAGAAGAGTAGAGTAGAAGAGTATTTAATGGCCTGAAATCATCCCTCCTCTCTCCTCAAGCACAGACAAAAAAACCAACCAACCAAACAAACAAAAAAAACCACCCAAAAAACCCAACAAATCCAAATGCCATCCTTTTGGTCTATCCTTATTACAACTGGAACTCCCCTTCTCAAAAGAAAGGCATTAAAGAAATAAAAATGAAAGAATAGAAGACAGGAGGAATGAGAATGGGAAGGGTGGAAAAGAGTATCAAATACTCCCCACACCACTGAGACAAGTTTTGGACAAAAACAAAACAAAGAAAACTAGACAAACTGTGTAACACACACCCTAACTTGTCATTGAGATAATGGATACAAAATCATCAAGATTAGCATAAAACAGGTTTTTCTCCTCATTATATTCTACTTAGTTTTGAAAGCAGGAATACTTGCACAATTGCATTTGCAAAATATCAAAAAGCAGCAAGGGTTCCATTATATCCTAGATGAACTTTTTTTTTCCTCCCCAAAATTTCACCTGCAGCTGTAATTTGTTGGTGCCTGCAAAATGAGTTGGAGCCCCTGCAGCAGCCAGAGAGAGCAGGTGTATTAACGGTACACAGGAAAGCATCGCACTTGGCACCGCTACAGTCCGCTGTGACCGAGGCAGCCAAGGTGGAAACGGCAGAGAGACTTAACACCCATTTGCTGCTTTGCTTCTCTCAGTGGCCTTCACACACAGGGACAAGACACCTCATTATCATAGAATCATAGAATGGTTTGGGTTGGAAGGGACCTCAAAGATCATCTGGTTCCAACCCCCTGCCATGGGCAAGGACATCTTCCACCAGATCAGGTTGCTCAAAGCCCCATCCAACCTGGCCTTGAACACTTTCAGGGATGGGGCATCCACAACTTCTCTGGGCAACCTGTTCCAGTGCTTCGCCACCCTCACAGGGAATAATTTCTTCCGTATATCTAATCTCAGTCTACCCTCCTTCAGTTTAAAGCCATTACCCCTTGTCCTAGGTTTATATGTTTACGCAGATTACAGAAAGTCTTTGTGCATCTGAGATACCCAATTTCACTTCTCAGATACTCTAAAAATTCTTTCTAACATTTAGTCATGCATGGCACAATAAGAAAATCCTTTTAAGAACCTTTTGCAAGGATTTCTTGTTTTTCTTGAAAGAAATTAAGAGCGCACTGTCCTAAATGGCTTTGGATAAAAGTCTTGGAGAAACAGGGCCTGCAACATATCCTAGAAGACTATTATTTTGGAAGACAACTAAATATTCGAGAGATGTCAAAGGACATTTCTAATGTGACAAATCTTGGGGAAGGAATGCTGTGGAGCACCTCGGAAATTAGGTGAAAATTAGAAAGATGTGGCAGCATCTTTTCTTTTTCCCTTCCACTCCAATATTTTCTATAACTAGTAAATAAGTCCCCAGATGCACTAATGGCTGCCATCCAGGAAATGCATCTGCTGTGTTTATGAGATCTGCAGTTCATAAATAATTGCCAAATATAGAATTATTCACTTCAGTGCTATCAGAGGCTGTTTTATAAGAAAAGAGAATATACCAGAATTACACTTATGAGGTAGATCAATCAGTTTGATTTAGAATTCACGTGCACGTGTGCCAAAGGTTAGCTTTTGTGGAAAAGGAGCGTTTACAATTTTTGCATGAAATGTCTGACTGGCAATTGAAGCTTTCTGAGCCTAACACACTGCCACTGGCCCTCTTGCCATTGGCACTCCCATGTAGGTGTACCTCTGTGGGTACACTTTAGGCTTCAGCTTATGAAAACCCTAACTCCATTTTGTCAATGATTTGTTACATCCTTGTGCTGTATAACAAAGGATCAGTTTCCAGGTTGTACATGCCACGTACCACATGCTACTTTTTGTGGCTCCAGACAGAAGGCTAAGGCTCCAGTTGCCCACAACGACCCTATTGAGAACCACCCGCTGAGGTTGGTGCAAAAAACCCCACTGATTTCCACAGGGACTAGTTCATACCTGAACTTATCCAGGAATGCACAGGTACAGTAAAGGTACAGCTGCTTGTATGTGGCTCACACATTTAAATAAGAAAAAAAAAAAATTCTAGTTATGATCAACTTCTATCAAGTATTGGAAAGATAATGTTGAACAAAAAATTCAGGCTGGGGGTTGGGGGGAAATATACTGAAGGTACATATGAAAAAGAATGACAACTAAGAGAAAAAGATCTAAAGGCTTCATAATTGAGTACTCTGTCCCTGATTTCTACTTCCAAACTGAGTTCACATGAATACTTGCAATAAGTTGGCAATTTGCAGGGTGGGCCGTCTTCTGCAAATAAACCTGTGCTATCTTCACCTTTGATTCCAACTGGCTGGACCTGAATAAACTCTGCTGTGAAGGCCATCTCATCTCTTTAGATGCTGCTGTGCTCCTAGCATGGCTCTCCACATTAACTCCACCGTTGGTCTTAGGAACACAAGAGTCTGCCAAGATAAAAAGCCACACAGATATAGTCTACACTGCAGCCAGAAAGCTTGAGTGAAGGCTTTACGTGGATATGTTCAAGTTCTGGGCATATGGGCAATCCTAGGATAGCAGCACAAACACCGCGCAAATGCAGTCCCCATACATTTTTTTCACTAAAGGGATGGCTAGGAAAGGAGAGGCCACAAATTCCCACACCCATGTGAGGAGCTGACTCTTTGCAGAGAGCTGAGTACTTCCAAACGTCTTTAGCAGCCCAGACACCCACAACATGATATACATAAGAGCTTCCAGCTGTATCTGGCCTGTGAGCCACAAGTTTCTGGTCCCTTGTCAGGTACTAGGAAAAAGCAAAGCTCTTAAGCTTCCAGGCACTAACATACAGAAAAACATTTAAACTCTGAGAGGCCAACAGGGGTCAGCCCTGCCTTAGCACGGAGGCAAAGACGAATGCAGTAACACACCCCTTCCATCTCCACAGCCTTTGGCGCAACACTTTCAAAAGCCACATTTGGAAAATACACAAGGCTTGAATAATTAATGTTATAAAGCAACTACAGCCATGAAAAAGCACTGAAACATTTGGCAGCAGGAGCCTTCCAAAGGAAGCATCTCAGCTCTCTGACATTAGTCCAAATTGATCTCAGCTCTGCAATTTTGTATCTGAAAGAAGCATGGAAGAGACCTAGTGGGCTCAGTTCCCTTCTCATATGCCCACATGCATACAAAACCAGTACTAAGTTCCTTGTCCGCATATCACATCTAGTGGCTTCAGCAATGCCTGGACATGACAACTGTAGTACTTGCTGTCCCCAAAGGGATCGCCCTTCCAGGATAGGCTTGGTATGAATAAATCAAAGTGGCACCTTCAACAGTTGTGAACCTTACTTGCAGGGTGTTTGTCTACAGGACAGCAATTTTTACTAAACTAGATCATATCATAAAAAAAAGGGAAACATGAAAATCCTTCTGTGAGGAAGACTCTAGGCAGAGTTAATGGATGTGTCTAATGCTGCCCTCAGTCAGCTATATAGGACTATATGCAAGGCACAAAAGCATAAGAGAGAAGTTCAGCCACTAAACCTAACACTGCAAACAGCTGAATATACAAACAGACAAGAGGTGGCTGTGCTTGGCTTGGATGTCTCTACTGCTGCGCTAATTTCAATGATGAAACAGAGCAAGTGGTTTAGATACAGCAACGTGCCTCAAATAGGCACGCACAGCGCCCACTGATTGCAGTAGGAGCTGCACGGGCAGGCTAGAGAGGAGAAAGGAGCCCTTTGTGTCGTATCAAACACTGGAGCATCCACCAGATGATCTACTTTTTAGTCACACTTTATCTCATGATCAGCTGGGCTGAGATACTGAACACATTGTCAATTGTTTAATGATGGAAAAATAAAGCTGCAGGCTGCAGTTGATGTTTACTAAGGTGTTGATGAGCTATTCATTTTATCAGGGCAGAAAGCACTGCAGAAGAAATGCTGGAAAATGTAATCAAATGTTGAAAAATATTTAATAGTCTTTTTATGTTATTATGGCTGTGTCTTTTCATTGGTACTTTGTGATAAATATACAGCGTACCCAGTAACTTAAGTGTGTGAACACGTACAAACATGTAAACTCATACAAATTATAATTTATATTTGTGCATAAAAAACATTTACTGTTTTAAAAAACTGGGTAATGCTAACCCTCAAAAGGATGATAAATATTACAGTTTGCCTCAGATTTCCTGCGCTTACTGAAACACTGAGAACTGAATATTGCAGGTATATTCCATACACTACAATAACATTAAAGAGAAAGGTGAAACTCAATCCTGTAAAGAAAAGTTCTACTAATTCAGATTAAAAAAAAACCAACCAAACAAACAAACAAAAAACACCTCAACCAACAAACAGCCACTGTACTGGTGATGTACTGAATTCCACAGCAGTTCTGCAGCCAAAATGGTCTTCCAAGATCTGCTACTTATTCCTACCTTCTGCTCAGCCTCCTGAGAAGCCACAGGCAATAAAGAACACATTATCCATACAAGGACTTCAGTACAATATAACAATTTCAAACCTGCCACTTTCATTCTAAAATTAATAAACTCACAAACAAACCAAAGCAAACCCAGAAATCATTCTCTTATATAATTACTAAGACAACCCCAGGCCAGATCAGGAGCAGGGCATAAAGGCTTCCAGATTAATTTCTGTCACTTTCATTTTCAGTTTTCTGAAGTCTTTAGGAGTTTATATTTGCTCACCCGCTAAAATGTGTCTGATTTTACTGCTTCACTATATATACACTCAAAAGTTTGAAGGTTGCTTCCTTATAATACTGCAAGAAAACCCAACCTTGCCTACACAATTTTCTTCTCTGAGGAACCCAGGAATCACTTGTTCCTTTAGAAAAATGTTAATGTTCAGTCTCAAAAGAAGATGCCACTGGAATGAAATATATTGGTTCTTTTTCATAGAGACAGACGTCTCTGCAAGAAACTAACATACTCTTTATATTAGCAAAATAAAGTTACATGGTTGCAAAGAAATCACACATTCCAATTGATTCTAAATAATGACAAGAAATCTTTGTGTTTGGCTATTCTGATTCTTCTTTGTCATGTGTATGCTTGCTGGTAGGCTTAAATGGAAAGCTCCTAACTTTCTCTCATTGAAACATTAAATGGGATAAACTTGCTTGCCAGGGTCTGTTTCTTTGAGGTTTTGTACATAGTGGAACCATGTACATCTCAATCAAAAGAGGTAAGAGACTAACCATTAACAGAGCAGAATCTTGTAACACTCCTTTCAAACACAAACAGGTAAATAACCACATAAAGCACAACGTAAAGAGAAATAAAGTCTAAACTCTACTCTCTTTTAATAAAAATGACTTGACATAGGGGGGAATTTTTAAGCCACTGCTCATGGTTATTTCTTTTCTTGTATCACAGTTAAGAAACCTCAGTCCCTCCTTCTGAATATATTTTCAGACACATTCAAATCTCTGCTTATGTTAAAACATCATTAAAAGAGAATAGCATTCGTCTACCTGTCAATTTGCCACAGCAGAGCATTTTCTGGCACTTGGCAAGTCATTCCTAGAGGACTTGTTCAACATATGGCCAAATGTTACATAGAAAATAAACCAACATATGTTCAGTATGATGGAGGAAAGCAGAAAGTATTGGTAAAAGTCAGCCTCTGGTAGCATTCCCTTTGTTTTCCACAAAGGATCAAGTCCAACGATTCTACGTCGTTGTCTTCAGCCCTATTGCATTTGTCTGTAATGCTGGGAGAACAGTTACATCTACAGAGTTTGCAGCTTTCTCACGAGCTTAAACCTCCTGATTAGTAAGCATTCACCGTACAGTCAGTCAACATGCGTATCACACCTGCCTTTGCTTCCTCCCTGGCATATCGTTTGTACCTTTGCAAACACTTTTAATGCTACTGATGCTGTGACTCATGCTTCATGTGTAGCAAAAGGATACCATTGTGAAAGCTTTATCAACCAGCTTTTTTCAGTTTCTTCTTAAGAGAAACTTAAAATATTTTAATGTTAAAGCTCAGAGAATCAAAAATAACATACCTTTTAGGGTCAGATTTTCTAAACTCATACTATTTTGCTTTTTCACAGTCACTTTTGGGACCAAAATTGCAATCAAGTTTGTGGAAACAAAGATAACTGGGCTTTAAAGTTCTGACACCTGCATAATCCACCACAGCACAGAAACAAGAGAAGAGCAGTGAACTCTAGAGCTAAAAGCAAATCACTGCCAAACCATAAAGTTCTGGGAATTGGGCTCAGCAATGTTTTCCTTCTGTTTCCTTATAATTGCAGGAAAAGATAAGCCAGGTGACAGGCTGGGAACAAAAGAAGCTTTTGCAGTTGAATGTTTCCTACCAGCACAGGTAGCAATTTGAGTTTCTGATGGCAATGGGGAGAAAGCAGAGCCTGAATTGAGCCTACGGAGGTTTCACTCATGCTCCTAATCAAACTGAAGCCACATTGATCATTCACATACACAGTTAAAATAGGAGAAAAAGATGGTTCGTTCTTCCAGGATTTTATCTGTTACCATCAGTAAAACAACTGAGTGCATGCCAGGCACCGTTTTTTAATTGGCAAATATTGTCCTGTTAGTGAGTGAGGTTATTGAGAAACTGGAGATGTTGTAGAGATGACAACTTAGTAACAAAAAAACCCACAACACCTGTAGGCTAAACAGACACTGAGAATGTGTTTTGAAAATGTATTCTTTTTATCTTACACTTTTACAGCTGGAACTACAAAGGGCTACAGCACAATCTGCGATCCAGCTAAGTGTTAGAGGCTGGAAGGTAGTTCAGCTTTTATTCAACAGAAAGAACCGAGCCATAAAAATGCTGAGGGCACATTTTAATCTTAACGTTAAGCTGTGAGCCAAAAAAGTGGTGCTCATGCACTCTCCTTTGCCTCTCCCACCCACCTCTGATTCCCACCGGGCCAGCACTGCTGTGCCCCCAAACCACTGGTGTCCCTCCAAAGGTGAGTTGAACGTCTGCAATACTAACATGCAAACGCTGGGGTGGTGAGGTGGAGGAAAAAGAGGAGTTAAGCCTTGCAGCTTTCAGTGACAAGTGGCTCAGTGAGTCTAAACAGGCTGTAGTCCAAGAAACACCAGGCTACACTCCAAGATCACACTGAGACTACAACTAGGTCTCGGACTTCTTTTCATGCCCTGTTGCTTCACCAGGGTCATCAACATGTTGTAGCTCACAGTATGGTTACAGATATTGTCTGAAAGCCAGAAGGGAGATGAGCTGCTTTGTTGTAATTGCATCTATATTCTCATTTTTTAGCACACAGTATTCAGTTCCTCAATAATCAATGCCACCAGTTATTAAGCAATTGCATTGCTGGCTGAGGAACTAATGTTGCAGGTTTCCTTCAGCTATATTGATCAATGCTTTCTTGGTTTGGTCTCCAGACATCCACTCTCTATCTGAAAAGGCTTCTTGCAAAAAGTAAAACATATCAAGCCATGATTTTTATTAATTTTATCCTGGAAAAGAATATTATATGTCCTCTGCAAGCATTTTACTTCGACTACTGACTATGCTGCTTATCCCTTAGAATTAAAAATTTGCATCTGAAGGAAGATACTCCTTCAGCTGACTCAGGAGTTTTAGTTCGGTTGTAAAACCTTGCATGTTACTTTGGCTGGTAGAAGTCAAAGAGCATATTCCTGACTTCATGCAGAACTGGATCAAGGACAGCCACATCAACTTTGAACATAGTGTGCCCACGGCGGACAATGAAAAGCCCTGAAGAGAGAGTTGTTTAGATCCTGGAAGCAGAACAAGTGCATTAGGACAGCAGTGTCCTTATTAGAGCAATACAGGGCTATGGGAAAGCTGCTATGACTAGCTTGAAAGGAGCAATGGTCTCATAAAACTACATTGTTTCTGGAGCTGCCTTGTGAAGAGCCAGCAGAAGGGTCTCTGCCTCTTTCTCCTTTAGAAACGTCTGTTACCCATCGGTCACTAGGCAGTGGGTCTCTGCCTAGTGACCGATGGGTAACAGACGTTTCTAAAGGAGAAAGAATCTTCCTCTATGAAGATTTCCATTTTAATCCCATTGAAACAGCAACTCCCAATTCCCTGCAGAGTTGGACCCTTGCCTTTGCTTACATGGACTCCAGCCACCAACTAGAACAGGCCTTACCTTCTTGAACATTAAGCTTTCAGATCTTACTGCTTTCAAACTCCCTGATACTGTGAGACAGAAGAATGAAAACCTCTCTCATACCAAAGATAACAAATCCTTTTTAACAGCAAGTTGTCACATCTACAAACGCTGTAAGAAACTGTAGCTCTGCTCAAGGCAGGGCAACCACTGGAGCCAAGTGACTAAAACTAAACAGGAGGGAGGGGATATTCCAGACCCAGGGAGCTGCTCTCCTCCTCAGGGCTCAGTCCATGGAAAGCTGAAGGCACAAAGAAGGACAAAGCCTGCTACCTACTGTATGTATACTCTTGCACTCCCCTGCACCTTCACCCAAAACCTGTTACATTTTCTCCCATCCGCTTGAACACAGTGAACAAAACACCACTAGCTCTCTGCAGCCAGAGCACCATGACCTCCAGCCAGGCTCCTGAGGTCTTCCCTTTGTAACATCCAGCTGGGGACAGTGCTCTGTGACCTTCACACAGGAACACGGTCCCCCAGGGGTGCTTTGGCCCATTTGCTAGTCTTTTGTCAAAGCCACTGCATCTACAGTCCTATAAATGCTGAATGCCCGTGCAAGGTGCAGATAGATTGCAGAGACTCCACGTTTACCTTGCAAAGAGGAGAGATGCCAAAGCCTTTAGTACCTACTAATTTAAAAAACACTTTTGGATTCTTAATTAAAAGCATTTTTGTCTAAAGACAAGCATAGTTTCATAGTTTGTATCTCAGGCTATCGGTATTAAGGCACAGATAATGGGATAAATCATGGTTTAAAATGGAACATACTAAGAGCAAAAGACACTTGATATTTTAACAATTCCTACCAGAAAATCTGTGGATTTATCTGCCTAACTTTTATTTATTTCTATTTGTACCTGGGCACTACTCAAAGTAGTTAGTAACGCAAGATAAGAACGCAGGAGGATCAGATAATGATCCTACAAATAAAATTATTCTACCAACATTTAATGTGATGAACATGAATAACCTTGGAATTCCGAGGATTTTGCTAAAAACCCTCCAAACCAATTATTTATTGTTTAACAGTTAGGGTGCATAGTCCCTACCAGTGTAGAATGCTACTGGCAGAGAATACTTGATAAGCATGCTAGGAATATTAAAAGTACCATTTGAACATACCTTTGTGTAACTCAAACAAACCATTTCTCCACTTACAGTGTGGCATCTGATTGAGTTCCTCCTACTTCAGGAACAACTTTTTATCATTTCAACGATAAAATTTCAAATTTTTCAGACATAATGGTCTCTGACTAAAGAGCTGTTCTATAAGTTACTGCTTAAGCATCTCTCAAATGTATGTATTTTGAGAAGCACAAATACACACACAGAGTACACATGTAAAACTCTACCTCTCTTTATGCAATGGAAATTTTACATGCTTCTTTCTGCAAATGAAATTTCCTAGTTTCAAATACATTGCCCTCGAGGGTATCAAGTAGTGTGATAAAACAATGAAAGGTTTCTGCTGTTACAATGAAGGTCAGTATACAGCGGACCATTTCTTTTGTCTCACTTTTCAGGATGATCAGAGCATTGAGGCGATAAGAGGGAAGCTAGTGCTTTTATGTGATGCAAAATCATCAAGCTGTATGTCCAGTCATTGCCTGGTGCTGCACTGCAGCTTCTGAAACAAATCCTCGCCTGTCCCCAATGACATTAGGAGAGCTCAGGGCCTGCTCTGATTTTAAAATGACAGAAGCATTTTCCCTTTAAGGTTGAAAATATTCTTGAACACAGTATCTGACGTTATTGTTTTGAAAGAATCATCATAATTTATAATGGTATTCATTTATTAAACACATACTTGTGGAAGCTAAATAAAGTGATAGGAAAAAAGTGTAAATAGTATGCATGGAGCCCACTGAGAATGCAGATGGAATTTCTATGGTTCACCTGACGCTTGTCTGATTTAATGAAGACAGTAAATTGTACAGCACAGTAACTGCATTTCACGCTGCATACACCACCGTGCAGCCGCAGCTACTGGGGACAGATATTCCCTTTCTTCCAGGTTTACAGTATTCTCTCTGATTTAATCACCACATGGGATATTGAAGAATAGTCTCCAGGATATGGGAGAAAGTCTGTAATGTAAGCCTACTAGCTAAACAGATAAGAGGAAAATTACCAGGAAAAAAATCTTATTTTCCTCACCCCTACCGACCCCACACACAGAAGTTGAAGAACAGATGAGTTCTTTGTCTGGTTACCATGAAAACTAAAAGATGTATCTTTACCTCAGAGGAAATGATGTTATTCTCACACAATGAATAAGAAATGAGAGCTGCATGGTCCTACCTCAGCAACACAAAGCTGAGTCAAAAGAGAGTCTTTCTAAAACCCAGGCATGTGTGGATTCTAATCAGCTCTGTTTATAACGTATGATCATAGTTAATTGTTCATTAATTCCACCATGTCATTTGTTCAGAGATTATACCCTCCACATAATGAATGTTTTGGGGTACTCTCCAGCAGAGGAAATTAAAATAGATAATAGCTGTGATTTTAAATAGTCGTCTTAGCAATCTTAGGTTTGAATCCGTTGACCTAAACTAGTTTTTAAGAGGTTTCAAAACATCAAAAAATTGTCTACTCTCTTGAAAAAGCAGCAGCACATGTGTAAATCAGCATGCCTACAGAACTGATCCGTTTCTCTCTAGCACTGGGCCTCCCCCTGACAGCCACCTCCGTACAAAGCCTCCCCCTGCAGAGGATGGGAAGGTGGAGGGCTTCGAACCTCCAGGTGCATAATTCGCCCCCAGTTCAGCAGGCAGCCCAGCTTTTAGTTACTTGCAATTAGTATTAATACCATTGCAAATGCTGAACGAAATAATCACTAAAAGCAGACAGCATGAAATGCCTGTATTAATGATAATGGAGATGTTCATGTTTCACTCCTGGATTTAGGAAAACACTTTAGTAAATTAACTTACTTCACTTTACAAGATGAGACACACTTGTGCAATATCACAGAGAACATGCTCATCTGAATAACACAAATACTTAACTATTTTACTCCTTATTTGAGTCTCCAGAATCACAAATGTGTCGAGAATGACAGTACATGCTTAACTGCCATCATCATGGGCTCATATTTCTTTTCACATGCAGTCTTAGAGTAAATTGATCCGTAATAGTTTTCACAAGACTGAATTTGCCATAGGGCCATGATGTATTTAGAGGGCCGTCACAAAGAGAACAGTGTTAGTGATTGAAATGGCTACCTTTGCTCACAGCAACAAAACTGGGAAAACCCCACCAGATTACACAGAAATTATTTTAGGCATCCCTTATCGAATATAAATGACACATTGTAATAAGAATTTTCAGCTTTCCAAAACACTTGCAAAGAAATTAAAAAAAAAAGTTTAAATAAAATCCTTTGGTTCAACATGCCAAAAGAAAGTGACCGATTTTTTTCATTTTCAAAATTTAAATCAGCATTTTATGGGTTGTTTGGTTTGGTTTTTTTAAGAATGCGGTCATCTTGTTGTTGACTTAAGTACTTTGTTGAGCTTAAATCAAATTTGTGACTTTAAGCATATTAAACTCTGTATTTTTCAAATTAAGAAACTCTTATCTGAAAAAATTGTCCTGAATTAGTTGCTAGGCTTCGGCCAGTATGTTCCAAATTTACATTTGTTTGTGGCATACAAATAACTGCCCAAAGGAGAATTTATATACTTACGCTTTACATATTGGATTAATACCTTTGTAACACCAGCCATATAATGAGTTAATTAGCTGCTTAATAAGCATGATTAAATCAATAATATGACTGCAATTATCAGCTGTGACTTAGTGCTGCGTGGCCTTCCTTGCCTTATTTAAAGGACTTATCATTGTTCTCATCTTCGAGGTTTTCTCACTGTCCATTGTTTACTGATGCACAAATATTGATAACACAGGTTTAAAAAAAGCACCTATGAAGAAAACAATGTCTTTGAAATGTCAAATTTTTGAGTTAATCGGAATCCCCAATATTTCAATCTATTATTCAAGGTAAATGATGTCATCTGCAGCTCGCCGGTGCTCACACCCAACCTTGTTTGCACAGAGCTGGGATAACTGATAGCATTTCAGGATGGACCTTGTCTTCAAAAACTCACCCTCTTCTGATGGGGTAAGCACCATGGCCCCCATTCAACACATCACTTAAGACTGGACTCAGCTATAAGCACACAGTGCTCCCTCTGTACTCAACTGAATTACAAATACGCTTAAACTTAAGTGCACACTTAAGTACTTTGCTGGATTAGTGCCAGAATACTTAGCACTTTGGTCTAACCAGACCCATGACAACAGAAGCAAAGATATCGTGCAGGCTGCTTAGTCATTTGTGAGCTCTGAGAAACAACGGTGCACCTTTTTCTTGTCTGTTTTTCTGGCTGAAAGCAGAAGTAAAAATTAAATAAAGATTTCAAAACCAGAAGCTGCCCAAAATTTTTGTTCCCTGTCAGCTCAACACATAAAGCTGATCAGCCTATCTAGTTGCAAAATACTTTGCTTTCTGAAAACGGAAATCTGTGACTGCCACATAGCGTCATTTTTCCCTATGCATTTCAGCTAATACATCAGCTAATACAACAGCTAATACATCTTCTGCAGCTAGACGTTTTTAAAATCAAAGAAGAACCTTTCCTTGATCTAATGCAAAGGAACTTAGTTCTCTGGAGGGAAAGATTTATTTAACTCCCTCTTTCTGATGAGATAGGTAAGTTCCCCTCATTTTGCAGGCTATGCTACAAGTGGTTTATCATAGAATCATCGAATTGTTAAGGTTGGAAAAGACCCTTAAGATCACCAAGTCCAACCATTAACCTATCACTGCCAAGTCCACCACTAAACCATGTCCTCAAGCACCACGTCTACGCGTCTTTGAAATACCTCCAGGGATGGAGACTCAACCACTTCCCTGGGCAGCCTGTTCCAGTGCCTGAATACCCTTTCAGTGAAGAAGTTTTTTCCTAATATCCAACCTAAACCTCCCCTGGCACAGCTTGAGGCCGTTTCATCTTGTCCTATCACTTGTTACTAGGGAGAAGAGACCGACCCCCACCTCGCTACAACCTCCTTTCAGGTAGGTGTAGAGAGCAATAAGGTCTCCCCTCAGCCTCCTCTTCTCCAGACTAAACAACCCCAGCTCCCTCAGCTGCTCCTCCTAAGACTTGTTCTCTAGACCCTTCACCAACTTCGTTGCCCTTCTCTGGACACGCTCCAGCACCTCAATGTCCTTCTTGTAGTGAGGGGCCCAAAACTGAACACAGTACTCGAGGTGCGGCCTCACCAGTGCCGAGTACAGGGGCACTATCGCCTCCCTAGTCCTGCTGGCCACGCTATTCCTGATGCAAGCCAGGATGCCATTGGCCCTCTTGGCCACCTGAGCACACTGTTGGCTCATGTTCAGGCAGCTGTCAACCAACACTCCCAGGTCCTTTTCCGCCAGGCAGCTCTCCAGCCACTCCTCCCCAAGCCTGTAGTGTTGCATGGGGTTGTTGTGACCCAAGTGCAGGACCCGGCACTGAGCCTTGTTGAATCTCATGCAGTTGGCCCCAGCCCAACAATCCAGCCTGTCCAGGTCCCTCTGCAGGGCCTTCCTACCCTCCAGCAGATCAACACTCCTGCCCAGCTTGGTGTCATCTGCAAACTTACTGAGGGTGCACTCAATCCCCTCATCCAGATCATCAATGAAGATTTTGAACAGGACCGGCCCCAACACTGAGCCCTGGGGAACACCACTCGTGACCGGCCGCCAGCTGGATTCGACTCCATTCACCACCACTCTCTGGGCTTGGCCGTCCAGCCAGTTTTTAACCCAGCGCAGAGTGCACTTATCCAAGCTGTGAGGAGCCAGCTTCTCCAGGAGAATGCTGTGGGAGACCGTGTCAAAGGCCTTACTAAAGTCCAGGTAGACAACATCCACAGCCTTCCCCTCATCTACTAAGCGGGTCACCTTGTCATAGAAGGAGACCAGGTTAGTCAGAGCAGGACCTGCCTTTCATAAACCCATGCTGGCTGGGCCCGATCCCCCAGTTGTCCCGCACGTGCCGCGTAATGGCACTCAAGATGATCTGCTCCATGACCTTCCCCAGCACTGAGGTCAGGCTGACAGGCCTGTAGTTCCCCGGATCCTCCTTCTGACCCTTCTTGTAGACGGGCATCACATTTGCTAACTTCCAGTCATGTGGGACCTCCCCGGTTGACCAGGACTGCTGATAAATGATGGAGAGTAGCTTGGCAAGCTCCTCTGCCAGCTCCCTCAGTATCTTCGGGTGGATCCCATCTGGCCCCATGGCCCCTCATGCATGATCCCATCCAGGTGGAGGAGCAGGTCGGTGACTGTCACCTCTTCTTCAACAACTGGGAATTCATTCTGCATCCTATCTCCATCTCCCAGCTCAGGGGCCTGAAAACCCCGAGGATGACCAGTCTGACTATTAAAGACTGAGGCAAAGAAGGCATTAAGTACCTCAGCCTTCTCCTCATCCTTCGTGGCAATGTTTCCCTCTGCATCCAACAAAGAATGAAGATTCTCCCTGGCCCTCCTTTTGTCACTGATATATTTGTAAAAACATTTTTTGTTATCTTTAACGGCGGTTTGACTCCCTCCCACACACACTCCCATTGCATTTGGCAGCATCATTCAGGAAAGGCAACAATGCCATGGCCCACGGGTCAAACATTTTTAAAAGTCATTCCAAGTACAATGTAACTAGACTTAAAAGACATGCAGTATCTTTTTAAGTGAAATCTTAATGTTTGTAATACATCAGAATGGAAGAAAAATATTATCTAAAATACCAGCAGTATGTAACAATGCAAGGCTGAAGGACCAGCTTTCCTCCACGGACTTCATTGGACTGTTACTATGCAGTGCCAGAACAGCCAACAACAGAGTCTCCCACAAAATATAACTGCCCTTTTCTCATTACAGACAGAACTCTGAAATCCAGCATTATTATCACTGCTCTGCTATTAAACATTCCTGTTCTGCCATTTGCAAAAAGTGCATGTTGTCATTCTGAGGCTGGTTAATACACTCCCTCCAAGTTACCTCTGACCTTGTCCTCTCCTGCCACCACTCTTCCCCTGAGCGGCCATTAATATCTCTTCATCAAACAGCAGGGTGTATTCAAAACAAGGTTGCTACATATTAAACCTAAATGGTACTGCTAGAAAGTCCTCCCTAAAGCTATGCAGCTCTAATCTGTAACTGCCAACTGTAAGACCTATAGACAATTGCATTTATTGAGTCACAGTAACTGGCTACCCATGAAATAAAACTCATTCCAGGCAACCCTCATGCTAATACCACTTCATATATTCAATTTATGTTTGCATGAACAAAACTGTCCAAGAGGCAAAGGACTGAATATTCATCTGAACAATAAATGCATAAAATAACTAATATTAACAAAATCAACTGCTGCTAGTTAACATATATGTTTCTAAAAAAATAATAAAAACGCTATTTTGAATAACTAAAACAGACAAAACTGAACCCACAGGAAGACCTAATGTATTGCAAAGTTCCAGTCAGAAGCCTCCAAAAGCTCTGGCGGGGCTTTTGCTGACTAGCTTTGCAAGATCTGCCCCCGCTTCCCACCCAGTTTTATTTTTTGTCTTTGTCTATTTCCTTGATCTTTCATTAAGACACTGTTTAGTTTGAACATGAATGTAATCTTTATTTTCCTTTTGAGATATTACCTTTGCTCCTTTTTCAGGCAACTCTTTCAGACAACTATTTTCTAGGAACAGGCAGGCAAGCACAGGGAGCATGTCTTGAGAAAACTAGGACAGATATTCTGACTTGTCAAGAAAATGTGAGAAAATTTTACTGCAAATGAAAAAGAAACACACAAAAAGACATGAAGCTAATTTTTTTTTCACCCTTAAACTTTAGGAATTAAAAAACATTATATTTTGGTTATCAGACTGGTATTTTAGGGAACAATTGCTATTTTGTAGGCATAAATTAATTCCTCAACTTTGTACCAGAAATATCTTAAAACTGACAAGCCCTGATTAATTTGTGGTTACTTCTTTGTACGTGGACCTTGACAAAGCACTAGGCTACATATCCACGGTATAAATTCATGCAACCAGGTAATGGATAAGAGATCTCATCTTTTCAAGGACTTAATCAGATGCAATCTCTTGGATGTCCTCCAACCAATTAAATTCTCACCCTGCTATATAAAGCTAGAGGGTTTTTATCTTTTTGCCTACTTCAATGCCTGAATTTCTCCCCCTAACAAGCCAGCATCTCTCTCTGGGGAGGAGGGGTTCACAAGGACAACTGCAGTCCCACAGCAGCAATGCAATCAGAGCAGCAGCCCTGCAGGCAGCACTGTATTTGCTCGCTTGCAGTATGGCCAATGCTTGCAGGGAAAAGAGCCATCCCCTTAGCCACCTTATCAGCCATACATCACCTTTACTGCTCATAGAGCCGATCTGCACCAGACTGAAAGGACTGCAGGCCTCCCTGAACTCCGCGGGCTTTGAAGCCCAGTCCCCAGCAGAGACTGAATTTTTGCTGGCTTTGTCCTAATTCTGCTCCCTCCCCTCCTAGGTTTTATATACTGACTCAGCCTGGGCAAAACATTGTGGGTTAATAAGGAGCTCCTCAGAATGAGGGGTTCATCTCCCAGCAGCTAGTTACAGCCAAAATAAAACTAGACTTCTGGGTCAGCTACCCCAGTCTCTCCTCCTGTATCTTCCCTTTAATCACTGCTCCCATTTCAACATCAAGGCACTTTCTAATGCTTGCATTCCTTTTTTCTCATCTTCCTTCAAATTGACTTGTTTTAAAAGTGCACCAGCTTTGTTTGCTCATTTGCATTTGGTAGTAAACAAGGAGAAAGGGGCAGCGTTGCTGTTGGGAACAAAGGGCTACAATTTTGAACAGCTTCCCTGCGGATCTTGTTTGGTCACAGCATCTCTTGGCTTTCCAACCCAAGGCAGATTGTGCATGTGGCCTTTCAAGCTGAATTTATTGCATGTGTTCAGTGGTTCTTCTAATTGGACCTATGACTTGACCACAATTCAGTGAGTTTAGCTTCAAGGATAACAGGCACGTAGGTCAACAAGAAGATACATACAACATTATAAAATACACTACATTTAGCCATTTTAGATTAAACTCATGCACTTCTAAAACTCTGATTTTGACAATTTTCCTGTATATTGGGTGGGCTAAACAGAAACAATTTTGAAAGAGCTTTACAAAATCTTTGTAAACGTGTTTCTATCTGCAACTTAACTAGTATGATCAGTCATTATAAAACAGCCTTTAGCCAATAGCTTGGTATACTATATAAAAGAAAATTAATCTAAATAGCAGTAAATTGGATATTTGTACTGAATACCAAGGGCCATAATTAGAATTGTTACCACGCATACTTTCCTCTCCACCAAAAGCTTTTTGAAAAGCATACACTTCTTTAAAAACCACATTTCTCCTCCAGAATTATGGCAAGACAACAGCAAAAACGTTCCCGAGAGCTGCAGACACAGCCAATAGGTCACACACCAGGGCAGCACTGAGCAGCTCTGAGGTCATTGAAAAACTACAAACCCTGCATGGGCCTTACTTTGTAGCAATGGTCCTTATCCAGTGCATGCAAAATTTATTCTATATCAAGAACAGAAAAACAGACAGTGCTTTCCATTTGAAAAGAGATCCTTAAAACGCACGAGAAGAAAAATATGGAGATATTTTACAGACAGGAAAACCAGAGATTAAATAAACTGCTTAAGATCAAACTAGAAGAGTCAGTGGGAGAACCCCTTACCCTTTGTTTGTTGCTTGGATGACTTGGAAGTTTGCACACTTTTATCTTTAATGTGGGTAGCGTGTGCTGAGTGCGCAAAACATTTATTAAGCCTTCTTTAAGCATAACCAGACATTCTGATATTACAAAAAAGGTAGACAGGAAAATATCAGATAGGAACATCAAAAAACATACACTTTCCCATAACTGTTAAAAAGCGTTGGCTGTTCCTCAGGCTGCCCTACTTACAAACTTTGATTGTGCACCCACTGTCATGAGAGATGTTTTCCTCTCAACACCTTTTTAATCTTTTCAGACTGGTAGAAAAACAGCAGTCTTTAGTTATCAGAATTTTGATGTTTAACAGCTTCAAAGTGCTGGTGGTTTCAAATTAAATCAAGTGGTAGGAAAAACTAGGACTGCAGGTATCCAGTGCATTCACTGATTCTCCTTGAAGATGTTTTCTTTGCTTAGATGGTAAAAATGTAATAAAGGAAGCCTTTTCCACCCACTTCTCAGCAACATTTCACTATGGGATGTTTTAACTTTTCAGCATCTTGTGTAAGAAAAAGGAAACTGTCCACAGCCACCCTCCAGAACATACTATCTGCTACTGCCTGGCCAAAAAAAAGCCTTTTTTTGAGAGAGGCTTCCTCAGCACTACATTAAAATGCTGCATTTACTCACACATAGATTGAGGCTCTTTTTTAACTTGCTGCACCGTGAAGTGCTTAGTACATGTATCTCTCCTCTTGGGGGATCTTTCCCCTCAGGCATGGAGAGCACTCCAGGCTTATTCACCTGTGCTTACAGGTCTAGTAAGCAGTATATGTCTGAATAGTATCTGCATTAATTTTCCTACAGTCTGGGTGTGAAAAGATTAGCCTCAGCACCAGAAATGATTGCTAGATTCATACAAATCCAAAGGGGGCAGGAGAACAGGTTACAGGCTCAGATCACCCAGACACTGATATTTCCTCACAGGCCAATGGTAAATTCAGCTCATGGGGTGGTTGCAAATGCTAAACATTAAGCTAGTGATTAATGATGGGAAATGATTGCAATTTCAGAAATACCATGGTAGGGTCCAGAAGGAGTGGTGATGCAGTTATGGGAGAAAGAAAAAAGTTGTGTGCAAGAAAATAAAATTATTCAACCTGTGAATGCCTATATTTATAAGGTACTCTGATGACAACCCTGGAAAAATAGCTTGAAAGTTATACATAGCTAGCTACAGTCAGTGGCTCAGTTCCACCTTTGCCTTCTGGCAGTAAAATGCTCTGTAAACTCATGTTGGGAAGTAGACGGAATATCTATCCAGTGGATATTGCACAGCTCTGCTTTTCTACAGGTTCCCAGAGAACACTGGAGACCACCTCCAGAAGAGTAAGCTTGGGGACAACATACAGGACATGTCACTGGGAAGGACAACTGCCCAGCTAGCTGTGACAATCTTGCTTAACTGAAGGAAGTCAAGGACAGAGTTATTCTATGTTCTAACATTTAAAAGTAATCCCCCAGAAAATGAACTGATGTGCTGAACAGAAAGTGAAATCCACAACTGTATCTTCTACTAACACCAAATAGGGCAGGTAAAAGTATGGTTTGTTAGAGGGTATGGACAGGATAGCATCACTGTGGTTTCTCAATTTAATACTGCCTTTAAGGAAAGCTCTTTAGAATATGCAAATCCCTGTGCTCTAACTGAAAGGTAGATATCAACAACTGCACTGACTTGTGAATTTTTCTGAGCTTTGTGAACTCAGAACGTGATGCAGAAGTTGCTGATGATGCTGTCATTTGAAGAATTTCAAAAGAAAAATGGCAGAAGTTTGAAAAAGACCATTTAAGTTTTTGATCTGTTCTATCTAATTACTTGTTCTTTCAAATTATCTTTTCCTTTAAAAAAAATGATTTATAATTCAGAATCATACTGTATATTACATAAATGAAGAAACAAATTATCTATATACATCCACACAGTGCATACTTCTGAAAACACCGCTAACAGCTTTGTGGACAGCTTCTCCCTGAGGACCCAGACTGCCCAACAGCACTGGCAATGGGCTGCGCCTGGCTTTCCAGGAGCTGCTGCCTGGGAGCAAAGGGAACACGCTTCCTCTGAAGTTAACCCTCTTGCAGCACCACGCAACCTCTCCCCAGTGTAAGTGCTCCCTAACACAGATGGAGACTCACTGTGGGAAGCAGGGACACTTTGGAGATGCCTGACTCAGGGCTATGGATGGACTGGCGCAAAGCACACAGGTGGGGAGTCACAACCAAGTCTCTGATCACCACCTCCCCTCCTGCTCTTGCCCTGCACAAATACAAACTCACTCACATAGTACATGCATTACATCTATGTTTTGCTGTGTATAAATTCTTGTAGAGGGTATGAGTTTTTGTAGTCAGGCCAGACTCTTCAGCAATCAGAGCACAAAGATGCCATGCAAGCAGCTGTTTACAAGAGCACCATCCCCAGTTTGGCATATCACATTATCATTAGTAGAGAAGAGTATTTGTGTTACACCCCATGGTTACTCCTCAGTACTAGTGAACTACACGAGTACTTGAATTCAGATTGGTTACTAGTTGCTTGTAGTCTATCAGAGTTCAAGGACTTGCATAATCATGGTGCTTACTTTTAAAATATGATTGGCAAAAATATGAAGTGGCAAAACCAGCCACTTCAGCAGCTCCAGGAAATCCTTTCACGGCACTCAGAATTCAGCAACTACCTGTCTCCTCTCCTGACTTCCCTCCCAACTTTCTTCCTCCAGCAGAGCCTGGATACTTAATAACATCTTACTTCAAAAGGCAGAGGCCACATGGTTAAGGATAGGGCTGTAGCTCAGAGCTGAGCTGACAAGATTTCACAAAAAAAGGATATACTTTTCTGCTTTCAAAAATACCTTCCATACTCTACAAAAATACAAACAATTGACATATTATACCCTCATCCCATCTATGCAAACATACTTAAAGGGGTACTACAAATAAGTGTGGAATACATGAATGTAATTCAAGTTCATTTAGTGACCAGTGATTTTCCCTCAATATGCACCAAAACTGAGAACTGTTCAGAAACCTGCTCAGAATCTACAAACCACAATTTTCTATAAGCCATCATGGACTTCTTTGCAGAAAACAGGCAGTGATTTCCACTGACAGTGGATCAAGTATCAAAGTGACACATGCACCCCTTCCTTCACAAAGGAAGCAAGTGATAAAATCACAGTGGTTTTTTGTATTTACAAATTATTAATTCCATGAGTGAAGCACCAGGCACACCTGGGAGCCTGCCTGACTCCTGGTAGAGATGGAGTCACCAGAGACACCAAGTTTAACGCTATTGATGGAGATTTTGTTGAGGTAGCCTCCACCAGGCACTATGATATATGTCATGTTACTCCCATGAAATAAATGCAGACATTGTGTCTGTATAACTTTCATGACGGGGTAGTGGTTACCTGTTAAGGTACAGACCTTCATTTCCTGCTTGTGCTCATGAGCAGTCAGTGTGTTAACAGAGGCCTTGGATACTACCACTTTTATCAAGAAGTAGCTACTTCTATACAGTCCCATTAATTCCAGTTGGATAAATATGGAGTAGGATATATTCTGCATAAACTAGGATATCAGAAACGTAAGTGAACCTCTTCTACCCTGTACTTTTCTCTTTAATTATGAATGATTTTCAATGAGAAACTAGGAAGATAGGGAAATGAACACTTGAACTGAGATTTAAAATTGACACATAAACCATGATGGAACAAATATAATACATTAGACCCTTCAGCTGCCCAATAAGCTAAAATCCAAAACTGTGAATAAAACATAGCTGAACAACCAAAAAGTTAGGTAAAACACATCATTCAGGTCGTTAAAACAAACCATAAAAAGTTTTCTAAAATAAAGCTCAGATGAAGGTGACTATGCAGTACAATATGTCCTGTATCTTTCTGCAACTATAATATGGCTAAATAGGCAAAATAAAGTTTTAGTTCTGGTACATAATACAAAGGCATTAAACTGCTTGTGTACATCCCAGAGCACTAACAATCTCATGTGTGACAAATTCACATTACTAAACAGCCATAACTTTCTAAATAATGGAGAACTTCAGCTTATTGACAAAATTATGATTTTTTAAAAAATAAATACATCCCAGAGTGAATTTTCTTTTCAATTAGCAAAACAGGCATCTTACTTCAATCTAGTTCTCCTGTCCACATTAGTCTTACTTGAATAAATACTAAAGCAGCATACTGTTGGATTTCCCTTCCAAGTCACCATACAGTGATTTCAATCTCTATAAAAAATAAAAGCAAAAGCTGACCTCTTCCATGGAGATCGGTAACTAGCCACCTTGCAGAGCACTGGCCAACAAAGCGGAGCTCCACACAAATACCACAGTCAGGCAAACAGACATATAAGAAAGATTTTTTTTAGAAGTGTTATACGATCCCAAATATCCACCAGAGATGCCAGGGCCTGATCTGCAGAATGCCCAAAGCTCTCAGCTGAAGCTGCAGGGCTGGACGATACTCGATACCTTTGAAAATGAGGACATTGCTTTCACTTGTCTCACTTACATACACTGAATTATCCTCTGAAGACACCTATCTTTTTCCATTTAATATATAGGGCTATAGTCTAAGTTAGATAACTGAAGTCAGGAACAATGTGGGGCAGCTGTATTGTCTCAGTTGAGCTCATTACCTGAAAGGGCCCCCCCACACATCCCAGTTTAATGGGAAGGCATTATTTTGTAGAGTTGCTAAAAGGCCCAAGAGGTTTCCAACACTACAGGCACACTGATCAAACCCTTAAGGCCCAGTTCTCTATGCTTTTACAATGCAGTCCTGTGCTAGCCCTACTGCCTCAGTCAGAAAATCCCCGTTACCACTCTACCAGTGGCCTAAACAGCCATATAAATTACTGAATAGCAGCAAATCCAGCCCTTTATTGTCTGAACTTCCATTCAAATCAATGTGGGAATACATCACGCTTTGTATGGGAACTAAGTACTTTTTTTTAAATACAATTTACAAGTCAGACTTTTTTTTCTTCTCTATTGCTTTCCTCTACCTACATCACGTAAACCAAGAGCCTAGTTCTTACCCCCATTTGAGTCAAACTAGGTCTGATTGAGCCTAACACTCAATTTTAGCAGGTGCTCAGTCAGTTCCACTAGTCGACAAATATTTTGGCTCACAGTAACAAACATTTAGCAAATGGCCAAGGGGAATTGTATCAAAGTGAGCGCGATTTATCCTGAAGCCATCAATTCAGGCAAGTTAAGAGCTTGAAATTAGCACTGCTTTGACTTTTGGCACAGGGCTGGATATTCATAACTGCATAAAGAGATTTTTTTTTTCTTTAAATCACTGTTCACCAAACATCATCATTGAAATTCCGTTTGCTTCAAAAGCATCCATTTGCCCATAGAAGAGACATTTCCCCCTCCCCCTCATCTGTCCCCCAAAAACCAAATAAAACCCAGCCTGGGTAGAAAAAACAGAAGGATAAAAGACTCCATTAATACCAACCAGGTAGTTGAAACAGTATTGATTTACACTCACTGAGAGTCCAGCTCTAAATCTAGTCACTGAGCAATTTTCCTATAATGGCGAGGTCGCCCATTGTTAGTTCTCCTTCTTCCCCATCTCCTCCCACCACGAGCTGGTAACATTACGTATAAGGTAGTTTATAACCCAAACTGACATTTGCATAACAACTAATGGCCATCTGTTGTGATGGCACAATCCTCAGGCATCAAGAAGGTGAAGAGGAAAGGTGAACGTTCTAAACTTGCCTAAATAAAAATGTAAATGTATAGCAGTGCAAAAATTTTTCAGGGTTTATAAACAACAAAGTAACACTGAGCAGTGCCCACTTCAAGTGATGCTGTAGTGCTACCCACACAATACAATTCAATCTTTTCATTCCTTTGGGGGTCATCTTCAAAGAAGGAATTGTTTTTCCAGCTGAATAGAAACACTATTTCACCACCAAACCCCATGCTAGTAAGAATTCAACACTGCTAGTAGATATCCCATCCACCAGTGCCCCTAAGCATCTATCAAAAATATCTTTCAATTATTTAATTAGATTTGCCTCTGACAGAGCATCATGTCCAAAATCAAGGATATGACTGAAATTTTCATCGCACCTAGGAAGGATTCACTGATTACAATTTTTCCTTCAGGCCCTAAATCTACATGATCTTTTCATTTACCATAGCTCATGTTCCCAGATGTTAGAGCAACATCTGCCTGGTTTGTGCCTTAACACAAGTGAGTTAAGGAACAATCATTTGTGCCCAACCTATGTAGATTCTACTACTGTCAAGTTCAACCATTCAGAAACCATGAAACAGATCTCTCTAATCCTGAGATTTGTTTAAAAATCATGAAATTAAAAATTTTAAAAAACGGATGGGGATTTGTACTTGTTATGGGAGTTAAAAGCCTTGAAGCTCACAGTTCAAGCTTTACCTGACAATGGTAGACTTGCTTGCATGGGAAAACTGCACCAATTCCAACCCGAATTGCTTTTTAAAACCACAGGGCAATTCATTGCAGGAACATGTGTCTGTCAGAGAAAGAATTATTCCTGTTTTCCTTAAACCTGCTTAATTATCGCCATGAACCAAACTGAAGAAAACCACTTGCACTGAAGCTGGTCTGCACACAACCCTTTGCTCAGGTTAATTGCGTGGGTGCAGATGGTGAATTTTTTCAACCTCCTGAGACTTGTACTGAAACCTTGACACAGCTGAGATCCATAAAACATTTGACAGTCCCAAGAGAGCTGAGGGGAAAGGAAACAGTGGGAGTTTCCCAGCTAGGATATGATGATGCCCTCCTGGGGTCTTGCTGCCCCTGGGAGGTGTTTCCAGCTCTGCTACCTTGGGCAGTCCAAGCTGTCTCCCACAGGCCCTCGCAGCTGGGAGCAGAGCCCAGGTCAGAAAACACACAAGCTCCTCGAAGCCACATGAACAGCCACACACCTACAGGTTGATCGTTCCTGACACAGCATTTCAATTTATACCCATTATGAAATTGCAGGGCAATTTTTCCAGCATACCTGAAAGTTAAGTAAAACCTTCAAACACTGTGAGCCTTCTGATGAAATTACCAGGATTTGTGACATTGGCATCCATTACTTTCCCTGCTGCCCACAAGTTTGCAGCAGCAGAGGATATGACAGCAACAGCCTTTAACATCTCAGAGATGGCAGCATCCAGGCTTTGCATTATGATCAAACTATTCTGTGTTCCCAAAGAACATGCTAGCTCCTGAGCACTACATGCAAATGGAAACCATTCCAGTCCTACTGAATATTGCATAAAACAAATCATTGAGTATGTGCCAAGACCTGCCCTTCTCTTCTACTATGTACTGAACCGAGAACACAGGAAAAAAAATTCAGAGATTTCACCTTTATTTTAGGAATGGCACTGACTAAGCAACTAAATTATTTCCAGACATTATTAGGATAAACCATTTCTACTTTTCACTAACCAAACTGTGCATGACAGAGCCACACTATAAGGAATCAAGCAGGCCATCCTATCAATCACTTATTGTTAAGGGTAGGTTAGCTTGTTCTGTGATACCATTTAAGGCTCAGGTCTGCCCTTGGGTGTACTCAAACTATTTGCAGTGTAGGACACTGCATAACCATCCAGAGGCAGAACTGCTTGAAGCTGTAATATAAACTTGAACAGAATAAACGGGAAACCTGTATAATGCAGACCCTTCACTGTACTCACTTCACTTGCTGGCCCCATCCCTTCCTCTTACATGACTTCAACTATTTTAAGCACTGAACCTTTAGAAATGTCTTGAATTCAGACAAACAGAAAGAGCATGTTGGACCCATAGGGCACAGAAGCACAGCGTCTCTACAGAGCTAAGTGCGGCAATTGGAAAATAACTCACCTTGAAATTAAACGGGATTGGATATAATACAGGGTTGTGTTTTGTGTATATTTTTAAAAAGGTCATTTCTCTCGTACAAGTATCGAAGTAAGCCTTAACAGAAACATTATTACACCGTAAATTGCTTAACCAGTCAAAAGTGGTGAAATATTACCCTCAGACTGCAATCTTCAAACTAAATAGGAACATAAATCAGCATGACTGTTGCTGGTATCATCAAGTCTAGGACACTGGGTGCTCCCACCAGCCTTACTTTCTAACCATTGGCTGCCTTGGTCTCCTTACTGTATAAATTATCCAGAAACGCTAGCACTTTCTGTTGTTCCAATGTGATTGGAAGACCCTAAAGGATATTTCTGTATACTGCTTAAGCAAAGGGTTAGCTTTGTGCAGTATCATGTGATCAACAAAAAAAACCCCGAGTACTGCTTGCTTGTGGGTGGTGCAGAGGAACAAGAAGTGACTCACAACTCATAGTGGAAAAATTGGGGGGAAAATGTTTTAAATAGTCAGGAAAGTACAAAATGGCAAACCACAATTATTGGACTTCCTACGCCCTATGTACTGGATAGCAAAACCATGTCTTTGCTATGAGAAAATGATGCCCAAATGTAAAAATGTTAAGTGAAGCAATTGCTGCTTTTTGCTCCATTCTCGTAGTAGAGAGAGCCTCTACATGCCCTGAATCTGCAAAGACCTAAGGAAACCCCAAAACAAACTGGAATAAGCTACCAAATTCCACTGTGACATGAAGGGGTTGGGTGGGGGGCTACGGCCCGAAAAAGCCTTTGATGGAGCAAAAGCTCTCTATTTTATCTCATTCTTAAGATGCAGAAATAAAACACTGAAAAAAAAATCCATACATTTGAGATTAATAGACTGATATTTATCCATGTGCCACTCTGGTTGCTAAGAGATTTCCTTTCTACAGCACTATGTTGTATAAACAATAAAGCATTTTTGTCCACAAAGCAATTGTCTCACCTCACTGAATCAAGAGCCTCTCACTGCCACATCCCTTCTATATTGTTCTAATTACAAACTGTGAGAAAGCACCCTCACACAAAGACAGTATATGGGTATGGTTGGGCACGCTATTGTTAAACTTGAGCACATTAAGTACAACGTGGGCTTCCTGCATCATGAGTAGAGTTAGCTGAGAGACTATACATTTTAGCTCACAAGCCATAGGAAAATATGGGTTGACAGACCAGCTCCTAAAATTCTTATCTGCCGTAATCAATTTCAGCTGGGGGGAAAAAAACCCCACCGATAGCTACATTACAGACCTGCACATAACCTAAACAGCAGACAAGAAAAACATTACTAATTCAGGCCAGTTTCAAACAGCAGCACCTCAAAACTAGCCCAAAAGGCAGAATCTTATTTTCACGCTTTCCTTTATATTGGCAGATGTATGGATACATTCACACAGAAAAAAATACGTACAGTTAACATGCTGCAGTATATTCGCTGCAGCCATCTAAACGGTCTCCTAAAGTGCTCACCAGAACAGAAGGCAGTGGGTTTCTTAGTGCTTTTCGTTATGTATAGTACTGCCATGGCAGAGAAAAAAAGAGAAAAGGGCAGGGAAATGCTGACTCTCACCCAACCAAAAGATGCACATATGTTAGTGGAAATCTACATGTCATTTAGGAAGCACATGCACCGCTTCTCTGAGCATATGAAGATTATCCAGTTCCCCCTTAGGGGGATTTCACAAAGGCACACAGAAATACTACATTCCCAGGTTTCTGTTAAGACAACTGGCTTCTTGATATGTTCTTGAAAAATTATAATAAATTACAGCCAAAGACAAGAAATCATGGCAGGGCCTTATTCCTATGGAGCAGAGTACAAGGTGTCATTTTTAAGGACATATCCACAGAGCTGCCAAAGTGGCTGGCCTCTTTATCTGTCATTATGCCACAAACCATAACTATTTTGCTGTATACCTTAGAGAGAAACAGTAAGACTGGAATCACACAGAAGCTCCTGAACTGAACAATGAGCAATGCAGTGCCTGCTGAATTTTTCAGTTCCTAGTGTGCTGGAGGGTTTTCTGCAGCTAAGACAAATCTACAGCAGAGAAAAATCAGGCTCTGTGATCTCAGTCACATATTTCCCTAACAAAAGAAAGTTGTTAATAACAAATTGTTACAGCTCAATTCTATAAAACAGCTCACCCTTAGGAAAAAAGAGAAACACTGAAACACCTTATTTCTGTAACATTATCCCAAAAATGGATGTTTCAGAAGCCAAACATGTGACACAGTCCCAACACAAAGAAAAAAAAAAATCTGCCTCCACACACATCCCTTTTAAGTACATGTATGTAAGGCTAAACTATTATGCTGTTAAACCCATGAGAAAGCTCAGCATTTAACCTCACATCATGGTTACAAACTATTTTCAACTCACAGACAGTTTGCATATCATGGTAACACAAGTGATTTATCTGGGAAATGAATGCACACCTTCTGCATCTTCACTGCAATCAACTAATATCCAATTAAACATTCAATTGCTTTGCAAACCCCACAGCCGTGGTTATCAATGCTATTTTACAACGTTAACAAATTACTCCGACAGTTACAAAGTTACACGCAAGAACAAGCTTTGATACTTCAATTGCAAGGTAAGAAAATTAAAACAAAAGAATCCCTGTCAGAATTTGGCACAGATCTAGATACCTTTTTCTTCCGATCCCGGGATCTTTTCCTGTGTTTTCTTTTTTTCTCAGTTTCTTCATCAGCATTAATTTCTAAATCCCTGTTTTTCTTTAACTGTGATGCTGCGTGAGCCATAATGCATTAAAAATCCTTTACAACAATGCTCCCTTGTAAAAGGTGATTTCCTCGGGCACCTTTAGCCAGCCCTTACAGCAAATGTTCCAGTGATTGGAAGGAAATCTGTGACCAGAGCCAGGAACACATTCAGGATTCAGAGATCTCACAGAAGCTTGCAGTCACTACAAAAATACATAGTTGCAGATTTCTTCCTATACCTTTCTGTACCTGAACCTTTATAAAACAGTGCAGCCATCGTAACGCATTTAACGTAATGAAAAAGACAGCTGGGACAGAGAAAGCTGTATTATGGCTGTATCCCCTGCCACCAGCTGGAAGTGTCTAAGTGACTCCACTGAAGGGGGAATGCTGAAAAGGAGCGCTTTCTATTAAAAAAAATTCCAGAACAATAACATATGCTGTATTGTATTTTCTGCACTAATCCTAAAGCATGTTTTTAAAACCTATTAAAAAATGCAGTGTTAATGATGTACATTTCTCAGCTAGTTTTGTATGGTAAGCCATTTAACCTATAATGAAATGGAGCAGCTCCTACTTTAGGTTAACTGCTGATGGTGACAAAAAATAAAATAAAAATTTCTTTTTACCATGGAGACCCTGACTGCATTATGTAGAAAACAATGCATGCATTGCCATATCTTGACAGTGTGTCCTTTATACCCATTTTTCAATTCCACTACATTTTGTGAGAGAGGATTACAGAAAGCCCTGTTGTCTTTTTTCCTTTTTTTTTTTAAACATACTTATTACAACACATCATACAGAAAGAAAGATGCGATCGCACTGGTGTGTGAAACAGGCATTTAATTCATGGGAGATTTCCTGGCACTGTTCTTTTACGTGGTCATAAAGGGAAATCGGCACTATTTCCATGTAGTTGGAAATGTACTTTTAGTCTTTTATGTCAAGGCTTGCTTCAATCATCTTACTATTTTTGCCACCTGAGTCCTCAATGACTGCAGCTTTTGAATATTCATCATGGGAGGTAAAATAGCAGCAGTATTAAGGCCTGCAGGAGGATCTTTTACTAGGATGAACACAGAGCAAGCATCTAGTAAATAAGGAACCATATTTTTGCTACACAAATATGAACAATCAGCAGCTTGCCTCGAGATTGCTGTTTTTAACCTTTCCCAGTATTCCTAGTAGAATACTTTGCAGAAATGAAGATTAGCATTTTAAGGCAGTCTGATTTCTTCCAGATAAGAACCAAAAGTCTCCACAAGTGAAACCAGGGTATTTTACATGATACTAGCATTTCTTTCCAGAAGGAATAAACAGAATTTGCTGTAATAAAGTTAAATTTAAATTTGAAGTGCAGTTAGCCAAATCATATTGAATCTTCGGAGTGCAGCATAAAATCCAGAGAGGTCTCATGAGGTTGTAAGTATTCTTCCCCTGAACTTGAGAGGCGTTTTCTGAATCCGGGTTGCTGGGGTCCAGTAAGTGACATGCATCCATTGCTTCAGTTTTCACATAACATGGCTAAAAGTAAAATAACCTTTTAAACCTCCAAAACAGAAACTACTTTGAACACACTCTATGTTGTCCAAAAGGCAGCACATAGTGCACTGCTTGTCTCCTGCTCACAGGCTAACAAACAAAGTTTAAAAAGCTGTTTATCTTGGAATGACTTTTAAGAAATGCTCAAGGATGGAGACCACAGTTATGTGACCTTAGGGACCTTTCTTCCTGATGCAGTAAAATCACAGGTTCCTGTTTGTATCCAAAACTCCCTGTACCTACACACCACCATGTATCTCTCCCTACTCCTCCTCCACTTCTGAAAGACTTCTGAAGACTCATATAATGCTGCCTTTGGAAAGTTGTGGAAAGAGGAATGTCGCACTTGAGCAATGCCTGGTTTTGAACCAGAAGCAGTAAATTCCCACTTCTCTGTGTGCTATAGAAGTTTGAATAAACGTATTTCTATTTTTAAACATGCAAAGAGTATACTCAAAGGACGCCCAGAGCATGCTTTCAACTGTAAGGCATAACTGCGAGCAGTCAAAGGCCACATTCAGGCAGGTATCTGGGTTTCGGCCCAGCTCTACAGTGAAGCACAGGGCTGCAGTGAAGGACTCTATTGTACCACAGGAGCCCTACTGGAGAGGGGAACTGGGCGAAGTTACTGATTTAAGGGGGCTGGAGAAGGTATCTCAAGAAGGCTGGTGGAGAAACTATCAAGTTTTGGCGGGAAATGGAAGACTGCCTTGTGCCTATTTAAAAAAAAAAAGAAAAAAAAAAAAGGGGGGGGGGGGGGCGGGGGCAAAGAAAAAGCACCCAAGGCTTCACTTTCTAGCTCACAAGCTGCCCGCATGACCTTGGCAGTTATTCTCTCTGAAGCTCAGTTCTTTCTCCGTAAAATAAAGTTGACATTAGTTCCCCTGTCTGACAGAACACAGTTATTAGCAGGGAAGTGCTTAGAAAATACAGCAGGACCAGAACTGACAATGGATTCAACAAAATTCAGTAGAGATGGATCCCTCTTATTTCCAGCACATTTCCATCTGGATTTGTAAGACTCAAGAGCCTTTGCCTTAGGAAACCAACTTCTTATTCGAGCCACAAATGAAGTGAATGCTAGCTAATCCTCTGACATTCTGTAAACCTTTTAACCATACTAGCCTGTAAGTTATGCCTAAACAGCTTCATTAAATAGAAATACAAATAATGTATTATAAAATGTTATATGTTTAAAACTCTCAAGGCATACTTTTTAAAACTTTGGCACAGAGAATAATATGCACATATGCAGTTTAAAAGCCCTAATGCCACCTTATGCACAGGCCATATTCTATGCAGGTAGAAAGCAGTCCAAGCTTTTATTAATGAGAATAATTCTAACAGATAAGGATAATAAGTGAACTCACCCAATCCCTTGAGATACGCTAAGTGCAAGGATTTTATCTGTCAGCCAAGCCTGTTTCATCCCAAGTATCTTTTCAGCTAATTAACCAACTGGACCAAACATGTAGATGTTTTTATTATGTGGATTACAATCCCTGCTTGAACTGCAGAGTCCAAACTCCTCCTGAATTAGATTTCAGGAAGAAAAAATGCCTTTTCAAGCTAGGATTTTGTGGGGAAAAAAAAAAAAAAAGATCCTTTATAGTTGGAGCAATGCTACAGAGATTTTGTGTACCTTGGAGGCTGGAACAGTCTCAAACAGAAAAGAGGTTACAAAAAAGGTGTGAGTAAAAGATTCAGACCCCTGTCTAAAAGAGACTGTATATGTACAACTTCGGCTTTTGGGGAAATAGTGAACTGGGATCATTCACTGGAAGGTGATAGGGCACTGCCAGATAAAAGTTGGATGAAGCGTGAAGGTTTTCATGCCATGTCATAACTCACTTCAGGGGAATTAGGTACTGGAAAACTTCATCAAGTGCTTCTTTTCAGACTTCAGTAAAATAATTAAGCTATTTGATTTCACCCTTAATTACAAAGTTAATGAAATGCCAATGAGTGTTACAGCACAATCCATAGGGTCCTGATAAAGTTAGGGAGAATGATAAACTGTATCTTATTTGAACAATGGGAAATTTACACTTTCTGTTAGTGCAAGGATAACGTCTGCTTAGCTTCATCTACTCACAAAGTCGTTATAATGGTTGGGAATTTATTCTATCAACTTGAAAGTGAAGTGTGTCATTCGGTTTAGTTTAAGCTGCTGGTCTCACTGTTAAAACTAGATTCAAGAGAGACTGCAAAATGGCATTAGCACACAACGCTGAGACAGATCTTGAAAAACCAGAAGAAGTTATAGGGGGGAAAAGTGTTTGCGATCTAATTATTGGAGTTAATTTATCAATTAGTCAGCAGCTTATGGAGCAAAGATGGTACCATCACTTTCACATTTATTTTAAATAATTATGCACCACAAGAAAAAAAGATGAGACAGTCATGAAAATATTGGTTTACTAAAAATATGCCAAAAAATAGATCTATGAAAATCCAAGCTCTTTTAGGGAAGATGGAACACCATAGAAACATCCAATATTTACACCACTATGGATCAAAAAAGGCTTATATTCACACACAGTGCTAGAAGGTCACTATAACAACTCTTACTGGTAAACAAAGTACGTTTACATTTTCCCAAAGATGAAAAGAAGCGATATAGATAGAACAGAAAGAGCAGAGAGCAAAGGAAAGGAAAACACATGAAGAAAAATAAAGCCAATTCTTGTTAGGTTACTCAAATTCTAAATTTCCAAGTTATATTACACAGAACAGACGATAAAAGGGTGAAGGGGAGTCTATCTTTCTGCCGCTATAGCTCTGGATTATTTTGTTGAGAAAATCACTGGAAGTGAGAAGAAAAAGAGAAGAAAGAAGAACAAGATGTACTAGAAATAAGGGCAATATTGATTTACCAATTCATGCAAATAACACTTCGGGAGAAGGCTAAGCCAAAGAAATAAGAGTTCATGTTTTAAAAAAAAAAAATGCTATGTAAAGCTTGGTTAAATCATAAAAGAACCCTTCAAAGGAGTCTCATAAGATTCGTCTGCTCACACGTTAGACTAGCAGGCCTTGTGTCTCAAAAACAAAAGAAAAAACAAGGCAAACAAACAAGATTAAAAGCTTATTTAGCATCTAGTTTTACTTTTATCTTCTTTTTACACATCTGATGTCAGGGCAAGATGGACCCATCTCCAAAAATGCAGAAAATCGAGGTCACTAAGTAGCAAATGAATGGTAAATACGAGCAGTTAAGGCTTGTTTTGCCCTTCTGTTTTGTTGCATTGAGTTTCTCCCCCCCTCATCTCTTTTAGCAGAATTCTGCTTTGGCAATAACAACCCCAGAGAAACTCTGAGGAAACATGACAAAGTCAGAAGGGGATGCATGCACTACACAGAGAGAAGGAAATATCTAAATTGCATTTTATAGACCACTTCTGTAGTGCTTACCCCTTAACTTCTTTGAACTTACAGTATAAAATTTGGAATATTTTTTAATTAAATTTTATTTCTAATCTGACTTTTTAAGGCACAACAGCTTAAAAAATAAAGCTTTGGAAATGACACAAATTCAGAGATGCAGTGATAATGGCCAGATATTTGAAGCTGAGGGTATTTGTACTGTCCTACCAAGAGGCTGACTACTTCTTAAATGATCCTGCTGCCCTCACTGGAAATTTAAGTATAAATGGTAACAATTGTAAGTGTACAAAAAAAACCCAAAACAACAACAAAAACAAATAAACAAACAAAAAACCCAAAAAAAACCCACTCCAAAAACCCTCGAAACACCCAAAAACACCCACACAGAAAACAGTCATGGAATATGCTTTTCACTAAGCACTCTCCAGACACATCATCTTCCTTCTGAGCTCAAACAAGTTCAAAGCAACAGTCACATTCAAGCTCGCAGAATTAAGTGCAAAATTACTATTCCTCTATGCAGGGGTGAGACAGTTTGGCTTAACTGATGAAGTTATACCTCCTGCAGTCCAGCATAGTCCCAATACGAGGATGGCTGACATGTCTGTGAATTCGTCACTGACTTCCAGTTTGAGGCACGACATTTAAAAAAGACAACTACCGATTTTGGTTTGCCTTTAAGACTTACATTGTAAATCAAGACCGTTCAAAAGCTGACTCAAAGCTCACTCAACCCATGGCCTCAGGGACATAGAAAAAGGGACAATAAATCTTCAACTGTCCCCAGCCACCACACAGGCATGGTAAATCTGCCTGCAAACAAACTGGGAAAGGGAAACAACATGCTCATCCACCAGCAGGGGAGAAAGTGTGACTGTAGAAGACTGCAGAGTACCCAGGACCTGGAGATTATCATCCCTGACTTTCAAAACAGGATAATTTTGTTTAAGACCTATACAGAGAAAGGGAGCTAAAAGTGACAAATTAATATTAACTGTTCTGCAAAGATGGTGTAAAGAGTTTCATCTCTGACTCATAACAAACTAAGAAAAAGATACTGGTGTATCTTATTTATAGAGGCAGACTAATTGGAAGATAGATTTTGAGTGGGTTTGTGGATAGAATTGCTGAGGAGCCCAGGAAATGTATCCAATGCAAGGAACACGGTAAGAGTAAGATATGTAATCTCTAAACTGTTGCTGAGCAAACACACAAAAAACTTCCTTCCTATTCTTCCTCCATCAAGAATAATATTGCTAAAAAACCTACATTTACTGGGAACCACTGAAATTATACAAGCACGCACTTTTAGAAAAGGTTTCTCTACGTTTTTCCCTGCAATTCAAATAACAGACTACAACCAGGACTGAAATTCACATATAGAGTACTGGTGTTTTAGGGATGCTGACAAAGATCACTCTATGAAATTGTAGTAAATTGGTTTCAAACATTTTAATGGGTGGAAGTTATGTCCTGGACTGACACTAGATCACAATTAGTGACGTATTTTTCAACTCTTGTTTGGAACTGCTCAATAATGTTCTGAAACCATAAATTCAGTATATTAACATTCCCCAGATTCCTAGTTTCATAGTTGCTCTCTGCCTAGTGCACCGTGCTCGCCTAGTTTTGCCACTGCAAGTCCCAGTACAACAGGGGGACCAGGAGGTCAGTGGGATGGTGCTACGTGGCACCAAATGGAGAATTTTGATCTGGGAATTGTTAGAAGCCTCTGCAAATTACACCAACACACCCGGGAAAATCTATCCCGGCATGTAGGATTAAGTGCAAAAGTAGGTTTTGTATCAGTTTTGCACTCCCACACTCACAACTTGAACACTGTCTGTGATACGATGGGAGGATCTGTCCCTTCCTGGTGAGCTTCTAAAAAGAAATGCAAAAAAACATTCATCAGGATTTTATGGTTCAGCTAAAACCTTCACCCTGAGTGGACAATTAATCACTGCTGCATCTGTTAACTTCTGCTCCAACATGTGAAAGCAATAGCCGATTCACCAACACATCCAGTGAACACTGAGCCCGAGGAGGGATTTCCTTCAACATAGCAAAAGCAGATACCAAGGAGGTCCTTGCGTGGCTTTCAGAAGCATCTCTGCCAGGTGATCCAGTCCCCAGACAGATACAAGAGGAGTTACTCCCTGCTCATCTCAGATAGAAAACGGCCCATCTCAGAGTGTTTTAAAAATAACCCTAAACAGCAGCAGGAAATGTCTTTGTGGTATTTCAAGTTACTTGGCATCAAGTCCCCGCCTGCTGTCCCTTTTCTGGAGCAGCAGCAGTCTCGTAATAATAAAGGCTATATAAAAAGCCATACCACTGGAGAACTGCGATACCTGCAAAGGTGTCAATAACTGAATCTGCTTAAGCAAAGGAAACTGCCACACAAAGAGTGGGATGGAACCAACAGTCACAAATAGATGCAACACCTTTGCCTGTAATTAATAGATCATTTGCCAGTACCCTTTAATTAGTGTCCTTTGATTTTTGTTAGGTTTCAGTCAAAAATATATACTTTAGGCTAAAAGAAATTTTGACCAAGTGAGCCTCCACATAAATCATTGCACAATGTATATCCAGGGCTAGTGAGGCCCTTTGCCTTAGGAAGATACTGTGACCACGAAAATGTTATTTTATTTTGCCTTCCCTACCATGACACAGCCACAAAAGGAAAAATATATGTAACTTTGGGTGAAGGCAGTGCTTGATTGCCTTATGAAATGGATTATTTCCCCCACCCACCTTGGACAGTAGGGAGCTGCACGAAGTGACCCGGTGCCTGTATATTTTCCTGTTGCCAAGCTCTGCATATCAAGAACAGCTTATTTATTGTTTTATTTTGAAATAAAAAGTTGCTGAATAACTGTAACAAAGGACCCATCTGCAAAGGTCACAAGAAAGGCTTTCTTTGAAGTTTCCAGCAATTCCCAGTTGTCCTGAGACTTTCAACTGTATAATATTTGTTGAATTTCTGTCATGCAAAAATACAGAAAGTACAAGAAAGGAAGAAAAATGGTTCCTTGACTTGTTTTGTATGGTAGGTATTTTTCATTTTTAATTTCTCTGAACTACTTTCATGTGCAAAAAAAAAAAATATCTACTACTAACATGCAATATTCCTAAGACAAGGAAAGCAGGTATGTGTGAGTCAACAGAGAGCTGTAGTTTCAGTTCCTTCCCTGTTCAGTGCCACACTTGCATGCTGGACCTACGCTCCCTCAACGAGTACAGAGAACATATTTACTAACTCTGACTTTAATTGCAGACTTCCCATTTTAGCAAAAGTAAGTGCAGAATTTTCAGTGAAGATCCTAGTTCCTAGTATTAAGTTCTAAGGAAACATTTAAAATGAAAATACAAAAGCAAAAAAAAAAAAAGCCCAATCCACTCCAGCATAAGAAACTCATTTAATTAGATCCCTTAATTATTCATTATTCCTTTTCCTATATTCAAATGGCCATCTTTGTCTCATTCCCAAAGGATCCTCTCCATAATTAAGTAAAGGAATCATTAAAATCTCAACAAGCTGCCTGAGTAAGATTTCAGCACTGTAAGAGTTCTGCACGCTCTATGCAGCAGTGACTTGACTTTTATAGGAAAAATGTGTAAAAAGTAGAATCATTAACAATCAATAGCAAGAGGCAGAAGGTTATGAAATGCATATTTTTCAGGTGACGTTTTTCTCATTTTCCCATAAATAAAGTCATATACCAGTCATAAAAACTATAAGTTTACACTTAAAACAATGGCATGTGAAAATTCTCCGTTTTCTGAAAACAACAACCGACATCAAAGATCATTCAGGGTCATTTTAGAAACAGAGATTTACATTTTATTTGGGGGGGGGGGAGGGGGGAGGAATTTCAGTGCCAAAATCCTGCTGGAACAAACCCTTGGATCAAGAAAGATAACTACCAGAGACTGGTCAAAACCAAAAAAAATTCACTGCTACTACAAAAATTCAGAAATGTTGTTTATGCATAAATTTCACATAAAGCTATTAATGTCCACAGGAGGCCAAGTTCCTTCTTGGCCTGGCAAGAGCAAGCCAGCATATGAAAAAAACCACCTGTATAATAATTATAATTATCACAGAATAGGTGCATTGATGTGGCGCCTGAAAACCCAGGTAATATTAGTGCCCTGTTCAGAACAACATAGTAAGAGGCAATTCCTGCCCTGATCTGTTTGTAAGCTAAATACACAGTATACAGGGGGTGAGGAGCAATGTATTATTCCTGCTTTAGAGAGGGGTAACTGCGAATTGGAGATGATGAGGTTGGAAGGGGGATTGCTTTGTTTGTATTGTATGGCAAACTGAACGTAAGTTAACAGAAGGCAAATATCAAACTGGGGATGTAAAAACAGAAGTAACAGCCTCGAAGACATAGGAAAAATATCTCTCTCCTACACAGCTTTGCTTGGGTCTCAGCTGGAACAGTGTGTCCTATTTCAGGCACTAAATTTCTAGGAAAAAGTTGTCAGCTGGAGATGTGAAGAATTTATTGCTTTAACTCTGAAATCACTCTTCTTCACAAAACAATGCTGAACGCTTCTCTGAATCTGTGGTTAGTAATAAATAGCTTTGGACATGCATATCCACACACACACACTTAGCAAAGACAAATACCAGTCAGCACTGCAATCTTGCTCATTTGCCTGCCTCCTCCCCCTGCTTTTTCTTTTTCCCCCAAAACAGGAAAACCCATATGATTGGATGTAAACTTGCATAAGAACTAAAGGTGCTTTTTAATTTTTTTTTTATTATAATTTTTTTCTTTCTGTTCTTGTGTTTTGTTTTGTTTTAAAGTAGTTCGTGGAGGGGCTGGGAAGGAGGAAGGTTGCATGGAAGTTTTATTCAGAGATAAATGCCTTTTTCTTCTTCTAAAGATAGCATGAATTCTACCTAAAATATTTGATGAACCTAAACTTTAAATAATCAATACTACACAGAGCAGAAGATAAGAAAATATACAGGAATTGTCACCCTAGAACAGAAGTGGAACAGCTTAAAGAGTACTAAAATAGGTACATAACAACAAGGTAAACTCCATGCAGTTCATGCTAGGACACTTGAATTACAGAGGCTTAAGATAAAATTCCAGCCGCTATAGGTTGGGGGTTTTTTTGAGACCTCCTGGAAAATAGGCAGGATACCAAAAGAGTGTTGAAGGGCAAACTTGGTACTAAACTTGAAAGAACAGGGTGGAGAAAGAAAATTTGAAAGAACAGGAGATAATAAAATTGTACACTGGTCCAGTTAATGTCCAGTCCTAGAAAACTCCTGTATCAAAGAATTTGTCATCACCCAGAAGATAATGGGATGAACTGCAATCAGTCTGGATTTGTCAAGAGGAAACTGTATAAAATTAATTTAATTTTCTTTCATGAAATTGACAGGTGACAGGTGTTGAAGACAGGAGAAATGCAATACCTGACATTCTCATAAGCAAGGTAAGGGACATACGTTGATGAAAAGACTGTTAGATTAATCCAAGAGGGATCTGGTAACTGAACTCAGGAACGAGATAATAACATTCACTGTCAAAATGGATGGATGTTCTCCAAGAGCCTGTCCTGGCTTTGCTTCTCTCCAGCATTTTCATTAATGACTTGGACAATAGAAAAGAAAGTTTGTTACCAAGACAGACAACAGGAAACTACAAGAAGTGTATGCATGTTAAAGAGAGAAATTTTAGATCAAAATGATAAGTAAGACCAGAAGAATGGTTTGGGGAAAAAAACAACCAAAACAAACCAGATTAATTTCATTGAGAATGATAAGGAGGAAAAAATCCATTTGCACAGGCTAAGGAACAAGTAGTTAAGACTGTTCTTCAGCAGGGTCTGGATGGTATAAAACATTGCAAGTTCAACATGGGACAAAAGACAAACAGCACAGTAGAGTGTAGAAGTATATCCTGCACAATAAAACAATCTTTCTCTTCTATTCAGCATTTGCAAAGCTGCAGGTATACTGTGACTGACTTCTGCTATTCTGCTTCTAGAAAGATATGAATATTTGGAAAACAACAAGAGCAATCAAAAGCCTGTAAAACACAACCTCATTTAGCCTAAAGAAAAGATGACTAATGGTACATGGCAACAGTCCTCAAGTCCATCAAAGCCTGCCAAAATGCAGAAGGAAATAGTCTGTTCTCCACTATTACTATGGATAGTAATAGGAGTAAAAAGTTTAAATTGCAGCGACACAGATCTGGGTAAGATACTACAAAAATTTTTAACAATAGGAATAATGAAGGTCTGCAACAGAATGCAAGAGAAACTTGGCAACTTCATAACTGACCTCTAAGAAAGACATATAGGATCCATACTACTACAGAGGCTCATGAAAGTCAGGCTCCTAAATAGCACTCTGAATCAAAGCATCCCTGTGTCCTAGATAAACATGTGATCTACCTAATACAACTTAATACATAAGTGAGCGTTAGAAGGCTAATGTGTAAGTGATTGTCTAAAACATAAAAATACCAACAACATTATTAAATGTATAAATGTTTGAAGAAACCAAAAAACTCTTGTCTCCCTGCCCACTTGCCAGACTAGAAACCCGAAGGAACTACATACTAGATGTTTACAAGGCTAGTTATCTGGCCATTTACAGACAAAATCTTTGCCATATAAAATTCTAACTATGACCAGAATGGAAACTTTACAGCTTTTCCCTTCTAAAATACATATTCTGATCCATTTGGCAATATTTATGTTAGTGACACTCATGACCATCCTATGGCCACCGTACTAAGAGAACCACAGACATCCCAGCTTCCAAAAGTCTGTTCTTAATTGAACCTTACCGTGACAGCACAAAACTATTTTATTGATTTCAGTGTTGTATGCTTTAATAAGGTTGGGCATTTAGAAATATATTTTCAGTTCCTAATATAAATATCTATGACCCTGTAGCATGCTTCACATTATCAGAAGAATTTGCTGCAGACACCAGAGCTCCAAATGAAGATCCAAATCAAAAGAGAATAGTGTTGTGTCTGAATTATTCTGGTGAGTTTGAAAGTCTTAAAAATGCATTTCTTAGTGTATCCAAAATAGAATAAAAACCAAAATCTACAATTAGTTCATGGGTTTAACAATGCAGAGGAATTAAACACAATAAACTATGTAGAAATATACAATATGCTGAGAAGTCTGCTCTAAATTACAGGCATGTTACTGAATTCTACTCTAAAAAAAATGGTGGGAGCCCATTAGTTGTCCGTTTAAAACCGAGCTAGAAAATACAGAAAAGAATTGCAAAGAACAATTCTGCATTGTCAGGATAATGGCTAAGATGATCTAATAGGCTTTTTCTATCTCTTATCTTCACATTTTGATTACTTCTGTGAGTAGAAGTCCTAGGCACCGTTTTTTTCTTACACAACAAGATGTTCTGTTCTACTGCACACACAAAAATGCAATTTTATATGGACTCTTTATAGAGACTGCTACATTTTTGGTGTTAAATTACAAAAACACTACATATAATTACAGCTGTTTAGAGATATCAAAGTAGTTAATAATGTCTCTTCTAAATATGTATTACATAACTTATAAAAGCAGAAAAAAAATTTAAAGTTTAATCTGTAGCCTTAGAGCCGCTTTCTAGACTTATAGTATACGTTCTGAAGGGTATTCTCAGGCTGCGTGAAGACAGGCTAACCAACATGCAAGTTACAGAGGCCACAATCCAGTACAAATGCAGTTTGAGTAGCTGTGTCGTTTGGCAGAGGCTACGGATACAGTGATAATGAAAAACAAGTTTTGGACTGCATCACAAGAACTGCGTGTTTGTGAACAGTAAATGAACAATTTACATACTATTTGGTGAAAAAAAAAGAAGCACTAATCAGAATCAGCTAGTTCGCATAGGCTTCCAGTGCGTAGGCTGAGTAATTGTCTCATCATGATAATAGCCATTATGATAACCATGATCTCATCATTGCACTCAAAGATCCAAAATGCTGCCGGTACTCTTACACCCACAACAAGGCATACTCCATCTTTGCATTTGAAGAAAATCCTGCTCTGCAGCTTCAACCCTTGGCTGTTAATGCAGGCAGGGTGTAATCTTGTTATTTTTCATGCCTTTGCTTTTAAACCACAAACCCTCTAGATTTTCTTTGTAGACAGAAAAGCGTAGACTGTAATTCCTGTTGTTACAAAGGCACTTCCCATTACACCATTAATAAAAAACAAATAGCAAAGTTAGCAGCAGTAATAAAAACTAGCAGTGTACACCTCATAAATAAAATAAAAATTGAGATGCAATTTTTTCCCACCTACTTTCTGCTTCACAAAAGCAGCAAGTTACAGTGTGTTCTGCACTGGGACCAGGGCATAAAACATGCCTTTTGCCACCACTTCCCTCTCCCTCCTATCTTACTAGAGGCCTGGAGCCATCTATTTTTAAGTGTAGTTATATTGTTTTCCCTAGTTTAACAAAGCAGTGAAAATTAACACCAGCCATAGGTCTGGTTAAGCGCATAAACTCTGGCAAAAGGAAGCAAGCATTCACTAGTGTTCCATCAGCAACATCCAAGGCAAAATCCAATGTACAAAAAAGACAGACAGACAACAGTTTTCCATTCCTGATGGATAGGCAGGAAGAGCACCCATGCTGCAGTGTATTCACGCTACATACTGACACGTGGCCTGTCTTTGTCTCTTCTAAAACAGGATGGAAACAACTGTCTCCATGATAAATGTATTACAAAGAGCATACCCACATAACTGAAGCATCTCTCCTTTTGCCTTAGTAAGATACTCGCGTAGTCGTGTAGCGACTGAGTTCACACACAAGGACAGGCCAAAGGAGAGAGAAGCACTTTAATTTGCAACAACTTAAAAGCACTGAGCAAGATTTTGCATCAGTACAAACTGGTGTCAGGGAAGGCCAGCTGGATTTCTACCCTCCAGCCTCATTCTCACCTGCTTTAGGCACTGGATATTCAGTGCCACCCTCCAAAACCTTACAAAAGTGTGTATATTCTTTTAGTTTTTACAGCATGTGAAGTCTCAGAAGGCACAGTCTTATCGCAGAAGGGAATAACTGCCACGGCGTCAGCGTGCGCCAGTTCCTGGAATGCTGCTGGAGCCGGCTCTGGGTCAGCCTGACCTCCCTGACAAAGGCTGGCTACTGCTGCCTGTCTACAGAAAAAAGAAAAGTGCTCTGGCAGTTTGTTGCACTGCTGTCTGGACTATGGGCAGGTCTGCCAGTACCTGAAAGATATAAATAGAAGCCACTCTGAAGGACACATTTTTATCCTTAAAAAAAAAAAATCATTACTATATGAATCATATATTCAGTCAGATGTGCATGTTAATTCATTCCATGTGTATTACATGTACACTCTCCTAAATTCCACATAATTTTTCAAATTTAAAGAAGTTGCTCCCTGAAAAGTGGAGCTAATCCGGTCTGATTTTCCATATCATGTTTGGATCATATGTTTCCACATTAATCCTTGCACAACAACTTTAGGTCCCCACCATTTCTTTTAGGCTACTGCCGCAGGTCCCCTGCCAGTCCCTTCCAGCCTTCCCCAGTTGCCAGTTTGCTCACCCTCAGCATGTCTCCAGTTTCTTTCCCACATCACCAAACCACCATAGCATCTAGTCCTCTTCTACTTTCCCTGTGGCTCTCAAAATGCCTTTTTACAACTGTGTAAATTTCATTTCCTTGGGAAACTAGAGTTAAACCAAACACACATGCACACAAACCGAAAAGCAGAGGCATCATGGAAAACTATAGCTATTTTGTTAAAAAAGTAGAAAGAAGTTTTTCTCTGTACTTCAGTACTTCACCACCACCTAAGCACAATGTCAGCAAGATTAGGGACAGTTTGTGGAATAATAGCTCCCTGCATTTTTAAATTTTATTTTATTTTTAATTAATTGGTCCAGTAATACCTAAACAGCAAGATGAATTTTCAATTTCTTGCTTGGGTAACCTTCAGGACATCTAGAAAAGATTACAGTGAGTCAGGCAGCAGCCCTCAACATTCTCCTTCAGCTAGCAGATTTTTGGACAGATCTTTATTCTCTCAGTGGGGCAACTTCTATTTTCCATTTTACAAGCCCCAAGTATGAGAAGTGACTTACATGATGCCAAAACTGGAAAGGCCCAAAGGGGATTTTGAAGCCAAAACCTACAGAGAATCAGAATAATGCAATCTCTCTTGTATAGGAAAACCCCAAGTTATCAATATAGTTAATATTATCAGATTACATGAAGAACCTGATAAAAAAATCCCTGCCTACAAAAGACACTCTTTCCTTGTTCTGCTGCTCTCCAAATGGAAGTTGTGGAAACACAGATGATCACTGCCTATAAGTACATGAGCAAAAAGTACACCTAAGTCAAAGGAAGGAAGATTTTATCAATCAGAACTAGCAAGACATCTCTCCCTGACCCAGAAGAAAAAAATAAGGATAGCCTTCTACACTGCTTCTTGCGTTGTTTCTCTATGTGAAGTTTTGACATGTCAAAACCATTTTTAGTAGTTCTGATTAAAACTTGTATTTTAGAAAAAAACATATACAAGAGAACCCATTGTGCAAAAGTGTCCTGTAGGAATACTTAAAATAATCTTTAAAGCTTCACAGTGAGGTGTTTAATAAGTAGTGGGCGTTTTTAAGCTCCAAGCACAAATCAAAGATGGTCTTCACCTTTGTTATCGAGTGTTATCAAGTCTGCTAAGGAAAACATCAAACTGATAGACCCAGATGTGGTGAGTAGCCACCCAAGTATATTGATAAGATTATTGAACATAGCTGTTTTTAAAATGCTAGATGAGGACACAGCTTATTATCCCAGCAATCTGATCCAGGAACATAAACCTAGAATTCTCTGGAATTTTCATTTCCAAAGTGATAAAATACTTTTGCTTCTTTCATATTTGTTAGCATTTAAAATAATTTACCAGGAAAAAAAAAAAGCTCATAAAGCCATGCTTCTCTGGACAGTTTTTGATAACCTTATGCAAAAATCTGGTAAGTAAAAGAATTACAGTTTTGGAGAACTATTTAGAAATTTGGATAATTACCAGTATCAACATCACAGAGAAAAAAAATTTGGCTAAAAGATATGCTCACTCACAACAGATGGTTTTATAAACAGCATTTTTTGAGGCTTGTGCTATTCCTTTGTGCAAAAATCTAGACCGCTAAATCAAGGGAGAGCAAGAAATAGCTAGCTAGCGCTTTTGTCTAAATTTCCTTTCCAAGAAAGGAAACAGGAGCCATGTTCAAATGGTTTGAATTCCATCTACATGCCTGTACCTGGGGTGTCCTTGCCTTTAGAAAGGCCTGGCCAAGAGGCAATAATACGCTCAGGGACTTTAAACAGGATTTTGCCCCTCTGAAAACAACCTTTGGTCCATTTCTACGTAGCTTTGGGAAAAGTATGAGCTACATTAAAGGCAAACAGAGTTTGGATTTGAGGCTGGTTTTTGGTTGGTTGGTTGGTTTTGGTTTTGTTTGTTTTTTTGCTAGGGAAGATCATGCAAAACCAGGATTGGAGAAGCAGTAAACCAGAAAAGATGACCAGGGTATATTTCCTGCTACCTGACACCTCTAAGATTAGGACTAGAGGTAATAAAGTCAAACTTCTCTAGCATCTCGTGAGAGTTTTGCAGAAAAATTAAGGAGGACCATCATGGGCACAAGAACCCAGGTACTCCTTTTTTATTGTCCATTTGTCTAGAAGGGATGGCAACCTCCAGTCCTTTCCTTGGAAGGGAAGCCTAGTGTTTTGGCTTAGGTGTCTGACAAGCATTTTCAAGGCCTATGGTTATGAAGATTTGCATAAATTGACATCTGTTGGATCCAAAGTGACAGATACAACTATAAAGAAATTAAGTAGGCAAGTAAGTCTGGAAGCAGAAGTTGCTTTTGGAACCACAGATACTTTCTGCATTCACAACTGTACAGCAGTAAGATCCACAATTTAACTGTACCTTGCACATGGAAACACTATTTCCTTTAAATTGTACAAAACCACCAATGATTCATTCCCTGCTCATCTTCTCCATGTCAGGCATTTTATTCACCTTTATCATATTCCCCTTTATTCATTCCTCACCAAGCTGTAGAGACCTACTCTATTTAATTTCTCCTCGTACAAGAAGTGATTCTTTTGCCATTCTTTTAATCTATTCTCATTTTACATTCTTTTGGTGAGGGGATATGGGGTGATGGAGCAACAGAAGCTCTTCTCAATGCAAGAACACTGCAAATTACTAAAGGAGTACAATTTTGTTTTGTTTTCTATTCTGTTCCAAATTCTTCCTAATGTTACGGTACCTTTTTGATCATACTATTGGACTGTGAGCAGACACATTAAGGAGGTACCTGCATGTTCTAAATTGTTGGTACTAAACAAAGAAATAAATAAATCCAAAACACCAAGGCTCTGTTCAAACATTGAAATGCACAAGATGAAGGAAGACATCAATTAATCTTGCCCAGTTCCCCCTCCAGTAAGGAAGAATTATATGTTTACATTTCACCTGCTTTATACTGTTGTGATTTAAATGACTGAATCTCGTTTTCCCCCCAAAATTGCAATGTAGTACTCAGACTCCACAAAGGATATGAAATTGCTCGAAATCCTTATATACTTTTATGCACAAAGGATACAATTCTGATCTCATTATATGTGTGTACAAATCAGGGGTCATTCTACTGAGGCCAAGTAATTAATATTATATGAAGTAAAGCAAAGCAAGCCTAAAAGGATGTTCTCAGAAATGCCACCAAGTCAAGAAAGTCATCTGCAAATGGCATTACAGAAGAAAGGCTGAGCAACAGACAAACGAATGCTCATTTATTTCAGGACAAGATTGAGTTGGAGTTTCTGGAAATGAAATAACAGAAGCTAGCTACATCTTGGCAGAGGCATGAGCAACAAGATATTCTCTGATCCAGGGGTTTGGCAGCATCCCAGTAAGGGGCTGGAACTTGCCTGTATTGTAACCATCAGTTAAATACAACCCAGCTGGAAAGTCACCTTAAAGTTTAAAAGCCTTTTCCCAATGATCTGCTGAAACAGGAGGCAGGGTGCAACGTGTCTAAAGAGCAGGGGTTAAACATTTCAAAAGGTAAAGCGATAAACTTTGGCCTCTATTGTACAAACAATCCCCTAGCTTTGCAATAATCTGACTTCTGGATGACTGAGCATAAAATCATTCTGAGTTGCTTCCAGAGACTTATGGTAAGTTGCTGCAATTTTGTTAATAACATTCTGCTTTCTTGACCAGCTATTTTCTTAAGGTTTGAGATCTGTCTTTTCGTAACTGCAAAACCCAAAGCCAATACCATTAAAAAAAGTGAAAACAGAAGAGGGCTGAGACTAATTATTGGAAAAACATAGCACAGCATGACTGGGTAGGACCTGCCTTGCTTAAATTCATCTAAATCTTTATCAACATAAGAGACAAAACTAACTACTGTTTTGGCTGACTTTTAGCCTTACGACAATAACTGCCTTACAACAATAACTATTTTTTTGTTGTTTCAATTCTATGCAATCACTCCTCCTGATTTGACTGTACTTATGTCTCTGCCTGATGACTGCTGAGCTTACACCTCAGGTTGTCTCTCAGGTACAAAAGAGAAGTCATACCCTGCAATTACACTCAAATCTGTCTGAACCCAGGTACCTCCCTTCTGCCTTCTCCAGTATGAACACTTTCCACAAGCCTAACTCTAGCCATCACAAATCACAAGACACAGCAACCTTCAGCTCCATATTCAGAATGAATAAATCCAACTCAGAATTTATTCACTTCATCAAAGCAAGAAATAAAGTTATTGTTATCACTGGGATTGCAAACTCCCTTCATAAAAGGGCACTGTAGTAAGAAGTGCATAAAACCAATTCTCTCTTGCTCAAATTTCAAGGCAGTATTTTGGGTTGGGTTGTTTGTTAGTTTAAATTAAAGAAAAAAAAAAAAAGTGAGATGAAGTTCCCCCAGAGGACAAGTCCTCAATTTTCAAGGATATACCAAATGCTTGTGCAAAGCAGTTGTAAAAGCACAGATTAGGTTTCAGCATAGCCACTCAAAACCTGGCCCTAGGAACATTTCTTCCCCTTTTGGATCATGCTCGTTTTAGGACATGCTGTTCACATTGGCAGCCGTAAAGGGGTTGTGTCATACCTGGCACAGATAAAGCCATAGGCAAATAGTCAAGGCCATGTAAGAAGGGAGAGGAGGCGGCAAAGGGAGTCGAGCATGTCAGAATGTGCCCTATGGGCATACTCGCTGAAGAACTATATTAACAAAATATTTCCAGTTGGTACTGTAGATTAACCAAAAAATAAGGAATTCAGTATAATTTATGGGAGAATCTGATAAAAAAACAAAATGGTTTTTACCATACAATATTCAAAAAGACATACTAAGAATACGGTAAAATTACGTATCATACCAACTACTTTCTATCAATATAGACTTCAAGATAACTGTGATCAAAAGTGACTTTTCACCTTGACGGTTCACATTATTATGACATCTGGCTGGAACGGGTAGAGTTAAGTGTCTGTTGCCATTTTCATTAAAGGCGATTTTATGCCTCAATTGCTCAAGAAAATGATTTTACTTTAAAACTAGACTTGGCAGGCAAATGCTGTAGACAAACATGGGTTAATAGATTTGTCAAAGTGAAAAACATCTAACAAATAAAAAAAAAGAAAAAAGAAAACAGAAAAAAGCTCACAACAACATCTGACACTAAACATATCCACAAAGTTTACATTTAATCCAGGTATCATCTATTTAGAGAGATACAAACTGGTATTTATTAACCAGTTTTACTGTCTCACATTATCTACCAGCAACCCATTGTTTTTCTTTAAAACTGTAAACATACAGGCAGGTCTAGAAATCAGCATTCTTGCCCATGTAATAGCACGGGTAATCATCACATCCTTCGAACACCACGTCCACAGGCTTTGAAATGACTAGGACAAGTTCAGCTCCCCAAATCTGCAACTCCAGCCCAAGCACTTTAAAGACTTAAAAACTTGTGCCAACCTGTGGCCATTGAATCGCCTGCAGAGCCCAGCTTCCTGCTGCTTCCATGTGGCTGTAAGAAAGGGCGTGGAAGAGCCTTCCCTTCAGCATGTGTAGCTCTGTCCAACCCATATAAATCCCGTTCTTGTTGCAGGGGACAACTGCACGCTCAGCTGCTTGGAGAAATTGAGATAAATGGCAAGTTGTTGGGAGGGAGGCAATGCTTGTGCAGCATCCTAGAGGGGGACACACGCAGGTCCCTGTCTGAGCAAGACTCAATAGGACATGCTGCTTTAGGACAACTTAATTTGACAGCTCAGCAAGGAAGCTGTCAGCCAGGGAGCTGAGAGCAGGGACCATTCACACCAACAATACCCACTCCCATGCTTCTCCCGCAATCAAAGACAGCTGGAGAAGGCAACTCCATTCATGAATAAGATAACATGGGATTCCTTTTCTCCATCTCCAGGTCAGTCAGAAGTCAATGCCACTTAGACCCAGTGGAGGCCCAGAAAGGGACAGCGGTGCTTACAAGTCTCAGAGCACCTGTACTTGCACCTCTAATTATTCAGGAATTCTTCTCCTTATCGACATTCCTGGTACTGCGGGACTCCTTTTCCACCTGCAAACAGGTGCAAGGATCCAGCCTTGTAATCCTGAAGATCAAAGAGGTGCAGACTGCAAAGAAAAGAATTTGCCTCATTCCTTCTAATAATGACCTGAAGCATAATCATCAGCCAGTGACACATGCATGGATCTGTCAGGAGAGCTGCATTTAATATCAGTAAACTAGTTTAGCACAATTACTCACAGCAGCTGAAAACATGGATGGGGTGCAACCATAACACCAATGACAAAATGTTGATTGGCTTCACTGGAGTCAGGAGTCATGAGAAAGCCAGAATTAGCTGAAGAAGGCACAAGAATGGGAGAAAACAAAGAGGTTTACATCCATCCACCCATCCCAGAAAAATGGTTTCTGGGAAACTAAGCTGTAAGCAGATGGAATGATCAATAGTGTTTCCCTGACAAGTGGAAGCTGCAGTCAACAGAAATTACCAAAGTGATTCCCCAGGAAATCTTTCATACCCATCTTGATTTCAGGGAATTTTATGAATATTTTGAAAGTTAATATTTTTGATGCACATTAAAAGAAATCAAGTAAAAAATTAGATTGTCAACAAAAATATTTAATCTATAAAGTTCTTACACACCATGTATAATAGGGGGAAAAGTGAAACTAGACAGTAACTATCCAAAGTGCCACCAGGTGCCTGAAGTTTAATTCTTAATTGTAAGCTTTCCTTCCAAGAGCAGAGAATAGAAATCCATCTGAGACACACAGAGCCTTTTGAAATGATGTAGAGTATTTAACTGCACGACAAGCATTAAGAGGAGTTACCCAGATAAATTCCAGCGTATCTATTTTCAAAATATATTACTTAACCTAGCTGAACCCAGAATCTTTTTTTTTTTTGTTGAATTGCCAGCAAATTGAAATGAAGTTTCAAAAAAATTATTACACAGCATAATGTACAGAGACATGATTTTGGTGCACTACCATCTTGTGGACTATCAAGGAAAGACAATAAATGGAGTTATATATACAACCAGTTCACATTCAGAGTATATACTGATCTGTGAAGAGAGCCCTAAAACTGCATTAGGTAAATATTACATAGAACTAGGAATGGTTCATTGGTTTCTTATGACTTGGCAGATTACATCAAACCTCTTTTTGACAGCTTAGCACCAATGAGTGATGTCACCAGCCTTTCCTGGGAGAAAGCTCTTGCCAGACTGCAAGATTATACAGGGCAGCTGCAGAAGATCCGTGAAGCACTGTGCTGGCTCCAGCTCCAGAATTTCCAGGCTTTTACCTGCACACACATGGGAGTTTCCCCTGTAGGCACAGCTGCACCTTGTGGCCTGAAGGATAAAACCATAGCCTGGTACTCAATGCTAGTATTGGGGATTTGCTTAGGTTGATTAAGTTAGCAATGTTTTACAACACATTTGCATGCATATACACGTGAATGTATATATGTAATGTCTGTGAAAGTGCATTTTAAGACATTGTTCACATATATGTGTGTATATATACAAACATTGTGTGTGTGTGTGTGTATACACACATATAAATTGTATATATTTGAAATATGATAAACTGTCTCTATCACTTCTGCAACTCATTACTGCGGGTGTTAGCAGTGCCTCTCTGCAGTATAGTTAAACCTCCATGATGAATCATTCTTCTGCATCTTTCTCATAAGATATTTCTTGTGAGTATCCAGAAATATGCTAACAAATTTCAAACAGTGGAGAATGACATGATCTTTGAATTTAACTCAGTGTAATGAAACAAGCATATAAAGAGCAAACCCACATCAGACGTTTAATTCACTGCCTGGTTATATTCAAGTTTTCCTGTTAATAGTGAATCGAATGACATGTTTTTAAAAAGTACTAAGAACGTTAAATACCTAATCATCGACACGATCTGCACATAGACAGCATATTTAAAAACGTATTATCATGCCAAAGTCTGTTGTATTTCTATAACATCAGTAATATTGTTAAAAATATAGCAGCGTAAAGAATGCAATTACTTGTACTACTTTCATTCAACTGCTATGTACAATTACTTGGTAGTACTTGAAAAGTCCTTTGAAAGGATACAGAATTAAACAAGACATTTCACTCTCTAGCTGCGAAAGATTAATCACTAACAAACCCCAAAGATTTCACAGCAGCAATGCCAACTAAGAAGAGGGCAATTGCCAAAGCTCTTTAGGCATGCAGTGATTCAGCACAGCTCCTCTTTGGCCTTTGCTGCTCAGCCCTCAGAAGAGCCATTGACCTGTTGTCTCTGGGACAAGGCTGCAAGGATCTCATTGCTACAAGAAGGCACAGCTTACCTTTTGGCATTGATTTCACTGAGTCTGCCTCTTAACAAAGCAAGGGCTGAGGCAGATTAATCAATACTGATAAAACAAAGGCCAAACACATTCACACTATTTTCTTAAAAACTGGCTACGTCCCATTCTGCTGAAGGTTAATTTATGCTTCCTTGTGATTTCATCTCTAACCATCCAGCACCCCTAGCGAGGCCATCATTCAGGCTTACTTCTGATATCTCACATAAAGATGCAAACAAGTTATTGCAGGACTAGATGAATTTTGATGAATGCCACCAGTTGGCTTTTTCTGACCAAGACTAAATCCAAGATCAGAGCCCTCACAGGCCACATGCCTGCACTGCTGCCTCACTCCTTCTACATGGCCCAGCGTTCCGTGTAAACTGGACACAGCCATTACCAACAACCAACCTGCTCCCCACTGAGCAACCTTAAAAACCAGTCTCACATTCAGGGATATAACAGAAGCAATTCTGTTTCTTTCCCCAGCGTCAAGGTGATATCCTAATCCTTTATCCTTCCCCGATGATTCCCAAATCTAAAACTTTCATACTATTTCAAGTATCATTGTTCAGTCCCTCATCAATTTTTGCAAAATACTCTCTGGTTTCCCTCTCACTTCATTTGTACAAAGTCCATTGCTAAATCAACCTCATCCTACTTGCCACGATCACATTATTGCCCTGAAATTCACTACTACCCTTCCCTTTCCCCCAAGCTCCATTTCAGGGGAAGGGGAGATACTGAGCTTGAGAATGAGCAAAACCTCCAAACTGTCTACCTGCATAACTTATATTAATCAATAAAGTACAACAGACCTTTTGTTGCAGATTTTACAAAGCTGGTGACCATGATATCTTAACCTATAGCTCTAGGAACACCCAGAATTGGTGCACACGTAGTAGATTCACAAAAAAACCCAAAACTTTCTCCTTCAAAATCACATCACCTGTTGCAGTAGCACCACAGTTTCCTGTAGCTATCAGACAGACTCCTTAAGCCACAAGGAATTACTTCAAGCAAAACAAATTCCAATTAAGAGTCTCTGAACAGAAAGGGGGGGGGGGGGGAGGAGGAGGTGCAGCACCAACCTTTATATTTAGTATATATCTACATTGCTTTCCTAGAGTTACATCCTTTCAGACTTTCTAAAAAAGAAAATCATAAATGGCATAGTTTTAGTAAGAAAGAAATTAGCATGACTTAAACAGAGTTGAAGCTCTCAGGAAAAAAAAAAAAAGTTAAAACCTTCATAAAGGAACATGATATTGCATCAACATAATGTGGCTAGCTTCTACATATTACCAAAAATAACACAACTAAAAATTTTATTTCAGAGTAAAATGCAATTGTTCCCAAAATGACATTTAGATTGCATTGTAGAAATGTTTCTCAGTGCCAGTACAGGAATTAAAAACATACCTGGCAGCCCTTCCACAGCATGCAAAAATTCTTCTAGGATTATCATATGTAATGAGCCATCTGACAAGTCCTATAACTGATCAAATATTTATAGGGGTCACCACTTGTCTCTAAGGTACTGCTATATATGATATTTATAGGACTCACCACTTGTTATTAAGGTACTGCTACGAATGTTAACAGACAAATGTGGCTTTCTACTTTCAATATGTGCTGAACATTAATAGGTGTTAAAAATCAGACTAAAATCACAGATCGTATCTTAGTGCCACCTTATTAATTTTCATTTTATTTGCAGGAAAATATAGTAACAGCTGAAAATATAATGATCACCATAAGAATCAATTCTGATGCAAGTCAGAAAATGCTTAAACTATTTAATTTTTTTTGGAAGAGGAAACTTTTAAGAAAACTTGAGGTATCAGATACTGATAAGGGGAAAAATATAGCCTAACTCCTAAACCTTACCCAAGCCAGAAAAAACAATGGTAATCAACACCCACTAACAGTTGACTAACAAGATTGAACTGAAAAAAATTTTTTTTTTTTTGAGATGAAATTACAGTTCTTGTTGGCAGATTTATACCTGATCCAAAGTAGAAGATGGAGCTGGACATTAGCAGCCGAAGAGAAATGCTGGGCAGCCCATGGGAGCTTTTACTGTTACCAGATGTCCTGGACCTGTTTTGTGAACCAACACAGCAGGACAAGCCACTTTCAAAGCACTGGTTTGCTCTTGCCCATGTTTACAGCACTACCAACTGAGAATACTTCATGGCACTTCATAAAAACACAGTTTTATGGGGGTTTCTTTCTATCACATATGTGGGTGGCTGCAAGATACCCTCTTTTAAAAGCAATTTTTCACAGGTCAGTGATTAATGCAGAGTTAACAACGCATCTGCTTCCCTGAAACAGTTTCTGAATTCACAACATTGAAGGCTGATTAGGGGCACACTGAGCTATCCATTACATGAGAGCTACTACAATCAATATGATGGCTTGTCCTGTAAGAAATCAGCGCCAAATGTGAGAGAGCCCAAGCACATAGGAGAAGCCCTTTTTCATTTCAGAAGCCTGTAGACACATATACACGCGATCACGAAATTTGATTTAGCTGTAGAGATTTGGGAAATGCCACTGGAATTTAAATTTCTGTCTAACAAGAAAATTACATACAAATTTTAGCTTGGGATTTGAACCAGGCTCTTGATTTGATTTCAGATTTTCACACTGTTCTGCTGAGCTCTGCTAATGGAAATGCCCTTGAACAACAGAAACAATTAACAGAAGTAGTATACCTTCATCTCATCAGAGAAGAAAAAAAGTAGTCTTTATATTAAAATCTTTGATTTTTGAAAAAATATTTTTGTTCTTTTGTTTTTAAGTGAAAAGTACTTTCTCCCTCTGCTGAACTTCGCCATCTGCAATTTTCTGCCTTTTGCAAAATACTATAATCAATGAATTAAGTCTGATCTTTTAAATATTTGCTTTAAAAATATTTTTTTTTAATTCACTATATTTTAAATAAATACAAATTAAATTGGGAGTGGGTCTTCCGCCCCAGAGTTTACATTAAGTATTAGATAATGATACTTACAGCAATGAAAATTTTCAAGTACAAAAATTCATACATGCATCATTTATGCATCTACACTCGACATAGAGTATCAGTATTATGAGCTCCAGGGCACAGAAATTTTTCAGGCAAATACAGATGTGAAGATTCAACAGTTTTCAAATAGCTCAGCTCCTATGGTGTTCTGACATTCAAACAAAATGGTTGAAGTTTATATTTAAAGAATTGATGCATATTTGTAATGGTTTCCCTTTAGAAACATTTTAAAACATACCTTTGAGGATTTTAATACTTAGACCTTTAAGGGGTTTAATCATGAATATATCATAATGTCAACATTTGATTACAGACATCCTATAATAATGCATTTCCATATTTTTATGTAATATGTCTTTAGGGAGGAAAAAAAAATGTTGGCTAGCTCAAGCAACAGTAACATAATACCCCCAAAAAGAAATGTGCTTGTTAGTAGACAACAAAAAACAATAAAGCAAATAACTTTCATGTGAAAATTTCAATGCCTTTTAAAACTATTTTTATGAGACATTATCTCACTGTTGAAAAACACAAAATGTTCCATTGCCGATTAACGTCTACTTCAAAACTCACGCAATTAATAATTAGGAAAATCTCCACAGGAAGTGCATATGGCAAGCACATCCTGACATCTGACAACTATTCCAGCCAACACAACACACAGCCTCGCTCACTGATGAAACCATCTCTCCATTCGAAGGAATATCAGCTCTCAGATGCTAAGGGAGAGGAATGGTCGCCAGAGGGAAACCAGCAAAGATGAGTAGGGACGGCAGGAAGCAACACCGATGAATCAGCAGGTGACAAGCAAAGCAATATCAACGTACTCTCAGCATGCTGCAAGAAAGGTAGTGTTTCCAAGAAAGATCAAGATCATTTAAGGAGCTATATGAGAGAAGAGTCTGGCTAAAACCTACGTTCTAGCTAAGCACCTAAAGCCAAAATATTGGCTGAATCAAAGCTGCTTTGAATGGAGTCACCAACAATGTTTTATTCTGCTTTTGGTTTAGTTGTATCTTTCAACAATATTCTTGTATATCAACAGACGCATTTTCAACCTTCACCCGTAAGCCCTAATAGCAATTATGTTTAATTCATTACTGACTTATTATTAGTATTTTGGTGAAAATATCATTACAGTAACATTATAGCAGCGAGCTCGCAGATAGCATAAGTTCCGAGAAGAAGCTGTGCATTTCTAATGCATGCAAATAACTCAAGCAGGGCTTGTTTCCCTACAGGAAAAATCGGTGTTGCTTATAGCACACTTGACATGCTGTCACATTACACCATTCAAACATACAGGGTTTTATTAACGATATTCCTAACAAGAAGTAAGTTCTTTTTAGCAATAACCAAAAGCATGACATGACACACTGACAAGTAACGTGACAGCTCCTTTCTAATCAAATGTGCTCAACATAAATAGCGATTCACTATGTCTGACACTCAGTGACAGGCTAAGAAGTCCTTAACAGCAAAGGCAATGCACTAAGAATCTCAACAATACATTTGAAAAATAACTAATGCTCTATTTCTATCAAAGCCTGCCTATTCTATAACATGAAATCTCTATTTCTCTCATGCCACACCACAGTTCAAAAGCTGCCTTGATCCTCCAGTACACATACAACGTCACTAGAGGGTGCAGTTGTTCTGTTTCTTAAAGCAAAATTATTTACAAATAATAAAATGACTAAGCTCTTTCAATGATTTTGTTGAGCTACATATGTACTGCATATATTAGGAATTATTTTCATTCAAGCTCTCCAAATAACTAAACTGGGAGACAACATACATTTTCTACAGCAAAGGAGACTATCTCAGTTTAGAATCAACCTGATTTTAATACTGTTGACTTTATATAAAGTGACACCTGAATAATTGCAAAAGCAAAAGTCCCACTGCAGGATTTACCAAATTAGCCAGGCTCAATCATTAGGTTATTGCTGTTTGCATGCTTGCTTTTACAGCAGCAATGATTTTCTTTATATTCATTATTTCTATTGTTTTCTCTTCAAAAAGTTGTGATGTTTTAATAATAGCCTTGCTTTGGCCCCAGATCTGAAAACTGCCTCTGTTGAAGTGAACATCAGAGAGGGTGGTAAACACGGACAATGCATAGAGTTAAAGACAGATATAAGCAGCTTACCTTGTCATTTCTCTACCTGGAAAACCAAACAGGTGAGTTCACACAGTCCGTCCTTTATCAGGACAGAACTGCAAATTATTTGAGAACCAAACCACTGACAAGTTTGGGGTGATGGCAGCAGCTGTGTGCTGAGAGCAGGCTTAACACCCGAGGGCTGCAGGAAAGCAGAAGGGGAAGGTTGCTCTCCAGCAGGTAAATGGCACTCCCAAACTTGTGTACTGAGAGAAGGCAGAAGCCTCCACATCCTTCCCCAAAAGGAAAAGGAGGAGGGAAACTTCTTCTAACATCTCCATCAGATGAACATCTGTCTGGAAGAGCAGCCCCAGGGCAGGGAGAGGCACCAGGTCACACAGTGAGTAGGCAGAGATACAGCCTGGCTGAAGCTAAGGAACAGGTTAGAAGCGGTCATACGCACAAACTGTTTTCATCAGCCTTTCAGTGGCGCTGTATTGGCAGAAATAATACAAGAGCAACATCGTTCAGTGCAGTTAAAAAATATCACGCAGGCTACATCATAGATCATGCCAAATTTAGCACTTCATCCTAAGGCTGAGCAAGAACCAGACCCTGAAGCCCCTTACTGCAGCAGGTATCCAGCCCGCTAAGGGAAGGCCACAGGCTTCCAGTTTTGGCATACCCTCCATGGCATCACCTCACCCTCTGTGTCCCAGCCAGCCATGATAGCGTGCAGAGAGTGGTGCCGCATAACAGATGAAAAATACACACTTTAGATGCCCAGCTTTAAAAATACTCTTCTTTTAGAGAAATGTTACCAAACTAGCATGAGTAAAGCTGGCCACAATATTATATAAAACAAAACTTCACTTCCCCCTCCCCCCAAAAAAATGAATTTGGAAGATCTAGATTCTTATCTGCAACAGAATACATCACCAAATTGTAGTTGATAGTTTTCTATTCAGTTATTTCTCTATTATTTTGTGGAAAATCTCTCAATTCTTTTGTAAAGCTATCCACAAGAGTCAAGTCAAAATTATCTCTTTCAAAATACATGCATTTTCCTCACGAATACATTCATAACCCTTCTCTGAAAACTGAGAAACTATTCGCAGCAGCCACCTACAATTAACGTGTCCAGGAAGATCTTACAGCATCTAAATCTACAACCAATTTCATCTATTTGACAGACAGGGTTTTTTCCCCTCATCTCTGCCATAGAGATCCATAGATTAACAGATATCAGGCAGAGCGTCCACTAAAGACAGGTCGGTCCATCTGCATCAGATCAGCTTGGTAACATCCAAATTACTTTCCCCTGACGCTGAACAGAGATAGGGGTTAGCGTGCCAGCACCATAACACATGGCTGAGGAACAGCACTGGGCTTGCCTGCCAACATCCTCAAGGTAAACCATGAGTGCTGGCATGGAGCTACTGCCCTGAGAAAGACGAGACCAGTTTGAGCGTCAGCATTAGGGTTTGGCTTCTGAGAACAAGACACGCAAGATGTACAGTAAGAGGGGCTTGGGAGCAGCCAAAGATCAGCATGGGCTGTGACTGACATTATTCCACAAGCTTAGGGTGATCAGTGTCCAACAGCCAAGGAAAACGGTGAGGCAAGGCAGCTTTTACTTTGAAGACAGCAAAGTCCATCCCCACTCGAAATTTATAACTGTTTGCTTCTGAGTCTCATTTCCCTCCTGTGCTAAACGTGGACAGTGCAGTACTGCTGTTAGGATAGATATGCGGTCTATTGAAACATATAAACTGAATTCAGCTACCGTGTTTACAACATTGGGAAGGAGATTGAGTACTCAAGCAGCCTGAACAGCATCCAAAGGCTAGAGACGAAGGCAAACTCACAGCTACAAGCCCTGGCAAACTCAGCAGCAAAGGCAAACTAGCATGTGGGGCTTCCAGTAGTCCCACAACATAAACAATGCAAAACCAGTGGGGATCTGAAGTGTGAAGTCCATGGGATGTAAGTATTTCTGAAAATTTTAATCCACAGAATATTTTCTGTATTCAACAGGACTTACACAAAAGCAAGCATAAGACCTTGCTGTGGCCTTTCAATACTTAAAGGGGGCTTATAAGAAACTTTGCAGTAGGGCCTGTACCAATAGGACAAGGGGCAATGGTTTTAAACTAAAAGAAGGCAGATTTAAAGTAGATATAAGGAAGAAATTTTTTACGACTAGGGTGGTGAAACACTGGAACAGGTTGCCCAGTAGCAGATGCCCCATCCCTGGAAACATTCAAGGTCAGGTTGGACAGGGCTCTGAGCAACCTGATCTAGTTGAAGATGTCCCTGCTCATTGCAGTGGGGTTGGACTAGATGACCTTTAAAGGTCCCTTCCAAACCAAACTATTCTATGATTCTATGATAACATGCTTCTGAAAAAGTAAGAGAGCTCCTAAGAACACAATCTATATAGATGCAGTACCCAAAGGGTGCAACACAGCCCTGTGGAGCAGGGATGAAGGAGGAAGAAGGAAGATGCTCAGTTATTTTGCAGGAGGAAAGGGGAAGAAAAAACAGACTAAACTATCATTTCAATTAAAAGTAGACTCCCCAAATCTGGAAGCTAAGTATTGGCTGTGGCATTCTTTCTGATAGAAGATCCAATCCATTGTTATGATGGCAGGTAAAATGCAAGTAATTTTTTTCGTTTGTTCCTTAACTTGGTTAATATTTGCTTTAACACTTCATCTTGTGAGCTTAAGCAATAGGACAAGAGGAAATGGTCTCAAGTTGTGCCAGGGCAGGTTTAGGTTGGACATTAGGAAAAACTTCCTCACCAAAAAGGTAGTCAGGCACTGGACCAGGGAAGTGGCCGAGTCCCCATTCCTGGAGATATTTAGAAGATGTGTAGATGTAGTGCTTAGGGACATGGTTTAGTGGTGGGCTTGGCAGCGCGATTCTATCTTACTTTCCACCATTTATTCAGTTAAGTGTTTTGAGATATACTACAGTGTACCAAGCCCTGTCTGAAGGCATGAGAGCCTGTTAAGAGGATCCATCAGGTAGCTACAATAAACAGCAATATTCAGTGTGTTTGGTTTGAACTACATAAAAAAAGATAAACTTTCACTGTTACTTCTATATAGAATAAGAGTTAGCTAAAAAAGAAACTAACACTTTGAGAGGAAAAAAAGAGGAAAGAAAAACTAACCTCCACTTTGTGTTCATATATATAAAACCCAGCATACATAAAGAACAATTAATGGCAATATGTCAAGTGAGAACATTTTTAGAGCTCTGAGCAAATTATTCATACCAAGAATTATCACAGTTGTCAATTTTAACAAACTGTCTTTTTCCAGCAGCATTTAATAGTTAATGTAATCTATAAAATTCTTCAGACAAGAGGTTGTTAATAACTGAGGAAACTGGCAATCCACCAAGATTATATGACAAGCCTCACTAACCCGTAAACACCTGGTTATTAAGGCATATCCACTAGGTGTGGGCGTTTTTTCGCAGAAATGTCATTGGCTTTTGATGAAACAGCTATTGAGAAAAGCATCCGGCAATGCAAAAAGAGAACCCAATTAACAGGCTTTATCTATTTTTTATTTTTTAACTTGTCCTGGATATGAATACATATTTGAATGTCATATGTATGTAGTAATCTAGGCTTGCAAATTATATCTGAAGTTTTTCAAAAATATTAAAGGGGCAGCTACAAAGCCCACTATCAGTGGTTATAACGTCTCAAAAGCCTATCAGAAATTTCTTTTAAAAAAGTTATAAAACACCTTTGAAATACACATCAGGAAAGAGAGAAAGGGAACTGAGAAAAATCTGGAAGCCAGTTCTAGAAATTGGCATAGATGAAAATGACTATTTTTATCATGTTCAACTTCATTTAATATTTCTTCCTACAAAGCAGTAAAGATGAAAGCAGCTGATCAATATTGCAGATAAACAACCAATAAGGAATAACCAGCATTTGAGTGAGCACAGCTAAAAGAAACAGTGAGAAAACAAGAAACTCAGTAGACTGAAATATGGAAAACATTGTTAGTTAAATATAAATATTGTCAAGAGTTGTTAAGAAGCAAGACAGAAATGATTCATGTTCATCTACAAAAAAATGCAGAAAGTCAGTTTCCACTCCTTTATTTTCTTTTTAAAGGCTGGCTACGCTGCAGTGAAAGCTTCCCTTTTTCATTAAAGTGTCAGAGAGGAAAGCTGAGTGCAATCATCAGGTTCACAAGATGTTAGTGACATGGTTTCTGCCTTCAGAGGACAGCCATAAGGCCTGGTCTCTGGCCTCCTGGGCTTTGCTGTAGTGTTGGAGCCAAACGTTTGAGGGGGCAGGTGGCAAGAGGAATTAACACTAGCTTCATTCAAGAGCAAAGTCTATTCATCTGCCTTCCAAGCAGCACCCTTGATGAACAAGGATCTAAGCCACAAGCATAACTGAAAGACAAACATTTAAACTTCTTAACATTATATCTTTATAATTAAAGCGTCCCCCTTACATAAAAAAGCATTTGATTAAAAACAAAAAACCTGCAGTATTTGATGTGTTGTTCCCAAAGTAAGCCACTGCAAGCACAATCAAACATTGGAAGTAGAAACCCCCAGGAAAACAAGAGGGAAACATGGATAAATAAGCCCCAATGTTAAATACAAGACAGCTTGTAGAACATGAGAAATGACACAGAAAAGGCTGCAAAAATCCAGGGGGAGGGGAATAATTTCTACAACCACAAGCAGTGTAATAGTTGCACAACATTTTTAGAACCTTTAACTGCAAATGACAGAAAGAGACTGATAACCCATCTTCACATTCATTTTGGGGAATTTTCACAAATGTTGTCTCTTGATATTTATATCCGTAAGTATGTTCAACTTTATATTGAGCAGGATTAAAACAAAACCATCATTTCACACCCCTGACTCTCAAGAAAGGCATTAGAAGCTTACAATAGCAACCAAAAGATGTTTCAGAGATTCTAGATAGATAAAGCATCTGAAACCCTACAGTCAGAGTTTACACAGAAATCTATTCTGAACTTGTTAAAAAGAAAGGGAAGGGGGGGAAAGTGTGCATGGCATCTAAGGGCAACTAATAAACAGCAGAGAGATGCAGCTGAATTTGTTCATTCCTTTGCAAACAGAAAGGTCACAGGCTAAGCTGAGATAAGGAAAAAAGCCACAAAATGGATGACTGAATGCAATCATGGGCTTTGACTTTCCTTCTAGGACTTAAAATTGAAGATTTAGATTCCTATCCCCCATCTCTGTTTGCAATGCAGGCTGTGTCACAGTTCATTGCATTAAAATGGTGAGAAACTGTAGAAATAATGCAAGACAGAAAACAGATGAATCAAGCATTTATGTCCATTTTTAAAGACACTCACTTTCTGTGCAGGTAGCTCAAAAAAAATAAGGATGTTTTAAGCCTATTGCTTTGTTCTACCTGGGATTCGTGAGACTGGAACATTGCAAAAAATGAACAGAACTTTTAGAAGCATGTTGGTTATTTAAAGCATTGTACGACTATTTTATGGACTGTGAGTTAACAGGTCATCATACACAAGTCAAGTCTGAATGCTGATCATGCAAGAGTTTTTAGTTTGGACAATAAGGGTCAGTATGTTTGAAAAATAAAAATCCTTGCGAAAATAGTAGATTTAACCCCTCAGCAATATCTCTTTCCTCAGGGAAAAAAAAAAAAAAAAAAGCTCATATACATAACAGGACAATCAATTGCAAAATAAACTATTCGGATTAAAAGATCAGCTAAAAAACTGGACTGCCGTAGTTTAGAACTTCAGCATTTCTACACCAGTATTTTTACTTCTGCCTGTGAACTATTTATTAACTTCAGCTACAGGTAGCCAGGCGTAACAGCTAAAGACATCTCATTGTTACAGAGCATGTACACAGACTACACAAGGGAACAAAGCTGTTGTGCACAGATTTTCTTAAAATGATGCTATCACTCTTCAACTCTGGCCAGTATCAGATATTTCAATTGCTAACAGGTTTCTGCATGCTGATATTCTTTGTTTCCGTAATAATAGTCACACAGAAGTTCCCTTTAGTAAAATCGGAAAATAATCTTCTTTTTGATAAATAATATGACTGCTACACAGAGCAACAGACATCAGATTGCACGCTGCAAAAATCTCTGTTGTTGATATCTTCACCAGAGAGGAGTAGCTGCAGGGTCCAAAATGACCGCCAGACTTGCTGATGTCTGGACAGGAACAAAGCATAATATAAATATGCCTGAACAATAGTTTGACAAGTGAAATAAGTCTGACAGTCAGGATGGCATAATATGACATTGGAAGGAGAACAGCGTCCATGCTTATTAGCTGGCTGTTTTAACCCAAAGGATGTTGAGACCATATCAGTGTGCACTCTAATAGCCAGCCTTCCAGTAGACTGGATAACAGCCATTTAGGTTTAGATACCAAAATGCCCCCAATACCAAATACCAATGTTTGAACACCAAAATCTACTTTGGTGTAATACATAATACCATTCATACCATTCTGTAGTACATATATTACCATACCGTTCTGCTTCTGAACTTTTATGAACACTGGTTTATGCAGTTTTGTGTGTGAGACACCACATGAGAATACTGCTTAATACTTTGAGTTCTGTGTAATTAAAGAATTACAAGTATTTCAGATGCACACCCATTGGTGCATCTGTTTTCTTTTTTCCTGATTGCATATGAGGAGGAGACTCCTTGATCCAGCTGGAATACTCCCTGCTAGACCCATATTGAAGCCTGGTTTGCTTGGTCGTTCTTTTTACAGTGGAAGTTTGCTAACCCTCCTGAAGCTGCTTGCAAGACAGCTTCACCAGCTGTGACTGACTGCCTAGGGCTTAAGCTCCAGGGTTCCAGAGGACTAGAGAAGACATTTCCCTTTGAGCTCTGCTTTTGTGGTTTGGAATTGCTGTTGCATTTCCTATCCCCATCTCAGCCTCCCAGCTACCAAATTGTTTGTGAGAGAGAAATCCTGTGCTCCTGGCTGATCTAAATAACCTATGCAAAATGGGCATGTGTCTTACAACATTTTTTGTTCCAGCTAGGACTACAACCAAAACTGCATTTTGTAACCATGAATGCATTACTACAGTTCTTGCTGGGACAAATTGATAAGAATATTATTCTTGCCACCATCCCTCTTTGTATTGTAAGTATTAAAAAACATGTGCAAAAGACTTGAACTGTAGGTGCCATCTGGCACAACACATTTTTCCACTTAATTTTCATTCACTTTTTATCTGTACATTGGCCCACAGCTACAGTTTTTCTTTCTTTTCCTATTAACCATAAGTCATCACCCCAAGACAAATGGCATCGATCACACAGCATGTTTCAGTGTGCTGCCATACTGTTTTCATGGGAACAAATTATCCACAAGAATCAAGCAAAAAGCGAAAAACCAAAAAGAATGGCCAGCAGCACTTACATTTCAGGAGATACCGATACGGTTGCTGTGATACAGCAATAGTGGAGGTTAAAATTTAAACAGTGCATGGAAAAGACCTTTAACAATCTTTTGTTTATTATGAGAATATACATAATAATTACAGTGAAGTATCAAATATCTACCCAAAACTACAAGAATGGGTATAATCATCAACACTTGCAAACATTAAATTTAAGAAACTGAGATGAGCTGGATATAGCTTTAACCGGAGATACCTTATTGGTAATTGAGCAGTGCTCTTCCCGTCAAGCCTGCTGATGGAGTTGAGTAGTTTAAGTGGATCAATACAGATAAATGGTCTAAAACCAAAAACAATCATAGAAAGCACTATTTTCTCATCATTCAGATCGGGCTGAAAGAATATGTGCCTCAAATGGCATCCACCCAAATTTCAGTATTCTCAGCATGCTTATAAACAAACAAATGGGAATTGTATCAGAATAGGAAGTGCGACACTTTCCCCAGAACCACTGCTCCACTCTCCCTGATTTTTGTAGCACTTCTTCCACACTCCAGAAAAACTAACCAAAGCTGGATGCATCTTCCCTTTGTTATCTAAGGTCCCTTTGCTTTTAGGCAAGATGCAAAACTGGGATCCTGTCTGCTGATGATTAGTAAGAAAAAACGGACACATCTGTCAGGACAGGATTTGCAGCCAACACTCCCTTGTCAGTTTGAGAATCAGTTCTGTAAAGGGACAGCAATCCAACAATTGGATCAGAGTGAACAGTGTTCTGAGTACAGAAATTTTTTGTCGTTGCCGTGGCTGGGATCTAAGGAGAAGGCTACAAGCAATGAGGCTACCAGTGCCAATGCAGAAATGTGTTTACAATACATAATGCTTTAAGATTTCTGAACCTCAAGCTCAGTCACCCCCTTCATATTTTTATCATGTCTGCAAAGCTAGACTGACAAATGAGACTGCCTCAGAGTAAGTCTGTTTTTCATGTGCAAACATCAACTTGAATGCCCTGCAGATAAGCGGGAAAGAGGAAAAAAACTGTTGCTATAAAACAAATGAACTGCAGTACAGGAGCATTGTGGGTGGCTAGGGTGAAGTCTGCACTCATTCAACAGCAGCAAACCCAGGAAAACGTACCTACACAAGGCAGAGACTCTAATCCAGCCATGCAAAAGCAGTATGCCTTAGCAGCCAGGGAACCGACCGCTGGCCTTCCCAGCTCTGTGCTGCGGGCAGGAGGTGCACGGCAGAGGCTGTTGCACACATCTGTGGTCAGCACTGGCTCTTGAGACTAATCATAGAATGCTTTAGGATAGAAGGGACCTTTAAAGGTCATCTAGTCCATCCCCCCTGCAATTGGCAAGGATATCTTCAACTGGATCAGGTTGCTCAGAGCCCCATCCAGCCTGGCCTTGAATGTTTCCAAGGACGGGGCATCTACGACCTCTCTGGGCAACCCGCTCCAGTGTTTCAACACCCTCATCATGAATTTTTTTTTCCCTTGTGTTCAGTCTAAATCTACCCTCCTTTAGTTTAAAACCATTACCCCTTGTCCTGTTACAGCAGGCCTCGCTAAAAAGACTATCCCCATCTTTCTTGTAGGCCCGCTTTAAGTACTGAACGGCTGCAATAAGGTCTCCCCACAGCCTTCTCTTCTCCAGGCTGAACAATCACAGCTCTTCCAGCCTTTCCTCATAGGAGAGGTGTTCCATCCCTCCGATCATTTTTGTGGCCCTCACTTGTACAACACTGTTCACAGTTAATTTGTCACTGAGCTACTTTTCAATAAAGAGTATTTGTTACAGCTTTTTCAAACAGGTAGCCTGACTGTTTTGCCTGCTCAGTGAAACCTCTGGTTAATACACAGCCAGCACACGAGGATACAGACTGCTCACATCTGGTTCCCAGTCAGCATGGTAAGCCAGGCATGGCAAAAACCCCCATACTCAACCAATGATTCCTACTCCATTTTATAGGCTGCAGGGGTTGGGGGGGGAGGAGGGGTTGGCTGGTTGGTTTGGTTTTTTGTTGGGGGGGGGACGGGGACGACAGTGCTGGTGGTGGTTGGTTGTGGGGTTTTTTTGAAAGGGAGGTAGGAGAAGGAGGAACAAGAAGAGAGAAAAGACAGCATTTATCAACACTTAACCTGTACCTCCAAGGACGGTTCTATCACATGCTTGCAAAGAGCACGGCAGGGAATTTGGCGTGAAATTTTGCCAAAGAGCATGGCAGAGCTGCTTTGAAGTGGTTACTGAGAACAGCAAAAAATTGAGCTCAAATTTTTGCCAATGCAATGTAAAATAAAAACAGCCCACTGCAAATTTAAACGATGTTTAAAATGCTGCAGAGCCTGTGGTTCAGGATTTGTGTAAATAACTTACATTTTCATTGATTTCAGCCTCTCCCACAGGTTTTCAAGAAATAAAAAAAAAATCATGCCATACATTTTCTGTCCACAGGGGGGCAAAAATGGGTTGCTCTATAGAAAGAAAATCCTTACATTTCTAAACCGGTATATAATTGTACACAGCTTTTCTCCTCCCTGCTTTATCTCCTTATTTCTAATCAGGAGAATATATTATCCAATTTTCCAAATTACCCTTGGCTCTTTTATATTTCATATAACATTATGATAATATTCTCATCAAGCCACTTCAACTAATTCAAGTGTTCTTTTTCTTTACTCCTCACAATGCTATTCCTTCCTCTTTTGTCTGTTTCTGTAACTTCCGTGAACTAATAGTTTAATAACCCAGCAACACTACAACACATCTAAACATATACATCATTTTTGGTAGAGCTTGCAAAAATATACTGGACTTATTTATATTGCTATATATCCTAAGATCCAGTTCAATAAATTTCACGTTACACTTACAGAGTTTAAAGACTGTGAAGAACACTTCTCCCTGAGTATCTGCTTCCAGCAGACAATTTTTTTTTTTTTTTTAAAGATTAGTCTACCCAGGTTTGATCACACATATATAGCTACGCAGAAAATAAAAAGGTTAGTATCCTAGCTATGAGAGTTAGAACAGATCTACTGGGATTTCTGTTCACTCTCCACTTATAGAAATGAAAGAAGCTTCTCAAGAACAAATTTACAAAGCATTCCTTGAAAACTAGTAAAAAAATGCTGCTGATGCTAAGATAAAGAACCAAAAGTAGGCTGAATTTGAAGCCATTCCTGTTTTTCATTGCACACTGATACCGGAAACTCACTCCCTATTGCACAGCACTAGGTACAATCAGTTAACAGTTCACAATGTTGTGGGCTTTAACAAAGATCTCAAAGCATAGAACATATTGCAAAGTTAAATGAAGAGCACAAAAATCCTGATTAGACAAATAGCAGTTGTCTATTCACAGATGAAAATAACGATGCACTGAAAGCCACTAGCTGAAAACAGTCAACCTCTGACAAAGAACGCAGCAGAACTCTTCCAACCTCTTCCTACAGAGCTGTACTTTTCATTTCAGAAAAGGAAGATGAGATAGCCAGAGGTAAACTTGTTTGCAAGCTAGGACCTATTTATCAGTGGATATTAACAGAGTATGAGACTAAGGGTGCATTATTCATGACTGGTTTGAGAATTACAGCAAAGTAATCTGAAGAAAGGGAAGAGAATATTCCTTTCCCGCAAGACAGTGACCTTAGTATTCAAAACTCTTATTACTTGTAAAAGACTGCACCAACTGCTTGACCACTTCACCAGGTGCTAAACTGGTATCCAGCCCAAAAGTTGAGCAACAGCCCTGAAATTAGGCACGCTGCTTTGCAGTTGGAGCACAATGACCAGAATTCAAACTCAGAAAAACATCTGAATTACCATTCTGCAATGAGTCCTTATCCACATACAAAGCCAACCTGTATCATCAGTGACTGTCTACAACTCAAAAGCTCTACCTCTGACTAACCTTGGCCACTCTTTGAACAAGCAAATGCTTCTGGGTTGACAACATCTACATTCCCTGGGATATTTGTGGAGCTACCAGGAATTCAGCAGCAAGGTCTTTAAGACAAAACTGGCCACAACCAAGCCCATGAATCCCCATTATACAGGTCTCCAAACCAGGACAGCTGACAGCACGGTCTTCTCTGGTGGCACTAAAAACCCAGACAAGAGAGGAGGCATTTCATAAGACTGAGTTTTAAATACATCTGCAGTCACCATTAATCCAGCCAGTAATATTTCACTGTACTGTGGCTCACAATGAAACATGAAGTTGTATTATCCTAATCCTCATCTCAGTAAACTACAGGGTATACTGCTGCATCTTGTCAATTTACATCATTTTCACTGACATTTCTGGTAAGCAAAAAGAAGTCTTCAGGCAAAAAAGCACACTCACAGAAACACTGGTTATAACAAGCATGTGGCCATTTTCCCCGAAGACCTGAGCACTATCTAACCATTATATTTGTTCACGGCATCTTTTATCTGAATTTGCTTGCAGAAAAAAAAAGCTTGATCTTCATAGTGACTTCTCCGATCAAGTTGCATCTAGATCATTTTTACGTGATGTGTAACCACTAATTTTACTGGTTATTATTATATTATTCAATATCTATTTTCAGCAGATTTCTTTATACACAAAAGCAAATGCACTTACCTGAAATGTATCCTACAGCATTTTGTCTGTCCATTGCAATGCTTAGTAGTAATAAGATTTAGCACTAGCAGAATAATAGCACTTCAGTTGTAAATCTTGAAGCAAACATAATTGAGACATCAAGATGAGACACCAACTCGGGCATCACCAACATCTTCCAGTTCCCATAAAAATACTGATATTTTGAAGTACAACTGAAAACAAGAAAAGCACTTAAACCTACGAATCTAGATCAAACCTCTTCTCTGCACCTAAGCCATAGAACAGTAGCAGCTGTTCTGTGAAACCCAGGCCTGTAAAGCATTACTCACATGCAGCATTTCACATGGATTCTGCACTTCGAAATCAGTAGGACTTCCACATGCCCTTAAGAGTTCATAGGAGTAAAGTCTACAGGGAACATCAAGTGTGCTTTCCAAGAAACATAGATGTCAAATCACAGGCATCAGACTTGCTCACTCAGGCTTCCTCCTCTTCCACTGCTGTATCCGCATTTAACTCACCTGCACGGTAGAGCATTGGAGTGCCAGAGCAGCAGAGAGGCTGTGCATGGGCTCCCCTCCAAGACGCACCCTTCTCTGCAACCCCACGCTCAGTGCATTCTCACAGCAGGAAAAGCAAAAGGGTAAGAGGTTCAAGAGGAAAAGAAAAGAATGAGAAAAGTCCAGCCCAGCTAAAGAGCCAGTCAGCACAGCAAAACAATACAGTATAGAAGCTCTACACATGATGTTCACAGTTTTGTACCACATTTGTGATCCCCCAAATTAAGACTTGGAGTCTGGTGACAACCAAGTCATGGGCAAACGGGGGTCTAAAAACCAAAGCATTTCACAGCTACATGATGACTAATGAGAACTATAGCAAATTACATCATTCATTCAAGACAGTATGTCATTTCATTCTGCTGTTGCTGATCAAGCTTAACTGCTGGATGTCTTAATGCGAGTTCTTAAAGTGTAAGTTTTCTATGGTTGTACTTCTACATTTTTTAAAAGCAGAAAGGGAAGAATACTTTGTGTATGCACATAGCACCATTTTTCAACGTGTCGTCCCCAAAGCCTGAACTATTATTAAGGGGGTAGAGAAAAGTAACAAGTAAAGCGTGTTCTCTCTGCAGGGTACTCGCTTTCAGTGACAAAACAGGGCATAGATTAAGAACCTAATTCATCCCTCTGGTAGAAGAATACTTGCATGGAAAAAAGAATACAGAATTTTTCTCTGTCTCATACTTCTGTTTCAACTAGCCTAATCCCCATTGCCATAAAAACCTAATATTTAGGGTTTGGTTCTCTTAAAAAGTGAGACAACACATACTTTTTTTCCAGAACAATTTGTGACGGGACCATTATAAACATTGTTCCGCTAAAGTGAGCTAAGGCATTACTGTACACCAACACCAGACGGCACTTCAATGGCTTGCCTTTGCCAAGTTGCCCTTGTTGAATTCTGCCCCTCAGCAAATCAGGGTTGAGAAGTTTTGTCCCATTTCATAGGAGTGAAGCAATTTCTCTTGTTCTGTAACTCTATTTTTTATCTATCAAATAAGCTATTTACTGTTACTTTGCACCACAGCATTACACAATTAGTTGGATCCTACAGTCAAACTAAGCTGTGTAGCTGTGATACTAACAGACAAGCTACATAATATTAATTAAAGTGTTTGAACAAATCCTATTCTCCAAATGGTGCTCTCTCACCTATCTTGGATATCAATAAAACACATCTGAGTTGTAACAATTCTTGAGTTACAACTCAGCTAAAGTTTTACCAATACTTTTGGTCTCTCCCATTAATTTAGTACCTGAAAAACACGAATGATATCTCAAAACACAAAGAGAAAACGCTTCCATGCCATTTAGATTCCTTATCTGACACAAGCTATGCATACTGAAAGCAGCTAACAAAGCAGTCCAAGTGCTAGAAGTGTTCCCAGTCAGCCATCCTGAGCTCAAGCATCCTGAGTGGGACAGATAGCCCCCTTAAAAAGGTACCAGGAAAGAGGAAGAAGACAGAAGCATGGTGGCTGATGTCCACAGTTAGTTACCGCTTTGCAAATCAAATACCAGTTTCAGAATGAACTGAGCTGCCAATCTCTTTTCCTGTCTAAACATCCCTTATCTTGAAAAGCTACGTGCAATCAGAAGAGATGATAGGTTTCCTTGGTGCAGAAGCCAAACGCAGCCCTGCAGTCACTAAGCTCACGCCCTGTGTGGTACCAGTAAGGGCACTTGGGCAGAAGTGGCAGAGGCTCACCAGGAAGCTGAGCCTTACAAACACAAGTTGCAAGACAATACAACAGCACCCTGTTCCACCTCCTACTAACAGCATAATTTTTTGATTCTCATTCCATAAAATCCATCAATATTTTCCTAAACAAGACATGACACTGTCTTTCACCCAACACTCAACGTTTCTTTGTTTAATCAGAAGCCACTGGCACAGAGGAAAAATCACGCTTGAGGCCACTACAGTACATTGGGTTTGTTTGTTCAGTCTCTGCGTAACTGCTGAAATATATCAAACTGGGGAACATTTTACCATTTGGACACACTGGATTAAGACAACAAATTACAGAAACAGTGTCTACACACCTATAAACTCTGTAGATATCCAGCAGTACCCTGGCACGTCATTTTCCTACCCAACTTGGGGCCCACCAATTCCTTTGTTTAAAGGTCCTGTGGGATGCGTTACACCAGAAGAGACACTGGAGCTGAGTAAGGCAGCCTGATCTGCTCCCCATATAGCAACCAGCACAATTAAGAAAAGGCAACGGGTGAAGTAGTAGGCGACTCTTTTCTGAGAGGTACGGAGGCACACATTTGCTGACCTGACACGCTCTCTAAAAAGATGTGCTTCTTACCAGAGGCTTGTATCAGGGATGTCACCAAGAGCCTACGAAGCCTCATAGAGTGCACTATTATCCGCTGCTGTTGGTTCATGTGGGCACCAGTGATACAGCCAGGAGCAGTCTGAGGAATATCAAGAAGGATTACAGAGCCCTGGGAGCAGTGCTAAGGGACTCAGGAGCGCAGGCAGTTTTTTTATCAGTCATCCTGGTCAAAGGGAAGAGGTTTGAAAGCGTCAGTCAAATCTGGTGAATCAATAAATGGTTACAGGACTGGTGCCACAGCAAGGGGTTCGGCTATTTAGACCATGGAACTCACTTTGAGAAACCTGGTCTACTGGGTACTGATGGGGTCCATCTGTCAGAGAAGGGAAAGAGCATCTTCAGTCATAAGCTTGCCAAGCTGGTGAAGAGGAAAACTTCCATCCATCCCATTCCCACTAGTTTGATGCCAATGCCAGCAATAGACACCTGGAGAAGGATCACAGGTCAGCAGGAGTGCACCTGAGGAGCAGCACAAAAGAATTCCAGCCACTCCAGCCAGTAAGTCAGCTTCATTGGGGGCCCAACTTAAATGCCTCTATGCAAACACATACACAGCATGGGGAATAAACAAGAGGAGTTAGAGACGTGCAGACATCTTCAGGGCTCTGATCTTATTGGAATCACGGAGATGTGGTGGGATGGCTCTTATGACTGGAGTGTTGGAATGGAAGAATACAGGCTCTTTAGGAAGGACAGGCAGGGGAGACAAGGAGGGGGGTGTCACTCTCTGTCAGTGACTAGCTAGAGTGCGTGGAGCTCCGCCTGGGGACGGATGAGGAGCCGACCAAGAGCTTATGGGTCAAGATTAAAGGAAGGGCAGGGACAGGTGACGTTATAGTGGGGGTCTGCTACAGGCCACCCAACCAGGAAGACCGAGCGGATGAGGCCCTCTATAGACAGATAGGAGCAGCCTCACATTCACAAGCTCTGGTCCTCATGGGGAACTTTAACCACCATGATATCTGCTGGAGGGACAACACAGCAGGGCATAAGCAATCCAGGAGGTTCCTGGAATTCATTGATGATAACTTCCTTCTCCAAGTGATAGAGGAGCCAACAAGGAGATGTGTTATGCTAGACCTTGTTCTCACCAACAAGGAGGGGCCGGTGGGGAATGTGAAGCTCAAGGGCAGCCTTGGCTGTAGTGACCATGAAATGGTGGAGTTCAAGATCCTCAGAGCAGCAAGGAGGGCACAGAGCAAGCTCACTACCCTGGACTTCAGGAGAGCAGAATTTGGCCTCTTCAGGGATCTGCTTGGTAGAGTATCATGGGATAAAGCCCTGGAGGGAAGAGGGACCCAAGAAAGCTGGTTCATATTCAAGGATCACCTCCTCCAAGCTCAGGAGTGATGCACCCCAACAAAGAGGAAGTCAGGCAAAAAACACCAGGAGGCCTGTATGGGTGAACAAGGAGCTCCTAGACAAACTCAAACACAAAATGGAAGCCTACAGAGGGTGGAAGCAAGGACAGGTAGCCTGGGAGGAATACAGAGAAATTGTCCAAGCAGCCAGAGATCAGGTTAGGAAAGCTAAAGCCCTGATAGAATTAAATTGGGCCAGGGACATCAAGGGCAACAAGAAAAGCTTCTATATATACATCGGTGATAAAAGGAAGACTAGAGAAAATGTGGGCCCTCTCCAGAAGGAAACAGGAGAGCTGGTTACCTATAACATGGAGAAGGCTGAGGTACTCAATGACTTTTTTGCCTCAGTCTTCACTGGCAAGTGCTCAAGCCACACTGCCCAAGTTGCAGAAGGCAAAGGCAGGGACTGGGAGAATGAAGAACTGCCTACTGCAGGAGATCGGGTTCGAGACCATCTAAGGAACATGAAGGTGCACAAGTCCATGGGACCTGATGACATGCATCTGTGGGTCCTGCAGAAATTGGCAGATGAAGTTGCTAAGCCACTGTTCATCATATTTGAGAAGTCGTGGCAGTCCAGTGAAGTTCCCACTGACTGCAAAAGGGGAATCATAAGCCCCATTTTTAAAAAGAGGAAAAAAAGGAAGACTGGGGGAACGACAGGCCAATCAGTCTCACCTCTGTGTCCAGCAAGATCATGGAGCAGATCCTCCTGGAAACTATGCTAAGGCACATGGAAGATACAGAGGTGATTGGTGACAGCCAACACAGCATCACTAAGGGCAAATCGTGCCTGACAAAATTGGTGGCCTTCTACAATGGGGTTACAGCATTGGTGGGTAAGGGAAGAGCAGCTGACGTCATCTACCTGGACTTGTGCAAAGCATTTGACGGTCCTACACGACATCCTTATTTCTAAATTGGAGAAACATGGATTTGATGGATGGACCACTCAATGGATAAGGAATTGGCTGGATGGTCTCACTCAAGGAGTTGCAGTCAACAGCTTGATGTCTAAGTGGAGACTAGTGACGAGTGGCATTCCTCAGGGGTCGGTACTTGGACCAGCGCTGTTCAACATCTTTGTCAGCAACATGGACAGTGGGATCAAGTGCACCCTCAGCAAGTTTGCCAATGACATCAAACTGAGTGGTGCAGATGACACGCTGGAGGCAAGGGATGTCATCCAGAGGGACCTTGACAGGCTTGAGAGGTGGGCCCATGTGAATCTCATCAAGTTCAACAAGGCCACCCTGCAGATGGGTCGGGGCAATCCCAAGCACAAATACAGGCTGGGCAGAGAATGGATTGGGAGCAGCTCTGAGGAGAAGGACTTGGGGGTGCTGGTTGATGAGAAGCTCAACATGACCCAGCAATGTGCACTCACAGCCCAGAAAGCCAACCATCTCCTGGGCTGCATCAAAAGAAGTGTGGCCAGCAGGTCGAGGGAGGTGATTCTCCCCCTCTACTCTGCTCTCGTGAGACCCCACCTGGAGTACCGCGTTCATCTCTGGGGCACCCAATATAAGAAGGACATGGACCTGTTGGAGCGGGTCCAGAGGAGGGCCATGGAGATGATCAGAGAGCTGGAGCACCTCTCCTGTGAGGACAGGCTGAGAGAGTTGAGGTTGTTCAGCCTGGAGAAGAGAAGGCTCCGGGGAGACCTTAGAGCAGCCTTCCAGTACCTGCAGGGGGCCTACAGGAAAGCTGGAGAGGGACTTTTTACAAGGGCAGGTAGTGACAGGGCAAGGGGTAACAGCTTTAAACTGAAAGAGGGTAGACTGAGATTAGATATAAGGAAGACATTCTTCCCTGTGAGGGTGGTGAGGCACTGGAACAGGTTGCCCAGAGACGCTGTGGATGCCCCATCCCTAGAAGTGTTCAAGACCAGGCTGATTGGGGCTTTGAGCAACCTGGTCTAGTGGAAGGTGTTCCTGCCCATGGCAGGGGTGTTGGAACTACATGATCTTTAAGGTTCCTTCCAACCCAAACCATTCTATGATTCTATGAAAGTACCAGACGTGCAAGACCAAGCAATGTCAAATTCCAATCAATCTTCTCCCAGTAGCCATTAATTTTGCCAGCATAATTTTCCAAGTCACATTTGGCACTGCAGCGTCTACAGAAGAAATTAACAGGAACAGAATAAAACACCTACACATTTGTAGTGTTAAAGGCAGCTAGATTTGGCTTTGCCACTTGAATGAGTTTTCAGTGCCATGTACCAGTAATGTAAGAAGTGGTGCAGAGAATTTATCTCAACAGCATGATGGGGTACAGCACTGGTGCTGGGCTCAAACAGCTGAACAAGGTAGAGAGGGGATCACCAGTAATGATGAAATTTCAAGAATTGTACATTTCTCTAAGCTTCTTACTTAACTATGACTTGGTTAAATCAATTCCACAGCACATGTATCTCAGTGGTGAAACCTTGCTGTGAATACAACAGGTTAGCAGAAAGTAAACTTTATTAAAAAACCATTGTTGAACAGTGATGCTCAAAAACTCCTCACAAATAATTATCTCAGCTGCTTCAAATGGCAGAAAGGGGATCATTTAATGTATTTTTGCTTTAGCCTTTTCTAGTCTAAAAACAGTTCAGGAACAATTAGAAAGGAATTTCTACATTATGGATTTTGAAGCAGAAGATTCAAATATGGTTAAACAGACTTAGGCTAGGTATGTTAACAAATACTGCTACTGTGGAATTTATTAAGTGAAGTTACAGGCAACGAAACTTAAAAAGACAGAAATTAATTACCCTGGATTAGAACCTAAGAAAATGCATTTTCAGCAGCCTCACTAGAAGACATCATCACCTTCCTCTGTAGAAACAACAAAAGCAGATTTCATGCGTGCCAATGTTTCACAGGATCAACAGTAATTTGCAGGACCAGTTTCACAGGGTCTGTTGTATAGGGAGAGCGAGCTCTACAAAGGCATTTTTATGAAAGCAGAGGAGCCACTATAAGGAGTGAGAAAGCAGAAACTAAGGTCAACAACAGAAGGATGTTTTGGAACTGTTGTGTAGGGAAGGATGTTCCACTCAAAAGTTGCAAGGAGAAGAGGCATATGAATTTAAACATGATTCACTATATATTTATACACATTAAATACTATACATTCTATTTACTCATCTTGCTACATTGATCTGTATCCATATTAAAAAAACATTTGTGCTTACTTTACAGTTATCGTGTGTCACTACATCTTTTTCATATTCTAGTAGCTCTTAGAGACAGGTGGCATTTACTAAATAGCTACAGAAGGGAAGCCACATATTGCATATGACAGTAAATTTATTAACCTTAACTAACAGATAATGCTACATACTGCATCATAGCTGATGTCTCTTCAATAGTTACAGACCTGCAGTTGTTCTTTAATAATATTGTGGCTTATCTCTATATTCAGAATGTACAAATGTTAAGGATAGGAAAAATTTAATCTAAGAGCTTCAGACGTTTTCATTATTAATGCTATTTTATATTGGTTTTGGTGCTACTGTATTACTTGATTACTTGAGACACTGATAACAGCTAGGCATCACAAGGATATAATTTTCCAGCAGAAAGAATCATTCTGGTGCTCTTCCTTTGACTTTGATTGGGATAGGCCCATAAATCCTATTGGCAATCACCTCTAACAAGCTGTCTGAAGCAATCAGAAATCCTGGGTGTTGTACATTGCACATATCGCAACTGTGTCAAACACGAGGGACTGCAGCGGTCTGCGGTATTAAGCTGTCACTTAAGAAGCTCCAAAGGAAAAACCCTAAAAGAAACCCACATGATTTCACCATCAGTAAAGAAGAAAGAATGATGGTGAGGTGTCACAATTATTTTAAATTTGCCTGAAAATGAGTTCCCTTCCACGTTCCTTCCATCCCCTCCAAAAAAGAAAAAAAAAAAAAAAAACAACAAGGGGCTTTGTCCTCCTTCCTGCTCTCTATTCCTGGCCTGTCACTGGGCTGGAGCAATAAATAGATCAACTGAAAATTAAGCAGAAAAAAAGATCTTTCAGCCTGATCAGTTCCTTCACCCAAGCCAATGAATGCACAAACAGTAGTAACAGCATAAGGAAGGCAGGAATGAATGGCTGGAAAGTAGAAGAAGAGTAAGGGCAGAACTGCCTTTTTCAACAGTAGCCAAATCCAGTTAAAATGATTGTGAAACTCCAACCTGAGCACATCTGAAGCCACAGAAAGACTGTAGGGTCTGCATCTGCGATAGCTGCAAGAAAGCAATGCACAATCACACTGAGCTACAGGAGACAGTTATCTTCTATGGGGAGGTGACAATCTCAGTCATGGACTTTTTCCCCCTCACGAAGTCTTCAGGTTTATCAGTGGCAATCCTTAAAAGTATATCTCACAGTCCCGCCTCCATAAGCAGAATGTCATTCACAAAACCTAGAAGAAAAGCATAATATTCCCTCCACAGATGTCAAACAGTACCTCCCACAATATCCTACATACAGCAGCTCCTCTACATTTTTAAGCCTATTACCCAGTAGGCTTCAACAGACAAAACACCCGGGAATTGTTTAATCATTAACTGTGTAACTTTACTCTCTGACCTTCTCCATAGCCAAAATATTAGGTAAAACACAAGGGAACTCTTTCCTGACACAGAGTCAAGTATTCTTTATGATTCAGGCTGTCCTAACTGCCTGTTTGCACAGGCTCAGTTCTCCCAAATACATATGCACTATAATGCAACCTGTTTCCTTAAAGCTACTAGGCTGGGCCGGATAGAGCGAATGCGTGGCTTCTCATGAACTCTCAGAATCATCATGAGGAAGGTGAAGGTGGTCTAGCTGGTGTTAAGGAACACAAAAAACATTCCAATATGACAAGCTATCTTCATATTATTTAAATCTTTTACTTCTTTCCCTTCCCTCAACAAATTTTAACAAATGCCCACCCCATTCTAACAGTACAAGTTAAAGGATGGAAACTCTTCTATTTTATTTTCACAGGCTTTTAACAGAGTGCAGGTCCACAAAGTTTCCCAACCCCGTGAGTCATTTTCAAAGAGGAAAAACAGATTTACCAGCCCCTGAAAATTATCCTTTCCAGCAAAATTACTGCAGAAGAGGAAGTCTGTATATTATAAGGAGGAGCTCTAAAGCCCCAGATAAAAGGAACTAGAAAAGGGCAAACAGAAGGCATAAAACACGTGACATGCATTTGTGAAAACAACTCTAATGTAGAACACTGGGCATCTGGGAAATAAACCCTGATGAAGAAAGGGAACAAGAGGAAAGACAAATACTGCAAAGAAGAAAAAAGAAGAGCTAAGGGATTTGCATCTAGAGGAGAGTACAAGAGAGAAGCCTGAGGCTGTTGCAGAACACAGAGAAAAAGCAGGGTGGAGCTTACCTAAACCACAGTGAGGAAGAGAAGATAATTCCATTTGAAGCAGAAAGCAAAAAAAAAAAAAAAAAAAAAAGCCACCAGGCCTTCCAAAATAGACCTGGATTTTATAGGACACAGACAGGAAAAAGCAGAACCATGAACCATTGAAGATAAATTGGGATCAAAGGAAGACAGGTAAGGCAAGTGGTCAGTGTTTAAGCATGAGACAAGAAACAGTTCGGTATCCAGGTAATACTTCTTCCTTTAGGGATATAATCTTTTCTCATTGAGCACTTCACATCTTTCAAGATTCTAGATATTAATCTCCCCACATATATCCGGCTGTGTCCTCCATTATGAAGCTATCTATTATATTATCTCTTCAGTCTTATTTAATTGAGTTTGCCAAATTAATCATGAAAAGCATAATCTTCTTACATATTTAATATTCTATTATATGATCTTAAAGTATCAATCATCATTATACATATAAAAACAGAAGTTACAAATTCTAAAATGAGAACCTGGGCCTCTTCCTCTGAGTTGGAGAGATCTGCTTTGTCCTGCCTTTCTATTTTACAAAATAACACGTATGCATTTGGGTTTACTTCAAAAATCAAATGTTTTCTTATGAAAAGAATATTGCTACATGCTAGTGGTGCTGGGTATGCAAAGTTGTGGTTTGGTTTTTTTGTTGTTTTTGTGTTTGTTTATTTGTTTTTTTAATTATTCACTGCTTCCTATAAGTTTCTTATCACAAGAGAGTCTGTGGTTTTCTGATGACTACATTCAGCAGATCAAGCTTTTCACCAGACTAAAATATTTCACCACACTGTCACATATTTCACCTGTGACTATTCCATCCATAGCAGGCAGGTTTAGCAAGCACAACTAAAGTTGTCTAAAATTCACTTAATTTACTTGTTCAATGTATACAACTTCCTTCTGTACCACATTTAGAAGTAATAACTGATCCAAACAGTGTATTTTAGGTATCATTTGAAAGGACAATAGTTTCCTGAGGGTAGCCAGCTTCAGGTATTTTTCTTCTGTTTGGCTATCACCTTCAGTTGCCAGAGGCAGAATTTTATCTCCCTATTGACATGAAGCTTTCCCTACAGGGTTACTCACAAGAACTTCCAAGGGAGTGTTTGATGAACTGGTTGCAATGCAGTTTCTCTGCCTTTTGAAGCTTTCTTGAGGAGGACCATTAAACGATATTAATAGTTACTTAAATGTTTGATCGGTCATGGCAAGCTGATGTTGCAATATGGCCAAATTCCCATTCATGGACAAGATCCCTGTAAAAAAATTAGAGTCCATTATCTGAAACAGCCTGCCTGCCAATTTGCTTGTCTGCCCAATTTATGGTGGTCACAGTGTCACTGTCTGACAATGTTTCCCAGAAGTCCCTGTGAGTCACAGCCCTTCTACAGGGACAGCCCGGAATAACTCGCGGGCGAGTGCTTGGCTACCTAAGCATTCAAGGGTACAAGCAATGGCTTCCGACATCAGCTATTTTCTCCTCTAATATGGCAGAAACTCTATCCTTTATTATCGGGCACAGAGACTATCTTCAGTTCAGAGGTGTCTCTGTTCAACTGCTCTGCTAGGACTGCTAGCACTGCTCCTAGCCACTGCTTTAGTAGAAGGAAGCCATTGCATATTTTTAATTTGCCTGGGTTTGCTTGCAATTTTGCTTTCTTTTCTTGCCCACTGCTGAGGAAGACTTTGTAGCCTAGCAGTCACTGATGTCCTACCACGTCTTTGGCATTCAATACCCTGTTTGCTTGCATGTCACTGACTTGTCATTGCATCTGATGCTAATCTGAGCTTGACAAGTCATTTACTTTCGCTGTTTTGAACTGCTTTCATGTCACATATATGCTATCTCATCCTTGTGAGTCACTGCTTGCCTCCTGAAAATAAGGCACTCCTCAGTGTAATGATTTATTCTGCTACAGTTACTCTACTTTTCTAGTCTGAGGGCTATCTTCAACTACTGTATTTTTTTCTGCTGGACACAGGTTCCAACTTCTGCATGTTCTTTGTCTGTTTTGCTCTGTACTTACACTTTCGCAAAGGAAAAAAAAAATCATGCAGCAGCATTTTCATCCTCATCCTGCAGCACCTTGTGAAATTCCTGTCTGCCATACATACTTTGTGCTTGCTATACCCATTGTTTTTGGCTATAGGTTAAGTCGATAGCTTTACTCTGGGTCTGCCTTTCTCAGGAGCTTTAGCATGATTTTTGTTTGCTTTCTCAATCACGTTCCTGAATTTTTCATCCTTGTTACAACTTTCCATGAATTAGCTTAACTTTCATGAAGATACAATTGCCTGAAACAGCTATCCTGCCCAAAGCAGGCAATATAGTGATCTGTTATTCAGTTGTGGATTACAACAGTTCAAAAGATAGCTCTCATGCATACATTTACATAAAAGTGCATATTTTGTCACGATTTTTCTACTATAAGACTATTTGAACATAATCTCCTCTTTCTAATATTAAGGCATCTGCAGAAAGCTTCTTGAATTTTGTAAATCTTTTCCCAGCCTACTACTTGTGAATCATGCATCAACTTTAATCTATCTCAACTAACAAACTATTCTTATTCCTTCTCCCAATCCACCAGATTTTCATAGTTCTCCTTGTAGTTTGTATTGCTCACTCAGCTATCAGGGACTGACCTACACCATGCTGCCTGTATTAATTTCATTGATGTGTTTTGCAAAATTGTCTTTTTTTTAATTTCACAAACCTCTTTCAGGAGCCAAATCACACCTAAAAAGAGCATTTGCTGTACTGCAGCAGAAAGAGTTTGTTACAAGAAAGGTAAAACATTTAGGTGCTATCCATTCCTTGACATATTGCTTAAAACCTTTATTCTGCTATTTGTTACAAAATCCCCTGAAGTGGCAACAAATGCAAGAGAATAAGTATAAATTCAGAGGTTTTGAAATCACAGCCAAAGAAACATTATCAGAAGTTTGAGTACTTGCACCCTTAATCCAAATGATTATGTTTCTAAGCAAACGTAATTCCTACTGGTAAGCCAATGATTTATAAAGGTTTAAACATCGTAAATTGCCATTTTAGCTAGTTCTCCATATGACAACTATCTCTACTCTGTCGGTAGGTACAACATTACTGACGTGCCACTATGCTAGGGATCATTGCTCAGAACAGTGACTGGCAACCAGGAGGACAGCATTAAGGATCCAGCAGGCTACCTCACCGCCCATGCGAGACAAGTGCTTTTGATTTACAGTCACCATTCTTGGAGTACAACTCATGCACTTGTTGAGATAAACATAAATGTATTCTGAGCTTCATGCATAAGTTATCAGCTTCTCTACAAACCCTCCTAATGTTACAGAGATTTCAATGGTTAGGAATTCATGGCTCATCTCTGCTTCCATCAAAGTTCATGAGGAAGCTGAAAATCTGAATGAAAACAGAAGCAGATCAAGCAGGGAAGTATATTAATGTAAAATGTACATAAGTCTTCAGGGAATAAGTATTTGATAATTAAGAACATGGCACTGAACCATCACAAAATTTAAGCTACAGTGCTTTATATTTAAGTTTGTGTTGCCTTTTGAATCTCCCCCCTCCCCAAATTATACTTGGTCCCAACTCAAATACAAGGAGGTAACATGCACATATTTTAACACAAAATGAGATGGCCTAAATCTCATGTAACAGTACTTCGGGAAATACAGTACCATTTGCCCTCTGCAGACTAATGGAGACATGAAGATGTAAATCTGAACCTATTTTTAAAGAAGCAAATGTGCCACACTGATAACAACATTCATTGACTATAATCCTTATCACCCAAATACATATGGTGCAAGCTGAGACAAGACCACTCTCCTGCACTTGTGTATAATTTTGTGTTGAAAAAAAATCATCACACTGTAGCCATGGTTACCCATAGAAGATAAGAGCAGCATTTTTCATCCAACAATGTCAGAAACGTGCATAAATTCAGGATCTGCACTTGATGTTTTTTTCAGGCCTCCCCATCTGCACATTTATTTTCTGCTGCCTGTGTATATCTTTTGACATATTAGGATTCTAGATATTTCAAGGAAGAGTTCTTTTTTACTCTGCTTAATTTAAAAAGCAGTTTTCAGTTATCCCTAAAACACAAATTAATTGCAAATCTATTCTGCAAATCAGAATCTAAAGCTTACAGAAAGACTTTTAAAACAGTGACCATTCTCATAATAAGGTGGGTTCATTTAACATTTAACACTTATTTACTGAAAAAAATACTGTCAGTGTACCAACTGCTACAACACTGCTTTTGTTTCTCTTCACATTATAAAAACAACAATGCTAAAAGAAGTCATCAACTTAGTTCTTCTACCAAAAAAAAAAAAGTTGTTTTATTTCAAGCTTAACTTACTTAGTGAAACTCCACATTATTTCATAGCCTAACTCTTCATACAGGTAAAATAGGAACAAAACATTTGTGAGAGATTAAAAACAGGTTAGCTTACTACTAAATTTTACAAAGACAAAAAGTGCGAGTATCAAGTCAAGTGCAGTGCTGCCTTAATTGTGGGTGACACATGCAAACCTGGAATACAGGTCACATGCTATTCACAGAAATGTTGCATTTGCTCTGTAGCACTCTTCCCTTCAAAAAAAAAAAAAAAAAAATCTAATTCACCGAAAGCAAAGACATCTTGCAGAAATGGGCAAGCTGCAATTATCACTCTAAAGACAGACAGATGAGAGACTGTCTACCGAAGAAACATTTAAAAAACTCACCTGCCAGGGAGATCTGCTACCAGCTCCCCAATTAAATAACTGGGAGGATCACCTTCAAATTTATCTCCGAGTGTTTCTAAGGATCTCTCATGGAAACAGGATTCCCAGGATTTAAAAAAAAAAAAAAAAAAAAAATCAAATCAAATCAGGCAGCCCAGTACTCCCTAGGCTATCTAAAAGATACTGGCAGTCCTGTCTCCATGTGCACCAACATGCCAGGGACACATACACAGCTGCCCACGGTGATGGTTACAACACACAGAACAGACTACTTTGCCAATTGCAGGAAGAGTTTCTCCCCTGCTCTCAATTTCTAGGTGGCCTTTGTACCTTCATGTGCTAGCACAGGTGAGTATGGGCTCCTCTAAAAGTGTTTTAGGACCCTTGGTGACAACGAACAGAATATATTTAGCAGTGTAGCACTGTGCAGCTAAAGGATTTAAAGCTATTTGAAAGACATGGTAATTTAAATCCAAACAATTCAGCTTCAAAGGGATCCTTATCACACGCACAATATCCCATGCCTAGATCAACCAACAGCAGCAGAGAACCAAAGCAAACCCCTGCCTGAATGGAAAAGTATTAGGAGTGAAAAACCAACTGAATTTTATACCTTATCTAAACTTGACTGAATAATCATTAGTATTGGTGGGATTTAGAGAAAAAAACACAAACGAAACAAAGCTGCCTCTGAGATACACAGACAAAAACTAGCATGTGACTTGGACCAGGCTGGCAGGGTGCGATAAAGAGAGGAAGCCTACAGTCAGTATCATGTGCCAGAGAGAAAGGGAGACAGCCCAGCTGGGCCAGGATGGACCCATATGTGCAGCAAAACATATCAGTGAGATGCATCACACGCCTCTGGGAAGCTAGCATCCAAGAGGGGCTCTAAAGAGATCCTACTGCCATGCTTTCAAGAGGAAAAAAAAAAAGAGTTGTTCTCACTTGTGCAGGGCTGAAGATGTAAGCTCTGGATGTCTTGGAAGCCAACGGCTGAAATGCTGGCTTGGGAGTAGATTCAGGTAGGATTTCACCTCAGAATTTTGCCTTCAGGAAAGGAACGATGCCTGTAGTACAAGGCTGCTCCCCTAGATGTGGTGATATTTTCACAAAATATTATTTTTTACATCCTTTTGTGAGGGCCTCTGTTTGTAAAAGACTGAATTCTTCCTACACTAACATTCAGGTATATATTTTTTTATTAGGCCTACTGAAGAAAAAATAATTTTTTAAGGAGTCAAAATAAAGAATATTACAAAAGAAATAATTTCCATACTTTAGATGTGCTGAAAAAAAACCCATGTGTTTTAGAGATACCTATTTATGTTTTAAATTAATCATTCCTGTAAGAGAAAGCCATTCAACCTATAACAATTTCTGCACAACATTCAGTCTCCATCTCAACAATTCTGAGAATGAGGCTCACTCAGCCCATGGGATTTGTATTAATTGAGCAGATCTTAATGATAGCCAAAGCTTTGTAAACTTTTTTTTTAAATCAAGATATTCATAGGACTAAGTTTAAACTCAGACCTAGCTGCATTCATATCTAGCAATAATGAAGATGCAGATAAACAGGACGGATAAGTATGAACGTTAACATACCTACTTCAATTGTGCTATTCATACATTTTCTGCACAAAAGAAATCTTCAGGATAGGAAACAATTTGCATAGTAATTGCTACATAAAATAGCATGATGTTAAAGATGATGCCAGAATGTGGAACATAGCATTCACAATCCTTTCTCACACACACTACCAACTGCCTTAGTCACTCCCCATTCATACTCCAGTTTAGGCAATGCCTATTTTAGATGTCTGCAAAGATCTCCTGTATACCTAAGGATGTCAGATATTTATAGTTCAATTTACCTTGTGAGATTTTTGTTTTTTCCAATGATAGACTTTTTTTTTTCTAAAATATTATCTGTATAGGTTAGCGCTTCAGTTACTTAAGAAATTTTTTAAATTATTATTATTGTGCTGATCTGTACAGTGCTGTAATAGGTTTGTACTAGAAATTATGTAGGAGACAGAAAAGCAGCAGCTTATTGAGGTGTTGGTAGACCAGAGCTCTTGGCAGCCTAAGCCTCTCTCTGTAAGTTGCCAGAGGGATAACAAAAAACATTGGCACTTCTTGAAAGCTGACTAATGGTATTTATTAATGTAATGATGGCATTATGCTACTGAGTTTCTCACAAAGGATATCTGAAGTGAAACAATGATGGAAAAAGTACTACTTTTCTTTCAGGTATAGCTCTCTAAGGGATGAGTCAAATGATTAGCTAGGCTGTTTTTTTTTTTAGTGAACAAAGGGCTCTTTACTGACTCCTGTTAGAATCTGCTGCCTGTGTCTCAACAATGTGCACACACACAACGAGGGAGGATCTAAACAGCTGCCAGGGGTTTTGGCACAATACACTGCAGAGAAAAAATTTTAAATCTATAACAATATGTGTATATTAGAACATGATCCTCCCCAAAAATACATTTTGGGAGCTGAACAAGCAAAATCTAAGGCACTAGTTTGCAGCAACTGGAGAGCAGCAAAAATACCAGCAGAACTGCCTGTTCCAGAATCAAATCCTACTGACTGGAGGAGGAGAGAAAGAAAACTTCTGAAGTCCTACTGTAATAAGCATATTTCATTTAGTTTTGTCCTGTATAAAGTGTTAGTATAATAGCTCTATAACACAGTACAATAAAATTATTTGGATTTTCTTTTACTTGATAACTAATGTCGATTTATCTGAACCTCTAATCAATTTAGGCTTTCAACCTCACATTTTTGTGCTGTCTCAATATTTTCAGGTTTTATTCCTTTTTTGTACACTTTCCCACTAATAGGTATATGTTCCTACGATGTTCTTATGAACATGGACTTTTACCTGTCCAAAGTAAAGGTCAGCACTGACAAGCAGATAATCCATTCCATTACTGGACAAATTTTGCATACATCCTCTCTCACAAACACTGCATATGCACTCTGGATACCTAGCTGGTCTCTAATAGATCTAAGTACTGCACAGATACTCATAGATAGTAGACAGTAGATATTTTACTTAACATGCTCAGTAGATTCTGTCCCTGCTACAAAGCACTTTAGCCAACATTATGGCCCTGAAAACACAAGATCAGGAGAAATCATCACAACACATTCGGTAATAATGTAACACTGGCCATCAAAAACTATAATCACAGAATTTTCTTTAAATCAGTGTTTCCAAGACTGCAGTTACCTGAAAGTGTTTCAGACATGTATTGAAAGTACCAGGTGCTTCAACTGTGACTCACTGCTATACATCAGGGTTTACTGCTTGTCAAGCTTTATTTGTCAGAATCTGCAAATACAATAGCCACAGTAGAATCAAAATGTTAAGCGGGAATGAGTCATGATAATGTCAGAGAGAGTGACCTCAGTTTTTCTACTCTACAACAGGTCATGTGGTGACTGTTTTTACCATGAAGAGTTATTTCTGGATGATCTGTTTGTTCAGGAAAGCAAAATCATCCTCATCCAGAATAACTGAATTGGGAATAAACTGTCCAGAGATTTACAAACAGAGCAGTATTTGAAAGTTATTAATAATGACTAATCAAATATGCTTAAAACCATACTACTGTGTGTGGTGATCCTGCCTCCCTGACCAGGGTTATGCTGGGTTGGTACTTTAATGTGGCTCAGAGGAACACCTGGACGCTCAAGAAAACGAGCAAGTTAGTGCTGAACCAATTCTCCAGTGTGACATTAACATAACTATCCTGCTGCAGTTGTAAATTAAATACAAGACAAGGTCCTGACCATTTGTGATCACTACAGATCCCATAATACCTGAATGCCAGTTTCAGTAACCCAGATAAATTCCAGTTTGGGAAATTTCAACTTATTTTTATACATATTCACTGCGGTTTTATTAGAGTATAATATTCTTCTTCCCTTCTTGTTTGAGATTAACATGTTCAGTGCCACACAGTAATAACAGTGGTTATATTTTTGTTGTGAGTGAAGTCACTACTGTATATAGTTTGCAATCAGGATGTACAGCATCTAGTCAAAGGATGATACAGGTAAGAGATGTCATAATGATTCCATTTTCAAAGTAGTACCATGGAAAAAAAGCATGATAGTGATTTAACGATTTTCTTCTTGCCTCTATTCATCACAGAAGAATCATTCTATAATTACATTATTCAGCTTTATAGATCTTTGCTGACATTCTTCTAGAATTTTTTCTTTTTAAACTGGATACCTACAAATAAAATGTTAAGAAACCACCCTCTCTCTCTCAACATCATGCATAAGTAATCAACTATAGGATAGTTTGCAGAGAATTAATGAGTTTTAGAGATGCAGCATAGCAATTACATACAGAACTTGTCACAAAAAACTTACAGGAAACAAGTAGAAACATAAAAGTCGTGGGTTTTTTTTGTTTTTGTTTTTGTTTTTGTTTTTTTTTTTGTTCTAAGAACCAGAAAGTGTTTTCCTAATGCATCAGAAGGTACTAAATACCTCAGGGCTCAGAAACATATGGGGCTACAAGACAAAGGAGAAAGCAAATGATTGCCAAAGGTTTTATAGATGAAGAGCACCTCAAAGCCACTCAGACCGAGCCTCACTGGCTAAGAACTGGAGTCACACAGTTCCAGTTGGCACAAAGACATCAGAGTTCAGCATTCAAAAATTGCAAAACCTGATTGCGCATGGTGGGAAATGTATGCTGAAGGCAAAATCTCTAAACCAGATCACGGCAAAACACAAATCAAACGTATATACAGAAACATCTGCTTTCATATAAAATTACAGACAACGTACAAGTTCTGTATTAAAATACCATGACTTAAATGAATAATGCAATTCATCCCACCTCACAACTCCAGGACACTGTAGGGAAAAGAAACAGTAAGTTCAACTGGATTTTAATGTACAGTTTAGAATGTTTGCACCTAATTGGCTACATTAAAGTTATATCCGAACAATTTCCTACTTTCAAAGGGAAGCAAGCATTGAAATGTTGTTTCACTCTCTTGATTAAATAAGCCAGACTGGCCACATTCACATGCTTTAACAAATATTGCTTTGTTGATTCTTTTCCAGTTTATTTGTCTGCAATAATTAAGGTGCTTTCTCTAAGCCACTTGGCCCAGGAATTACATGGAGTTATGTTCTATAGGCTAAATAAAGGTCATTGCCTCTGATCTGCTAGCAAATTTTTAAGAGTGGATCATCCCGACCCAATTAACTTGTCGTGTTAGACTGACAGTTTTTGCTGAGAGATGCAGACAAGAATAGCTTAAAGCCAGGCTGCACGAAGCAACACGTGCTGGCATCCTTAGCAGTGAGGATTAAGAAGAAAGGCAGAAAGCTCCGTGTATTTTCTGTGTCCCTTAAGGTCATGAAGGGAATGCCCCACTCAGCCACCTGAATGGTAGAAATTACAACATGCAAAGCCCAGGCTGTATTTTATCTTTGCAGTTCCAGAGCAAATGAGCTTGTCCATCTTCCCTTCTGCCAACAACAAGCAGGTTAATCATACACAGCAGACTTCTGTTACACAATGATATATGTGAGAAAGAGAGGCAGCTAAACGGTTTATTGTGTTCAGCACAACACTCTGAAGTCAACACTTGAAAAATATATAAAGGAAAATTAGTACTCACTGGCATGAAAGCAACCCTGGGTTTTTTTACTCTGCGTGTGCATATGCGAGAGCGCTCTGCTGTATATTGCCAAAGTTTGGTTTACAAGGAAAGTTTTTTCCTGCAGATACATTTAAGCCCAAACTGAGAGAGTATGAGCAAGAGTAGAGAGTCACGACTAGTGCAGTTGAATGGGCTTAAAATATATTTTCATGCAATATCAAAAGGAAGAATAAAATCCTGGGCCAGATTCTAAGCTGCTGTAAAGTCATCTTTGATCCACTGACTTCACCCAGCTTGCACCAATTTTAAACTCGAATATCCCCCAAATCTCCTCCTGTTGCTCTCAGGCAAAACACAGTGATAACACCTGTGGAAAATGCCGCCAAAGGAACCAAGCACAACCAGTGGCACGACTCAGGTATAACACAGAAACACAGTGGCCAAGAATACACAGATACGTGATGCTTGGCTACACCAATCAGACACAAAACGAAGCTACATGAGTACAACCACTTTGCTGTTATACAGCAAAAACAAAAGATCAGATTTTGGTCTTGATTCTACCTACTGCATGCTCTGATCCCTGCAGGCAGCCGCTGCAAAATGGACGCGCTGTGCCCGTGCAGCCCCACTCAAGGTGCTGCTCTCACCCACGCTGCACCACTCACAGGATCAGAATCAAAAATTTAATAAACTTCACTCGAGTCAGAGTTGTGTGGGATCATGTAAAAGGAGATGTGACTCCTTTTCCAGAGGCACAGGGTGCCCGTGCCCAGGGGCGGCAGCAGGGCTGAGGGGTCTCTGTGAGGAGAGGTTGGGGCTGCCACAGGGGAGGGCACGGCCGGTTCCAGCCGGTTCCAGAAGGTTCCAGCAGCCCCCTCAGCCCCGCGAATGGCACCTCAGGGGAGCAGAGGAAAGAGGAGGGAAAACACCACCAGGACCAGGGAAAGGCAGAGAAGGTGGGAGCGAAAGAGGGAGGCTGAGGTGGGGAAAAGGGGGATCCACAAGTGTCATCCGTCCGTCCCTGCCATTTCAGGTACCATCAGGAGAGTCGTTACAGACAGATGACAAGAACTTCTGTCTCTATCCATTTTGAATCCATGCTTTTTCAAAGGCAAACAGCATGTACCATTTCTATCTTACATTTTCAAATACATTTCTGAACACCAAATGGAGCATGCAGGAATCACTGAGGGTGGAATTTTGCTTTCTGAAATAGAGGCCTATTTTTAAGAGGTGAGAAAAGCTCCTTGTGGATTCATACTTAGATAGGGGACCTGAAGCCCCTGAGAACAACCAGTATCCTAAACAAATAAAGCCATCCCCTGACAACAAAAATACCTTCTTCATCATGTTAAAAAACAGGGAAGCAATTAGCTGAGTATTTAAAGCAAAAGCAGATATTTGAGTAAGATAATACCTTTGAGGTGGTGAACATTTGAATTTCCCTTGTTCTTTTTTACCTCAAGAGCAACCTTTCCAACACACATACTACTTTTGTTTCCAGAGTAATAAGTCACAGGAGACAAACAAAAGCCTTTGTGTAATTTCGATTAATGATACACCTTATTAATGTCTCAATTCAGAGCACGCATGCCTGGCAAAATTATAACAGCGAGGGTATTTCATTAACAAAATAGTTTACCAAAACATGTAGTGAACTCTCCTACACTTGAAACTTCAAATGAAGGTTAACAGTCTTTATAAAAATTCTGTGGCAATTTAACCAGTGTTATGTACAGCTGTTATGTTCTGCTTTGAAGAAAATTCCAGGCAAGTTGAATACAACGATCCTTACTAGCCTTAAGAAACCCAGTCAATCTTACGTAGAAATATTGCACCCATTTTCCAACATCAGGTGCCAAACTTCAGATTTATTTTTTTTTAATGTAAATAGTGCTTTTACTGCTGCTTTCCTTCTCACTTTCTGCTGTGAACTGCTACCCACTTGGTTTATAAGCTTACATATTTTTCCATGTCAGGTTTAAAAGTAGAGTGGCCTTCCCTCCATGAGAAGGAAGCTGTGCTATTTATGATGAAAAGCACAAATCCAACTTCTCAACACCCTGGAAAGCCCAACAGTATTCTTTTTTGGGAATTTAAGCCTCACATTCATAAAAATGAATCCCTTCAGCACAGATTCACTACACTGTACCTTGTCTGCAAAGGTAAGGGTTATTTTCACATCCACTGCATTTGCACCTTATTGAGAATGAACCTTTAACAGTATTTATAACTGGTTCCCACAGCTAAGCGGAATGATTCAGAAACCACAACGTTCCTTCTAGCTTTGCATAAACCTTCTGTCCTATATGACATCCCTCCAAACCTCACTGTACGTCTTGCCCATTACAACTTTAGTAGTTACATCATCATCATCACCACATTAGTCCGAACACCCTAAGGCTTCTTACCCTAGAGTTTTTCCCCCCATGCCTGACCATGAGCTTAAATCTACTAGCCCAAAAGAATAGCCATAAATAAGCATGCTTCCAGCACCTTCTTGCAAAGGACTTACTCTTGGTAAGTAGTCAGTAATAGAAGTTATGCAATGCTCTTCATGAATATTGATTCCCATGTTTTGTTACACTTGCTTTCTAAGCAACAATGAAGAAATGGTGCTGTCATGAAAACAATGCCTTACAGGAACACTGTCTTGAACTTACGTTTTTCCAGCTAAGCTAAGCTAAAGCATCTTACTGGGATAACAATAACACATACAAAGCACTGTAATACTAAAAATAAGACGTCTGTATGGATATGCTTCCTCCACTTAATTGCAAACAAGATTAGCACAGTGTATAATCAATATGTAATTATGTTAGCCATACAGGTCGTTTTCTACCAACATGTAGCTAAATGCAAGTACACGTTTCATTTTAAAATCTCTATACTTTTATTTTGACACAGTAGAAAATGCTATGCCATCATTATAGAACTAAATTCTTCTCAGTCAGAAACGATGGAAGTATGTAACTGAGAAGCTGCAGCAAAAAGAAAAGACAAACAAAACCAGTTGCAGCCTGTAATCATGCTAATCAAAATCAATCTATTGCCAGTGTCTTACACCAAGTTAAAAATCGCAAAGAAATGAAGATGGTGTGATATGGTAGCAAGACACGAACTGCATTAATTAAAAAGTTGAAGGTGAGGCAAAATTCCACAAAGCTTAAGAATTAGAGTCATAGCTGTCTCCAGTACTGGACTGAGTGCTCTTCACACATTCAATATGAATTGACAGGATTTTCTAAACCTCTGCAAGAAAGTGCCTGCTGTGCCACCCTGGTGGTTCTTCTCCTCTGTGGGGGATCCACCGGGGAACCTCCTGGGTGTGCACCTTGGGACAGAGCTTTAGCCAAGAACATGTCAGCGTAAGGAGCAGAAGTGCAGATAATGCACAGCCTTCCCTGCTAAAAGGAAAGATCGAGCATTAATTCTTCTGCCGTGAAACACATTTTCAGTCCCATTTGCCATTACACCAAGGAAGCCATTAGGACTGTGCTTCAGGAATGAGGGGTAAAACATAAATAAGACAGAGCCTCAGCGGCCAAATATCAGGTTATGTGTTTTCCAAGCCTCGCCCTGAACTTCACCTGGATCCCCAACCTACACAGTGCAGCGCTCAACTTATGCACTCCCCAATCTCATGGGGCTAAAGGGAGAGACTGGAAGGTTTGCAACTTTTGTTCTGTCCTAATTGCCACCAAAGAAACACAACAGATGAGGATAGTCCTATCTCTAAAAAAATTTTTTTAGATCTACTTTTCTATTTTTATAGTTATCACCCAAATAAGCAGAATATACACACACAAGTTTCTGAGAATATACAAGTCATACCACCATTATGATAAGTTTATAGCTAAGATTTTCTCACCTCAACAACTTTAGCAAACACCCACGTGATTCACAAACAAGGGTTTGCCAGTATTTTTACTGGAGGCTCAAAGTTTACTGGAAGACATACTGAATTGGCTACCTCCTGCTTCTATCCTACAGAAAACGACAGGATAGCATTTTTAGTATGGGCTTCCCTCTAATGAAATAGCAAGGGTATATAGTAGCTATGATCTGATCATAAATCATGGTAATTTTGTGTAAGGAAAAAGCATGAATATAGTGAACAAGAATCACAAAGTAACTAACTACAGACAGACTTTAAAACATAAGATTACAGTGAAATTCAGCTAAATAGAACATTTGCAAAATACCTAACCAGCCATTTTCACCTGGAGAGGATTGGGTGTTATTTTTCATTAAAATTAAATTTAACTAGTGATTTATTCACTTATCCTTGAAAGATCAGCCTCTGTGCGGTCTGGTTCTCAGTCTGCAAATTTTGTTCTGGAACTCCAAATTAAAAATAGCAAAAGAGGAAAATTATGAATCACACAAAAAGCTCAACCTAGCCTTAAGGGACATGCAGGACCACACATCCACAGTAATTCACAAGCTACACCACCAAAATTCTCGGGTAGGAAATAGGTGACCTCAGCGAAGTTTCCACTCCTGAGGCAGCGTTGACATTCAGCAAGAATGCCACCATTGAAAAAGCTATCCAGTGTCACTAGAAATTACCTATGGAGTTGATAGAGCACATGATATAAATGGCCAAATTTGATTTTTTTCTTAAAGGGGTGTGGGGATGACGACGGGGGACAGAGGGGGAGACAAATGGGGACAAAGAAACTCAACCACAAATCAGGGTAATACTACCCCTTTTTCTACACTTTTAGTGATGACAGCTTCTCAGGGTTTCATTCTACCAACAACTGTAGAGTCTGTGCATCTGTGCATGTTATCAAATAAGTATACTTAAAAAATAGACTTCTGAATAAACCGGTAAGTTCAGATACAAAGTAGTTAATGAGTATGTAATATACAGTTATTTGCAAATAGTGCTTTGCACCCAATAAGAATAGGGTATGGACATAAATAAAAAGGAGGTGGAGTCTCAAAAATAAATGCCCATTTACAATTCTTAATGCAAATAGTAGCTTCTACTAAGCACAAGTTAATTAGTAAAAATTAAAGCTAAGCTAATAAATGAATACTTTTCACAAGCATAAAATAAGCCAAAGAGGATAAATATAGACTCATTTCAAATCTAAGTAGCATGTTTGAGTATATATTTAGTACTAAATATATGTACATATATATTCATCAAGTACATTTCTATATATTGTGTCATAAGGACAAAGCTGTATGCCAAGTTATCATAACCAGAGTAGATTATCAGGTTTATTTCCAAGAATCATTAACGCTGTTCTAGAGGTAACCAATAAATAGGTCAAGAAAATATTCAATATATTTATCAATTTTAACTTGTTACAGTATACCTGTTGCACTGCAGTTTAAAACAAGAGGTTTTAACTTATCCACTCAGCTACTTTGGGAAACTGGGGTTTAACTGACCTGTATGTATGTAACCCACACCTCCTGACAATTAGAGATTCCCTAAAGACTTTTGAATACAGAATGGGAGACAGGACAAGGAAAAACTGCAACGCTTAAGTAATATAAAGCCATTTTAGGCCTCTTTTGGGAGGATCTCCTTGCAGTTTTAGAACTACCAGCATGTTGTGGAGGTTACCTGACAAGAATGCCAGTAAATCTTTAACTTGCTAGTATTTTTTAATAATTCGGCCCCAGTGTTTAAAGGAGCTTTGCAAAATTAATGCAGAGAAATCAACATCGTGTCAGGCAGTCCTCATCATTAAAAGCTGCAGGACAGTATATGGCTTAGCCGTTCAGCCTAGAGGAAATGCAACCTATACGAGCCAGGGCATTCGCACAGTTCTTCCATCTTCATTATTCTGGAAGTTCTTGATTTAGTTGTTTCTGATGAACGCAACTGATTGCGCTCACTGCTGGGGAAAGAGAGGGAAGAGTTTCCTGAAGGAGCTAGAAGTTTCCTTCTACAGAACAAAGCCATCCACCCCTGGAGATTCACTGAAAGTTAGGACAGACCAGTATAAAGTTTTGCTCAAGTGATTGACCACTTTGTGATGTCCTAACAAGAAAAGCAGGGTGCATTTAAGACATTATGACAACTTGGATTTCAAATGTGATAGCTTGACAGGTGAACCAGTGATGCTCACCAATGTAAGTTACTGAAATAAGCCTGAGGTACAACTCCTTGCAGCTTGTAAAACAGCCATATCAGCTTGAGTGGACAGACACAGATGGTGGTACCTGAGTAACAAAGGTGCTCTGTCAGTCTGGATCTCACTACAGCCTCCACTATCTTTTCCAGTTGCTTCTCTCCCTTTCAGTACTACCTCAGTCTTGTTTCTGTTGATCAAGCTAGCTAGTTTTCATCCCAAACGCGCTCTCAAATTGTCTCACTCCACCAGGTGTTTTCAGCTGGATAGTCCCAACACACTTGATGGCCTCATAGCCCATGTTTCATTATGAACCCTCCCCTTGGCACAATGTACATGTCAAATGACAACAAAATGGCTTTCTTTGGCATCTCATAGGAGAGAGCAGAAGAATAATTGTCCCTAGCTATGGTTTTGGGGCCTCTTGTTATTTTTCTCCTCCCTTCCACTCACTTTGCCCCATCCTGGTTTTGGCTGGGATAGAGTTAATTTTCTTCCTAGTAGCTGGCATAGTGCTATGTTTTGGATTTAGTATGAGAATAATATTGATAACACACTGTTTTAGTTGTTGCTAAGTAGTGCTTACACTAGTTAATGACTTTTTCAGCTTCCCATGCTGTGCCAGGTTCACAAGAAGCTGGGAGGGGGCACAGCCCGGACAGCTGACCCAGACTGGACAAAGGGCTATTCCATACCGTATGATGTCATGCTCAGTATATAAACTGGGGGGGAGCTGGCTGGGGGGAGTGATCACTGCTCAGGGACTGGCTGGGTGTCAGTCAGTGGGTGATGAGCAGTTGCGCATCATGTATTTTTCCTGGGTTTTGTTTCTCTCTCTCTCTCTCTCTCTCATTGTTTTCCTTTTCATTATAATTATTTTTCATTTTATTTCAATTATTAAACTGTTCTTATATCAACCCACAAGTTTTCTTACTTTTGCTCTTCAGATTCTCTCCCCCATCCCAGCAGGGCTGGAGGGGAGGGCAAGTGGCTGTGTGGTGCTTGGTTGCCGACTGGGAATAAACCATGACACCACCAAAATATTAAATAAGTGAGAAAAATCCAAGCTTAAAAAAAAAAAAAAAAAATCAAGATAACTTTACAAAAGTGAAAAAATGGATTTTTACAGTCAGCCACAGTCAGTCTCCAAATCTTTACTGTTCTCATAATCCTGTCACAGAAATTACTTGTGCGTGTAAGCAATACTAAAAACAAAACCCCAGACATTTTATAGCATTTTGTGAATCATACTAGTTTCAAACAAGGAGAGATCGTAGTAGCGAATACCATAACCTACTATATAATGTAAACCACCTATTCAACAGATGCAGATGATATGATTAAATATTCTGGAACTATAAATATTATTTCATCTGTATCCCAGAGGATGGTTTAAAACCCACATTTATATAGAAAAAACTATATTATGTGAATATATTCACACATATATACATATGTATATAGACAGCAGAAAAAAAAAAATCATTCTACAAAAGGTTTATGAATAAATAATTATCCCATGAGAATTGCAGTAAGGCATTCAGGGACAATGAACCCAGGTATTTGGTGCCTGTATTTTTTTCTTTATAATCTATTGTATATTATATTTGATTTTCTGGTATTTTATCTCCCATAAAGACTCTGGAAAATGGGTATGTAAGTAGTTTTAACTGATGTTGTAAACAGGTTTTCAGCTATTTTACCATGTGTTAAAGATGACAGAAGATGTTACAAGCAGTGATGAAATTCATTCACAAAGAGAAAGCCCAAGAATTCATGGGGTTTTATGTTCTAAGGGTAGGAAATCATTTTGGCTCTTTCCCAGAATGAACTGTTTAATCAGAAAACATGTTGCACTGAATTAACTGTAGTTCCATGCAGCAAATCTCACTGACTCTTCCCATCATAAAATTCTCATTTAAGGGATAAACCTCCTCTCACTTAATTCATAGAAATATGGGTATGTGCAGTAGTGACTGTTAAGGCTAAGCAATATCGTGACAGATATTTGTGTATCAACATTACAGGAGTTTCTTTTAACCTTCTGAATACACCAGGAAAATTCCTCATTTGCGATTTCACTAGACTGTAGAGAAAGCATCACAGTAGTGGGCAGACTGGCTTTTGGGTCCTCCACAAGTGTGGAAAGGCAATGAGGAGCTAGGACTTTTTTATCCCTAGAGGAGAAGGAGTAATTTGTCCCTTTGAAAGTACTTTGAAATACCTTAGAATACCTGTGAGCAAAGCAGGGACTAAAGGGGACAGTACCTTTTAAAGGCATTCACTCAATATTAACACTTCTGGAGATACTTGATGAAAAACATGGCATTTAAAAAACCATCCTGGTAACAGCCCTTGTTTATAAGGATTTAAGTAGACCTGCTCAAACGCATTTGTATGTCAGACTATGAATAGGTGCTGCTGTAGAAAGCAAAATACATTTTTGCCTTCTCTGAAAATGCAGCATAATACTGAGCTCACTTGAAACTCCATCTGCCTTAACACTGAGATGAACAAGCTCATCCTTTTATTTTTCTTTTAAACATCAGTTCACAGTGGTATATTTCCATTCCACTGAAAATCCCTGCATTGTGCATCTCCTGGAGCACAATTAAGTACCTGTAAAACCTGACTGACTAATTTCTAATTTATAAAAAGTAATGCAATTATCTTGTTCCAATTAGATTTAATTACAAAGCCTCTGAGTGGTCTAAGAATATTTTCTTGATACATCCTCAGCTGAAAACTTCCATCATTTTCAGCACGGTACGCAATATACAGTTCTGGTTGCATAGTTCTCCTCCTGGTTTGATAATCTATGGTTAATTGCACCACCCTGGAACATCTCTTCCTAGTTTGACAGTTAATGTTTAATTACACCACTCTGGAACATCTCTTCAAATGGTATCCGGTTCCCAAGCAGAAACATACAAATCCAAAGGAAAATGCTAATAACATTTCAGAGAGAAGCATGTCCAAAACCCCTGCAATCCAGGAAAAAAAAATCTGCAGAAAACTAGTATCCACCAATCCAACAAAGCAGCGCCCATTTTATCCTCCTTTCATCAATGCCACACAGAGCTGGCTTCCAAGAGCACAACAGGCTGCTGCTAGATGTCAGCAGCAAATTAGTAAAAATGTTATCATGATGTATGCGAAGATGGAAAACATCCCACTTACCATCTTCCTCAGAATATATACTCCAATAGAATCCACAGTACCTGCATGTCAGTATTCTCCTATTGCCTTTATTGTTTTCATTCCATAAATTGGCATCAGAAATAAGAGAAAGAAAGTGATAATAATGTAGACAGGGGTGCTCAGTGCCACATTCACTTACCTGCAAAAGGAAAAGCACAGGGTTTGAGCTCACTAATCACAGAAGTTAGCTAATCTTATTAGATGGCTGCTAATTATCTCTGACACAAAGAAGAATTACACAAGGCAGGAAAAGAAATGTTTTTTAATAGACATTGATTGGTTATATTGGGAAAAGAAACAAATATTATATTTATGAAGAGATCATAAACGTTTCCCTTTCTGTTTGCTAAAGAGCAGATGTGACAATGAAACAGGTGGTGGAAATATAAACCCTTCTAAAACCTCCGGGGTGTTTTCTCAGGAAGTGTCTAATGATTGTCACTAGATCTGTTGCAGCGCTTACTTTATAGGCTAACGTGATGCAAGTAGTTGCTGGGGTTTTGCCAGTGATCTCCTAGGCAACTGGCTGCTCAAAGGAGCCACAAATAGAAGCAGTAAACCCCACTCCCGATTTCAGTCTCAAAGCAGTTTGCACTTGTAACATGCACCATGCAAGAAAATATACATCTTACAAAGGTATGGCTGATCAAAAAAACATGCATTCCCTTTCTTAACATACTACAGCCACGGATATTGGGAATAAGAAGAATCAGATTTGTGCATTAGTTCCAAGAAAATAACTGAATAGCTTATTAAAAAATGTTTTCAATTCAATAGATTTTACAAAACAAAAAATCTCAATTAACCACAGCGCGGTGTTCACACAGACTGCTTATTACTTATTACTATACGAGGTTCTCATTTGGGCTCCTCAGGCATCAAAGAAAATGAGAATTTATTCTCGTATATTTTAAAGATTTATTATAATGACTTTATATGGTTACTTATTTCTGTTTAGCCTAAAATACAAACATAAATTTATTAAACTTAGGTCACTCATGCATTTTATTTAGCAAGACAATAAATAGCAAGTGAAAAACCTAGAAAAAGTAATCTGCTGTCAGCTGTTATGAATAACCAGTTCATATATTATTTAATTACATGTCTCTCAGAATAACAATTCGTCATTCATGCTTGCTCATTAAATATAATTTTTAATTTCTTCAGCAATTTTCTTTGTAACTCATCTGAAAAACAGCGTGTATTTTTGTTTCATAAAGAAGTGTTAGAACGATTAAAAAATTATTCTAGGGTATCTACATGACAAACTTATTGATATCTTAGTTTCCTCTGTATTTATATAACATTATAATATTATACAGAGAAAATTAACCATTCTCCAGGAGAGACTTGTGGAAAGACTTAGGAGTTCTCTTGGCAAATCAAATGAATTCTAGTTTTAAAATATATTTCAATATAAAATGTGGATGCTTTCAGAAAATTTCAGAAAAAGGTATTCCCTGAGTTATTCAAACACCGAATGCAGATGTGAGATAACAGCAGGCATAGATTCACCAAAGTAAACACAACCAAAACATAAGAAAATCTCGTGCTGCTAACTAATGTTAGTGTCATACTGATAAGGTCAAAATTAATTTTAAAGCCTCCTACAATCTCTTAACAGAGAAAACATCAAGGAAATACACAAGTAAACACATTACTCATATAGACACCCTTATAAACAGACACAAATACATGTCACAGATGTACACAATTTTATCAGGTTTTATTTCAATAAATGCATAGTTCAATTTTAAAACTTGAAGCAGTTTTGCAGGTGTGTAAAGGTTTCACTACATACAAAGAGTCTTACAATGTCTTGTTTAGGCTAAATACGGATTCTTACTGTAACTTGGAATGTATTATTTACAGGTTTTTAATTAGAGCTACAAAGATGTCTGGTTGAAAAGGGACTAAGTCTAATGCACTGTTCATACTGCATGATGAAAATAATAAATTAAGATCTACATAAGCTAACCCAAGTATCACAAACAGCCTAGGTTCATCACACAAACCTTGAGTTTAATACAATCTACTTTTCAGCTGCATTGCTTATAAGATAACTTGCACAGAGACTTCTGTGATACATCTGCACAATGTCATATTGTGTTACGCAGGCACAGCCAAAGTCACCTGTCAGATTATCTCATTCAGCCTCTACCAACACGGAGTACGTAGCCTCCAGATACACAGCATACCTGGAATTAAACTGCTTTATAACGCTTAGCTGCCAAGCCAAGGATCCAGCTCTGAGTAGATGTACTCAGTCTTTAACTGTTCTTCTGTTGGAAGTGTTGAGCATTAGGAGGCCCATCCTTATGTGAGCAAATTAGTTAACAGTCTATTAGTGAACAAGGCAGCTCTTCCGCTGATGGGACAACCAGAATCTCATGAGGTCATTTCCTCCCTTTTCTTGAAAACTACTTTCTGTTTGGAGTCCCAGTGGCAATACACAGAGTTAATCTCTAACAGCTCATCTGAAAGCTTCCACAGCTGCTGATCACATGAAGGATCTGGGTAGGTTGAGAGGAATGGGGACAGCTATCACCCACCAAGCCTTTGAAGAGATCCCACAAAAGGTCTCAGCTGGACAAAAGCAATGGCTAAGGACTTTGCAAGCCTGGCCTCAGGTGCACAAAGAGGCCAGTAGCAATTTTGCAGGTATTTCTGCAAAACAATAACAGACCAGATCCAAGACCTTACAATCAACAGCAATAGCTAAGAAAAGGACAACGTGCACATATATTCTCTACACCCTTCTGGAGAGGCAATAACAGCAAGGAAAGCCGAAGCACAAAAAAGAAAAACACAACAACAGCAGCAGCTGTGCTGAAGGACATAAAGCTATTAGAAGATGAGGGCAAATGGCCTTCTTCAGTATCGATTTTATCTAGAGAGTAGCATAAAGAATAAATGTAAAACAAGACCTCCTGCGTTAGGATTCTTCCTTGCATGGACAATTTTTGCAATATGTCGTTAGACTGGAGAGAACAGCAGCTACCTGGACAAATTACAGCACAACATTTCTTCAGTGCTTAAGACCAAGTGCCTGCACCATTCCTACAAAGAATTATGAATGGGAAGTTGTTCTTTGCTATCAAAGTTCTGCTACCTGAGGAAACCAGAAGCGTTATTTAGGAAAAAAAACAACACAGACAAATGGACCATTGTCAAAAGATGTTCTGAAGGACAGAAGAAAATGTACTAATTAATTCAAGGAGAAATTTGTGAAGGGACCTTATATTTTACATTAAAAGGAGTAGTAATGAAGTTATTTGCAACTGCTGCATTTCCAGGAAACAAACTTCATTGCAAGTCTGGTAGGGAATTATAAAAACCAAGGGGCTCAGGTTTATTTCTTCAGATGCAAACAAGTTACCACAGGATAAATGAGCACTCTTCCCACAAGAGACAAACCAAGAATTTTCATTCACTTTCCAATGCCCAATTTTCCACAGAAAGATGACAGTGAAAAATTACACCAAGTTTGTCATATGCTTCCCCCTGCCTGAATATGTTCTGTAAAGGAAACGAGAGGAGAACCAGAAGAGCTGGCCACTGTTCTGAACCACAGCCAGGCAAGATTAAGAGAAAGAAGTCAAAACCTAATCAGCTAGAAGTTACACAGGAGACCTCTGCTAAGATCTCTGAAGGTGTGAAAAACAGAATAAAAGATATTACACAGGCTGAAAAGACAGAATGGGATGGAGGCAGTGACTGAGCTGGACAAAAGTCTTAGAAATCAGGATACAGAATATTAACTTCATGCAGAAAGACAGAGATTAAAAAAGCAGCATGGCAAAAGCACATGCCAAACACCCGGCAAGTCTGGGGGAAAAAAAGGTAGTCAGAGCTGACAGAAGAGGGATGAGCTTACAGCAAACCTAGCCAAGAGAAAACTATGGCATAAGCCAACTTTACATCCATAGAAGTGAACAGAAAATGACAGATTTTAGAACTCTGCAGTATGAAAAGCCAAGCCAAGAGACGATAGAAGAACGAAAGGAGAAGGAAAACTTTTCAGAGCACAGTCAAGGTTAGCAGAGGATCGGTATGAAAAAGAACCACATTACTTTTTCCCCCCATTTAAGACGAACCCACTGTTTTATAATACGGTGGTATCAGGAAGGCAAGGAAAGCTACACCTGGACAGGGAATGCACAGTTATTTAAGAAATGGAAAGAAGAGAAGTACTAGTCAGAATAGAAGTGAGGGGAAAAAAAGCATCAGAAGAGAAAGAAATCTAGGAGAACAAGTATGAGCAAGAACAAAATACTTTAGAGGGTTTGAAACTAGAGTAAGCAATTTCTGTAGACTAGGGTAGGATATAAAGCGAGAAGGGCGGAATCAAACAAGGTTTTGAATATAATGTAAAGGCAGCACGAAAAAGTGTAGTCAAGTGACAGAGTGTCCTATGGCCAGTGAAGGACTGGCACAACTTTGAGCTCCATTTAGGCGTTGCATCCAAAATTCAAAACGATGCCAATGGCATGGTAACTTCTCTGAAAGTGTGTAGGATTCTGAAAATCAGGACTTTAGGTAAGATAAACAGATGCTGGCATAGACAGAGATGATACTCCGTGGAACAAACAAACAAACAAAAAAAATCAACAAATTAACACCAGCTACAGTTTAGGGAAACACATCATCAGTCCCCACTCCTTACATGTCCAGTCAAACTCTGCATCAGCTCCACTCAGCTTCTAAGTAATAACCCTGTTGTCTCTACGTGCCGTTCTCCAGATGATACTGTTACCTTCTGCTGCTAAAAAGTTAACTAAGACCAAAAGATTGATTTTTTTTCTTGCATAAAATAAACAGGAAACAGAAAAAAAATCATTACACTAAATGCAGTAAGATACTCTCATTAGCAAACCAATAATTCCACACATTATGTATAAACCAAACAGTCTGAAAAACAATATGAGGTTCTCTAGTCCGCAAGGAAGCAGGTGTCAATGAAGGCTTACATCAGCATTTCAGCTGAGACTCCAGACACCTCAGAAGAGTCATGATCTATTCACTATTCGAGCCTGTCTTTGAAGCACAATGGCTCTTGTTTCACAACTGGTGACAGTGCTGATAGCCATCTTCACCTACAGGAGCTGATCACAAATTCCCAAGAACTTTTCTCTCATTCCACCAGTAGGCTAGAAAATGAGACAGATGAATGAAGACGTAATCAAAGTCCCTAAAGGCAGTATAGATCCTTCATCTGAACAAGATTAACCTCTGTCCCAGAATATAAAACATTGCAAATACCAACCATCAGTTAATTCATGTCCCTGTGCATCAACTCCTGTTGTCCTATAGCGAATGAGCTGAGCAGAGGTCTGAGGTTTACTCTGGCAGGGCAAACTGCAAGAAGCCAGCTACTAGACCTTGAAGCATTGACTCTCGCATAAGATTTGTCACATGCTTTAATGAAAATGAAGAAAACTGTTGATTCATTACGTGGATTTTGGATCCAATTTCTACCAAATAAGTTAGATTTCCTTCTGTTCACTCTTTCTGATTTTATAACGTCAACAAACAGTATGGTTCCAGTTTTTACTATCTGCAGTCAATAAAGGAATGTAAATCTGGGAACTTTTTTTCTATACAGAAGTGAATAATACTAATATTGTGAAATGCCCCTTTGCTCCATTTACATTTCACAATTAAAAAAAGATCTGCTATGTCTTTCAGGCATTATTTTCCATGCCGTGCAATTCACTGTTAGGAAACAAGGACTGTTGAGAAATAAGGGATGTCTAGAAGACTGCAAGACGCAAAAAGAAAAACCTTTAATGTTTGAAATGACACATGATGCTTTTTGAAGCAATGATTTTCAACAATAGAGGAAGACTTGCATTCTTTTGAAAGGAAAAATCTATTCTACTTTTAGGGGCATCATCTATAGAATATGATACTATTCACCTCATGAAAGTAACTCAGGGGTCATGCAAGTCACTGACCACAGCTGTTAGAAGAAAAAAAAAAATAAATCTCTAAACAGCTGTGTTGCAATCAGATAAAAACAACTAAACTGGAAATGACTGAGGCAGCTGTTTTAAAAAAAAAAATGTTCATCTGTAATTAACTGGTTTCATGCCACTGAAGAGTTTAGATAGGCTGCAGTTAAAATACATATCCACTCTATACATTCTTTTTAATCACACATGAACGTGTTCACGCAGAGAAAAAGGAAAAACACCAGGGCTCCATTAACAATACCTGACATGACATTTCATCTTCCTAGAAGATAGGCTGGTAGCTCATGAGTGCTATAGTCAGTTTAAAGGCAAAGCGCCACCTTCTTCCCCCCCCAAAAAAAGGCAAAAAAAAACCCACCAAAAAACCCCCAACAATCCTAACACAAGGAAAACCCAGAATAATTCCTGAAAACAGAAACTCACTCCATATATAACTACTGTGACAGGGAGGAAAAAAGAAGTCAGCAAATGCTTTTCTAGAGGAAAACACCATTCATTCCAATTCACAGTGAGCAGCAAGGATAGAAAAGTGACTGTCCTTACTGTTTGGCTAAAGTGAAATACTTTTTCTGCCCAATAATCCTGTGAAGGCACATAGCAGTAACAGATGTACAAACTAAAACAGAATGTAGTGGTTATCTCCTGGAGTTTAATATTTCAGTGATTGCGGGTGGCTCCAACTTCAGTTTATGCAAGATTTTAACAAGCTGGAACTATAAGAAGTTAGGACATGAGAAAATTTATTTCACAATGAAATCCCTGAAGCACTGAGCATTAATTTGCATTTTAGCAGAAATTCATCATCTGACCATGTCACAAATATCCCCCACCCACAGTTTATCTCTTCTCTTTGCTCTTGGTTGGGTATCTTTAGACCAGGACTCCCAAGTGAAAAAAGTAGAGAGGGAAGCAATTACTAAGGTTGGACAGAAGTGGAAAGACTGAAGATGAAACTGCTACTGGGATTGTTTTTTCTACATGGTCACTGCATATATGGCCTGAATCCCAAAAGGCTCCTGAGCAAACCCAATGCCTTTTTACTAGGTTTCTTTTAAGGACAGTTTGGAAAGGTAAAGACTGAAAAATGCAGTAGGGGGGATTAGAAAGGATTCTCCAAAATTCAGGGACATGTGTTGAGCATACCAACAGCAGCACTTACCTGAGAAGGCTGACACAAAACACAGTTCAAAATCTGATGAAAAGAATAAATTTTGCACATTCGTCAGTTTTCCCTCCTACACTTTCTCTCTTAGTAATTTTTCAGAAAAACAGTTGCTCTATAGTAGTTTTAATGATTTCTTCACTAAAATAATTTCTATTACTTTTGGTACGACGCCAGCTACTTCCACAGCTGAAAAAAAAATAACGAAGAGCTTGCTTTTGATCCACTACTTGTTTCATGAAAAGAAATACTTACCCTTTCAGTCACAACACAGGCATTGTTCTCCATGAAGTACCATGCCTTATTTGGCATCAAGACAACACTTGGCACTTTATCCAGAAGTACCGAAATTTACCTCACAGAACTGGCATGCACAAGTGTTATATATCCCACAATTATTTCAATAAATACTAAGTCAACCTCATTAAACAGCATGCACAAGCATATCGTAATGAATTACGCTAATGCCAGAATAAAAAAAAAAAAACCCACACCCAATTGACACTTAAGGGAATTATTTAGTGGAAAAGAATGATTAAAAAGTACAATACATACTCTGAGAATTTTTAAAGCCAAATAAGACACCTTTCTAAAAACCATACTTTTGTTGACCTACAAATTATAGAGCTGGTTAAAGAAAAATCAGAGTGAAATTCTCTGCTTCATGCTGTGGAAGAGTTTAATCACCATGATTCTTCCTAGCTCCATGTGCTATGAATTTATGAATTTCAGATAAGTTAAGCATGCTTTGCAGATCCTGGAAGAGACTGAAATTCTTGAAGGTATTAGCCATAATACCAGAAGCCAGCTGGAGCTCAGACAGGTGCTGTACCCATCTCAGAAGTTGCAATCAGAAAGGCATCAGACAAAGAGTGGGCTAATTTCAGGTGGGCAACAGTGTAATGATCCTACAAAATTGGATTTTGGCATCTCTATATCTGAGTTTACAACAATCTTCCTGCTAAACATTCCCCAAAAGGTGAATTCAGCTCAGAACATTTATCCGCATCAAAAATCCTGCTGAGATGTTATGAAGTATACAGCACATGGTTTTGTGCTATTGTGGAATACACAAAGGCAATTGTGCAGCATACTAAGAGTGGGGCTGATAATTTATTGACTGTATTTTGCCATAGTTACTTGGATTCATAAACTGTGAGAAAGGAAGTATTTATTTTGACACTGCAGGAAACTTAGGAGAGTAATATACAATACTGATGAACTAGACTGGATAAGAGTATTATATGAGGACACTGGAAGCTGCTTTGGGAAGCCTAGTGAATAAAAAAAAAAAAAAAAACCAACCTGCTAAAGAGTTTTTCGAAGAACTGACCTTTACTATTAATGGAAGCAGAACACACAGCAGCCAAAAATGCTATTCTGGAAGAGCTGTGCAATTTACTAGGATTTTCATTTCTGTCACTGGAGTACCTTTACCATAACTTTGCTGGAAAAGTCCTTTAAAAATAAACCAGTGTCTGCAACCCAGAATGAAAAACAACTTAACTAGATCTTCTATTTTAAACCGTGATGTATATTCCCATGTGTGTGAGAATTACCGTGGAACTTTTATTATTTCCTGTACTTCATATATCATTTTAATGTTATTTATTCTGTGTAGATTAATAGGTAGTTACACATTTTCAACTCTCAATTCTCTGCTAGGTTGCTATCTAGTTTGTTTCTCTAAGTTATTTAGGCTGTTACTCATGCTTACTTTTTGTACAATACCAGTACCAACAGTACTGTTCAGCAGTACAAGCATTCTGCAAGTGAGGTTCAAACTGTTGGCACTGTAAGTAAAAGGTGCCACATTATTCACTGTACAGTGTCATGAGCAAATATTTTTTATTTGAGTGAGTCAGTTAAGAGCTCTGCACAGATCAAGTGGTCCCCACCTGGAGAAAGAGCGCACCTCCTTGGCCTGCTAGGCACCTTGACAAAAAGATTTTGTCAAAAGTATGGTTTGAAGCCATTGGTAGAAATTATACTGAAATAGAAAGCTAACTTAAAAGTTACACCAGACTTCCAGACGTAGCACTGTACTAACGTGGCTGCAGAACTTCCACACTACAACTGGTTTTCATCAGCCGGCACAGACTGAACATTCAGCCATGTGCCCCACTCCATGCAGATATACATATGGAGCTCTAGAAAAATAATTATTTGAGGGCAGAAGAATGGGAAGAGAGTGAAGATTAAGAGAAATCATTAAGCCACACAGATTCAGTTCCCCATGCCTCACCGTTCTTTTGAAAGTCATAAAGACTATTTGGAAAACTCCACAGCACGTTCAAGAAGTAAGGTGACATATACCAAACCCAGTCTGTACTGCTGCTGGAGAGACCTAGCAAAAGGCTTGCATGGAAATACAAACACCAGGAAACCATTACAGTAGTCAATTCCAGGCCTTGCATTACTTATAGTAAAGAAAGTGTCATTGCTTTAAGAACTAACTTACTTTCATTCTCCTAATAGATACCGGTTCACTGATCACAGCTTGTGAAACAGCTTCCTTTTCAGTTTATAGCCAGAATGTAATTCAAGTAGGAGCAATGTAAGATTTCATATGAAAAGCTACAATAATGACAATATGGGGAAAGTTTCTGTCCCCCATTTCCATCTTCACTGGTGACAGAGGAAATAGAGCTTCCCCAGGGACTCTGGAGATCAGGTCAAGGTCTGCTGGGTAAGCAGGACCAGGCATTTGCCTAGAAGCTGCATAAAACATAGAGGGGGGAAAAAAACCCAAAAATATCTGGTGACCCTCTCCATCCTACAGACTCCCTTCGAAGGCCCTAACAAAGCCCTCAGCCTTTTGGAGGAAACAGAGCTGCCCTCAGCCTGTCAAAATATCGAGATAGCAACTGTGCCATGGTGGTCATTTTACACTGAATCCTGAGCCCTTCCCAGCTGCTGGTTGACCATTTGCTCCTCCTGACCCCTAGTTGTTCCACAAACAGGTTTTTCCCCTACTTGCTCTCCAACTTTCCCTTTTTGTTACTATTATTACTACCTCCATCCTAACAGGCCTTCCAAATTTGCATCTTCTGTGCAAAAGATAAATAATTAAGTGGTAAAATTCAGAGACACATGGAACCATCACAGTCATTCTGCTCTGCCTAATTACATATTTTGCTCCCCAATTTCTTACTGCTTAGACGGTGAAAAGGTTGAAGACAAGGACCAGGTCCTTACTTCAGGCTGCAGCACAAAAGAGCTCTGATTATAATTGTGGCTTCTGTGCCACTATTGAGAAACAATTCATGATTATACTTCACTAAACAGCAATTTCTCATCTTAGACTCTTCCACATCTCAAAACAGAAACCCAAACTGAAGGTTGTTATTTTTCAAACTGTCTTCCCTTTCTTGACTGCGTTCTGACTACAAATGCACCACCCTTTCTTCCCAAAAACATCCCTGAACTATCCTGCATTGACATTTAATATTTTATGATGGCTGTCCAGTGAATGGCATGTATGCACAAGATAACCATGACAACAAATAATTAGCAGGTTTTGGCTGGCTGAATGCCACCTGTGAAGAAAACAGCAATTTGTCTCCTTACAAGAGACAAAGGGAAAGACTGAAGGAGCTCAAAGACATCTTGCATTAAACCATTATATTCCTTCCCTACAGCGTAATTGCTTATTTAAACGCATTAAGACAACTAAAAGTTTCTGCACAGTAAACAAAGACAGTGTCCCTTACACTCCCTTCCCTTTTACTTGGCTTTAAAATCAGCTGAAATAATGCAAAAGTAATTTGGGTCATAAGCCAGAGCTATGTTTTATTTCTTTTTCAATTTAAACAGTTTCAGCTTTAACTAGTGACAAAAAATGAATTGGATTTTTCAATTTCCTAGATTGTCATCAGTTGCTTTTTCACTGTTGGGTCTTGGACATGATTGAAAATTAACTGGAACGCAAAATGGAAACATTCTTCCACTTTACTAGGAGCATTTGCCTGCGGTAGCTGGAAGTCTGCATTCCCTCTCTACCTGCTATCCCCACATACTGAAAGTGGGGACAAAAATGCTTTCTGTTTCCATCTCAGGCAGGAACACAGCCCTTCTCTTATGAGGCGGCATCAGTCCCTCACCTCCCCTCACTCTATTGCATAGGAAAGATCCAGAAACCCACTCCCAAATCCCATTGACTTGTGGAACCGACAGAAGGAGAGGATCTGGGCAGCAACTCCCTGCTTACACATTGCTGTAGCGTATTCTGCTACGGTCACAATAACTAGACATTTCTGCAGAACTGGGTTGAGATTTTTCAATGCTGTGTCAGAAATACTAGCAAAAACCCACATAAATTTGACCAAATTCTGCAAGTCCTCCTATCTTCTTCTTGTTCTGGAGCCCCAAACCCAGCGAGACCACACAGGGGCACAGTGGGATTGAGTGGGAGGAAAAACGTACCCTGAACACAGAATATTCCTGAAATTCTTCCTGTACTGCCCAGCTCAAACTCATGGATTAACTGGTTACAAAGGCTGCAAACCAGCTGGGCCGCTCCAAAAATAATTCACATAAAAGCAGGAACCACCTTTGTCCACGGAGCCAGGACAGGCAGTCTCTCCTCCGCACTGACAGCGCAACAGCACTAGCTGCCGTGCCAGCCCTTTCCACCTCATGCCAAAGTACCAAGAAATCAGCCAGTGCATCTGATGGAAATAAGAGGAACAGAAATTTTAGAGGAGGATTTTATGTAGACAAAGATTGTTTTCCAAGATTTCCACTCTACTGTTAAGAAGTAATGCCCCAGAGAAACACGACGAGGTCTGCAATTCAAAGTTGGTAATTCCAGTTTCTCAGCAGCCATCACGCCTACAGCATCGTGTGCTTTTAAGTTCTGGCACGTCAGCCACTTGGGGACTGTTCACAAGCCACGTGTGGCTCTAGAGAGGAGCCACTTTCCCTAAACAGGAAGGCTAAGATTAGCTTCCTGCACCTAAAATGCCTGCCTCTCAGATAAATGGCACACTTTAAGACATGTAAATGAAGAAAGAGACCAAGTTACTATTTAAGCTCTCAAATCTCTTCTATGAACTGTACTGAAAAAACCTTACCTTTACATTGAAGAAAGAGGTGTTACGTGACATTAAGACTGCCTTGAAATTGTGTGCGATCCTGAAGAGCAGCAAATGGAAGAAGCAAGGCGGAGAAGCGAGAAGATGGGCAAATTGTTACTGAATACATAGACACTGCAAAGTGTTAATCAAGTGTGTTTCTCCCTGCATCAAGTTCATGGCACACAGTACAACATAGTGTGAAAGTTTTCACACTAAGTACTCTTCATTGTGAAGACAGAGCAGAAGATTTTGTTTCCAGTGAGATCAGGGTCTTGTTTGAAGCTTTTACATCTGACAATGTACCAGTCGGAGAGAACAAATTTACTCTTTCCATCCTCTCCCATATTTTCATACTTACACATCTCCAAAAAAGCCAGTCATTTTCAAAATGTTTCTAGCATTAATGTACCTGATTCTTTTAAATAAAAAAATACATATGTATTAGTCACATAAAAAGCTTTAAAACTATACATAAAATCTGCAGCAACCCATGCTTATTAGCATATCTGTGCCGGTTTAAGTGGATGCTATTGATTTAGCACATCAGATAAACACATTTACCGTCAGCTATACTTCTATATTTCCAGTATAAAGCTCAATGACAGATACGTGATGAAGAGTCTTGAATAGGACAGAACAAGCACTGATGACTTCTCATCCATGTTTTTGTGCAGAAGCTTCCAGTTCTAAGTCCCCATTTGCATAAATTCAGACTTATGAATACAGGAGTTTCACGAGTAACTCCCTCAATAACCAGTTTTTCCCACTGCTGCTACTTTTCAGCTGCAAAAGAGACATTGTTGTCCTCACCTGTCTCACCATGGTCCCGAGGAAGATGTGCTCATTAACTCATGCATTCTAAAAAGTAGGCATAGATTATCCTAAAGTTAGTTTAAATACATTATTTTTTTCCTTGAAAATTCCACTAAAAGTGAAAGAAAAAATACAAAGGGAAGTAGCACTCTAAACAATTCAAGGAGTTCCACATTTTTCATTTAACTTTTTTTCCCCTCTGAAAAGACCATCCTCTAGCATTTCCAGATTGATTTTTGAGATGTCAATGGAGTGAGACAACTAACATACAGACCTTAATCGCATGAGTGCCACTGTCTTACAAATGGTGGAACCTACAAGAGAAGACAACAGGGGCAAAACCAGGCAGTATGAACAAAGTATTAACCTGCCACAACAGGGATACAGCAAGGTAGCTAAACATGCCCTGAGTACATGCAGCAGCTTTTTTGGCTGCTAATCCTAAGATGGTATCAGTTTTTGATAGCTCATGCTATGAAACACATCAGTGCTTGAAAGGTCTTTGTGGCTGGCCTCATTATTTTGCTGCAGCTAGGCTAGACAACAGTCAGAAACGCCCCTTACCAGTTTTCTTTCAACTCTTTTCAACTCTTTCTTACCCAACTCAGCCTGTTTAATGCAGACTTCACAGGATCAAATGTACCTGTCTGCATGGTGACATTTAAATTATAAGAGGCTTGCTACTGTTAAAATTGTATTCTTGCGAAACTACAAAAATACTCAATCAACTGCTTTCAGAGTATACTCTTACAACCCTATTAAATACTTTGGAAAGATAAGTACTTGCTGTATTTTATCAGTTTACTTTGAGGCCAGTAAACTGCATATAATGGCATTTGATGCAGACCTCAGATACAGGAGACAACTTTGCTACAAGCTCTGAAATACATCACCTACAACATTCTGCACTACCTTTGAAGCTGTCAGTCATGGAGCATCTCTGCCGGTTGTTTATATTGTATACAATTGACAGTGGTTCAGAAGTTACAGCATGAAACTACAAATTGATCCTTCTTGGGTTTATTCCCAGCTTTTTTTGAGATTTGCAATGAAACAAGTAGTACTACAGCAACTCTAAACTACTCTACCCAAGACCTAGAGTACAGAGACCGAGCAAGGTTCCCAAAGTTGTGGAGTGATGAAAATTGTAGCAAAACCAGAATCTAGGTATCCTGGTTATTGATTACTGTGTAAGCCTCAGTCAGGCTGTGTAAATTGAAGTCAAACATATTGAAATGTGCATTTTGTTACAGCAGTACAGAGACATTTATCAATGGCAACTTTACAACACTGTGGTAGAAAATTACTAAATCCTATGCCTAATATGTAGTAATTAGTTGTAAGATAGCAGGTAGTATCCTACATTTTACATTAATGTAGATAGGATGCAAATTTGTTCGTCATTTTAACCTGTTCTGGTGTTGTCCACTACTTTGCCTCTCTGTTTTGACTGCAAACCGCATTGTTTTTATTGCTACCACATCAGCTCTAAGCTTCCTCTTGCTGATCAGAGTCCTCTTGCACGCCTATATTCCCCTGATTCTCAGACCCTTAATATCTACTGCCTCTTCCCTGTTACTTTAGGCTTGCTGTATTCTGCTGCCGTTTTTCTTTCCTCTATTCTCCTAGAAGATCTGCCATATTTCCATTTCTCTGTGCGCTATCACCTCTATCTGAAAGGCCAATCTTTCAAACACAGGTTAGCGCTAGTAGACTAAAGACAGCAAGCTAACTAGTTCAAAACTGTGACAGATAATTGCTGTGAAGATTAATCTTTTGTTTCACAAACACACAAGTGATACTTCATTTTCACTTTGGTTTTAGTCGACTTTGTTATCACTACTGCATTTGGCAACTAAAAAAAAATGCTGAGTTTTTTGTAAATTTTCTATGGAATGAAGGAAGTAGTGCCATGGACACATTCAGAGAAGATCAGACTTTGGTAATATAACTCGGTAATATTAAATATGCTTATGTCCACAAAGGCAATAATGCCATATATGTCATAGAATCAGAAATAATTTATGCAACTATTTATCCAATATACAGAAACTACTTGAATAGACTTGTTTCAGCCTGATACATTACAGATGCAGTTTGAATTTGTCAAGTAATTCCCTTTAGCCTTATAGCTCCATGTCCTACTTATGAAGATTTGAGAAAGCAGTCCATTTCCTCTCCGTGAAGGGATTTGAACCCACATGTCTCCCAATCACCAGACAAAAGCTTCTCTCAGTTCAAATCTCTGTCCTGAACCAGCAGATAGTGGATTAAGCACTGAATTGCCACACTATCCTGAGGTGGGTCCTTGTTAGGTCTGCTGTGAGGATTATCCCGGGGGGGGAAGAACCAACAAAAAAAAACCAAAAAACATTTCTACATGGGAAAAAAAAAAAAGTGTCATTTGACTTCGGGAAACCAGAATAGAAAGGAGGATCCCTGTCGTGTTATGTAGACGGAATTATCATGCACTCATATCAATAAGCAACCAAACATTGATGACTATGTACTCAGATTTTATTTTTTGCCTTCTATACATGTTTCTATAGTCATTTCTACAAGGAAAAAACCTTCCTTAGCAGATTTATATTACCCCAGTCACACCCTGTAATGGCATCTCTCTGAGGCAGACTAATCAACTCTGCTTCCTGCCTGCAGTATATTAGGTCATGCTTCCCCCGATAGCCCTGCTCTCTAGTCACACAGGGCACTTGAGACAGACAGCAAGGAGGACAAATCTGTTCTTCTTCAGTCAATCTATATTAAGGGGCTTACACTGCAAAGCAAAGGAAGTGTGGAAAGAGGATACGAATAGATAAATATCATTACAGCTTGTAAATGATCCTAGGAAATTAAAAACAGCCTGCTTGAAGAACATAAAGAGACTGATGTGCTACAGGCATCCTCCACAGATCTCACCATAGTAACCAGAATAGCCAAAAGGTCTGTATCTGTTCCCTATAGCATTTATATTTGAAAATATTTTCCTCCGTTTCTTTAACAGATAATTTTGCAGTTGGGTGAAGGACTTTTAAGGCAGAAAAATAATAATCAAAGCCTAAAAATTTTTTTTTTTTTTTTAAATACAGAGCAAAGGAGAGTGAAAGGAAAAGAAAGACTTCTGTACCCTGGTTTCTTTACACATTAAGGCCTTCTTGCTAAAGGTATCTTAATAGATAAAATAGCCACTCTGAACAATATACATCTTGCATTCCATCACAGACTATAGATATTTCTGTATCTGTGTGTAATGAGATCATTTATTTTGGTAGATATTAATACCAGCAAAAACACTTGTCTATATTTAGGTATTATGCTGAAACACTGTTTCCCCAAAGTTCTTGTACTTGAAATGTACATAAATAATCAACAGCCTGTAGCCAAAATAAACAAACAGATAAATTACAATGAATACATGAGTGAATACAGTCCTGATTTTTCTTCTTCTTCTTTTCAAGCTTTATGGTAAGTTTTCAGTATAGGCCAAGTTGAACAGATAAGTATGATACCTGCTATGTTTGTGCTCTATGTTGAACACATTCCTTTTAAGCTCACCCTGGACAGTCGGGCTTCAATCACACCCTCCAGCTTGCATCTTTCTGGCAGCTCATGCAGATTACTTTGCCGATACCACCATGTCAAAGGGACTAGGTTTCCATCTGTATGTTCCCCTAACATACTTGAAATTCCTCTAAAAAAACTGCTCTATTTTTTATTTACAGTTCTTTGGTTGTACTAAAGCTAGCAAATGTGAGGACGTATACTAGTAGCTGTACAACAATCCTGTGCTACAAAGCATAGAAAGGATCACTAAGGATCACCCTCTTGGTGTCAGCGGAGGGGAACAAACCCCAGGGACCATCATCAGCCTTCCTGGCTGTTACAGCAGATGAGAACACTTGCACATTAGAAATGTCATGCTGAAGGCCGAGAATGCCAAGCCCCTCTGGCCACATCTTACCAGAATGTAGCTACTAGCACTGTGTCCCTACGTAGGAATGCAATTCAAAACGTAGGACATTTGCATAAAGGTTTACTATTGTCCAGCTAAGACATTTTGCAGTTACAAGTGTTTCTATGGGGTTTGGTTCCTAAATTTCAACTGAAATAGAATGTACTTTCCTTGCTTCTCTATAAATATGCAGGCCTTATTTTTCACCACATAATTCATCGCAAAATAGGCTGCCAGCACTGCCATTTTGTGCTGCCACAGATGATTTTGCTGAGATAGCCATTAGTGCTAATGCTTATCCTGGCAATGGATCATGCTCCTGAATAAATTTGCTTGCTGTAATTATTTGAATTACTTAAAATTAGTGAAGTGCCAATCATTTGTTCAGCAGGGAGATGCATACATTTTCTAGCAAAAATCAAAGTAGAGTTGTCATAGTTAACCAAAATAGATTCCTGTCTTTAAATTCCTCTTAGGGTTACAAAACATTTAAAATTAAAAGCCACATGGGCCTCACTTAACTAGTCATTTAAGAAAAGTTCTAAGGGGCATGGTTTTAAAATAATGATTATGAAAAACTCTTATGAGAAAGAATGAATATACAGCAATTCCAGAGATGTGCAGGTACGTAACTCACATAATTCCCCAAAACTACTATAATTCACTTAGTACATACCAATGGTTATTGAATATCTAAATAGTGTTAAAAACATAACACCTGGAAAGAGTGACTAAGTTTTGCACTCTGGTTACCACCTTTCACTACAGCCCGCATTGGCTCAGATGCACACCCTTGCCCCTGTGAAGCAACGGAAGTGTTGGAGATAAGTCAAAAATGTAAATCCTCACCGGATGAACTATCAGCTGAGTTTAAACTCACTGTTGTTATACACCCTCATATCATGTTTGCAAGTCATAAGAGGTCCTGGCTGTAAGCAAGCTACTATTGCCTGGGTGTTTATAGAATCAAAAAACTGCAAGGCAAAACCCACAGATTTCTCAGCATACAGTGAGTGGCTGTTCCTATATTCATAGCAGTTGAATTCTCACTTTTAACTTTAATGGACAGCTCAGATATGAAGGCACAAATATTGCAGCAGAAGAGCGTAAAAGAAATTCACTGACCCTATTAATTTAAATTGAACAGAACTATAAGCAGGAAATGAAAGTATAATTACAGTCATTGTTAAATGGATATAAAATCCCCACATCTTCATTTCCAAGTGTTTATACTTTAGGAACAACTACAGCTTGCCTTAAAAGGCTGTACCCTCACAGGACCTTGTCTCTACTTTTATGACTACTTGTTTCAAGATACTGCCACAACTGGGGCAGCAAACGGTAGTATTCAGGTACCAACCCTGGTGTGCCTTGTGGATTTGGTAGCTGTTTATACCCATTCAGAACAAGTACAAAGGAAATGAATGGCAAGTTTGGGTTTGGAAGCAGTATGTATCCACTTCTCACTGCAATAAATATAGACAAAGGCACGCAACAGCATGTCAGATTTAGGCGATAACCCACTTTCAAGGCAGATGCCCCAAATCTCTTTTTTTCCTCCCCCCCCCCCAAACCATTGATTACATTCTTCTCAACTTGGATTTTTTGCAAGCACAAACTTGTTAACAGGTTCCGTTCAATTCAGGTGAAGCGTGAAGGTCCCACAAAGCCTCAAAAAACACCTACAAACTGCAAAAGCTTCAAATTAACACTGAAGCTAGAGGAGAAAACATGAAATGCTGCATCTTAGGTTATGCTCATATATATTACCAAAAGCTTTTTTTTTTTTTTGCCTCAGTGGCACAAATATAAAACTGCTGTAGACAACAATCATTTAAACTCATTCTGTAAACTGTGAGTATTACAATCACTTTCCTGCTGTAATGGTAGTCACATTTCTCTTTTGGCAATGGAAGTACGACAGTTGCCTGAGGTTGGGATTTGGTAATGCTTTACTATGGGAAACAACACAGATACAGATGAGGACTCAGTCCCTCCATACTTTCCTCCCAATCCATTGGTTTCCATGAACAATACACTTCTGAGCAAAGACTGAAGCCAAGTTTGAAATCCAGGTGTCTACTCCAACCCATACTTGGGTTTTTTGGTTTGGGGTTGGTTTTTTTTCTCTCTAGGAAGCAACAAGGACAGCTTGCCTCTCTCTCCTGTTGAATCACAGTCAGAATAATAGCTCTGCATTTCTCTTATTCTTGATGGTATAGTATTCACATATTCTAAACATGGGTTCTTGGTTGGGGATAAAGACTCATTTTTTCCTTTAAATTATGTGTTAAAGGACTAAAGGAGTGATGTGTTTATTTGCATGATACTATCGTTATATGAAAACCTGACCTTAGAAGAAATGTATAATAATAGTATTGGGTGAATAAGATGACATTTGCTTATTTTTTGGACCACTTTAATTTCTGCATTAGTGACTAAATCCAAGCAGTGTACAATATGAATCAAGATATGATTCATTCTGCCATGAATTAATATGCATTAACTTAATGAAAAAATCTAAAGGTTATTTAAAAAATCCCACCAGGGTGTACATGTTCCAAGGATAAAATGAATCAGACTACATAAAATTTCAAGACAGTCTCAATCCTGCAACACGATTGTTTTCAGCTCTTCATGACTTCAGTTTAGACACAAGAGCTGAATGTCTGCTAACACTTCACATGGCTATTCTGCACGTTGGTTGTAAAGAAACGGTAATTCTGACCAGGAAAGAAGTCAGGATTTCTCTATCCAATCCCCAGAAGGTTTGACCCAGATTAGTAGCGTAGCATAGCTTGTTTGGATCCTTGTACATGGAGTGATACTGGCTCCCATGTTCAGCCAACAGCCAGCACGTGACCCACATCTGTCTTCATGGGACCTGGGTTCCCCTGCTCAGCCAATCCTCCTACACTATCAATAGCTTACCACTACCCCAGTCTCATCAAAAGCAATGGAAATACTCCTCAAACATTTTGATATAGCATCATCTTTACAGTTTACCAGTTGTAACTAACTCAGCACAAGGTGGCATAATTTTAAATACCAACACCAGGGAAAAGATGACAATGCAACCAAGGTTGAACTTGCACTCTGCCTAACACTAATGGCCCTCATCAATCTCAGTATAAACTACAGACTCATTTACTATTGTCGTTAATGCAGCATCAGGAAGTTATTTACTTCGGAAATATGAGAAAATAATGCAAAAGGCTACTCTTTTCTGTACAGTCCTGAATGAAGTGGCCACTTATATCCTTAGTCTCTAATTAACCTGCAGAATCAATTGATTTTTTTTTTCGGTTTCATTTCATTATACATTCAGCACCATGCGTATGAAGTGGGAACACTTCAGATATGCAATGCTAACTGTAGCTTTTTTTTTATGTACACTTTATTGATATGCTTAAATATCCAGGCCTTTAAGACACTATCTTCTCTGCTGAAATGCAGACCCCAGTAATGAGATGAAAAGTAAAACACAAGACCACATGTAATAGTGGTGGAATACTTAAAAAAAAAGGAAAAAAAAAAAAGAAAATTTGCTAAAATTCCTGAAAAGAAAGATCAAGCCAACACTATGGCTGATTCTTTCAGCCTCTTCTATCCTGTATATGACTATCTCTTAACTACAGCAGGGATCTTGATTCAGTTTATGAGACAGATGACTGGTACAACCGAGTAAGGGGAGAGTTACTCCAGGGATGGAAGCCACCGTGAGAAGAGTCTTGTCAGAACATTCCGTCATGCTCTTCCCAACAGACTGAGCACAGATACTGCTTAGCTCCAGATGGACGTATCGCACGTTTTCAGAAATAAAGACATAAAGTGAAAATATGTTCCAAATAGCTACTTTCTCTCCTCCCTTCCCCCATACTCTAATTATAAATCCACTGCGAGTTTTGTTGGATTTATCTCTGCATGCACTCTGCAGTATGCCTATCATTATGAATGGCAAAGAATTGCATAATGGCATTGTTAATAGTCATTCACAGAAGTGTGCTGCAATGCATTTAAAAAACCACACAGGCTAAGTCGGGCTAAACAAGTAGCCTGATTTTAAAACTGCTGAACAGACAAGCAACTCCCACTCTTCACTGAAGCTGCCGAGTGCTCAACACTTGAGAATTAGAGCACTCCATAATCTCTGCTCCTAGTTTGCCTTCTGAAAATTTTGGCTTTATACAAAAGACTAGTCAATGCTAATCCCTGCCATAGGAGTAAAATAAACAAACAATTTTTGGTAGGGGTCTGGACTACTCTAGCTTTGTGCTAATTATGGAGCTTTGACTTGAAATGTGATGGCAGGTGTAAGGGGCAAAGATTTGTGTGCTCACTTTCAACAACCTGTATTACAGACCTGGATTCTGCCCATGTTCCCCTACATCGTATTAAAGTAACCTTTGGAAAAATTATTGTATACCCTTGTTTCATTAGGCCTCTTGACTGCATCCCTTTAAGTTCCAAATCTTAAACAGTAGTTAGTAGTCTTTTTTGACATTTTGCACCACAACTCCAGCCCCTCATAGATTAATATTTTGTTGCCTATTTTAGAATGAGTCCTGTCCCTCCCAGCTGTGAAACAGCTTCAAGCAGAAGTAGCAAACATCAGAAGACAAAATGGTAACTGCATTTGACATAAATCCCCCAAACTGTATTTTACAATCTCACAGGCAAAGTGTTATTGTATATTTATTGTCTAGATTTTGAGTTGCAATTAAAGAGAATATATTCTGGATAACGAGAAAATGCACAAGTTCAAGTATTGTGCTGTTTTTCCTCATCTTTCCAGCACCCCTCATTAGACTGACTATACAAACACCCCAAAATATTTTATGTACCTATCTAAACTCCCTTTCTTATTTGCAAACTCAGGAGGACTTCTGAAAAATGAACAAACAGAAAAGATAACATGTACCTGCTCATTCATGTTTCAGACAAGAGCATGAACTCCTGTTTTTATGAACTCTTGCTCAATAAAAGTCAGTAGTATTGTCAAGATAAATATGAAGCCAGTAAAATAATGCCATTTTCTTCTGGAGTCATTTTATAAAACCAAGTTCTCTAAAAAAACAAAGCACACTAACCCTACGTAAAGCTTGAATGACTACAAAGAAGAAATGAGGACATTAGTAATTCAAAGTAGTCACACTGTTTACTGAAATTTGCTATTCTTTCAGGTTGCCCTACAGAGACTTGGACAAGATGAGAAAACGATATTATTTCAGGGCCACTAAGATTGGGATCAATTGCGACCTTGTCATTTTGATTTCTCAGTGTAGTCACAGCAAATTCAAAAGGTAAGACAAAGACCTAAGATACAATACACAAGTTTATTCCTGAACTTGCTGTAAACCATCTTATTATTACTGCAAATATTTGTTTACATAAACTTTAAACCTCAGTGAATACTATAATGTAGCAAACTGATGTAGGAGATCTATTGGTGTCTAAGCTATGATTGAGGAAAAAAGGGCTGTAAAAGATATGCTGACCATTCTTTACCCACATCCTTTGCAAGCAGAGTTCCACTTCTGTTTTGGAGTATACTACAAAGCAAATGATAGAATTTAAAGTATATGCAAGACCCAAGAAGGAAAAGCAATAACAAAAGCAGTGAGGTGAACACTATGAAAACAGAGGGCTTTTGTCCGTCTGCTCCATCCTATTACCAAATCCCATCCCCATTCCCACCCCCCAACTCCCCCCTCCCCGCCCCCCCCGCCCCCCCCCCAATTACCTGCTGCAGGAAAATACCACCATTTTAAAACAGTTCTTGGTAATTTTAATATACAATGGACTCTTTAAAAGGCACAAGGATTAGGGTAGCTGCCTAGTACCTATTCCTCCTTTTCCACACTGCCCTTGACAGCAGCTGGAGCCACAGCCAGCAGCCTTACAGGTCAGAAAAGCACTGCTCTTCCTCCACTGCCAAAACATGGAGTAGCATATCTCCTCCAGTGTTTTTAAAGGTTCGAGCTAGATTGACTCTCTTTTTAAAGGCAGCCAGCTTGCCTGCCTCGAACTTATTTAGATCGCTAGCCTCCTTTTTGTTACTACCACCGACATTTGTTGGTATGCACTGGAAGTAATCTACCAGTATCAAGTAGATAGGTCCCTTTCATTAAATATCATTTCCAGAAAATGAGCCATGTTTAGCCCTAGTTTACAATTAGGTGTTGTAAATACCATGCTTTGCAATCTGCTGATAAAAACACCCACTCCAGAGATTAGGCAGAATCTGCGCTGCCTTCCTCTCGTTCTCAGAGCTTCCACTACAGGGAATAGTTTCATGCTGCAGCCTGCAGAAGCTCTTCCTGCCAAGGTCATCGCAAAGGGCTGCTGACTGCCCCTCCAAACTGACCCTGCCCGCTTTGCATTTAATTTGACATTAGGGTCAGTTCTGCCACAATGGATCTTCCTTACAAATACATATGTATGTGCATAGGAGTGAAAAACAGAGTGATGAGCCACATCTTAATTTTGTTTTCAAGATCTTATTGTAGCCAACACCTAAAAGCAGAACTGTGAGTGAGTACAGAAGTCAGAAAGGCTGGCTGTACATCTCAAAGTGAAATATTTAATTGTAAAGACATCTTATCTTTTTACGGAACTGCAGATTTTCACATAATTGAAAAGCCTGAGACTTGAGAAGGAATAGCAAGGACACCATTCTCTCTTAATACATATGTTTGTGTAGTACACAGGAAAGGAGAAGACATGGAGAGAGAAGTTGTCCCTGTATTAGTAAGTCAAGCCATGAATATAACAAAGATGCCTGGAAAGGGTAAGGTAAATAGAATATTTGTAGCCATGGGCTCCTACTTTATAGCCAACTTAGTAGGAAAAACAGGTAACTGAAGCATGCAGTTAAATTCATGAAATGGCATAGACATAGCATTGGGAATAAATACAATAGTTTGGCACAGTGAGAGAAAAAATTAAGGTAAAAGCAATAACTTCAGTTTTGTTGCATTTGGGTTCCGTTTTGGGTTTGATTTTTGTGGTTGCTTTTTTGTTTTGTTTTGTTTTTTTAAAAAACAAAACGCTAGGGGGCAATGCAGAAGGAATCTGCATATCTGCATAATGCCCAAGCTAGGATTGTTTTACAATATTGTTCATGCAGCACACATGGACTCTTATTTCTAGGGTTTGGGAACTTTTCAAAGCAAATTTCTACTCTCTCTCCTGAAAGATAATTTTTAGTGTTTCCAGACAAATCATATGATTCCCCCCGCCCCTCCAAAAATAGTAAATTGCCAGTAATACAGTGATGCTAACAGGCTCAGAATAAATCTGGTTAGTCTAGCCCTTACGTGGCTAGTCAGACTGGTTGGTACATTTGAAAACTGGGTGAAAACAAAGGTTGTAGTTCTTGAGTTTAATTATACTCCTAAATTCAATGAAAGAAGTTATGCTCCTGTTTTAGAGTTACCCTGAACAGTCAGCCTTGGATTTTCTCTTCAATTTCTGTTTAATAACATCATAAATTAGAACATTTCAGACCATTATTCCACTTTCAAAAGTTCAGCTTTCAGACAAATCACATACAGGCCTTACTGCAAATATGATACTTCATTATTTTGTACAGTTTCATCAATACCTGTGGATGAACAGACATCCTGTTTGGTTTCATTTTAATTGCCAGCAGTTGATCTTCAAATACTTTCATTTATTCAGTTACTAAGTTGCTGAGTTTATTGTATTACTAAGTATGAGTTTCCATAACAAAATCTTGAAATTTTTAAAAACTCCTCACAATTTTCACATTTTTAGAGTATCTCTCTCATACTGTATACCTAAAAAAAAAGCTGGCTGCTGAAATCTGCTTTAAGAACAAGACTGTGAACACCTTATTTAACACAAGTTTGCTATACCTGATTTGAAAACTTTTCTCTCAAATACTTTGCTAGTAGGTGATTACAATACTAACACAGTAAGTACCACCCTTGCACTACCTTTTATCTTCCTGTTAAAATATCAGTAAAATAAGCAGGTTTGGATTAGCTAACTCAAACTATATTTTGATTCAGATCCATATCATCCTTGTTATATACATTAGCTGTCTGTTTTCTGTTACTTAAAACTATCACTGTCCTTATCCTCACAATACTTCTACTCTCTCTTTAAAAAAAGCCAATAATATCCTTATGTGCTCCATGGACACATTCTAAAATAATATAAATCTTAATTTTCAGCTGGGACTATCCCTCTCCATATATGAGGCACATTTTAGAGAGATGATAGAATGACTCTCCTGGCTATAAAAGCAAAGCTACTTACTGATTTCACCTGCCTAGGAAATACTTCTTCCTATTTTTACCTTCCAAAACTAATTCAGCTGATGTTCCTAATGACAGAAGATTGTTTCTTACCAGGTGGCAATGAAATGCCAGGAAGTTGTGTGTAACTGGTGTGGAAGGGGCTCTAATAAGAAGGGACACAGTGTAGCATAAGTAGGAATGAAGGGAAAGAGGTTAATTGCTTCCATTGTCACTTGTACCCACCAGTTCATTCATTCTTTTGAAGGAGCTGTACAAGAATTATGTAATGAACACATATGAAGAGCATTAAGTGTTCCAAACTAAACTTGTTTGAAAACTGAATGTTAGACAAAAAGGTTGATGCAAGAAACCACTCTGTACCAAACAGGCTTAAATCCGTGGTGCCTGGTTGACTGAAATAGCTAGATCCCACCATGGTTTAGGGTGGACTGGTATCCCCATATTTAAATTTTTGTATAATAAAAGGACACTTAAATAAAGCCCCTCTCTGGGATGTGTCCTTCAGACTCAATAGAGTACAAGTGGAACCAGCCGCCAGAATTACACAGATCATCTTTGATAATAAATTTTCAGCTGGAAAACCATTCAAAGTGACACTGCTCTATTCGCTAAGGCTTTCCCCTGTGATAACTCCACACTGGCATTCTACTGCAAATATTAATTACTAATTAGTAATGATACTGCCTCCCAACCACACACAACAGTAATTAAGTAAATGAAATTACAGGGCTGTTTAGGGGAGCAGGGAAAAAGGGAAGAGAGTCCTCTGCATCACTTGCATAGCATTAGCCCCATCTGACTAGGGTACACGTGAGTCCTACAGCACTCTGCCTGAGGTTTGTATATTCTGCATTTACATTCTTCACACACAGCTGAAATTTTTGCCTGAAGAAAGTTGGCCATCTCCATCAGGATAAATTTCATCCTCACCACATGTAGCGCCTCCTGTTTTACAGTGTTATAGCAAACATTATTTATTATCAGAGCCTGCAAGATCAGTATATCCATATGCTTTTAATACGCAAACAAGCACAGGCACAGCCCCAGCCAAAGGTACCCAGCAAGAAAAAGCTGTATAGCAGCAGAAGAGGGTGAATGCCCTGTCCCTGCTCCTGCCCAAGGAAAGGCAACCCTGGACAGATCTTCTAAAAATCCCACTTCTTCCACCACCTCCTCCTCTCCCAGATTCTCCCATTCACTCCCAATACAGATTCCAAGATAACTACAAATTCCCAGCACACTGGAATCATTCAGATTAACACAGTCTTATCAATACTGGGATCCTGAACATATGTAGGATTCACTTCAGAAAGATTCTTATTTTCCAATTTAGACACTAACAGAAATAAGTGATGTGACCTTGATTAAAAGCATCAACCACCCCTTGACTAAAGGGATCTCCTTAAAAACGTCATTAGGGGAAATTACACAAATACCAGATAGTACAGCAAAACTGTTAGTGTTCTTTAACTTTTGTTTTTCATACTATTTCATTAAGAAAAAAGCAAAATTGATAAAATTGTTCACTACAGATTATTCCACGAATGACACATCCAAAATGAGAAGAAAAGGAGGAACACAGCTTGCAGCGATCTGTCCATTTTGACATCAATAAGCTTATATCAAACTAGAAGAAAAAGGCTGTGCACACACACAACAGCAATACACAATGGTTATATAACCATTATTACCCCCAAAAATGATTATTTCCCCCTAAACAGCAGTTTTAAACAAAACTATGAAACAGACTTAATGGTGTACAGCATGAAGCACCACATTGCTTTATATTATTCCCTTTCACAATATAATGGCTCCTTAAAAAGTACTCAGGCAAACCAATCCTTGTTTACATTCACAAATTGCGAACGCGCTATAGAGACTTCTCAGCAACCAAAGTTTCTTGTAAGCACAAACCTGAAACAAGTCTGTGATGGTAACACTTAATTTAAAGTGTCTTAAATATACTTAGCTATGCATTTAATTTAGACATAATAAGACACGGTGTGTATTACATATAAAAGAAATGCTAGTTAAAATATCCCATGTGTAGTTTTTCTTCATCCAGCCAGTTCATTCCTCTTCTTCAACACTAAGGGAAAAAGGCAGGGTTTGCCCTGTGCTGTTTTTGGAATGAAAGGATAGCAAAGTTCACGCCTGTTTCTGTTTATCCACCAAATATTTTCAATTGACTGACTGAGCACCTGGCAGTCAGTGGAATGCAACAACCTGCACCTCCATTAGCAAGCTGGGCAAAAAAAAAAAAAAAAAAAAAAAAAAAAACCAAAACCAAACCACCCTGGAAGACAGTGTGGAGATTATTACTACTTCCACAAAGTATTTAACTATTGCTCATATTCCAAACTTGAAATCTAAAGTGTTTAGAAGGAGAATTCTTTATATTATTGGTTGAATCAGATACCAAAAGCTTCATCACTTGAAACAAGGACTTAACACCAATTTTATAACATATTTTATATAGCACTAAGATTTAAAGCCTGAAGCTGAACCTGTTTGTCAAGTGAAAGATCCAACAGCCAGGCATCAGTACTCTGGCTCCAGCGCCCGCAATGAATAACAAACTTCAAAACCATAAGGAAAACCCTCTATTTTTTCAGCTTAAAACCCTAAATTGCCTACTTTGGTAATCATCTCTCTTCCCTGCTAAGATAGCTTGGTACTTTCAACAAAAATGTGATGGAGCTAGTGCCCCCCTAGCAGAGTGTTGGCTCTCTCTAGGCCTGCCCTGAAACTCTGCAGCATCATGCCCTACTCCTGCCTGGAGCCAGCCAGCAGTGAAGGAAGGCTGCAGGTTCTACCACCATCTCCGCAAAGTGGAAGTGAGGTAAATGGACTGAGGAACAAGCCCATGCCCAGTAAGGGTTATGCAAATATACAGGCTGTTGTTTGGAAGTCAAAGAGGGATGCCCAGATGCATTTAGTTTTCTCAATCTGTAATTGACAGATTAATCAAAGTATTTTTAATTTAAGACATAACCATTGCATAAATGTAATAAGCATTTCAACACTTACCAGACCTACCTAGGTGCTATCACTAAGACTTACAGAATTCTATAATTGCATCAGTCCCAGGGTTTGGAAAAAGGAAATTCAGATGCTAAATAGAGACCCTTCAGGTTCTAAGGAACCTGAAAAAGATCTCCATGTGATTCAAAATAAGTTGAAGTTGGAGCAAGCTGAAGTTTACACAGTGGTTTAAGATTTTATTACAGAAACTTTTATATCATTTCCTGTCCCGCTGATGACTGCAAAACTGCAGTATGTAACTGAAGCTGATCCACTGTGTCTCTTGTAGCTCAAGCCCACTTTCTGTAATCCAATCTAACAGTAACCTAATTGTACATAAAACAATTTTCTGCAAAGGAGACAACCTGACGTGGACTGTAAGTGCCCATCTTATGGAGTAGGAGGCAGTGGAAATCCTCCAGCTGAGGCACCAGACTCCAGCAACAACCCACTTACAAGCCATCCTGGAACACTGCCCATTGCACTCATGCTCTGCCACGCTCCACCCAGGAGAGGCCACCAAGGAACCAGACCCTGTGTGGGGCCTCAGTCTTTTGGGTGACGAGTGAAAATGTACAAGCTCTATTCTAGAGATGGAAACCCACTATAAAGCATCCAGTTCAACATGAGGCAAGTCTGGAGAGAACAGAAGATTCAACCCAAAAACAGATTCAAGGCCATCAGCTTTCTGATGGAGGATATGCAGCAACAGCCAAGGTCATTCAAAGGACAGAAGAGCTCAGAAACCCAGTGAGGAAAAGCTGGAAAAGAAATGGAAAAAGAAAAGGCAACACAGGCCTCAAAGAAGGCAACGCTGGGAAATGCCTGGTCTTACAGCACCAGGGAACATGGGTCATTGAAGCAAGAGGAAAATCCCCACAACAAAGGAAGCAAAATTTGGCTGAACGGAGACAAAAAAAAAAAAAAAAAATCAGCTGAAGCATTTATCTACAGTCTTACTTCTACTTCCTAGACCCATCCTTCAGAAAAGCAAGAACTATTCACACCTGAATTTTCTGGGAAAACCTCAAAACTGTAGGATGAACTTATGTCATGGGGTCCGAGAATCTCCCTCAAGTGCCATGTTCACTCACAAACTGCAGGATTCCTCTGTTAAAAAAGCATGTTAAAAAAAAAAAAAAAATCATTGTTTTTTCAGCAAGAGTGGTAATTTAGCAGCAAATGGAAGGGTTGTCACTCGGCTTACAAGTTCTGTCACTTATCTACAGAGTGAATTATGTTAAAAATTCAACAATTTAACACACCTTACTGTTTCATTTAATATAGACTATGACAATAACATCTACTTACAATTTTTTAACCATATATACCTAGGGGCTAGGAGCTGTTGACTGATACTACTGAAGCTAGGTAATGTCAATTCGAGTGTTTTTTCCAGGGAAAACAAACATTTGAAATGGCTCATTTCAAAACAATAAAATGCTTAACTTGCCATTACATATACTTTGTTTTGTTCCAGTCTGATAAAAGGAAAACAATTATATTACTATGTACCAAAGTGATTCCAGTCAAGGTGACAGGAATCAATGCATTTTAATTTTTTGGGGCAATTCAGAAAATTGTAGATGGCAAGAAAATGTAAATGCGTTTGATTTAGGGGAACACAATTTTAAAGCCTGAAGTTTTAGAAAACAGAACAAATAAGTTAAGAATTGTCATAATGATCAAAAACTTCTTTATTCTACTGTTCTTGGGCTTTTACTATTAGGACTTACAAATGAGGATTATCTTCCAGAAGTTCTAGTGGTTTTTTGTGCTTTGTTTTTTCTTTACTATATCTGCTGAAAATGTGAGGTTAAGAATCTATCACGATAAAATGGATGTTAAAGCTGAACAAGTAGAAATTGGCAAGCAAGGCCAAAACACATCTGTTTATCATACCACAATTAAATTTTCAGCACAGGATGCATTGACATATTAATGTTTAAGACCACCACACAGCCAAATTTAAATCTAAAAGAGCTATTTCTCATCTATAGAAACCTGAAATTAACAACGTAGTGTAAACCTTATTTACCAAGACAAGAAGGGATACAGTTTCCTTATAGAGTCTTTTTTTAAATTTTATTTCACAAATCTAAGCAGATTGTAGTTTCTCAGCTTGTCAGGAACAAACCAAATTTAGAAATCAATTTGCACCCCAAGTAATAAGTTAATTTTATGAATAAATTAGAAGCCACAAAAAATTTAGAAAAGTCTACCATGAACATTTTTTTTTTTACTGTTAACAATGTGTACTCCTCCGCTGGGAGCAAACAGCAGTGAATATTCTCCCCCAACAACCATAACATGTATGAGAACTGAACATAGATAAACATGGGTCATTAAAGCAACTAAATCAGTAAATCTAGTTGTAAAAGGCAGCTTTGAAAGAAGTGTGATACTGCTATGAAGCTCAGAAACAAAACACCATTTCCCATCTTGTCATGACAAAAGTTGGTCTTCACAGGTGCTGAGTTACGATCACCAGAAGTCCCACCATAGTCATACATACACAGATGAATCATTTGACCACATAAAGATGAAATGCCAAGACCTCAGGCTCCCAAATACTGTCCCTGCTGAAATCAGTGATGCTGTTTCAGTAGAGGCAGGCTTTGCCTATAAAGGACCTGATCCAGCTCCATCTCCATCAGAGACGATGACAACTCTTCTCCCAAACCACTATTCATATTGCATTTTTACAACAGCGAGGAATGGCTCATCACACCTGAGAACCTCTGACCTCTCAGCATCTACCCCCCCACAAATGCCCCTTGAAGTTTCTAATCCCAATACACACACACTGCTGACCAGATTTTCAACCGTGTGCAACAGAAGAGTCCCCTCTGGAGACAGCAACTAATGCTGCTGAGTCAAACCTTGGAGTTACAACAGAGTAAATACTCCCTGGCAGAAACTGCAGAGTGTGTTCCCAGTGTAGTGAGCCCAGGCTACTGGCTCGAGAAGAGTGGATTGAGCTAAACCTCCTATTAGTCCAAAAATCATAATGTTGGCCGCCCTAAACATTCTGATCCCAAGCACTGATTTTCAATCTGCTGCATAAGCAGCTTGCTCCTCCCTGCATAGCATACTCATATTTTACACAAAGCAATGGAACACAGTGTTGAAGTCATACTACAGTGATCAATGAAATAAGGCAGTGAGGTGGATTAATAAACAGGTTGCTCTAGAATCACATTAAGAGTTCAGCATGAGCTCTTGCCTGTGTACATTTAAGAATGCTTTTTACACATTTCTATTAGGAGTTTCCATTACTGATTTATGCTGTACATATACTGAGAGACACATCAGCAACATTAATGGTGCAGGTTGTCTGAAGGTCTTGGAGGGGGCAGGGGAAGAAGGGAACAAAAGATTCCCCAAAACAAAAAACACGCATTTCCAGCAAAGCTTCTGGTATGAGAGTTTAATGTGAAATTTCCCTTTACTCAGAAGTGACTTGTGTCCAGCAAATAACTGTAAAATTAAATTGAAAAGTATTTTTATTACAGAAGTTTTAAGTTGGTCTAATTTATTTCTTGTTCATGCACTCCTGATTATCTTTTAAAGCTTCAGAGGACCACCAGTATTTTCATGGCTAATTTCATCCTGGTAGTTTGAATCAGAAGAGGAAAGAATACTTCTCTTTTGTTAAAAATCAAAACACATCTTACATCTCTAGTGACAGTCGAGTTCAATGCTCTTCTATAATTGAGATTCCAAAATTTACTGAAAAGTGATGACACAAACACAAGATAAAGCCACTCCATAATGCCTAGGGATTCAACTTGACAGTTTCAAAACACTGACTCTGTAAAAGCATGGCTGGAAATTGCAGGACAACTGAAGCTCAAGTGCAAGAGGCACAGACTGCTTGTAGAGAGGAACCCTGAGGGATGGAACAAAGAATCTAATTAGGCTTCCTGTTCCATCAGAGCTAATCCTGTTCAGTGTAGCCTCAGCAATAAATATTGATGTGGTACCTTCATCATCCTTTGAAAGTTGTATCCCCACTTAACAGTACTGTGTTTAGCACTGTGATATTCTGCTTCCTGCTAAATTGTCCATCCTTCAAAATAAATCTCAGCAACACCTCCCAATTTGTTTCTTATCTTCATGCTGTCCATCTAGATTGAAATTTTCAGCATACTTGTGGGAAGTCTTCTGCTTTGGCTGATCTGTTCTAAAGGCGGAGTTATTGCATGATGTTGTGCTCAAAAGTGAGACACTGTTTGCCAGGTTAAGGCTTATTTTTGTGGTACACCCTAATCATACAACTCTGGAATATCAGAACACACACTATTGATTGTTGTTTCCCTGTAGCAAACAGTGTGAACTTTCCATTGCTGTCCTCCTGCTCTTTATTTCAAAAATTGTGTCAGAACAGGAAAACCAAGAGTTGATGAAGAGGGAATGGGATATGAATGAGTACCTCAGCAGTCCAAGAGCAGAAGGAAGACTTGCCACCACTCAGCTCTGAAGATAAATGAGACAGGAGGTGAGGAAAAGGCTAAATATGGAGAAAGCACAGCTGCCAAGAAAGGAACTATCTGAAGAGAACAGGAAGAAGGCCACAGAAATACCCATTTCAGGATACCTACTTTTAGGAGGAACAGGTGGTATAACTCACTGGAATCCCAGACCCAGTTAAGCTTTCACCTGCCTCAGGAGTTTACAGCCAAACACCATTCGTTTATCAAAGTCGTCTTGGAGAGCATTCCTGAGTTAATTAAGTTCTTCATTGGCCATTCAGAGATTCATTTTCTGAATCAAAACAATAAATTTAAAGCCTTCCCCCAATGAACTGTGGAAAGCAGGGAAAATTTCTACTAGGACCAGAAGAAATGGTTGCTTCTTGGTTTTTGTTGTTGTTTTTTTTAAAAAAAAAAAAAAAAGAGAGAGAGAGAAGAGTAGTTCCCTTTCCATTGGGCGCATTCTGGCCCAAGCCTGTGTTTAACACTGACATGTAAGCAGCCTTGATGTGCACCAGTCACGAGAAATGCATATCAGCCTGATACAGCATATCCCAGCAACAGTATCAACGATTCCAACAGCATGAAGGAAAAAAAAAAAAATCAGAGCAGTGAAACAACACTTTCTGCAGGTTTAAAAAGCTCTAGCCACTCCATATTGAAATGTAATGGTTTGCAGTCACGCCCTGGTTTTAGCTGCAGCTCATGCAGCGAAGGCTCGAGGCACGTAAGGGTAGGCTTTACCATTACCTTGCAAGACATCAGCTGACAAATATGTCCGACAGTTTCCCCCACCCGCCTCCCCTGAGACCAGTGACACACTGTACCAGTCAACAGAGGGTGGATTTGGACAGGGCAGCTGTAGCCTCCTGCCCACAGAGAATATCACCTTTACAAGGTGAAGATACAGGTAGACTATCACCAGCCATTGCTGGAATAACAGATGAGACTCCAAACTTTGCTTAATCATAAATCACCTGGGCTGGTCTGTCTTGTTGGCTATTGGGTTGGCCCTCTAGAAGACATGGATCTACATGAGTTTAAGCCATAAAGCTTGGTGTGTGCTATAAAACTACAGCTAGATTGTTAAACGCCATAAAAATAATTTGTATAACATAGTAAAAATATTAACATGTTCAAAATTTAAAACCCACTTCAGAATATAGTTGTAGATATATCTTCTAGTCCTGAGGCTATCATGCCTGACGGAAGCATTTTGTATGTCAGGAAGGTATCCTAATTTACCATTAAAAGTGATTTCAATTATATTTTTCCCTGCTTCCTTCCAAAGCTGCTCTTTGCAATTCTGAGAGAGTACAGAGGCCAATCTGGTTTAATTTTCTTTTTCAACAGTCTTTACTGAATGCTTCACCAAGGAAATGGATTAACTATGAGGCTGTCATACCCTTTCATATGGTAGGAAGGCAAACATACACTCAGAAAATAAAGGGTGGGAGCCTGAATATATTCTCTGCAACAATGATAAACCTTCCAGATGTCTTTTTCTACGGTACTCGAGGAAATTCACATTATAAATTAATATACTGAGTTAATATTTAAAATATGAGTTAGAAAAACCTGAAGAAGTCAACTTCCTAGATTTAACAATCTGACTCTTGAGTGTAAACACATGAAAATCATCCATTTCAAAATGGGAGGGGGAAATTACATGGATATCAGGAAAGCCAAAAAACTGCAACATAGAAGTTAATAATCAAATTCATCTTTTTAAGTACAGTCTCAGGTAAAAGACTTATACCATAACATAAATTAGTTCAACTGAAACTGGAATTTTATTCCAGAGTTTAGTGTAACCACAATATTTCCAAGCCCCCTGAAAAATATAAAACTGATCAAAGTGGCATACAGTAAAAAAAAAGTAGCGTTTTAAAAATAAAAGCTTATTGTAAAACTTGCTTTTCTTAACAATGTCCATAATATGCATTTACAAGAGCACATGTTGATTATCAGTCTCTCCTTTAAAAAAAGGCTTCATTTAGATACCTGTTTACTTGTTAATCCTGTGTTTGGAATACACTAGGAAAACTATAACCACATTGAAATTCTATAACTAACATATATTTAAACAACGGAATATTTAAATAATGCAAAACAACTGAGTTGTGATGGTATTACCGTTTCTAGCAAAGAACACACCCATCAGCATCTAGCATAAACAAAACCAGCCCGATTCTACCATCATCTTTATTCTAAACAAATTGTCAAACCAAAGCCACTCCACACCCAGAAGCAAACTGCTAGAACACAAAATGACTGAAAAAAGGCATTACAGCAGACTGTCTATACAGGGAGTTACCTTTTTTCCTTTCTTTTTCCTGTGAGCTGGTTTAGCATTTTTCTCCTTTGCTTCCTCACTCATTTTTCAGCAGGTAAATATACAGGGGAAGGGGAATAAAAGAGATCACTGCTTGTATTCCAACATGCAAAGCCACTGCAAATATTCACAGCACTGAAACCAAAGTCCATCTGCTGACGTTTCTCAGAGAAGTAACAGAATAAACTGCTGTTTAAAGGCAGTCTCTGCTCCTCCTGCACAGCCTGGAATTGCTCATAGCCTTGCTCTGTTTTCCTCAGTGAGAAACTGGGTGTTCTCACATCAGTCTGATTCCTCTAAAGAAAAGAAAAACCGTTTTCCTCTCTCATTCTTAACTGGTCTTTACTCCTGAGATAAGATCTCATCAAAGCTTTCTAGCTTGGTCATCCACAGCGCTTCCAGTCTCTTAAATGGGGTTGATGAGCCACACAGAAATTAGCTGCAGACGGCTGACAGGTCTGAGAAGCATTCACCAGCAGATGATTTGCCGTTTCTTGCAGACGGAGAAAGTGAGCCTGAATTGCTCTGATTGCCGGTCGCGTACAATACCGACATGTGTTGAATGCATCAGGGCATACCAGAAAAGGAAGCCTCCAAGAGTGATAAAAGATCAGGTTACTGGATCTTAAAGCCACTCCCAGGCAGATTCAAACAATAAAAGGCACAACACGCTGCTGAAGAAATTGCTAGATGAGATGTTTATGTTTCCAACAGCTCCATATCCTCATCCAAAGGACCTGCAAATTGCCACTCTGAACAATAAGGTTTATAATATTAATTATTCATCTCATAAAAGCAGCAACAATATTTCAGCAAAACACATATTTACAACTATCCCTGCCTGTGAGAGCTTGCTCCTCCCTTGTACGCCTATTCCTATGACAGGATTTGTACAGTCTCTCTACTAATGCAGCTCTCACAGAAGTGTTACGTGCCTCATGTATGTGCACGACTGGCAGGTTACAGATCATGTTTCCGCATGCTGTTGATCTACTCCACAGAATGCTTTGGCTACTTCCCTACAAGTCTCATGGAAAAAAAATCAGGAGAGGTCAGAGACTTCACTGCAACAATTCTCTCCCCTCTGTGCCCATTAAGACACATTACACATAACCCACACGTTACCAACAGCCATGACAGCAGTCATTCAAGATGTGTCTAAATTATGTCATTATCACATTTAAGACTCTGCACCTCCACAGATTCTTGTATTGACCTTGCCCCTTAGGATCTCTGCCCTCCCACCAAGCTAGCTGGGGGAGGGTGAGGTGAGAGAGTGGAACAGGTATCAGACAGCATGCAATAGCCCCAGCCACTGCACTCGTACTGCAGACCTGAGTTAGCAAAACACTAATTTGCCCATTTCTGAGGACTCCAGTCACATCAGAGGTGCCAAGTGACAATGAGGGTTTTGGGGTTTTTTGGTTGGCTTTGGGTTTTTTTTGTTTTTTAAACAGGCAACCTCCAATTAATACATGGTTTGTTGTTGGGGGGGGTTGAGGTCAAATATCAGGATCCTCCTGCCTCCCATCTTTTCACATCTTCCCACTCTTCACCCTCATTTCAGTAGCATTTCACTCATGACAACTAACACGCATACCACGGACTAAGAAAAGAAGATTTAATGCACTGATTGGTAACGCTATTTGCCTCGAAGCTTTCTTCTTGTATCATTCTCTAGAAATGAATTTCAGTAAGCAACCACAACAGCACCATCACATGGAAGCTGTTTTCTGTGCGTTGGCAACAAGTCCTTGCGCTTGCTGTCTTCATGCGCTGGAAACAAGCCGGAGCCATCTGAACCTGAGGCTTCAAACTAGGGAGATAATTCTCCACATCAGCCTGGTAAGGTTCATATTTTAAGGAACTGTACCTCATAAGGTGCAGAGTTTAAATAAACACTATCAAGAGACCACTGATAAAATTTACCTCGAATCTTCCCTTAAGTCATTGGCATAAAATAAAATTTATACTTATAAAGCTGTGGTTTTGTACAAAAACACAAACTGTTGCATAAGGCACAGAAACGGGAATTTAATTTTCACAGGCAGTTTGTTTTTAATGGCCGTCTTAGAGAAAGAAAAAGAGCCCCAGCCTTTCCCAATTTCACATTTTTTTATAGATGTTATGTTATAAACTAAAGTGCTCTCTGCTGGTTAACAGTGGGTAAAACAATGCTTAAACACTCAAAATACCGTCCAATCCTAATGCACATGCAAAGCAAACCTCCTTTCTTCAAGACTATTTTTTACTATGTGTGCGTCCCCCTGGACAACACATTATTTTCTGAGATAAGTCCAAATAGGTAGAGTTCAAGTACAATTCAAGTGTGTCTTCTACAAATAAGTTAAGGCTGGGATACATGAAACTGGCTAGCAAAAAGAAAGCCTCTGTAATTTGTGGCATGCTTAGCTTATTGTATGCATATAAATTCATTTTGTATTATTTTTTAAATGAAAAGGCCATAAAGAACAGTCATGTTTCTTCAGAAATAAAAATGAAAGAAATCCTCTTTCCAGAGCAACCTGTTAGCTGTCAAGAAGCTGCCATATTCCAACCATTCACTGAGCTCAGGTATGCAGACGGGGGAACATCACGGGTTCCCACTGGACTTCCCTTATTTAGCTGTGTACCTCTGAGTCCAGCCCATGAGATGGAAACTGTGTTTATTAGGTTTTAGGACTCATGTCCTGCTCCTAACTCAGAGCACTTAATTATTTCTGAACCATCAGTACCTTCAGTGGCTACTTATTTCAGAACCCCTTTAATTTTTCCTGTTTTCTCTCTCATTTTCACAAAAATGAGTAATCTCCCAAGCACTGGTATATTTAGAACATGAAGGAAAAATCCAGATAAGCAATAGAAGAATTTTATAGTCACAAGATGCTCTGAGAGGTAGGAAAAGCTCTCACACTCCTCTCCCCCCATATTGCTCAGCTAACCATAGCAACCCTGCTGGAAAGAAATGTAATGAATCTATCTCCTCCCGTTTGAAGTGATCATTCATATGTCAACATTTAGACCCTTTTAGGAGTTTTTTTTCCATTTCCTCCTTACCTCAAAAAATTTGCCAAGTGCTTTTACTCCAGGGAAAGCCACTATGACAGAAGGAGAAGCTTAAGTATTTGGATGTAAAGAGTACTTAACAGAAATACACAAGAGATTTCTTAGGAAAGGCTTTTAGAAAAAAAAAAAAAAAAATTCTTCAAATCATGCCTTTCAACTTTATTCCTCTGCAGAACCCACAAAAATAATCTTTGATAGTAAAACTACTGTCAAGTGACTGCTGACATCAGGACATCTCTAAATTGTACTAAAGAAATTATTCAAATTAACCTTCTTCCATCCCCAGGCTTTTAGCATACTCAGTGTAACTGTGTATTAAATGCCCCAGGTAGCTGAAGTGGAAGGAGAAAAGTCAAACAAGATTGCCTGAAAAAATTAAGATTTTCTAACATCCAAGAAAAGTCTCTTATGCATACTAAAGTGCTGCCACAAGCATAGAACCCAAATTAAATAAAACAATAATTTTTGAAAAACACAACAGAAATCAAGGAAGATTTAAAATTTTAGAAGGGAGCTCCAAGTCAAAAAAGCAAACAAAATTAAGACAGAGCAATACCAATGCAGAATTACCTTAAAATATTCTAAGGAAACGTTGCCATTCAGAAAGAATATGTGCTTAAACATACTGCAACACTGCTATGATCAAGGGTGCAGTTCGATAAATTACAAATTACAGTTACTATCTACTGTCTAGATAGTCCTTGCTCACAGCAGCATTTTCTTTTTTATAATGCTCACAACAGTTGTTTCTTTGTGGAAGTGCACATGTACGTTTTGGGTAGGTTTTGATAAGTTACAGCAAGGAACAACGTGCAGAAGTAACAATTTGCAATTGCATAGCTCCTTGAAAAACTGAAATTAATACTACTGTACTGTAAAATCTTTAGATTATTGATGAGAACACACACTGCTCCCTGTAAGTTACTGCTTAATTACAGTAGTGTCCAGAAGTGAACTTTTACAACCTCGTTGATACGTATCAGTTCTAGGACAGTTCTATTTTTAAATCAAAATAACTCGCATAAGAGGACAAGAGGATAGGCCAAGTTCTGTCTATCAGTACAGTTCTATTTATAAATTCGAGTGACTTGCATGCAAGAAGCAAGGGGTACGCAACTTGTTATTGGTAACCTGTTCTGTAACTGTGTGCAATGGGTTTTAAAAACAACAACTATGACAGAGTTACTTGCTTTACCAAAACAACATCCAAATCCAAGTAGCCAAACAACTTCAAAGTCTAACTAGAGGACTAAGAGCGTGGAGAAAGCAGGGCAGACAAAAAAGCCAGCTTGCTCTTTATATGTGTAGAAATCCACAAGCTTAATTTAACAAAAGCTTGTGGCATTCAACATTTACTGTAAGATCACTTTGCAGATGGACCACTTAGTACTTCCTCTTGCACTTCAAGCAATATTCTACACAATGATAAGCCAAAATTCAAGGTTAAATCAAGTATTACCTAGACAGGAATGGAATTTGTGCTGAGAGGGTGGACAGCAAATTCTCTCTAATCCTCTTTAACGAAACCAAAACGAAGTAAAAGTCATACTCCTTTTATGTACGATGTATATTTTCCTTTCAAATACAAAAGAAAGCATTTTGTGAAGACATTAAAAGCTAAGAAGAAAACAGTTTTGAGGTCAGTCTCGATTCCCTTTCAAATTCCATAATTTGAGCAAAATACCAGTTTAAAAAAAATGATGATTCAAGTACTACATTACTGACTTCATTAACTTATAATAGGCTTCTAACACAGCCTATTTACCAATCTGCTCTTATTTGCAAAGGTACATGCACATAGAGGTCCGTTATCCCATGCCAACATAAAAATAACCCCAAACCCACTTATCTTCAGGCAAAGATTATTAGAATAGAATGGTGGTTACCACTCAGTAACCATGGCTGGTTACTGGCATGGTTCCCTATAGACTCAGCTACCAACCTGACGATTTTTTTGGCCTAAACTCATGCTCTATAGCAAGCATTGCCCCACTTGATCTCCCTCCTCCTTTCAAATGGAGATGTATCATCAATTCAGACCTGGAATGATATTCTAGAGTAGAAGCAGAAGTTGACTAAAGCCATAAGAAAAAAAAGACTTCTGACCAAACGCTCCATAAAAGAGAGCTGCGAACTCTCCTGTGCTATCAGGAAAGGAGTTACTACAACTCCTTCAGGAGGACAAATATCTACATTGAAAAAAAGATTTATTCTGATCTTAGAAAGGCTGAGAATAAAATAGAAGCAAAGGCAAAGCAACCCAGGTTTTAACTCAGGCTAACAAGTAGAAATTCATTTTTGTATTGAAGTCCAGGGCTGAACATGAGATACTAACATGAATCAAAACCAAGCTGTCTTGTCTTCACAATTACTTTAACATATGTTAGTTAACTGAATTTAGGAGCCTTGAGGACAAACATATCCCTTGAGGATGGAAGTGAAGGGAGTCTGGGAGTGAAGCCCAGAGTGGCTGGGAAGTTACTCTGAGGGAGAGAGAAAGCTAAGAGATTAAATTACTTCCCTCACTCCCTTAAGGGGGGAAATTAGCTTGCCTTGAAACATCCTTCAGCAACTGAAGTTTGTAAGAACTCCAGTTCATTAACAAGGGGATACCAAACCAAAAATTAGGTAAGGAACAGAGTTATACCACAAAAATCCTACAAAATTTGTTAGCTAGTACAAAGTTAATTCTCTGCCAACTGCGTTTGAAAATAATTACACAAAGAGAACATGTTATATCCAAGCTCTATAAATTCCTATTTACCTGCTGAGATACTTCATGATAGATTCTAGTTTTGATTTCATTCCTTTCATATTTTGCAAGACCTGCCCTCCCCTCTCCCCCCTGCCCCCCGCCCCATTATTTTATAAGGGCTCTTTTAAGTTTAAACCTAGAAAAACAGACCATTTTACTAAACCAAGATGGCAGGTTTTATACTAAGCACGCATATTGCTGGCAGAAAAATCTTGTAGAAGAAGGATGGGAGCGAGAGCAGCCCATTTTGGGCAAACTTCCACAGGACCAGAGCATGGGGCAAAGAAGCCCCACCCTACATACCAAGCAATATTTGAGACTATGTCTATTTCAAGGTCGCTTTACATCAGAAACCATGGCAGGATTTGGAAGTTTGCCTGCCAGCACAAGGTGCCTCCCAGCATGCAGCATCTTCCCAGGTTTACATGTCGGATACAAGAGGACACAAACCAGCCACGGGGCTGCCTCTCCCAGGGTTGGGTTTCGCCAGGCTGCGTAGCAGCACCATGGCCAGGGGCAGGTGCGTGTCACCTTTCCCTGGTGCTTCCTTCGCAGGGAGCCATCAGGCCTCGGGTCATTACAGGGGTTCGCTAGTTTGGTTATCAGACAACAGTGCTCCAGAACGGCACTTCTCTGTGGTTGGCGTGCATTAAACCCAGCCTAACATCAACCCCGTTAAGACAAGTATGTGAGACAATGGAAGGTAAGAGACAGATGAAGAAAATCTATACATACGTGCATGTGCAGCCTCTTTGTTCCCCAGAAAAATGCTTATTTTGACAATCACAGAAAAAAAGGACAGTAGCTTTGCAAGCCAGGAAAATGGTATAAGCCTTCATGACAGATTATTCACAACCCTACAAATTCACTGCACTAGTAAGTGCTGAACAACCCAAATTTAGCTTTGATTCTAAGGCCTCAGGCTGCAAGTTTTTTTAAGCCAGACACTCATCTGAATTTTACTGGTGATATCATAGCGGCAGCAGTAAGAAAAGCCATTCTTTAAAACAAGAGACAAAAGTTATGTTGGAGCAAGTCTGCTTTGGGACCACATTTGAAGCATAACACCACGGTAAGAGTATCTAGCAGCTTTTCTTCCTAATTGGGGAGAAAAACATGCTTCGTGACATTTTGGTTAGGTGACAATTTCTCCATCTCTTACCTTTTATTTTAAACCATGATATCATATGTACCCACTGTAAACACCAATTTAAAACTGGAAGAAAAGCATTAAGTCATAGTACTAACTGAAAAATGCATAACATTCAAACTTAAAGTTTCCACTGAGGAATATAAAACCAAAAATTATTTCTAGTCTCACAACTATTATGCCCAACAGTGCTTAAGTGTGTTTAGGAGCTGACGTTTAACAGTCGTCTGCCCAAGTGCCTTCTAAAGAACAAAACCCCCAAATCTGATACCCAGATGATACCTAGTCTATACTGTAACAGTTACTGTAACATTATCTGGATAAATCTGTTTATATTTGCATACAGGCAGCTACACTACAATATAGTCCTAAGGTTAATCAGTTTATATAAGCTATCAAACTAGAATTTTTACCCTCCAGAGGAGAAAGTTTCCTTGAAATTTTCCAGTTCTTTTGCAATTCAGACAAAAATATCACCACGAAAAAATACTTAGGGGCAGGGAGAAAAAAGGGAGGGGTTGTTCCCACTTGTGTCTCTCGTACAATATGTTTCTGCTCCATGTTTTAGGAAGGAGAAAGTGTTGAAAAATAAAGCTATTTTCATGGTAAACAAATGATTTGTTCACATTTTTTTTTTTTAGATCTCCAACAATGAAAGCAGTATTTTTTTTGCCCAGCTACAACGCATACAAAAATAGGTGAAATGATGGCCATAATTATTTCACAGAGCACCAAACGATAAGCCATATCCTATTTACATTCAAGGCTGTATGCTGGCCATGATTAGATTTCTCTTATTAGAAGATATGTGGATGGGAATAAATTCACAGATAATAGAGAGGCAAGAGAAACTAGATGGGAGCAAGCATGTAAGAGGTCAAACAGGAAAAATGCATTAACTCTGATCATTTGGTAATATAAAAACAGAGAGACACTGTTATATTTATTTTCTCTCTATCACTGTGCCCGTAATTTGAAGTGTCCCAGACACTTTCAGCATCTAATAGCAACAAATATTTTTTGCCTTTGTGTTGGTTTGGTTTTTTTGTTTGGTTTTTTTTTGTTTGTTTGTTTTTTTAAATCTTATGTAAGCAGTAGAAGTAGTTTGGAGTTTCACCTCTTCCCAGCATGACAGTACGTACTGTATCTACTAGAAAGATTTTTCCTGTACAAAACCCCAGCAATTTAAGAACAAACATCACCAGAATAATTTTAAGCTGCCCTAGGTCAGTGCCTATCAATTAAAAATGTTCACTTCTACTTGCGATTATGAAAGCAGCTTACATACAGCTCAAAAGGAACAACTTTCATCTGTAGAAGTATGTCAAATATTTCCTTTAACAGAACTGAATCAAAATTAAGAGTTTCTTTCTACAATCTGTTGATCTATAACACCATAATAATGTAGAGTTTTATGCCTAGAACACATTATGAAGATTTAAAATGAACACCACCTGTAAATTTGATTTTCCTATATCTATAGAACTTCCAAGAATCTTTTCAAACCTGGAACTACACAAAAGATTCTCTATTAAAATGTACAAATAAAAAAAACCTCACGGACAAGCACCAGCTAAAACTGCCTTTCCTTTAAGCTCAGGCTAAGAAAAAAAGCCTACCAAAAAAAAAAGTTAAGTACTGGGGGTGGGGGGACACACGTGACTATTCTTGTCCGGTGTCTATAATCACAAATCTGATTTGTCATGCAGAATATGGATTTTCAATTTTACCAAGGGCCAATTTGAGTTTCTGGGTTGTTATTAAATTAGAATAGCTTATAAAGAAGGAGATTTTCAATTTCTCATAAAATGAGCAAAAAAAGCTTCATAATTAAGTAATTAATTCATGAAGTCTCATAATTGATGCCATGGCAACTGGAAAAAACACTTGGCATTAAATATAAAACACAACCGGATATAGCGGAAGGTATTAAAAGTATCAAACTTCCTTCTTCGTGCAAGTTGCAGGCTCCAAAACTACTCTCTTCCATTCAACATAATTCAAGATTATCTTTATTGAAATCAGTGAGGAAAAGCAAACGAAAGGAAGAAAATGTCTTCCAGAAAGTCAACTAAATTCTAGGAATCCACAAGATCATCATTACTGATAGAAGTGACACTCTCAAATATACAATATTTTCCTTCAATGTAACATAGATTTTTCTCATACTTTACATTCAAGACCCTGAAATTTGTGAGTAGTTTTATTTTACTGTTATACCAGACTGAAACAAATCATTTTGGAGGGAGTCTTTTTCTTTCATTCTTACCATCCAACTGTATTTTATTAATTGGCAAGAAATTCATTTTCCCCCAAGTCACGACTGGTTTGCCCATGATGGTAATTGGTAAGTGATCCCCCTGTCTTTATCTTGATCCACGAACTTTTTCATCTTAGTTTTGCCCCCAGTCCTATTGAGGAGGAGGAGCGAGAGAGTGGCTGGGTGGGCATCTGGCTGCTAGCAAAGGTCAAGCCACCACACCAAAGAACACCAACCTACAATCGCTGCTGTCTGGAACCACTGCACAGACCTCATGATAAAAAAAATAGTTACTTAGGCTGCAATATTTTGCTCTTTAGAGGTGCACATAAGGAAGAAGAACTGACATTCATTTAATCCTTACGATGAAAATTTCAGATTTTGTAAATTAGGAAATCCTAAGGAAACAAAACAAAAGACCATTTGTATTTGAAAGGATACAAAAATTGAAAGGAAAAAAGTCTACTATCACCAAAATGTTCTCTTTATCCCAAGTATATTTTCCTGTTCCTCTCATCAGCTGGAAGGCGAGTAGGAGAAAGAAGCCACCATTCAAATAGCTAAAACATAAGATGTACTTTGTCCTTATGGTATATAAAGCTTATATATGCAAAGCAATACTTAATGTGCACTTAAGGCCTAGAGTTCTACATCGGCAATTTTTACAGCAGTACTGCAGAAATGCTTATCTTAAGTGAACATAAGCAGCAGGAAAGGAAAATAACTTTGTCTTTCTGAACCCATGAACCAGGCTGCATAAAACACAACAGAATAATTTGTAATGATTTACATCTTGCAAATGTTGCAGCTATGACCTGAGTTGCACACTGAATAGGATAGTTTTGCCAGGCTGTTGGAAAGGAGAGGTTTACCTGTGCTGCACTTTTAATGTACAACCTGCCCTCTTCCAGAAATGTTCACTTTCAAGCACTCCGATAACTTGCTGAATACAGAGTTGAAGAGCTATTCAGGAATAGAAACCACACAGCATGAGGCTGCAAAAGAAGGTCCCTGGGGGAAAAGGGGTTCTGTGTTAAATTTCCTCTTATTATCCACACACAACAAATAACCCCTGTTGCTGCTGAACAGCTCTTTGTAATTGTTTGGGCTATTTTCCATTTCAGATTAATCTATAAGGTTACAAACATGAAAAATATAGTAATTCCAATATAGAGGAAGTATTAAAAAAACATAAATGAGCACCACAGTATTCAAAGAACCTTGTAAATAATGCAGAGAATTAAAAAAAAAAAAAAAAAGCAAGCATGTTCCCTGAATCAAAAAGTCCAGTAGTTATTACTCAGATCTCTCCAAGAGAGCAGAATGAGGAGGATAAAGTTTATTTAAAATGCACCCTTCATGATATTGTACTATTTAAGTGGCAGTGATCAAAACTGACATTGAGTAATATTGACCATTACTGGTTTACACATCCAGAAACCTCACTGCGGGGACTCCAGACTCTGCAGACTCTGAAAAGATTCCAGCACTCCTTTTAGAAAATACCTGAAAGGGTACAGCACCCTAGCCAAAATTTGAGGTAGGAAAAGATCATTAGAACCAGTTCTTACAAACCCATTGCCAAGTCACTGTCCTATTAAGGGATAATTACCTCCAGTTTCAAAAGGTTTTCGGGGTTAAAGAAAACTTGACTATTTCTGCTGCAAATGCCAGGTAACTAGACACTTAGTAGATACAGAAAAGCTTGCACCCACCAAGGCACAAAGAGATATTAAAGGAAACCCCTTCTCATCAGGAGTTTCCACTTCAAAGCGCTGTTTAATTTCTCAAATACCAATCCACTGTTACAATCTTATTCAACCGAAGATACTCTTTTCCTTAGCACTCTAAACTGTATTTTACTTTACTGTACAAAATGCTTATTCAAATAGTTTTCAGTGCTCACCAGTTATCCAAGGGATATGCACATGAAGCTCCCCTGGGAATTTTCTGCAGTGCAGTCCTAAATCAACAGAAGCACTCTTCCAGTGAGAACTTTGCTGCATTTGGCAACATTGAGTACATTCTTTTAGCCCGTAAATTTCTTCATCACACATTTGTTTAATTACACACCATTTGCAGCATTGTTAGCCTCCCGTGAGGTGGCTTTTGATGTTTATAAGCACTAGTCAAACGCACTTCAGCCCTTCTTTTGTCACTGTTTTCGTTGGGAGTTTTTGTTTGTTTATCCAGACATCGTTCTTGAGCATGTAGTTACTTCCTCTCTTTTCAGGCTCTCATTAGCAGTCCCAACCATTGTACTGGTCTAAGAGTATCTGCTGGAAGAACAGACGCTTCTCTAAGGTGCGGAAAAACGAAAAGTCAACATGAGGACAACACGCATCATCTAAGCCCTTCAATGTGCCAGTGGAAGTCAAAGGTTTGCCAAATAAGTACATGACAGAAAGAGCACAACAGCTACTAGCTCCCAGATAACATAAGGAAACTGACCGGAGAAGTAATCAAGAAGCTGAAAGGCTCTTCTTTCCTTCTCACCATCTCAGGATCCTCAGCTTCCTCCACTTCCAAGGGCTTTCCATCATCTTCTTTCTATACGGAGAGCTGCTAACACAAGCATCATTGCCTGCATCTCCTTAGTCATACCAAATGGGATTTAAACATGGAATATTCTGAAAGATCTGCTCCTCTGGCCTCCAAACAGCATTTTTCCATCACATTTAGTATCATCTTCCATGGTAGGTAAAAGTCACAAGGGTGTCTAGAGCACGTGTGAGTATAATTTGCAGCTTTCTAGTCAAAACTGTTAAAAACCTGTAATTCACGGGTGCAAGTACTCCATATGATGGCATAAATAAAAACATTGGCATTGGTTTCAACACTACCAACGTAGGCTGAGTTTGCAAAAACAAAACAGTTGAACTGTTAACCTTTAGGGCTGCCCAATCTTTCCTTGTTAATTCAAATTGGCATGCTCATTTTCCACTACTATTATAAATGGCCTCCTTCCTTAAGGATGTTTAACTTCGCAAGTTAAAAACACGTTTGGTTAACTTTCAGTTTCAGGTATGATTTCCTTAAAACAAACACTGCTTTTCTAAAACTTTAAATATGGGAAATTTGAGTTTTTCAAGCTCAAAATAGGTGAGTTACTATAGCCATGAAAGCTGCTTAGAGAAAAAAAGCTCTTTCTGTCCATCAACAACTGACACAACACATGAAAGGAGACCTATAGATTTCATTTTTACTATAACAATGATGAACTAAGTTCTTACATTTGTTTCCCTATTTTTCTCATTTCTGTTCACTTTTATGAACTGCATTATCAGTAATCTGAAAATTCTCAAGAGAAGCAGGCCCTCACTAGTAGCTTTGATCTCACCAAAAAAAAGTAGATGTCAAATGAAAATTTCAGTAAAATGTTTCGTTTAAATATATATTCCTTTTCTAGACAGGAGAAACAACAGCAAAAAAAGACTGAAAGCTCTGACTTTGACCTTAGGACAATTTGGTTTAGTATTACTTTTCACTTAGCTCTCTAGTTAAGCCCTCAAGATAACTCGAGGGGATCATTACCAGAAAAAAATAATCCCAGTTTCTTGATATTTTGCTGTGCCGCATAAACTAGCATTCCTGCTCAAAGAATCTTTCCAGCTCAGCAATCGTGCCCTCTGGCTTTTTCTCAGGACAAATCCTTATACATTGCCCACATGCCATCTCCACATTATTCGTATAGCAACACTTACAGCATCTTCTTGCTGCAAGAAGGACCTCAAGAGCCTTCAGCAATAATGGCAACACTTGTTCTGATAACAGGAGGCATTACCAGGAACAGCTTTCTATATGCCGCATTAATAAGGTTCACATTTCACTATCTGCATGTGGCCTTGTTCTTCAGAGCAAATTTCAGCTTCTATTTATACAATTTTGATAGCCAGAAAAGCAGTTTAACTTTCATTACCATGACATGTAAGTCCAAATGACCATTAGCTAGAAATGTTATACTTAAGAAGCCCATTTTTAAAGTCTTAATGGCTGACCAAGTGAGCTGATTAATCCCATCTGATTATTAAACTCCAGGGCACGTCATAAATGCTTCATGGAGACATCATTATTACTAACATGTGTTTAGAGAAAAGTAAAAGTCTGAAGTACGTGCAGCATACGTAACACTTTAAGCACTGAAATAGCTCCAATTTACATAACAATTCCATTTCAAGCTGCAAGAATTAGCTGGAAAACACTGTTCCAAGTTGTCAATATTTTTCATAACTCAAAAATGAAGGACAGCATTGTTCACTTTGTAGAACAGCTTATCAGCTGATTAATTCTATCAGGCCGAATGTGAACAGCGGAATCACTCTGGAAGTACAACCCCATCTTTCACTTAAGGAGTTGAATTAGCATCTCATTTTTCTGCTGTTGCATAGTGAACATGCTATTCTTTGCAAAAGCAGTTTAAACATAACTTTGTCACTTTTTCCTTCTGCCCTTTCTCTAACTCACTCTCCTTCCCCTTCATTTCCCCTTTGAACTAGTGTTATTTGCCACTCTCTCTTCCACCACTTCATCTGCCTCTTCCTGATTTGTGCGCAACATCCACCTGAAACTCATACTGGCCAGTGAATTTTGACATGAACCCCTCCATTTTCACCTGACTCTTCCACATGCCTTCTAGATACACATCAGCTCCCTCCACATGCCACCTTGGTCGCACATCTGACTGCCTTTTGCATGCATACCAGCCTCTGGGATCAGTGCTTATGACAGCTCTGTGGTGTTCATCCACCCTACCATGAAACACTCATGATTTTGTCTTAATTTCTCCACTTTTCAGCTTCTTCCCTCCCCCTCTCTTCCTTGCAGTTTTGAGAGATCCAGGACTTCCCTTTGAGATCTACTATTTAATTCCTTTCCAGGCACAGCCGAGTACCTGCTGACTTCCAACTTACATTTTTGGTCTCAATCTCATTCTGTGTAACGTCACAGCTAATTCATCCTCATACTTCTAGCATCTGCCTAATTTTTATAGCATCTTTCACCATCATTTTATACTTGCTTTTTCACTTTCTAATCTAGTGTTTTCCCTGATTTGTTTCTTCCCATGTTTTCTGCCTCCAAGGTCTTTCTCACCATCCACACGCGTTTAACCCAGCATGGCTATTTTTTCCAGGTTTAATTTCCAAACAGCCTGACCAGTTCCCTTTATCCTATACTTTGTGTCTTCCAGTTGTGTGTGAATTTTTATGACACCCCTTGAGATGAATTAAACACACATTTGTGCTTAATTATAAAAAAAAAAAACACACCACACATGTAATGAACAATGCATTGGACAGTCCTACCGTCATAAGCAGTTCTACAAGAAGTCTGCAAAAATGCTTCAGGAGCCAATTCCTTATGTACACTTGCACCAGCACCAATCCCGTGAGCGTCGGCATGGGACACCTCAGCCCAGTGTTGGGTTCATCCCCCAGCGCCAGCTCTGCTGCCCAAACCCTGGCATTACACGATCACTACAAGACAATGCTGTGGCTGTTTCTTCTCTCATCAGCAAGGGAAACTTCACTCCTGTTCAGGGAGTTGCTCTGTCTCTGGCATTCCCGTTCAACCAGTTCAACCCCTTCTGCAGTTGGGCCTTCTTGCCCTCCACGCCAGATCATTCCTTGGTCAGAAATTACCACTGCTGAGCCGTTACAATTTGAATTTCCCCTTCACAGGCTCCAATGCTTTTGGTTCATCCTCTATTAAACGCCTCTGGGCCATGCTCCTTCAGTTTCTCATACTTTTCTGATTACTAGCAATCTTATTCCTCACCTTTGTCTCAAGGGATAGTAGGAAGGGATGAAATCCTTCCACAATTCTGACCTGAGTGAAAAAAATTCCAATACAAGTTACACCTCCCATCGCAACAGCATCTTCCCTCCACTTCGGCAGAAGACTTCCCTGTCTCCTGCTCTGAGGAAGTCAGGCAGTTCTGCTACTGGCTGAATGCTGGAAAATAGGGTAGTTGCTGTACATGAGAAGTACAAAGTCATCAGCATTTCTTAAGCAGGCTGCTTCAAAAGTGACTGGCACCCCAGAAACTTCAGGCATACTTCACTGGTTTTCTTTACTCCATCTTTTGGGTAATCTCTTGATGTTGCTAAAGATAAGGGTTGCTTGAGTGCAGGAGTTTTCCTTGTCCTTAGCTGATTGTTTCTGTGAGCAGCCATTGCTTGAAGCAAGGTTTCATTTATTACCCCTCCTCCAACAGGTGCTGCCCAGATATAACAGAGCGATCACATAATGGAAGTTTGGAGAGAAGCCCAGAAGCCTTGCCATCTTCTGCCGAGGCATCATTTTGGCCCGTTACTTCGGAAGCCAGGAAAATATAATGTTGGAACCTAAACCTCCTTCCCAGCACTTTCATATAAAATTGCTGCATTAAGAAATAGAAACTTTTCTTGTAATTAGAGGAGAAAAATTCAAAATTGTAATCTATTTGAGAAAGGCAGAAAATATTAACAACCAAATCCAAAACTCTTACTTTTTTTTTCCCCACTGAGAAAAAAAAAATCTTACAGGAATAAAGTAACAATTAATAGAAACCAGTTAACTTAAAAAAAGTTGAATAAGTAAGAAACCCTCAAACACATAGGTCACTGATACTAGAAGAAATTAAATCGGTAGGTTTTTACTAATTGCTGATGTTATTGATAGCCACTACTACCATTTCTGTGGTACTTAATTATCAAGGGGCTCTGTAATTTTTGTTTCTATTTACTATTTATTGTCTGCTTGCATGGAGTAAAACAAAACAGATCTAACTAAAACTTGAAAGAACAACCTGTCTTGCCGAGAACCATTATTGTGATTTATGTATTTATGAAAATGTCCTAAAAGGAATCGTGTACAATAGGTTCCTAGCTAAAGCAATATTTGGCTGCCAAAAATAGCTGTACTAGCGGACTGGTTTGTACTCCAGAAGGAAGGAAAAAAAAGCTTACTTCATGCCCCATGGTTATGAGTTTTCACATTTACAAAGCAGAGGAAACTTAAATTGGAAATCCCAATTATGATATGCTTTGGAAAAAAAAAAGCACAATAGTGGAACGTTCTCCTGCTCTCCCATCTAGCACATTGCATCTAAATTACTTCACCTGTCCCAATTCTCACACATCTGATTCACATACAATTCTGTAAAATGTATATGTAAATGGTCTTTTTTACATCAAGTGAGGCTCAGATGTTTGAACCAAAATCCTTAACATTGCCTCTACTACCTACCAATCAGTACACCTTTGTCTTCTGGCTGCAGTGCTCTGCGCAGACCTTTACATTTTATAAAATAAAGGTTTGTTTTAAAAACTACAACCAAGATATTCAGTTTAAGTATACAAACATGTGAACACTCTCTGTGTTAAAAAGAACCTCCTAGGATTTTTAATAAGCATAAGCACAAAAAGGGTAGAAAACAAGACAGAGTTCATTTGACATTCATCCATTTGCTATGCAGTTACATCATGTTTTTATCTTCATAGAGGAGCTCAGAAGACTTCTGATGCATATCTTGACACACATCAAGGCTAAGTATGAGCACAGCTAAAAAGTTAATATGAAGTGCACACTACTAGAAGCAGTTTTACATATCAGCTGAAGAACCAGAGCTGACACACTGATTTTTTTATTTTTCCCCCCACTAGTTGACAATAAAAATTAATTCTCATTTGGTTATCAGATTTTGGAGGAGGGACCAACTATTTCCCAGGCACAGATCCTAGCTGTAAGACACTATAAGGCAAAAATATAAGAGCCAAATACTACATTTTCCACATCAATATATTTTCCTAAAAACTATTTTGGTTGGGGTTCTTCTTGTGCCACAAATTCCTGCACAGAGAGATCAACAGGAACCTCAATTACTCCAATGTCATCTGCTAGCTGCAAGGTTAAAAAAAAAAAGTTTTGCACCTCCCAAATTCCAGGATCTGGCATTGCACATACTTGGATCAGCAAACACCATATAACAGATGCAGTTAACAGTGCTTAATCGTTGTGCATGACTTCGGTAAGGACCATTTATCCTCCAGCAACTTCACACCTAGCATGTCGTGCATTACTACCTGAGTGTCATGACTTTGTCTTCCAACTGAGAGAGTCTCAGCCTGAGAGTTTGGATTTTTTTTCCAGTCCTTACTTCTGGCTATTTTTATTAAATCAATTTAGCTTTATACAAATAGGCCTACAGATGCCAACTCTAATTTCCAAGCCTTTATATCAAAGTCCTGACCAGACAGATAACTGGCACAAAAGACTGAAGTGGTGAACTAGATTTCTAAAATGCTGCCATCTGATTCTCATCCCACACAAATATGTAATCTAAGTAATGAAAAAAGCTTTCGTCTCAAACATCAGCTTGTTCAAAGCTCTTGAAATAAGTAAAATGTTGGGATTTGGATTGAGTCATGACAAGTTAAAGCTATAACTGTAAGAAATAACCTTCTGAACAACAATAAAAAGAACATCCTTAATGTCAAGCAGAAGAGAAAGCAATTACATTTTCAGACAAGGACTGTCAGTTTAAAAATGCACAATGTAAAGAAATAAAGTGGGGTTAGCTCTTTTCACAATTTCTTGGATTCTTCATATATTTTTAAGCTTTACCTTATTTATAATGGTTTTATATTCCATTTTTCTTTCATCACAAAAAAATTAAAACTAGTATGTTAGTGTAAACTACTGTCGGTGAAATTGAAAGGAAAATGTATTTACCTCTGCTATTAAGACGTACAGTAACTCATATATTGGTGTAATTTCATCTAGGCGCATGCTTTAAGTATGTGTTTTTAAAGGAACAAGAATAGGAAATTAATATTACCACAGAGCTCAGGAGGCACCAAACACACAGGCCTCCTGCACGGCGACAGAGGCTGGGGTACAAGAGTTGAAAAGGAAAATGGTCATCATTGGTCGAGTATAGCTTGGTCATTCCCATCACAAGCAGTTACTAGTCAGTTGTCACCACTGTTCAATGCTATGAGGGACAAGCAGGAAGGGTAAGAAGAGAACGGCCCGCTAAGCAGGAACAATTCCTGCTGTTCCCTGGAAAATCCCACTGTTCCTTCCCTTTCCCTCTCACCATGGGCAACGCAGGGTTCGATTTCAGGTTGGGTATGAGCACCACACAACAGGGAAACAGCAGCGCAGCTTGAATACATAGGACTTTGGCAGATTCAAAGTTAACAGCTAAATTCAGTTTCCTTCATTCAAAAGCTTTGTTCCATAGAATCAAACAATTAGACAGCTGGCCTTGGCAAAAATAATGTTTTCCTCTCTCTTCCCTCCCTCCCTTCTTCCCTCCTTTCTCATGGGCAAAGGATTTCTAGAGCACTCAAATGGTCTGCCCGTCCCAAGAAGATTAAAAACAAGAAAACTGGGTGACAGACTTGTCCATTGAACTTTTTTGTATTATTAGATACTTTAAACAGGTCACAGGGTTCAGTAAATCTGAAACTTAAGTGGGAGACAGTTCTGCCAAATGCTTTTATTGGAAAAGAGAAATATATGGTAAGTGAACAACCAAAGGCATTTGTTCTATTAAGCAACTCTTCGTATATCCAAAAAGTTGAATTTCCACACCTAAGGGGAATAAAGACAAAGCTGAGATGTGCAGTCAGTGTAACTGTCTGATTAGATGATACCACAGGTCTTTAAACCTCTGACTCCAGCATCCCCAGTGCTCACATTTGCTTCCATAGATGGTAGTAACAACCAGGAGGAAGAACTTCTGTCCAGTTGCAGTACAAAACCAGAGAAACTTAACTCGAAGTAAGTTATTCCCTGTGCAATATCTTGCCTTGTAATTTGCCAATGACTATATCCAAGATAAATTTTATCCAGACAAGGCGGGGGAAAGGGGAGGAGGGCCACAGCAACAAACACACAAACAGATGAGAGAAAAGAAAATGAGAGAAGTAGCAAGCACATTCCTGTCCAAAACTTCCTGGAATCTGGTTCTTTTTTTCACCTTATTCTAACCTGACGTAAGACGAAAAAAGATGTACACCAGAGCATTACTGAACTAAAACCAAGGCAATTAGGAGGAAGTTGTACACAGATTTGTAACATTCAAAGACTATAAATTTCTCATGCAGGTTTCAGGTAGCATTTTAGAGGGAAAGGGGATAATGATTCATATGCCAGCACTATGCACTGCTAATACAGGCATAAGAGTACAGCATATCTTAATTTCTCATTGAAGCGATGAATAGTTGAACATCCAACTGATGAGGACATAGCTAAACACTAAGGTCTGTGTACCTGCTATTTTCTATCCAAGGACATTGAATGAAATTGCTTTCAACCACAGGTGAGCACAGCTCTATTGACTGACAGAGGATTTTTTTTTTTGTTAAGAATAGGTAAATTCTGTAGCAAGTGGTCTTTAGTAAAGAAGTTCTTGTCACATCAGAGATATGTAAACTAAGTACCCTAAATGACAATGCCTTTCACTTGATTTCACATGAAGAGTTACTGTTTATTTGCTCACATAAACAAAGCAACATCTATGATGTGGAACATTAAAGAAGTACACAACAGCAGCAGAGATGCTTACAGAAACAGATGAATTAGAAGAGGCTCCAAAGCAGTGAAGACAAAAATGTAAGATGGTAGATAAACATGTTCTCCACAAGTGCTCAAAAAGATCAGACAGTCCCAAAGATTTTACAGTATCCTGTTCTCTGGTTTTTTTGCAGTGATAAGCTCAATATTATAGCAATGTGTTGAGGATAAAAACAAAACAAACACTGGTGTGTAAAGCCAGGGAATGAACAGAAGTAGGATTTTTAAGGTTTTACCTTTCTAGGGCTTCCTGGAGGGTAGAATTTGTGGTATACCTAGAAATAAAAGAAGTTAAATTGAAAAGAATTAAAATTGGTAGGCAAAACAATCTGCATGGTACAAAAATAATGCTTACATGAAAAGATAACATAACATTAGTAGGGTCTACTGTGGAGCAATCCAAAGACCATCATCACTTTGTAGCAAAGATCTCAAGAATACGCACACCACACCTTACAGAAAATACAATGTGCAGCGTCAGCATTAGAAGTATGAAGTCACAACGCACATTAGAGTTGATTGATTTCACAGCACATTTTACATCCCACAATTGGCTGATGTCACAACAAGTGTTTCACATCCCATAGAATGATGATGTCTCACTATCTCACAGGGATATTACACATGCCTGTTGTTTTCAACCCGAGGTCCTATATGCAGGGAAAAAAAAAAAATTGTGTGTCCTGGAAATCTGTTCATATAGTTTTTCTAAACAGATCCATGCATCGTCATGGGGCAAAAGATTGAGTCCTTCAAAAACGGAAAAAAAAAAGAAAAAAAAGGCTGTGAAATATTGAGACATGGGGCAGAAGGAAATGGCAAACCAAAAGCCTGCAAAGCACCAAGAGCATGACATCCCTCCCGTTCTGCCAAAACCTAGATAGGCAAAGAAACTGCAAGATGAAGCCTATGGGGGGAAACAAAAAAAACAAACCAGTCAAGATATTCTCTTCATCTACTTTAAAAATAACAAGAACAGAGAGAGATCGTGTTCTTCACCACAGTTTAGTTTTAAGCATTTTGGTGGCTTTGCATTTGAGGTGCCACCCACAGTGCTTAACCAAATGCTTTTCAATAAGGAAAGCAGTGAAAGACATGACTACGTAAACAATGACTTCTTGGCAGGGGTCAAGAAAGTGGCCCAAGCAGATTTCATGAAATTATGACACAAGTCCCCAGAATCTTTCTTGGGTCTCTACAGAGTTAGGACTATCCAACCATTCAGTTCTTCAGGTGAAAAAGCAGGAAGTTGAACCTGCCAATCTAACGAAACACTGGCTTTTCACGTAAGTCTGTCAGTCTCAACTCGCTGGCTCAAAATACAAGAAAACGTAAGAACTGACAAAGTAAGAATGCCAACAGGACTCCAGTAAAGAACATTAATCTGCTTGCTCTCTCAAATTGATTTGAGATGTAAAGAAGTGTATTTGATTGGCCCAGATAACATTAAAAGTAAATTTTTATGATTGCAGAAGTTGTTTGGTTTTTTGTTTTTGGTTTTTGTTGTTGTTGTTTTTGGTTGGGGGGGTATTTTTTGTTTGTTTTTCTGGTGTGTGTTTTGTTTTGTTGTTGTGTTTGTGGTTTTTTTTTTTAATAGTATTTATGTCTTTCCACAGAACAGTTGCTCACTTTGAGGTGCTTAATTTCCATAGCCATTACAACACATTTAACTAATCTCTAAATTGCAGCCACATATCTGCTTTCTTTATGAATAAAGCATGTAATATCACAAAATTTAGTTGCAATGACTGTATTCTTGTACTGTCACTGACGGCCCAGATTGAATATCAACTAAGCGAGATTACCACCTTTATTACCAAAACAGCCCCACTGAAAGAGCACTGCCTAGAATTGCTTATTTTCTACTGTTCTTATACAAGTTACTTAAAATCCCTGTGAGAAACTAAGCTCAAGAGATATACACACTTGCTTTTGGTTTTGGTCACAGCAGGAAAGCAACAATTTTTTTCTTTTTTTTTAAAACAGTGGGAATTCAGAATGAATTGTTAACAGTATCTATATAAAGCTCAGGTAATTCTCTGCATAGTATATGAAAATCCAAATAGTTCAGAGTATTTCCATTCCCAAATAAATGCATTCTGTCCAATAACCCCAGTAACAAAGAATAAAATATTTTCACATCATAAGTCTCTCAAGTTCTTATTCCAAGATTTAACTTGAACACAAAACACATTACTAATAATCAGTAAAAAAAAAAAAAAAAAACCACACAAAAAAACCAAATAGCATTGTTCAATGATTCATTAAATTTTCTCACCATAAAGTCAAAGCACCTTCCAGTTCAGTAATTATTTGGCCATAATTCTAAACAAATAATGCGTTCTGTCTCTGTAAATACTGTTCCGGTTCTAATTCATAAGTTATGCAAAACATTTACACAGATCACTCAACGATCCATCCTTAATGTACCTGAAGAGGTCTTCACAATCCCTAGTGAATAATTCATGTTTCCATTTTGTCAGTGTCTCACAGTGTAGAAAGAGCAACTTTAATTCAGTCATGGCTCTAACTTTATGAGATCTGAACACCATCAAAAAATGGTCAAAAAGCTCAAGGAGAAATTGTTTTACAAGCCCAATCTACTTCCCAAATGGAAGAATTAAATAGTCCTAAATATATCTGAAATAACAAACCAGCATCTGAAGAGATTGGCCATATGCTAAACTGTCACTCTCCCATACCAAGTGATGAATTAAGATGCTAGGGTAGCTGGCTGCTTACTACAATACTGTTCACGTCACTCGCATATGTTGCTTTGGCAGTTATTACAGTTTTTTGTAAACTAAGCAGCACATTAGATTTGAGAACAAATTACAGACCAGCTAAAAGCACTAAATTCTTGACCAATTTGCATAGAACTGGAAAAAACGCTACAAAAGACTGGAAAGACATGAAGGGTAATTGCTGTATCTTTGCAATCCGCATGATGGAAAGCATGAGATAAATCAAGACAGCTAGACAAGAGTCCACTAATCAGTATTTTCTGTAGTCTGTGCAATCTGTGCAGTTTTCTGTAATGTGTGATACTGTAATGCCTATGGTATTGTAAAGAGAATCTACAGAGGGAGGAGAAACATTCCCCCGTAGCACTTAGGGAATATATAACATGAATTTAACTAGCTAGTTAGTACAAACATCTCACTGATGTGAGCACTGGAGCTCTTCTGCATACTTGGCATGTAGGTAAAGGAATCCAGTAATTAAAGAATTATGACTGTGGCCTAATAAAAGAAGATAACGATGGACTGCATGGTAAAATACATAAAGAAGTAATGAAATGCTTATATAGTAGATATGCTTGTATCCCTAGACAAGATTCTGGTCACTGAAGAGTTGTGGCTCACCAAAACCAAGCAAGTCAATCCTTGGAGCATTGGTATTGGAGCAACAAATTGTCACTGTGTCTGCAGTGGCCAAAAGGACAAGAATACTTTGCTGCTTAGCTCTTCGCCGTGTTTCTTAGACTCCACGGGTATATCAGGTATACCGGAATTTGCATTAGGAGAAAAGGTCTGTCTGTGACGACGACTCTTGAACTTTATAATCAAGGTTCCCAGCATTATCACATTCGGACATCTATGAAATCTTTTCTGACAAATTAGAAGTTGAGGGATTTGGGTTGTAGATTTGTGGTGAGGGGAAAAGTGGGATATATCTGTACTTGCCATAAACACAAGAGTACCTGTAAGGTACAAGGAGTCCTCTAAACGATGGCATTTGTAATAAGCTAGGCACTTCTTGCTCTTGATTCATTTTCTCATCCATTTACTTTTAGGCTACATTGAAGTTTCTGTAAATGACAGTACTAAAACACTCAGTTCTTTCCGCAGGTCCTTGTGTGTCTTATCTAATATACAAGCAGAGTTTGACAGAATACAGATGTAGAGCATCCTGGCCTCCATGGAAATACTTGGCAGCAGATGGTTAAGGGAAAGCATCACAATACAAGTTTATGCCCACAATTATTCCATTGAGTTGTGCTCTAATACATGTGTGTGCACGTGTCTAAATGAAATGTTTCTATGTGCGTATATATGTACACACAGTTGCGTATGTTGTTTTGTGCAATACTGATTTTAGGTTGATATTTATGAAAGGGCACCTGTAAGTCTAGAATAACAGACATCAGTGAAGATGTTAGGCTACATTTTCAGGTACTGTGAGTAGCATTTTTGAGGAAAGAAATTTAATCACTTTCCAGCTTTAGAGAATTTTGCTCCACGTTAAGCATCACAAACAAGGTCTACCGTGTCATTTGCTCCATGATGAGAAAGGATTAGAAATATCAGAGGCTTCCAGTTACCTGGAACAGTTGCTATGACTCCTGTACATGCCAGCCACTATCAGTTAGACTGGAATATCAATGAAAAAATAAACAGAAGATCTCGAGGACATGGTATAGATGGACTTGGCAGTGTTAGGTTAACAGTTGGACTCGATGATCTTAAGGGTCTTCTCCAACCATGACGATTCTATGATCTCAGGGACAAAAATCTGGGGCCCTACCAAACTTCCGTACATTCTTCGACAAAACCTGCCTTGGCAATACATCAGGCAGGCAATACATCAGGCAGTCAATACAAAAGACCTTTTATGAGACAGAATTATTTGGTCTAATGAGTTGCCAAAGAGAATCACAGGATACCAACAGCAGCAGAAAGGGCATTATCACAGGGCAGTCAGCAATGTGGTGACCAGTAAGTACTAGCTAATGATATGCAAACCAATCTAAACACTTTCAGCAACAGTAGGAGTCTGCTCAGTCTCTCACACTGAGGCAGAAACTTATTTTCTGCATTCTCCAAGACACTGAGCCAAACTGTATGGACTCCACCCAATAGTTCTCACGAGAGAGAAGGAGCAAAAGGATATAACATTAAGGGTTGTTTTACAGCTTGAACAAAACACGACAATACACATAGCCACACGTAAAAGTTTTGCCAATCCAATCATGAGAAGACCAATTTGATAACAGGCTTCCAAAGCTTCACCTTTTTAAGACACAGACAAGAAAAATATTCATCACTTTCAATAGTGATTCAAATTAAACAAAATATTTGTCTGTATTGTTGGTAGAACAATATTTTTGTTTACTTTTTATGCTGGAGTTTTAGACACTCTTTTGACTTACTGCTTCTGCATTTCAGAAATATTAAAAAGCTAACAGTGTAACATCACCGGGAGATGTTTCAATATTCCCGAGAATGCCTTTTCCCAGGGATGCACTTTCCAGTCCTGTACAGCCTCTCACTCACCACATTCTTTGTGCAGAAATCACATGGGAGTCTCAGGGGCTCAGGTTAGTCCTATCACACACTAACACAATTAACTAAGATACAGAAAACAGGCATAGATGTATTAGCAATTCTTTCTGAAAAATTTGCATATTTTACAGAAAATTACTATTTTCCCTATAAATTGGTAGCAGTGCCTTCAGCTGATGTATGAATTCTGAGGAGCTCTCTACCACTCAGAACTGGTATGTTTTAAATGTTTAAATGATGTACCTAGTCCCATTTCAACACAGGCTTTTGTAGCATTTTAATGTCTTGCCATTTAGTAGCTAGAATCCAGCAAAGGGGATACAAGTGCTATTACTGGTAGCTAATGGATATTCTTCCTTAGCTCAATTGCTGAACTACATTTTGAATAAAGGGCTCGATTCCCAAAGGGAACAACCTCCTTTCATTGCTGTCCCACACTTAGACTAAAGGAGAATTCTCTGCAAGTGGTAAGTAGGGGCAACATTCATATTTCTATTTCTAGGTTCCCACTTATTAGAGGATAGAAGCATTGCATAATATTTAATTTATGCAGGTCACATCCAGTACCTCAGGTCCTATAGCTGGACACATTTCCACATACTGTCCTTCCCTATTCCTATTTTAAAACTGCCTTTTATTCAGAGCATTCTTCTAGAGGAAAAAAAAAATACACTGAAGGATGATATCGAAACAGCAGAAAATGTTATCTTTTTTGAGCTGCCTCATTCAAGATGTGCAACTACCTCCCAGCTGTGCTAGTATGCTTGTACAGCGTGTGTCCGCCTTGCTTACCTGTGCCACATGCTGCTGCACTCACACTGCTTTCGACAGAGCGCTGCAGCACACGTGAGCAGATCAACACTGGTTTTGACTCAGATATCTGCCAAAGCAGTAAAGACCCCAGCTTGCCTACGTAGTTCAAAAGAGCGATGCTAGCTCCAGAACCAACAGAACATATGCTGTAGTTGGCTACCAGACAGAAGTCACATCCTTGCTCAGCTTTCAGGGTTATCTCAGCAACAAAAACAAAAAAAACCCTCATATGATTATTCTCTTTCACAGATATAGAGATGCCTCCACGATGCAGCTTAGCACTGCTTTAAAGCAGGAGTCCTGCAAGATTATAATCACTCCCGGTGTATGTCTGTAAACATGCTTCACCTTAAGAAAGGGTTAAAACCATGATGTTGGAAAGGCACGTACTGCAGCCACCACCGGCTGGGATCAGAGATGCCAATCCTATTAAGGCTGTCTTTGGCACAGGCAGCATTCTGAAGACCAGCTTCAAAGCATTGCTCCTCTGCCACATGTACGCAAGTCTGCAACTACTGCCACAACGGCAGAATGCAGAGGATTTTCACTCAGCCACCTCTATTGAACACACCACTGTTGCTGGAGATACATATCAAAGTTATGAAGATGAGTCACCCATTTTCTGAATTCTCTCTAAATTACTGCATGCTAATCAATAGCAGATACCCTCAATCCTTTCTTCTACAACCAGGACTAAGCCCTTCTGTTCCTCCATACATACAGAGCAGAACAATTCCACAAAAGTTGGAGTCTGAAGTCCAAGTGTTTGAAATTACTTCATTTTTGTCATCATCTCCAATGCAAGCCACGCTTTTTATCTCATCCCAGCAAGGACTTAATGAGGACCTGGTTTGTTCAGGTCACAGGTTCGGGGAAAAATAATTTCCTCTCTCAGGTGTGGTCATCTGGGAGACCACCCAAAGCATTTGAAGTGACAGTAGAGACACCCCTATACTAGCCAGTACTTACAGTTGTTGACGTCTATCTTTTAACTTGCATTGTAGCAAGACTTTTTTAAACACGAGTAGTATCTTGACTATTGGTGAAATGGCAATATCATCTTAATTAGCACTTTACTAACAAAAAGAATTTTCTCTTAAATAAAAATATTATGAAGACAAACTAACTTCTCTCCCAGTATCATAATAATAATACATGCATATAATACTCCTTTTTTAACATATTACAAGATTGCATTTCTAGCATGTTATATGGTTTAAGTTGTCTGAGCTGTGCTTTTTTATCTTTCCTCATTTTACAGCTCCAGTATGTCAACAACAGAACATGCTATTAGCTTGAATTTAATTGCTCAACTAAAAAAGAAAAATTCCTTTCAATATTCAAGCTGCTGCATTCCTATGCAGTAACAATTTGCACAGAAGTTCTGTGTGTATTAGACAAGCCACATGTTTGCAAAGTTAAATACCTGTAAGTAGGCTCAGCATCCAGTTTAATATTTCATTGCAAATTACTGACATGCTAATTAATAGCTAATGAGAAAGCTCCTAATAAGTATACCAGATATTGTTTAGATTCTTACTTGCTATTTTTAAAAGCTAATGACTTATAGCATATAGAATGGTGAAAATAAATCAAAGTCATCTCATGCCACACAATTTGCTTCAAATATTTTTCAGAAAAGAATAATTAGCTTCTACTCAAAATGCACTTGTATGAGAGTATCATCAATATTAGGACAGCAAAAACAGTGGCAAACACAGAATTCCATGGGTGTCATTGCATAGGATTTGTTTTAACAAACTCCTTCCCCCTCGCCCATGCATAAAATCCTAACATTTATATTAAAAGAAAGAGCTCACATAGCATGTTAATGGACTGTGTCTAATTTCACGCAATTAACCCTGTACTCCTATCAACAGAAATCTCTGTTTTTAGATATGAGAGGAATAAAGCCCATGGTTCATTCATTGCTGTGGGGGAAGAAAAAGAAATCAGGAAAAGCCAAAATAAAACCCAGAAAATGGCTTGGCAAACAAACAAGCCACAACTGAACGCTGAGCACTTCTGTCAAAGATCTGGATAATGTCCTGGTCACGGATAACTATCAGCTACATCCATGACTTACCTAAAGAGGCTTCCAAGTTCAAATCATGAACTAACATGATCATGAACATGATCATGAACTAACATCCTCTCTCTAACAGTAACCTGGACATACATGTTTTGTACTCTACTATCCCCAAATGGGCTACATAAAGAGTTACTGATCTCATCTGTTATTCTACCAACAGTCACTACACTTATGGTTGTATTAATACTTAATTGATGAAGAAACTGTTGATGAAGAAATGTCATCATTAGTACATTCAGCAACAGGATACTTGCCAATACTGGAAGCGGATAAAGAGTGCATAAAAAGCGTTCACATAATATGCTTGTAACAGGTTTACTTGGCACACATGTCTGTACCTTCACAGCTGATTACTACAAAAAAAACAAGAGTTATCTGCAATGACAATTAAAGTGATCATGGTAGGCTATTCAAAAAGTTTATGTAACTTAAATTTGACTTTTCATGTGAACATTTAAGGGTTATATTCTTCCTGGTAGAGAATGGGATCATTCTATAAGAACTGTTCATACTCTGAGCAAGCACTTCAAACCAATTGCTTATGAACCACCTACAGACTAAAATTTTTTTCAAGACTAATTTTTGCTTTCAATATATTGTTCCAGTTGACAAGAAGAAAAACAAAACTCAGAACTTAAAGTTATAGGCAATAGCTTGGGTTATTCAGTTATGCAACTGTTACATTTCTATGTAAAAGATCACAGGCAATAAATTTCCAAGTAGCCAAGCATCAGCTATGCTTGCAAGGTTAGGTTAAGGGCACGAGAATGCACGTTGAAGTGCAACGCGTTCTTATATCATGTCAGATATTTTGGACTCTCCTTTTCATTCATACATGAACTCCAGTGCTTGAGGGAAAGGCCCTCCATGGGCAGATCCTGAGTGTGCTCTTGGTATTTCTGACAGAAAATTAAGAAACCTGCCAAAGCTCTCTTCAGGAAAGCTCCAAGCTTGAGTAGTGTTTTCATCTTCTGAACTACAAACACCAAAACTACAGGCTACAGTCAAGTGTCTCTTGGGATTTTTGTGTTTCTATACCTATGAGGATGACCGAGAAGTCTTATCCTCTCCTCCTGTATCCTCCCTCTTCTTAATCTAACTGGGACTAAATATAAAGGATAGAAAGAAACAAATAGAAATACCCTCCCAAACCCAACATTGGCAACATACAGAGGTAGAGTAAAAGTGTTGCAGCAGGTGATGCCAGCTAAAAACTCCCACAACCTCAGTGCAATTCTGGCAATGTATTCCACAGTCTCAATTCCTTTAAAAGCGTTTGTTTCCAGATTTCCATCAGTTATTCTTAATTTCTCTAAACTAGTTTGCCAGTCACTGAGGAAAAGAAAGTGATAGACAGAAAACAAAATACATGAAAATGAGGTTCCCATCACTTTTTTCTGCTCAGTTCTAGATTTATACAAAAAAGCTGCTTAAATGTCTGCTCATATTAGCACAGCTCTTCGCCACGCAGATTAATCATCCTGCACCTCCTGCTTTTACTTTTTTTACAAGTCAGTGTTACAAAAAAAAAAATCCTTTTCCTTTTATAACAGCAAAAAAAAAAAATCTACCTAGAATATGAAAGGACTCTGTGAAGAATCGATGGTAATCAGGACAAAAAGAAAGCCTGTCCTGGCCATTGCAGATACCCATCTTCACACTCATCGACTCAAAGAAGCCACGTGTTAACTGTTGCTGCACCTACATACAAATTACAATTATTAAACAAAGCCAGCAGCCGCTTACTGGAAGAGATCCTTAAGCCATTGCAAAATAAAACTGCACCGATATTGAAATAAAAAGATCTTTTTAAAAACTACTAACAAATTTATAAAAGTACATTCTTTTCCCCTCAAACAGTATACTTCTTTTTTTAATCAAGTGCTTGAAAGTATGCTGCTCTTATTCAAGTTTAAGAGTACTGTGAGACAGCATTTTCAGAAGTACCGATGTGATTCAGGCCATGCAGTCTGACTCAATTTGAAAGCAAACCCAATTTGAAGAAATGAAGAGAAGAAAAAGCATTAGCTTTTCGGGCTGTCAGCTTTCAGTATGGTGAAAGAGTGCTGCTTGAAAACATAACTCGGTTGTTTGATTATCAATTGACATTTAAGTTTGTGGTGTTCTTTATGCAAGGGTATCAAAAAAAGTCTTCTTCAGCAGAGATATTTGAAAAGTGAAACAGCTTACAGAAAAAGGACTCCAAGAAATATCTGAAATTCTAAATGCAGTTGGGAAAGAGGCCAAGGGATCTGTGCAAACCCACTTTATCAACTTAAAGCAAAAGAATAAGGATTTGAGCTGATAAAGTGATTTCTAATGCTTAAATCTTTAAATAATTTGATTGAAATTAAAAGTTCTGTTTGTTTTAAGTCACTGTCTTTATCTGCTAACCACAACAAGGAAACAATCAGAACCATGACAGAATTAACATACCCTCTAGGGCTGCAGAAAACCTTATGTTTTATGGCTAAGCATAATGAAATTCTCCCAGATGTGTCAAGTCACCACTTCTCAGGGATACTGCATTATCATTTCTTGATATTTGATCTAAAAAATTTGACATATGTCTACATTCCATGCAATTGTATATTTTTCTAGTTCTTTTCTACAACTGAACAACAGACACTGGGTGGGCCTCTGTACAGGGGTCAATCAAGCTGTCCTGTCTAAACAGGCTTCATAGGCAATGTATTCCACTTCTGAATGCATAGCACTCCACAGCTGTTAGAGCATTTAAAAAAAAAAAAAAACCTGGCTTTTTCATCAGCTCCTTGACTGGGTACATTACATAAACAAAAAAAAAAGTATGAACGGAGAACAAGATTTAAGACAAGTAAACAGCTTGTCATTAGCAAGGAGCTGACAGATGTTAATTTGTCTACTGCATTTCTAAACATCTCCAACATCAAAACAAATTCTCCAGCAATAGATAGAAAATTTTACTGATGCAAAAGATAACCATCTACAGTACTGTTCCCCACCAGCAATAATACCTTGCTCCCTAAGCAAGCCACAGCAAGCTGTGTGCCAGCAGGTAATTTGCTTTCTCTTCAAAAAAAAAAAAAAAAAAAAAAAAAAAGAGGTTCAAAGACAAAAACTCTCTCACATGCACTTAGATGTACACAGAAAGGTTGCTACTGCTGAAGGTCATTCAAGGCAGGAGCTACAAGCTCAGAAATGTTTCCATTTCAGATCCAGACACACAAAAGAACATGTGAAAAATGTAAACAGCTTCAAACCACAATTTTATTTTAATCTCTTTAGGGGTCGAGCTATCCCCCTGCTGCTGCTGCTTTTTGAAAACAGTTTTCCTGAAGTCCAAAACTGCACTGTGTTATACTGACCCAATGGTCCATATTAACACATGGAAGACATTTGCAATGCTAATCACCTAGAGACAGCATGGCAATGTTATTTAAAACATTAATGCTACCATAAGATCATCTTAGATTTACCCAAACAGATTTGCTAGCGGATCTGCTGAAGGTACATAATGGTGGAGGTTGCCATGGGAACACGGTACAGCTACACACTTTGCCATGACAACCAGGCCTCCCTGGAATACTAATGAGTGCCCATGGCAACGCGAAGCCGAAGACAAGATGTCTGGAGACCAAATATTTCATGTATCATTTATAACGAAAACTATAAATACATTTGTACATTTTCTGTGCGAGATTCGATGGTTTTTGGAACCCTGCAAAATGTTACATATGTGGCAATATTGCAAAGTGTAAAAATTATATGGCTGTTGTATAAATGGAAAATGCTATTTCAAGGCAATGCTAGGGTTGAAGTTCAATTCCACAAAAGACAAAAAAAAAAAATCTGTAGTCAACGCACCCAACGTTTGCATCATCTTGCACATAAACACTATCGTCAGCCCATGATGTAACAGAGTTATCGGTACACAATGCTTGGTGTATTCTACGTCCACCAAAAAGGTGCTATTCTTCCCCCATGCAGAATACTGTGTTGAGCACGTATCTCTTCTCCATACGGCAACTACTGCAATTCCTGTTGCAAAGACAGAAAGCACTGCTTTGGTACTTCAGAAAAGGCTCACAACAAGAGATCCCTGTTACTTTATAGGAATGTTCCAGCAACCCAATGCATGAGCAGTGTTTTTCATTTATTTGTTTATAGAAAAAGGATCCACTGTTGAAAGTTACATAGCAGAACAAAATGTTGGCATTAAAAGTGATAAAATTATCAGTTAAGTGACATCTGGTGCATTTTTTTTTTTTAAATACACTCTATAAAGATGAATTTCAGGGCACTTTCTAGATATTTTACACAAATTACCAAAATCTAAGACATTTCCAAATACCCTGCCAGCAACCGCCTATCATTTAAGAGAGAGGCGGCACCAGCTGGAAAGCTAGTGCTGCTTGTCCCAAAAGCACTACAGGTGACAAGTTGCATCAAGAGACAACAAAATTTTAGGTCACAGAAGACCTCCCAGGGACCACGAGTGCCAGGATTCAGCTCACACCAGCAGTGGAGAAACCAAAGGTAGTTGTATCTAAGATTTTTACTCACTATTTGCTTTTATAACCTAGGCCTCCTTGCATGAGGTCCTGCTTAAAAATATAAAAATCAGGTGTTAGATATAAGATTTATTTTCTGCTCTCCATCAACATCCATGAAAGAGCATCCAAAACATGATCTGGAATATGGATTTATTAGCCATCCTCCAGGTGTAAATAGGTCAACTGTTGCATTTCCCAAATGACAGAGCACTGAGGTCAGCAATAGAGACGGTCAGTATAGTCAGTATAAAGAAATATGATTTGTATAAGATATTTCACAATAGCTTCATGGTTGCAGAGCTTCTCAGGTGCCAGATTCTCACTGCTTTCGAGTGACTGCAACAACTGCTGCTATCCCAGCGGTAAAACCCCCAAACCACTGTCCCTTCAGTAAATCTTCTCAAGCCTAGAAGAAGCAGCCCCACATGACAGAAGTTATCTTTCTGACCTAGATCACAGGCATCAGTTATACTCGCCCATCTTCTAATTTACTTTCAGCTTGTAGAGGCCAGAAGGAACCACAAGCACACACACTTAGGAATTCCACAAGATATGGGGTGGGGGAAAGGTCTGCATTCCCCAACAGAGAATTAGCTCACAGCTGTAACCAAACACAAGTCCTTATCCAGTTTGCTGCAGGAATGTCAAAAACAAGTAAGCTGGAAAGACTTTCTTCACCCGGGGCCAAAGTGTTACGGAACAGATATATCTCAGCAGCAGCGTAACCTACAACACGAGACTAACCTGGACTAATCTCTGACAAATCCCTCTTCTGCCTCCAAATACTGCTGGCTGTGGCCACGATGGACTGCATACATGCATGCAAACACATAATATTAAACGAAACACATAATATTAAACCAATGTAATCACAGTCAGCATTATCAGATTAGTGTAAGCACTGGCCATGATTACATTAAGAGCTTTCAGTGAATCGCAGAAACACGTTAACTAGCATGTTTGGAGAGATTTGAGGAAAAGGTGTGGGATGAAATAGCAACACAAAATGCAGACCATGGCTCTGGTACTGAATTTAGGATCTATTTCCTTGAAATAATATCACAGAACAAAAAAAAAAAATTATCAAGTTAAAAGAACATTTTTTTTCATAACCTTCAATTAAGTCACAAACAAAAAGAAAAAAGGCAGACTGCTTTTCTAAGCAGTTTAACAGACTGCAGATTAACAGATTACAACAAACATAACCCATAGCGGACCTTCAGGCAACCAAGTTTTCCACAGAGGAACAGAGCTTGCATTATTTTTGTGATAACACACAACATTACTCAGTGCAAAATTTGTCTTCTTGCATCGAACCTGGTTGCACAGGACTAAATCCAGTTATTCATTTCTAACTCTTAATTCCACTAAATACTACAGTGCCCAATATACAACCCAGCCTTTCTTCTGGCAGCACTTCGAGATCTAGTTTTAACAGGAGCTGACTATCAAGGTAGGCAAATAGATGTGCATTAAATTACAAGATTATACAACAGCACACCTACACGTGTGTGGCAGAGACTACTCTTTTATTCTAATCCCTGTTTTTCCATTAATATTTTGGGTTGGTTCCCCCTCCAAGCTGATATTTGTCACTCTTGTTCTCTTGAAATCCTCTTTCTTTGGGACTGCTTTATGTTATGTGAGGGAACATGATGGGTAGTTCAACATTATCTCCTACAAAGAAAAATACAGTATTTAATAGATCTGGGGTCAGCAATGGTAATTACTACAAAAAAAAAAAAAAAAAAGACATGTTCACTAGAATGCTTTATGTTATTTGCTAGTGAATTAAAGGAAGAAATGTTTTTCTTTGGGGTTTATGTGTGTCGTTTCTTTTTCTTTTTCTTTTTTTTTTGAATGGACTGTGCCATGTGGCCACAAAAAAGCAACAGCTCCCCTCCAGCAGCAAGAAAAGAGAAACCCCAGGAAAACCCACAACCCGAGCAAACCTCTTTACTTAACCTGGGAAGACCATTAGTCTTGAAAGCACTCCTTAACCTGAGAAGGGTTAGCAGGATAGACAGCTAACCCTGCTGACACAAAAAGCTGCCAGACCAACAAGCAAGAACAAACCTTATCCAGTCCGTGCTCCGTACAGCAGATTTCCTCCTCTTTTCCTGGTTCCCTGATCTGAAGCATAGAAAGTCTTTGTTCACACTAATGGTTTAGCAGCCTAAGATAGGCACTAAGTGACGAACTCAGAACATTGTATCAATGGATACAGCTGTCCTAAGAGGAGCCAATAATTTCTGCATGTCTGGTGCTGGAGGCCTAGTTACATATCTGGACTTTTTATTTCTTCACAATAATAGATGCCAAGTAATAGTTAGTAGTTATGCTGTATATAAAGCAAAGTTTACGCAATTCTTGTTCCAGCTAACAGCCTGAAGAGTCTCTCCACTTTCCAGTTAAGAAGCAAAGAATGCTATTACCTGCTTGTTTCCACCAAAATTGAAACACCTTGCACAGGGTCTCTGTTCAAGGATGCTTTTTCATATATGCCCTGCTACATGGCACCACCTCTGTCAGGAACCTTTTGACCCTCTCCCACCTCTTTGCACCAAGCATACACAACACATGCAAACCACACACCACCATGTACTGTTCATTTCAGTTCTTGCACATGAAGAACATTAGGAGCTCGTTTGAAAATCCACTTGGCCCATATACATGCAGGACGGTGCTTCTTAGATATGCCTTTTTCCAAGCCCACATATTCGAAATACTATTACATCTAGTTATCACTTTTCTTGTGAGCCGCAGCGTATATGCACAGAAGAGCAGTCTTGCATGTGTGGGATGCACATGGACAACGTGACCAGTGTGGGACAGTGGTCTGTGGACTTCTCTGCGTTACTCTGGAAAACACAAGGACTTCTCTTATACAAAAAGGATTGGCAGCCCTGCTAAAGATGACAGTCAGGAAAGCAAGGCAAGTTAAGAACATTAACAAGATGCCTTTTTCCAAATATCCCAAATGAGGGTGTCTGAGTAATTCCTCTCTATGTAACTGAGAATTCTAATAACAATTAAAAAGGTCTCATCTCCTGGAAGTTCTGGAAAGTCCCATGTGTCCCATCTAAGAAATACACCTTAAAATCTGCTCCAGTCAGTATGAACTATTAAAGCCTTAAATCTTCTTAATTCTTCCCACCCTATTACTTATTTTGTGTTTCCTGGTAAAAAAAATTGACACCTTTCTACTTTTTTTTTTTTTTTTTTTTTAAACTCTCTCTACTCAGTTTATATAGTTACTTAGTTTGTGATGACCTCTTAGGTTTTTTTCCCCTTCTCATACTACAGGTATTGAATAGCTGTCTTCAGGACCAGTCATAAATGTGAGTGATGGTACTTGAACCTGCTAAACTGATTAAATGCTGAAAGGAAGGATCAATTATCAGAGAAAGGCCAGCTAGGGGAGCCATACATAACACACTGCAGACAGAACAAAGAGCTAATACTGCCCCTACTTAGACACAATCTGTATCACCAAAAAAAAAAAGGAAAGAGGTATTTAGAATCGTTTTCTTCATTGCAGCTAAAGCGTATCCATCTTAGACCAAGACAGTAATGCAAGAGCAACACAGGCTTACAAACTGGATTTCTCAGAAGGAAGAGGGAGAGAAAGGACCCACAGGTCTGGGCAGAAGCAGATGAGCTTGGGTCTTCCCACTGTTTCGTTCAACACCTATTATCCATTAGGACGTTAAAACCCTATTAGTGATGCATTTCAGATAAAATGCATTCCTTTGCAAATATCCTTGTTTAAATGCATGCAAAGAAAAGCACAGGAGACAACACAAAGCTATAACCCTTCTGAGTGCAGAGTTACCCAGTTCAGCAAAGCACTTAGAGATTATACATGGGAATAGCCCTCAGAAGCATATGCTTTAAAGCAGGGCCGCAATTTTATTACTTTTTAGACAAGATGTTCTGTAAAACAATAGCCAGTATAAAAAGCATACCATTAAGTGGGACAAAAAAAAAAAAAAAAGCCCACAAACCAACACAAAAAAACCCCAAACACAAAATCTGTCACTATCCAGAGGGAATAACGGCCTGATTAGCTTTTCAGAACAAAATTGCATCCTCTCGGAACTACTTGTTTAAGCAAGCATATTTTAAGTGTTATACCAAGATATGCATCTAAACATGCAAGTATCCAGCAAAGTGGAAAAATACAGTCGGGCCACATGATCCCACAACTCCGAGAGCACATAGGGGATTCTGACACGCCGAGGTTTCTGCAACCGTGGGGCCTCGATGCCATCTACTGGCCGTTTGTACATTCTGCTACCATCTTTTTACGAGCAAGTAGGTGCTAGGCTGTCGTGGGAAGATACACTCTCAAAATGTCTGAATGTGGGCAAGTATCTTCTGATTAATATAGCATGATTGAAAACACTGGGTAGTGTTAAATGGCATGCCTTTTCACAGACAGGTATGTATTTAAAACAAATCTCTATAAGCTTGCTCAGGATTTTGGTAATACAAAAATTGTACTTAAGTGTGGAAATGACAACGTTCAGTTCTGTTCCTACTGTTTTCACTTCTTATTCAATGATTGAATTATTCTTTCCCCTACACTTTTCATTCATTTCCCAAAGATACCAGCTTCAGAGCCATTATTAGTTATAAGCTCCAACAATAAACCAAAGTGGTATTATCTTTTATTAAACTAACTGATATAAGTGGGAGAAAAGGAGAAAGACATTTCATACAGCTAAATCCTTGTTCAGCTTCCTCTGTTCCTGACATATTATAAAAGCCAAAGGTTATACAAGTTTATATGAGACCTTTTCTTTTTATATCTTGAAGCTACTACTGCTAAACCACTACCACTGGAATTACTACCACCCACCCACCAGTAGCTCCAGGACTTGGGTTTCTTTCACTTTTTCTTAGTATGTGTCTCCCAGCTCCAGGATATTTGTTTTGAGATGAGTGTCTGGCATTGCCATCATACACAGAAAGGTCTGCCATGCAACAGCACATATAAGTGATATTTAGCAAAATTACAACTGTCCCACGACACTATAAAGTGTGCCATGTGATTTATAACACTTTGCTACAAACACTGGGGCGGGAGGGAAGTGTTGGTGCCATGTACTAGCAAATATGATTCAGAGCCTTGTAGGGAGGCATAGAGGTGGATTATTTTTTTTTAATGTAACTAAAAATGGAATTACTTTGTAGCACATTCTACATACTTGATGAACAAGTTGTAAAATACAGTCAGGCAGAGAGAATCAGTGAAGCGAGGAGTTGTAAACAGGAGTGACCAAATTAAACTTTATCCTTCTACTAGTTTTTTTGTGAAGATCCACCAAATATTCGCCAAGGGTGATGACAGTCATGCACATTTTTTCTTTGATCTTTCAAAAGCGGTAAGCTATTCACAGAAAGCTAAGTGTCTTGCAGAAAAAAAAAAAATATTAGAATGCTTGAAATAATGCAGTAAGTACAAATAATAATTGGGACATGGTGCTCAGGCTATATTCCAGTACTTGTCTGGAAACGGATACACATCTTTGTAGTCATTCTGCTTGACCTGAATCAGTGAAATGTGGCAAAATAATACCATACAATGATTGCTGGAAAAGGGTGATAGAATGGGTGACTGCTTCTAGCAAATGTGCAGGAAATTAAAGTAGCTTCCTTCCTCCGCTCCCAAAAATGGCCTGAGTACATTGAGCAGAACTTAGAGGAAGCAGTTAAGCAGCAAAGATGGTAACAGGATGCTTCCATACTGACAGCAGGCAGAGAAAGATACACACAGAGGTGAAAGTGTTATGAAGGAATAAAACAAGGAATGAGCTTGGTTTCTGGTGAGTAAGGGGAAGTTACCCATATAATTCACAAAAGAAAATATGGATCTCTACAGAAAGAGAGTTACAGAATAAAAGTAAGGGGAAATAGTTACCCTCATCCAAGCATTATTCTAAGATAATTTAAGAGTAAAGAAACCCTAAACACAATGGCAGCATGCATGTTCTGTTGTCCCACACCAGAGCTGGCAATGCAGGCCAGTATACTTTTTAGCTATGCACAATGAATGCAGAGCTTTAAGAGAAGCCATGTGCCATGCATTCTCCCCTCACTGGTCTGTGCATATACAGTGGTCTTGTGCTTTTCAGAAAGCATCAGGCTTACAGCACATGCTAAGAAAAGTACCAATGTGTGCAGCAAATCAAGTAATTTTGGTTTGCATCAGGCCTTACTGCGCATTGGCATAAGGTGAAACAACATATGCACTGCAAGTCTGCTGCTTCCTAGAAAGACTGAACTTAACACACAAAACAACTATAAATACACACATTCATATTTCTTTATAGAAAATAAAGAGAGCTCTACACATACTCCTGCTGGAGAGCAAAGCCATACAGAAGGCACAAGAGCCATCACATTCAACAAGACAGTTCACTGGTTTTGACATGGAGTCTGACCATCCAGCCTGCTAAGCAATTTAAAGCTATTGGTCATCATCAGAAGTTTTAAGCTTATCATAGACCTGCCCATGGTTTTGAGGAGACATATCTTTCAGCTGAAAAACGGCACAAAAGACTAAAGTCCACAGGTTTTAACTATGCCATTAAAAGACTGCAACAAACTGAACACAGCCTCTCCCTGATTTTCTTTGTTGTTGTTTGGGGTTTGGGTTATGTTTGGGGTTTGGGTTTGTTGGTTTTGGTTTTGGGGGTGGGGTGTCCTCTCCCCCACCCCCCGGAAAGGCAATGGTAAATCACCATTAGCAAATGGATTAAAGAAGTACATTTACTTTACTAATGTAGCCAGGTCAGCTAAGGAGGACTAACTGACTGGTTTCACTGAAGGTTAAAAATATCACACCTCAGCTCATTATGCAGTAAGCTTTGTTGCTGTGGTCCTGCAGGCACATACCAGACAGTGGAACAGAGCTTAATGTCTAAAAGCACAAGAACAGCTGATTAATGTTAATACCTTAAGATAAATTCCAAATTCCTACTACAGTAAAAGTGTTTCTGCTGATCGCCATTCTTCAAGACCCTTCTCATTTCCTGAAATCGCATGGTATAAGACAAAGCTCTGCAACATAATTATTCTCTCAAATATGTTTTCAAACTACAAACTCCATTCAGTGCAGAACACCACAGACTGGTGTAGGTGACCTTTGAAGTACCAATGTATTCATCTTAAGTCTAAAACCAATACTGTCTGCCTTAGTGTCCTGTGGTTCACTAAACAAACATAACGTTACTGCACCATACTCCGCACATGGAGAACACTGTATTGGTTATTGGTTTTGTGCAATTGTAGTTGGAATGCGCGCAAATGTAAGCTTAGTGGGACAGCCACCCTTTACTGCTACTGACATTCATATTGCTGCTAGTAACTATTATTAGAGATCCAGAGCTTTTCATTAAGTAACCGAGTTGTATATTTTCTTGATATTTTCTCAATGGGCAGGATCCTGGAGTATCTAATGAGAAATCTGTTGTACTAGAAAAATCCTTTTATGAAGTTTCTGTGCATTTACTCATGTCCCTCTCTGCTAGTAAATTGTGTCAATCATAAAATGACAAATTTCCTGCAGAGGAGAACTGTGATATACTCTGTAGTGATGATGTTCAAGCATTTACCTAAGAGTATTTGGAAAATAATTTCAAAAATTAGAGAGTTAAATACCACTTCCAGCAAAATTAAGTTTTCTGAATAATGACATCACTGATGTAATTCATAGCTCTTACAAAATGTGAATATGCTTTTGGGTATATCCATTGACATATACTTTACATAGCAGGATTAAATTCGACTATACCCATTATGAAAAGGGATCTTTAGTTACTTATTTCACAATTCCAAGGGCCTTCTTATACTAAAACAGCAAACTAGTTTGTTTGTTTTGCAATGCTATTGCAAAACAACAACTGTTAACCCCCCTGCTAATAGTCAAGACACTAGACACTTTGCAAAGAGATCAATTCTTCACACACAAGTGAAGGATCACTGGCTTTTGGATTTCTGGGAAACTGGAAGAGAGATGCAGTTCCACCCAGAACTGCCATCAGCAGGGAGAGGTCCCCCTTCACCTTCCTCCAGTGTTACTCCTGCCTTCCCCCAGCACTCAGCAGACCCTCTGCAAGCCTTTTGAACTCACTAAAGCAGCAACCGCTGCCCACCCCCCCAAAAAAAAACCCCACACCCACAACTTTCTACTAGATTTGTTTTCTGTCATTTTTGTGAGCTATGCCAGATAGCAAGTGCTGAGATGGCACAAGGGCATTAGGCCAGAAGCACAAAATCCTCCCTTTAGCAGTGACCTCTATGTGGTCAACTGCCTTTTGAGAAGCTTTCAGCTGCATACTGCCTTTTTTTTTTTTTTTAAACTTAATTTATGTAATATCAGACTAGAGTGGAGCATGTAGCTCCTACTTCACCACTCAGACACCAGCAAAAACCTAACACAAACTGCTCATTTTGCACTGGAAGCCACATACATTCAATTCATATCACACACAAGCCCATAAAAACCATCCAGCTGCACTGCTCCAAGCGCACTCGGAGCTCAGCCACACCAAGATAACCAACAGCATTAGATGTATGAAGTCAATTATTAAATACTTTAAAAAAAAACATCCAAAAGAAGCAACAAAGAGCTAAAGCTCTGATCCAGCAAAGCATCAGGGATGTGCTGAAGTTTGAGCCATTGGGATACAGACACGTACGTGCGCTTTGCAGAATTCAGGCTTAAATGGTTTAGGTGAAAGGCACCTGGAGATATCCAAAACTGATATCTAGGGAATAAACCTGGTACAAACACTGCAGCAAATTTCACTCAGGTAGATCTTTTTCATTGTTTTATCATAGCACCAGAGGAGAAACCACCACTAGATATTTGTGCACTGTCAGTCCTTTAATCAGTTTCCTTAGCATGTTTGAACAACAAAAAGCATTTCTATTAAATAGTTATGTTGGGGAACTACACTACAATTTCACTCTAAACACATCCCTAAATCTAGAGGTTAGGGTTCACACGTGTGATACAAATAAGTACCTAGAATAATTTATTTGTTTTCTGTTTACAAAAAGTAATGTGCAAAACAGAAAATGCAGTCTGATAAAATCTAACAGTTCAAATCCTACTACAAAAAGAAGTGGCACAGAAAAGTCATCATGCCTTAATTTATTTTCATATTACATGTATGAAAAAAGTCAATTACTAGAATATTTTTAAACAGTACTTATATATGAATACACGTTATGAAATAGGTCATACAATTAACCTCATTGTTTGTAACCATCATCCTTATCTGTTCTTACTTATGCAGAGACGCAATTCTTAAGACCACAGTGGTTTAATGCAATGCTATAGTTATAATACATCACTTTTATTTATAACTTACTGCAAGAGGAAAGCGTAAAGTGTTTTTCTTCCCCATTCTTTTCTGAAAGGGTCACACGACCATTGCATATCAACTTCAAAAGAACATGTTTGTTTTAACAACAAATAATGCAAAGCTACCCTTCTCCCTGTGCTCTTAGCCAGGGAGCCCAGGTTTTGACACAAGCGAAAGCGAGCATCCTACGGTGTACACTACTTCAGCAGTAGTATATTATTCAACTTTATTTTAAGACCGAACTGGTAGACATTGTAAATCTATTTACAATTAAGTTAAAATCGAAAGCATACATCCTTTCTTTTTTAATGTAACATAGCTTTTTCATAGTCATTGCAAAGATGGCAAAGGTAATTCTGATGAAGAAGGTGTCTAGAAAGTTTGTAAGGCAGCATAGTACTGAAATTCAAGTTATGGATAAAGTTAAAGAACTAGAAAAATATTTAACATTAGGCTTCTAGAGGGCTTCCAGGCCAGTAATAGGGCAATAAAGTAAGACAAAGATACAAAAAGCATGTTTAGCAATAATGATGTTAACATGTTCTGTAAAACCTTAGTGCCTTAATGATCATTTGCAGTACAGCGTTTAAATTAGGCTTCTGAATCCAAATTTAAGGAAGCTCGTTTTAAGAATTTTGACCAAGAATCCATAGAAGTGTCCATTCAATAGAAAGGCTACAAATACAATTTAAAACAATCATTTAACCAAGTAACAAAGTTTTGGCATCACCTTGATCTACCAGGTAGATCTAGTATGGACTTGCCTTATGCAAATTGGTCATTTAAGTTTTAAAAAGCAAACAGATGGGAGACTGAATAAATGAGTTGAACTGAAATTGCCAGAGGCAGAAACTCTAACCATAAGTTGTTCTTAAGGTACAACAAAAATGTAAACCTAAAAGGCAAGATGAAACTCTTGTGCTTTCTAAAACCATGTACAAAAAAAAACAACAAATGCTTGTATTTTATGAAAACATCTTTGGTTACTGAACATTTTTATAGTTATTTTTTATCTTTCTCCTTGACAAATGGGCACATATAAACACACTAATGAAAATATCACATTTATCAGTGTATTAAATGTCAAAAATAGATCCATCCTTTTTAATGTTCCCAACACCTTTGCAATTCAAAGTGTCATGCTTAATGTTATTATGGCAAATGACCACAAAATGGATTGCAACTGCACTGTTGATGTTTATTTAGTGGCCTTTTGTCTAAAAACGTAAACAAAACACTCGTTTTTCTTTCAGTTCTTTCCATGCATTTAAGCATAGTTTTAAATGTTACTTCTGATTTGCGTGGTTCTACTACGAACAGTGTAAATACATGCTATTCATTTTCTAAAGGCTCAGTTGTAAGCACCTCTGCATCTCGATTAATAAAATGAGTACAGTAGGATGTTTCCACGTCTGCCGATTTAGCGTAAAATACATTAATTTTTACTACTGTTCTCCTAAGTTCCACATACACATTGCCTTTACATATTCTAAATATCTAATGCATATTCTAGGATTACATACACTCCAATTATTACTTTCTTAAACAGAAGTGGTAAAACAAACTTTTCCCACCTGATTTTTCTTTTACTTTAAAAAAAAAAAAGACAAGTCAAATTACAGAAAATTAAGTGCCTAGATCTTATGTCATGGGAGAGGACTGTATTACTTTCAATTCATAATGTGACTCAAGACACAAAGCCTGTTATGGATAAAAACAATGTGAAAAACTCTGCAGGTCCTTCAAATGAGTTTTCACAACAGCCTACAGCAGGCTTAAAGGAAACCTCACATTGGACAGGCTTCCCAGCTCACTAATAATTAACCACTGTTTAACAAAATATCTCATTGCAATAAATATGCAAAGCCTCACACCAGTCTAATTTCTCTCTAAATAAAAATCCAGTTCTTCTGTTCTTTGACGGGTAGGAGGCTGATAATTGGCCTCTCACCCAGAGATAAAGTAAAAATGCCTGTCCCTCCTCCTGGCACTCTGCATACTCATTTCATTCCAAGGATTATAACCTCGGAGACTTGGTATTCTCAACAGCTGAAGCACTGTGCCGGTTACTCCGCCTGAGTGTTCTTGCTGTACGACCAAAGCACTCAGTCTGATTTCTGAAGGAAGCTGACACCACTCTGTTTAAACCCCTAAACCTGTACCAGCAGTTATTCCTCACAGCTTCGCTTTTCTCTCTGCCCACACTGTAAAACCATCTGCCCAGTTGTATGGATAATTGAACTGCCAAGCCAAGAAAAAAAAAAACAAAACTATCCTCTTGAAACACCAAGCTAACAAAAATAAATCATGCTTTCCACTGACGTGAGTGGAACAGAGGCATAGACCAGAGGGAGCAGGGAGTAACAAGCAAGGAAATGGAACCACCAGGAAAGAAAAAAAAAAAAAAAACAAAAAAAAAACAAACAAACAAACTGGTCCCCAGATGCTTGTTGCAAAGCATCATTAGGTCCCCAGAGGGGGAGGTCTGGAGACTGTGGGCAGTATTGGCTTAAGTTCTACAATAGCAGAGCTACAGGGAGAGAAGTCTACAGGTACCACCATGAAGATCCCATGATCTCCATTTTTTTAACTTTTTAGGGGTCCCTGCCTATGCCATAACTCTATTTTTGAAGTTGAGAAATGTATTCCCATCAGGCACATGGTCCTAGTTAACTACGTAACATAAAGGGAACAAAAAATCTCTTTGGTTCTTAAATGTGCTTCACATCTTTGAACAGAGCCTCTGAGCTGGTTCTCAACTTTCTTTTTGGTAAACTTTAACAAAGGTTGGTGCTACAACTGTTTTATGAGCATGTGACACAATTAAGCAATCCATTTTGTGAGCACTGGAACTTACCCTGTCTGCTCCCCACCCGCTCTTAGATTCTTTGCTGTGTAGTAATACGGCTAAGCTCACACTACAGTGGATAAACTGGGAATGTGAATTTGTCTGCCCACCTATTTTCATGAAGCTTGTGAAAAACTAACTTTGAACTGTTTCTGCTCTGTCAAATTTAATCAAAAGCAGTCAGGAAGTTCAAAACGTCTCGAGTGTCATTAGGGAGAGGCTGACAGAAAGGATTACTGTGCGGGAAAACCCAGCTGAAAAGTACATTCTCTCACCAAAAACATTCTGTCAGCTCATTGCGGAGTTATGCATTTAATAGGTCATACAGTAACACATTCAGCGGATGAAAATATATAAGTGGTTTGACTGGGATCTTTGTCTTCTCAACTACCTATCCCCATACGATTACATTCTGTTAGCAGAGCCACCATGGGCAGCTTTAGGATTCAGGCTTCTTCCCATACTTGGCTCTGCTCACAATTTCCATCTCACTTCTTGCACCTGGCAGCTTCTACCAGAGTGCTTACCAACCAGCAGAGGCTGTGAAAATGAGAAATAGAAGAGCAAGCCATGGTAACTCAGCATTGTGCGCTCCCCTCTCTCCCCCAGCTTCCACAAACTCCTCTGGCTGTGGCTGCTGCCTTCCCAACCGAGCTGATGACAGCAGCCAGATGAACTGGAGGAGGCTGTGGGAAACAGCAAATCAGCTGGACGCAGACAACGGGAAGAGAAGCAGCCACCAGCGAGGTTCACAGCTTTCCCCCATCGACCTCCTCACAGAAGAGTTGTGTTGCCACAAAAGCTCTTCAGACCTGCACAGCTTCAGCCTCTATGGGGCACTAGGCAAATAAAGTTACTTTGCATATCAAGTCCCATACAGTAAGTTGATCCATACATTGGTTTAGCATCAATTTTGGAACTGAATCAATTAAGTGTAAATGGAAATGAAATAATAGTTCTGTTTCAACTAAATACAGAAATTTAAACAGCTACAAATCACACCCTTCCTCCAATACCTTCACTGCTTTCCCAAAACATTTCAACAGTATAAACTGTTTATACTTCAGAGGTAAGTGCATACAATAGGTATAGAGCTTGTTTTCAACACAGTAGAGAAATAATTACCCTGAACTTTCTACCTCCCACCTGCAATTCCTCCCCAAAAGAAACAATTGCAAGGCTAAACAGTGATTTAGCTGAATGTTGGCACTGTGATTCAACAACCTACAAAGTGCCCACATGAAACAGCTCTTAATGACAAACAAAACTCATAGCAACAAACAACAATAAAAGGAACTTGTAATTTCCTAGTCCTGGAACCGTTCAAGCTGCTACCTCTGCAATCATTAATGCTTTGGAGGAAAAAAGGGTAAGTTCTTTCCTTTCATTCTCTGCTGGAGAGATTTTATAGCAAAAATATAATAGAGAATTTGTCACGCCTACAATACTTAGTTGAACCAAATTTCCTTATGGTAACTGATTAACAGCCCTATTATTTATTAAATGAACTCAGCACAAGGTTTGTGTTTTAGCTTTAAGACTTCAATTCAGTTTTCTACATCTTACACTGAATCTTCCAGTGATTCTGGAACTATGATTCACAGTCACAACACTGCTACTAATTTCTGGCTCCAGTTCAGGTATATATCCCTGTTGTGGAGAACAATTCATCAGGCACTACAATCCAACAGAAAGCACAGATATTCTCAGGGACTTTCCTGAAAGACAGTCATCAGCAAGAAAAACAGCATGATATTAGTGTTAATTGGGTAGCAATTCCTTTGCTCTGCTACTCTTGTCAGGGAGTAAACAGAGAAGTTTGTACTGAAGGACGCTGCAGTGGAAGAGTAGAAAGTGATCCAGAACCCATTCACTTCAGTGTAAAATTAAGCATCCACTCCAGGCTCTGAGTAGGTATTCAAGAAGCAATGTAATAAACTTGGATCACAAAAATCAGGTTAAAAAAAAAAAAAAGAAGCAGCTCTGAGGAAGTATTTATCCTGTAATTTTTTGTTGTCCCCTAAAGACTTAGTCCTGCAAGAATGCTTGTTGCTCTGCAGTTGATAATCCACACTGGACTTCTTGTAGGCAAGCGATCATGTTCATTAAACTTACCCATAAAAATATAGCTAAACTCTGCAGATGAAATTAGCCTACAAATAAAACTACAAAGAAAAATACAATGTACAGAATTTTCTTAGATCATAAGATCTTCAGCGTACAAAACTGACCACACAAGTTCTGAAACAACCTATTCTATCCCCCACCTTTAGGGACCTCACAGTTCTCCAAGACATTATTTTGGCTTACATTTTATGAACATCATCAACAGACCCCCCAAAGAATTTGCTTCTCAAATCCCTCTCTACATTGTACTCCTGCTTGCTTACTTTCTCAGAAGAGTAAGCCTCAAAATCCTGTGACTAAAAGGAATCAAATTAGCCCAAATAAATTAACGGGGAGGTGAGAATAGTTGGCAAGTATAGAAATGCACATGTATTACCTTTTTCTTCTATAAAAGCTGATTCTTGGAAGCCTGACTTAACAAAAGCACATATAGCATTCATTTGTATCACTTGTGGCCCCCCAAAATGTCTTTTCATGCAGCTGTTGAAGGGAACTCCCAGCACTATTTGGAATTAGATTAAATTAGATGAAAAATAGACTAGATCTAATTTGGCAAGATCCAAACACAGTCAAACAGCTTAAGGTCAAAGTCTTAAATTTAAGATAAAATAGCTGTTGCCATCTTTGCAGTTTTTATGCCAAAAATGCTTCCCATTTCTGATTTAAGGAACCCTCTCTCACTGATAAATGATGAGCATTTCCTACTTTTTAGCTTCTGTGGCCTCTGGAGCAAGCTGATTTCTGGTTTTATTTTATTGTCAGGGTGGGGACAACCCCCTTCACAGAAAAATAAAACAAACTAAATAATCCTACAGCAGTTCAAAGGAAACAAGGCTTCATATTTCTCCCCTCACTTCAAGATATACACTACAGAATTGAGTATAACCACTTACATCAAAACTTAGGGATTACAACTTCCTCTTTGGTAGGTTAGATAATGTATTTTTAGCTTTTTTCCCTTTAAGTTGGCATTCATCAGTGAATGTGCCAAGTTTCTTTCTATCACTAGCTCCAACAATCATACTCTCCATTCCCTGCAGAAACATGCAAGTCTTTCTTCAGGTTCTCCCTCCAGTGTTCTTCCTTGTCTATTTATTCACCAAGAAAGTGCTTGAGATTTGCCAATACTAACATGACTGATGTTCCCTTGTTAACACTACAGAAATATTAAGAAGGAAGCCTTTTACTTTGTTTCTCCTATCCTGATGGCACAGAATAAAACTACTTATTTTGAGCAAAGGAAATGGTTTTGGAAACACCCTGGAGAGAAATAATGTATAAGATTAGTAGACACTGAAAGTAGACTAGCAATTTGAACTTCCATTATTGCACAAAGATCCAAACTACAGAAGAACTCCCTTCACACACACACGAGTAAATAAAAACACTTCTACCTATTGTATAAAAAGAGTGTGAAGGGCAAAAACTCTTGGAAAAAGAACTTAGATTGTCTAGGTATGCATACAGGAAAAGGCCAGTTAGTGAAAAGGGGTAAAAACCGCCTTCTTCCTAGATCCAAGCCCACCTGCAATAACGGTCATTAATACCAGATTATGTAGCACAATTTTGGATTCTTAAAATTCAAGCTGAATGGTCATTTATACCTCAGGAACAATTAGGAGTAGTGTATGTTTATACACTTAAACGCACACTTTCACTTAGCCATATCCAAAGAAGTCTACACCAAAAGGCAAAGAGGGAAGGGAGGGAATTCCCATCACAGGACCTGAGCCCATGTGCTGCCCTACCTGAAGTTAACAGGGGGAGGAAGGATCCTACAGTCCCCTCTCCTCTCCTTTAGCAAATCTGTACTGTGATTGAAAAAAACCTAAACCCTTACTAAATAACAGTCTAGACAAAGCTTTGGTCACATACCAAAAAAAACAAAAACAATTTTCAGAAAGTGACTACAGAAATCTGGAATCAGGTTCACAAATGTAATCCATTAAAGTCTCCTTTTTGCCCGCCAGCATTTTAAGTGTTTCTTTGACCATATTTAATTTGAAGGGGAAGGTCTATTTGCAAAATAGGCTTCTGGACTTTCTCCCTAGTGACCTATTAAATAGGGTTAAGATCAGCAACCAACTTTTATAAGGCTTGATAAACAGTTTAAGCCAGCAGTCTCTTAGGTATCTGCGATACAGTTGCAAAGTTTACCACCAAGCATCATTTAACTTTGCATATTTTCTAAATCTTAAGGCTGAAGTCCACCATAACCTGGTTTACCCAAAAGTGTAGGTTCTTGCTTTATCTCTGCTCCATGTCCTGTACCAGGCTGGCTCTCCATACATGGCAGAACTTTTTTCTCTGCTCATTCACTTAGGGCCCCCTGAATTCAAACTGACTGTTGAGAGAGAGGGAAGGAGATGGAAAGAAGCAAGCCTCCATCCCATCCCCCAGCTCTGGGATTTTCCTACTTCTTTTGGGTTGCAATTACCTGGAAGGTTCCTCAGTAACGTCACATCCATTGTGTTTGTCACTTCTAGGGACATGAAAGCACCCCAAAATTGTCAGACTCATTTGCATTTGCTTCAGACATTAGTTAAACATCAATGAGTGTAGCAAGTCTATTCTTGCCACGCGGAAGTTTAAGTTCTTTAAGGTTTATAATAGGCTTACCAAACAAGAAAACACAAACTGGGGCTATATCTGAAACAAGTTGCTCTTTCAGTTTCTTTCAAGGCATCTCTCAGATTACTCTGTCTAGATCCTTCTCACCCAAGCACATCCAATGCATCAGGGTAGCAGTAAACTATGAAATACCTGTGACACATCACAATTTGCAGGTAAAATCTCCCACCTACCTTCCCACATTCTCTTTACCACTAGGAGAAACTCACTGTGTTTTGCCTTTCAAACAAAGCTGAGTGTTAGTGAAAGTGCAAGTAAAACAATGTTGCAGCTTCTCTGGAAGCAGCCCCTCATTTTTTGATGCGGAAACTCTAGGGTTCCTTCGCAGGAAAGCACACCTAGAACCACCTGGCTGGGCATGGGGAGGGAAGGACAAATGAGAGACAAATATACTCAGGTCTCGTTTGAGAAAGAATGTCAGACCAAACCAGTCCACGCTGTCTGGCTTTGCAATGGCTTCACTACCATACATTCTCAACATCAACTCTACAACAGTTTTGATGGTTTAGCAATTTCTAACACATTCCAGTCAGTGCTTATATATATAAATATGGCCTTTAGAAGCAAAACATCTATCATTCATTTAGAAAAAAAATGTGAAGCTATACCTATTTTCTGCCTGTTCTACATTTTCCATCTATTTCTAACTCACACTACTTTGACCCGGGTTTCCATTAGCACCAAGAAAAAAAAATTGGTTTTTTTCAAATGTGGTGTTTCTTTCTCCCCCCTCTTTCATTGCTTTAGGATAGCTGTTACAAATATGGTTCTGAAGCTAATAATCATATGTATTTCTGGCTTATTACATGTGCTGCACCTACAGTTCTCCAGGATCAAGCTATTAAAAAAAAAAATGCAAGATTTTCAGGACTGAAAGAATCTTCCTTTCCATCCCTGCCTCCCCTAAAAACCCAACTTTTCTCAATCAAAAACAAAGTCCATCTGCTAATCCTGAAGTGCTCCAGCCTGGCTGACAGCACATCCCAACACTTGACCGGCTATATTTTAAGTTTTGTAGGTGTGCTGGTTTTGGCTGGGACAGAGTTAATTTTCTTCATAGAAGCTAGCATGGGGCTATGTTTTGGATTTGTGCTGCAAACTATGTTGATAACACACGGATGTTTCCATTACTGCTGAGCAGTGCTTACACAGAGTCAAGGCCTTTTCTGCTTCTCACCCCACCCCACCAGCGAGGAGGCTGGGGGGCACAAGAAGCTGGGAGGGGACACAGCCGGGACAGCTGACCCCAACTGACCAAAGGGATATCCCATAGCATATGACATCATGCTCAGCGTATAAAGCTGGGGGAAGAAGAAGGAAGAGGTGGGATGTTTGGAGCGATGGCGTTTGTCTTCCCAAGTAACCATTGCGTGTGATGGAGCCCTGCTTTCCTGGAGATGCCTGAACACCTGCCTGCTGATGGGAAGTGAATGAATTCTTGCTTTGCTTTGCTTGCCTGCACAGCTTTTGCTTTACCTATTAAACTATCTTTGTCTCAACCCACGAGTTTTCTCACTTTTACTCTTCTGATTTTCTCCCCCATCCCACTGGGGGTGAGTGAGCAAGCAGCTGTGTGGTGCTTAGTTGCCGGGTGGGGTTAAACCACAACAGTAGGACAAGAAAGAATGTGCTAACAAAAACCAAAAAATACTCTGCATCACATTTTCATAGACATTGGATCTGACTTACATTGCAAGATGCTTGCTTAGGGGCAAAAAAAGAAGTTGCTATTCCCAGTATTGCACGTGATCCAAAATTAGAAAGTAATCGAAACATCTCATTTCAACAAGAACATACCACAATCAACAGCTCTACAGTAGAAGAACATTAAATTAAATCTTATCTCATACATACGTTGGCTACTATTTTAAACTTATGACAAATAGCAGAAAATCCCATTATGTCAATGATGTTGGAGACCAACTCACACACAAAAATAGCATCATGTCTTTAAAGGGTTCAAAAGAACTTGACCTTGTCTTGCACAGGTCCCTAAAGATCCAAAGAAGTGTCAGGCCAGCCAGATGCCATCAGGACAACGTGGCCATTGTCAAACACATGTGCAAGGAGACCAAGGCCCAGCACATGAGCAGGATCTAACATGAGGGAGTGTCTTCACCTACAGTTGTGCTCACAAGTCTGATCTTTCTCCTGCCTGCTTTAATTCTCACCCTCCTTCACACCAGCCAAGTCCTGCTTGCTTCCCCTGCACCCTATTTTATGATGCCAACTTTACAATTTCGTAGTCTTTACCTTTGTTTCTAACCATGCTCTTGCCTGGCCATTTAACAGATGCAATTCCTTCAGCACTCCAGTTCCTTCCCTGCTGTCGTGGTTTAACCCCAGCCGGCACCTAAGCACCACGCAGCTGCTTGCTCACTCACCCCCAGTGGGATGGGAAAGAGAACCGGAAGGGCAAAAGGGGAAAACTTGTGGGTTAAGAACAGTTTAGTAACTAAAGTAAAATAAAAATAGAACAGTAGTAATAGTAATAATAACAATAATAATAAAAACAAGTAATAATAGTACAACAGTAATACAAAGCCAGCAATACACTCTACAATTGCTGACCACCCGCCAACTGATGCCCAGCACGTCCCCCAAGCAGCAATCGTTGCCCCTCCCCCTGGCCAACTCCCCCGACTCATATACTGAGCACGACCTACTGAAACTATAAAGATCCTGAAGAGACTGGGAAAATGCGTAACATGCCAAAAGCATTTGTTTAAATCTGATATTCACTAGTAAGCGTTGGGGTCAGGAGGGGATAAGCAATAAGAACGGAGAGAATACCTAGAATATTTGAAGTTTATATACTTTAAAAATTTCCAAAGCAGAAACTGGGTGCAAGTCTCCAAACATTACATATGGTCTGAACTTCAAGACTTATTTTTACTTGTTCACCTAATTAAGCACAGTAGAAAAACTATTTGTATACAACTGCAAATTAGAGAACCTTCTGCTAGCAGTAAAATAAGTCATGAAGTCCACGTTTCTTCCATTTCAAAGCATTTTACTACAATTTAGTGAAGATTTAATATTACAAATGTTACACTCGTCAATTTATTTTTCTACTGAGCATGCAATTTTCTACTTGGCTAATCATTTAAACACGATTATGAAACAAGAATACACACATCACTGAGTCTCAATTGAAGAGCACAGAGCTCATTCATTAGAAGTTAGCCATGTCAAAGAAATGAAAGCAGATAAATGGAGTTTTACTGCTGACTAGCATCAAAACAAGATCAGTTTTCATACAGTTTTTCCCCCCACCCCAAGCTGTAGCAGGGGATGGGGAAAGGAGAAAAATTAGTGCAGCACATTCTTTTCTTTAGTAATTGTTATTTAAATTTATTGTTACTTATAGTAATTATTATTTAAATATAAACTACAATCTTTCATAAGGAATAACCACCTATGAGTTTGAATACAGATTAAAAAATCCTTATACCACATTAAGATATACATTAAAAAAGATTAAGTAGTGTATTGCTATGTAATTTCTTTGCCCTTAACAAGTTTAACTGGTAGTGAAATGAAACAAATCTCTGGATCCATTTTCAAATTAAACTCATTTTTTACAATTAGCAGGTGTGCAGTCTAGTGGCCTTTCCATCTTTAATAAAAGCATTTGCTCGTTATTAGATATTCCAGCGAGTTTGTCTACCCAAACTACCGTGTATCAGTATACAAAGATCTGTTTATCAGCATGACTGAAACAATACAGACATTGATACTTGTTATAAAGTAAACTAACCATTAACTGGAAGAGTTACTGAAAATAGGAAAGAACACATTCTGCAAAATGGAAGAGCTTCTATATTTAGTGTGATCAGAATATCACAAAGATCCAGCCCACGCTTTGAGGGGACCAGTAGTTCAGATGGACAAAAGCCCTACCAGCATTCTACAAGCTTTCTGACCCAGAGCATAATCAGCCACATGGTAGGGACGAGCATCTGCCAGGAAAGACAAGACTTAAGAGTGACAAACATCTACCCACCTTTGTAAGCAGAAGAGATCACAGACAGACTGGCTGGCAGCTGCCAGTGGGGCAGCTATATCGACAAATCTAAGTAAAACAACAAGGACATTCTTTCCGTCAGGGGAAGTGCAAGACACCTACATATTGGCAGAGGTTCTTGGAGGAACTGCAGTCCTAGAGGCACTGCTCACAGTCAGTGACTGGCAATAAAAATTCAGTCTCCATTTTTGCTCAATTGGCCCCATGCACTAACCGCACTGAGAGGTGCGGTGCACATTTCTCTATCCTCATTTCATGTTGGGTTGCTTGATTACACAGGATACAATGCTAAATAAAAAAAAAAAAAAATGCAGAGAGAGGTATTTTTGTTGATGAATGCCAAGAGTTAAATAGTCACAGTTAAAAACAGACAAGAAGAAATAAATTTCAGATGAATGCTTGACAGCATTAGTGCAAATCTCAAAGAGCAGAACATGCTTTTTCACCACAGATCTTTAGGAGAAATTTTAGGATTTAAGGAAAATCTGACATCAATCCTGTGGATGGTCCTCTCTGGTTCAACACTCACAACAAGACTTCAGAGCATACAGCAGTCCCAGAAAGCACAGAGCTCACTCACAGCAGTATTCAGGAGTTCCCTATAACACTAATGGGAAAAAGAGTCAAGATCTCAGAAGAGAAAGGAAACATCAGTTTTCACTGTTTGGGTTTTTTTGGAAGGTGATCCAGTGGTCTTGGGAAGGTAAGACTGTAGCTTACTGCACTAGGGCATAAGTCTTGCATTTCACTAGAAGCTAGGGGATTCCTAGTAAAATAAATTCAAGGATGGCCTTTCTCTTACAGGCTTTGTATGAACAGACATTTGAACCCAACAGAATTATTTTTTAAATGTATTTTACTCAAGGACAGAGAAGCCAAGATCAAGCAGTGCAAGTTTTATGATTATCTACCTAATCACTATGAAAGAGAACAAAAAAAATTGATGTTGAGCTACAGAAGATTACTGTAATGTCAGCTACAAAGAGACCCACTCCAGCACCCGTAAGCAGCTTCAAGATTTCTATCAATGTCAGCAGGTTTTTGAGCCCAAGCTTCATCTGGCATGGTTCATTAAATAAAAGGTTATTTCTTAATGACCAGCTTTCTGTTCCAGGTTAATTGCAATCACAGCCAAACACATTTACGTGTACAGGGGGATCATTAACACCTGCATCACAAGCAGCAAAATCAGACAATAAAACTTCCATGCAACCATGGAAGACAGCATCTGTATGGGATGGACCTTGCCAAAACCAGCAACTGAACACCAAGACCTGACAGAAGCACTAGCAGAGGGCACACTCAGAACCACTAAAGGTACCGCTGATGGACAGGAAGGACTCACATTAATTCATCTTCTACTGAATGTCTCGTATTCCAGAGGCCAGGCTCCATGGCCCCCTCCTTCCTTCATTAACACACCCCAGCATTCTAGGTTGAAACTCCTGCAAGGTGGCTGCCAAAAATACAAGCCAGCAGGACAGAGATGAGCATCTGGAGTCAGAGTTTCAGGCACCAACATCATTATGGTAGAAATAATTTGGCTGCTGACACCTCCTACCAATATTACTGCCCTAGCAACCTGGCCACATATACTGACTGGTTATCAGCTCCCTTTGTTTCATGTCTCTGACACTTCTTTCCCAGTTATTATCATGCAAATGTCAAATATATACACTTCAAAAAATATTTTTAGTATAAAAATTTATGTATATGTATATATCAGTCACTTATTCCTCTAAATATTTCAACTCTCGACTTCCAGCAGTTCTGAAAAGTTGTTCTACATTTCATCCCAATCTTTTCTCCAATCAAATCTCAAAAAATAGACATGGATTAAAAAAAAAAAAAAAAAAAAAAATCTGTCAATCCTCAATACTGCCATCACTGTTTTCTCCAGTCATCATATCACCTTAATTAGTATTCCACAACAGAATATCATCATCTTAAGGTCTGTTATTAAGAGGAGCTGCATTTCTTCCAACTCTGGTGACAGCCACTGCCGTTCAGCACCTACGAGAAGTCAAACCAGTCAGCAGCTCCGCACACACAAGGGACAGAGCCAATTCCACTTCCTCAACCGTACAGACTCTGCCACAGTACAAAGAGTAGAGAAAGGCACAAACTAGTGAGCGACTGATGAGTATGGATGACAATGACTAAAGGCTGTGACTCCATTAAATACAGTTATACAACTTTTTTTATAGAAGTATTGCTAAGAACTAAGAGGATTGCATTTTTTGTTTCAGCCAATGGAAGCAATCACATATAGCAGCAGTCACACAACATTTTTTTCATCCTTTAGAGACAGTCGTCATAAAATTTACTCTCTTAGCTGTTCCACTATTGTTGTTTTAACAAAATTTGCTATATGAAACTCGCTATAATGTGTGGACACATGTCCAGGAGAGTCAAACTTGTTCGTACATTATACTTAAAAATACACAACTTATATTGGTGCTTTCCGAGGTTCTTACTGTATATAATTTTAACTGACAAAAAACCCTAGCAAGGACTTTGAGTGACTAGTACAGCTGGATTTGCTATACTTACATCAGCAACAACTGTCACAAACAAGAACAAAGAGGTTTGACATAATAAAACACAAAACAGTCAAGTGGTTTATTTACGCTAGTATTAAAGGGTTTTTCAGATACTAGTGTCCTTCATGCAGAAAGCCTACTTATCACGCTAAACTGCCATAATCATCTGCAGTGTGTGGAACCGGCACAAAAACAAGCAGATGACCAAATTACAGGTGTCCAAGACAATTACTTCTTCTTCCATGGAGCAATCTGAATGGTAATCCTTTTTGTTGCTTAAACATCACAGTCTAATTAAACATACCATGCATACTTTAGACTCTTCCATTACAATACACTGGTTTTTTTAACTGTAGTAAAATCAGGACATAAAAGAAACATTAACCATAAAATGCACAAACTTTACAGAATTTGCTGTTGCTTATGAGTATCTTTTTACACATTCTTCTTAAGTAAAGGTTATCTGTAGTGGGTAAGTAAAACGGGTTCCATTTCTAAACTTTTTTCTCCCCAATATCTAACCTTTGCAATAACCATATTTGGTATATTCCCCCCCGCCCAGGAATATATTTGAGCTCAGTATGAGGTTAATGATCTTTGTACATTTGCTTTTCAAGCTATAGATCACTACTGAATATTATGTTTTCTTTTGTTCCAATTTGATCAAGGGAATATTGTTTGACAACACCATGTTCTTTAACAAGTTCTTCAGGATGATGGACACATTAAAGACAAGGGAAAGAGACTGCAGAAGAGAATTGTATTTCATTAGAATCATGATGATTTGAACAAATGCAACATAAAATGAAAAGTCCTTAATCTCTTCAGAGGCGTGTTGTTATCTACTTGTATCACTGTAACAAGCAGTTCTAAACTGCTTATAACAATTCAGTATAATTCCTTTGCAGAACAAAGGACACTTCACTTCGAAGGCAGTTTAAATTCAGTCAAAAAAAAGTAGTTGTTTCTATCCTGTAAAACCAAAGCTGTCACAGTGAAACTATACGAGTACCAAAACAAATACAGCACAATCACTGAAGTGGGGAGAAAAAGCCACATAGATAAGCAACAATATTAAAGCTGCCAATCAGGGACAGGACAACTTTTAAAGGGCAACTACAGAGAACACTACCTAGAATTATGGTTCTCTTGGAGAAAAACTGTTTCTTTAGCTGTATCATAGACTTCCTGATGGGCACATAAATGTTAAAATATGAAAAAAATGGCATTCCAATTACTAAATCAATCACAATTCATAATAATAATCAAAAATTGGGAGCTGGGTTTTTGTCCAGATGAGACAGCAAGAGAAATATTTGGAAGAGCGATTACAAGCGGCACAAAATTCCACTGTCTTCTCCCACACAAGCCCAAAGGACCGATATCCACTGAGAGCTGCCGATGGTGATGGAGACGGGCAGGAGGAATGTTAACAATCTTCCCCTTTTGACCCGCATCAAGACTGAGATCACAAAGCGGCTTTGCAGGGATGGAGGCCGTGAAAAGAAATACAGGCCACACACAGGAAAGTATGCTGAACTGACACAGACTGATGCATGCGCGTTCTTCCTTTTTTTTTTTTTGGACTTGTTTGATTTATGACTCAATTAGAACAGTAGAGTGTATACCTCATCTTTGTATTGAAACTATTGCTGTTTTTCACAAGACTTGATAAAACAGCTTCATTTAGGAGTTACTGACCCTCTTACTGCTAGTCCCAGACTTTTCCAAGCACTAAACCAAAGGCAGGTAAACGCGTCACTGTTTTTCAGAAAGATACTGTTTTTCAGAAAAATACTGTTTCCAGTAATTTTTCCCTAGAATGCAGGCTTAGCTCCTACACGAGGATCCTTGGAAAAGTATATTACTCTTCAGACTTGTCACATTGTTTCTGAATGTATTCAGCTTGCTGCCTCTGACACCTGACTTTTAAACAACACAGTGCTTATTTATGAAACATTACATCACAGAAATCAGAGGAAAGTCTCAACGCATTTACATAACATCTGCAGCAATGAAACCAGGTAGCAAAGCACGTGCCCTGCTCCCCTACCGCTTCCTGCCACAACATGGCTACAGCCCATCTCTCCCCAACTACAGAAGCAAAACACTTTTCAAAACTGTGCTGTAAGCCACATCACCAAAATGACTAAAGGCTGAAAGAAGTTTAACCTGTATCAACATAAGGAAATGCAATAACTTCAAGAATAAGAGTACCTTACTGAATTAAAGTCGTTTCATAAAGCGGTATCAGAAGGAAGGAAGAAGTAAACAGACAGTTTTTTAACACAGAATTACAAGGATCACCAGGGCACAGTAGACTTGATGCACCAAGGCGGGGGGGTGGGGCGGTAAATAAACCCACAGAAAAGAAAGTCCTCTGCTGTGTTAGGGTATTTGGAACTAAGGCACTGGAATGAGACATTGAAGCTACAGGTTATGTTCCCAACCAAGGACACGACCACCAAGTCTAAGACGAAGCAAACCTCAGGCTGAGCCTTGTGAGCTACATATGCTCCTGAATATAAAAGCTGAGCACCTGCACTGGTTTGAGCTGTTCTATGTGGCAAATTTTTAAGAGGCAGATGCCATTTAGGAAGTTTAGGAGGTTCTTACCTTTTCCTTATTCACTGTAACTTGTTCCCACCAGAGGCTCCTATCCCAGAGAAAGGCTGATTCACACATTTGCGAAGACATGACCTGTGAAATGATTTGCCTTCTCAGACACATGCGTATGTGCTCTCTCTGCAGTATTCTTTGAACAGGAGCAAGCAGAATCAAGGCGTAGAGAGGAAGAGAAAGGAAATTGGCTCTAACATCAGAGATTCAAAACATCGAATCACTTCTATAGATCATTCACCTACAAAATGGGGTTATGGCTGTGGCACAACAAGTCATTACTTGTAAAAATGAATGTCACTGAAGGAGCAAGTCCACATCCTGAAACATGCCAGACTTGTTCCCATCTTTGTCAGGTTGCAGGTATGGTACCCTAAGAATTTGAGCTGAATTCCCCAAATAAATTAACAAAGGCTTATGAGGCTGTGTAGAAAACAATAGAGATGCACCTTCTTATTCAACAGTGTGATGTGGTGAGGCAAAGTATGCCATTATGGAGGCTGAGGTTAAACAAAAAGCAAGTTGCCTGTGCTACCTCAGCCAGAGCACAGAGCAGCTGCTCCACATTGTACTACAAAGGACATGGAAAGCAACAACTTTGGACATGTTGGTACAGATTAAAGAACACCTAACAAAAAGTTTAAGGCCAGATACTCAGAAGCCATGTGGATATTTAACTTTTCTTAATTTAAAGCCCAACAAAACTTAGAAACACAACCGCTTAGTAGCTATTATGCCTAAAATCTCCAACAACTTTAAGAGCAAGTCTAGGTGCATGTAATGTTCTCAGGTGAAGTGTTTGAAGAGGTTGTTAAGAGTATCTTCCATCTTTGACTTCCTTTACCTCAGCACTTACCACACCTTAAAGGCAACTTGCTCCACAGTTCTGGGTGATATAGGTACCGGTTTATGTACCTCAGATATTATACAAAGGAGTCATATGAGTAGAGATATGGGGCAATAACATAATTACTGTGCCTTAAGTCTAATCTCTGGTAAGAGATAGTCACTTACAGAAATGGCCTAAGATATCTACCAAAAAAAAAGAAAACCAAAACCACCACCAAAATAAAACACAGCATGCAGTTTTTCTTTTTAAAATAAATTCTAAAACTCATACTGAGCCCCTCTTTTTTTTTTTTTTTTTTAATGTTGTCTATAAAATGTTTTCCTTTACAGAAGAGCACTGAGGTCACTGGAGGGTAAGCAATGAATAATTTTAAGTTTTGAAAAAGTTACCAAATATATTCATTCCTACAGTTTTTCATTCAAAGATTATTGTGAAGTCACTACTACTCTTTCTGGTTTTGCCAAGTTAATTAGTCTCTCCCTTAACAGACATCACATGATTATTACTATGTCACTACTGTTACTTTTTAATATAGAATACTTCTCCCTATAATTGGATTACTCTTCTTTAGAAGTCTTTTTTCTTTCCCCAAATGCAGTATTGATTGTTATAACACAAGGCCAGTTGACTCACCTTTTATGTTAAGTTTTTAGTGTTTTATTATGCCCCAAAGACATAATTTAAAGGGCATACTAGGGTCACTTGGCCTTGTATACTTCCTCCTCCCCGTTCACAAGACTCATTCTTTACCTCCTCACCAAACTTTAGGCATCAGACCCCAAAACACCTTCATAAAAGGGTCAGTCCTGCAGTACAGAAGCAAAGCAGTCTGCTGCTTGGGATTCCTCCACAGCACAAGCAGAAAGCTCCAAAATAACGGGAAAGAAGTGAAGAAACAAGGAAGATTTAATCACTCAAATTAACTGTACTCAATAAGCAACACCTGCAGTTCTGCTTACCTACCCCCGCGAGCCTTGCTTTCCTATTACAAGAGACTGACTTTTGTGCTTTTAAATATCTATCGTGGCCTCACATATAGACCAGACTCATCTCAGCAAGAAAAGGAAAGGCTAAAACTAATTACCAATTTTTCAGCTTTGTCAGATCTATTCTCAGGTGTGACTGGGGGTTCTTTGCACAGTAAGACCAGCAATTTCAGGATGAATTTTCTTTGAACCAGTCCTAAAGCTAAACAGGTGTTTTGAGGAAACTGAACCCACACAGAACCTACTCCATTGCCTGAGGCTGCACTAAACTATTAAAGTGACAGAAATGAGTATGAGATTACAGGGTGGAAAAGAAATGAAATAAAATCTCCCCCCCCCCAAAAAAAAAGTGAGGGCAAGAAACACAAAAGCAGATGATTTTCTAAAAGCAAAAGACACACAACAAAAAAATCTACAGAATAGTAAATTGAAGCAAAACCAAATGAGTCATTTGCATATAATGTTTCTATGAAAGTGGAGGTTTCCCACCACAGGGGACTTCAGACTTCTAACTTTCAAATTCAGTAGAAAAACAGAGACAGCTGCCTGAACACCTTCCTAATGCTAAGTAATTCCTCACCAACTCCATAATCAGCACCCTCAATACAGTAACAGGCAGAAATTCTGATCTCACAAAAAATAAAAGCAGAACTTCTGTTGATTATTAGGTCAGGGTGAGGTCATCCATAACCTTTCCAATTTCTGCTTTTTCAGAGAGGAAACTAGTTGTCATGGAAGCTAGAGAATCCATATTCCTTTCTTTAAAAATACAACTACACACAATTAAAATACGGTACTAGTAACAGTAGCATGCAAAGACCATAAACTAACTTACACCTGTTCTACGCAAGTTATGTGCAGATTACCTTTATTAGGATTGTTTTAAAAATACTTTCCAAAACAGATGCTATATCACAGAGTTTTTAAAACCTAAAATCAAATCGCTACGAAGACTCTCGGTAAAAAACAAGCTCTCATATGACATGCATACGCTATCAACTACTCTGTCATTGCAGAATGTTACTTTAGTTTCTCCTACTAAAAGGAGCTGTCATCACAACCTGTTTAAAATAATACAGAAGATCAGTGTGGAAGCTTAGCCTGCTCTTGCTTTAGTACTAGCACACAAGGTGAATGGGAAGGTTCCAGGCCACGAACGCTGCCGACTACAGCTCGGAACTAATGAACTCCTTTCATTAGTTCATAACATTTTCTAAGTCATTATCAGGTAGAATCGATAACACATACTGATAAATCATGATGCATACATCAGATATTATATGGAAACTTTGAACAATTTCTCCTTTGAAAGGCACCAAGCTAAGTATGCCCTTGAATAATAACTTTCTGAATTTTAAAAGGAGATTGAAGGAAATATGGTACCTTTTTCTCTTCAACAAGTCAGTGGGAACTGAAGTTGTGAATGAATTTAATAGAAGAAATTACAATATAATTAAGTATCTAATACTATTTTTTTTTTTTTTGTGGGATGTCACAGGGAAGCGTGGAAACAAGAGCAGCCACTACTCCAAGACTAAACAGGATGGTTTTTGCTCAAGACACTACTAAAACTGGGCAAGATCGTAAGAGTACACAATCATCATGTGAACAATGAGGCAATCATTGGCACAAGAGAGCAAGGTTCCTCAGAATTTCACCATCACACTACTCAGTGTTTTAATAAACAATTTGCTGTCCTCTTCATCCTCCTCACCCATTATTCTCAACCTGTAACATATCTTCTCTGCATAGTCATACTGCATCCCAATGGCAAGGGCAGCAGAAACAGACAGTGCAAGCAACTATTATTTTCTATGTATTTTATGTGAATGCTAATGTAATTCAACAGCTGAGAGCAAGAGCCACTTGCATCAACCATCAGGCTGTGCATTAAAGTTATCAAAAGAATAGCAAAGTTTTGACATTTAACTATGAAAGATGAGAGTAACAGTTTGGAGTTCTTTCTCTCTCCCCCTACCCTGCTCCCAGATTAAAAAAGAAAAAAGAAAGAAACTTTTTATTTCCAATTTTTGCCTAATTTCTCAAATTTTTCAGGGAAGAAAGGAATGGAATCTGAATTAGTTTTATGACATTAAAGAAAAAAATATGTTTTGAACTATTTTGAAAGATTTGTTTTGGAAAATTCAAACCTCTCGTTTTCCTTCTTAGACATGTCAGTATCATAAATACCTATTTAACATTACGCACTTCAAAATTCAAGCATAAAATCCACAGAAATATTTCACATTACCCTCATGCCCCAGGTGCTATGCCATTCTTTGCTTCCCTGGAAAAAGCTGACAATTGCCACGAGCTGTTTATAAAAAAAAAAAAGCTTCCTTGGGCCAAGTAATTGTCAGACTCCCTTAAAGAGCTAATGAAACTTTGTCTGATTAAAGATTGCAAAACCATGCTTTTCTCAGAATCAACACAACACACCAGGTCTTATTTTGTCATTCTGAGAGCCATGCCAACAGGAGTACAAGTACCATTGTCAACAGCTTATCACGAAACCTAATATAAAAGGGAAATATTCACACTTCAGACAAAACAGAGTGGCAAAAATAGCTTTTAATGGGTAATGAACCATTGGATTAGTAAATCAACAGTTTTTATGTGGTGTCAAGAGCACTGAATTTTCAGAAACAGAGGATGTAAGAACAGAACGCCAAGAACTTTGGAGTGGAGAAGAAAAACATAGTTAAACTGATAAAAATGTAGGCTAAAACCAGAATGGACAGCAGTGGTAGGAAATTGCCTATACTGAACCTTTATCTAGTATAGAGACTCAGGTAGTCTGATCTGTAGCAGGGTTTTTTTATCTCTTTGCTTGGGTTTTGATTTACTAGGTTTTTTCCTTTGGTTGGCTTTAAAAAAAAAAACAAACAACAAAAAACAAAAACAAACAAACTGTAAAACTGCCATTTTCCCCAAAAGTTTTCAATGATTGAAGAAAATTTAGATTTATCATTTTTTTTTTCAGAGCAGCTATGATTGGACTTGCAGCCTTACAGAGCATACTTGAAAGCTTATTCTGTGAAATAAGTTTTCTACTTCAACAGTGAATTTTTGTTACACGATAGCAACATGGCTTTCATATTTGGACAGAGTTCGGGTTTTTTCCTTCCTCTGCACACCAATATGACCACTGTCTCCTCTCTTTTACCAGCAAGGCCCTGGTTTCAATTTAGGTGGCAAAAAAAAGTATGAAAATTTCTCATTTCTAAAATTCAAAGTCAGATCTCCTACAAGCATAGACAATCCCCAAACTTTCAGTACTGTCAGTTGACCAGATATAACCACTACAGAACAAAACACAGCACTGTCAGTGACCTACAAGCGTAATCTACTTTTAGGTGTTGACTTGTAGTAGTACTTAGTGTTGATGCTCAGAACCATCATGGCAAAAGAACCAAAACTAAAAAAAAGTGCATTCTACTCTTCCTGTTGCTTTTTCAAAATATAAACTTCTGAACAAAACATTTTAGAATACATTAAAGTGAAATAAAAAGCAAACAGAACCATCCTAATAATTAACAGCAAAGTAGTACAGTAACACAAAAATATCTTTAATAGCAAGTTATTTTCTCTCCTATGCCATTACAGCAAATTTGACTCCTCTGACTTACAGCAAAGCTTAGAAGTTATCTTAGCAAAAATTGGATATAGAATTAAAAAAAAGGAAAATATTTATCCACACAGTTATTGACATGAATTTGCAAACTGCTGCATTAAAACAGATACAGCTCATTATCTTAAAAAAAAAAAAAAGCATATGGCCAGTAAATTAGTACCTGGAAAAGATGGGAGAGGTGCTAATTTTTTCAGTAACAAAAATCCCCAACCTTATCCTCTGGCAAGTATCAACAGAGCAATGGCACATGATAGTACAGTATCATTTTGTAACAGAAGTCAAGCAATGAGCATTTGCAAATTCCCACAGAAAGCATCTAGGACATCAGAGTGAGATTTACAATGGCAGAAAAGATTCTGGTAAGGAACTCACTAAAAACACTGATTGTTTCAAAGCATGCCCCCATTTCTAACACTGAGCATCAGAAGTATCTCAAGATCTGAGCATCTTACACACCCACCACCCTTTGGGGTAAAAGGAAAAAAAAAAACCAAACCACCACCACCACACAAAAAGACACCTTAAAAGTCTGAAGCCTGACCTAACGGTCTTCTCAAACCAATAGGAAATCTGCTGCCCTTGATGGTCTGAAAAGATCAGAGCCCAGAGGAAAAAGCCGAGACTCCCCAACAGTTCTGAGACTACTCCACAGCCAAGCTGTAATGGAGGAAGTTTGGAGACTGAGAACAGTCACCTCCTTTGAGGACTCAGTGTTTCAACGCTTTCAACTCAGCCTAGGTTACAAACCTTTCAGAATAAGTTTGGAAGCTGCCCGCTTTGTGAACACACACGGGGCCGCATTTTCCCCATTTATCCTTGAGCCAGCTGTTGAAAGAGAAGAAGCAAAAATGCCTGGAGCACCGACACCACAGTAAGAAGTGCTGTCCTCACATCCTAGGAGCTCTCCTTCAAACACAGGTCTCACAATATGAAGTAGCGATAGGCAGGAGAACAGCAGCTTGCTGAGCCAGAACTTGGAGGACCTGACTGCCAGAGCAGCGCTTTACTTCTAGTTGATCAGTCCTCTTGGGGTGTTAATTTACATTCCATTTTAAAGCACGAACACTGGACAGGTTTGAGGGAGAAACATGAGAACCCATAGCACTCTACAATGAAAAAAATAACTGGACAGAGAAGATGAGATATTAAGTGTTTCAAGTAGTAGAAAAAGTAGTGTTAAAAGCAGGTAGGTTTAATGATTCAAATGATATCAACTTCAACAAAAAAAAACAAAAAAGGAACAAAGGATAAAACTTATTCACCCTTGACTAATTATAGCTTTAATCTTACAATTTTTAGTTTTAGTTTCAGGAGTTCTGGGCATATAGCCCAAAAACCCCAGCAATTCCCATTTATCATACTTTCCCAATCCCTTAAAACTTACTTTTACTGGGAGAAGTGTCATTTTGCTGGTCAGACATTGTGCAATAGGCCAAAATGTGCTCTTTTTCTGCCCTGAGAACACAAGTCTTCGCAGTTAAAATTAATTCTGCCATTTGTGTTCAGCTGGAAGAATGTCAGACCAGTCCGGTCACTCGTGATACAACGCAGCATTTGTTAGAGCAATAAAGTGATCACATCCAGTACCTGCGGGACACACAATTCAGTAGCAAAGCTCCTTCACCTGACCCTCTGGCCTGGGTCTAACCACTGCAGAGGAGGGAGGACTGAGGAGAAAACCGGCTCCTGTGGCTACCTGTGCCGTTACCCGCGCGCTGTGGCAGACGCTTCCGCGGCACCTTCTCTTCACCGGCCCCGCTGCAGGCGAACGCGGCGCCGAAGCCGGCCTGGCCCCAGGTGCCCCTTCCACGCGCCCCAAGCGACGCAGTGTGAGCCAGCCGCCACCTTCCCCGGCAGCGACCCGCAGGCCTGGGTCCGCAGCCAGGTGAGGATGGAGGCGACTCCAGCCCTTACCCCAGAGGGTTCTCAGCCTCCGTCCCACAAGCACACAACTGTTTCACGACTGAGGTGTGAAAAAGAAGCAAGCCAGGCAAGCGAAGCACCTGCGATACACTAGCCCTTTACCAGCACGTTGAAGCACCTTATTCCTAACGGCGTAAGTGCTAACGCGCCATCACGCTGTTGTTTTAAGACACGGTTTTGTCATCTTTCACTCCGGGAGACGCAGAGCAGCGCGACCCTCTCTCTCTCCCTCCCTCCCTCCCGCCGGGGCAGGGCGGCCGCCGGCCCGGAGCCGGGCAGCGGGACAGGCCGGGCTCGGCCAGGGGCTCCGGTCCGCGGCGGGGAGAGGCGGCTGGCGGCGCCCGCTTCCAGCCTTCGCACCTGGGCGGGCTGGGGGCAGAGCCGGCCGCTCCCCTCCCGGCGGGCTGCCCCGGGACCGGGGCTGAGAGGCGGCGACCGTTAACGGCCGCGGCAGCGCGAGCCGCCGCCCCCCGCCCGGAGCCACCGTCGGCGTCGCTGCTCGTAGCCCGGCGGCCACTGTCCCCGCTCTGCCCGGGAGCGGCGAGGAGGAGGAGGAGGAGGAGGAGAGAGGACGAAAAGCAGAAGGAGCCGCCGGTACCGGCGCCCCTGCGCTCGCCCCGCCCGACGGCAGCGGTGCGGGACCGAGGGCTGCGCGCTCACCTGGTCTCTGCCGCCCCGTCCGGCGGGACAGGAGGAGGAGGAGGAGGAGGAAGAGGAGGCCATGTTGCAGCGCTCCCAGGCACCTCTCCTCACCTCGCCCAGCGCGGGGGCAGAGCCGTCCCGGGCTCACCCCCACCGGCGGGCGGGCCTGCCCCTCGCCGCCACCGCCCCCTCAGGTGGAGCCGGGCCCCGCCGGTGCCTCTCCTCCCGCAGCAGGCAGGCAGGGAGGGGCGGGCTCGGCTCCCGGCCGCCTGCTCCGGGGGCCGCCGCTGTCCCGTCCCGCCCCGTCGCTGGGCAGCGGGGCGCGGCCTGGCGGCTGCGGCCCCCGACGGCGGGGGCGGCCGGGCGCCGCCCGCCCTGGTGAGAGCCCGCAACGAGGTGCCTTGCGGCGGGGGGAGCGCCCCGAGGTCTCCCGCGCGGGAGAACCGGGAGGGCGGCGGCTGCCGGAGGGCTCTGAAGGGCCGGGGAGCACCTGCGCCCCGCCGGAGCAACCTGGCCGGGGCCGGGCCGCCCGCACCTGCGCCGCGGCTCACCTGGGGACGGCGGCCTCCAGCTGCCGGCGCCAGCCCCGAGGGCGGGCCGGGTGGTTGCGGCTCCCTCCCGCCCGCGGGTCGCTCTGGAGGATGCGGTCTGGGGAGCCCAGCTGAAGCTTGTTACACAAAATTAAAAAGCCGGTTAAATCCTCCAGCTTGGCACTCATGCATTCCTTCCCGCAGTTAAAGGGTGGCCGTTGGTTTTCCATAGGGAGTACTGCAGGTGTAGCGTGTTTCCTACCATGCAAATTCAAAGTCGCTGACACGCGAAAAGCAAGCGGAGAAGACCCCACACACGGAGTGCGGCCGGCAGCTGCTCCTGTGGAGGCCGGCCAGCCGGTACGCACCCGCAGTGCGCTTCGGCCTGGGTGAGCCAGCCTGGGGTTCCCCCGCCAAAGCCTGCGTAAGCCTCACGCGCGAGGTGCTGCGTTGACCAAACCAGTAGTTCTGCTTGTGCTTTTAGTTTTTACAGTCTTCAAATGTCTAATAAAATACTTTAATTGATCTTATTAAAGTGTGTTTTATCACAAGACTTGAAATTGTGAAAGCATCGTAAAAGCTATTAAGATTATTTTCATTTTGACTTAAATGTATTTATCCCATCGTCTTGCTTTTCCTCCCCTCCCAAAAGCCTGTTTTGGTGCACTAACCTAGTTTCGTGTTTTCATTAGAACTTGGTTTACCAATTAGGAGCAGTTAAACACAACAAATGCTATTAAGCACTAATTTACCTGGAAATATTGCTGACAACTGCTCAAGCCAGTTACTTTTTACTACCGTGGGCCTTAGTGCCCTAGGTGCGATTTACAAAGTGAGCACCCAGCTGTATAAACTGACTATAGGTGTTTATACATCGTTGTGATACTGTGTAACTAATTGCTTGTCACTCTCTCTAGAAAGTGTATACTTACTCCAGTTGTATATAGAGCCAAAATAAAAATATTTAACCAAAGACCTTGGCTGTGTCTCATATGGAGAAGTTAATTCCCCAGAATGTCTTTATCCTTCTTATTTTGGATGTGACTCATTTCCTCAGCCCACTCAGGGAACCGGGAGCCGGAGAAGATGGGAGAAAAAAAAAAAGGATCACGACCTCCACGTTGGCTAAAAGGAAGCGTGAAGCAAGGCGGGTCACGTTTACCGATGAGCGGTACTATCGCTGGCGGCGGCAATTAGCAGCTCTGTGGCTGGGCCACGCGCTGTTTTTACACGATGCGCACCACGCCATCACTGCATGCAACCTTCCGTCGCTCCTTGGGAAGGAAAAGTATAAAGACTTAAATAGAATTTGCAGGTTGTAAAAGAAAATAACATCTTAAAGAAAAAAAATCATTTTTAGTGGAAGTGAATAGTGTTTTGTAATTCTACTCTTACAATTGGTAGGAGGAGGAATTTTTAAACAAATTCAGGTGTGATGCGTACATGGAAATCCAGAATCCATTTCCACGGGCTTACATACCTCACTTGTCTCATCTACGCTCTCACCTGGAAGAGTATACCTTCTTTTTTGGCAGCTGGAATGATACCCAGAGGGAAGAAAAAGTTAACTTCCCTTACTTCAGGAGAGGCTTCAGGTCAGGCTTCCCCGACGGAGGTTTGGAATTTAAATGTGCTGTTGCAGTGCGTTTGATCTGGTAGAGCACAGTAGCAGGTGGTTGCTGTAAGATGAAAAAGGATAAACAGATAAGGAGCGCAGAGAAAACCTGAGGTAATTGGAAAAAAGAGTATTATTTGTTGAAATGAAACAGCTATACCAGCAAACAGATTTTTAGCTAGCGTTAATTGTCTCCACCCGAGGACGGTCGCTGATAGAGTTATATTGCTATGGCCGTACTGACAGGGCCTTAAATTTGGACAAAGCCTAAGGGAATTGGGGCTTGAGATTGCCTTGTTCAGCTGGAGGCCTCTGCTAACCAGCCCTCCACATCTACCTCAAAACCCGTCTCCTCCAGCCGCGGGGGACTGCTCGCCTGCATCAGGGCTGAACTCCAAATCTACCTCTGAATGCACCTCTCCTGCTCTCATATATCCAAACAGCAATTAAAAAGCAGTTTATTGGGTTCTGCCATTTTTCTTCTTGGCTTGTGAGCCACGTGAAATGCAAAAAATAAAATCGGGAAGCAGCCACCTTTTCCTAGGGTTGGTTTTACAGGGGTTAGGAGTGAAAGCTTTGCCCAACTGAAGTTAATGGGAGTTTTGCCAATGACTTTGGTGGAGCCTGGATTTTTGACCAGATGCTCTAGAGAAAAAAAAGCTGCTTTTTTCTTAGTCTTTTTTCCCTGGCTTGGTATGTATGCCCTGTTCACCTTTCTCATTTAATTACCATTATTAAGATAGAATCCAGGTTGGGTGTTTGTGGGTATTTCTCTGGAGGTTTGTATATAATCAGCTGCATGTCCCACAATAAAGGAAGAGCTCCGGCGACAGTGAAGCATTCCCTACTGTGGGACAGGAGTTCGGCAAAGCCAGAGCTGAGGGAAGGTTTCAGACTTTACACCCAGGGATGGCACATGTTTCAGCCTCTGGAGGCCAACCCCAACGCGCTCGCCGGGGACTCAGCGCATCCCTCCGCTCCCTCCCACAAGCCCCCCGCGCACCACGCTCTCCGCTTGCTCCTCTTCGTGCGCTGCTGCAAAGTTCACGGTAAAACTTCCCCTGACTTCAAATTCAGCCGAGGTTTCCTCCAGGAAGATACAAGCCCATGAGTAACCGCCACACTGATGTTTCCTTCTATCTGCAGTTTCATTATTTGAAACAAGGGGATGATTTACGATATTTTCATTATTGTAATCATATCAATGTTTGGGGTTTTTTAGGTAAAGTGGTTTAGTGCATGCTACACACTATGCTACAAAAGTGATACTCAAAGGAATTTAAACCTAAATGCAAGTACTTTAAATGCATTTTAAATATTTATATTCGTGCTCTTGGGAGACAGTGACAATTTAATTATTTTTTCTTAGCAGCTTCCATCCTTTTGCTTTATTTTCAAACAGTTCTCAGCTTTTTGCTTTCTGGCATCCTGTCAAAATGCTAATGCAGGATAACAGCAGCAGAGGAGCTCTCCATGTTTCTTGATAGTGGAAACTGTCCTGCATAACAAGAGGCATTTAACAGGCTAAATGCATCACCTGAGCTATGCATTAATGAGACATCATCCCTCTAATATTATCTTGGTTTTCTAAATGCTACTAAATCTCTTCTACTGTACTTTCGCATTGTCATACTAACAAAATAATCTTTTGTTTTTAATAAATGTTATAAAAAGCCAATCAATGTTTGTATTTATCTGCTTCTGAGTGCAGTGAACACAACCAAGTTTAGATACCCTCATTGGTATTCACAAACCAGATGACCTTTTTTAATCGCATCATTATGTAAAAGGCAAAATGCACTCTCTCTCTTCCTTACAGTGATGTTATTGCTGAGGAGAATATGATTAATATACAAAAGACAAGGCAATAGTGACTCTTGCAGCTGCCCTCTACTCAGCAAAGACGGAGTTGTTCAGAGTATTACACTGGGTTCTTAGCCATGAATACAACTGTAATACTATAATCTGAGCTTGGCATTGTAGGTCTGATCCTATATGCCTTGCACAAATAGCATTGCAGTTCAAGCAAGTGGAAGTTTGGGATGCCGAAGAGGTTTAAATATATGTGCCCTTTGCCCATTTGTATAAATAAAATGGTAATTAACATCGTATTGTCAAGGTAGACCTAGATTCCTTTGCTGTTTGCCTTGGAGTTTCCCCTCGGTTTTGCACTTGGATCCATGTTTTGCTGTGAAAGGGAGCAGCAGTCCTAGGGATTCCCACATCTGTACATCTCTGTCCGTCTGTGACTCAGTTGTCAGCGGGCTCACTGCTGCTCTTCTTTCAAGCAGAACAGTAAATCCCTTCAAACACAAAGGTCAATACAAATGTAGTTGTTTCACTTGTCTCAAGCAGTATCATTAGCTACTGCCATGTCTAAAGCAATGATCAACCCGTGATAAGCACTATCGAGTCAGAAAGGAGACATGATTTATATCCTAAGGACAGGCAGACAACAGCAAGAGGGAGGAAAACACTGGGTAAGCAGAACTGTCAGACTGGTATTGGGCAAATTAGTGCCACGACAGGTCTATACTTACCTGTACTCTGCCTTATAAGCAAGCTAGATAGAGCTTACTCTTGTACAGAGAGGGACAGAGAAAGCCAGCGCGGAGAGTGTGGGCATGGGGCACGTAGCAGCCCTGTTGGTGTACGTGGAGTCATGCCGTGCACAACTGTGCTGTGAAGTGACAGGGACAAGCCGAGATTGGCGTAAGCTGCTTTTGGTCAACACCCACCGTCGCGGCCACTGAGCACTCTTAGCACGAGCTAAGGATGAAGCAACCTCCGCTGTTCTTGAAGGAAACCACTGCACGCAACGGCGTTCTCCATTGCTATAAGGTGTTGGTACACAGCTGCTAGTCCACCCAACGTGGAGACCGCAGCAAAATAATTTCCCTGAGCTGCTCACACGTGACTAAGCCAGCACAATTTACGCGCTGAGGCAGTCGCAAGAACAGACGTGAGGGCAGGGGCAGTTGTGTTGGGCTTCGAGTGCAACAGCGATCAGACAGATCTCAAAGCCATCCCCCTCCTAGGTTTTTTCTAAAGGCATCAGAAAAGGCTGAACTTATCATCTCAGGCACCAGGCAAGGGGACCATTGCCTCGCACGGATCACAGCGTTGTATACCACTGGCTTGTGGAGCAGTCTCCTCACATGTGAAACAGAAGTAAGGCTACCGGGCTCCTGCGTAAGAGAGAGCTCTTCCCCTTCGATCAGCTTTCCTTCTGGTGCCTCCTGGTCTTCACCGCTCAAAACTCAGGAAGCAATGGGATATATGGAAAAAGATGTATTCTCAAGGAATTTGAAAATTCAGGGAGCGCTCTGAGAATGAATGGTTAGTGCCCAACAGAAATGACTGTATCAGCACTACTAAGAAATATTTGCGTATATTTAAACTAAAGCTGGTTAAAACCAGAAAAAAGAAAATGTTGCTTTCAAGAAAATTCAGATCAGTGTATTCTGTACTTTCAGACACACTATATTTTACATGTAAATATAATCTGTATGTATTTTAATATAACTTACATTAATTTATAGTACTAAATGTTCAGCATACTGCTAAACCCCCCCTTCCCCCCAAGTTAACTAAGGTTACCATATGTCTGGGATTTCCCAGACATGTTTTCTTTTTATCTGAAGGAAAAGGTGGACATTGGCCACCTTCCTAAGGTCTCCGGACGGGGATGAGTCCAGCAGAGTCAGCAGCAGTAGCTCCGGTCCTATGCATAGAAAGCAATCCCCTCAAAGCTGTGGAGCAGGCAAGCCGGACGGTGCTGCCCATCCGGAGTCAGGCCCGAGGGCCACGTCACCCACGCTGTGCCTGAGCTGTGCAGCCAGCCCACGTGCATTACTGAGCCTGGGCTGTCCGGGACTTGTTACACACGTAGGGAAAAGTTTCTCCTTGGCAGTGCAGGGCAGGGCGCGTCGGACCCTTTTCCTATGAATTGCACAAGATGCGAGGCCGTATTTCCATCTGGGATTTCCCAGAGGTACAAAAGCCTTGTTCTAGGCAGGTAAATCCCTAGCAAGTGCTGGGAATACACGACTCAAGGTAAACAGAAACCTGTGAGCACGCGCGCCGTATGCTGCAAAAATTCCCCAGGAGGGAGGGGAAAGTGGAGGATTTTTACCCCTGAAACGTGTGTGTTGCGGGGGAGGAGCTGGGCGAGCTGCCTCTTGCCTTTGCCATGGGCTAGGGAAGAGAAGAAGGAGGTGCACCATAAACAGTCTTGCCTGCTGGAATCACCCTCCAAAAAAATGCTTTTAGGGGAGAAGCTGTACGTTTTTGTATACAGCAGCCTGCCCCGCTTTCAGTTAAGAGGAGCAGCACTGCCATCCTTCATGGATGTTGTAAACCAGTGCAATGAAGTAATTAAAAAATGCAGTTACCTCAACAACGTGGAGCGGTCCTCGTATCTCACTCCTGCGGGGACTGTAGGTTTCCACAGGAGCGTGTTGGCCCAGGGCTGTCGGTGCCGATGAGAAGCGGGTGCCAGAGTGGGTCAGCAGCATCACAGAATCCTCAGTGAAACTATCCTGTAGGGGAAAGACCTATAAAATTAGAAACACATTTGCTTTGCAAATATATTTAGCACCGAGGTTTCTAAGTAACACAGTTTTGCTATGCTTGGAATAGTATTTTCCCAGGCTTTTTCTTTATATGTGTATTGCGTTACTACTTCCCTGGGTACCGATGGAGTGAGGTTGCAGCTACCAGAGCCCTGCCTGAGCAAAGCCTGCAGGTGCCTCTCCAGTTATGTTCCCAACCCTCCTTTCGAATGCTGTGATAGCACAGGGACTAATTGTTCTTAATCTGGGAGCAGCAATACAGAACTTTAATTTGGGGAATTAAGTTACCCAATGACCTTTTATTAATGCGTGTACTTGAAAATCAGCTTCAAAAGTCACAGCAGTACTTCACAGATCAGCACCCTTGCAGCCTGAAATAATGAATTTATGCTTTGGCCAGCTCTGGCATCAAAATCTGAGAGACTTGCGTGATTAAAAGGAGCAGCTGCAGCCACAAGCCTAGCTCGATCCAAGTATTATTATACACTCCATACCATGCAAACAGCCTAATGTGTTACTTGGGCAGCGACCAGTTTACCCATTAGCGCCGTCCCAGCGCAACCCGTTGCGCAAGTGCCCCCGTACCTCGCCATTTGGGCAAAAAGGCTTTGGACTACAGGGCACCTCCCGCCCGCACCGGCCGCGAACCAAGCGGACGCCCGGCGCGTCCTCAGCTTGCCGCGCCCGGCCGCACCGATTCTACCGCGGAGGCAGAAGCCGCCTTTCGGCCTCGCTTTGGCGCCGCCGGAGCGGCGCGCGCTGATTGGCCGCTTTGAATCATCGCCGCGCGGCGCCATTGGCGGAGCTGGGCGGCGCGCGGCTAGTTCGAACGCGGCGTGCCCGCCCCCGCAGCGCGGCCGGGGACCTCCTTGCAGCGGGGAGCGGGCGCAGCGGCGGCGGCGGCTCAGGTGAGCGGGAGCGGCGGCCGCCGCCGCCGGGGGCAAGGTGCGGGGCTTGGGCCCGGGAGGGCCGGCGCCCGGCCCGGCGGAGGGGCTGGGGAGCCGCTTTTCCGCGGCCGTTAGCGTGCGCGGCCGCGTAACGGCTGCGGGGGGAGGTTGGTCTCTCGCGCTGGGTCGCGGGCCGAGCCACCCGCTCCCCGCCCGGGCCGGGCGCGGCGTCGGGCCTTTCTCCGCTCCTGCCGCGCTCAGCCCTCGCTCCGCCGGGCGGGCGGGCGGCGGAGGGGTGCCGCTGCCCAGCGGGGCGGTGTGCCGTCCCTTCCTGGTCGGGGCAGCATCGCCCTGGGGAGGCGGGGGGGAGGCGGGCAGGGCGCCAGCTCCTCCAGCGGGTGCTCGGGGCGGTTTCGGGGTGATGCGGGCTGTGACAGCGGGGCAGGAGCCGGGCCGAGATGGAAGCGTGCTCCTGAGCCGGCTCGGGCGGCCAGCGGGCTCGGGGCGAGCGCTCGCCGCCCTTCCGCGCCCCCTGAGCGGCTGCCCGAGCTGGGAAACCGCCGCTGGGGCTGCGGGCGGCTGCGGGCTCGCCCGTGACCTCGTAGCGCTTCCGAACCTGGCGCTGAAGTTCGGCTGCGCTCAGCGACGGAGGTGAAGAGCGGGAGGGGGGCTAACGCCTCCCGGGACCTGGTGCCCCTTCGCGCAGTTCGGGTTTGCAGCTCCTAAGGCTGCGCTGTGCACTTCCCAAACGACGTGGGGCTGGGGTGCCCTCGCGTTGCGAGCAGCAAGCCTCGTGACTTTGGACAGTAGGGTTCCTGCTAACGAGCAACTCTGTAAAACTAATGACTAGGGTGTGTGTTTTCAGCTGCTTGGAGGAGCTTTCTTCACAAAAGCATCTTCCTCCTTTGAGCTGATGCCTAATCATACTTTGAGATGTAGTTTTTCTAGTTGGAACCCTGAATAAAAACCTGTGTTTTTGTTGAGGAGAACGGTAAGTGTTCATGTTACATCCTAATTCTGTAAGACACAACTAGCTTCCAAAGACCTGGCATAATTTCAATGACTTGGCTGTGTTCAGGACAGCAACTGTTCACCCTCATGTTTTCTGGTTTTTTTCCTGTTCGTTTCAGGGATAACTATAGCAATGGATGATTACACAAAAATAGAGAAGATTGGGGAAGGTAAGTATGGAGAACCACGAGCCTTGTAACGCTCCACAGTTTGAGTTATCAAGTCTCATAGAAGCTCTGTGCACTCTGGCTACTAGAGGATCTACTGAGATTCAACCAACTGGCAAAATAAGCCTGTGGTTAACTGTGGTAATTATCTCTATATGTAAAAGCTTTCAGACTGCCCTTCTTTCAAAGATGACATGGCCTATTTGAGACAACTGATCAGTGCTGAGAAGCATCTGCCTTCATATTGATGGCTAATGGTGTAATTTTCCTCCAAGAGGAAAAAAAAAATACGTTCTGAGGCCTGAAAACAGCCTTTCAATTTAGGAAGTTCCTCCATTCCTTTGTATATGAACTTGTGTATCAGTTGCTCCTGAAGTTGTACTGCGTGGTATACTTATTTTTCTCGGAGCTGCTGGTAGGGAGTAGTGGTTTGTGGATTGTTCTGCTTGGATTATCTCTCGTCACTATGCTTGTCAAAGGAAAGAGCAGACTGTAAACCTCTGGAGAAGTGAATTTTAACAATTTACTATAAGGCACTAAAGATTTCTTCAATGCGGATGTTAGTCACAACCCCCCTTTCACTGGAAATCCTGCCTATGTTAGGTGTAGCAGTCAGTGTGTTTTATAATGCTTTGGCCTTATGTGGACTTGAGACTTTGCAGTATGTTACTCTGAGAAGGCGCTCTCTAAGGTAATGGCAAGATGTGTGGGCTCGGATCTTACAACAAAGCTTCGTAACTGAAGCCTTGTGCATGAATTTTTTTTTTCCTGAAAGAAACTAGTTTGTTTGAGCTTAATCTGAGGGCTTAATGCTCCAAGAAGGGTGAAAACAGAATACTTAAGCTGTCTTGGTTTGTTGAGGGGTTCTACTTCTGTGAACACTGATGATTAAAATAGATTATTGATTTGAGATTTACTACTGGTTCCAATTTTAGCTTCTGCTGAGACCCACAGCACTACCCTCTCTCCTGCACTGAGGATTGTGCTAGAGGTATTTCTGTAGATCTGACCAACGGATGGGTAGATCTCTGATTGTGGAGGGAGCACTGCTTTTTTTGCAGCTAAACCTTTAACCTTTTAATATGATGTATCAATAACAAAATCATAACCCCTCAGGGATGAAGAGGTATAGTGATCTTGCCTGAAAGTTAATCAGCCTGAAACTGAAATAGCATCTGATTTTACAACTACATCTTCCAAATATTCAAGTTTCACACTTAGGCTACTAAGTACCCTGTCCTAACAAATGATACTGTTTATGGGTGGCATGCTGTAAACAAAACTATTGCATGGTTAAACTGCCAAAACTAAGTAGGAGTTCTTAATCAAGCCAAATACTCAATTAAAACAAAAAATACTTGATTGCAAGGACTCTTGCCTATGTTAGCAATTCTTATTTGCAATGACTTATCTGTACCTGAAGCTGGTATTTCCTATATGCGTTTCACTGTCTTTTTGTTCAGGTACCTATGGTGTTGTGTATAAAGGTCGGCACAAAACCACAGGCCAAGTGGTTGCAATGAAGAAAATACGTCTAGAAAGTGAGGACGAAGGTGTTCCAAGTACTGCTATCAGAGAAATTTCTTTATTAAAAGAGCTGCATCATCCCAATATAGTCTGGTATGCATATACTGGTATTTAGCTAAACTCTTTGGAGGGCACTACGTCCCTTCAGATAAGAAATTATTTTTTCACTATTCTAGTGAGGTGAGCGCTACTCTGCTTAATACAGTGTCTGCTTTGCAGCAAACAGCTATAGTCCCAAATCATGTGTTTATGCCAGTTTTCTAATTAAGACTTCCTCATGCTGCCTCTTCCCATTCTGGGAATCTAACAAATTTTTGTTGATTCTGTAACTTATGTGGATTATCTTCAGAGTGGTTATTGTCAGGACAGAGACAGCGTACCTCATGAAAACTGGTTGAAGCTGTTACTTTAGTCTGTCTCGGAACTTTATTTGCCACCTTGGTATAGACCATTTGACCTTGGCATTCTTGTGTGAACCTCTGTCATCAATCACTTCCTTGCTGTTTTGTAGCAGAGATTTGTGTTACGTTATGATGCTGTCATAGCTGGCACATCTGAGCTATGAGTGAAACTTTTATCAGTGAGTACTTGACATGTAGAATTGATCACAGCTATTGTCTTCCCCACAAAATATTTACTTGCTCTTTGATGCAGCAAAATAGTTGCTCTCCAATGTGCCTTAAAACTGGCCATGTTCCAACCATCTAGTGTCCCAGTGTATGTATGCTTGGGTTTAGGAACCTTTATAATTATTAAGGATGAAGGAGATACTTAAAATCCTGTGCAAATCCTGCTGTGTCTAATAGGTTCCTATTATAATATTCCCTTAAACCCTCCTAGTAATTCAGGCTCTGCTGTAATAAGCCAGCTTCAAAAGGAAGCTAGGCACCAACATCCGCAGTCTTTTTTTTTTTTTTAAAGGCAACGATATTTTTTCCTCAGACTTCCTGTGTCTGATACTAGGCATGAGGGAACATATTTAAGAGGAAGCATATAGGGTGTTTCTCTGTCTGATACTATTTCAGTTATACTGGATTTTTCAGATGACTCACTGATTTTTCAGTGTAACCCACTAGGTCTGTTAATCTTTGAGGACTGAAAGCTTTTTAAAGCTTTCATAACAGGAACCTGGAAATTCAGCCTGTATCCCTCTTGAGAGGGGAAATGTAACCGTGAGTCCACGCATTTTGCAATGGAGTTGATTGTATACTCAATTTTTAGTCTTCAGGATGTTCTTATGCAGGATTCAAGACTGTACCTCGTCTTTGAATTCCTTTCCATGGATCTCAAGAAATACTTGGATACCATTCCATCTGGCCAATATTTGGAAAGTTCACGTGTTAAGGTAATGAGGACAGCTTTTTTTTTTTAATTTAAGAGGGAAATTAATCTAAAGAAGATGACCTACAAAGCTATAAGCAGCTCTTATTTTCAGTATAATTAACTCCTTAAGGAGAAATGAAAGGTTAAAGAAGCAGCTGTGGATAATAAGATGAATGTGAGTTTTGCTCTCTTGTGCCACTTCAAATTCTTTTAATTACTGAAATTAAACTGTCTTAAGCTAAGCTTAAGTCAAGAATTCATTTATGTGGCTTTATGATTGATATTAACTCAATATCTGTGATGCTTTGGATCTCCGTTTCCTACTACTATGGGGAGAGCTCATGTAAGGAAAGAGCTTTATGTCGCAGAACATTAACTTGTATTAAATGTTACTCCTTTTTTTTTTTTCCCCTCCCCCTTCATCCTTTCTACAGAGTTACTTGTATCAAATCTTGCAAGGTATTGTCTTCTGCCATTCAAGAAGAGTTCTGCACAGAGACTTAAAACCTCAGAATCTCTTAATAGATGACAAGGGAGTGATTAAACTGGCGGACTTTGGATTGGCTCGAGCCTTTGGAATTCCAGTGCGGGTATACACTCATGAGGTGAGTGAGTTGGAACATCCTCCTGGTGATTTGGACAATGCTTACTAGCTTCCTGGTAATAACTGAATAGGAAACAGCTAAAAAAGAATCACGGAGCTTTTGAAGTCATTAACAGTATCAAAAAGTTAAATTTTGGTTTTGCTTTATTCAATGGCTTTCCATCTCCCTGACTGGTTTTACTCTAAGGTTCCAAAGCACCTTATGAATCCCACTATTATCTTAGAATCATAGAATCGTTAAGGTTGGAAAAGTGGGCCAGAACTTGTTGTTCACTGTCTCATAAGGGCATTTTTGCTTCACAAAGTACTCGCGTTTGAGGGTTTCAGTGGCTAGGTGCTAAAGGTTTCCTGCTCTTTGGGAAGTAGTGTAGGCAACTGCTTTGCTTGCAGCAAAAACTACTGCAATCGAGTTTGTTAAACTTATCTGTAAATGAAGTTTGAAACAAGTATTTTCACTAAAACTTCTAGCACTGGCTATTATTTTAACCAAAAAACTGAATGCTGCTTAATAATGAATGAGCCATTGTGCTTGCAGTCAATTAGAGGACTTGATTCTATAAACTTACAAAAATTTCCGTGTTCAATAGGTAGTGACACTATGGTACAGGTCTCCAGAGGTGTTGCTAGGATCTGCTCGTTACTCTACTCCTGTAGATATATGGAGCATAGGCACCATATTTGCTGAGCTGGCGACTAAAAAGCCACTTTTCCATGGGGACTCGGAGATTGACCAGCTCTTCAGAATCTTCAGGTATTTCAGGCTGAACCTTTCCTTGCTACTTGTGCAGCATTGCACAACAGTGCTGTGCACTTACTGAAATCGTAGTAGTGCGTACAGATTTTGGACTAAACTGCTCATACTTTGCTTATGCTTGCACAGAGCTTTAGGTACCCCCAACAATGAGGTATGGCCTGAAGTGGAATCCCTGCAAGACTATAAAAACACCTTCCCAAAATGGAAACCTGGCAGCCTGGGATCACATGTCAAAAACTTAGATGAAGATGGACTCGATCTGCTGTCTGTAAGTAGTCTTAAACTGCTGATTAAGAAAGTGAACAGGCCATTTCAAATACTTTAGAATACATAAAGTTATACATCGGTCTTGGCTAGAATGAAGATATGGAGATCTTCAAACTATCAGCAGTGGTATGGGCCGTTGTTCTTGTAGAACTGATGCCTAGTGTGACATTCACTCGCTTATTTAATAAATAATAGATGACAAGACTACTTTTCTCATCGAGCAATTATGCCTCAGCTTTTTTATACTAATAAACCAGGTACAACTTGAAAGTGAGGATGAGCTTTGAACAGGTTTTAAGTGAAAGCTCCTGCCCACAACCTGTAGCTGTCACCTTCCTGGTGCCAGCACTAATTATGATATGGCTGTATGACTGCTCATCCAGTTGGAAATATTTCTCTTTTAGAGTAGCATGTGGATGAATCTTGGTGGGCTCATCTTGATTAAGCTTTCATGGTGGTCTTAACTGATTAAACAATGATGGAAACAGCTGAATTTATTGACTAGCTGTGAAACCAGGGGCTTAGTTTGAGTCTGTAGTGTCTGTCTCGATTGCCTTTAAATTTTGAGTTAAAGTTTTTTGGCTGTGGTGAATTAACTTTTAATTGACATATTTTGTGTCTAGTGTGAGTTTACTTTAGTTCTGTGGCCATCCAGTTGAACTACCACACTAAGCTTTTATTTGACAAGCTCTTCATCAGGCTTTTCTATTTAGTGCTTTTCCAGCTCATGTGCTGCCACTGTGGACTAATTTAGATCACATCTTAGGTGTGATCTTAGATGCACCTAAGTATAAGCAGGTACCTTGGTGACTTACCCTAAAGCTGCATTTATGTGGTGCAGCCTTGCATGTGGGGGTGTGGGGTGGGTGCTCTATGTGTCTTAAGATAAGCTGAAATGTCAGAACCATCTTGGTACAAGGGGAACCTTGTACAGCAATTACCTGTGTAGCTGGCTCATGTTTTTAAGCAGTCACAAAGTAGTGTATTACCTATTTTGCTACAGCCATACCAATATACTCTGAAGCGGTGTTATCCAAGAAGCTCAAATGACCACAATTTCTCACAGTGTTTCTTTGTGAGAACAGAGCCACAGTTCAGACTGACAACCTGAACAATGTTTGTTAAACATATAGTTGTTTTGGATAGCTCTCTGAACCTTGTAGCAGTATCATTTCACAGAGATAACTGACTTAAGCTGGGAATAATTCCTCTGTGTCCACTGACAGCATCATTATTAAATCAGTTTGAAGTAGAATTGTTACTGATTGTATTTACAAACTAAAATCAATTGAACAGGCAAGTAAGTGTTGTTGATGCAGTCATGTGACTGGCCTGGTAGGTACTCATCTGAGCTTAGTTACAGCTTCATTGTGCAAAACCAATGTTTTGGGCTGCTGATAATAAAGGCAATTCCTCAAATGGTGTTAACAAAATACTAATCTCAAAACATTAAATTCTGTAAAATCTTGTATAATTTTGCCTTAAATTAAAAAATGTTGAAATTTCAGCTTCCTGTTAATGCCTAGTGACAGTGGTATGGCTGAATTCTCAGGCATCTGGAATCCATTTAAGTTTTCTATGGCACTTTTAAGCCTGAAGCAGTAATATAACTTTAAAAGCAACAAAACTGAGTATTTCATTCTAGAGCACAAGCTCAGATGTGTCAATGAAAATGTTAATTTCTCCTTCTATGGACTATTGCAGATGCAAGTAGTATGTAAAATAGCTCTGAAGAGGGATCACACATTTTTTTTTTAAGACCAATTGCTTGAGTGAGGTTATAAACTTAAGATCTTCATAAGCTAAATGGCTTCTGTGGCCAGTACTTCAAAGCACTTAATGGCTGTCATCAAAAGCTGTGGTCTATCAGACACTAAATTTCAGGAAAAGCTATGTTGCAGACTGCTCAGAGAAGAAATGGTCACTTAATCCATCAGCTGAAGTGCTGTAGTCTCAATATCACAGTATCCCTTTTTCGGATAAATTTGCCCTTTTTTGTCTGAGTCAATTTTAAGAGAACCTTTGATATTGGCATTAGCTATAGGATATTGTTGTTCTGGGGTATAGCTAATGGGAACCTGTAAACTGGACATACAAGGTTAAATTTAGAGATAGCATTGCATTTGGCAGGAGTTCAGAGAATATAAATGCAAATTCTGTGGTTTAAATCAACTCGGAAGACTCCCTGTAGGATGAAGTCTAAAGATAGTTAAATGTCAAGATTGAATACTGGGCGGAGTAATACTGGTTAAGCTTTTTTTCTGGAAGATAAATTTGTTGTGGGGATGGGGGTGAAGCAGCTGGCAGAATCCTGATTACTTGAATTTGAAATGTACTTTCCTTTAGTAAGGAGAAATAAAAGCAAAAAGACTTTGCAGAGACTTTGCTAGTTTTAAGTCTAGTAGAAAACTGCTGAATACTTCATTCCTTGCCTCTTTTTGGCTGCTGCCTGTATGATATAAACTGTAGATGCATTTTTTTTCTTTAAACTGCTAGCAAAACAAATCTTTTGCCTGTTCTAGAAAATACTGGGGGCTGTTTTAGTGGCTATGGCATCTGGTCTGTTTGCTCTCAACAACTTCATTATTGATGTCTTCAGTTAAAGTAACTTATTGCAAAGATACTCAAGTTTTGAAACTCTGGATTTCTTCAGTTCTACCTGCTTGTATACTACTTTCCTGTTTGGATTCTGTAACTGAGTGATCACTCTTACGTTTTAACTGCTGTAAACTGCTGCACCAAGCTGAGTAGAAGCGATTTGACATCAGTTTCTTCAACATCAGCTTGACAAAACAAGCATAGGATCACTTGTCCTTGTAAGCATTTTGGGCTTTAACAGCCTAATGCTTTTTAATTTCCCTTAGCTGAGAAGCTGAGACTAATGATCGTTGCCACTTGATGCCTGGTTCTGGTTAGTTCAGTGCATATGGTACCCCGATACACACATGGGCTTGGTTATTGAATGGGAGAATAAATGTTTCTTCACTTTCTGAGATGTTATGCATTACTACTGACCTACTACTGACTTGTAGGTGGAAATGACTTCTCCCTCTGAGAAATCATGGAACACAGGGGGCAAACTTATCTTTATGGTCACTTGATTATTAGTGTGGTTAAATATCTACCTATTTAATATGATTTTAGTTCCTATTTCGAGAGGGAGTTAATGTGTTTCCTTTTTCTTCCAGAAAATGTTAATTTATGATCCTGCAAAAAGAATTTCTGGCAAAATGGCCTTGAACCATCCATATTTCGATGACTTGGACAAATCCACTCTTCCTGCTAATCTGATTAAGAAATGACAGATCTTTGGACTAAAACAACCAGAATGAAATAACTGTGATTACTTTTACTATTAAGTCTGTCTGTAACTTGTATGTCTGTCTTTCTACTCTAAAACTGTGGCTGTGTTTAGTTTGTTTTCATTTAAGTGTTCACTAAATGTAAATATTAACCTATTAGTGCCGAGTTCAAATACAATGCAAATATTGCTGCCATTAATGCAGTGAACTTTCTATAAATAAAGCTTTAAATCCAGTGAAGGACTGAACTTATTTCCAGACCATGGGCTCTACAAAAGGACTGTTTTCTTTGGAGTGTGCTGGTAAGGTACTGCTTGTCTAAAAAAAAGCAGACAACCTAAACTACTAAATTGCTGTTCTTGATATGATGGGAAGATACAGTAGGGAATTCCTCTTAAGTCTGAGTTGTTCCAGTATAATGTCAGTTTAAAATTTTGTTTGAGCATGGCAATCAATGTGCCAAAAGACATGTAAATGAGTGTTTGAACAGAAGAATTGCAGATTATTACTTAAGCCAAGTAGGCGGCCTAACTCATTTTAGGGTTTGAGTTTTTGAAGGTATTCGCGAATCAGCATTTGGAAAAATCCTTGCTCTATGCTTTTCTGTTATCTTGAAGGCACAAGAATTTATCTTGACATTGGCACGTTAACTTGTGAATTGGCATAGCTCTAGCTCCTGGACCAGTTAAGGTATGATACCTTAAATTTTACATGGACTCTCTACATACCAATGTGTAGCTGCTTAACAGGGCCACTTCCATCTGCTAGTAGTAATAGTTCTCCTCTGATTCTTGTTAATGGCAGAGCCCCCTGGTTTATGTTTGAATTTGAAAACTAGTCTGTCTTCATACAGGAATAGTCAAGTAAATGCTGACTTAACGTGACTGCTAGGAACTGTAATCATAGGCTAAGATGCTACCTGCCTACAGACTCCACCGTGGTTAAAGCAGGAGCTTTCTAAAGCTCCCCAGTGTTTAACTTTACAGGTGAGAGTATTGTAAAGAGTTCAAACAAAATTCACAAAGGTATATACTAATAACTGATTGTATGTTAGATTTCCAATTGCTACCTCTAATCTTGGCTTTCAGAGACATCAATAGGTACAGTGTGCACACCTGTCTTAAGTTTTATGGGATCTAAGCACCATTGTCCTCCTTTCCTTGCTGGTTAGGGGCCAAAGCTTGCAGCAAAGTGTGGAATAATAATGAAGGTATTTAAGTTTCTAAATCAGGCATGTGAAAGGAACAAAATGAACTGTTCATAAACAGCGAGGTTTCCAAGAGCCTTGTCCTACAGCTGCTGAAGGGTGAGACTGAAACAAAAGCAGTGGAGATGATGATATCCTATCCCTTAGTGCTTGTTGTGTCTATTCATGAGTAGCTGAAAGTATTAGTGTTAGACCTAGTTTTTGTTAACAAGTAGCATGTTTAGATGTAACTACCAGTTGGGGTGTTAGCATTGTTCTCTGCAGGGTGGTTCTTAATCTCTAGAAGTATCTGGATACTGTCAGCTTAATGGAATCATTTAGTAGTGGAGAGCCAAGGAGGAGAGATTTTTTTTTTTTTTAAATTGCTTATACAGGAAGTTACTTCTTAATTGCAGGTGGAGGGGAAGAAGATTGCTATGGCTGACTCCTTCCTATTAACATCAGGGATAGGATGCAATTTCAAGAGAAATTAAACTAGGGACCTAATTTATCTGCTTTTGAATGTGGTAACTTGGTGTGAGCTTTACAGGCCAAGGGATAGTAGTGCTGGTGCTAGCTCATTACATCAGTGTAGCAAAATAAGAGCAACTGCTCTGAAAATCAGAAGTTAGTATATTTAAGCAACTACTGGGGACCTTAACATTTAGTTTGTCTCTTTGTAGTGGACAAACTTTTACTGAAGTTCTTTGTGCAGAGAAGGAGACTTCAGCTAGGCAAACTCAAGATTTTTGTTGCTTGCAATACTGATAAAGCCCTATTTTTTTCATGTAAGTACTGGTGTCTGTCTCAGTTTCATGTGATACAGTGAACGCTTTACCCTATCTTAACTAAAAGATTTCAGTATTAAAATTTCTAAAGAAAGCTTCATTTTAAAAAATAACTTACTATAAGTCTGCAATCTTTCTTGTTTACCCAGGCCCTGTTATGACTGCTGTCGTAACACAGCTACCACTGTAGCTCTGGATGAACTGTTCCAGTACTCCTGGCAAGTAGGACAGAAAGGAACATAACGCTGTCCATCAGTGTCTGAGGTCAGATAAGGTGGTGAATATCGCACCCAAAGACATGACTCATTTTAATAGCTCCATTCTGAAATACAGTGCAAAGTTATCAATGATGCACAAAAGGAAAAATACATCATCTGCACTTTAACTGCTCTGCTGTCTAGACCTAGTATGTGGAAAGTTTGTGATGCTCAAGTTTTGGCCATCTGAGACTCCCTTTTCTACTGATGAAAACTTGAGGTCCCTTGCACTGTGGGTAATAATTGGCACCCCTATTTATTGATAGGGCTTTGGCTATGTATTGTGAGAATTGAATTGCTATAGTACTACATCTGTCCTTCAGTTGAGGACATTGTAGTGCTTGGCAAGGTTTCACTGGTTCATAATTTTTATTAGAATGTTTAGACAATTGAATGGTACTAAACTAACACTTGGTAGCTGGGCCTACCAGGCAATAGCCAGCATATGTTTCATAGCTGCAGATGGAGAATGATTAGCTGAAAATAGAAAACATTGTACCTTTTCTGAAGTGACCAGAAGGCAATCTGTTAAGTGGGTTCCCTACACCCCGGTGTGCCATAGATTTAGTACTAAAAGTTACTTAGTAATTAAGTTACTAAGTGCCCACTTACTGTTATTACTAGTAAATAATGTAACTGTTGAATTTAGAGTTACCTTTATGGGCTTTTATAGTGATAGTGAGCATCTGTAAAAGCTCCACAAGGTTGCAGTAGCTTTCTTCTGAATGTTATAAGAACTGTGGGGCAGAATTACATTATTTCAACCAAGAGCAGACTGCTTAAATAGAGTTCCATAATGTTGCATCAGTATTACCTCCGGTGCTATGGCTGCTGTTCAGTAATGTTTTCTAGTAGAGCACAGGCAAACCCCAGCAGGGAATGATAAACTTTTAACTCACTGTTTTAATTAACTTGCTTGTCCTCAATCCCATTAAAAAGCAGTGCAGATTAAAAAGTTTGGTGTATACAAGAATGGGATTTTATGCAGGATTAAATTAGGGGTTTGGTGTGGGGGTTTGGGTTTTTTTTTTTTCCCAGTTTCCAAGTGCTAGCAAGCTTTGTTCTTTTCAAAATAGCCAACCACCTACGAGATACTTGTAGACTGAACTCAGCTGCTTTTATTTCACTCGGACATAATTCATTTTAGTGAGAATATGGTATGACCATCTGCTGCTTTTAAAATAAGTGGCTTTTAAAAACAGAGATTTTACAGAGGACAAAGAAAAGAGGAAGAACTTTACTTTCTAAATCCTTGAATGGGGTAAATACTGTAAAAGCTAGTATAAAAAGAAACATATACACCTTCATGTCTGGGTGCAGATGTCAGGGTCAGAGGTAGTCCTTCCTGGGTCAGCACTTCTAGCAATGCCTTTATGCTGCAGTGTTCAAGGAATCCATCCTCTCTTTAATTTGAACAGGTAGAGCAGGGTTAGCTGATAGGCATGCTCTGCTGCAGACTTAACCTGTTTCAAACAAAGTTTCATTTACACTCTGTTCTTTTCTAGTGACTTATCTTCTTGTGGGTGTTTTCCTATCATTGTTTATGTGCCTTTATGGCATCTGGAGATGGAACAGTGTCAGCAGATATCTCTTCCTGAAATTGCTGCTACTAAACATGCAAAACTCATCTCTTTGTGCACTTTGCTTTTATTTAGATTCTCTCTCATTTGACAGTCCCTAGCAATCTGATCGTAACTGTGGTATCCCTCTTCCTTGCTTATTTGCTTGTCTTGAATATTTTCCCTGTCATACATCAGCCACTTCTAGAGTCATGTTTGCTTTTGAAAGTGTAAATCTCTCTAACTTTCTCAGAGGCTCTCATTCTTAAAACCCATTGGCTGTGTGTGCTGTGTTACAAATCATATTCTCTGTCCAGTATTTATTGGGGTATGAGATAAAAGAACTTACATGAAAGAGTAAAGACAATGCTTCAGGTGAAGGCAAGTTCAGGAAGATTAATACCTAGCACTTCCCACCCATAGGTTGGAATGCTCTGCTTTAGCATGTGCTGTCTTAGAGCAGCAGTCGGGGGCCGAGGCAGAGAGAGGTCTAGTGATTTGCCTGGGGGAGAACAAAATTTTCACTAAAGTCCTGTGATATTTTTTTTTTTTTCCCCCTTCTCCCCTTTCTTGTGAGGAGAGCCAGGTGGTGGAATCTGAAGGAGGAACTGTGATGGATGCAAAAGCAGGTAAGAGGCTACTCAGAGCACAGGACAAAAGAAATGCAAGCACCAGAAATAATGCTAAAGGGTGATTTGAAGGCAATGAATAGAGTGAAAGACACATGAGAAGTTTCCTAAATGCTTTTTCAATGGAGAAAGCTTTTGGTTTGAGACTCTTGCTTTCTCCTTTCTGGTCTAAACCTGATGTCAGAACCCTTCTAAGGGCAGTGTAGCAGAATTGATCTCTAATTTAGAAAAACAAACAAACCAGCACTATTTAAATCTTAGTGGGAGCCAGGAAGCACCTCATGGAGAGAAGACTTAGGTTTTTTTTTTTCTTCTGGAAAAGAGAAGCTCCTCAGAGCTGTGTTGGGGAACTGCTGCCCCTCCTGAGCTGCCCTGGCTTTTGTTCACCAGCCTTGTGCATTGCTTGTCCAAATGGGTCTGCGTGCTGTCCTTGGCACCCGTGTTGCAGGGGGCTGACCTCTGCTCTGACCAACTACCTTCCTGTTCCCAGAGCTGTGTCTGTTTAAGGCTTGGTTTGACATGATTCTTCTGAGCCTGGTCAGCAGTTTGCAGCTGACTTATTTGTAACCTGCTCTGTTGGCTCTAGCAGGCCATCTGGTAATATTTGATTTGGGGGGGGGGAAGCAACCTCCACCCACAATTTACCTACCTACCCAGCTCTGAAAGAGCAAGGTTACGAAGCATGATATCTCATAATCCCTATCCACATCCCTCACTAGGTGGATTATAGTTGCACTAGAGGGTCTGATAATATCCACCTTAGCTGCTGTAGAAATATGTTAAATGTCTGTCCTAATCCAAGTTAAGACTAGGGACAATCTGTCGGTAGTAGGAAAGGACTATTCTCAGTTTGAGCTGCTAAAGAAAAACTTCAACACTTAATGCAGCTGCAGATACTAGAACCAGAAGAGTGTATTTACTGCGACTGGCAAAGCTGAGTCCACTGGAACACCACGCTATTTGCCAGGAAATGAGAATGTTACCTGCTGCTTTACACTACGTGCAGAGTTAGTGCCAAAGGAAATAAGGTTAAGGTAATGATATGTGTGACAAAAGGAAGGAGGTTAATGATTAAAAGAAGATCTTATTAAATGAAGGAAAATGCTGCACGCCTCCGAACAATTAAAGTTGGAAAATGTCCCTTATGCATAAATTGGTTTCTGATTGAAAACTAAAGCTGCTGTTAACTAAATCAATAGAGCAGCTCAGGGAGGTACCAGGCTTTTAGAGGCTGAGTAGGCACTGCCTTGGGACAGTCCTGCAGCAGCTGGTAAATGCAAGTTTGATCAAATTCCTATGGTGCTAAAAGAGAACTGACTTTAGCTTTTCACTGCTGTGTGTAGATCTGTTTTCAGTGTCTGTATAATCAGTTTTCTCTAGGAGGGAGATGTCAAGGTATTGTGATGCTGCTAAAAAGGATCATGTAAACAACCTCCCCCTCTATTAATTACCTATGGAACCTCCTGTTTGTCCTGGAACATGCACTGCAAAGTGCTCTTTTGCTGCTTTATCTGTTGAAGCATGGGGTAGGTGTAAGATTTATACTTGCCCAGAGGGGATGGGAAATGTACCTGCTGGAGTCATAAACCACTTGCAAGAAAATACCTATTCAGCAAGATTGCAGCTGCATTTGCTATACTTAAAATTACTTTTAAGCAGCAAATAAAACTCTTCTGCAGCAAATGACTGAGAACTTAGTAGCATTCCTGTGTCAGTATCTGGGGTTACTTCTGAATAGCCAGTTTTGAACAGCAGTATTTCATGCTTGATGTCTACAGACCTGCATGAAGACATAGTGCTACTACTGGCCCTATTTGATTTTATTTTGCATCAGCTTTATAAAGACAGAGTGAGAATAAGGAAACGCTGATACAGAGGCCATACCTCATTAAGCCTGACTATTCATTCTCGACCAAGCTCCTTGCCTTATTTTCTGACAAGTTGCATCAATTTATGGGGTAATCTAAAAATTTCCCATTGCTTTTACCACCAGCTGCTCTGGTTTACATCTGCTGTGTCAATGGCTGATTTCAGGTAATGACTCCTGGTTTTGTTCCTACCGTGTATTCCTGTATAAAGTATTGTCTTCTCACATGTAAATGTCAGCAGGGTACTGGGTGTTCGCCTCTGTTGTCACACATATTTCATTTTAGTGTGGTCTGCTGGCTATTTCAATATATTTTCATTGTGTTTGAATCAATAGCAGTCTCTATTGATGCTGCTGCTAACTGATTAATTGACTGATCTCAAACATATATATCCCATATAGGTGGCTGGCTGCCTTTAATGGAAGAATTGGAAGTGGTAGCTGGTCTCTCCTAGTTGTTAAAATGACAAATATTATGCCTTTGGGGACAATTAGTGGCTTTACAGAATGTTACATTTATTCCTTTGAATTTAGTAAAAGCCTTTCTGCTGATGTCTGTAGGGTTTAGACTAGACTGTTGGAGGAGGTTGTTTAAGAAGATATTTTCCCAAACTATTTTAAGTGGTAACCTATTGAATTTAGTTTTTAAAAGGTCCTGCCTACAACTCACAAAATATCCAGTATGTGCAAGGCAATGTGTTTGTGACAGAGCCAAAACCTGTGATCTTGGTAATTTCTAGCTTTTCCAATGACAGTTTAGACCGGCTTAGCAAGTAATGCCCCGTGGGGCTCTGTAATCCAAGTGGGGCTAAAGGAGCTTCCCTGTTTTTTGTTTGCTCTGCACCTACGCCTTTTCTTTGTACAAGACCCATTAACTATCACTTTTCCTGCCAATTGTTGGTCTTTCAGAAGAGTTATTTTTGCCGAAGAAAATGAGAAATTTTGTGCCTGTATCATCAAAAGCCCTCGCTGCTATTCTCTCCATCTCCAACTGCCTTTCAGTGCTATTTTTCTTCTCCTCTATTGACTTAAGACGCATCAGAGAGAGACCTTTTTCAAAGCCATTCTCCTTGACAGTGGTTAGAGGAAGAACATCATAACCAAACCAAGGGCTGGCTCTGCGTCTCTTGCTTCCAATGGGGACTAAAGACAGTGAGGAGAGTTATCTAATACCTAAGGTTGTCCCATCTTGACTCATTAATATCAGGGGAGAGCTCAGGCTCTAAAATGCTCCCAATTGGTGGCATGGGGGGATAAAAGGAAAGGTCAGTCCTCTTCACCCTACAGGCTCTCTTAATGGATCATACTGTGAACAGCTTAACGCTGTGACTTAGGAGGTCTTCAGACACCTGTGGGGATCAGAAAGGATTTGACTAGTTGAAAGAAGGCAGGGAAAACACTAAGTCTCTTAGTGTCCTTCTTCATGGGTCATCTTTGGTTGCTTCCCACAGGATATTGGCCTTTTTTGTGTCATCTCAGAACAGTCACTCATCACTCAGTGTGAGCAAGTCCCTGAGCTTCTATGCTCCATTTCAACCCCTTGCTGTACAAACTGTGGACAATAGTGTAAATACTTCACAGCTGTTTGCTGAATTATATTTGCTGTGGGTTCTGAACATACAATACTTTTTGTACTACAAATGTGCCTGACACCTGCCAATTGTTTTTCCCCCAGGGCACGTGTTTCTGAAATATCTTTTAACTCACTGGTTGCAAAAAAAGGAGGAGGGGTTCTTTTCTATTAGGTTTGTCTTGATCTTATTTTAAAACTATAATCTGAGGATGAGGAATTATAGCTTCTGTGAATTACCTCTCCCAGCTCAGCTCTCGCCCTGAAATGTACTGGGACTACTGACTTGCTGGGAAGTTAATAGTTACCCAGCAGCCTTTGGTGACAGGCAAAAGGATAAAAGGAAAAAGTGAAACAGTGTAGAACACATACAATTGGCAGATGACTGAGAAAGCATAAAAACTATTTTATGTTCCCATAAGGGGAAAAAAAAAAAAAAGATTTACGGGGAAGCTTTTTTAAAAAGTTGTCTGAGAAATAATTTTAATAGTAAAATAAAATTTAAAATACTTTGAGGAAGTGTGAATTTTCTTGTCTGATTGCAGAAATCTGGTACTTTTCCCTGGATCAGTAATTAATAAATTTTATTTTCTTCCTCAGTATTTGGGGCTTAATACATAAATGTATGAAAATAAAACCAATAGATCTGTAGGAAACATTATTGTAGATGAACTATGATAAGATGTATTAAAGTCCTGATGCGTATTTAGTATAAAAATTACAGTCTCTTATTCCTAAAGTTTCTTTGCTTTGCCTGCCTTTTGACCACGAGGTGTCACTCTGGTACCTCAGTACTGACAACCACTGCAGGTGGGCAGGGAAGTGGCGACAAACTCGATCAGACTCTCCTGACTCCATGAAAAATTGAAGGGTATTTATTTTCTGGTAGGCAGCCAGGCTGAAAATACTATCTGAATTGAAAGCCTTTCATGAAACATCTGGGCAGTTAAATTTTGCTAACTTCAAAGATGTCCAGTACCATACCGACATACTGATTTCTTTCTTTGGTGAAGAATCACATAGGCTAACACACAAAAGCCTCTGTAAAACTATTTCATGCTGAGATTAATGATCAGAATGACTATGCTTAATAAAGTAAGTATCACAGAAGTGCCAATAAATATAGTTAAACTACAACAGGCTCATAATCAGTCTCACAAATCCCTATCAATTGTCCACAGTGGCCAGTTTTGCAGTGGATTTTTTTTTTGAAGTCTGCACATTTAATCTCTAGATTTTTCCATTGTGTACTTGATATGTGTGTGCAAAATCGTGCCTCTATTTTTGTTTTGCAATATGTCATTTTCTAAGTACCTTTCATAAGCTTGACTAGATTCTCTGCTGGTAAAAAAACCAAATAATAATGAAGTCAAGTTTATAGCTGCTGAGAATCTGGTCCTCAACACTGGCTTTAAATATAAGGTCTTGTTTTTATTTGTTCATATGATGTTCTCCTAAATGCAAAAGCTTTTGGCTAAAAGAGGAACTATGTAAAATACTTCCCAGCTGACTTGATCTGTTCTCAGAGGCATGGGATTATACAGTCACATGCCTGGTAAGATTCATGCCAGTGCTGGTGCATGAAGCATTAGGATTTTTTTTTTTTCCCTCCTGTCTCAATGTACAGTGTGATGTACAGATACACAACTAACACAAGTTTACACTAATAAATCTGTTCACTGAGCTGCTTGAGGCAGAAATGCAGGTGCTAATGTGTAGGAGACATACTTTGGTAGTTATCCTTGGGAATGGAAAAATACACTAATCACTTCCCAGTTCTCATTCACGTGCTTATAACACGGTCTAGGTAAAAGCACATTTTACACATAGTCAAAGAGCATAAATAAATGTAAATATACAGCAGGTGTCCTCTCTTATGACATGTGTCCCTGTCAAAGTACTTCTTCTGGTAAAGTGGGGAAAAATACTAATGCTGCTTCTTTATAATGGGGTGTTTTTTAGTGAAAGAGATGTAAAATCACACATAATGTACCCTTCTCCACAAGTAACATCAATTCTAAGGACAGAGATTGAGTACAAAGAAAAAGAGAGTCTTTAGCAATATCTGTCATTGGCTCAACACAGAGAGTCACCATACATCATTCTTCAACTCATGGAAACCCTGCCAAAGACTGACTGTATGACTTAGCTCTTACTGCTCATCTTCAAAACCCCAGACCATAAGCCAGGCTGCGCTCCTTTCCAAGAGGAATGCTAAGCCCCGCAGCTTCGCACATTCAGTTCAAGAGATGTGTTCTCAGTCACAATATGTTGCAATGCAGTGAACATCGCACACAAACTCAGATGCAGGAGAGGGAAGAACTGCACGTGATGATGACCCTGTGTTTGGGGAGCTTGAGACATCACTCAACTTCTTACTGAAAGGCTACAGGAAAGAAATCTACGGAAGATGCTTTTTTTTCTTAGGAAATTATTAGATGTATCCTAACTAAATTAGAGGCCTCTGACTGCTCCTGCCACGTACAGTAAAAACTAGGCTGGTCTCTTCAAAGCAAAAAAACTAGAGAAATAAGGTGGAGTTTAATTTGCACTCATGTCAGTAAGAAGAATAAATTTTAGCTCTGACATCATAGTCTACAGCAATTAAAAACCGTTTTATATAGGTGAGTAAATTTCTATGTATAATTTTCTCATGTAATGCCTGTCACACAGTTTGAAAATACTTTCTTAGTTAAGAATAGCCCTGGCTTAGAAAAAAGCAAAGTTTATGGATAATAAAAAGCAGTGCTTGTCCAGGTTTTCCCTTCTTCAAACTTTGAATGAACATCAACTGCTTTAATTAGCCCTCAACACCTCTATAGTGTCATTTGAGTTGAAATTGAGAGTATTCTCTGCATATATCCACCACTTACTTTAAACAGAGTGTTTGCAAAGCAAAAGATTCTGTTTTGTAATCTCTCTGCAACCAAGCAGCACTGAAAAATGTTTTTGTTTTGGTTCCATTGTTTGTTTGATTTGATTTCTTTAATTCTTAGAATAGGAGTAAGGGGACTTAAAATCCATTTGGTATTTTGAAATCTGGAGACTATCTCCCAGCTGGCGAAGCCAACAGTCTCAGTCGATGTGATTTAGAGAAGCCTCTTAGCATCTAGGGAAGATTTACATTAGCTGTGAATTTGGTGTTTCTAGCACAATTTCTGCAACGAGCTTCATGTGAACATGGCTGTTTGCCTGGGGAAAGCCACAGGCCGGGGGAAGCTAAAGCAAAGTTGCAGGCTCTGGGCCTTCTATTTGTAGACCACACACGCCGATTTTCCTCCCAAAATGTGATTATTACATTTACAACACAAATCTGAGCTGAAACTTCAACAAAACTGGAAACTAAGCTGTTCAGTGTTACCTCCAGCAGAGAGCAAAATAAACACATTCCTGCAGTGTGCTTTTCCATGGCTAGACACAAATTTCATTTCAAACAAATCTAGCAAGTGACAGGTCACAACACACGCCTTTAGAATACCAGGGAGAGGAAAGCTTCTTCAGCGGCAACTAGATAAACAAAACTAAGCCAAAACCCCAAATTCTGAACAGCCTCAAAGCATGTTATCAGGATATTCAAGGCAGCTGTCAGTTCGGTAGCTAGCCCACGTTCAGCAATGGTTATTCTTCCAGTCATTCTTTGTGTTTGAAGAGGGACTGTCTTGCTGTCTAGCTCTTAAGCCCTGTCCTGAAAGTATTCTTTTAGTTCAAGTCTCTTGGGGAAAAAAGGCCAAGTAAAACAAAAGCAACATGCCACAGCATTTCAGTTCTGGCTTGCTAAGATTGAGGGGGAACACAGAACAAGGAGTAAGCTCACAGGCTTCCTTGCTTTACCAAAGGCAGGATCAAATGAAAAGGTTATTCTGGGATGTGACATTACCACGAAGTAGCTAGCCTGTACTAGGTGGAATATGCTTTTAGCCTGTGACAAATGGGAGGTAATCCAAGTTTAGTTCTTCTTAAAAAAAAAAAAAAAATTAAAAAAATCAGTCTGGTCTAAGTAACTGAGCCTTCAGAAAGTTCCCTGACCAGCAGGAAAGTTTCTCACCATCTGCCCCTACAATTTCAAAGTGACAGGCTCACAGCATTTGCCATGATTTTGACAGTGCTTGACTTCTTTGCCATTTTAATAAGTTGGCTTCCAAAGGAAAGCTTTTCCCATTCAGTGAAATCTCTTATAAGGGCCCAAAAAGCCTTTCACCTATTGAGAAGTTAAAGTCAGCTTTTTAAATTTTACCCATGGATTGTGGAACGAGAGCATGGGACTCAAGAGTTGCAGGTTATGAGAGTTATATGCAAGCTTGAGGAACCAGTCAGCGTCAGAAAGATTTATCATTAAAGTAAGAGAAGCTTTATTATTATAAATAATAGTCCACCTGGACTTGTGCAAAGCATTTGGCACTATCCTGCACGATATCCTTCTCTCTAAATTAGAGAGACATGGATTTGATGGATGGACCACTGGGTGGATAAGGAATTGGCTGGATGGTCACACTCAAAAAATTGCCATCAACGGCTTGATGTCCAAGTGGAGACCAGTGATGAGTGGCGTTCCTCAGGGGCTGGTATTGGGACCAGTGCTGTTTAACATCTTTGTTGCTGACATGGACAGTGGGATCGAGTGCACCCTCAGCAAGTTTGCTGATGACACCAAACTGAGTGGTGCAGATGACACGCTGGAGGCAAGGGATGTCATCCAGAGGGACCCTGGCAGGCTTGAGAGGTGGGCCCATGTGAATTTCATCAAGTTCAACAAGGCCACCCTGCAGATGGGTCGGGGCAATCCCAAGCACAAATACAGGCTGGGCAGAGAATGGATTGGGAGCAGCTCTGAGGAGAAGGACTTGGGGGTGCTGGTTGATGAGAAGCTCAACGTGACCCAGCAACGTGTGTGTGCAGCCCAGAAAGCCAGCCATCTCCTGTGCTGCATCAAAAGAAGCGTGGCCAGCAGGTCAAGGGAGGTGATTCTCCCCCTCTACTCTGCTCTTGTGAGACCCCACCCGGAGTACCACGTTCAGCTCTGGGGCCCCCAACATAAGAGGGACATGGACCTGTTGGAGCGAGTCCAGAGGAGGGCCATGGAGATGATCAGAGGGCTGCAGCACCTCTCCTGTGAAGATGGGCTGAGAGAGTTGGGGTTGCTCAGCCTGGAGAAGAGAAGGCTCCGGGGAGACCTTAGAGCAGCCTTCCAGTACCTGAAGGGGGCCTACAGGAAAGCTGGAGAGGGACTTTTTACAAGGGCAGGTAGTGACAGGGCAAGGGGTAACGGCTTTATAACTGAAAGAGGGTAGACTGAGATTAGATATAAGGAAGACATTCTTCCCTGGGAGAGTGGCGAAGCACTGGAACAGGTTGCCCAGAGAAGCTGTGAATGCCCCATCCCTGGAAGTGTTCAAGGCCAGGCTGGATGGGGCTTTGAGCAACCTGATCTGGCGGAGGGTGTCCTTGCCCATGGCAGCGGGGTTGGAACCAGATGATCTTTAAGGGCCCTTCCAACCCAAACCATTCTATGATTATTATTATTTTATTACAATTTTTTTAATAATTTCTGGCTATAAAATTATGAGCTATGTGATCTCTATCAGCCTCATAAGACTTTCTGACCAGTTACAAGAGCCAAACTGAGACATCAATGCTATAGGCTTAATGTCCTATGGCTACATGGGATTATCAGCATCTCTGCTCTCATTTAAAAGGCTTCTTGTTTTGTTTTAAAGTCTCTAGGCCTTACAGAGGGACTGGATGGCAAAAAGCTCCACCATTGTAGTAACCAACTGTACTGGATTCTGGCTTGTCAGCCTGGATCTGCTGGCAGGACACGGCCACTGCCTTGTGCAAAGCACCTCAGGTATGACACTGACATGCAAACCCATGGCCCCACACCAGACCTCTGCAAGGGCCCAGAGAGGAGGGTGTGGGGCTTGGCTCAGCTGCCCCCATCCATCCACAGGAACTGGAGTCCCCAATACTCTTGCTCTGACGTTCATGAGCAGCTCGCTCCCAGCTGCCACCTGGGACTGTCTCGTGTCCAACAGGAGGCAGCTGCCCCACTGGCAAACCCCACTTGTGGCAAGAAAGGAGTCAGCAGGAGCAGGCAAAGGGAAGAGACCCAGACAAACCCATACAGATCTGTTTTATAAATCACCAAACAATCACTTTGATGGCAGGAAGCATCTTCCCTACAGCAGGTAAAATTACAGCATGAGGAGCGTTCACCTAGACCACATACCAGACTGACAGACCATCCCTGAGAGCTTCATCATGCTGAAGAAAACATATAGCTCCAGAGCGTCTCAGATGAAGACCTCTAAAACATGTAAATGACCCTAATATTTTCTTCATATATTTAGTCACATGCATATATTCCCCACAAAACCTAATGTAGGCTGTTAACAAAGGCGGCATGTATGATACGAGTAGATAGAGCATCAAAGGAAATGCTTTGCCAAGGACGTGGTGAACCTGTCACCTGTACAGTAGGTCACAAAACAACTATGAAGGATTGTTTTCCTTTTATTGTGCAAAGGACAATAACACTGAAACACACTTTTTACTCACACTTTGCTGCTTAATGGAACCAAGAAAAAAAGGTTGTACTTGAACAATTTGATGAAAACTTCAGCTGGAGACTGAAGGAGAAGCAGCAGCACACAGAAAAGTATTAAACACCACTATCTCTTTCTTTTTTGGTCAGCAGAATTCTCTTACCTTTTTCTCTCAAGATCCTGTTTGAGGCCCTGTTCAAGATCCAAGCTCCAAATTTTACATAGGGCTGTAGTAGACAATGCCTAACAGAAGAACATGTCAAAGCTTATGAATAGATATCCACTAAAAAATAAGCTTAAAAATATTTTTTTCATGTAAACTATTTTATCTTGCATAATGAAAGCAATGTGCTTAATAGAACACAATTTCTACAGAAAAAGAGGGAAAGAAACAAGAATTAAAACCCATGCTGTATCTGAAATAAATCTACTCTCCTAGTAGGTTAAAGCCCACTGAAATAAAGCCCAGGAGAGGAGGAAGAGGAGGGGAGGCTGCAAAGGCTTCTGGGGGATGGGAGGGCTATAAAACCTGAAGCAGCAACAGAAATGGCCAGTTCAGATCTTGTTGATGGAGGGGAGAAGTTGTACTCAGAGCTAAAGTAAGCAAAAGGTAAACTGCTCCACACTTACCAGGCTTAAACTGATATTTTTCTTCTGTTGTGTAAGAGGTGTAAGCTAGAAAATGAATTCTATAGTTTCCAAGGTGTGTTGGAACCTTTCTTCCTTTGCATGAAATCTTCCATCACATGACAAGTCACTAGTTACACGCTGTTAGCAGTTTAGGTCCGTGTTTAACCTGTATGTTTGCTCATAGACTGAGCTAAGGGTTCCTTACAGCTTTCTCTGTCCTGTTTTGGTATCCAAGACTTTGGTCTGCTAGAAACCTTCTCTTCCTGGTGTCATTGGGGTTAGCCTTCTGCTAGCTTGCAACACTGTAGGATGCCTCTTGCAAGGAAACAGTTGTAAGCTCCTGTCATCTTTAGACTTCAGTCTCTGCTCCCTGCTGCTAAACTACACTATTGTGGGAAAGAAAGAGGTGTTTAATTAAGGAACGAGTAGTAAAACATCTAACAACTGTAGGGATGAGTTGTCATGTGGGATATCTCGACCATGAATCCTAGCTGATCACTAATTGCAGGGAAAATGCCTTGCTCAAAGTTAGAGGATATTGCTGCTGAAGCTTTGTACAACGATATTGAGGACAAATAGGCGTGGGGCTCTCTGTGCAGCTGATGTACTTACAATTAGCTTCCACAGAGTATTTTTATCTACTACTTTTTCCCTATTCAGTGGGGTAAACCACCTACTTAAAAGTGGTGCTATGGTGCTAAATTAATTAATCTTAGTAATATGCTTTTATAGCACTGCCTCATCTACTACAGAAAAGTTAATGATGAGCCACTCCTACTGCTTGATTCAGGCTTTTGACAGCCCATTCAGCTCTTAATGTACTCTTTTTAGATATTGTAATGCATTTTTTATTTGTTTGACATATTTTCTTCTGCTGCTGGCAACCTTCGAAACCCTCAGCAGGTGGGTAAAATATCCCAAAAGAGCTGAGCCTCATACTTATGAGGGAATGTGATGCTCTTTCACAACTAGCCACACAGCTATGTTCTAGCTAGCTATGCAAAGGCAGATTTGATCTGAGGCAGGCTTTAATATGTACAACTCAGCAGAAAGCAAAGCCAAAAAGAAGCCATCTGTGCAGCTGGCACAAATCCAAAGGGAATAGTGTAAAGGTTGTCCTAATGGCTCACCTGTGGTACTGCCTAATGAGCTGCTCCAGTGATTTCCTGCAGCTGGAGGTCAGAGGGTGATGGTGCAAGAGGAAGGATTAGGAGCTGTGTGCATGAAGGAGGCTTGCAAACACCCTTCTCAGCTAAGGTGAATGCAGGTGAATCCACTCAAGGTGGTGATATGCATGTGATAACAAGTCCTGGCTTCTCCTGGGGTTGCCTACCACCCACCCTTCAGCCTCCTCCAAATATTATTTTCCTTTTTCCTCTCTCCAGTCCAAAAGGCAGTGAAGTATGCACAGTATTTCCAAGGGCTCAGTCTGCAAAACAGGATGCCACTGATGCAGGGCAAAGACAAAAGACACTATTCTCCCTGAATGTTAAATCCCCTGGACCTATTTTTAGGAAAAGCTGTGGGTTTTGTTAACCACCTTAGTACCAATAGACTCAATGTTTACTGTATTGACCAATGTAAGTGTTCTGCCTAAGGTTTGGGTCTCTAGTAAAAAAACTGGCACTAAGCCTTACATAAACATAGTTCTCACTTAGCTGAACCTGGGCACTTCCCAAAAGGCATTTATGGTGAATCAAGTGATGTGCTTTGACTGCAATCTGGTATAGGCATATCTGGGAGGAGTGTGTTGCCCCTTTTTTTTTCTTTCACAAGAAATAATGAGGACTGGTCTGTGTCTGATAGCTCTGACTGTGCCTTGTTCCGTCCTACCTGAAGTGCTGCACAAGCTCTCCCTCACTAATGGCACTTGCACAAAACCAAGTTAAGTTTTCCCTGTACTCTGATGTGAGTATACCCACAGTCATCTTTAATCACACTGAATGCCCACACTTTGTTACATAGCTTAAGAAAAGCTTAAGCTACAAGAGGGAGGAGGATGTATGGGGAGGAAAGAACCATTTCAATTTTAAAGGCAATGGTAGACAGAGCCTAAACTTTTTAAACTATATATAAAATATATGGATAAAAATACCTAACTTACTTAAACTAAGGCCATGGAGCCAGAAAACCAAAAGACAGCAACTCAGAGGGACAGTTGCAGCTTGCTGTTTGAAGGGTCTTCAGCTGCTCTGGACAGAAGTGAGAAGCTCCTGCTGCAGGGAGGATGCCAGGCCCTACACTGTCTATCTGGAGCTGAGAATTGAACTGGTAATTGAAGTGGTGTGAGGTGGCAGAAGTCAGCAGGTTTGAAGACTTATTTTTAGGTGAAAAATTGCACTGTCAAAGCAGAGAGCTACAATAAAAACAAGCACAACACTGATCCACTAGCCAGCAAAGAACTCATCAGAGACATATAAATACAACTTCATACATTTTAACATATAAACCACTCAACAAAATAAATTATGCTACACTGGCAAAGTGGTAAAAGGCCTTAAGAAAATTGAAAAAGCTTATAATAATGGAAGATTATACCCAATGCAATAGAAGAAATGTGTATCACATTGAGTGACAGTACTTTGTCAGCCCTATGTGTAAAAATAAGCAAAGTGGGTAAGAAGCAAGACAGAGGGTAGGCAGAAGTGGTGGCTGGACACAGCATTTACCATGGCTCTCTACAGTCAGCAACAGGCTGATGGCTACACTTAAGGTAAGACGTATCTCCCTACTATCACTACTCACGTGAGCAATACTTTTTTTAAAACATGTTATTGTGCAACTCCAGAACTAGAAACTGATTAACTCCCAAGAGGCAAAAGTGCCTCCTAAAGAACAAGGCAGCATAGGTGACTCTGGGGATCACAACACAAAGAGCTGAATCTAACATGTTACTTAAGTACTTGGTTAGGGTAAAATGATTCAAGATGCTTTAAAATCCCTGATAGATGCTGTGTTCATGCTGTGTATTCTCATGTGATTTAGCATTATCCGGAACAATAACCAGCATTTGCTGTAGACCGTGAGGCCAGATTTCATCATTAAGTATATTGGGCAGGACTAGTCTGTCTTACTCCCAGGAGCCGGTACTAGGGTCTGACTCCTGTGCTGAAAGGGGCTTGTTTCACAGTCTTTCTGTCTGTAGACACAGTCACTTCATGGATCTGACCTCTTCTAAAAGACTAATCCTTTGCACAGAACAATGCAGGAACATTATAATCTTCCAGGAACGAATGAATGATGAATTCCTCTGCTTTTCCTCTTCCCCGTTCATGGGCTGAGCCTGTACTTGCCAACAGGTAAGTGATGAGCTCTTGAACTGACACCCAATAGAAGATCAACCTGTTCAAATACAAAGGACTCTGCCTGCAGCACAGGAGGAGAAGGAGCAGACTTGGGTATTTCTGCAGTGAAGTAGGAGTGTCCTTAATGAGGGTCACAGGAACAGCCACAAGCAGATCACCAAAGGTCTGCTCAGCCCCAAATCCTGCCTCTGACAGTGGCCAGCAGAAGATGCTTTGGGAAACATAAAGCAAAGGTAAGCATGAAATGGTATTTTGTGGCATACTCCCAACTTTCAGTGCCTTGGGTTTAAGTCCCTGAAGCGGTGGTGAGGATTCTGTATTGGACAGCTTTCCTCACCAAAGGTTTAATTTAGGAGCTGTGTGAGCTTCCAGCCAGTGTTCTCTGGCAAGAAATTTTGCAGCTCAACTAACACTGGTGTGGGGAGATGCTCTTGGTTGTGAACCTGCCATGTGCTAGTTTCATTTGATGCCACTCAACTGTCACACTATGGGAGTGCTTAGTTACTCCCTGATAGCCTTTCCACCTTCCATGTGTTTGGGCTTCTCCAAATCCCCTCTTCCTGCCCAGGCTGAACACAGCCCTTAATGTAATACAGATGCCTGCTTTCTTAGCAGGCTTAGAAGGACTAACGCTTCCTGAAAAGCTTTCTGGTTTCCTAGAGTATGCCACTCCCTACAAATGTGCAGACAACTCAGCACAAATACAGTGCTTGTGCCAGCCTGCCCTCCCTATGCCCAATTATAGCCTGTATCAAAGAGTGAGGATGCTCATGAAATGTCAAGTGCCCATATCAAATGGTTTTGACTTGATTAGCGCTTCACTCAAATGCTGCCGAATCGGAAGACGACAGTGTAGCTGACTGCTGAAGGGACAACGGTAAAATGTTGTGGCTGCATTTTTCTCCCTAGGTATTGCAACTAAGAGCAAAAGGGAATTCAAAGAGAAGATCTGTCTTACACTGAAATAAAATAGCAGTGGATGAAACAGCGAAAGAGCAAATTAGTTCAACCTGTAGCTTACACCTGACAGTCCATTCAAGAAGTGATTATGATTAGCTGTGCACCTAAAGGAGAGAGATCAGGGGCAGGTCTTGATCACTTGCATGACCCTGGTAAAACCACTTCTGTTTCAACTCTGCTGCAAAATAAAGATAACAATCCAGATCCAGTATGGTACAGCTTTTGGATAAACGTCCAGGAGGTGTAAGGTGTGCTGGAGCAGTTATGGCCTCTTGTGGATGGTGGACAGCCTGCCAAGATGTGGCTTAGTGAACGGGCAATAATCCCATTAAGTGCAGGTGGTGCAGTAATGCACACTGAAGTGCTGCATGTTAACCTGCAAAAAGCACAGGTGACTTTTTTAATGCATGCTACTATCAGTGCCACCTGGATTTATTATTAGCATTAGAGCAGCAGCATTAGAGCATCATGAGAACTTCCAATAAGGGAAGGTGATCAGCAAAATGGCATGGAAAGAACCCTATTAGATAGCTCATTGCAAAGGAGCACATGGGTAGGTGGGAAAAGCTCCCCCTTGCACTGAATCCTTCATCCCAACATATTTTGGAGCATAGAGATCAACAGTGCTGGGTCAGACCAAGAATTCGTCTGTCCCTTAAGCTGCCTTTGGCAGCAGCCAAAACCTGATGCCCAGAGAAAGAACGAACAGCACGGCCAGTTAGCAATACCTCTCCTGAGAACTCCCAGCTATTTGTTTGACTTTGGAAATTGCTCAGTCGGGCATACTTTCTATGTATTTATTAACTCCCAGTAAGCTTCTCATCCATGAACCTTTCCAGATTACCTGGGAACTCGTGCAAGCTCTTCACATCCCCCAGTGTCACATGGCAAGTTCTGCAGCTCAGCTGCTCTGTGTGGGCAGCCTGGCTGACAAGGGCTGAAAAACAGCTTAGAAGGAATGGTAGTGCAACGGGCATAACTACTGGATTTCTCTTTGGTGTCTGTGTACTCGGGTTTAAGGAAACAAGCTTTTGAAGCCTAAGGGGAGAATGTAGGTCTAGCTAAGAAGTTACCTCCCTGGTCCAAGCCTCACCCTGTGTTAATGGGCTGGGAGGGTGAGGAATGTCTCCTTGGTATCTTTTCCTACAGAAAAACAAAAGCTGTGGAGCTAGAAGAGAACAGCAAGGTCACCAAGTGCTGTCCCTACAGTTGCATCTTACGCAGCAGGTGCCTGCCTTTTACAGGTGCATGGCACACGTGCTCTATGTACCACTACTCAGTGCAGGCCACAGAACCCTTCCTGGAACCCTACAGCAAGCTCACACCAACACCACCTATTGTAATGTGTACCCAATAGGTAGCAGAAAAGATTGAAGGTGAATCATTTTATGGCTTCTAACAAACTCTGAGGCACCAGCCTCCTTGCCCCTCTGTTCAGCTATGGAGGAGCAATCAGTTCTATTAACAGTTAGGAAAATTCTGCCCAGAAACCCCTGCACTGACCTTCAGTCCCCTCCTCACCTTCAGACATACTGGAGAGGCCTAAGAAGAAAGGAAAGCAAGTTTTTAACTTAATCACCCAATTATCTTTTGATGCAGTCATTTTTATTTTTTATTCCTCCTATCTTCTTAACAAATTAGCTTCCACAAAACAAACCTTGCTGTGACTACAGCAAACAAACAAACAGACCTCCCTGAGCAAATCAAAAACCCCATTAAGTGCAGATATCAGTCTCTACAGCTCATTACCACTGTTCCTTTTCTAGCCTTGGAAACTTGAGAGAGGAAAGGCTGTGCAGCTGCGGGAACTGCAGTCCTCCACTGACTGCAGCACCTGACAGAGAGATGCACTCTGTCCCGCAGGCTAGAAATCACTTCAGCGTACTCAAACTTTACTGCCCTTGGCCAGCCAAAATGAAGGGGGGAACAAAGGTGGGGAGGACCTGCCTCAGCAGACCAGCCTGAGGGAGGCAGGAAAAGCTCTGCGTACACCTCAGACAGCTATGAAGTAGAGGCAAATCTTAATCTCCAAAGATGAGTAGTAAGTGTGTGAGTACTTACACTTGATTGCGGTTGTTTTACAAAGTGCTGTCAGATGTCTTACAGACCGCAGGACTAGTGACACTCGATCGCATCCCCTGCAAGCCAGTGCAGCTTTGCCCAGACTCTGCTGTGCAGGAACAGGGAGGATTCACAGAGCTTCCCTGGTCTCAGAGAGTCCCCGGGGGCTCCTTAGAAACCCCCTTTCTTTATACTGCTTGTGGGAAAAGGCATCATCATCTAACAAACTTTCAGCACATGATGAGATCTGTTAATTATTTAAAAATTAACCACAGATACTCTAGAGTTGAAAATGCAGATGTGATATAATCAGCATAGGGATCCACAAAACTTTGCAAGCAGGCTGTGAGTCTAATTGAGAATCCAGGAGAGAAATCTAAAGAAATTTCTTTGTAATATGTAGTGCACAACTAATATTTATAATAGCTGGGAGGTGGGGGCAATCACATCTGATCATCCAGTCAGAATGACTAGCTTACACTTAATGACTAAGATGCAAATTTAATCATATACTCAAACAGTTGCTAAATGTAGGGGTTTTTTTAACCTGTGAGGATAATTTGACTACTCAGCACTAACACCTGGAATGCCATGTAATCCTTATTATACAGCCATAACTTAAAAAAAATATTAATCCTCATGGGGAATAAAGAATCCTTTTTTTTTGAACGTTAAGAAAATTTCTTAAGAAAATCCTCCCTATGAAGTGTCATCACTTGACTAGTTATCTAAAACTTCAGAGCAGCCAGAATGGGGTGGGGGGAAGAAATAGCCCTCCAGTGTGTCTGCTCAGACCCGTGCAATACGGATGGATGGCACCCCAGCTTGCTTATTTTATCTAATGGTGAACGCTGCTTTTCTTTAAAACTGAAAACCAGAGCTGCTATCTACAGGGAATCTACCCCTCCCCAATTTAGCATCTTTTAAATGGTACCTGAAATACTGCTGTCCAGGCTGTCACACAGCTGATCCCTGTGTGTTCTATGACTCTGTCTCTGACTTTGAGTGTTTTTTGAAAGTTATTTTCTATTTTTTATCTTGAAATCCCTAAACAGGCCAATACCTGGCTGCCACAGAGCTTTTTTTTTCCCCACTATGTGCTGTCCCAGTGAAGGAGACTGGCTAGAGATCCTTCATACATTGGGGTAAGGTCCTTGCCATTCTGGAATATCCTTCAACGTGAGGCAAAAATGGATATACCGTGTCCAGCAAGTGGTATGGGGCTCCTCTGCAGGCCAAAGAACAGATTGTGGGGTATCAGTGCTATACAGGAAAGGACTTGAAATGAGTCAACAATATAATGTTTTCACAGTAACCTGTGTCCCCCACGCTATGCAGGGGGACCTGCATGATGAGAACATCTGCTGCTGCAGAACAGCCCAGTGGGATGTTGTAGCTATATGGCCTGCTTACAAATGAAATAATAAGGCTGAACAATTATAAAGGAGCCATTACAATTCTGTTGTCCCATGCTAACTGCTCTCTCTGAATCACATCTTTATGTCAGTCTGACTTTCTCTAGAGCTGGGATACATTAGCATAATCATTCTTGCATCCTCTGATGTTCAAATTTTCTTCTTAGTCTCCTGCAGTCCTGATCCAAAAGCTTTTCATATTTCTACCAGAAATCAAGATTTTTATGTAAGCAGCAGTGAGGGATTTAGTTTGCATGTATAAATATACAATAGTCTCACTACTCTGGCTGCTAGTGCAAAGTGAATCCATGACACAGGTTATATTCTCTTAGCTAAAGGCAAAGGCATAGGTGAACTGACAATGAATTATCCCATTGTAGAGCCTGCAGGATGGGGATTATGGCTGCTAACACACTGTCTTATCCTGCATGCAGTACACAGAGCAAACTTCTGTTAGCAGATTTGGAACACAGGCAAGCGATAATGTGTAAATTCATTAGGTGGCACCTCAAAGCCCAAAGTGTGTGTCGGGGGTATCACATCCATTTCAATAGGAATTTTGCCTGCAGGAGAAGTAGACTCATGCAAATGCTGTTAGATCATTTTAATAGACCAAAAATCTAAGGGGATTCAGGAGTGGCAAGCAGCCACCTTAAAGACACCTCACTGCATAGTACATACCTTGGATTCCAACCCAGAGTAAATAAATGCTGGCCTATCCAGTGACAAGAGTATAAAGACTGTGATCTGGAAAAAAAGGGACAGAATAGGGACAAAACTGTAGTTTCATTTGACAAAGCAAATCTCTTCACCAGACTGTAATCTTAAAAAGTCAGGAAGAACTGAAATATTTCACCATCCTGGAGTTTAGGTACCAAAATTAATCCTGTTTAGTACATTAGATCTTTACCTCTTCGTACGAAAGATGGAAGACTTGGCCCTCAGAGCAGGATTTCCAAGATGCCTTCAGCTGGTCCCCCAGTTCTTGTTACTGGAACATGGAAAAAACTCCCTGATCAAACACTTGTATGGCATAAGTTATTCCTGCGGGACATCTATGGGTAAGTTACTGAAGAATTAGGGCAATAAAGCACTGTGCTGCTCTTGCCTTACTTGCTCTGGTACAATCCTGCTTTCAGTGCTCAGAAGGGACATCCAGATCAGTTTCTTCCACAAGGCAACCCTTCTTAATGAACCCACTATTTAGTACTATCTAGCTTACCTTTGCACACTTTGAGGCCTGATCTGACTAAAAGACAGTGATGAGTAGCTCTTCAGTGAATGAAATTACTGAGTTGTGGCTGAAGTCTGGCCAATCCCATCTTACTCACAAAACACTTCTATTTCTGGCTTTGGTGTGCTATTTGTGGGTTGGAAGCCACTGAAACTGGTTTGTGTTGCGAGGCAGAGGAACTTGCTCGCAGAAATTCTGTCTTAAAGAACAAATAGAAAAACACTGTTTCTAAGAAGTAAGCTGAATGAGACTCCCCAGAAATAAAGGACATGCAACTTCTTCTAACTGGTCATAACATTTAAAAAGAATGCCCTGACGAGCAATGCTTCTGATGTGCTCCTTCCTTCGATGCTACTGGTTTTATCACAATCAATCAAGAGAAATGTTTTTACATCTGTCACCACTTTTTCTGTTGAGCCCATTACCTTTTCTAATGGTAAGATCAAAGAAATAAAATTTTGCTTCAAAAATAAATCACTGAGATATGTAACATTCTCATAAATTAGCATGTTAAAAAAATGTACACTGTGTGCTGAATGTGTTTACTTCCAATGTCCTTGGAATTGCTTAAGAGCTTGAAAAAAAATCACAAACATGGCATTCTTTGCATGACATCTTGCAAAAATCCTCTAGAAAAGCACCAACTTTCTACCTCTATCAATTAAACAACCTATATTCAAGAAGGTAGCTGCTGAGAGTCCACTAACAGGTAATGAGAGAGTCCGTATAATGGTTTACAACTAAGGCAGTGAGAAAGCAGGGAAAACAGTGTCTGTACAAAATTTAGAGCATACTGAAAACTTTATGGACTTCCTGCTGTTTACCTGCATTCTTCCTCTCCATGTCTGTCATGACTAATTAGTTTCATGTCCCTTGGGTAATATCATGGTAATTAAATATCAGAAACCATGGGGAAAAGTGGCAAGAGATTTTTTTGCTATGCAGTTTAACAGTAAGTGACAAGCACCAGCCTTTCACTGTCATATACAAACACGGTAGGATTTGCTTGTGACATTCCCAACCATAAATCCTAATATGCCATGCAAGTATCAGTTCAGTAAAATTAAATGAATGATACCACAACTGAATGCTTACAAGCAGCACTAAAAAGGGCGACACCTAATGCAAAATTTAGGAAGCTTCTTCAAAGAGCTGGGAGACAATTTGTAACTAAACAATTTTATTGACTTCTTTTTGCAAAATAAAAAACACAAAATAACCACCAAGATTAAAGGCCATAGACAGCATTAACCAAATGAACCAGCCACTTGGTTATAATAGCTGATAACTAGCACAACAGGATATTATTGCATATACCTCAGGTTCATTTATATATCCATTACAGTTTGGCAAGATTACAATCATACAGTAGCTTTGGTCGTGTAAAACCTAGTAGCAATACTTACTTAAAATATGACTGTGTAACATTTTATGACAACAGGTATTTATCTCATCTTAGTCTTGACACGTCTTCTCTCATTCATTCTTCTCCTCCACAATATACATTATCACTGACCAAGAATTAAGGAGACATATTTGCAACCATCATTTATAGCCCTTCTTTATCACCATATGGTGATGAATCTTATAGGGGTAGGAATCTGTCACTTGCTTTCCTTATAAAAGTTTGTAGAGCAGCATCTCTTTCCATGCTGGGTGGCTTCTACCATCCTGTGGTAGCATCTGCCAAGAATTAGTCCATTCAGAACGCAAATATGTAGAGGTGTTTATGGCTTTCAGTCCAAAGCCTTTCCTGACCTACAGTACTGGGGTTTGACTGTACTGCCTTGCCTTTGAATACAGAAAAAACCACAAACAAACAGCTTTTCACATTGGTATGCTGAGCTGCCAGCACAAAACAATATTAATGAACCTAATACACAATACTACCTTGGTTACAGAATTGTGCCTGAGACACTGTACAGGATTGCATGTGTATGTTCTACAGTCTATGTATTTTAGTTTTGGTCTTTTAAAAAAATGCTCTCATCCTTATGTAATCTAGTGTAACACTGCAGCTTTAGAGTAATGGTTGATAAAAAGTCATAAACACACAGGCTATTTGAAAACGCTGGAGGCTTTTTTTTTTCTTGCACCACTTGCGCAGAATTCCTGCCTCCTGCCTTTCTGCCATCATTTTGCCCCCAGCTTTCTGGGAATATCTACTTCCAGGGGAAATACACGATCTACTTAAAAATAATCTAACATTTTGAGTTCTACCTGGGAAAAGCTATAAAACAATCTGGATCAAACTGAAGTGATCTTGTGTGTGAAGACCCTTCTTCACGTACAAAATGCTGTAACACTACATAACTCCTACTTGTTTTTGCAGCCCTTTCGTTTGCTTACACTGAAGCAAAAAGGAATTCGGCATGAAGAATGGCTGCACGGTTAAGATCCCACAGAACAAGGTAACTGCCATGCAGTAATTCAAATGCAAGCAGCGTAACTGCTTTTTGTATTCAGATCCACACTTGTATAAGGATATAAATTAATAAGCCCTTCTAAATGATTTTCGAAATACTCTCTTTGATCTAGACATATAAAACCTCTGAATACTTAGAATCACTAGATTTCACATGGCCCACATAGTCATAATTATTTGCACTTACATGGCAAATATTAGAAATACATTTGCCTGCAGTTGAACAGGTAATTACACTGCCTATTATTCAGCTGAGCAAAGATCAAGCACTCTATATCTTGCAGTTATTGGATCTTATTCTAACCCTTTACTTTAGAAAGGGGAAATAACCATCTAATTATATTACCAGTGCACAGTACTTAGTTTAAAAAAGACAACCTATACTAGGCAACTAGATTTTTTCCTAAGATGACTTTTTATGAGATACTCTAAAAGCGGTTTCTTATGACTGAATATTGTCTATTTCACTGTACTCGCATAGTAAAAATAGTTAAAATCTAATTACAAAGCTGCTACATGGTTATTTTGTGGTCTGTAAAATAAAATGGTATCCAGAATTTTATCTGAACAAAATACACCAGACAGTATAAAAATATTTCCCAATTGGAGATTGAAACATTAATGTTGGATTTTTTTTTTTTTTTTTTGTATAAAAAGAAATGTAGTAATGGTAGACATTTATCTGCTTACTAGCCAAAAATATACATATGACTTTGAGGAGCTGTTCCAGGCTCACTTTCAGTGAGCTTGTGCTTTTGACCCTAGCAATATTAAATGCACACGTGGAACAAAGTTTCCTGAAAACCTGAACTACATCTTATTTCTAACAATAAGACTAATTTCTGACACTGGTTATGGATTTCCACTTATTTGCTTTGTTCAGGCAACTACAGCAGAGGAATTCCAGAAGCACCACTTCCGCCTTGAATGATGTTTATTGAGTGCAACATCTTCCTTTTCTCTTTCTTTTTTAACTCGCTGGTAGTGATCTTCTTCCTTTAAATACCACACAGGTGGCCAGCGATGCCTCTCAAAATATTCTTGATTATCTGATGAAAAAAAACAATCAAAAAGCCCCCAAACAAGCCAATAAGATACACAAATCCCAGAAATGTCTGCAAAACGCTATGCCGCTAATCATTTATCCAGTCGCTATGTCAGCTGGCTTATCGGAGATTCCCCCAGTTTCCTCATATGCCTTACTTACAGGGTTAAAAGACTTTGAAAGCTGTTGCACTCAAGGGGCTTTAGTCCACCAAAGAGTGTAAAAAAGCAAGCCCTTTACAGAGTGTATTTTTCATTGTGGAGCCTGAAAATAGCTCTGCTCCTTTTAGCCTCACTGAAATAGGTATTGAACATAATGCTTGCCCAGGAATCAGGCTAATCATTATGACCTTGCTTTACAAATAAGAAGAATTTATGAATGCTACTCAAGATAGTGCAGAGGTTCAGTCTCATGGCTTAGCTATCTGAACTGATCTTTGTCTTCATGTTTAATCAGCTGGGTGGGGAGAAGGAAGGGGAAACCTCATGAAAATCGGGGAGGAAAGTTGCCCATACCTGAAGATTTAGCTTTGATTTCCTTCCGGAATTTGGAGCAAACGCTGTTGTAATTGGTGCAGATGTAGTGCAAGCACCAAGCTGCCAACTGGTTAGCATTGTGAAACTGTAAAGAAAAAAAAAGAGCTTATTCCATTTCCTGAGGTTATAATTCATTTTGCAGCCCCAATTAACAACTAAAGCTAGAATGTTCCCCAGCAGATCGTATCTGGCAGCACTCTCCCAAGCATACAGGGGAGCTTTTGAGGCTGAAGTGGCCTCTAGATGCCCTAGACCTTGTCGCACAATTCTGTTGGAACAACCATTGGCCCAAAAGGCTCATGAATAGGTGCTTAGCATGCACAGCATCTGGCAATTCAGTCCCACAGCATTCAGTCCCACACAGGATCTGAACCCAAAGCATGCTGGACCTGAATTTTCTGGTATGATTGTACAAATCAAATATCTCTATCAGTTACTGCAAAACCTGCTCTGAAGTAACTCCCTGGAAAACTATGCTCTTTGACAGAATTCAAGCATTACTGAAAGATCAATACAAAATCTTGTACAAGCTTCTCATGGTCGTAAGGAAGCACAGCTATAATGCAAGTCAGATTGTATAGCATGTGTATCTATTCTGGCGTTCTGACTGTCTACTATGATCTTCTCAGGTTATAAACACATCATATTGATGTAGGTACTGGGCATAGAGGATATCCTAACAGTAGTTAACCATATTACTTCTGTCTTCAACCGGGAGAAAAAAAAAGAAAAAACACCCTTCATAAAATTGAAATTAAGTGAAGCGAGCTGCCTTTTCTTGGAAGGGGTTCAGTCCTGGTTTTGCAATAGCATTATAGGTGTTGCAAGAGAGGCGCTTGAAAGCAGCTGCAGGAAATCTTTCACGGTGACCAGCTTGTGCTGTATTTCACTGCTACTTTAACCCCAGACTTCAAGCCAGGCTGCAGCCAGACTCATCATTAGCATGAAATCAAGAATAATAAAATTTAAAAAATATTTTAGCTTGTACTACTGTATCTGGGAGACTGCCGTATCACTCCTTTTAGAAAACAGAGGTGAGCAGTTTAACTGTGAGCTGGGAGCTCTTTCTTTTCATGGTTTCTGGGCCCCAAGAAACATTGAAACGTGTTTGAACATACAGTAGTAGGATTAGCACTCACTCTGAACTATCAGATCACTGGCTCTGAGCAGCCAGTCTAAGTGTCAAGTCTAAGAATACAAATAATGTTGCCTTTGCAATACAGGTCTAAATATATCTACAAGAACTGAATCGAAAAGAACCCAAGAACCAGTCACCAGTACAAAGCTGAACAGCTTCATTACATCGCATTTCATATTACTGAAGCATGGCCATGAGAATGTGGAGCCTGGAAGCTCCATAATCAAGAAAAACTAAAATATATATTTGAAAGACAATTCCTCCGAGATTACTTAAATAGATGTTTCACCTTTGAACTAATGGAAAAACCTTCTTTAAAATAGAAGATAAAACTAAATTTTATTGTCAGTTACTCTCAGAACAGCAGACTCAGAGCCACTCAGAAGCAATGCTCAGAACCAGTAAGGTGCTAAAAGCAAGTCCCGCAGTTGGCCAGAATATCTTTAAAAAACAGTGCACACTGACCTGTGCCCATTCCAAATAGGACAGTACTTCTCCATCTATTGCAATGCCGCTCATGGAGGCTTTTGTCAGCTCTTGTACTGCATGCTGTTCTGTTAGAGGAGAAAACCCATCACTTACATGGGAAATGGTCACGTTTCAAGGTCAGATCATCCACAAGTAACAAAGAACCAAGAAGGCATGTTCTCCCTCCTCCTCGTGTTAACTCTAGCATTATGCAAGTGGCACATTCACCCGCATATCCTGAACGACTTCAGATTTGGGTGAAGTCAAATTCTGGCCTTTAGAGTTGTGGCTGGAGATTCTGCATCACAGGTATAAACTGTCTTGTTCCAGTGGAGCACAGTCCACATGAGGATTTGCTCCTTTGCCTCAACCCAAACTATCTATTTCTGGTTTCACACACAATTCTTATCTCTCTCTTACAGAAAGCGAGCCTGCAATTAATAACCACTTACAGAAGGACAAAGTTCAGCAGCCACTAGTTCTTTTCTGGCAGAATGGATGGGTGCAATATTCAATATAAACTAGAAATATGCATCAGCTGTCTCTTTCGGGTAATACAAAAGCAATAGCCAAGTTTTTAGGCAACAGTGCACTTGCCATTGCATTGTGGATTTATTAATGAGTATACCTACAGCACTGATATAGAAAAGTTCACTTGAGGCCCTCTTAAGATTCTCAGATTAGTTGTTTCTAGGGATCCAGATGAAGGCTGACCAGCTCCCCCAAAAGTCACTTCAGTTCAAGAGTTTCCTTAACCCTTTCCTAGAACGATTTCCTAGAATCTTAGAGGTTTGAGTGCTTTTTGGGAAATGTTGTCAGCTGATTTAACTGTACTGGGTTCAGTTGTTGGCAACTGCCTTTGGACTCAAAATTATTTCATCAAGTATTAAATGGAATGAACTATTCTTAATACTATATGTATGTTTATGCTGCAACTACTTATAAACCCCCAACATTTCACTTAAAATGTATGTATAAAATCAGGCAATAAAGATTTATCGTCAGAACCAGCGAGACAAGGTACATATAGTCCTGATACACAACTGAAGGAGAGCTAGGATTTGGTATGTGATTAAATTTTCCTAAATGTTGCCCTGTAAATACGCGTAGCTTTGCTTCATCTGTCTCTGAGTTTTGGCCTTGGCCATGTCTTCAGAACAATGCCAAGTTACATATACAGAGAGAAACAAATAAAGAAAAAAAACCCCAAACCCTGGAGGTCTGTGGTGTGTATGGATTTAATTTTAAAACTAAGTAGTATCCTATCCTGTAATTTTTCTCTAAATATGTGATTGAAAATTCTTTCTTCCTGAAATGAGGGTTGAATGCCCATGTATATACCAAAGTATCCAATTCCCATCTAGGCAGTGAAAAGGGATCCAGACAGCATTTCTAAAAAACATGATCATCTAGGTCAGTTTTGAATTGGCTCAGTTACTCTCTTTGAGTAGAAATGTATAACGGAACACCTCCTTCATTACTTAATGGAAAGCCAGGGGGTCCAGGTAAATTAACAACAATAGAATGGATATTACAAACCACAGACAAGACAAGTAGATGTAGTGCTTAGGGACATGGTTTAGTAGTAGACTTGGCAGTGCTACGTTAACGGTTGGACTTGATGATCTCAAAGATCTTTCCCAACCTAAACAATTCTATGATTCTAAAAGAAGGTTTACTCTTTCTGTTTTTAAAGCACAGAATACTTCAATGTTCTGAGCTGGTTTAGCACAAAACTAAACGAGGCAAGAGAAAGGCAAACACATTTTTCTAAGTGAAAATATCAATTTGTATTACAATATCCCTTTCAGAAAAAAAAGTATTTTCCTTGACACTTGAGAAAATCCTGTGTATTTCAAAACCATTAAAATATGTTTCAGCCATTGCAGAAGACACTGCATTGGACAAGGCCACAAATTCTTACCTGCTAGTGCAACCAGGTGAGGAAGGCAAAACCTATTAGCCAATGCGATTAACTCAAGCGTGTCCAGTTCCCGACTTGAGGACAGTTGCTTGGTATACAAGTAATCTAATACCGCTTGCATAGAAGTCTTGTTTATGTTGGGAAGAACTACCTGGAAAAGATATTTAAGCAGAGACTCTCTAATAATTAACCAATTTTCATATAGAGGCCGCATTTCACTTCTGCCACTTTGCTGGACTGTCTCTTTTTCTCTTCAAGTCATTTCAGAAATGGAGTGAAAACATTTTTCAAAAAAGAAATTTCCCATTAAAGTTCAAGAAGCTGCCAACAGGTAAGCATACTGCTGGAGTCAGACCCTTTGCCAGTTTACATACAAGCAACTCTACCAAGTTATTGGAATCGGATCCACATCAAACAGCGAATCTGTTGAATGCTTTCTAGCCTGCGAATGGACAGCTTTGTGACATACATAAAGCCACTGAGCACTTCCCATGCCAAACCTCCCATGGTAGACTTCTTGAGGAATGAAATCTATCTGCTCCTGGCAAGAGATATTCTGAGGATTCTGAGAATAACAAACCAAAGGATAACAAAAACCCCACCCCTCTCAGTCTGTTTATAAACAACCAAATCATCCAAGTAAATGATGGTTGGGAAGGGACTCAGAACTGAAGAAATGAGGCAAAGAAAATATAAACAATTTCTGCCACACGTGTAATTAACTGTAACCACTGTGTAATGAAACTACTAAAACTAGGAGAAAAACCATCAAATTTCTCACCAGCACAACCCTAACTCCACTTCACCGCAGGGAAGCCTAAAAGAGGAAGGAGAATTGGAAAGCCTCACTGTAACCTATCACTGTAGCATCTCAATTACAGTTTGCATACATGACCAATCCTTCAAAGAACAGGGTAAAACTGATTCTTGCGGGGCTCAAGGTTGCGGCAGGTAAGTCTGCCTCCAATACCCAAGCTAGTCGATGCCATAATCAGCAGTTTGTAACATACATTTTCATAACTCAAAGAGATGCTGGCACTGAAGAATGCACTGTGGTATTCTGAAGAATTTGCAGTAAAAAAAACGGCAGAGCAGAAAAACAATAATAAAATTATGATGAAGAATTAAATGTACGTGCAACTTAAGCCAACTGCTGGGAAGCAGTCAGCCCATACTTCCTGCTAGAAGGGGGTTAATCGTTGTCATGTAGCTGGCTGTTAACCTTTGAGGGCTTGTGAATTTTACTTTCAGCTCTGCCTGGATGGGTGAGATTCAAACCCAGATCTGTTAGTGCTAAAGCATGAACGTCTTATGCATATCAGCCACTCTGGGAAGCAGCTCAGTTCTCCAAGTAAGAGGAGCCAGTTGTGAAACTCATTCATTATGAATATATTTTGTTAGTGCAGAGAACAGTAAATTCAGTGAATGAGTTTATAAAATATTGTGTCCCAAATACAGAAAAAGTAGTAAGTAAAAAGCAGATGCTTTTATTTTTTGTAAACCAGTCAAAGGAAACCATTCAATTCATACTTAACTATATTTTAAAACTTCCAAAAGCATTACTGAATGCTTTAAACTCTACAAAATGAAAGCTAAATATTTTAAATTGGAAAGATGAGCTAAGACTGTTATGTTAATCATTAAAAATAGGCTGGTAGAAAATAAATGTATATTGTTCATTGCCAAATGTTGCTTACTAGAATCAAACTATGTATTTTTAATGAACCACTTGTCAAGCATGCCTCTGGGAAAGGAATTATGTTTATAGCTGTATTAGAAGAAGCAAGAAAAATCTAAGTAGAACACAATCTGCCAGAATATTAAACACAAAAAAACCTGAACTCTTCATATAAACAAAACCCCTAAGTATGGAAAGGAACAAGAAAATCAAAACCTGGGTATGGATAAGACAGAAGAAAAAAAAATTTTAGCAGTGTGTTTAGAATTTGAAAAACAGACCATGAAGGCACCTGAAAATGTAAGGCTTCTGCTGCAAAATCTTAATTCAAAGCATTGAGATCTTTTATACTGTACTTTATACCTGCTTTACTCAAGAAGCCAAGGTGATGCACTAGAGAATCTGAGCTTAGTTTCTACTAAAGTACTGTGAAACCAGCCCCCTTTTCTAGTTTAACATTCCATGTTCTTTAAGCTTTTTTCCCCTTCAATTCCTTCCTCAATGCCCCTGCTCCAAGTATTCTTTGTAATGTTTCTGATTGTATAAATACATATTCACACAACTTTAAAACTTATTTCAAAGAAATTCACAAATCCATAATTAATTTTTTTCCCCAATATTTAATATTTTAAAGGATTTCAGGTTTAAACACATGCTCCAGCACTGGAGGAAGTCTCATGCCTTGCAGGAAATGTGTTATCCTCCTATGCATCCTAATTTAATGCCTTAAGAAGAAAAGCATCCCAGGTCTGCAAGGGAAGAATAAAGAATCATTCCAGGGATTATTGCAGCCCTTCAAATAGATATAAAATGACACTTCCATCACCCTAAATCCATCAGACATTATAAGCAAACTGGACCAAAATGGACAAATACCTCACTGTTTGAGCTTTCAATAAATGATCCTCCAAACATAGCAGACATCCATTCACAGCTACAGATCAGCAGTGGCTTGTGAGCACTTATGGTTCCATCATCCAATTTAAATGTCACATCTGCCATGGGAACAAAGAAACAGGCAGGCTGCAAGTCTGCGTTTACAGTGAAACAGTGTCTCAAGAAGGTATGTTTCACTTGCACATTGTTAACCAAGGACTTCTTTCACTTCCCACGACCCCCACCCCAAAGATAACTCTAGCATTTTATATAGATAAAAAAGAAGCCTCACTTAAAGGGGGAGATTGGATGTTCAGCACTAAGTCACTTATTTAAAAGCTTATGTGTAGATTTTGAGAAATTAAACTGCAGAATCCCAGGTTGAAACAGTTGGCCCTGAGTAACACTAATTTTGGGCTGATCCCTCCTCTCAGAACAATGTAAGCTGTCACAGTTTTTGAAGCCTGTGAAGCAACAGTAACATGAATGAGAAAAGAATTACTGCTTTTCCTGTTAAAGCATGTATTTACTTACCAGAAAATGTCCCTTTGGAAAGGCACTCTTTTATCCGATTAGCTTTTCTGACATGAAATGCTTTAGTAATCTCTTGATTCATGAAGGCTTCTTTATTCATAATATTCTCCACCATCATTCGCAAATCAAATACTTCCAAGATTTCAGCAATCTGAGCCAGTCTTGTGAGATCTTTTTCATTTTCATCCAGTTGCCCTGTGTATAAAAACTGCAAAACAGTTTTAAAAGGTCCAGCCTGCACAGATGAATCCATTTTTACCACAGTGACAGGACACGTCCTATTCGAGACAGGATTCACTTGCATTTCCTTATGCACACTAACAAACCCCTTACCCCAGGATGACAGAGATCTTGCTGCAGAATTTGTTTCACCAGGTTCGGGTTCTAGCATGTTTAAAGAGTCAGTACTTCCTGGTGGGGGAATTTTAACATCAGCAGAGTTCAAGGTTGTCTCATCACTGTCACCATTTGTCTCAAGGTGACTTGTCAGAACATCCTTATTTGTATTTTCTTTATTACAGTGTGTTTCATCCAAGTCTGGACTTTCCTCACATTCCATTAAGAAAAGGTCATAAAACTTTGAAGAGGAGGTAGCTAGGTAAATCTTGTGAGCAAAAATGTAGTCCTGTTCATGGAGAACAAACATAACATCTGCACACAGCGGGCTGTCCAATAAATATCCAGCTTCATTCATGCTCGGTATGGGACACTCGGGAATTTTGATAACTGGAGGAGGGGCTTTCGGAGGTAGGAATGGAGCCTGAAGCAAAGGTTTTTGGACCTTCTTTAAATGAGATTTCCAGAACTGCAGGTGTCTTCTGGAGATCAGGGCAGCTCTAATTGCATTGTCAAACACATCTTTAATCCCAAACTGGTCAAATACACTGGTTTCATAGTACGGTATCCCAAGTTCCTTGGCAACCTCTCTGCCTCTTTCTGGTGGCAAAATGTCTCCTCTTTTTATTGGCCTAGGGTTAAACAAAAAATTAAACCTTCTTACACACAACGATCATCACAAAGTTACTCCAGAAAGCATGGAATTTTACAAAATGTCTCAGCACCAATTCTGAGATAAATATCATTCAAATGAAACAAAATATAAAATTAAGCCCACAAAGCCCTTTGGAAGTCTACAACCATGACTCCAGAGAGTTTAGAATAGCACATACTTGTTATTTTGTTAAAGTTTGCTGGTGTCTCTGCAATGTTACCAAAAAATGTAGAAATCATTTGCACAAAATGGAGCAAGGCTTCTCTCTGTTAAAGGGAAATTTACAGTAAAAAAGTTGATAGGATGCTTGAGAACTTTTATTATTTAAAAAAACTCATAACATCCCTTTCTACTCAGATACTCTGTCAGTATCTTTCTTTGTACCCATCATTTAAACTCAAATGGAAATTCTCATGACATAAAGCACCGCAAATATAGCTAAATATGAAATGAGAAACATTTCCTAAGCTTATGCTTTTTAAAGAAAATCATAGTAGCCTATGAAAAAAGTGTAACTGAACACACGCTTCAAGAGCTAGGCCTGTTTTGGCTGCAGAAGCATTATGTGGGAACTCATGAATTTCCAGAGCAGCTCTAATACACGATGTAGGGTAAACAAACCAGAAAAAAGTCTGGGCTAGGATCCATTTTCCCAACAAAAAATCATCTCACCAGAAGACATGACCCAACAGCGCGTTCTCTGAGCATACGATATTGGGCAGACACAAGCTGGCACAGACTTAACATGCTCCAGACAACAGCTTGCCTTAGTTGCCAGCTAATAATCAGTTCAGGTGGCAGAAGTCTGTGCTAGACATGCAGAGTACTGATTCAAACTTTATTAATGGTGAAATCAGAAAGGAGGATTAGGGCCGAAGAAGAATTTTGAGTTTTGAAAAAACATTTGCTTTTAAAGAGTCAACCAAAAAGCCCACCCCACCAACACAATGAAGAAATGTTTAACAAAAAAAAACAAACCTATGAAAATCATATTGCCAAGTCAAGAATTTGAATGCAATGCAATGCAAAGTTTTCTAAGACCCCATGAAATATTAATTCAAGCCCTTTATGGTAATTTGTTACAATACAGTCTTTAATTACAAGATCACGGATACTATTTCCATGAATCTGGTCTCATTCAAATTCACATAAAAGGAGGAAATGAGAAGTGAGCAGGTAACTGTGGGACTGTTTTGCCCAATGTGAATGCTTGCCTTTTGAATCTGGGAAAAACAAAGCTTCTACAGAATGACCCCAAACTCGCTTTTAATCTCAAATCTTTAAAAAATTTCATTTGCAACCACTTTATTTTCTGCCGTGGTCTAGGATTACATCTACAAAAAAATAATAATAATTGAGAATTAAGAAAACTTAAGTAGAAAAACAGTACCTGACAGTAGTGACAGGGTAGGACACGATACACATGCTTAGAGAAAGACATATATGAAAACCTCCAGTAACCATTATTATCTCTATATTATTGTACTGTTCAGGCACCCAAACAAGTTTAGATGTCCAATGTGCAAAAATATTGTGGGAAACATACAATAACTGTGTGTGTTAAAGAACTAACTCAGCCAACAGAATGAAAAAGACGAAAGCACATATATTTTCATTTTACAAAAAAAGGAAACTAGGCTCTACCATTTCTCTTTTGAAAGTATTGTACCTGATTACTGAGGTGATTTTTTTAATTCTTATTTTTGTTTAAACTTTACCTTGCCAAAGGCCGTCTGGCTCTGTTAACAGCCTCAAGATCTGCATAGCGTAGATCTAGTTGGCAGCCAACCAGAATGACAGGTGTGCGAGGACAGAAGTGCTTGATTTCTTGATACCACATCGTTTTCACATGATTCAGGGAATTAGGATTAGCAATTGAAAAGCACAGAACAACTACATCAGACCTAGAAAGGCAACAAGAAAATATCCACTTAAAACTCAACATGGTTTCTGCTGCAGCTTCAGCTATTCTCATCACTCCAGCTTAAAGCTAGTCCATTCTGCATTTTGAAAAATACACTGACACCCAGATGTCAGAATACATGTTGTTTGTGCAGAGGTTTGATAGAAGCTACACATTTCACCACAAAAGCATGGGAGCACAAAGCCATATATCTAGGAAGCACTGCCCCTCTATGCCGAGAGATGATGCCTGCACGTGTGAACTGAGCACTAAGAAAAGAGGGAGGGCTTGCCGTTCTCTACTTTTACACTGCAGTTATTCACAGGCTGTCATTGCTCAAGAAATAATTCTGCTGACTGGACATCTAAATTGCAATTCAAAGATCATTGGTGCTTGGGAATTAGAAAGGAGTTACGCAAAACTTCAGAACAGCCACACAGGCAGACACAGATCACTTCTGAACTTGTCATGGAGAAATACCTTTACTGCACCATTTTAGATCCCGAGGTGGTCTCCTTTGCAATGTACTTTGCACAGCAATTCTGTAACATCTTTAATAAATAACCTGTTAGAAGGGCAAATTACTACAGAATGACCACTTCTACAATATAAGCAAAAATAAACATTACAATGAAAATAAGGTCAGTAAAGTGTAGAATAGGACAGTGGCTTAAATCAGAGTAAGCATGACAATATTTGCAGGCTTTTAAAGGTTTTAAGAAAACAAAGAGTACTTCACTAAATAAACTTGCTTTATAAATAATAAGTATGAGGATTAAGGTGACAGTTCATCTACTAAACCATCACCTAACTCTTGTCAGAGCTAGCACCCTAAGGCAGAGAAATGCTTGAATACTTGTCTCAGGGCATTCCTAACTTGGGGCAATTTCATTATTTATAAACTGGGATGGGATGTTACAGAACAGTTCTCAAGCTCTTGGGTCTCTCATGGGAAAAAAAGAAAAGAAGAACAAAAAGCTGAATTGAAACTCTTAAGAAAAACTGAGGGGAAGGGACGTTTTGAGGAGGCAACTTATTGCTACAAAACTGTCAGCAGGATAATCTCAGCAATACCATGTCTATCTCACTTCTGTTATTCTTTAATTTAGCACAAATGTGTTGTGTCTGCAGTTTGTGTAATGTATAGAGCAGCAGCAGTGAATCTTAACATTCACCTTTTAAATAATGAAATACCTCCTCAGTACTGCTGCTTTCTACATTTCACTGAGGGCACAGCTATATCCAGCAAGACTGTTTCTAAAGATAGCTGCATAAAATACAGGTACTGCTGTGAGCATAAATTTAATGCAAGAGAAATGCTCCTGCTCCAAGTTTGTATCTTATATAAACCGTGACACATCTGTCATATCTAGAAACATGGCCTTTTCAAACTGGAAAGTTATCTACTAAATAGCAAAGTGGTAAGCAGCTAATACACTGGTCTTCTACATAATTGAGGCAAACACCCTTTAAACTCCAATTTGCTCTGTTCAAGGTCATGTAAGAGTAAAACCTAGGCCCCAGCAGATACTTGCTTAGCTCCCAGAAAGGAGAAATCAATGTACAGCTAAGATAAAAAAAAAAAAAAAAAAAAAAAAAAAAAAAAAAAAAGTGTTACACATATTCTAATCTAGTCAATTGTTGTTTAATTCAAGATCATCAGGACTGGTGGAAAGGCAAGTGTTGTCTGGCTGGCTGGTCCTAACTATAACTAAGCATCTTAGAGAGACAGACTGTCTTGTGTCCTTCAGAAACTAATACCTAAGCCAAGTAACTGCAGTCACGAGTATCCAACGCTCCTGACTCTACAAACCACAAGACACACATTACGTCTCTCAGAAAACCAAAAGGAAACAGAGCTCCAGCAGGACTTCACGGGCAGGAGATGACAACAGCTCCACCGTGGTGCTGGTGCTGACCGATGCTGGGCTGGCCACAAATCTCGGCTCCTGCGAAGAGGCAGTGATGATCTGTTTCCTTGGACAGGACAGGCCCAGACTATCCAGCAGACTGGCCCCAGCACAGCCCTGCATATGTTACAGCCCTTGCCAAGGGAGTCTCACATTTTTGCCATAGAGAGCTGCACGTGGTTCTTGAGCAACTTGTCACCTCTGACCTTCCCTGGGCAACCACAAAACTGAGCTGGGGAAAGCCCGTTTGTTTACCCATAACTCACAACACACTTAGCGTTGCACTGACAGGACATTTCCATCTTACTGCCTTCTGAAGTGAAAAACAGAATAAAGAGGTAAAAAAATATGATTTGCATATTATTGATCCTGTGTTAAAACCTGGACTTCCCCATAAAATGAATATCCTGAGAGTTCTGTACTGAAGAGGGAGAAATAAATGGCCCTGTGCCATAAGCAGGACAGATGGGAAATCACTGGGTAGTGACAGAGTTCACACGCTGAACCAGCACCACAGCTGGGTCTGCTAGCTCACAAAATACATCCATCTTATCATAATAAATTAAGTTTTCATGCAAGTCATAAGCATGATTTGCACTATTAGTACGAGCTGGAAACTTTAATATATGAGGAAGATTAACTGTCTACATAGGACTGAACATTTGAGGAAAACTGTCCTTTGGAAACCTTAATTAAAATACCTACAATTCCTTTTAATGTCAAAGGTACATTTACAACTTGCTAACGCCTCAGTATAAAGTTTGGTTTGACATTTGTTCATAAAAGCCAGAACCTATCAGGTTAAAATAATGCATTAGTATTTCCCAAACATTAAAAATTTACCAATGCTATTTTAATATTCTCAGGGAACATAAAAGGATAGGATTAAAAAAAAAAATCTAATTTATTGCCATTTTTGTGCGGTTCGGTTACTTGGAGAATGAGAAAGGATGAATCAGGTTTACTTCTGCTTTCTTCTTTCTCTCTGCAGCAATATATTCACAAATACAAGTGGCTTTTTTCGAAAAAGAAATTTCATAACCGTTTCCCAGTAAAATTCAGGAATGATTTGAGAAACATTTCCATAGACTTGAATACCAAAAGGAGCTTTAGAACCTCTCTATCACATTCCTCCTAGAGCACCATCCAATTGAGATGGGCAATAGTTAAGGCACTGTGTGCATCCACCTTTGTTAAATACAACAAAAGCGTATGATTACACTTACTGCATATATTGATGTTTGATACTGAAGTACCACAAGAAACAAAGAAAAGTATTACAAATAACTCAGCAAAGAGAAACAGTAGCTTGGATATCCAACACATTGTCTTGTAGATTCAGTGGTACATGTTGGAAATGCATAACTCATTTATTCTTACATTCTGCTTTTCACAGGTTTATCAGAAGAAATTGTGAATCATCTGCTCATATTATTTGAAATATCTGAACATACTTGATTATCACCAAAACTCGTAACTTCTATGTGACTTGCTCCAGCGTGTGATCAACCACCAGCATCACCAATGTAAGAAAATAGGTTTCTTTCTACTCACTGGGGCTCCAAACAGGGGAGAGCACAAGGTAGATGTGTGGGACTTGGCAGGTGGAAAAGGGGAACAGATCTCAGCTGTAGGCAAATCAACCGCCACTCACACGTTTGTCACTTCCTGGCTGACCAGACTGCCGCATTGGAGTCTCACATGAAAGCATAAGAGCAGCGTAAGAGCACTTCAAATGCTCGTCTTGGAGTCACGGAAGAAATTCTTAAGGCAAAACATACACATCTGAAGTCAGCCCAGCTTGGTCTAAACATAGCTATGGACTTCCTATAGGAGGCTCCTGTGGGCAAAGAACGAACCTTACGGCCATTTCAAGAAGCGACCCATCTACCTAACATAGGTATTACCGCAATGCATTCAGCGAAATTTTCCCAAACTTGGATAAGAACTTTTGATGGAAGCAACTACCTCTTTTTCGACTTCAGAGAATGAAAAGAAACCCTCTAGACAACCAAATCTCTGGCAGGAATCAGCACATGGTGTGCTGCCATCCTGTGAGCTCCTACTGTGTGAGTTATGAACTGTATCAGGTGTACAGAGAGCAGTCCAAGTCACTGCCGAAAAGCAAGCAGTATAACACTGACAAAGACAAGACAACTTTAAATTATCAACCTCAGGCTTCAGCAGTAGTCAAGCTACAGGTAACCATCGTAACCATCTGGAAGTTACTCTGCAATCACTACAATAAGAAACTCGTGAGGTGGGGGAGAAAAAGCAGTATAATAGCTATGTAACAAGCCTTTCTGATGGAGCTGTTAGAAGCAGCAGAGAAGTTACTGTTTTCTAACTAGAGCTGTTTTGTGTAACAGAGCACTCCATTGGTTTGGGACTGAGATTTTGAAAGACTCATCTGCTTACGTGCTATGTGTGTTCCAGAGCTGGTGTAAGGAGCTGCACTGCAGATGTACCTACACACCACATTGCTGATCCATCTCTCAGTGAGAAACTGCTACATATTTTCCATCTTCACTCATACTCTTATTTTAGACAGAACTTCAAGGAAATAGTAATATTAAATGATATCTCATATATTCCATGGCAAATGTGTTTAAAAGTTTAATGTTTCATAGTCTGAATCTAGAGTTATAACTGTAGTGCTGGCTGCAGATACGCTAACATGGGTTTATGTCTCGTTAAAGGAACAGGCTGCCGTCTGAAATGTGCACACTGCATTACCTAGGAAGAAGTTATTCCCTCTAGTTTATAATTTACAAGTTACTGGGAAAAATTGCTGCATGCAAGAATTGCTGGTCATGTGTAAGGGGTACCATTTGCCATCCAGTCATGGAATAATACTGTTGGGTTTGGAAAGTGGAAGAAATAAAGCTGTGAGGAATACAGAATGTGAAGAGGAGATGTCTCTGATTTGGAAATCAGTGCAGGGAATGGGGAAGAGGAAAAGGAGGAAGACTGAACTGTATTGCCATTCTATCTTCTCAAGTTTCTAGAGGACAAGTCAAAAGCACATATTTTGTTTTAGAGAGCTTAAACGAGACCCAAGAGTTAAGTCTGACAGAATCAGTTTAAGGATAGACAAATTATATTTTGGTTTACAAGAAGTCTGTTGCATGTATTTAATCAAATCAAACTTTAAGAATAGCCTTGGGGGGGAGGGAAAAAAAAAAACCAACAGTGGATTCGCCTATTATAGCCTTTATTTCTCCCTATTTTTAGATATCAGCTTTCTCTGAGAAGTAAGGTTGAAGTAAGGGAGTCTATTAGAATTTTACAGAGCAAGCAATTTGGTAGAGGTTCATCCAAATTGTTAGACTCTCTTGGCTTTCCCAGAACAGCTAATCCTTAGACATTTATTTATCAATAAAAAGTCATTTTGCTTTTACTTCTTCTGTCCTCATTTTTTTTCTGTACACACTTCCCATAATTTTCCCAAGATTCCTCAGAAACCTGCATCACAGCTGAACTTATCCCACTTGAGACCAGAATTTGCCAAGAGCTATCTCTAGTGTCCACCTGCATAGTTCTTCAACCACCTAAAAGGAAAGATTGTGCAGGCCAGCAGATTGAGTGCAAACACCAGCTCCCAAGTTCCCAAACACAGTGGGTTTAGGCAGTAGAAGGCCATCTAAGAATTAAATTGAGAATCTCATTTATGGCTGAACAAAACCCTGCTACATCTCCATGTCAATCCAGACACATTTTGAAGAGAGAGATTCCCTCAGTTATACAACATTTTTCATGCATGCATCTCACCGAGCTGAAAAAAAATTGTGCAGATAAGCAAGGCTGATAATGTTTTAAGTGGACTCAGTTTTTAGTAAATGCAGTTGCAGCCATCACATGAAATGAGAAGAAATTCATTAAGTGACTGGTGAGCATAACAAAATGACCTGAAGACACAGGACTTATGTGCACACACTCAAAACAGATGAGAGGCTAGGAAAACTAAAATGCAGGGGGTGCCTGGCATGTGAAGAACTGAAGATATCCAGGTAAGGCAGGGCAAGACCATGCAGCACCCTGGATGTGAGCAGGAGAATCAATTAGTTCTATACTTTACCGACAGCAGTGAAGCTTCTTAAGTACTGGTGTAATGTGCGAAACTGTCAAAATGCCCTGAAATATATTCAGATTTTGTGGTGAGTAGCATGCATATCTATTTCTAAAATTTCTGTAACGTCATTTTTAGTAGGAAACAACAGTAATAAAAAGAAGATAAAGCTACCTTCAAGAAAATTGCATATTTCAAGACTGTGCTTCAAAAGTGGAAAGAGTTTTCCCATACGTTCCTTACAAAAAATACATCATTCTTAAATGTTAAGCATTTTAAAATCTCTTCTATTTCCTTTGAGGTACTCATGGGAAAACAGTGGTGCATTTACAGAGAATGACAAAAAATGTTTTGATGTCATAAAGAATGATTAAATTATCTCATTTTTCATTGCAGAAACATGTAAGAGATCCTCTTATTGTACAAATGCCTGACCAGCAATACTGCTAAAAAGAATGGCAAAGTCGTGTGGAACAATGTAACAAGAGGAAAACAATTTTATTTTTAATTTAAAGGACTGCTTACACAGTCTTGGAATTTGGTTCATTTTATTGCTGGCTAAAAGAAGTAAATTCACCCATAATTCGGGTTCAGCATTTACATATGAAAAATTCCATCTTAGTGCTAAATAGAACTTTGCAGTTTAAACAGCCTGCCTGCAAGCTACCCCAGCATGATTCTGGGCCAAATTTTGCCAGTAGACGCAGTAAAACTCTCTTTGGAATCAGGTATGTTTGCAGTATACACATCCACCATAACATACCACTACATGCCTTTTTCCCTTCCCTGGAGCAGAGATCTTGATTACTGCATTTCTAACTCAGAAACAAAAATTCTATAATAAACAGAATTCTAGAGATAGTTAATTGAGGCTGAAATACTGAACTATTCTGTGTATCACATACAAAGTCGGGATTTACAGAATTAAGACGCAAAGCCTGAACACCAAATCAATGGAGAAGGATGAAAGAAAATGATAGAGCAAGAGAAGGTACAGGGCTAGCTGGAACACACCTGATCTACCCGGGGCAAACACCGAAACTCACAATATCATACAAAGGGACTGACAAGAATATAGCTAAAAATGCTTTTGTAAGACATAGCAGCTGACTGCTGTCAGTCAGAAAATACAATAATGAGAAATAAATTAACAAAACAATGGAGAAACCAGAAACATAGGGAAAGGTGGGCTTTTCAAGCTTATTTTCTGTTATTGTAAGAAGGCAGCTTCCAGATGAGAACTACATGCTATTTCTCTACAGAGAACCAACTAACTTTCATCAAAGATACTGCAGAAAAATAAATGAAAGAAGAAATAAGCCTTTCTTTAATCCTGGCCCCATCCTCTAAAAAAACCCAGGAACCAATGATCAATTAGAAAGACATACTGAGTTTAAAAGAAGCAAGAAGCGATTTAGTTAAAAAAATTATTTCAAGGTAGGGGAGGGATGTAAGGATGGAAAAGGAAGAAAAAAATAGAAAAAAGAAGATCCAAAGCTAGGTCCCAAAATTCAGTAAAAGCGTGATTCCTTATAAGTACTGATGAAGAACACAGATAGGAAGCCAGGGACAAGACAAAGAAGGAGGTAAAAATCCAGAGAAGATGAAAGAATGATAGGGTTTGGTTTGCATCCAGTATGAGAATGACTTCTGAAGGCACAGAAGACATGAAAGCTGAACATTAACAGATACTAGATGAATCTCTTTCTGGAGAGAAAATATGGACTTTCATATTTTTTGCTTTCTTTGGGCTATCACCAAAACCAGCCTCCTCCTTTTTATTTTATTTTGAAAAACTGTCAAGAAATTTTAACTGGCAAGTTGGTGTCACAAAGTTATTGATAAGAACTCAGTTTAAAAGTTATATCTGATTGTGGAGAGTGGTTTCCATATTCTGACATATGTATGAGGAAATACAGACTGAAATCCTGAGTTCCCTGGAGTAGAAAACAGCTCAGGAAATCCACCTAGCACCTATTCTCAATGAAATAATTCACTAAGATCAAGATTTTGATGGAAAGTCACTTCCCAGGTTAGCATTTCCAAAAATTTTGATGTTGCAGTCTTTTAGGATAGAGCCCAAATGCTCTCTTTCCACCCAGCCACTTAGCGACTGACTTAGGAGAGCAAGGAAAAATGGAAAATCGTGTAATACCACAAATAACATTTGATACATACTTTTTCACTCCAGTCAAGGAAGGCTTAAAGCATTACAGGTGTCTCTCTATTATAGATAGATTACATGTACGTCAAGTTGAGCCTCAGACCCCCCAACAGTGATTTGGCACGTACCTTTTTAAAGGAAGGATTCCTAACAGCAATTCCATAGCAACCTCTTTCTACTCACGGTATGGAACCACAGTGGGATGCAGAGAAGAAAAGTAGTAGATCTGCATTAATTTCACTGCTTTAAGTATATGAAGCATATACTTTCCCATTGGCTGAGTGAAAAAGCCTCAAATGTTATTGTAGATAACAAAAGAAGAAAAAACTAGTGCATACACACACAATATCAGAATAAAACTACTTGAGAAAGCTACCTCTCTGTGAACCTCTCTGCTTATTCTAGTCTTTCTTGGGGTTGATCTCAGTCAAACTCAAAAGAGAAAAAAAATCATAAAAAAATTAAAAAAAAATGTGTTTTACAGTTCTTCAGGATTGCTTGATGAAGAATCTGAACAGCTTATAAACCACTATAAAGTAGATGGGGAGGCTCACAAATTTTGGTATTTGAAGATGATTTGAAGATACCGTATATCACTTTTTGTGGCAGCAAAACATAGCAAAAGGAAGCAGCCAAGTTGAGAGACATCTGAAAACAACTGGATTCCCCATCAGCTGACCCTTTGCTAACAAAGCAAAAGACTGTCTTGTGTCTGTTAAGTGCTACTACTGTGAAGATACATCTCTGATGATCCCCTCCAACCCACTCCAGTAAATGGCTCGTAAGGCACTAGGAAGGTGGAGAGTTATCGTAACATAAAAACAAGGATAGCAAGACTGCAGGGGAAAGTGTGGGCTTTCATTCAAAGCACTTTTGAAACCTTGGACCTTCTCTGAAGAAAGGAGAGGAGCTGCTGGCCCATTCTCAGCTTAGGCACCAGCAGTGAGTGACAGAGGGCACTGATCTAACTAAAGGCAAACCAAGTAACCCTGTGAAGATACCCACTTCACCCTAATCTCACTGAATTTGCTGAATGCAAATACCATTTTACATCAAAGCTACCTAGGTTTTGTTTTTATAGGAATATCATCATCACTGTCCTTTAAGAAAAAGAAACAAAAAGCAAAACAACCCTAAAGAGATTGGTGGAAGTCTTCAAATACAAGTGATAAAGCCCTGTTCTCACAGACCCTTCTCAGCAGTGTTCAGAAGGTATATTTTTATGGATTCAATTACATTGACGTAACTGGTTGAGGAAATTGTAATCACACAGAAAAAGACGAATGCATGTGTTCCTCTGTGTATGTACAATACCCACAAGGCTTATGAAATCTACTCACAACAGAGGAAATACTCTAAACATATTTTAAGAGGCTCTGTCAGCAATCTCACAGCAAGGCTCGTTCACATTTGTAAGTCACGAGGAAAAAGCTGTTTTCTGTCCATGCTGTATGAACAGATTTTGTTTGGTCTACAGCTCATATTTAAGCTGCAAGTAAATAAATCATCCTGGCTGAATTAGCTGACAAACCACATCCATGGTATTGAGAATAAATATTTGATTGGGACTGAATTAACTCTTTGCAGATTTGTGCTCATGTTTACACATACTAGAACTGCATGTATAAAAAACCCAGGATATGCAGGATATTAATCAAATTGTAGTCAAACATGTTTACCTGAAAAAAATAAAAAAGAAAAGGATGCAAAAGGAAAAAAAAAGTGCAAGCCAGTCTTTTTCCCCATTTTGTTTTTATAATTAGTTTGAACACAATGATATGTTGACACTCTCATTCAAAACCAGACTGGACAGGAGGATAGAGGATAGTGAATCCTGACAAGTCGAAATGTAAATTAAAATGTTTTCATGTCTTTACACATGCAATTTTGTGCCTCCCAGGGAAACTGGTACATAACAACTTGAGCTTTATATGAAGTTTCCACCTTATTTGCAGGCTTAGAGAATACAATAGCTCTGAGACTAGATTGTTATTAAACAAAGAGGTGAGTAGGGGCTGGAAATCAATACGCTAATCATAACAAAGACATTGTCATTTTACAACATTTTGGAGTGATTTTGCATCAAATGAAACCCTGTGGGACAATATTAACAAATGACTGTTTGGCATCACATGGTGCCTAAGCTGAACTGAACAGGATACTTACAAAACTAAAGCACACACTCTAGTTTAAGGAAAAAAAAAACATGTTATGCTATAAAACTGCAGCAAATATTTCCACAAGTCCCTCCAGCCACATCTCCCTCCCTCCCTTAAGCTGTCAGGAACTGTTTCCCAAAGCTCCCAGAGGACTGTGATTATTAAACTAAACACCACACAGTAGAATGCAAGCTTGATCTCACTCTCCATACTCCCATTTTAAAGGATGGCAGTAGAAACATTAACTATTCCATCCTCAGTGGCATTCCAATACGTTTCTCTCTTTCTGTCACACAAAAATAGTGGAAAACACATTCCTTTTGTCATTCTGCTTTCATGTTTCTATCTGTGAAAAATGAAGAGTTAAGAAAGCTTTATCTTTGCTGCAAGTCTTATTAACTGTTCACCCTGTCATCTATAGCATAATCTATTTATGTAACATTTTGTAAAACTGTACAGAACAACCTTTTCCAACAAGCAGCAGGTGAATTAATGACCTGCTGGTGCTTGTTACACCACGTTTAGGACAATTAGAGGTCTTGGCTGAGCGCTTGGCTACAATAAGCCTTCCCCTGCACAAAGGGCATATGCATAAAAAAATTTTGAAGGGAACCAAAGGATTATATTATTATATGATCCTTCACACAATCAGAAACATGGTGCACTTGTAGGTGCAGCCTTCAGCAGTTTGGCATAAAATACGCCTTTCACTGTACTGTGAGGTTTGACTCAGCTATGAGCAGACTGTAGTTCAATGTACAGAGGCGATTTAAAATCCATTCCTATAAATGTGAACATTCAATATCAGAAATCTCTTCTTAAAATGCTAAAATAGATAAAATACTAACCAGTTGGTTTTAAATGAAACATTAATACCTTTCAAAACAATGAAGTACCTAATCAGTGCTTACAATTAGGAAATTTTACAACTGAAATTCTATTTATAAAATAGCTTATTTAGAGTTTCCAGTTACTTTCTGCATTAACAGACTTGCAGAAAAACCACTAACAGAACAGGAGGTTTCCAGAACAGTCTTTTTAAGTTAATCAGGGTATAGCAAACCTGATTCTACCCAGGTTTAGTTCTGCTAACATCACAAACGAATCACTGTGTTCACATGCTTAATCCCACAAGATCTCAAGTTATTCATGTCCTCCTATGGCGTTTGCAGGATTAGAATCTAAGTATGCCTCCTCCCCTCTCCCATCCTGTCAGTAAACGTGGGATCAGAGTTCAGAACATGCCTGATTTTGTTCTCCTAATCTCTAGTAATCTTCTCAGTGACACAGTATCTGTTGCAGAATATCAGGAGGCCGTATCAGAGAAGAACAGTTAGTGGAAATGTTAAGTTACATTGGTATTTATCAAAGTAGGCTCCATATGCTGCCAAAAGGTAAAACAATATCTATTCACATACTCAAGTAGCACTAAATATTAAGGTCAATATTACCTTAAAGTCAGTAACTTCCCTCACTCACAAAGCTTATTTATAAATGGTACAGGCTGTGTAGCCCAGATGCGTTGCTACTTTAGCTCCTGACACAAAATTCAAGGTAATTCATGACTCTGTGAAAACACAACTAACACAGTGCTATATACAAAGGACGGTTTGTACAAACTGCCGTATGGAGTTTTACAGTGTGAAAATTTAACTGGTGGATTCAACCAACAGAACCCTCTCCAGCAGTTCGAAGGGCTAGAGAATACAAAAACGTGTCATCCTTCAAAGTCACTTGTTTCATCAGGTAGCACAGAGAGAAGGAAAACAGTAGGACAGTGCATTTTGACAACATGGAATCCAAAGCTGGGACAGACACTCTACGAAGGGCGTTCCCAGCTGGAAAAAAAATACATATCTGTCTATGGAAGTTTGATCATTTGCAGTGACTGAAGCAGATATGAAAAGGATACGAAAAAGTGCAAGAAGGTGAAAAAATGTGCAAGGATCGAGACCTTGCTCAAATGTCAGTTATGAAAATATCTGTCCAAAATCCATCTTCAGCTCAGTATTTGCCAAATACAGGTAATCTGTTCTTATTATATATATATTCAAATGCCTGTTACTCAGCTGTTCTGCTGCCTGTACTGCTACATGGTCAGATCTAATTACCATTAAACAAAACAGAAAGACTATGACTGGCTTCAGTCCTTGTTGAAACTATGCTCAAGTTATATTATAGATGCTGGAATAATCTAGATTACATTCATATTTATTTATTTATTTTAAAATTTCCAGGGCTAATTGATTTACCAGCAGACACTTGATATTTATAGAAGAAAAAACTTTCCTTTCCTCAATTAAGAAAATACAGAAGAGCCTCACCTTTCATGAAATTTGCTGTGCTCTCAAGAGGTTAGCTGCCCATTCAGTATCACAGGTTTTAATAAAATAAATATTTCATTGAGTAAGAGTGATGCTTCCCAACATCTCTCCTTGTTAGTTGCTTGTTAGGCAATTATATCATACACTGCTTATACAGGGAGGGAATGCTGATATTCAATTTTGTAAAACTACAATCTCATTTTGGGGAATGTTCTTTACAATTCAAAATAGGACAACAGTTGTTGACAGAGCTTAGCAGGCTGTTCAAGGAAATGTAGCATAGTAAAACTACGCTGCTTTTTAAATATTTATATCTTTTTAATCCTTGCAGCAGATAATCCTCTTTGCAGCAGGCAGGAATATGAATACCCTTGATTGTTTTTAAGTCCTTGCTTTTCAAAATTAAGATTTGCAATTTTTTTCTGCCCTATAATTTTACTACAAATATCACTTAAAATTTTGCTTGGATCAATTTACCTTCCGTAAGCAAAGCGCCTGTCTTTGTGGTGGTCCCCAAACGTATCCCACAGCCTGAGAGAAACACTCACTTCATCCACAACATCTCTTGAGCGTTCAAGGACCTAGAACAGAACACACATAGCATGCTCTTTCCCTCCATCAAACAAGTACAGTTCTAATTTGCCCCGTAAGAAGGTCCAAAACATACTAGACCAAGAGTCTGTCACATACAGTTTTCAGCAAATGCTGTATTTTATAAAACTGGCAGAATATGCATCTTCCTAAAAATAGGTTTGGTAAAAAAATTACTTTGGAATGAGAGACTCCGAGAGATGCGTATCAGACCATGGCTGCAGTAGAGACTTGCGAGCTCATTGCTGCAACCTGACAAAGAAAGGCTTGCCAATAAATAATAGTACAACCTCACAGCGTGTGCTCCATATTTTGTACACCTGCAGTCCTTACCTCTTGGCAGACACGGTACTGATCAATGGCCCAGACAGTTGGTACGTGAGTTGCCAGCAGCTGATACTGAGTCAAGGTTGTATTGCATGCTCTTGCACAAATTAGACGAGTCTTTCCCACTGCATTATCTCCAACCACCACACACTTGATAGTTTCAACGTTGGGTCTTTCGTAGTCCATGTCAGTGTCCATTTATCAAAAACTGTAACAAGACAGTTAAACTTGTTTTCTACTACTGTGCAAAACCAATGCTATTTAGAATCAGAGCCTTCTACTTCCACTTCTTGAGAGATACCTGAAGCGGACAAACTCTTGAGGAAAAGCTTGTAGCAAACTGTACCAAAGTAAGCTAGCCGCTCCTTTAAATACCTCACAGTTATGCAAATGCACAACTGTTTCGCAGTTTACGCTGTTCACGTGCTATTTTCACTTTGGTTTCTGTAAACACGAGCCTGTTTGCAGAAGACAGATCTTGGTGAAACAAGGGCAGCTAGCACAAACTTACCGCTTGCTAATACTTTTTATGCCAAGAAGGAGAAAAGACTGGACATCAGTGGGTTTAACCTGAAGGATACCAGTGTAAACCTGCCTTCTGTAATCTTGCCCATTCAGGATTTGATTTAGGGCTGTCCAAACAATATTGCTAACAGCAAGTCACACAGATGGTTTTACTTATATGCACACAATAAAACTGACTTGTAAGATGACTCCAGAGACTCTGTTCTTTACAAACCACAACTCCCATTATATCCTGCATGTATCACACACTTAATTTTCCAAGGTGAAGTTTGTACAGATCATGGACTAAAATGAAACCAAACAGCCCAGCAGGAACTTGCAAATACACTTATCTATACCTACAAATTCTTTTTTACGTGACAATGGAAAGTGAAGAGAAAGAGATTTTTGAAGCTACTGTCCTCAGGGAAAGTTATTATTGAAAACATGTACTTAAATATTCTATGGCAACATATTGAACAAATGCCTGGATACGAATGTAAGCTGGAAAAAATGGATATTTGAAAAACTAAAACCAACTCCTGCATGTTTACTACAGTCTGTCATTTTCATATAAAGGAATACGGGATCATAGTTTGATATATCTGATTTTGGTTTTCTAATGTCTAGTAGTCTGCTGAGCAAACTGGTCTCTGCCAGGGAATTGTAATCAAGGAGGGAGAAAAGGGAAAATGAAAGGCACAAACATGTTCAGGAAGGCTTGCCTAATAATTATTTCAGCAAGGAAACCTAAAGCGATTTAATTGACAAAACACAGGTCATCATCTGGAGCAATGGTGTCCTTTTTCCTGAGAAGAAAGCACTACAGATAAAGAAGCCAAATGATTCATTTTAATACTTTTTTTAATATTCACATCTCATTCGCACATGAATATAGAATATATATTAACTGTCAGGCTGTTTAAAATAATAGATACAAGCTGTTTTCGTGTCCATTTTTCACTGTCAGAGGCACTATGTTCTGATTTAAGAAAAAGCATGTTTAGCAATTACTAGCCAAACACTAATTTAACTGCACTCTTCCATTATTTGAAGTCATGTAAACCAAGAAACAAAAGTCAGTGTTAGAACTAAATGTTACCCATTTATTTAAAATTTTAGGCATGGACTGCATGCTAATAGCTATAATGGCTAAGGTACAGTTATAATCTTTATGTGTGGATGGGAGGAGTTAGGGACCACACCGACAGCAAGGTGCCAGCGTGAGTTTATGCCACTACTGTGTCACACTGATATGTTTTCACAGACATTGAATGCTGCTAGAAATACATGCTAGTCTGTGTTGTAGCATTTCCAGAAGAAAATACATTTCCAATATATTTTTACATGCTAGTCTGTGCTGTAGCAAGAATACATTTTAGAGAGTTGTCCTACACTAGACTGAAACACGGGCCCAGAAACTCTTCATCTCGGCTCAAGTACATGGTTGCACAACTAGAGCATTGCAATCTGCCAAATGTAGAGCAAATAACATGGCTTCAAACATACATGCACAATATCTACTGCATGTAAACCCTAATGGCCTTGTGATACCAACCTGCTATGTCGGCACAGAGGTTTTAGCTGATAAGGAAACAAACCTGTTAAGATATTGCCTTTATCCCGCCATCTGAATTGTAACCTGCATCCTGAAAGGTAACTAGTCTTGAGGTGAAGGACTACGAGACTTGCAGTTACCTGTCTGTGACCCAACCACAGCTGCTTGCTGGATGCAAGCTCTCACGAGGCTGATACTTGGGGTGCTCCATGGACTCTGTACCATCTCCATGACTCCAAATACAATAAGAGAAATGAGAGGTAACTCCTCTTTCCTCCTCCACATCCTTTCCGAGAACACAGTCATGATATAAATAAAAGTACAGAAACAATATGCTTTTTTCCACATTATAGAGAACAAGACGTATTTGTACACCACAGCCTCAAAGGCAGGGCCCTGAATGAGTAGCAAAAACCCAAGAGGTTTCAGTATGTGATCTAAAAAAGTTTCATGTCAAGTCTGAGAATAAACAGCAACCCCCTGACATTATATGTGGTATTAAATTACTTCATATTTTATTCATGCATGGACTAGACATCACAGATGGAATGTGGAAATGTTTACAAGGCTGGAAAACAAAATGAAGGAGCGTGGCTAGCCAGTGTGTCTGGTTGGTTTTAAACCACCAAGCAGAGAGATGCCAAAGCAATTTTTCTTCCAACCCAATATTCCATTAAAATGCTGTTACACAGATTAGCTGAGGTTTTATATAACAATCTGATTTTAAACTTCTTCAAGAGTTCTTAAATGGTAGTTCTGCAAAACTGCACTTCAGTCAGTCACAAAATATGTATTAAGCACAGAGTCTGGAATCTTAAAAAAATTTCCAAGAGGATAACAAAGCGAGTTTAAAATTAACAGGCAAATCTAAATAAAAGTAACAAGAGAAATCAATGCAATTATCTGAAAATCCTAGAAAAGGAACACATGAAAATAAAACTTAAAAATTATTATTTTTTTACATTTCTGATATACTTACTAAATTAAAGCAAAGTTATCACAGAACTCAGACACAGCATGCCTGAATGCCCTATTGTAGATCAATGGCAGTCTAATGAAGATATTTTTAGTGTGACTCAATACTGCACAGGACAGAGAATAAAATAAACTTGGAATAAAAACAGAACTAGAGCTTTGTGGCTATGTTAAGGAAAGTTCTTAAATCCTGTCCAGTATATATAGAGTATCTATGTATTAAAAATGCAGATCATTTTAATATTGTTCACTAGTTTTCAGAAAGAGATTAAAACAGAAATAGCTCCTGAAGAGACTAACAGACAGAAGCCTGGACAGCTATTTAGACACCTCAAATAAAAACAGATGCTAACAACAAATTACAGTATAAACAATTAGCAAAACATGTGGATTAAATGCTTACAAATGTAGCCAGAAGCCTTCTGGCTACTGGAATGATTAAAGCCAGGAATATGTACAAGATCTTAAAAATACAGCCACGGTTAGTTTTTTTAAGGTAGCCTCTAGGTTAAGCTTGTGCTAAACCTATTATACAATCACACTGATTAAAAATGCTAAAAATGTATTTACAAAACTTAAACAAAAAAAAAAAAATCTAGATTTGAGCTCTGAAAGTCTGGTAACATCTGGGAAGACCAACTGGAACTGAAACAAAACCAGAACAAAACTGGATAGACAAGAGCAAACCAGTGTATATAAAGGTTAATTAAAAAAAAAAAGGCGTAAAATTCCAAGACCAATTAAAAACTCGCTAAAACCAACCTACATCCTGCAATAGTTTAGTTTACCAACAAAACAAAATAGGGTAAAGTAAGAGGAAAGTTACTGGAAGTGTGACCATTCTCAGAGAGGACACTGCCAAACAAACCAGAGAAAGACAGAAAGGCCATCAGAGAGGAGCAGTGAGAAACCTACTAGGGGAAAGATCTGATCAAATATGGCTGTTCCTAAAAGAAAGCAGCAAAAGATTCAGCTGCTTAATCCAGTTCTAAAGAAAGATGAGCAGATGGATAGAAATGAAAAAAGATACCCAGAAGAATAACACAGGATCTCAAAAATCTCTTAAGATGTTTCTATTTTTACATTGTCACCTGTGATTGTTTGCAGATGAAGAGGAGACAGAGGCAGCCAAAAATCAGGAGATGTGAGTAGACTCAAGATCTAAGATAAAGCCATTTAATTAATTCACTCAATTAGCAGAAAAGAACTATTCCAAATAAAGCTGATTTATTTCCAAAGAAGTATAAGGTTACTGGTCTGAATCATGGCTTGCAGATGGTTACAGTTACTGATTTCTTTCTCTGTTGTTTCACCTCAAATTGCTGTAGGGTGCTTGGTTTTTTGTTTAGTTTTTCCTTGTTGCTGAATGAGTTGTTATTATTATCACTAAAAAACAGTTGTGGTTGCCATAGCATGCAGATCCTTCTGGCTAGTTGGCCTCAGTAATGAAACACTGCCTTTCTAGAGAAATTTTCCAAAAGATCTGTAGATGAAGCATATCACTTGATTATCTACTCCACTGGTACACAGATTAAACACAATAGACACACACAATCTCCCTCTCTCTCTATGTATTAATGTAGGTGTATTCACATACAAAGGAAAACCAGGTCCTAACCATGAACTTGTCTTGTTTTAAGAATGCAGTTTAATACATTTAAAGCTATAACTGCATTTTTCTCTGATGGAAAGAAAGTGGATGAAGATCCAAACCCAACAGTGGATTCCCTGTGCAGGATCAGGAATCCACCCCTATGGATCTCACCGCCTATGCAGCTAATTGCCCATTTTGAAATTTCCAGATATTTTAACTCATCACTTAGCATGTACAAAACATAACCAAGATTTTTTTTTCAAAGAGTGGTAGCTAATTATCAACCCTTTTCTCTTCAGCAAAACGTCACAAACAAATCACTAAGAGTGTCTACATTAATCAGTGATTATGGAGTGATCCTGCAGGTATTTACTTCTTAGCTCAGTACTTAAACACGCCCAGTAAGACTGAGATAGCACCTCTTAGCTTGAAAACAAGCAAGCATGTTACTTAGTTCTTGTGTTAAGAGCAAACTCTTCAGCTGAAGGTTCAGAGTGACAGCATGTAAGAACCTTGCCTGCTCAGTAAAGTTTTTCTTTAAGTTATTCCATGGAAAAAAAAAATAATAATTCCAACCTGTCTCAAGTAATCTGACTAAACATGAAAACCAGAAAGTCCTTCAAACAAACAAGTTGCCAACCACAATTACAACATCACAATTTTATTAAAGGAATCTAAGGGAAAGAGACACCAAAATCTACCACCTCTTAACATGAATGGTGTGAGTAGGAATTATTTGAAAAACTCAGGCCACCAGTATGGTAGTAAGATCATTAACATTTATCTCTGAAAAACACAGTCTTTTGAAACTACATGAAAGAGCATTTGTAGGTACTCCATATTTCAATCTATACTGGAGATGTATTTTTGAGTATAGTTTTGGAGTGACTCCTTCAGAGAGCCATTACACAATAACATATCAAAAGGAGTATAAAAAAATTTACAAGACTATACAATGCTCTTACCTCCATCCCCAAATTGCAAAATTACTGCTTGCAACCATGGAAACTGGAAAAGGAGATGCAAAATGCCAAGTTCTTCAGGCACTGAAGTCACTACCTTACACTGCAGAATCCCAAGGCACCAGCACGCTGGCAAGGACCGAAGAGCACATGAGCCAGAACAAGCGTGTGAAGTGTTCGTTCTCAATATATAACCTGCCATGTGTTGTTTCAGAATCTTAATGGATTAACACATATATGCCAGGGGAAAAAGCAGGGGGACTTACTGTTCATTTATGCAAGCGTATAGAATTCACAGACAGCTCTGATTTGGGGAAAGGTTAAGGGCCAAAACGCTGTTTTGTGGTTTGGCTCAATTTAATCAATGAATTTAGGGCCCCACCAAGTATATTTGTGAAATAAATCACAACATGGTATCAAGTAACAGATAAACTATACCAGCTGCTGAAAGACCATTACAAAACATTTTTCATAAGGTATAAATTAATATTAGTATTTTATTAAATTGCAGGAGTGCCGATAGGGAGATTGCTTTAAAAAGAAAAACTATTCCTTGTCAGCATCAAAGAACCAGCTGGTGACAAAGGATCATAAGACTCAAGGTGGGATCAGATCACTAGGTCACCAGGGGACAAAGATGGGCATGATGCATATCAGGCTGGATTCTCATCCAGGATGAAGAGGCATTGCTCTATTGCCATTATTTAAAGTTCTGGCAGTTTACATGGAAAGACTGAAAAGGAAGAGACTGACTCGGGAGGAAGAAATTAAAGATTAACTCTGGAATTTATCAACCACTTGTCCTACCTGGCCCATCAACAGAAGATGACAACAGATACAGCCAATGACTGGGAACAGAGAAAAGCCCTTATATTCTAACGTTAACCTGATCTCAAATGTGAGACCCTTGGACCTACCATGGGTAGAAAGAGAAGGGTAGCTGACTGAAATGTTGCTTTACTGCATGAGGTGATAAATGAGAGAACCCCCTGGCTGTTGCTGCCCACAAAAGGAGAGTGCAGGTCAGCAGGAACACCTTTATCTTCCACAAGGGCAGAACCTGGTTCTACTCTTTTTCAGCTGTTCTGGGATAGCTGGGGTGTTTCAACTTAGATCCAGTATCAACAAAGAAATAAATCCCACAGAATGTTGCTAAAATTTGATACAGCTGGAGAAGGTAAGTACTGAGGTTGTCATCAAGACAGACTGCACTTGGCTTGCCTGAACCAGCTTCTTTCATGACAGCTTTAGGCCAACAAGCATCAGATTTAATCCTGGATGCTACCCCTTAGTCTGTATTACCTGCTGGAAGAAAGAAGTTCTCAGAAGCCTCCATTCAGCTGCCATAATCCCCTCAACTTTAAAAGGGAACAAAAAATTGACCATAGCCACACACAGAAATGAAAGGAGCAGCCTCTAAGGAAGATGTGAAGTTGGAGACAGAACAGACATATCTATGTTTACCTAGAAAACTTCTCAGTCAAATCACTGCCACAACCTTTGCAGAAACTGTAGAGACAGGGAACAATAATTCATGGCTTGTAGTATCAGAAGCCTGTAATATCAGAGCCAGTCTGCTCTTTCTCAGCATGCTTGACTCCAGATTTATTTGTTTCTAAAGGCTGGTTATTAAGACACTTCGTCAAGCCCAGCCTACCTCTGTGATGACACAACACCTTTTGATTAGTAAGAATGAGCACTTCCTTAGATGACCAAAACTCAGACGTACCAGCAAAATACATATTCTTCCCACATTACTGTATAAAACAGACTGCCCTGAAGCTCAATAGCTGAGCATGAAAACATCCAAGTTTAGGTACAACTTCTGATTCTCTTGAGCCTCCTGAAAACGTGCAGTCCACAAGGACCTGTCTTTGTGTTATACACACTCACAGTCTATCAGACCAAATAGAGATCCAAATGCAAAGCTCAGCATTAGACTTGAACTACGTCAATTTTCCAACAAGTTCTGGAAGACCTGAAGAGCAGAAATCAACAAGCTGATCACACAGAGCAGTTTACATATTATTTTGACGTGTGACATACCTTGCGAGATCATCTCTTTAGAAATTAATCCATACAGCAGGTGAAGGACATTTAACTGTTTCAGAACCTCATGTGTGAGAATCTGGGATGAGTGTTTTCTATATGGCGGGAGAGCCTGCAACACTGCCACCCCTCCCTTCACCAATTCTTCAGAGTCTGCCTGAAGAACAGGCCACGACACAAGGCAGTCCCTTGTGCCTCCTTTTGTTTCTTCTTTCTTGCGGTGCTACAACTGACTGCTCTTTCCATTTACCGGAGATGACCACAGCAGACACAGGGGACTAGGCAGTGACCAAGATCTGGCATTGCTGTGGGTCATAATCTGTCATATCATCACAAACTGAAATTAACTGTGGCTGACATTAATAAAAGTGGCTGAAAACCAAGTAACTGAAGAACGGACAATACTCATTGATGGTGATAACCATCACCAAACAGCTGGTACTTTATAAAGCAGCCACCCATAAAATGCCATTGTGCACTGAGTCCTTAGATTAGTCCCCCTTCTGCAACAAAAAATGACACTGCAGGAGCAGATTAAGGGTGCACCTCTACTAGCATTTTAGTTCAGATCAAGAACACATTTTTGAAGCAAATATCCCAGTCGTCACCACTCACCATGGTTTGGTTCACATCAGGTGCAGCCACAGAGTGCACAAACTGAATTCCTTTCAGATTAATCTGAAGTGAAAGATGTACCACCCACCACTAATGAGCGAGCGTTCAGTCCATAGGACCAGATTAAAGGTAATCTGAAGTAACACCCTTTGTCCCTGAAACGTGTGCAGTGGGACACTGGGTCCTTAGCACCAACTTTTTCATCCCCAGGTCCCCTGCTACTGCATCACACGACCAACTAATGTAGACAGAGCATCAGATGCTCTGGCTCCTGGTTTGTTATTTGGATCAACATAAGTGGAGCAAAGCTGCTGCTGAATCCTTAGTGACTGCAGTGCTCAAGAGTATCTGGGATAACATATGAAAGTCGAGATTAAAGGGAGAAGAATCACTGGAAAAGCCTGATTCAACACTACTGGGTTTCATGGTAATAAACTGCATGAAATCCCTGATTTTACTCTTCTGTAATTAAGAGCATCAGAAGCTTGTACAGCATTGAACTACTGATACTGTAGCATAGGTTGTTACTGATTTTACCCATTTATAAAGACAGGTGTTGACATTGTATGCTCTGTTTGGTAAGGACATTATTCTGAGCAGTGTTCCCAACACTACAGAAGGAAAAAAACCCCAACAATGACCACCAAATAAGGCATTCTCCCAACTTTTGTGCATTTCTGTGGGGAAAATATTTATCAAGTTTTGCCAGAGCTACAAACAAAGAAAAATATTCCAGAGACACTGGTGACCTTCTAGCACAAAGAGCTGTTGAATTCACTTTCTGTGCTTGTTTTTCTTCCAAAAGACAGAATCGGGCTCTTGTTTCTTGAACTTTATGTGACATTTATCATGCATTCTGCTCTTTGTTCATCAGTGATATTAGAAAGATAATATATGTGATTTTATTTACTCCCACATGTGATTGCTACAAGGAAACTATACAAGGAGAGTGAGACCTCGTAATGACAGCAGGTAAAAACCCCCCAAAGACCTAAACACTGACTAGAATAGTAAACGCTTCAGGATGGCAGACTTCAGATAAATGCTACTTTCAGATCTTGGGTCAAGTTCTGCATTTATGTCTCAAATGCACATCCAGCAAATTAACTGAATTGTGCAGGAGGTGAGTAGATGTGGAGTTTACTTGTAATGTCTAATGCCACACTCATTTGCAAGGAAAAAAAAATTAAGAAAAGAAGAGAGAAATTGCTATCTTGTCTCTTTCATGTCAGACAGAAGGGAGAAGAAACCAGAAAAGCAAAATGGTGCTGGATGGGAACCAAAGGGAATCCATACTTTTATTTCATGAACCTACCCCTAGTAACAAAGGCCCAGCTATCCCCACACGTACTGCAGGCTGCACCAATTGTAGCTCACGCACCATGCCACCATTTACTCCTTCAGCGCAAGGTTTTGAGCTGTTTTATGGAAACCCAACCAATGATCCAAGGGTACGTTCACACCAGTCTGACCAGTCTTGCTATAAGCTGCTCTGCAAGTCTGCGGTATGCAGCAAGGATGGCTCAGCCTTTCCTTTCCCCCCCTCCTAAGCACATACTTCATTCTACAACATTTGCGTACTCTTCTGGCAGGATAGATGGGAGCAAGGGAGGAGCATGTCAAACGTTGCTCTTTTGCTTCTCCTACTTCAAGGCTTCTCTGTCCTTTCATCTCCTTCAGCACAGGGCAACATCTGGATGCAGGACTTAAGCATTTTTCCAGCGAATAAAATGTATTAGCAAAGAATCAAACACTGGGATTTACTGGTCAAGTGATCAGCTCTTCCTCTCAGCCTAATGCTCTACAGTATTTGTGAAGCTTGGAGTTTTAAAAGGGCAGGAGTTTTAGAAAGCTCCCCAGAGCTAAAATTGATGTTTATTTCTTCTTGGATAAAAATACTTCTATGCATCTGAGCCTGCCCCAGACCTTATGCTCCTTAAGTATTGTGTCACTTAGGTAAAGAACCCTAATACAAATATTGAACTCACCAAGTTGGTTTTTTTTTGTTAATAGCATATAGATACATTGTATACCTGAGACATAGAATCAGGCATAAAAATCCAATGTGTATATAAAAGAAAAGCATAACCTAATGGGAGAGGACCTCAGAAAAATATTGAAAAGAAACTAAGCTGTTCTGTTTCCGTGTCCTGTGACTCCCAGTCCTGAAATACAGCCTGTACAGAGATACGTGCCATACTTATGCGTACATGGCAACTCTTTAATGTAGTCCTAACAACGGTGGTTTTCTCCCCACATGCTTTATTTTTGCCTAGAAAGACCGGTAGCTTAAGAACTCCCCTCGAGCACACGAAACAAACTAATTTCCACCTCAGCTTCTATTACAGCTCAAGCTGAACATTTGGCTTTGAGTCAGATGTGTGTCCTGAAATAGTACACAAACTGAGGATGAACAAAGTCATTGAGAATATTCTGGCATCACTTCCTTGCTCTCGCTGTGACCATATGCAGAGCTTCAAGGGCTTTCTTTTATTATTACCATTTTTTAAACAAGTGTATCGCTGCCTTCAGAAGCCTGAGTAGTGCCTTGACCAATAGAAGGCAACTCGGAGCTCTCTGACTAGTCCACCTCAGTCTGTCCAGTGACGGATTTCTCTGCTCTAGATGTTGGATGCCACAATACTCAGTCAAGGTCGACTTTACAAATTAAAGTCTGCTACTGTTTGTCTCTACAGCCCCTTTCTATGGCCCCCAAACAGGTCCCGACACAGACACCTGATAATCTGTGTGCTGCAAGACCCCCCAGCAGCCTCCTGTTGTCACAGCAACCCACAACAGACTCCACAGACAGAGCAGGGGGAAAGAGGCGGGGAAAAAAGAGGGAGAAAGATAAATCCTTCAGGTTTTTAGTAAATGACACTCAGAAGTACCAAGCGCCAGGTTTCTGCTTCCCGTACCCCTCTATTTTTGCCTTGCGCCTTGTGGCCTCGGTGGAAGGTGAAGCCTGACAGATCTGCCTCAGCAAGGACTCAGCCCCCTCTGTACTCGGGGGAGGGGAGGCTACCTCCTCCTCTCTCTCCCGACGAGGCGGGAGAGCACCTGCGGGGAGACGGGACGCGCAGGGCGCCGCCACCCGCGCCCTGCGGAGCCGCTGGCTGCCAGCCGGCCCCGGCCCCGCACACGCAGCCGCGGAGGCTGCGCCGGCAGGTCGGAGCACGATCGCGCCCGGGCGACGCGGGACCTACCCGGGAGGGCGGGACGCCCGGCGGCCGGGGTGCACGCAGCGGGGCTGGCCCCCCGGCCCCGGCGGGACGGGAGGGGGTGGCAGCCGCCGCCGCGCCCCCTCCCCGCTGCTCCTTACAGCGGCGGGGCAGCGCCAGGAGCCGGCCCGACTCGGCAGGGAGGCAGCATGCCGCCGGCGCCGCTCTGCCCGCCCGGCCCCGCGGCGTGCGGCGGGCTCCCCGCCCGCCCCGGCCCGGCCCGCCCCGCCGCGCTGACTCGGGCGGCGGCAGGGCCGGCGGGAGACGCGCGCATTGTGACGTCTGCGGCCCCGCGTTCTATTTTTAGCGCGGCGATTAGATTTCATTCATGAAACCGAGGCCGCGCGTAAAGGGGCGGCGGCTGGAGCCGCGCCCGCGCCTCCGCCCGGCCCGGCCCGGCCCGGCCCGTCGCACGGCGGCAACAGCGAGCGGGGGCAGCCCAGGGGCGCGCCCTCCTTCCCCATCCCGGCACTAGCACACTGCGGGGCTTGCGGCCACGGCCTCGTACGGGAAAAGGTCGGGCACGAAACTAGTCAAAAATAAATGAATACCCACACGCCCACGTATATGGACATGCTCTATAAATACTGTGTATGCATAAACAATGCAAAGATCCTGAAGGCCTCCCGGGATAATCCCCTACATTGGGTGCACAATTTCTTAGTGCAGGTGCCGCTGTTATGTTGTGAAATGACTTCTCTCCATTTTCACTAATATTTGAACCCTTCATCTAAAACAGACGCACAATTAAACCACAAACCCTCCTTTCTCTTAATTTGACAATCAAGGCTTGGAGTTTTCCAACCAGTGAAAATGGCTCAAGGCCCTGTCTGTAACTGGGAAAAGCACTCGCAATTCAGACCAGGCTCCCTGCTAAAACACTGCTCTCCGGCTCTTGACATGAAGAAAAATGTAACTAACTAACCAGTAAGGGGCAAGGGCACAACTGTGGCAGCTGAGGGAACTTTTTGACATAGTTGTGACTGTTGGAAAGAAAATATTCTTTTACAGCAACCTGCACTCACACATTGCACAGTCTTGTAGCAATAATACAGTAATTTTTGGAAAACATGTTATAAAGTTGTTTTAAAAACAGTTAACAGTTAACAGGACCAATAACAGACTAACAGCATCCAACTGCATTTGGTTATAGTCAATTACTTACATTTTTCAAATACCCAGAAGCCAAACTTACATTAACCAGGTCAGACTGCAACAATTTTCAATTGAGTACATCTATGTCAGGAAAAAATTACAGTTTGCAACTTCATATCACTGGAGGCTATTAGGTGCAGAAGAACAATGTGCATCATTGCAAATATTAAGTGTTACTTTCCTGGCTTTGCACAGAGCTTGGATGGACAAGACAAATGCATCAGAAACTAAAACAACTCTCACTCAGACATCTGCTTGCAATCAAAGAAATATCAAATTGATAATGCCAGCAACAAAAAGTAAAAAAAAAAACAAAAAACCAAACCGATTTAAAATTTATAGTATAATTACCTTCCATTTTTTAAGTTTCAAGCCCTACATGAACAATTTTTTCTCCACAAATGAGGGTTAAAAATTTTCATTCTTTGCAAGAACAACAATCCCTGTGTATGCACTTGTTTCTAGGACATGGAACTTTTAGGAAAAAAATACAGCCCAGGTTCATCCCAATTAATTCGGGGGCTGAGCAAAGCAGGGTGATAAAAAGGGTATTCCTTTTACTGGACTGTTTCAGTATGGCAAATCTTAATTCTTTATCAGTACATTTGCTTTACAGTCTAAATGATCACTTTCTGAAGACAAATCACAGAGGTAGAACCCCATGTCTCTATTAAACACACCTAGACTATCACTGCTGCAGAGTGAATGTTATTGTCAAAATGGGTAAGTTAGCACCATGTGGGAGAAAACTGATACAAAGCAACCAGTCTTGCTCTGATACTGACTCAAGAAATATGGGACTGCAATAAAAACAAAACAAAACCAAACCAAACCTTTAGATCTGCTTGCCAGCTTGTTACAGACCTTTTCTACAGGAATAAAGGAAGAGGGCAGGAAGAAGGGAGAAAGTGTTATTTTTAGTGCACAACAGTAAATTTAGCAGAATACTGCAATGACAAAGATTAGTCGGGTGGTAAAAATGGGGAAAAGAGAAACACGGCTTTGCTTTTGATGGAGATAAAGAAAAGGTCTCAAGTTTCTCTCTTTTCTTCTGTTTCATCAAAGGATACCCAGAGTCTGAAGGCTTCTGCAGCTGTGGAAACAGCTACATGCTACTATGTAGTTTCTATTTTAACAACCATCTACAGCAAATTTTACCATTCAGTGCTTTCCCTCCACAAACGTATAACTTCTTATATAATTCAGATTGCAGCTTTTCCAGCAAAGTATAAATTAAAATCCCAGGACAGCTAGAAGCTCTCTGTTCTCTGACACAGAATCCTATTGAACTGTATTTACATTTTTCCAAATTTTTGAACAGTTGAGTTTTGACCATAAACTTGAGTGACACACCTTGAGAAGTGGCTGGAATGCATCTCTAATAGGGTGTCGAGTAACTGACAGTTTCTAGGCTTTGATACAAGAAAGCACAGTAATAAACCACAAGTATTCCCACTGACTTTGCATAAGCCTTGAAAATATATGAGTGGTAAACCTTTACTCAATTAGATGTTTAAGTATTTCAGGTAGCTAGCTTGGATTTTTCTGTTTGTTTGTTTGTTTTCAGGGGAGAATAACAGCTAGAGAAAGAAGGAAATAAGTTCCATCTTCGCAAGCAATCCTAAAGGACGTGGCATGGGACCATGGGTAGCATTTAACTACAGACCCTGCTTTTGCCAAGTCCGTATAGCTTTCCAAAACATGATTATGGGCTGCCAAGTGTCCCATCATTGCATCTCCATTATGTGCTTTTTAACACTATCATACAACTTAGAGAATAACTGGATAAAAAAGAATAAAATAATAACTAAAAAAATGCATTCACACCCATGGAGTACTCTACTTACTTTGAATTATTTTAATTTTGCTAAATCACAAAACGCATTTGGAAGTGCAAATGTAAAGGTATATTCCCATATGCTCCAACATCTTATTTGTTACTCTGGGGCTAAATTAACCTTTTGTTTTTGAGAATATATTTCTCAGATGGTTAAAAAACATCAGGAGAGAACATCAGTTGTGCATAAACCGTAACTGAATTTACAAATAACCTTTCTACTCCTGGATCTGGAGAGTTAGTTTAACTTCAGAGGCTGCACCAACATGCAGTGTTAGCAGAACTCCTTAGGGAGCTTTCTACCAGCTCAGAAATGCTAAAGCTCAGTGCCCTCAGGCCCTTCCATCCTCTGCACTCCTGAGACACCAGAGAAAGACTCAGGAGTAGACAGGTTGAAAAAATACCAGCCATGGATAACAGGAGGTGCAGGAAGAGGGGACTACAAGCATTTACTTCAGCTTCTTTGTCAAAACTCTTCTGGAAGAGGAGAAAATGGACTAGCCCATGCTTCTTACCACCCCATCATAATCAGTCTGCTGTATCTGCAGAAGAATGATAGTCTAAGCATGGGGCAAGTCTGGGGTTTAGTTTTTATATTACTGTTTACCAGTCTTCTGAGAAAGCCTACATCCCACACCCAGCCAGACTCGAGGCCACGTGAAAGCAAGGGGTTCTTCTCTGTATTAAAGGTCTAGGCAGGGTCTACCATAAGATACCTGCTTAAAAAAAAAAAAAAAGTGACGTGGCCCCTTGCTCTCTCTGAGGACCCACTCAAGCTTTTAATTTGGACAACTGAGATTATTTCCCCTCTGCTTTAAGTAGTAACACCCAAGCACGATCGCAGTTTCCTAAGACAAGTTACACACACTGACAACAGTCAGCATGGACAGTTACAGGACTGGGCTTGAGTGCGCACTGAGAGAGGGCAGATCTGACATTGCAGAGGCAGCCTGGGACAGTCCAAAACTGAAAATCAATAGTACAGGACAAGGTAGAGTTTCTCTCTCTCCCTTATCCCTGAATGCAGGGGCCCTTCATATTAGACTTTAAGTGCATGTTAAGATTAAAAGATTGTTAGTGGACGTAAGTTTAAATACACAAGGAATTATGTAAAACAAAGTTAAATTATCCCATACGGGCTCCATGTTGCATATGGCAGTCTCACAGGGACAGAAGGTGCTCTCTACAGTCCATGAAACCTGCCTTCAACAATACAAAAGAACATGAATGAATGATGTACAACCAAAATAAGGAGATGTGGTACTTCAGTTATGGACTTCGCCATCCACCCATTGTTTGTGATATACGTAGTCTCAGCCAACTGGCAGCATGTGAATTAAAATATCAGAATTACCCAGCTCCTGTCATTGAAGTCTACTTTTTCCCCACAATTAGGCTTAGAGACTTTAATTATGTGGGTAGATCAAAATCATTTCTAACTACTTCTGTAACAGATTAGTATATATTCCGTTAGATTTTATCCATAAAAAATTCATAAAGAGAATAAATGCCTGAAAAAACTATGTAAATGCATATTCTATACACATTGAAATAAAATTCAAGTCATTTCCTGTCAATACAATTTTTGTATTAATGGGTTTGCATTCAGAAGTGTAATGTACCCATGCCAAATGCTTATGCATTCACAATTAGCTTTCTTTTCAAAACTATTATGTATTGTATGCAGCCCTTTTTTCTCTTTAGTGTAATAAGGACAGAGTTTAGTGTTTGACGTAAGGCGCTTCTATTTAGTGATGTCAACATCTGTTCTTAGCCAACTGTGCAAACTGATTAGGCCGGTTGCATCCCTTTTCATACTATCCCACACAATTGTCTCAATTCTCAGACGGAGACACGTAACGTATACAATGATATCTTCACTGTGTGCATTAGACCACTATACATTTATTTGTTAGGGTTTTTTTCAGTTATTCACTGAATGCTAAACATAGTGCAAGACGATCATCAATTAAGAAGCCTGCAATGCACCAGATTTTATTAGAGCATTCCATGAATGATATATGACAGCAGTTGTTTGCCTTATGAATTTTATTTCCACATTCTTTTTCACTAGTAGAGGGATATAAAATGCTGAATATAGGCACACATTTTAAAGAGCTGGGTAAACAAGAAGGGGACTATCTAGAGAAGAAAATGCCAATACTTAAAATTTGGAATAAAAATTAGACACCTACCACTTTTTCAGAGGGTTATATTTCAACAATGCTTTAGTTTTTAGTCTAATCACATTTAGGATGTTGGCTTTTGCCTTTCCCCACTTCCATATTTAACCTGTTAACTGTAAGACCCTGCTCTGCCCACCTCACCCCACAACAGAATTGCAATTTAGGCGTGAAGGGGCCTCTGGACACCATCCAGTCCAACCTCCCCCTCAATGCACAGCTAATTCCAAAGCTTCATCAGGTCAAGGATGGTAAGCCCACAGTCTCCAACCTGCCTGTTCCATTGCTTAGCCATTCACTGTGAAAATGTTTTTCTTTACACCCAGTGAGAATTTACCTTGCTGCTACTCATCACTGCTGCCTCTTGTCCTTTTGTTGTGCAACTGTGAGAAGAGTCTAGTTTCCCCTATAACCCTTTGTTAGGTACCTGAGGTAGTAATGAGATGCCCTCTTAGCCTTCTCTTCTCCAGGCCAGATAAACAGCTCCCTCAGCCTCTCCGTGTCACATCTTGTGTTTCAGTCCCCTAACCGTATTAGTGGCCCTTCATTGCACTCTCTTCAGTTGGTCAATCTCTCTTCAGTGCTGTGAAGCCTGAAACTGGACACAGTACTGCAGATGCAGCTTGATGAATGCTGAGTAGAGGGGAATAATCACTGCCATTGACCTCCTCGCTACACTCGTCCTAACGCAGCCCAGTATGCAGTTAGCCTTCGCTGCTGGAAGGGCACTCTGCTGACTCAGGTATGCCTCAGCCTGTTCACTTATACTGTCAGAGTCTCTCTCATGAAACCTTACAAAACTCTATTACTGCCTTTGCTGCTGCACTTCTCTTTCTACAGGCTGCATAGTCTGGTGTTAAAAGGGAGTGGATTCATTTGAATAGTCCCAGTTTGCAAAGTTAGGTGTACCAGGATAAAATCAAGCAAAATAAAATTTTGGCTTAATATGAAGAACAGCAAGAGAAACAGCTGAGTGGTTATATAAGAGTCTCCCAAGGGAAGAAGTGGCAGAGTTATGGCTCGCTGCATTCACAACCCAGAGAGGACAAGGCTGTATTGAAAATTCAGCACAGTTTTGTATTAGATGTGTAATTTTTTTTTTAATGGTAACAAGTTTGCAACAGCTTGTATTTGCTATACTCCCTGCTTCTAGATCCTCAGAACTACAACATGGGTAAGAAAGATTTAATCAGCTTATAAAGATAGTTCCAAACAGAAGCTAAATGGGAGGAACTGACTAGTAGGAGGATTTCTTTTTGAATGTGTGTCATTTTGCTGTTTGGCAAGGAAATGAAACTGGAAGTGATTGCACCAAAGTGTCATAAGACTTTTTTCCAACTATCCAAAGCATGCCTGCTGTATCAGCTTTTTCCAGTATTTAAGGGGTTTTCCAAGGTACAGGAGATTCCTCTTCAAAATCAACGGTTTGCCCTCTATGGCAATCTATTGGAGTGTAATATTTTATAAAGCTCACTAACCAAAATTAAGGGGAATGCTATGCTTAATGCAGCAGTGAAAGTTTGACTAATATGAGAAGAATTATTCTAATTTCTTGACAATTCTGTCCCTAGCTGCTGCCTGTTTGCACACTGGGACATACCAGAAATACATTTTCAGCCCAGAATAACTCTTTATTGCCACTTCACAGGACAACATTCACACATATATGAAATGGTAATCCCAGGAGCAAATCTTCACCTTGAAGAACTGATTTCATGTCTGTACTATGTTATCCAATTATCTCACCTGTAGTGCTGGCATCTGCATAACTGTTCAGAGTTTCTTAAAACATTCCTGCCATCTAATCAGATGTTAATGGAATAGAAAGAACTTTGCGGAATAAAATGAGAGTCGTAGCAACCAGTCAGCTGGGGGAGATTTTTTGTCTGTTTGACGTTCTGGCTAGCTGTCAGTCTCTGTCCCTCATCTATGTAGATCAGTCAAAATGCACTTCTGTCTGAGTACTGACTTTCAAAGAGAGAATGATCTCTTGGAACCCTTTTATACTACACGAGCAAGTTTTCAATGCAAACACAGTCTTTGCTTCTCACTCTTGATCCGAGCCATTGAGCTTTAAAAGCCATATATAAATGGATCAGCTCTCATTCTTTAAAGCATTATAAATTCTCTCCCTGCCTTTTGAGGCTTGTAAAAATCACCTAATGATGTATTAAAAGCCTAGTAGCTTTATATGCAGAAGGATACAAAATGTAGACCAAATTTTAGAAGCTGAAATATTGGTCAAAGATTGCATAAATTCTACAGGAGCAATACACAGAGATCTCTGAAACAACATGCCATTACTGCTGTGAGTTGCTTATACTGGTGCTACACAGAGATGACGAGGACAAGTCTTGAACACAAATCTCTAATTACAGGAGCTGGAAGGTGTAGGGTAGGGGTGGTGAGGGGAAGAGAAGCAAAGTGGATTTTCTCTTCTTTTTCACAGTTGCCAGAGACTAGTATTATTGGTCTCTGAATCACTGCTTGCATACAAGAACAGCAGCCAACAGCCATATTCTGATTTTTATAGGGTGTCAAACCAACAGAGCAGGATTAAATAGCAGAATCAAGGGCAGCTTAATCCGACCATCATTAATCTTTGAGAAACAGACTTATTAACTACAACTTACTCTTTTGCACCTCTGTCCCATAGTTAGCTAGATGCGAAAGTAAAAGACCCCAGTTATGGTTTAAGAGCCAGATATAAGCCCTACTGAAACTGATGGGGAAAAGCTTCCATTGACTCCTCTGAGCTTCAATTCAGGTGACAATTCAAGAAGAAAAAGTCCATAGAATTAGTTGCAACATACCTGTCTTAGAAAGATGAAGACATATAACTTAAACTAGCTGAAACAAAACAGCACTGAATGAAACACCTACCACTTTAATATTTTTTCCACTAGGTTGTTCAAAGAATGTACTGGTTTGGATTACAATTCCCCCCCTAAGATTACAGTACAATTCTTCATTTATTTTGAATAGTGTGATTCTGCACAGTAACAACACTGTGGCTTTAATCATTCAAGATCCAAATTCAAAGTTGGAAACTTCTGTTACATTCTGCACATTCTCTACTTTTGAACCATACATTTTTTGAATGAGAGCGCTTTTTCAGGAAGGTAAGACCTTGTGCCTCTTAGTCATTTACACCAGTTTAATGACACAACAAGTTACACTAGCACAGATTGCCTTGCAGACTGTACTTTTGCAACACAAACTTAAATTCAGTGGGTTAGACTGGATTATATCAACACAAGGTTTCTACTGTCCAAACACTTCTCATCTATTTTAGGGGTTTACTTCAATAAGTCTAAGCAAATCTAGTTACCACTTTTTTTGTTTCCCCAATGAGTCAAGGCCTTAGACCGTATGCAGAAAGATTATTACCGGAGTTGGTTCTGGTGGACATCTTTCTCCCCCCGAAACACTTTCTATAAATTCTAGCAAAACTGTGTAGCTGAAGGATAACAGTAATTGCAGAAATTGCAGAGGAATGCACACAAGTGATCCATACAAGCGAATGCACACAAGTGATTCCGAGTCTAAGAAGCATATTGTCTAAGAAGCATAAGATCCAAGTCTAATGAAGACAGTTTGCATGTTTCACTGCAGGCTGTTTGATGAGACTTTCCCAAATTATTTTTATTGGGAATAGTTACCAAAAAGGATTCTGTTCTTTTTCAGTGCGACCATTTAAAAGCCATCAACCATTAAAGCACAACTTTCTTCCAAATATTTGCAGTTTTTACAGAGGGTGTGGAACATACTACTTCCAGGAGCTGTCAAAGTATCATTGTCACAGGCTTGAAATACAGATTAGGCAAAAGACAGAGAGCTTAAAGGATTCAAGCTACTATGTATACTGTGTGATTTGCAAAGTATGGAGAAAGAGACATCACTTTCCAATTACACGTACAAAACCAGATAACTGCAGCATTTAAATCTATCACGAGCAGAATTTACATTTGTAAAATTAAAAACAAACTAGAACCACCAGCAGTGGTTTTGAACTTAATCAGGCATTCAAGGAGCTTTAACAAAATCAAAAGTATTCCAGTGCTTTGAAATTTCTCATGCACTCATTGCTTGGAAGTCATATTGCCAAAGCATCATGAAGTCTACTAACAGGTGTTTTTTTTTCTTTTTCAATAAAGTAGCAAGGCATGTAGCTTTTTATTTTTAAAGAACCCTTTACAGTCTTTTCTGAGTCAGGCAAGAGTACTTTGCCTGGGTAAAGGGTAGAAGAGAAGAACTACAAAGGTATTAATCTCATTTGCTCTCATACATATTGGCAAAAGTGCTAGAGCAGGGAGCATTTTGTAGCATTATAGAAGCCTCAAGTGAACTGAATGCCTCCCCCAACTCATCTCCAAAATATTTTTGCAGGAAAAAGTATGAATTATTTACAGAAGCAACTGCCTATAAAATTTTGTCAAACTATATCCGTTACAGAAGATAAACATTTCTCCACCATTCCAATTTAAAATAGGTGAATAGCACTTATTTTTCACATTAGGCTTCTAGCTAAAATTCAGAACTACAGCTTAAATACTATTGTACTATTATTGTAAGAGAAATGTTGGGAGTTCCTTAATTATAGTGTTTCCAGTAGGAACCACTGTTGCAAACGCACAAAGAAAAAAGGATTAAAAGAACCCAGTTCACACCTGGCGAAATTCCAATGGAGACAGTTGCATTGCCTCAAGAAAAGCCTGACCCACAAGTATTTTCCCCGAGAAGACTAGGAAGTATTTTTTTAAACATTCCTCTTTATTTAGTGATCAATAATCTACATATATGCCTAAGCACATATGACAGTTGAAAACATGTATCTGAAATAGAAGAGCCCCATTTAAGGAGTTCAAGCGTTAAGCAATAGCCATAAATCAAGGAATGAAATGTGGATAGTTGTAAGGGCCACAACATATGTATCTGTCTCCGTTGCTCAGGTCAGTTAATGGAACATCTGCCCATTTAGGAGCCCGTGTAGAAGCACATTTCATCACTGACAAAGTGGTGAAAACAAGCAAGTATCTAAAGCTCAGGTACTGTTACCATACTAAGTATGTTTTTATGGCTGTAAATCCTCATCTTGAGAGTGCTAGGCCCTTGCTTCCAAAAGTGTGAGAGACAGGTAATTCCAGTTGGCAAGAGGATGCTCTGGGGTGACAGCACTGCTCTTATATCACAACTTGGATTTCTTGTGTTGGGTACCTTGTTGCTTAAGGTCCCTGAATTAATGGACATTTCAGAACTGCATCGTTTCTTTCTTCATTTCCCACCTAACAATAACAAAGCATTGTTTCCTTATTCTGTATAGGTGTTGTGAGAATCAATCTTTATCCTTTATCAAAAGCACAGGAAATCCCATGATGAAGTTAGAAAAGTGCTTACTACAGGATTTCAACAGTCTGTGATAGACAGTGCTAGAGAACATAAATTTAGTTACAAAGATTAGAAGCAACAAACAGCAACACTGCCCCTTCCCCTCACACCCCAACCACAGACACACAGCAGTCCCCCAATTTTCTAATCTCTAGTCACAAGCAATCATAAGCTTGTGAAGAACTAGCTCAAGCAGTTTTAAAATTTAAGATTTGCTCAGCCACATTTAATTCTACTGAAGGTTACTGTTTCACACACACACCCTCTGTTGGTTTTGCATAGTCCAGAACTTTGTTTTTACCTATCTGAATTGTCAGCTAAATTAAATTGCCAGACTCTGTGCTGTAGTGACTAACACACATGTACCTATTTTATTCCACTGACTGTGGAAAAACTACTCTCAGAGAGGGCAGTAGCTTCTTTAAGCAGAGAGCTAAATTTACTACTACTTGTCTCATAATGCCTCAAGTGACACAGAAGCCCATAAGCAATTAAGCTGTGACCAGGATATTAAGGAGTAAATAACACCTCTACAAAGACCTGCCTTCCACAGATGTAGCATTTTCTGACTCAAGCACATGACAATACATAAGTTAACTTTTGTCCAGATGTGCAGATATGATCTCTTCAAGAAGTGAGACCCAATCACAGAAACAACAGAAACTGGTGTAGAGTTTCCAAGAACATTATTCTGTAACTTAATTACATAAGCTATGCATGTTACTCAGAAATTCATTTAGAGACAGAAAATTAGGCTGGGAAGTGAGACTTGACATTGGGAGCACAGGTGAAGAGACATATTGGGGTTCTTAGGTGTGCCATTTGCCTTAAAAAGTACTTTGTGATGCTGAGATCACTCTTAGTGTATATTAAATAATTCATAGCATCACAACTTGCATACATGTAATATTATATACTGGCTTTCAGGAACTGCAGTACCTATAAAATGACTTCTATTTTTGTTCACAAAGTATATGTTTGTCTTTGATGAAGTGCTGGAGGGGGTTCATTAAATTACTAATGTAACTATTAAAGCTATTAAATTACCAATTTTGAGGGATCAATTCAAAGCACATTGAGATAAGCATAAATCCAAAGTAAACCGAGTGTCTCTTCACTTCAGTGACCCTCCTATGAGGCTCTGAATGCTGAAATCTGTTTCTCCTGACAGCATTAACCCCGTCTTTGTATGACCCTCCCTGGCCAAAACACTGAAGTAGTTATTCCTAGGGCTCACTAAGCATTCTGTTTGGTAGTGCACAATTATGAGGGGGGAATGCTTGGTTTGTGTTTACTTTGAGAGCCCGGGGGAGAGATTGCTCCATAAGCTTCCTGACAAGAGGCTTATTTTTATTCACATTGTCACTATGTTTTCCCATGAACAAATATTTATACTTCAGAGGAAATGTTTCAGTAACATGTATCAGGCAGGATAAGCAACGTCTTCACTTCCTTTCCCTTTATTATGAGAAAGCAATTTTGCTTACATGAGAAAGTAAATAAACAGATTCCCTAGAGATGCCTGGGAAGGGGTCATTCTTGCAGGGAACCCAACTTGAAAATATTGGCAGCATGTCACTGTGTTAGATGACCTGTAGAGGTTTCATTTGTAATTGCAAGAAGTGAATACATCAGAGATTTATTGTTTCCTTTGTTCAGAGAAACTGACCATTCCTGTACAATCCTGTTTTAATTAAAATATTTTCCCTTCTGACAAATTTTAGTAGCATGTTATGTTTCTATCTGCATTATTATAATGTACATTTAATACATACGACAAGATATAAATCCACCTTTTGTTAATGCTTCTGAACATATAACAGACTGGGAAGGCCAACGGGTTAAAATGACCTAATTTAATTGACTACTCCAAAATTTGAGTAGGGGGCTGGACTATATGACCTCCTGAGGTTCCTTACAACCTGAATTTTCCTGTGATCCTAAATTAAGGAGATGTATGTGGTTTTACTAACTTACAGGCTTACTGTATGAAACTGTGAAGATCTGGGCGTGGGACTTGGCAAAAGCATTATTAATATGCACCTGTAATTCAGGCTGGCAACAGCCCCACCTTTTCCCTAGGCTGCACAGAGCAGGAACAGAGAAAGCTGCCTGGTTGCATGAAAGAGTACCTGTGTATTTGTGGTACAAGCTCTTTCTTCATCCCAGGATCTCACTCATTTCCTGCATCTGCAGTTAGTCTGTGTAAGTATTCTCTCTTGAAAATTAGACTTAGCAGCTTCCGCTTCTTTGATGCTTTGAAGAAAGGCTTGACATTGGGTCAAAAGCTACTATGTGCAGAAGCTGCCCATTACTCTAACTCTGCAACAATGCAGATCCTTTATACATTTGTTTTTATCTACTGGAATATCAGAACAAAGCTGACTAATCCTGTAAGCGAAAGGATTAATTCTAGGACTTTTCAGTTAAGACTTTCAGTACAAAGTTCTCCAAGTCACAGATGCTGTAACTTTAAAATACCTGACCAAAAGCTGCTGGACAGAATAGGAGCGGTGACAGGCAACACTAAGTGAAATGAGTCAGGTTTGGTTTTTTTTGTTGTTGTTGTTGTTTGTTTGTTTGTTGGTTTTTTTTATTTCTCCCTGGGAATACTTACCTCACAGAAGAAAATAATGTTCATATCCATTTTTAACAACTTGATCAAAAGCAGAATTCCATTAAAGATATTTCATGTCTTTCTCTTACTGTGGCACTCCTGAAGGAGAAAAAGAAAAAAAAGGGAATAAGCCTTACTATTTTCAACCTAAAATTACAACACATGCAATCCAAAGACATCTCTTATGATCTGTTTTATATTGTAAAACAGGCCTGCTTGGTCAACAAAACAGTTCTTCAAAGTTTCAAACAGGTAAATTGAATATCTGCATTAAAATACTAACTGTTCACTCCAATGCACTGAAGAAATAATTTTCCTCTGGATTTAAAAAAAAAAAATCACCTTATGTGTCAGAACCAAAGACTGTTGTATCACAGTTAACCAGTTCTTCATAGGTTAGCTAACAGACTCTGAGGAAGGCGTTTTTGCCCACCTTCAAGAAGGTGACAAGACTCTAAAATATGAGCTGACAGCCTGATGACATGTGAACTGGGACTTCTGTGTTGCTCCCACCTTTGATCCCAAATGAAATTAATTATAGAAGTGCTTCGTTGGGTTTGGTAAATGCATTATTGTGGCTTTGTTCCCATCCAGGAGCACGGCTGAGGTTTTCCAAGAACCTAAGGTGGGAGCAACATTGATTTCACCTCAGATGCTGCCCTAAAAGCAATGCTCAATGACACAAGTATCTTTCAGAGGTTTCATGCTAGCTTGAAAAGCAGAAGTGAAATGCAGATTCTTCAGCTGAAGAGACTAGCGGCCTGCTTCGCTTTTCTAGGCATTTCTCCCTCCTTATCAGCAACATTTCAGAGTTGAATTTAGGAATGAAGTTAGTTTCTCACAGAAATTCCCACCTTCTGTAGATACCCTACACAAGACAACAGTGAGGGCAAACATAGAAAATGAAGAAACACCTCATTCCACCTTTGTGGAATAGGCAAGCCACTGGAATTGACAATCGAGATAGAGGCACGATCTTTATATCCCTCTAGAAGTCCTTCCCTTCCCTACAAGCACCTTTGCTACTTATCCATAAGCATTTTAGTGGTGAGGACCATATCAGTGTTCCTTAACTGCCATGTTTCATGCAGCTATGACTGTTGAGAACCTTCTTACCATCTTTCTATTGTCTTCACCCTGACTTTCTCCAAGGCAGGCCCTTACAGGCTCCATGCATAGCTCACTTTGCGAGTCCTACAAATAACAGCCTTATCCCACAATGAAACAAAACCCCAAAGAATTAATTAAATAGTGGCATTAGCACACACAGGGCTCTCAAACTGTTTAAATACCTATTTATATGATACTGTACCATCCCTAACTGTTCATTTGTTTCCTCAGAACTCATGGCAGATTAGAAGTTATTTGCAGCTTCTTTCAGAACATCTCTTTTCAAAAAAAAAAAAAAAAAAAAAGGGGGAGATCTTGTTTATGTGATCATAAACTCACAGCTTTCTCTCGTTTTATTTCACTGAGATCCCACACATTTCAACCAGCCTTTCTCTGCTTTGCCCTCATTAAAATCCACAGACGTGGCCTCCATGGATACATCGAGATACTTCTCCCTCTCAAACAGACATGCAGAGCCCTTCCACCAGCCCATTCATAATTTTTTTTTTTCAGAAATCATTAATTATTTACATTATTGTCCTATTAAAGGCCACATTGAGACTCTCCGGCTTGCTGAGAGATTTTTTTAATTGTCTGTAAAGTCAGACCAGTTGTTTGAAGAGTGTAAACAGATAGAAATGTAGTTAAACCTGATTTTCATCATTACTAAAGCATAAGCCTAAAAGTTCCACTTCACAGTAAAATGTTTCTGCCTCCATCCCCCTGTCCCTCAATTTTACTTCCGCTTTCTGGTTTTGAAGATAGCTGGGACCACAGAATCATAGAATCGTCATGGTTGGAAAAGACCCTTAACCGTTAACCTAACACTGCCAAGTCCATCTATACCATGTCCTCGAGCACCACATCTATCTGTTCTTTAAATACCTCCAGGGATGGAGACTCAACCACTTCCCTGGGCAGCCTGTTCCAATGCTTCACCACCCTTTCAGTGAAGAAGTTTTTCCTAATGTCTAACCTAAATCTCCCCTGGCACAGCTTGAGGTCATTTCCTCTCGTCCTATTCCTTGTTACTAGGGAGAAGAGACCGACCCCCACCTCGCTACAACCTCCTTTCAGGTAGGTGTAGAGAGCAATAAGGTCTCCCCTCAGCCTCCTCTTCCCCAGACTAAACAACCCCAGCTCCCTCAGCCGCTCCTCCTAAGACTTGTGCTCCAGACCCTTCACCAACTTCGTTGCCCTCCTCTGGACACGCTCCAGCACCTCGTTGTCCTTCTTGTAGTGAGGGGCCCAAAACTGAACACAGAACTCGAGGTGTGGCCTCACCAATGCCGAGTACAGGGGCACTATCGCCTCCCTAGTCCTGCTGGCCACACTATTCTTGATACAGGCCAGGATGCCATTGGCCCTCTTGGCCACCTGGGCACACTGCTGGCTCATGTTCAGAAGAAAGGTTCTAACCTTAATTAGCATTGTGCTGCTTGATTACAACTCCAAATTATAAACATCTTCCCTACCACAGTAGTGGAGGCAGATCTTCTATTTCTGTGATGATGGTCTGCAGTCAGAAGAACTTCCCTTATCTGAATCTTGAGGAGCTCACAGCTGAAAAGAGAGCTGGCTGTATGTGACTCTTACCCTGTGTGCCTGCACCAGAGAGCACCAGTTCTGGTCATGGCAATGCAATTCCTTCTCTCTCCCATCTGCTCCTCACTCAGGCAGGCATTACCTGAACTAATGCTCACCCACAACAGCAACCGCGCTACGGTACTGTCTGCAGGACATTCAGTAAGGTCACCGTATGCTGAAGGAAATTAAAGCCAGCTGGAACAAAGAGTAATTCAGTGAGGGATGTACTTATATGGTCTAATTCTCCAAGGTGGGGAACTTCCTTTAAATGGGTGAGAAGGGGAAGAGCAGGTAGTTGTTCCTGCAGGTTGGCAGGTGATACAATCGCAGTCCAACCCAGGCCCAGAAGGAATGCAGACGAGACCATGTGGAACACTGGGCTCCCTGGACGGCTCCTCGGCGCCAACACATAACCTGTCATGTGTGATCTGGCCTAGGAGCCTCTCCTGCTATGGACAAGTCATTCCTCTAACACAGTGACACTAGAGAAAACTCAAGGAAAACTCAGCCCAATCTTCTCCTCAAATCCACCCCAGCTTCACCTTTGGGTTATTCAGTAGCCTAAGTTGATCCAGTCTTTTTTCCTGCCCCAGTTTTTTTGTTATTTAATATTATTACAAAACTAATAATATTGCAGAATTTCATCCTCTCAACCTACTTAAGAGCTCCCTTTTACTAGCCTATCATCTCTAGGTATTGGTTTCATGTTTCTGTAACATCACGTATTTTCAGTACATCTGCTCAAAATCTCTTCAACAAACTTTGAGAGATTATGTGAAAGAAAAGTACCTGCTTATAAGCATGATGTTTCTGCTTTGTTTAATATGGTTTTACGTCAAACTTTTGCCTTTAAAAGTTCAAATACTGGAAGAAGTTCAAGTAAAGGAAAAAGCAGAACATTGTTTCACTGTTGTAATCTTTACTATGACACACCTCACTTACTGTGCATTACATGGTTGAACAGACAGTAGAAATTTTACTTCCCATTGATACCTGAACCAACATTTCCTCTCAACATATTTTCAAACCTTTAATGTTCCAGAATCCATAGTAAATGCAAGTGTTTTGCCCTTCCTACTTCAGTTTAGACAAGTGTGCTTTTTCTGGGGTCTCCCTTAGAGATAAAGGAATTTTTTCCTGTGTTGATTACATAGACAAAAGTAACTGATGACATGCGATGTAAATACTTCTATTTAACTAAGTACAAATGACGGCATTTGGTGAGAAGTTGACAATCAGGTTCTAAAAGAAGACGGGATGCTATGATTGCCACTAACCCTACCTTAGCAGCACCCATGACGACTTGGTTAAACAGCTGCTAAACAAAAGTGTATGTGCTAAAGCTCTAATTTTCTATGCTCCCCAAGTAGGGAAAAGTTTTGCCCTTTTCTCATTCCTCTTTTCTGAGAGCTGCAAAAGAGCTCGACAGGGTACAGCCCACTGTTTGTCCCCAGAGGTCCTCAACAACTGTAAGGAACAGAAGGGGCTCTCTAACTTCATCCTCCTGCTAGTCTTTTTAGAGTCACATCCTTCTTCATAACCAGCGCCTCTTGTATCTGGTTCTCTACATGCATTTGCACTCTGTACCGATTGCAAATTTCATTCATGTAATGCAGAGACCCATTAATAATTTAAGATTAAAAAGGAACCTAAGGGCAGGAATATTCCATTTTTGCTCATGTGATAGATGTCACTTTGCTAGTACATCAACTCGAGTTATCTTTGTGCATGCTACGTTAATTCAGTAAATTGCTTTTCAAACAAAGTGCATTCAGAAAGCGCCTGGAGAATCTATATGAGAGGAAAGTTTAATTTTTATGACGAGCGTGCCCGGTCAATATCCAGAAAGAGAAATACAGATTTCAGTTTTGTCCATCGAGTTTTCAAAAAGAGGGGGTAGCCAGAATAAATTGTATAAAGAAGCCCTCTGCACAAACAAGTAAAAGTCCTATCAGGTGTAGTGATAAATATCCCAGCGCACTATTTACGCCGTGTTCGACCAGAGAAATAATAAATAGCGGTATTTAATAGCTCAATAGCGTTGCAGCGGGACCGCCTGCACACCCCAGGGAGCCGTCAGCATTTTTAGCCTTACCGGGAAAGGGAACAGGACACCAGGTCGGGCCAGGCAGGTGCCGGCTCTCCCCCAGGGGCGAGACGCGGCGGCCCCGCTCAGCGGCCCGGAGGGGCCGGGGGCTCCTGTCAGAATCTGCCCCCGCGGCGCCTCAGCCGCCCGCCGCTCCCTCCTCCGCACCGGCTGCCAGCGCCTCCCGCCCCGGCAGCTTCCCGCTCCCCTCGCGTCCAGCGGAGCTCGCCACCCCCTCCGGCCCCGGCCCCGCTGGCTCACCCGCCTCCCGACGCGCCCGGCCCGGCAAGCGCCCCGGAGAGACTCAGGCAGCGCCTGCCAGCGGCGCCTGCCTGCCTCCTGCCTTCCCTCCCTCCCTCCCGCCCGCCCCGCGGGAGCGCGACCGGGGCCGCGCGTCTCACCTGAGCGCGGAGCGGGACCCGCTGGAGACAGGGTGGAAGTGCCAGCCGCCGCCGCCCGCAGCGCTCTGCCCAGCGCGGCGCGGCCCGCCTCCTCAGCGGTGCGGTGCGGTGCGGTGCGACCCGCCCTGCCCGGCCCGGCCCGGCCCGGCCCAGCCGGCGGGGAGCGGAGCGGCCGGCGCGCCCCAGCCAGCCAACCAGCCCCCCGGGGCGGGCTGCGCCCGGCCGTCACGTGAGCGTGCTCGAGCACGCGGTGCCGTTACAGCCGTTGCGGCCGTTACAGCCGCGCGCGACGGCGGCGGGAAGCAAGGGGGGAGGGAGGGGGCGGGGCGGCGCTGCGCTCTGTGGTGCCGCGCGCCGCCGCTCAGGTGAGGTGCGAGGGCTCCCGCGGCCCCGGCGCCGCTGTAGCCGCGGCCGCCGCGGGGCTCTGCGCCCCCCGCCGCCCTTCCCGCCCTCGGGAGAGGTCGTTTCCAGGAATTGAGGGGGTGCCGGGGCAGGAAATCTTGCGGGGCCCTGTTAGGGCAGCGGCGGCGCTGGCGGGGCCGCGCTCGGGCGTCCCCGCAGCCGGGAGGTCCCCTGTCCCCCTCTTCGGTATGGCTAGCGAGGACAGCCGCGCTCTGCGTGAGCACACGCATGATGAAATGTTGAATCCGGTTGTGGGATTGGGGTCTGTATATTTCGATGGAGGGTGTATACTTGTGTGTTTAACATTTCAGCCTGCTGAGTAAGTTACACTACACTGTTCACCTCAGTTTCCCCACAAAGAATTTTCATGCTGAATCGTAGCTAAAAAAGCAACAGCAAGCCTGTTTTCCTACCAGGATGTTTCCCATTTACAGTGTCCTCAGGGTGCCTGACCTCTGTATCAATAATACACCGACAGAACTCTTTAAAGAGAACAATAGTGGGAAGTCATAAGTAATCCAGCACCGTATGTTTTCTAAAAGGGTTGTAGAGCATATTGCCGAAATGCTTAGGTGAAGCTTGGGGAATGGCCCGGTAGCATGGTATTAAAGGAATTCTCTGCTTACTCCATGTCTTGGACTTGATTTTCCGCCCTGGATCTTTCTGTTTGTGGGTTCAGGAGGAGTTTGGAGGACTGTGGAGACCAGGTCCTCAGCCTTAGTGCAGTTGCCAGGGCTTCATGTCACTCAGCAGTGACATTTAATGTTGGTTATGGAGAGTTTCTGACAACATAGCTCTTCTAGGCTAAAGAAAAAGTGATACAGGGCCTAAAGACAGCAGGAGCTGGCAATGTAGCAGGCAGAGGCAGGCTAGGCTTGCTGTCAAAATGCTCTCCTATTTCAATGGCAGAGGTCAGGCATCCTGTTTAGAACTAATGAATGTAGCCCCCAGATCATGAAAACCAGAACAAAAGTGGAATTAGTTGAATTTGCTTTCTTCTTTTGATGATTTTTATTTCATGTGCTTTCCTGTGGAGTCATGAAGGCCAGAAACTTATGTGCTGTACGCTGTATCAATACTGCTGTATACATGCATACTGTATCAATACTGCTGTATACATGCATACTGTATCACTACATGCTATATCAATATGCTGAACTGTGCAGCAGGGGTGAATTAGCCTATCTGGCTAACTCCATGCTGCTGTGGATAGACTGTCTGCAGCACATAAATCATCGCTTTAGAGTACTGTCAAGCACCGTCTTACCCTGTGCTTTAACTTTGTAAAGGAACTGTGGGAGGATAATCACAGGATTCCAGGAGCTGGGCCTTTAAAATAAATGATACTTGGTATTGTGAGCCCCTCGTTAAGGGAACAAAAAGAAAAAGTGTTAACAACTTGGCTAAATTTTAAGATTTTTAATAAATCTTGAAAGAGAATGACCTTTGTTGCAGGTGTGGTACCAAGGGCAAGGAAAGATTGCTGAGCCATAGTTACTCCTTAGGAATGGAAGGATTATTTTGTTTGGGAAGAGTTTATTTAGAGTTCTGGTAACTCATATTTAGAGCCCCAATGAGGAAGCCTCCACAGTGCTTCCACAGCATTTGCGTGCAGAAATGTATAGTTGTGCAATTTCAATTAGGACCAACAAACTGTCTAAATTCCTGTAACTTGTGCTGGAAACACACTATCATTTGCAAGGCGATTGGAGCAGACAGCTGAGCTCACAAGGTTATCATCTGCGTCTGTTCAGAAGACGGCCTCAAACCTTGTATTGGCTAACATTTTCAGCTCTGCTAAGTAAACCTATATGAGATAAAAGTCAACCCACGCAACCGGTTATATAGTTTGCTTTAAATCAGCTGCATTTTGTGAACTCTGAATGACTTGCTTCTATTTCATCTATTTCCTTTGGCACTTCAAAATTAATTTAGGTTGTGTGAAAGGTTCTTGACCAACAGTTTTGGAAATTGAACTCCCATGTTTAATCCCAGGCTGGGTCCAGCACAGGGAAGTTTCTCAATGCTACCAGGGAGGAAACTTTGCAAGGCTGAGGATAGTCCCATTCACTTACTTTCTCATGCCAGCAAAGGCAAGATTTGCCACTTCTTCACTGCCCTGTAGTTACTGGGTCTAGGATATTTTTGTTACATTTAAACTATACCTTGAATACTAAGACTGCATGTTTAATGCAGAAAAATCAAGTATTTAGTAAGTTATCTGCTTTTTAAAGCATGATTATTCTGTTTCAGTCTTAAATTAGTTAGGCAGTAGTATGGAAAGCTAACGGTCTTTTCAGCACACTTGCTGTTTTCACCAGCTTCGATTTCTTGTCTTTATTGATTTTTGCAAACAAATTCATTTATGCTTTTAAGATGCAGCTTCTTTTTTGTGCAAAATTGCAGGTGTTGAAGCTATAAGCAGAGACAGAGAGTGTGATATCATCCTTCGAAGTGCACATGGAACAGATGAGAAGCTGTGTAAGTTCTAGGCTTCCAGGAATGGATGCCAAAGCATTTTATTAAGTTTGCTGTTAAGAATAATTGTTGCCTGACAGTTGCGTAACTTTTATGACAATATCTCTTGAACCCGGTCACCAGACAGACTGACTGATACCAGTCATGATGTCAAGACTGTGATTACATTGCTCCCCATTCACAGAAGATACTGTGGTGACAAAAATATTTATGGCTGTGAGTCTTTTCATTGCTGCACCATTGTAGATGAACTGCAGTTACGTTATTCTAACTATAGTAGCTCCAGATGACTCATGTCTTCCATAAAACACCTGAGTTCTTAAAGGATAATAGATTTGGGAGAGGTTTTTGTTTTGTAGGGAAGTGATACAAAATCTGTTCTGTGATGGTTGGTGCATTTGTCCTCTTCAGCACCCACTAAACTTATAGGATGGAGCTAGATGGCCTGAACTTTCTGAAAGTCCTAACACCTGTTTTCAAACAGTGCCTGGAAGCATTAGGTCTCACTGACAGTTAATAGAGCATAGACATTTGTGCTGTGGTGGAATAGGGAGTGTTTGTGCACTCAGTTCTGCTAAGTGAGCTGTGGTGACAAGGGAGGTCATATGGGAGGTGGTGATGAGCAGGTTGGTGAAGTAATGTCCCTCGCCTTTCCAGCTAGGCCTGGAAGCCAATGGCTCATTATGCTACAATTTATTTTGATGTTTTTAATATTTTACCCTCTATTGTCACATATAGATTCTTTTAATATTTTACGCTCTATGGTCTTAGGGTTACGGCTGTGGTTACTGTAGCCCTTTTTTGCCATGTCGGACAGGAATAGGCTTCAGATAGTGGCATTGCATCGCTGAGTATTCTCTGACTCTGCCCACAGCCTCCAGCAGGCTGTGACCAGCTCTCACTTGCGTTCCTGTTCCCTGTCATTTGGTGTTAGGGCAGGTGGAGCTCCTGTTCTCCAGATCTGTGTGTGGCAAAGATTGTACTGGCCTTGTGGCTGCTTCTTTGTCTCAAGAGACATCAGAATCAGAGTCATTTATCTACTGAGGGCTTTCAGAGCCTTTCTTAGAATGCCTTATGATGACTTTAAGTTGTAATACAACAAATCATTCCAGAGTAGTGAGAGGTTTTAGTTCTTTCCTATGAGGTTTTGGCAAGCCCACACCTAAAACACTATACATAGTTCAGTGGGAGTTGAGAGCAGAGCAGCAGCTGAATAAAACGTCAGAAGGCATGCTATAACCTTTTGCTGAAGGTTTATGTCATCTTTATAGGCTGTTATAATATTCTAAACACTGAAGCAATCACCACTGTGAATCACTTTGTGTTCATACCAGACAGATCTTCTATGTAAGACTGGTGGAGGTTTGTCTGGGTAAAGCTACTGGCTTCGGAACTGCATGAGAGAGAAAGGATTTCACTGGCAGAATGTTGTAACAGTGAAATATTTTAGCCTGAGCAGAAATACTAGTTAGGTTGTGGAAATGCCAAATCTATAATATACAAAAGTCATGCAGAGGGAATCCATTCCTAATTTTGGCAAACCTACCTGAATTTCCCATTGCTTTGGGGCTCAGAAATAGCAGGAGTGAAATGACATTAGAATTCCTGAGGTCTAGTGGTTCTAACAAATAAACTTTTGTTAACTCTGCTGTCGTGGTTTAACCCCAGCCAGCAACTAAGCACCACGCAGCCGCTCACTCACTCCCCCACCAGTGCGATGCGGGGAGAGAACTGGAAGGGCAAAAGGGGAAAACTCGTGGGTTGAGATAACAACAGTTTAATAACTAAAGTAAAATAAAAATAGAACAGTAGTAATAGTAATAATAACAATAATAATAAAACCAAGTAATAATAGTACAATAGTAATACAAAGCAAGCGATACACTCTACAATTGCTCACCACCCGCCAACCGATGCCCAGCACGTCCCCCAAGCAGCCATCGTTGTCCCTCCCCCGGCCAACTCCCCCCCCCCCCCCCCATATACTGAGCATGACATCATGTGGTATGGAATAGCCCCTTGGCCAGTCTGGGTCAGCTGTCCTGGCTGTGCCCCCTCCCAGCTTCTTGTGCACCTGGCAGAGCATGGGAAGCTGAAAAGTCCTTGACCAGTGTGAGCACCACTTAGCAACTACTTAGCACTACTTAGCAAGAACCAAAACATCAGTGTATCATCGACATTGTTCTCATCCTAAACCCAAATCACAGCCCCATACCGGCTACCAAGAAGAAAATTAACTCTATCCCAGCTGAAACCAGGACATCTGCTTTGAAGGACAGTTTCTGTTTATCCAGCATCACTCAAAATGGTGTCCTCATACAGCTCCTTCTTTTTAAATAAAAAAGCTTATAACCAGGTTGGACAAACCTATGAAGAATATGCTCCAAAGAACACTGGAAAGAACAATAGTGCTATGGAAGGAGGATAGAGAAGACAAACCTTTTCCCTCCTTAATTTCCGCAGTTTCATTAAGCATAGTCAGTGAATACATTTAGCCACACCCAATTAGTCTTTCGGAAAGCACAAAATTCCACAAGGAAAGCTTATATGACTTTATAATTAAACAAAATTGATCCAGGCAAAAACGGATCATAAAGTAGGCAAAAAAGGATCATAAAGTAATGATGTAAAGTGTTAAACTGTCTGAAGCTTACCTATCTTCATGTTCAGGTGTAAAACTAAGAGAGAACAAGAACTGAGCAAAAATTCCTATCCTATCCCTTTTCTACAGAGCTCGGGGATGGATTTACTATGGGGAAGGAGAAGGGATTAAGTCCCTCCATTTGTGTGGGGCTATGTGCTCCTGCAACATTTGGTAGAAGGATTGTGTCCATATAGTCTTCCTCTGCCTAGCCTGAGTTGCAGAATTTAATCCCTGCTTGAAACCAACATGGATTGCAATAATGCATAGTGCGTGCAGTTGTTTACTCTGCCAATACAGAGGATTTGCACCAATGTGGCTGCATTCCTAGCAAATCCTCAGTGTAACAAGCCAAGGCCTGTGATACCACCTGGACTTAGTTCTCAGCAACCTTTCACCATAACCTTTCACCATGCAGTGAATGTGAAATGCTACCAAACTAGAACAGCACTGTTTTACTCTGCTTTGGAAAGCATAAGTGATCAGAGGTAAGTAATGGAGAGCAGGCCCATGGTGAATTCAGTGCTGGTTAGCTGAAAATGTACATTGGATTTCATCAAATTACTTGTTTGCTGGCACAAATTTTTCTGGTTACCATCAGTTTCCAAGAAAAAGATACAATTTTATCACCCTTCCTAGGTTTAGCACAATTCAAATGTCAAATTGTTTTGTGTGCCTTCATTCCTGATCTTGAAGTCTAGGACCAGCGAGGAAGATGAAAATGAGCACACTAGCTCCAGCCCTTATCATCTAGGACCAAACTCCTCTTGTGTAGTATGTGTGGGCGTCTCTCATAAGCATAATTTTTGTAGTGACTGAATACGTCAGTTCAAATGCTGGTTGCTGTAAAAGAGCTCTGGAGCACGTACTGGAGCTGCTATGCTTGCTCCCTCCCACCCCCCATGTATCCCGTTCATAAGTTAGAACAAGCAAATAAGGATATGAAATATGACTTTGTTTCTATCCTCACAAATACCGCTCACAGTACCAGAGGACTTTGGCCAAAACAAGCCAGTCTGTATAATTACAGGAAAAACAGTGTCTTCTGATATCTTATATTGTGATGTGCATGCAAAAATGGATACCCACATATCTGAAATCGGAACACTGGGTATTTTGATAGTTCTCAAGCTCGTACAATATGTTATTGTACATTTAGTTGTTGAGTGTTTGAACCTCATGTAAACATCCTTTTCCAGACCTGGTAACAGGCTACTGTCCATAAAAGGAAATTTAACTATAAATAGTATTTCTTCATGGTGTTTAATCTGCTTACTGTCTGTTGTCACTTCTTTGTTCTGTCTCCCATTTATCAGCTAAAATAAAATGTAGGTGTTTATATAAAATTTTTCAACAAAAGTTTTTGCTTTTAAAAAGGCCCCAAACCAAACCTCAGGTTTATGTACTAACTTCTGCCATGGGCTCTAAGTGTCGGAGTTCCTCAGAAGCCAAAGCCAACACAGCACAAAGCCATTTCTGAGAAGGCAGAGGACCTGAGTGTTGAGTAGGCCTTCTCCTTTGCTGCATGTGCAGTTGGAATCCCTAATTTGCCATTAGCTTATGAGACTCTAACAGTAGGGTTTGGTTGAGAAATCACCTTGCGGTGTATCACCAGGCTATGACCAGTGGAGACCAGAGTTGTCTCGCTGTAAATAAGAAGTGCCTGCTACAATGGCAGCTTCGGTAAACAGTCCTTGTGTCTGGATTCAGATTCTGTCCTCTTTGTTCTAGCAAGATGTTGGAGCAGATGAATGCCTCCAGATGGTCTGGATTTTAATTGTTTGTGGAGCTGGAGACCAAAGGAGGATCAAGAAAGACGGTTATGATTCTTTTATTACCTCTACATTTGAAGATTGTGGTATACTGCATGAGAAAACTTTCAGATTTTCTCTGGGCGTTTTCCAACAGGAGAGATATTGAAAAGATGCCAGATACATTTAAATGAACCCATTAAAAATGTAAGAAAATTTGAAAATATGGAGAAGAAGAAAGGGAAAACTTAGTATTACTTTCAAATATTCAGATTTGCATTTTAATGGAAATAATTAAGTAAATAATGCCAAACTAGTATTTCACCTGGTTAGAGCTTCACTCAGGCTGGAGGTCTATATGTCTTGATAGCCACAGAAAGGTTGTTTTCTGAATGCATAACTAGCTTCTGTAAACATTGCATACTGTACTTGTAGATTGAAAAAGAAAAAGCATGAAGACATTTTCAGTACAGATAGAAAATTTGGGCAACCTCCTGCGTTTTGTTACTAAATACTTATGCTTTTCAGACTGAGTGCCTAAGCCACTAAACTTAAGAAAGTTTTCCGTTGTCCTTAATGAGATCAACTGCTGTCAAAGCTCCATCACTGTTTCTAAATATTGATTGCTACTCTGCTAGAACTTTCAGGGAACACCAGAGTGTTTCAAGAATCATAGTTTGAAATATTCCAGGAAAATTCAGATGCTTTGAAATCTGAGAAAGGTACAGACCAGTTGGTGTAGACAATGTTGTTATTTAACTACCAGCTCTTAAGCAGGTGCACTGAAGTAAACTTTGTAACAGTTTGTAAAGAGTTAACATACGTGTTCGTAAGTACTTAATATTTTGGTTCAGCCATTACAATTATAATTATTCATAATACTTTTTTGTCCATGACATTCTTAAAACATATATTAATAATTCACTGAACTTTTGAATATTATGTTTGTATTTCTATATAGTTCAGAAACTATGAACTATTTTAGTTTTCTTTTAAGGGTTCTATACATTTAGTGATAAATTTCTGAAATATTTTTTCCCCTTCAATTATAGTCTTTTATGAAGAACCTCACCTTTAATTTCTCTGTTCCTTGTCCGGTAGGCCTCCAAGCACAAATGCTGCCACTTGACTGACATAGACAGTTTAGAAATATTTCCTAATGTCTCACCAACCTGAGTTTTGAAAACTTTTAAAAAAAATTCTTGACAGTATTTCCATGTTCTGAAAATGAAGAACAATGTTTATGTGTGTCTCACTGTTTGTACCCTGGAACTTGTCAGTGGTTAGGGTTAACCCAATCTGCTAGCACTAAAGAGGATCAATTGATGCTTGTGTCTCTAACACAAGTACGCACCATTTATTCAGTTGGGGCTATACACAAAACCACTAGCCAATACACAGAAGATTCAGGGGAAACTGAAGAACCAAATCTGGCCACAAATTCTGAAACAGCAAAATAATCTAAAAGAAGAATCTTGCCAATTTAGATGGCAACAACTAGAGTTGCCAAGAGAAGTTGTTACAAGTTATCTGCATAAACCTCAGTTATTCCCAATTTCCCTAAATAAAACTTCTGAGACACAAGGCTAGGGGGGTGTTTAAGGCTGTCAGTGAATCTTTAATAAACAGTTGGACTTGCAGCTTCAGGGATGAAGGCCTGGCAACCCTGATACTATAATCACCAGCAGAGCCTACAGGGCATCATGATTCAGTTCTGTCAAAAGGGATCTGAACTTGCAGCTGTGCAGTGACATGCACTTTCCCTACCTAATACAGGGAAGGAGCACTTCTGCAGGGTCTTACTTGAAGACTACTCATCAGCAGGTCATAGACCACGTCACTGGTAGCAAATCAGTTAGAAGAACCTACCCTAGCAAGTAAGTCATGGATAGGACATCAGTGTCAGTACTTTTGACTATAGAAAGTTTCCTTCCTTTCCACCCCTGAATCTATTTTGACTCTTTGAAAAATAACATGGCAATCTGTCCTGTCATCTGTTCTGTCACATCACTTACACTGTTACATATTGTGGCTCCAAAGAACAGAAAATACAGTGGAAAAACTTGACAAAATCCATAGTTAAAAGCCAGGTTATTTTTAAATTTGGGGTTTGTTTTGTGGAAAATATATGACTTTTTCATTTCTTAGAATCATAGAATCATAGAATCATTTAGGTTGGAAAAGACCTTTAAGATCATCAAGTCCAACCGTTAACCTAGCACTGCCAAGTCCACCACTAAACCATGTCCCTAAGCACCACATCTACACATCTTTTAACTACTTCCAGGGATGGGGATGCAACCACTTCCCTGGGCAGCCTGTTCCAGTGCCTGACTACCCTTTTGGTGAAGTTTTTCCTAATATCCAATCTAAACCTCCCCTAGTGCAACTTGAGGCTGTTTAGGCTGAAGTTGATCTCTGAGGTAAAAAAAGGTGTAGCCCCAGTGACATGATTGGCTTTCTGAATTATTTGGCAAAGGCATTTGTATTTTGGTATTAATCTGGGCCATTAGAAAGAGAACTAAGAAGTAGTTTGTGATTGGGCATGGTAAAATTGATTAATAAAGCACATGCATTCATCTGAAAATATTTTAGTTCTTGGTCTGTATTTCTGAGCTTTCAAGCACTCTTGTTAGTTATTCATTGGTAATTGATCCTGCTGGGAATTAAAAGCAAAGAAAGAGCATTGCTAACTGGATAGTGAGAATAATATGGATTCATATCTACTTTTTAGTGGCAGAATGAGGCAATGAAAGTGAAAAAGCCCATGGCATGAATTGGTGGAAATGTGAGAAATTCTGTAGGATGGGGATTTTTTGTCTGGAATGAGTATCTTTGATAAACTCAATGTCTTCAGTGGTTCCTGTATCACATAGCTGGACAAGAGAGCTGTCATTTTTGCAACTGGAAGGCTACCAGGAAAAGAAGTGAGCATTTTTGTGGATCTGCCAGGGCACCTTGTCTAGTTTATGTCCCTCTCTTGAATTACAAATAGTTCTGCAAGTAGTAGAACTGAGGAAGATTCAATTTCACCTTTGCATCTTCTGGGGATCTAACAGTGTCTGTGCCGTGACCAAAATTTTCCCCACAGCTGGGATATTTGTTGGCTGAAATTGTCTAGATGTTAAGATGGGACTGGGTGTGTGCATATAAAGAAAGTGTCATGCCATAAGAGTGATTTTTTTTAAAGTGGTTCTTTTCTTACTAGCCTGGTTTTCTGTGAAATATGCTGTGTCTTACTTCTCTGCTGTGTAATGGATTGGGGCTTCTAAGCTAAGGCCCATTATTTTTTTGCCCCCTGGTATAATGCAGCAGCAGCAGAAGCCTGCCAAATAGTTTAGGTATCAAAAAGGGTATTCCCATAGGCTTAAATTGCCATTAGCTCAAATGCTGTTTTGGGCCAATGTGCTTACATTGCTTTTGGTTCTGGGGCAGCGTAGGCTTCCCAGGTGTGTGTGGTGCTGATCTCCTGTCCGTGTTCTGTGGGAATAACTGGCCCATTCTTAAGGCCTTTACTTATGCTGATGCACAATTACGGGCATTGTCTCAGACCTAACAGATTTAGCAGGACAGCTTCCTTAAGGAAAGATTTACCAATATGAATAAATGAAATACACTGAGCTTGTAAGAATTCATACCCAGACTTTACAAATGAGGTGTGATAAAGTCACTGTGGGTTGAAGGTAAAATAAGGTGTATTATAAACAAGGACTTTGCTGTTTAGCAACACCTGCATATATGGAATTTCAGTTCAGTTCATTTTAAGCCCTGTACTTACTTTGCTGCCTCACTGTTCGCTTTTTCCCTATGTGCAAATCATAGGGTGACTGTTTGAAGAAGATCATGTGTCTCAGAGTGTGCGGGTGAATGGAAGGTTAAACATTTTGACTGGCATTCAGGTGAGTATTGTGCAATCAATCCCAGTGATACCACACTCAGTCAAAAGAGCTGACAGTCATGGGGAGAAGAAAAGGGAGGGGAAGGTGAAGGGGAGGCTCTTTAATATGTCTCCCAATGTTGCATTAGAAAAAAAAGTGATTTGATTTTTGGCTTTGATTCTGAGCTGCAGCTGGCTCCCTAGCAGGTATGAGGATGTGCTGAGTGCTTACCCGAGTGTTCAGGAAGGGAAGGGAAAGGGCTGGAACCCAGAACCCCTCTGTTCACACTCTTCCCAAGGTGGCAGGCAGATGGGCAGAGCTGGGACCTTGGCTGTATCCTGTAAAATAGTGACTGTTTCCTTGCATGGTGATAGAAGGGCCAGATATATTTGCTTTATGCATTTTGTACTTGTGTAGCAAAGCAAGAGAGTTGTTTAACAAGAAAGAAAATCTGTTCCTTTGTCTGCAGTAAGATGCTGAAACGTGTCAAAGATTTTGATGTTCATAAATACACAAGATAGCCAACGTTTAGATAGTCCAAAGATAAGGGTGATTTAGAGATTCTTGTCGGCATAGAGTTCAGAGTTTAATGAGCCAGTTCTAGCAATGATATCCACACAGGTATCATTGTACAGTAGTTAAAAGAAATTAGTTTAAACCTTAAGCTGAGAGGCAGAGAATCTCTCTGCATTCTTCAGTTCCTGTTTCAGTCAGTGAAGTGCTCTCAGCATATTGGTAGCCACTTAATGGTTTGCACAAATTTCATATTCTTGCCATTAAAATTGGAAATCTTTCTTTGTTTATTTTGTATATGATGTTCCTGAGAAGCACTCAGTCAAATGCAATTCCAATTACAAGTTCATCCACAAACCACATTTGCTGGCTCACTATCAAGGTTTTCTTGTGGTGCTAGAACACTGGTTTTCCTGAAATGACTGAGCTTCACCCAATTTCTGTTCTTTCTGGCTGCTCTTCATGTAAAACTGGGAAGCAATATCCCTTTTTGTAGCCTTGTACATCCAAGGTATATAGGTGAATGCCAATTATTTCTGTTATCTTGGAGTCAGTGATATTAGTTAGCGATATTCAAAGGCTTGAATGTCTAGGCTATTTCATATGATAAAGGAATGTCTGTTATCAGGGGACAGGAATTGTATGTCCTGTCATTATATAGAAGATACCTAGGTATAAATTCTTTCTTTTGGACATCTGGGATATATGAAGTTTGTGCAACTGGGCAGTTACATGTTTAAAACAGCATGGTAGAAAGGAGCAGATCAAGTAGTTTTGTACAACTAATGTTTACAAATGTATACTTGATTGCAAAAAAAAAAAAAAAATCTTTCTGAGAGAGGTAGTGAAGGGAGTTAATAGAAGGGGCACGGGACATGAAAATTCATGTCTCCATAGGTCTTTGGAAGGATTTTAAGAGTGATTTAGAATCTGAGGAGAGGTGGGACACAGAGGCAATGAGGCAGCTGTGGATGGCAATGCATTCCCAGTTCTGCGGTTCTGTACAAGGAGTAAGAGATACAAAAAGAAAGGGGCATAGGCAAAGGGATGTATAATCTGGTACATTATCCTTTTAAGAATGAAGGATAGCCTGTGTTCTCCTTTGCTTTCTAGCTTGCTGCAGCAGAGAGTGCAGCTACCTGAGTACTTTGCCTTCACAACTGACAGACAGTTACTGAGAGAAGAGTCGGGCTCCAAGGTCATTGCACACCAGACGCAGGGGAAACGTAAATACAGTTTATCTTAGAAAGACATTAAAGGTGGCTTGCACCCCTCAACCTCCCCTGCCCCTCCCCACCCTCCAATAAACCACATACCTTTTTAGCACCATGTGCCATCACAGAGGGAAGTCTTTGATTACATTTTTTATTTAGTTGCACAAAATAACTGGGTGCAGCACAGCAGAAAGCAGATATAAGCTAACTAGGGAAATAACATCATCCTCGTCTGTGTAGGTCTAGTGACATCTGCTATAGTTGTTGCTGTATCATGATTCTAAGGCAGCTTTATGAAAAGTTCTGTCTACTCCAATGGACACAGCAAGGGAGAGAGTTTCCTCTAAATACAGAAGCTTCCAGCCACTAATAAATGTATATCTTATGTAGAATTTAATTTAGGATTTCGTAGCCATCAGTTTCCTTACATCTGCCTCTTCCTGTACAATCATTAAAACACATATGTTTTGCAAATGCTGGCAGGGTTTTCAAATGCCTGATGCAAAATGGAAAAAGGACATTTGCCCTTAATGTAAACAATATTTCTTCCTGGAATAAAGCACTTTTTCCAAGGTTTACTGGCTTATTGCTTTTAGTGGCACTTATGCTGCCTTCCTTCTGAAAAGCGTGGAACACTTGCTCTTTGAAAACCCAGTCTTTTCAAGATGTCTCAAATATGGTATCCCAAAATTAAGGTACTCTTCAGAATCCTGGCTATTATCTTTACTCAGCCCAAGTGACCGCACATTGCACCATGGGGAATTTCCTTATCATAAGTTTCTGGTTAAGTCTTAAATCTCTCTCAGGCAGAACTGTTATTATTGTTCTATTCCATATTAAAATACAAAACCGTATTAGCCAAACCTAAGGCAGTGCTCACAAATCCAGAGTGAACATGGCAGTTTGACTCCATGAGCTTGAAATTATATTCCAAATCCAATTTTTCCCAAATTGTACTCTATAAAACAGCATGCAATTTCCTTACTTACACATTTTGTACTTTGTGATCCCGGGCAGAAATAATGTTAGCTGGAAAGAACCTACTTCAGAATAATGAGGAAAGGAACTCTTGCAGTAATAGGTCAGAAAACACTTGTGGCTGTGGGGATCTCTTATCAACCTTATTTTTTTCACAGCATTATTAATCTGGATAAAGCTAATTAAGTATCTTAGACGCACTGGAGATATATAGAACACAGATATGTGTTGTACCTTTAGTAGCCTTACCTAGCTCCTCACTTGCTTGATTACTGATACTAAAGTATAATACTTCAGACTCACAAAGACCATTTTTATGCAAAATAGGGAATGGCTTTGAGCCCAGCAGCAGAATGAGTGAAATACAGCCCTACTCCAATAAACTATGGTCTTTGGGATCTATTTGGAACAGAAATGTCAGACTGAGAAGAAGACAGCTTATACTTTCCTTGAGATGCAGGTCTTGCATCTAATTCTCATAGGACTGAAGATGCCCATCTTCTATCTCTGCCATAGTGAACAGGCCATTTGAAAGAAGAATGCCAAATGTGGTCATATAATTTTCCTCCACCACAAAGCCTGGCTGTGTGATCCCTTGATACTGATATAATCACTAATTCCTGGTTGTGATTCTTAGGATTTATCCTATATGCCTGGCTCTGTCAGTCTTTGTATATGTACATACATGTTCTATGTATACCTGTATGGAATATCCTGCTATATTAATTTGTGGTTCCATTACATACACTGTTATGTAGAAATAGACATACTGTAAGATCACAACTACATTAAGCCTTTAAGGGAAACGATATGGAAAGACATAGGTCAGTGAACAGGCAGTGGAAAATTGAGCTAAATTATCAGATCAGAATTTGGGTTTTGTGAAATATAGTGTGTAGCTGCAGATGGCAACTTCAGCCAAAAAGCCCTACATTTAAAGTAATTATGTAAAGGAAAGATAGATCCACGCACAGAGAATCAGTTGCTTCCTGGAAAAAAGCACCGGCAATGTCACACTTTTCATGTGCAGATTTCTATCGCTGTACTCTGGCTGTGCAGGTGTGCCATAAATCCTTCCTGACAATCCCACCTGCTATGATTAATATCAACTGAGTATAAAGGAGAACTGGTTGTTTGGCAACTTGCACAAATGTTGCAGCAGGGTAGTCCACAGTCTGGTTGAGGCTGGTAGAAAGCTCCACTCTGTGGCTGCAGAGCTGTGGCCATCCCAGTGTCAGGCTGGTTGCTAGCACATGTGATAACAGCCTTGGCCCTTGGGATCTGTACCAGCAGAGAGTACACATTGCCTCCTCCTGTCTGTGCCTCTTGCAATAAAAGAGGCCCATTGGAGGAGGCGGTGAAAGAAGCTACTCTGGCAGCTCCATGGCCTCTGAGAATTTCCTCTGTACAACAAAGATCACTCACATAGTCAAATTCAGCAGACTTAAGGATGCTTTGAGCATCCCAGAGAACAAGTTGTTCAGTGACCCAGTTCTTCCATTCCATTTGATTGCTTTATTGAGCCAGAATTCCTGGTGCCAAGGGAATCCCTGGGGTCTGATAAATTTAGTGTGAAAAGAGATGTTTGAATTAAGCACTTTATGGATGAAGAGGGCACAACAGCTCAAAACAACTTTGGCTATTCCTGCTTCCATTAAGAAACTGCGGCGATATTTGGAGTCTGCCTGCAGGTTTTAAATGGAAAGGTCTCCTTTCTCTGCTGTAGCGTAACGTTTCATACATAATATATAGTAGGCATACAATGCATTGCTGATACTGTTATGTGTAAATCACCTTTTGTATGCAGAGCTAAGTAAAGGAAGTTTCTACTCCCATCAGGTTTGTAATTCAAAGAGTGTCCAAAAACTTAAGAACAAAAAAATTTGCAGGCCTATGAATGGAATGTAGCTGTAGGAGTGTGTCCTCCACACAAGGGATGGGATTTGAGAATTTTTCATTTTTTTCAAATGAGGTGAATGATAAAGCTTTGCACTTGTATTAGTGATGCCCATATTTACTGAACACTTTAAATAAATCCTTTACTGGGTTTATTTCTGATGGCAAATACTTGTGTCTTGTAATCGTAGCCCCCAAGCATGGTTCATTCTCCCTCAGTTCATCAACAACCCTCTATTTAAAAGGCCCCCTGAAAGCCTCTGACGCAACTGCTGCACTTAGGAAATTTTGTTTTTCTTTTCTCTACCTGTATTTGTACTGTTCCCTAACACTTAACTCCACTGAGTGTAGACTGTTGCTGGTATGCTTAGGAAGAAGCTACGGTATTATGACTGTTACTGCAAACTACTAATTTAAATGAAATCCTCAATCATTCAAATGCGTTAGCAACCTCATGTGTATAAGATAAAAGTAGTCCCAGTTGAGTGAAAATAAGAAGTCATAAAAGATAAGAATCTAGTGATGTCATTCACACGTATAAAGTGAACGTGATTGTGATCATGATCATGATGATGCACAACCCCAGCTTTGTCAGAAGTTCATTGTTCTGCCATCAAAAGCTATGAATGCATCCATAGTAATTTTCTGCAGCAAGCACTAACAAAGACAGCAGTTTGGAAAAAATTTGGCTGAAAGGCCCATTCTGCATCTTGGGAATGTGAGAGATTACATCAGTCTGGAGGTTTCTGATGATTACACTTAACAGTTGGAAACCCAAAACTTAAAGGTTAATACCAAGTTATTAACGAATCACAAATGCTCACTGTTGTCAGGCTTTCCTGTGTATTGCTTACAGCTTCCTCTAATTCTTCAGGACTTGCTCATGGATGACTTATAACTCACATTGGAATGAATACCATGTACAGTAAATTATGTAAGAAGATTGCACAAGGTGCCTCTCCCATGGTGTAACTTACATTAAATTGTTAATCATAAACGTAGGGCCTCTCAGCTTTAAATAACATATACAGCTGTTATACAGCCAGATTAAACATCATCTGAGGAGTCTGGTGAAGTTGCTCTGTTCTCACTGACATTTGTTGAAAGCCATACTCCGCAAGTAAACCAAGAAGAGAGCAAAACCTTGCTTCAAAAATAAAAGCTTTGTATATTGGAAGGATGCTGAATTTTGAAAAACTACTTTATTTTAGCAAGGACATGTTTTTGTTTGGTCTTTTCTGGACATATGACAAAACCTAACCCTAAGGGAAATCATTTGCTACAGCTTAGTGGTGTGTTGTATTATTCTCTGACAAGATTTGTTTGCTATGTCAGTTTTAAAAGCAGTTTATAAACCAGTCATGTAGTTCAAAACCAGAAAGCTAAAATGTTCTTAAACATTCATTGTGAGAGATGTTTTTTTCCCCTAAAACAAATCCTCTATCCTTTTTGTTAGCTTGGCTAACACAAACTTTTACTGTAATGATGACTGGAAAAAAAAAGGTGATCTTTTAAGCTGAAGTTGCGCATATCAGCTGGAGTGTGCCATTTCCATAGTGTGATTAATCATGAACCAGTCTATAAAACAATACTATGTTTCTCTGCATGGGGTATGCTAACTAGCTTGCAGTTTCACTGTTTTAAGCCTAGCTTAGATTCTCCAGTGATATAAATCTTCAAGTAATGCCTATTTCATTCCAAGAGGTGTATTTATCACATCACATCTTTTGTTTTATTGCATCTTTTTTCTGCTCTTTTGACATTCTTGTCCTACTGTAGGTAACTGTTATACCATGTTTATGGAAGGCAAATGAACAAACTGTGTACTGTTAAAAACTACCATGCATGTTACAGTACGATAGTACAGTACCTTATAATATAGGGAATTATGAGAAATACATAGGACTGGTCTGGATCAATTCCTAACAACCTGTATGTGCTGATGTGAACCTCATTTGATAGTAACTGTTTCTATATTTACTGATATCATGACCAAAAATATTTTCTTCCTTTCAGATTCAGAGCTAATGCAAAAAAATTTTCAGATAAGTTTAAAGTGGTTTAAAATCTTTCAGGCATTTGTAGACAGATCTGTACATACTGGTTCACCCTCATTGATATAGTGCTATCCCTTTATACATATTTGGGCTTCTCCAAAGCCAGAAATACTTTTCTTTATGCTGGTCAGAAAGGGACCAGATGTAATTGCAAAAGAATAGTACAGTGTACCCTCCTTATGCACAGTGGCTGTGCATGCTTTCTGCCATTGTCAGATGAGGAGCAAGGTTTGTATTGCACATCATGCTAAACCTGTACAGTAGGCTGAGTGGAGGACTAATAGATCCGACTGTTAAAGAGAGCTTCATATTATGATATTCTGTTACAGCCTCATAAGACAAGAAGACGTGTTGGATGTGGAGAAATAAAAAAGGAGTGGATGAACAAAATAATGTTTCATTAAATCTGTAGATGCCAGGTATTGGGGCTTGCCAGTGAAAGTGAAATGAAGTGCAAAACAGTTACACTTTTTTTTTTTTATGATACTCATGACTATGACCAAACTGTTTCCATAATTCACGCACAGAATTATACTGAAAGGAATGAGTGTCACATGTCTCAGTGATTGGCATAACACCTTAAGAAAGGAAGAGCAGAATTCCATTTTGCAATGTAATGATTCTTTATTTGTGACTACTGTGCCAGCTTTGAGTTACAAAATAGGCAAAGACGTGTAGGGGCCAGGTTCTTCAGTCCAGGTGCTTCATGATGCTTTGATGACAGAAAGGTTGCAGGTCAAAATTCTTTGCTACTGTGAATTTTCTAAAATGTCACTTCACTTTCTACAGCAGGTCCTCCCCAGCTGTGCTGTTTATCCCACAGGACTACAGGGGAACTAGTTTGAAGTAGTCCATGGACAAAATCTCTCTGGCTGCATTTCTCTGAAGGAGACTGGCAATAGCTGATGGAGCAGTAGATTCTTCATGAAGAAAGACATGTCTGCTCCTGTGCTTTGCAAGGCCTGGTAGGGAGCCTGGAATTCTTGTCTCTGCTTTCAGGATGAGGATATGGGGAGTGGGATAAACCACCTCCTCCTCTGTGCTCACATAACCTGGTAGAGAGTTGAGCACAGTTCTCTTTCTATGCTGGCAGTACTCAAACTAGCTAAATTCAGAAATCAAGGATTTTAGAGAGTAATTAAAAACTCTTGTGCAATAAATACGTTTTAAGAATCCATTAGCAAAGGGAGCAGCTTCCACAAGTTTTCTATCAAAAGTTAACTATGGTTGAAACTTGCTATTTCTTTCTGTCTCCTGATGGGTATTGAGTCTTCTTTGCTAGCACACCCTTACCTGTCAGTTGCTTGCCCAGGAGTCTTAGGTGGTGCTGAGTCAGACCTTAGCTTGCAAGTCCATGTCTAGAGTTGCCCTCTGTGTCTCAGCCCCCTTTGGCTGGCACTGGCATATTTTGCCTGGGGCTGCTGGTGGCTGAACTCTGTACTTGATGACACAGTGCAAAGAGGCTTAAAATATTGCAGTAGGTGCAAAAGTCAATGTGTCACTGTTGATGCCTGTAATTACCTTACGTCAGCGTAGCGGTATGGCATGCCACGCTGTTTTCCGCCACTGCAGGCCTTATATAGCCTGTTACACTTTGATCTGCTCAGCAAAACAGAATGGATTCTTTTTGTCTGTAAACAGCAGCTGGGTGAAAGGAAAGAAAGGGTAATGGAACTTGGAGGTATCTGATGGATTGGCACTAGATTTGCATGTATTTGCTGACAAGAAAACAACCCATATACGTATTGCCAGCGTCAATTTGGTCTGTACTTGTTATTGCTTCTAGAGCGCAGTTGTGGTCTAGACCAATCTGCTCTGATTTCACCTTGGGAGATGTGAATCTGGAAGGAAAATGTGGCCTGGCTAAACTAGTGTGGTGTGCCGTCCTGTGACCCTCTCATCACGAGTTGTTTCAAAGAAGACTTCCCTTGTTCTTGGCAAAAAGGACATATTCTTTGATGGGTAGCTTGCATGTCCTGTTACTTTGGAACGTGGATCTTCACATTTAAGGAGTTCCCACTATGCAAATGGAGCTGGTTTGTGCCATTCACCAGATGCAAAGCTGACTTAAAATGAGCATATGAAAGGCTTGTACTGCAGTTGAATGTGTCTGAGGGTCAAGGAGGACCAACTAATTTAGAATACATACTTGCATTTTAAAACATCTATTCTTGAGCTGGGGCAAGTGTCCATGAAGCTTGAAAGATAGCATCATCTCATCCTACCTCATCCCACGTTTTCTAAGCAAGTGTTCATGGTTCACATCTGCTTTATTTACTGTCTGTTAGATTTACTGCATTCTTATCATATATTAGAAAAGAAACATATCTTCAGACAAACATGTGGTTTTAAAATGGGATTATAATTCCAGGGCCTTCAAACACTCTTGTTGCAATGAATAAAAGCAGACTTTCCTGATTCATTTTGCAGGGCAGAAATGGTTGTTACATGGCTCATACTGTATAAAATTATATAGAGCAGTTCTCTCTTTGACTGTTAAATACATACTTAGTAACAAGCATAGCTTGTGAATGCAAAATTCATAACTCTTACAGTAAAGTGTAGAGTGTGAGACATATTAAAATTCTTAGCATACCAAAGGGTGTGAACCAGATTTGGAAATCTGATAGTGATTTTTAACACCTCTTTTAAAATGAGGTAGATGCAGAATAATCCAATCAAGATGTATGTCCAAAGTATGGAATGAAATCTCTTCTGAACTCAACTTCCTGCATTCAGGAACTGCGCATCCATGAAGGTCTCAAATAAAGCAATGTACAACCCAGGTTTCTTCCTCTTAGTGGGCAGAGAAAATGTCAGATATTTAAGATTCTAACAGTACACAAATGCTGTGGTTTTTGCAAAATCCTGCTTTAAAAGTAAACATATTGAAAGCAATTGAAAGTGCAGAGGCAAATGTGCCATCTCATGTGCTATCCATTCACATCAAGTCAGCTGATTATGAGTAATTATAAACATGCTTTTGATTGTGATGGAGAGCCAGACCTCATGAAGGCTTTGTGTGGCTTTGTGGATTTGCAAATGGAAAGTGTTTGAAACCACTTATAGTGACAGTGAGACTGCTGCAGGACACAAGCACAAATTATGTTCTACCCCTGTGAAAATAAATGCATTCCTTGGCTTTAACAGAAGTTTGTTTTGACCCTGGTTAAAGTAGATTGAAATAAGGCAAGCTCTTTCCTTGGCATCCAAAGTAGGGAATGCTGGGGAGAAAGGCAGGTTTAAGCATAGAAGTGGTAGGGTAAGAAGGCCTCCTTTTGCCTTAGCAGAAAAAAAGGAGTTACCTTCATTGCTTTCTGTCCTTTTCTCTATCTTGTCTTTACACCGTTAACCTGAAAATCTTTTAACATCATTACATAGTTCACTATTTTTCCTGTGGCTGAAATTTCTCTCATTTAATTTTAGCTGCTTCTATTTAGACATCTATAGCACACATCAGTTGCCTAAACAAAGACATGCAGTGCCATTTCAGATGCCCTACGGTGTCATTTGAGATGCCCTACATTTTGTAAGATACTGACATAGGGCTGGCAGGTATGACACAGGACTTAAGGCAAATCTTTGCTCTTCTGGAGCAGCGGTGGTTATGCTAGGGCATCTCACATGGGACTAGACCCTTGCATTTAGTCCATAGCCTAAACAAATTATCTTGGCTTCTTGTGTCGTCAGAGAAGAGAGAGTTTGGCTCTTTCAGAAGATGGTTGTGCGTGTCTGTCTTGGGCATCTAGACAAGTCAGTCATCCACTCAAAGTATTTGTCTCTTCTTCTACTAGGGAGCTCAGGTGACAAGGTAACTTTAGGATTCTAATTTGTGGATGGCAGAAGTTAGTTATGGTAAATCTTGTCCTTTGTAAACAAAAAAAATAGGGAAGTTATGGCCTTTTAATATAAAGAGTTTGATTTAATAGTGTTGCTGAGATTTATCACTTATAGATGAACTGTGGGAAGTCTTGAGGATGAAACTAGCTAAAACTCATGTGAATTAAAGGTGCAACTGAAAATCTGAATTATAGCTTTTTTCCTAGAATTAGTTGGTATTCAAAGAAATACAGAAAGGCTTTTATTTGTTTAATCAACTAGGGGAACTTTACTCCACAGTGTTACTGGAAGAAATATATATATCTTTTCATATTAAGCCATTCCTCTCAGTTTTAAACTGGCTTGTTAACTGTCACCTGTCTAAAGTAGATTTGTTGCAGTTGTGATGGTCTGGGGATACAAATGAAGCATGATTTGTGAGAGGTAACATTATATTATCTTTTATTAGACCTGCTACTCTTGCAGGAGAAAACAGAAGAGCATTCAGCACACAACCCACTCCTTTAGGTTCTGCAAGCTTCTCTGTTTTCTTCCATTATTTCAGTGCAGCTATTAAAAGATACTACTCCCCTTACAAGACTAGCCTCATTTATTACTGTCTTAAGGAATGCAAATCTATTAATAGTGGAAATGAGGTAAGGAGGTCAGGATTGTGAACAGAACACAAGATATAACCTTTAGAGTTGTCCCTGTCTCACTTCAATTAGACTCAAAATGATAAAAAGATTCCTTTGACATTCTAAAGCAGCACAGGAAACACAGCAGTGCAGTTTAGTGTGATACAGTTTCCAGTGCCATTTGAATGCCAAAAGCATGATTCTGAGGTTTCACCAAGTTATTCAGCACAAAGCTCCAAGGAGGAGAAAAGGACTATTTATGTCACTGTCATATATCCCGACAGATTCACACAGGATGCAAAGTGAACACACACATCCCGTACTAGAGAACAGTCCCTACACTATCTTATGGTGCAAGTGGAGGCCTGTGGAGTGCAAAGCATAATAAAGTCCACGACTGGAACTTTCCCATTATACAAATGTAACTCCTTGCTTAATTTTATATCACCTTTGTTTTCTCTTTTAAATATTCAGGCATTGTTACTGATACAGAATCCCTCACGGTAGTTTTAGGGGATTCTGGCATTTTGAAACAAAATGAGAGTGGAAGTAAATACATTTCTTGGCTTTGAATTTAAAAGCTTAGGGACTTTTTTTTTTAATAAATAGGACATAAGTGACCAGCTTTTGGGTTAGATCTGCCAATAAAGAATTTGCCACTGAAGAGACTGAAGGCATTACCTGGTGAGGCTCATCCTATGACAGTGAAAAAAGCCTGTACAAAGCCATCTGTAGGATATTAGATGTTAAAATGAGGTTTAATCACCGTGTAAGTGGCTTAATAACTGTCTGTTGGGTTTGGGATCTAAAGTGATTTCCTGCCCCGTGGTTGTTTTGACATTGATATTTTGACTTTAGTATTTTAAATATATGCAATGATAATGTTATTCCCTTTGTACTGGAAAATCTTGTGTATAATGGCCACAACCTCCTGAACTCTGAATGTTTGTCTCTTCCCTGTACTTCTTTGCTTGCTTCCTTGCACATGTGGGAATACGAATGCATAGTTTCTTTGTTGGATTTCCTTTGTATTCCTTTCACAGACTACTTTATGATGGGTTATAGTCTGCCAGTGATCTCTGGACCACAGAGTGAAGAACATTTTGAACCATGAACACAGTTATCTATGTGCTGTGGAAAGGCTGGAAAACATAATTTGTTTTGTTAAAATGAATTTATGACATCATTATTTGCTGTTGAAAAATCATAGTCAACTAATACTAGGATTTATTAATAAAGTGTCAAAGTGTGTAAGGTAATTAACAGATGAGATAGGATACAGTCTGCTGGAAATGTCTCATCTGAGGACTTCTTTGAGGATTTTATGCCATATTCTTCTGTTGAGATAATAATGATGAGGCTAGATAAGAGATCTCCTATTGTACAGACTGTAGGGTCCAAACAAATAGGAATGAAAGATCTGCAGAATCCCCTGGAGCTCACTTCAGAGCTGGGCCATAGCAGCCAGTGCGTGAGAGACATTGGTGACTGCACAGGACCACTCTTTCAAAAGACCATTTGGTGTCCCAGGACTCTGTGTACTTAAATGACTATTATAGAGAGAAGGTTAACCATAGTTCCTTATTTTAAAGGTTCCCCTGAGAATACTGAATTAATTAATTATCAAGGCAACATAATGTTCCTAGCCATACTAAGCAAAGTAGCTGTTGATTAATGTTTGTTTCCATTGTAGATCTCAATCTATATCTGAAGGACTTCTATAATGAATGATCCAACAACATGTGTTACTGATAAGATATGTGAAGTTGTCCTGATAAAAACTTTCAATCACTTTTCCTTAGTTACCAATGTTTTCCAAAAGTACAGATGTTTGTTTTGTCAGCTTTGAATACACAGAAATGTTGAGGCATGTCTTCACAAAAGTAATTTTGTACATTAGGTATGAATTGCTTAGTTTCTGTTTCACAATGTGCTAAATTTTTTATCATGATCATAAAATTAGAACAATCTGATACTACATGTGCTGAGATTTATGACATTCCACATTCCTTGAAAGATAAGTTCACAAAAAATAATGGATGATAAATTATTTGATGTAACTTCTTCTGGAAACAAATAGAGAAGTTAAAAAGTTGAAATTTATTTTATTCAGAGCTCTCAAATACCTGACTTTTATTTTTAATTTCAGTGAATAAAATTATCTTAGCCTGATTCAGCTAGTCCCTTAAAGAAAGGTTTATGTTTTAGAAAACTGTAACTTCACAAAAAAGTGGATATGGATTATTTGAGGACTATTACATCCTGAGAGATTCAGTAGAACTTGTTCTCACACTTGAGAAATCTTGGATTAGAACATGATCAAATGTTTTATGATCTCATTCTCTACCTTCATATCCTAGTTCTTTCAGTTTATTATCATTTGAAGAATTTCTTCTGTCAATTCCTACATTCAAATGCTGCAGCTGAAAGACTGTTTTCCACACATAAGCAAACTTGGGCCTGATAGATTGATTCGGTTACGGCTGAGGTTCAGATTAACATTTGTATGTATTAAAAGGTTAATTGTGTAGATAACAGATCAATTATAAAATTGGTTCAGTTCTGTGAAATGGAGAAATCGGGAGATTGCTTTGAAAAGTATGGAAAGCCATAATAATTTCCATTTTAAATGATAAATGGAAGGTATGAGTATGTATCACTGTATCTTTGAGGGCAGTAGAAATATGCAATTGAGAAGACAACATATGGCATGTTAAATAAAATATTACTTCCTTAAAATCTGCCGTAAAATAAAACATTGTTTATTATTTTTATCTGGCTATTTACATGGCTATTTATATTTATTTATATTGCTGTTTCCATAGAAAAGAGCTTGTCACCATATCTCAAGTACAACCCTTAGAGAACAATCCTCGCTGTGGCAAAAAAATTGAGAAAAGTGATATATCTGTAACATGTAACCTTTTCAGATGAGATCAGTGCTGTGCATCTGAAAAGTCTTACAAATTCATTAAAAACAGTAATGTGCAAAAATGTTTTAGGTGCAATAATATGTAGTATTTTGAATAATGAAATAATGATGTAAGTTTTCTAGTCTTGTTATTACTTCCTTGCTTTCTCAAGCTGGGACATCTGATCTCATTGATTTTTCAAAGAATGTTGCCCTTCTGGTGAAGTCTCTCCTTGAGCATGTAGCTGTAGTGTTTCAAGATGTCAGGAAAAACTACATCAGGGCATGAGAATTTATATACAGCCACTCTAAAAGGCCACTTCAGAAAAATCTCTCTGTAGCATACATGGGGAACAAGTATAGTGCGGACTTGCTGTGGCAGGAAGAGGTCAAACCACTGAGTAGTGTCTGTGCTTATACAGTTTATCTTATTAAAGTCAATAAATTTTGATGCAAGGATGGTATGACTGTTTGCATTACATGGCAATATATGTATATATATAGCATAACCCTGGAAAATCTGCTACTTGTATCTGAATGTGTTAAACTAGAAATTCAAGCAAGTTAAAAACAACTGGAATAACAGATTCTCATTGCATACATATAAACCTTTGTCAGATTTTTGTTTTTAATGCTTACCCAGTGACCTCAGTCAGACAATACAGTGAAATCTGCAGAAGTATTGACATGGGCTGTGTATTTCTTAGGTAATGTTAATTTGCTGTCTTTGGGAGAAGTTAATAAATTAGACCAATGGCCAAATGATCGTAACACATAATCTGCTCATAGCCCCTAAAGAGCTATGTGAGCACTCGATCTAATGCACTTTCCTTCTATTCCATGGTCCTGTTTACAAAGGGTAAAGCTGAGCAGAAAGTTTGAGATTCTGCAGAATCAGGCCTTTATCATGCAACTAATATGTTTTTCTTATATGTGTATTTACATTCATATATATACACACACGTAAGTTATTTTACAATGCTTGAAACATATTATAACTAATATAAGTATAGTGGCTACTAATACTTTTTATGTCATAAATATCCATTGGCACAAACAAGATCTTTATCTCTTATTGCAATTTCTTGGTAACAAATGTATCAATTAAAACCTAGGACTCTTCAACAAGGTTCTACTCCTGGAAGATGAGAACAAATGTATTTCTCTGATCTACTGACAGTAGAAGATAACTCAACAGTGACACTGAGGCTATTGTTATCCACCATCTTCATCCAAGTCTGATGAGGAAAGATGTAAGAATCAATGATTGGTGAGCTGGAAACAAACTTTAAAAATGAAAGTGAGACAATTATAGTAAAATACTAAGTGAAGTGATGGATTCTCTACCTCTTAGTATACTTAATCAAATCTTGATGCCTTCTGGAGAATATTTGGACAAACACCAGTGTTGTCAGCAATATAGAGGTAGGGTGGGGAACTATATGATGTTTATTTCAGAGACCACATTAAATGATCTTTGACTCCTGCAGACATGAACATTATATACATCGGGTAAAAGCATAAGGTAAAATTCATCTGGCTATTTTTATCCGTATTGCTACATGTAAAATGCTTGTGACTTAGTTATTCAAGGCCATAAAATTATAAAAGCGCCAAAAGCCTTCAAAACCCCCCCATCTCTTCAGTGAGGAGTTCTGTGGCAGACTCAGGTGCCTGCCAGTGACCATGTCACAGTGCAGCAAGGGTAGATAAGAGAAATGGGACTGGGCACAGTGTGCCTGTTCATTCACATTGCATAAAAGTGTGTGTCTGGGCTCACCTTCAGGGTAGAACAGGACACAGCATGCCTTGGAGCTCAGTGAAATAACATGGGTGGGAGAAGGGCTTAAGCTCAGTGATGGGCGTGAGTTGGAACTCATGCCCCAAATACAGTGTAGATCTACCTTATGCACATGAAGATTCTGTTGGTTCTGGAGAACCTGGAGTGGTGAACCATCAGTGATAAAATCTTACAGCTCAGGATTTACAAACTGCTGTCAGGCCTTATGTTTTCAGAGTAGCCATTTGTGTTTATGGTATGTTTGTCTTGAAGCATTACATATCTGACTCTTTGTAGTCTGATGGGCAGCAGTCCCATGCCAAGTTCATGGAAGCTGTATAATTGCTCGCTGTCTCTGGTTTCCTTTGCAGACTATGGAAAATAAAAGATGGGTTTGATAGTGACATTGGTAAGTCATGAGGTCCATGTCTGTGCTTGAAAATGGCATCAACTGTAGCAATGACAGCCTTAGGAACTGTGGCTGGAGAATTACTGGCTGAAAGTTGCATGAAAAAGTTGTCAAACATCCAACTATCCTTTTTGCCTTACAAAAGATATTGAAATCCACATTCAGACAATTCTGCATGGCTTAGAACTGGGGCAGCTGCATACGCAGCAGCAAATTTGATCACAGCTCTGGATTTGTTTGCTCAGTTGCTCCTGGAAATCCATCAGCATCTGTGAAAATGCGCAGTAGTACAGCAGATAGATAATATTGCAGAACAGGGCACCTTGTTCTCATTCATAACTGAACGTTCCCATGTATCATCATCAAAAACTTATGGGAATAATAGGAATAGCAGGAGTCAGAGCTTATCATCATAGCACAAAACCATGGGCTTGTGGTCATGACTAATAAACAACCTGTGTCAGAGCATGTGAGTCATATCCTCTCCATTTAGCTCTGCAAGATAAGTGATTGTTTGCATCATAGCAGTTACCATATAGCCAGCACAAAATAAAAGAAGGTACAAATTGGTCATCTTCACCACCACCATAATAACAGCTTTTTTTTATGTGCTGAAGGTGTCAGCAGAGCTGTGTTTAGGTGAAAAATAATAGATTGTGACATGGAAGGCAAGACTGGATGTAATTACTTTATTTAAAACTTATGAAATATGAAAGGTAGCATCAAAGCTGTTCATTTTCTACAAGCAGCAAACACGTTCTCAGTCTGCCTTCATCAAAACTTTCATACGCTTAATAAAAACTGCTAGGCTACTTGGGCTGGTTCTAGCAAAAGCTGTGTCTTGTTCTTTTGTGTATGATTTGTGCAGATCCAGGAGTTTTTCCAGAGAAGTTCTTTTTCATGGTGGCATGGATGGTTTAGTGGCTGTTGGCCTTCATGGCATTGCCAATGAGCTAAACACTGTTCAGGCAGACTTCAGATAGCTCTTTGTATCCCATTTTTGGCTTTTGCTTCTTAAATTTTTATGTATTCTCTGTTTTGTTTTTCTTGCCACTGGCTGGAGAACCTGAACTCTTCCAGTGACAGCTATGTCGGCTGGAGGTTGTTGACTGCGCCTGCCTGAGATGCTTGCATAGTGGGGCTGGGACCTCAACATTGTGTGAAAGTCCCCTCAGTACTTTAAAGGGAATTTCCTCTAACAGGAAAATCAGATATTTATCCCAACTTTATGCTCTCCAGCAGAGAGTCCTTGGAGAGGGAGTGAAAGTCTGCAAGACTGACCCAGTACTTGATTTGCTTTCATTTTCTACACGAGTGTAGAGTTTTTCAGAACAGCCAAAGACCAGCCACATAATAGTCAATTGTGCAGGTTCTTAGGGCATCCTCTGAATTATTCCTTGTTCTATAAACAGTTCCCAGTCTCTTTCCACAGCACTGTGCTTTTGACCAAAGAAGTAGCATGCTAGTATAGAAACAGTTCCAGGAGCTTACTAGAAGTGGCAAATTTTTGATGGCTTTAGTAGTATGTTCACGAGTTACGTATCTATACAGTTGCTTTACTCAGTGGCTTTACTTGGCTGCAGCTTGCAGAAGTAAAGATTGTTGAACACTATGCCAAGTATGTTTGAATGAATTACTTTCTCTAAGGGAGCTATCTCTGTATTTATAAGCAAGAATTGAACCAAACTTTCCCATAATACCTCAATAAGAAAAAATGTTATTTCTCTACTTATTCCCCAACTGTAAGTCACTAAAGATGTTATTTCCAAGTTCGTGTATAACTCTTTCCTTTAGGAAAATTTTCCCCTCTTTTCTCTGTTACATAGCTGAGAACTACGGAAACAAATGAAGAATACATTTTGTATCCATTCACTGCTACTCAGATATTCATTTTTGTAACATGCCACATTAATTCTTAAGGGTTGGGATTCATTGCAGTAGCAAGAGTTGTTATAAATGTGCTTCACTGAGTATTTATTATCTCTTGTATGGGTTTCATATGCATAGATGCATATGCAATGTGCCTATATATAAATTATGACTTAAGTATAGATGCCCTGATATTTGTTTAGATACTTGGAAATCCAAGGAAAATCATGTATTCCAAGTAATATTACTTCATCTGTTTCTATGCCTTACCGTAGATTGTTTCATTGTTGGTGTTCCACATTGTGAAAACAGTGTATATTGCTTAGGCAGCTATTGCAGGAATCAACTAAATGTGGATCAAATGATGACTGTCCTATCTAACTGCTTACTAGAAAATAAATGTAGCCTAGTTAAGCAGCATTTTGGTAGAAGACAATATTAGTGTTGGACTCTCGTCTTTAATTCATTTATTCTTGTTTTACCAAGAGACTACACATCAGAGAGGTTCCCTCCATGTGCCATCTGTTCCCTTGCAATTGGGAATGGTAGAATAATTTTCTGAAGAATTGCTGACAAGATGTGGCAAGGGAACAGTAATCCATAAGGATGAGATTTCTCATTAAAGTCACTCAGATCATCTGTGATACAGCAAGCTCTTGATTTACACCAGTCACCTCTGGAGCAGGGAGGACAGTGACTGGTAAGTTACATTTTTTATTGCACAGGCTAATGGTGAGGTTCTTGACAGTAACTGGGATTGCTGTCAGATCAGTTTTCATGGCACAGACACACTTATCTAAGTGAGATTATTCTAGTTAGACAGTTTATCATGATAACAGATGTGACCATAGATGCCTCTTGACCTTAGTTACTTCATGATGTCTTAATGTTGGCTGGCTGTTGTCATATCATTCCTTAGGCTTTTCCTAGGAAGGGCGGGTGGACTCTACAAGGCCCCTCATGAATTAGAGCAGACGTCTCTTTTTGGCCTTGTGGTAGAGATCTTGATTTTTTTTTTCCATGTATGCCTCCTGGTTTTCTCTCATCAACAGAACCTTAGTGCAGATCGCTGCTTCTGCTCTTGCTGAGCGGCCAGTTTATGGCATATTGGCACAGCTGGACATGTCAGCCGGCTGACAATAGTTGCAAGCAGACAAAAGAAAGTGCTCTAGGACAATTTAAAAATTAAATATCTGCCATAGAAGCTTTGGTGAGGTGGAGAGGGCAAGGAATAATATGATAGAAATGAGAGACAGAATCACAGACATGGTGGTTGGAAGGGATCCCACAGGTCATCTAGTCCAGCCTCCTGCTTAAAGCAGCGCTATATACCTTGGATGGCTGAGAGCACAGGGGAGCATACGTAGGTAGGAAGTATACCTGGACTAAATCAGAAAGAGGAGAGGTTCTCTTCCAGTTGAGGAACGATGTCTTTCAACAGTAAAATGAAGGCTACTTTTAAGGTACGATCAGCTCTTCCCCACCCCTGTATTTCTATACATCAGTATTTCACAATAAATACCATCTGTCTTTCTAAGAGGGTTCTCAAAGTACTTGAAAGTGCAGAGTAAGTTAAGCCTCTATATAATGTGTAAAAAGAAGAATCCTATATAATGTGAAAAGAAGAATCTGTGATTATTGTGTAAATCATTGGCTGGAATAAAGGAGTTCTCTCTCTTTCTTTCTGATAAAGGGCAGCTGCTTTGCTCTTTTTTATTCTTGGTGTATAAGGAGCCTTGGGACAGAGATCTTTTCCTACCTTACACAAATAAGACTAAAGAAGTGTAAAAGCTAGTCAGCTTTCAAGCAGAATTGTGTTTAGTCTTGAGCTGCCAGTATTGCCAGGTGAATTTCAGGTCTGGAAGCCTGTGTTCTTTCTTGCTTATCCATTGTTAACAGCATAAAAACAAATGAAAAATCTGAGGTTGGAATTTCAGCCCAAGCCCTGAACAGACTAAAAGATGTGCTTAGTTTCATGTAGAAATGTAGTTAAATGAGGACATAAAGTTAAATCAGGGCATGATTCCAGCCCAATTTATATCGTTGGAGGAGCACTGCCTTAATTATCCATGCTGGCAGTTGGTGATGGGATGCTGTACGGTTTTAACAGGAATGATAGTCTGCTCTTTGATTTACCTGTCAGATCTGAAAAATAAATAATTTTTCATAATGTTTCACCCCAAACTTTGCTTTTAACAGTGGTTATTCTACCCCTTCCTTCTCCCAGATGCTCTAAGGAAAATGTGAAAATGCTGGAGACTATAAGAAAATCAAGATCACAGCACAAGGTAGAATATCTAATTGAAGTAGCTGTTTGGTAGACAAAAGGGTACATGCCTTCAAGCAGTGAAAGCCCCAGCTCTGTCATGAGGTGGTGGATGTTCTGATCCACATTAAGGTGTTCTGCTTTGCTTCCTGGCAATGCACATTTGCTTTGGTTTTGTTTCAAACCCTCTAGTTGGGGTCCTCTGGAAATAGGAGCCTAGAGGAACAGCATGATTGGCTTGAAAGATTATTTTGTTGTGATTGCTAAACCAGCTGCACTCTCCCACCAGCTCACCATGTCAGATTCACATAAGCATGCTCCAGTGCATAAGCACACTTTTAAGATGCTAAATTCAGCCAACCATCTCTTCACTCCTCAAGGGCTGAGATAAAGACGAGTGTGAGTGGCAGATACTGGAGGAAGAGACTAGCAGATCACAGAAAGCCAGATTAACTGCCAGACTAACTGTCACTTAGTCAGAACCACTTAGTACTGCCTTAATAATTCAGTAAGACCAACTATATTTTGAGCTAGGTGAACAGAAATGAGTATTCACTAGAGTAGTCACCCCAATATCCCTCTCTCACAAATACGAAACATTAGAGCAAAATTTTGTTGTATCACTCCAAGTAACTCCTAATGAAGCAACTTAACAGGATGTTCCCAGAGAACGTTCTATGGTCCAGCTGTCTCCGGCATGGGCTTTCTAAGGTGGTCGCTGCTGCTTGACTGTTCCTTGTTGGCTCTTCCTCCAAGCAGACAATCTACACACATGTGTGATCTTAGCCTGGAATCTATGCTAGCAGTTTTCTAGAATACAAGCTCCTTGAATTGAGATTCATAACCTTCTTACAAGATAATAATACAAAACATCTGAGTCAGCCCAACAACTTCACTTGGCTAACACCATGTAAACAGAAAAATCCATTTCTGTTGGCTGCAATATTGCCAAGGTTCATTAGAGTCAGTGCACAGACACTTGAACATGCTGGTAACATGCAGCTTTGAAAGACTGGTAATTTTTTGAACAAAAAAAAATGCAAAACATTTGAGATACTGTATATGAAGATGAAAGATCCATGGTTTAAATTGAAAGCTATAGGGGTGACACTGGAATGAAGGTAATGTGTCTAAAGAATGGATTAGTAACAAATTATTTTTGCCAACTGTTTTTTTGACTTTTTTTTCAGAAGTGAAAGGCATAACTACCTATTTGCAAATACACAGTTCTAACTTGTCCATAAATGCAAAAACTGTCTATGTAAATTACATATGGATTGTTCAAATTCTCTCTGTGTCTTTGTTCACTTGCATTTGCAATTCTCAGTGTTTCCAGTGAGTCTGCTAAGGAAACCTCTGTCCTGAAGGAATATACTTCCTATGTTTAAACTCATAATTGTGAAGTAAAATTAAATAAAAGATGCTCTCTACTTCTGAAATTTAACCATCTTCAGATTTCTTTCATCATGGACACAATCCGAAAATTTACTACCTCTTATGTAATCACAGCTATGTGTATATTTGCAAGTTACATGAGGTCTCAGCAGCCTTGAAATCATCATACAAGTGAAAGTTTAAGAGTAAAACAGTGGTCACTGACAGTGTATTTATCACCATGGATCCTTTTGCTATTTCTTTCTTACCTGTCTTGCATAGGCAATGAAAAGGCTGAGAAGAGCAGCTGGTGATTTCTCTTCATCTCTGTACCTGGGCCCCTCATCGTGACAGGATCCTCATCTACACAGAAAGAGGGAAAGCTACTGCTGTTACAAATGTGCTCATTAAATCAGGCTAATGCTTTCATTCAAAAAATATTTGCATGTGTTTGGGTGTCTTTCTTGATGTATTTTTGCCATCTGTGTTGGTGGATGCATGCACACAAATACATGCAAAGCTTAAATGCTCTTAGGGAAAGCCCCTAAAATGCAAAACTTACAGTTTTTGAAGCTAGATAGTAGTCTAATATTTGACAGCGAATATTTAGATATATACCAAAAAGGAACACATTCACAGTGCTTTTCGTCTTAATAAACATGGTCCTTTTTATCCTACATTTTGTGATGACTATCAAATGATAAGGGAATCAAGACAAATGTCTGCATTCTGAGAACATGCTGAATAACCAATGCAAGAAAAAGCAGTTTTGAAGAGATTTGCAACTGAAAGGTCACATGGCAGTATGGCGACTTGTTTAATGTACCAAGAATAAGATAATTTAACATGCTTCTCAAGGATTCTGAAAAAAGGCCTCTGTGCCTGGTGTTACGGCATTGTATTTGGAGGCCTTTTAAAACACACAAAGATCTAGAATTATTTAAGCAAAACTGTCCCATCCGGATGTTCACCACTAAGATGCTTAGAGGGTTACATCAGAAATTGACGTTGACTAGAACAAGCATTTAATGGTTATGTAGAAGGTTCCACCTCATACCAAATGTATACATTGACAATTATATTACAGTATTAGCGTATTAGCACGCATCAGCAGATATTGGAGTTTGGGCTTTGATAGCTGTTGGAGAGAGGGATTCTAGCTATTTATTGTCTCCACAGCAGAAGGATTCTGAATGTTACCTTTGACTTTTGGTAAGGCATTGACTGGCTCCCACTTTGATACCCCATGCAAGACAGAAGGCGTGATTCCTATGCTGCAGCTTTGCTTAGATTCTCCCAGTCCTTCAGTTTATAGTAAGGAGGCTTAAAGGGAGTCACAGTTTGCTTTTACTTAGAATCATAGAATCATTAAGGACTTAAAAGTGCCTGTAAAAGATTTATAATGCCTTTCTCAGGTTTTTTTTTTCAAATCATTTTCTCAAATAAGTGGGGCAGAAGACATCTTGCTAAACAGTAGGATAGGAAAAGACTTTACCACAAGTACATCTTATTCATTTAAGTTCTTGCCCCAAGGTTAGAGACTTTAGTTTGAAATGCACCTCCTTAGGTTGGTCTTGCTAGACATCCTTAATGAGTGTTTCCTGGTCAGACAGTCCCCCTGTGCTAGTTTGACTGTTGGGTATGGAGACTGAGATTGCTTGCACTTTCCACAATAAAATTACAGTTATTTGCTGAGACCAGAGCTATAGTCTTTACTCACTGGCCTCTCAGTGGCAGCCCTGATTAAGCTCTTGTAGAAATACTCTGTTGAAATGAATTTACTGCCAAATAGCAAGAGAGAAGTTACATGGCTGAGGCAGAATGTTTTAATTTATTACAAGACAATCTTTCAGAAATCAGATCTATATGCACCCATGAAAGATACAGAATAAGGTAAAGGAGCACCTCCCATCAACTAGCCTTCAGTATGCTGCTTAAAATCTTATTTTCTCTACTTTGGCAAAGAATTATTGGCAGCTTCCACTGAGTTTACAGAAGAGTAATAAATAATAGAGTTGAATTAACAACCATGGTCTGAATGATACCATGGAAAGTACTCTGCAGCTTGAGCACTGTAGAACTTTCTGTATACAGTATTTTCTTCTTCGTTGTTCCACTGGGTGGCACAACTCCTACATTGCCTTTTTCAAAGATATCACTCAATATTTGAATATGTTAAATTATTTTGCCGTATTATTTTGTGCTGGCAGCTGCAGCCTTGATTTCTGATTACATTGCCTAGCCAGATGAAATAAGGACTTAAGCTAACTGGAAGGCAAGTGTCACTGCACAGTCTTTAATCCAAGACAAAAACTACCCCTGCTGCTCCCCCCCCCGCTTCTTCCAAACTGTGGTTATCTGACTTCGAACAAAATCTAATGTGTTAGGAAGACATGTAGCTCAGGACTTAGGAGCAACTAAAGCTTTCCACAAACAAAACGCTTTGGTTTCAGGAAAGAAAATAAAAAGCGTCTACTCCTTTCATGGGAACTACTTGATTACTTGTATTTTAAAAAATTCTTCTGAGACCCTCACACTTCCCAGGTTGAAAGTGGTAAGGAAAGTGTGCTGCACTTCAGGTGGATCCACCCATAGTCTTTTATTAAATCTAGACCTCCAAATCCCGTCTGCTCAGAGAAAAGTCAGTTAGAACTCATGACAACATTTGTCTCCAAGTGGTTGCCTTGCTGCTGAAGAATATCTGGTTTTGGCCTTTAATGTTATAAAATGCTCTGACAGACTAACAAGACCCAGCTGCTTCACAGCTCCCCCAATTGCTATTTGCTCTCCAGTTCTTCATCTCTTTAAGGCTTTTCCTTTAAAAAAAAAAAAAAAAAAAGAATATTCCTCACCAACTCTGCTCTGAAAGGGAGTTGAACCCACTGCAGTCCCCATTTCTACATCTATGAAGACCTTCAAACCTTAGAACTGGTTGACTCCTGACATGACAAAGCTAGCCTGTTACCTCAGCTTGTCCTCAGGCAGAGGACATATGGTGGCAATAACAGCACAAGCACCTCCCTTTAAGTTACTGTCTCTCATTTTGTATGAGTATGATTAAGGAAAGAAATTCTGTGATGTTTAAATGAAGTGTTTTGTTATAGTGACAGGGATTCTGAGGTATTTCCCGATGTTATTTTTTTCATTTGTAAATCTAGTGCCCAAGGAAAACACTTCTATAGTGTAGTGGTTGTCTCTGTCAGTTCTGCCCCTACCTCCATTTACTTTTGAGCCCAGGGGTTAATTTCAGTGAAATCTGAAAGAGGAATAGGTAGGACTCACAGAGGTGTCTAAATGAGTACAAAGTCTGGGAGAACTGGCCTGTGACTAGAAGAGAACCGTACAAATGAATATCCCCCTGAGAGAACTCACACGTTATATGTAACATTTGGTTGTAGCTAATCAGTCAAAATGTACCTGACCATCCAATTAGCATTTGCGCACTGTCAGATTAGCTATAACTCTGCTTTCTAGCTGTCTCTTGCAGGATGCAGCTGGAAATATTACCGCAGGAACTGGGTCATGACAGTAGGGGACAAATCTATAAGAAAACCATTTCATTAGTTATGCTACTTGTGCAACAACTAATTTTAAATGAAGGAAATGTTTCAGTAGTCAGGTTCACATAAATCTTTTGTGCAGGAGGCTTATGCTTTTATCTTTCAATACACTATGTTTTTTATTTTTCAAATAAATATGTTTGGTTTTTGTAGATTCAATTCTCTTTTGCTAAAATCCTGCTCCAGTAGGGTTAGCTCCTTTGTAACTATAAAAGGAGCAAGGCTGCAAGGGTATTCTATATGGCAGGTGGCAGCTCCAGAGCAGTATATCAAGATTACTTTACTGGAGCTCATTAATTTACCTATATAAGCAAACTTCTACACCTTATTTTTGTGTCTAGAGTGCTTCAACTTTTCTGCTTTCTTTTTAAGCTACAGCTGTTATGCCCCCAGATCTTTATACACATGGGATAAATTCCCTTTGACATCAGTGGAGTTCTACCAGCCAGAAATTTTGCTTCTGGCCTTCTTTAGGACTTAAATTGTGTGTGTTGGAAGAAAATGTCAGATTAGACTCAGGAGAAAAAGAAATACAAAAAGTACCCACATGTCTAAACTATGGGCAGAAAAAGGAAAGTGGGAACTGGTGCTGGATTATTTTCATTTAAATTATATTTTACATTTGCTTGGAAATCCAAATGTGGCTGTAGCTTTCCCAGGTTAAATAACGTATCTGAAGTATTGTTTGGGACAGCAGACACTTAAGAGAAAGCTGATAGGAATAGAAATTTTAAATGTCTTTTACTGCTAAGTGTTGTTGTGTCCTAAAATAAAAGATGTCATTTTTAGAAGAAATAAGGAGGGCATTTTTAAAAAATCAGTTTTTCCATACTTAATTTTCTCCTACCTCTAAGGACGTGTCAAAGGACCACTTTAACTTCCTTTTACAGAAAAAATATGCTACCGGTGTGAATTATTTTGCCAAAGAACTTTGGTTCCTTAATTGTATTTAGTATTTGTGTTGCTTCTGCAGTTCCAATTATACTGATGTATCCTGATACTATGTATGTAAATCAACATCTTTGCTAGCACTTACATTATTAGTTCCCCAGTTCTGCTGCATCTCTTGCTAAGGTGCCGTGGCTCTGCTGAGGGCTTACCCTTGGTTAGCTTGCCCTTGCAGATGCCTGGCGGAAATGAGGTTCCGTGAGGGCTCTAAATCAGAAGGACGGAAATGGCAGAAATGAAGTTGTTAGGACATATGTGTCTATGCGGTGGTGGATGATTAAAGGGTGACTATGGGGTATGGTGGATGACACCCTAACTCAAATTGCTTGTCTTTCAAACAGTAGCTTGGCTGGGTTGCCAAGGGATTGTGGCTGGGAGAAGAGTATTTCCCCTGTGGGCAGTTGGAGGCTGTAGATACTCTGCACAACCTTGTTCTTCATTTGAAAACAAGACTTGTAGCTATGTGAACAACAAGGATGTTTGTTTGAAAGGGAGAGGTTCAAAGTGAAGCTCTATATGAATGAGAACTTACAGGTGAGAGTGCTCTTGCTGGGAGAACAGTGAAAAAAAAGAGATAAAGTTGCTTGTCACATGCTTTCTTTTCTCTATTCTTTTCTGTTCTTTTCTCTCTTATTCTTTTCTGAGAGGGAACAGAGCTTCGTATCCCCTTAATGGCCTTTATTTTTCAAAATGCATTTTTCCTGCTGGCAAATACCATCTCAGAACGTGATTGTACCAGTAGAAACCTCCTTTTAGTGATACAGTTTTTCACTTTGTTTAGGGAACAGATGGAAAGTATGCTGGCCAAAACACTCTTTTCAGGGGCAGGTGTGTCTCTACTAACTTACCTTCTGAGCACTTCCACCCTCAGCTTAGTTTCTTCCTTTAAAATCTTTCTCGGTTTGGAAAGGAGGGTCAGGCTTTTGGTTATTGCATACAGCAATCCCAATGGCTGTAACTTGGAACTTCTACTCTTAAGAAAATGAAACATTTTGTATTATTTACTACACAGGACACTTTCTTTATGAACTATTATCTAAAAATAGCCCATATCTTATCCAACAGAACAGCAATGAATGCTCATAAAACAAAGTGCGAGTTCATGATTATTTGTGGCTTCTCATTAGGGTGTGAATCTAATCCTTTAAACCCTAAATTGTTGGGGTTTTTTTTTCAAGCTGTATCTCTAGCTCTGACACTAGCCCACCTAGCTAGATGCATAATTAGTTTCAACATCAGAAGGACTTCAAATAGAACAGTGCTGTGAACTGGGTGGTCTGGTTCCTTTTAAGTGCTTGCCTACTGCAAAACTGTTAGACAGAAAGCATGGGTTTTTTTCCTTCAAATTTTAACTTTACACCCTTGCTTGCACAGGTAGCTTTGGTATTAGTATTAAAAAAGAAAAGCAGTAGATCATTTAAAATGTTTTTTAAGGAGAAAATTACACAGGATCAAACTCTGTGTTAGAATAGTTATCAAAGTGCTTTTGGTAGCTAGTTCCAGGCAAGCAATATTCAACAGGGGAATTTGTATAGGTTACAGATGATGAAGAAAGTAACAGAAATATCATACAATTAAGAATAACAGATTTTAGAGAACTTTCTGCCCTGAAGTGAATCATTAGCTTACTAGTGATCTCTTGGACTGTTCTAGTGTCATCTGTAAGGAAGGAGGGCTTGGGGTCTAGCAATATCTGTCATGACAAGTGACTGTTCAGGGTGTGTCTGTAGGGTACGATGGATTTGCTGTTAATGTGTAGAAGTTTCTGTTATTGGGTCACAAATACTGTTGTTCTTTGGACCGTCTAGCTCAAAGCTAGTGCAGATAACTTTATCTACACTGTGTCTTTGATGGCAGGCATTTCGAAGCAGAAAGTATATTTCTCTGCAGTAACAGAAGTAAAGGCACAGAAGTAAGTGGAACTATAAAAGCAAAGAAGATAGAGAAGGGACATGGTGAACCTTGGAATAAATCCAGCCTCTGTTGCAGCCAACTGGTGGCATTTAGATATCTATCATCTGTTGAATTATCCCATAGAATGCTTTTAAGGCCTGCAGCTTAGCAAAGTACATAGTGAAGACTGAAGCAGAGCTGTGGCAAAAAGTCCAGCAAACAAACAGAGGTGGTTAGTGCTAGCCATAAAGGATAAGGAATATGGAGATTGTAGTGATTCAGGTCGCGTAAGAACTTGCAGACAGAGATACAGGGAGGAAATTTACAGATGTCAAGGGACAGAATGTACTGAAGAGAAAATAAGCCTTGAATGATTTTGAATGATGGATTTCATGTTAATGACACCAGAAGAGCAGAAACACTTAGCTTTTGCTGTAGAATTGGTTTGGGTAGGCTTTTTTACTGTTTTTAATTAAAAGAGTAAATAAAAATATTAGGGATGTTGAGCAAGCAGACTGACATGGCAAGATCTCTGCTCACTACCTGGGGAGGAGTTCCAAAACCAATATTTGAAGGAACAAGAGAGATCTTTGTTGAGGTGTATTTTTTAAATGAATGTCACCCCCAAAGTACTCACATTGGCTTGTGAGTACTCATAAATAATTAAAAAATTCCAGACTGCTGAAGAACACAAGGATGACGTAAGGAAAACTGCTAAAATGTAGATCAGTCTCCAGAGGAATAGGCAGTAAATGAAGTGGGACAAAACTCAAAAAGTTTGTGCTGGAGTGAACTCCTTCAGTCCTGAAGTTAGTCACTTAATTGGCACTGTATGTGGATTCGGTGGTTTTCCTGTACATATCAGCTTGCAAAATGGGGATGTGAATGATCTAATGCCCATCTTCTATTTCAGTATGTTCACATCAGTTTAACTACACCATAACTCACACAAAGGTTTTCTCCAGTGCTGTTCCCCAGTGGCATGACGACACATGACATTAGATGTACCGAGTAATATCTTTTTGTATCAGTATATTAAGTAAACCTGATACTTTATTTAAAGAGGGAAAAGTATGAATGAAAGAACCATGAATTCAAGATGTTAAGGTTAATAGGTCAAAATCTAACCTAAATAAAACTCTCAATGAGAGTTTTGCCTGGGCAAGGACTGTGGGATTTAACCTTAAGAGAATTAACAAGATACATCAGGTCTCTTCACTGTTCTGATTGCCAGAAGCCTGTCTGGATTGTGTCCAGAAATACATTCTCAATCACAGTAGATTAAAGCAGCTAATACAGGAAATGATGTGTACTGTTTCACATTGTCTGTTCTGTTTTTATCTAGACAGGTACAGTAATAACCATACAGAGAAAATAAGAGGGGGAAAATGCTGAATTATTTTAATCAGCTGATGTTTTTCTCATATACCTGCTTTCTGGGAAAGTAATTATTTTCAAGTACTTGTAAGCTGACTTTTAAAAATCCTGTTATAGTTCTTTCTCCACCTTGGGAATCCTTTTTGATCTTTTAAAGCTGTTGTGGATCCCTCTCCCTTTAAAAAAAAATCTCATAAAATGTTTACAAGTCTTGTTTATATTCCCATAACATTTTTCATTATGCTGTGACAGCTTCACTGAAAAATTATTTTAATTATCTCAAAATGAATCGCACAAAGAGGGTATATGAAAATATAAATCTTATGTCTGACTGTACTTTAATTGCTTCAGCTAATGAAAGAGGCATGAGATATCTACACAATGTGAAAGCTAAATTGCATGAACAATATAACCAGTATTAGAAATGTGCTGAATCTGTAGTACTCACTCTGCTTCAGTGGGAAGATATGGGGACTGTACCTGTTTTGCAGTGCTTGTTTTCCGCTCCTGATATGGCAAGCTCATTTCAATGGGAGATGGTGTTGAAAACACCTAATAATTATCTTTTCTGTTCTCTAGGTCAGCAGCATGGAGACATTAATGAACAAAACAAAGAAGTAAATTTATGTTCCAGAAGCTGTGGGCCCTCTCCTGCCAACCTATCCACAAGAGTTCAGTTATGTGAGTAGTTCTTGTGTGACAGTGTAAGGTGAGCCAATGCCTTGTATACGTTATTAAAGCAAAATGTCCATTGATTATAGTAAGTAACCTATTCCTACAAAAATGTCGATGAAGCAAGTTAAAGTGGGAACCAGCAGACAATACAATGATTTTAAATGTACACACACATAACAGGTCAAATCTGTAGGTCTAATTAGGTATTGTCTCTTCCCACAGTAGAAATTTTTCTTCATCAGTTCCTAACCTTGTGATCTTTGACTGAATTTTATCCAAGACATTGCACACAGGCATTTTACTTTCACAAACTTATGAACTTTCAGCTGTTTAGATGCTATTGGTTGAAGGTGATGAATTCAACAAAAAACAAAGGTATGACAGAAAACCAGTATTCGAACTGTTACTTTGTCAGTGACTCTTCCACCAACATAATGCAGGAATGCTGCAAGGTTATTAACCAACAAATCTCTCCTCTGTAGTCTAAAAATATCTCCCAATTGGGTGCCTCAGTGAAATGCCATGTGTTATAAATGGCAAAGCTGATTTCCAACTTACAGGGATAGTGAGGAAGGACTGCAGGAGCTTTGATATTTAGCAGAGTGGTAACAGACATGTTGCTGTACACGTAGCTAGCCCTAAGTAATTGTTTTCCTCCCTTAGATTAGATGCTTCTTATCTTGTGATAATGTCATAAGTTAAAATCCTGCCATTGCTTACCGTTGTCTTCACAGGGGTGTGGTGGTTTGTTTTTTTTTTTTCTTTTTTTCAGTTTTGGGATAATAATCTGTAATAATCTTTAAATCTCAGAGGGTTTTCTCTTGGTTCGCAAATACTGTACTGAGTTATAAATCTTTGTGATTAGTGACAGGCATTAAGGGAACTCGCTGACTCAGGAAATTAGTAATGATTAGGAGAGGCTTTCACTTAAGTCAATCAGCAGTGACAGGACGTTTTTGCCATCTGATGGCTGTTTTAGGTTCATACTGGCCCTGGATGCTTTGAATTTGTATAGCACATTGCCTCTTCTGCTAGGATGTTTTACTTTCTGTTTTCAACAGTAACAGTTTTATCCAGTGTAGCAGTAAGCCAGATTTGTCATTAGTGTAGATCAGAGTGATACTACACTCTCTTATGCCAGCAGTTCATCTGATATTGTATATATCTCTAATACCATGACATGGGGGCATCAAGCCAAAACTGGGAGACTTTTTCTGGAAAAGCTAATCTATGTGTTGTTCATGGGAGAAAAGATGTGGACATTTGTAACTAATGCAGTCTTCTCACATGCAATAAACACATGCAGGACAATGTCAATTTCTAGCTATATATAAACCAGCATGGCACACTATGTGTCCAGGGTATAAAGTGTGTTCATACCCAGCTATGTTATTTCGAATTGTTAAATATTTTTCTCCTAAAAACGCCTTTTCTAGTTCAGTTTTCTTTGTCACTACTCACCACCTTGTGGTCCAGCATTCCGTCACTTTACTGTATTGCATTAACCTGTGTTGGGCAGAGTGATAATCTGACTCTTTGTCAATATGAACACCCTCGCTACAGGGGGCATCATTATCTTCCTCTCTTCCATGGTAATGTGATCCCTTGGGAGTAACCTCTGACATGCTACTGAAGCAGTGCTCAGGTTGCTAATGGATTTTCCTCTTATTTTGTTGGTTTTAAAAAAAAGTAAATTTTCAAGTATTATAAATACAGAGTACATATGTAAGTCAAATGAACAGGCAGCAATTTCAGGGGTTATGTTGCAGACAGCGGTTACACATACATATCGGAGAAACCAGCTTCTTTTTACAATGTCATTGCATGAATATGAGTAGAATTTCCTTAATTGAACATCTACCATGTTGAATTTGTTCCAAGCTGTTGATTCACCTAAGGAACGTCCCACCAGTGAGCAGCACCATCTGTATTCTTCTTTCTAAATATTTAAACTAACTATGTATTATTTCATATTCATCAAACATTTCAAGGCTTTATAGTCTTTCTAGACTGTAGTTTGGAACAAATAGTTTGGAATCTGTTATTGTGTGCTCTTGCTACTAATTCTGTTTCACCATAATTGATGTAAGTGTTTACTTAGCTCCCTCCAGTGACTTGATGAGCAAATAAGTCCGTGGTGTGCTATCATTCCAGATATTGCAAAACAAGTTACCACAAAAGGCAAGTTCAGTTCTTTAGATGAGATTATATGTAGCTTTCTGTAGCATAATGAGTAAATACTATGTGCTAAACCCATTGTAGCATATAATAAACAGAGCATCTGAGATTTACCACATAATTCTACTATTATTCATTATTAATACTTTCTTATACTTGGCAGAATTAATGAGTGAATTTCAACATTAAGTGGGAGTGAAAAAGCTCCACACTTCTACAAGAGCATTAGTATATTTAGGAGAAAAAGGAGTAGGTTCAGAATCTGAATTCATTTTGTGAGCTTTATTGAAGATGCTCCTTCAATCTTTGTAATGATATGCAGAAAAACACTAGCTATAATCAACTATGGAAACAAAAGCATTATACACTGTATCTGGAGGAAAATCTGTGTGCTTTTACTAATGTTAGATGGAACAAATTTAACTGAGATGGGGTCCATTTGTGAAAATTGTACCGTTTTTGAAATATACTTGAAGAACAAAAAATACAGTTGTTTATGAGCTAAATTGAATCAGGAAATGCTCTTGGAGCTGAAAAGCTATGGAGAAGTCTGTGCAGATAAACTGCTGTAGTATTCATAATAGGAACAGGAAAAATGACAGTATAAAGAAAGCTGATTAGACACTCAGAGGGAACTTGTAGTCCCATTGAAGTAAATGGAAGTTTTGCAGCTGATTTCAGCTGTACCATGATTTAAGTATGTCAGAATGAAGCTTTGGGAGAGGTTCTTTGAGTTTGTGCCTCCATCACTGAAAATACATCATTAAAGACCTTAATTTTAGAGGATTGCATTTGCAGTGTGAAGAATTATTTTTTAAATTTCTTAATACCCCACCTCAATTTCTTAGGTATTTCAATAAAAACAAAACAAACCAAAAAAAGCAGTGAAATCGCTCTTAATAAGGTTCTTCATGTTGAGACACATTCGCAGTGGTTATAATTTGTTATTTCTTTTACTGTAGCATCTAGGAGGTTCCTCTTAGGACCAAGCTATCACTGTATTAGGCCAAAGCCATCATAACATAGTGCCAGCTCCAAAGAATTAAAAGAATATGACATGCTAGTATAACATTTCATGGACTGGAGTCAGGCCGAAGGTAATGACAGGAATTGAAACCCTGGCTAAGGCTGTTAGCATCTTATTTTCACCAAAAAAAAAGGGGAAAAAAAATCACAAATCCAAGAAATTTTCTTTTTTATTTTCTTCTTCACTTCTCTTTTCTACGCTTTACACTTTTCTCCTCTGCCTTCAGTGGAAAAAATAATGAAGAAAGCAGAAAAAAGAGTGCAGAAAGGAAAAACGTGAAAACAAATTTACACTGTTATCTTGGAATTTTAAAAATATGTCAAAATTGCTAAAAAGAAGAAATAATGTTTCCACAGGAATATAACCTGTGGAAAGACACAATTTCAAAGAACTCCAGTGCATACAGGTTGATCTATAATAACAAGCCTGATGTGTACAGCTGTAGAGCTGGTGCAATCGTGGTTCAGTGTGTGGTGACACACAGGAAGCAGAACAAGGACTATTCCCTGACCAGCTAGAAGGAAAACTTTTCTCAGTATGTCTATAATTTACAAGTACCAAAGCCAGCTTTAGGTGGTGGAAAAAAAGCTGGTGAGCATCTTCTACAAAAAATATGCACTTTCTTGTGGAGATTTGATTGATAAAGCATGTTCGAAAAATTACTGGAGAAAAATGAATTGTCAGGAAATAGAATGTCCTGAAATCTTGGGACTGGATCTTTGTTTCTTAAGGGTGCTTAATGGTAACATTGCAGCAATGTTATGTACTAGGAATTTTATAGTATAAATCATTTCCTTATGGGCCACATAATTTTTCATTGTGCAATAAAGTAATGCAAAATATAATGTATTTCTATTACAACTGACAATGAAAGAATATGACTATTTCCCTGCATCATTTCATGAATGTTAACCCACTCAGCGGGCTTTTCTTTTTTTCTGTTCCTGAGTGGGGAAAAGTGTGTGTGTGTGTGTGTCTATAAACTGTTAACTCTTGTTCTGTTGGAAATATACTTATTCATCATGTAAGATATTTCACCATAATTGCCATGGGCCTGCATAATTTTTACCCAAGTTGAAACATTGTCTATCATTTCTTGTTGTTTATGCAATCTGTAGAAAATTAAGCAGAAAATGGGGGGGTCAGAGTTGGCTTTGCACTGTGTTATGACCATGATGGGAGTACTGTTTGTACCTCTGGTTCCAGAGTGAATGTTGTTCTGTGTTTTGTGTTCAGTTATTGTTCCTGGAGCTAGGGACTTACCGCAATGCCCAAAATATCTTCTAGCTTCAAGCAGCCTCCAGTTGCCGCTCCTGCAGCTCAGTCTTCCCTACAACTGCACAGGCCAATGACAGCCACAGCCAGTGTGATCTTGACGTATTTGCTGCCCCTTAGGGGAATGTTGAGGACCTCTTTCTCCTTGCTTTCTGGCTCCTGCTCTTCTCCTATCAGTTTATTTGTTCAGGCAGGACACAGCTGATGCTGGTCATTGTACTTGTGCACTGAATGGCAGGCCAGGGCCACAGAGAGCTCGTAAGTACACAGAGTTCAATAATATGGCTATGTAATCCATGAGGCAGGAGTCTGAAAATCAGATCAGTGACAAAGTAGCAGCACACTCTGTGGCTCAAGAAGGAAACTGTTGTCTTCTGTACTAATTCACACTGTAGCCCCAGGACAAGTGGTCTTATTCTAGGATAGAATGAGGAACTTCCGTGGAAGCTCTGTGGGCAGGAATGCCCTTTATGTATAGCCAGGTCTGGGTCAGATGATATGAGAGCATAGCCTTTCAGTCAGCAAGTGAAGAAACATAAAAATGGGTCTCCAATAGCAGACCAAACTACATCTTCTGTGTAAAAAAGAGCATAAATGTTTTAGTTCATTTGGCTAGTGAGACAGAAGAGTTGTTTATACTAGAGTTGTTACAGAGAGGAGTTTAGGGGTTTTTTTAGGTTGTCAAATCAGAAATGTCACCCATCTGGAGTATTAAATTTCGATCAGTGAGTACAAATGTTGGAGTCCTTTTACTAGGTCCTCAGAAATTAGAATGCTGCTCTGTTACTAGGCTAGGTCTTTCTGAATGTGGGTTTGTGCTGTTTATGTTATGGTTTGCTCATGATTAATAAAATATTGAGTCTCCCTTTCCGGGCAGAAATGGGGGAATCAGCTGATCTGATGAACTCTGTGTGTACATATACGCAGTCAACAAATAATCAGAAAAATAGGAAGGATCATGCTCAGATGTTACCTATTTAAAAATATTTATAAAATCACATACTAAATATGCTGCCAAAAGGGTGGATTGACTAAGGAAAGTTTATTATTGTATGCATTATTTATCTGCTCTTTCATTCGCAACAGGTTTAATTAAAAAATGCAGTTTTTCTAAATATTTATTCAGGATGCTGTTATTAAATGTAAATGTGGCATTTTGCATAACGTCAGTGTTAACTTTTTGGATTAGAATTTTAAAGAGAAGTAAACAAATCATGAGTATTTCTTAGGAAGCATTTATGTGCTTTTCATTTCAATAACACCAAGTCAGCTGGCAAAATTGTGTAGAAAATAAGTGTCTATGAGAAGTAAGAAATTACTCTGGAGCATATTCAGAGTCTCTTTGGCATGTTTAGGGTTGCAAAACTCAGCAAACCACTCACATAAAAATGGCCTGAACACAACAAAAGACTAAAACCAAACAATCCTCAACTGAAAAAGTAAACCTGTATAATTACCTAGTTTACCCATTCCCCAAATAGTGACTCATGCCAGTGTTAGAGGTGAAATGTCTCACAGAGCAGAGGCCAGCACCTGGAGCAGAGTTGCCAGCCTTGGGGAGAGTGAACGAGCCCAAGGGAGGTGTGAGAAAACAGAGGCGTAGGGAGTGAAGTATTCCCAGCCATGGCTCCCAGACCAGGAATGACAGAGAGTCATTAATCCTGGATAGCTCTCATGCCAGTAGGGGCACTTTAGGTTGGTGGCTATACTGAGGAAGCAGGCCCAGATAGGGTTCTTTGGTACAGAATTGTATCCATGGAGAAGTACAAGGCAAGAAGAAGATGCCTAAAAGGAGTCAAAGTAGCTCAGTGCTACAAGAATACTGCAGCCCACTGCAAGCCCAGATCAGTTTGGCTGGTTGCTCCCACCAATTCGGGAATAGAGGTCTCAACATCCAGTTTTGCCCCGGAAGTTCCCCAGATGCTGGCACTGGCAGTTCTAAAGCCTGACCTTGTGTAAGTCTCAAGGACGCAACACTCACAGCCCTGCTGAGTACTCAGGACTATAAAAGGCACACGTCCAATAGAAGATATGCATTCCTGTGCATCACTGGGTAAACTGTGTTTGGAGGACCGTGACCGAAAGAAAGCAAGCTGTGTTCAGAGGACAGTTCTGAAAATGGGATTTACACAACCCAAACTGCACATGATATTGTTTCTAACCTTGAACAAGAACCACCCACAATTGATTTAACACTGGACATGGCTGGAGACATATAAAAGACATTTTGCTTATCTGTATTTCTAACTTCTTTGCATCAACCCAGCAATCTTTTACTGAAAGGTGATTTCCCCATTGAATGACAATCAGGCTACATTGCTATTAATAGAATTGAAGAAGTACACATCTGCTCTGCCCTCCCCTCTTGCCGTCAAAGCTAAGCACCTAGGAGACAGCAAATGTTTCTGTTTACTAATGGAAAAGTACATGGACAGACCTCACTTGCCCTGGGAAGGCTAAAAAGTGGGCCACAGGCACTTTCAAGATAAAAAAGAAAGCCTAGATAGGAGGCAGGCAAAAACCAGCTATGAACCAATACAGAGAAAATAAAGGAGAAATTTCCATTACCTCTCTTCATCCTTGTGAATTCCAGCCAAGATGAACTTTCAAGACAGCTTTACTCTGTCCATCAGAAAGCCTGTGATAGAAGAAATTTGCAACTTTTCCAGTCTCTGACCTTGTAACAGGACAGGAATTTCTGGGGTTGAGAAGCTGTCTTTCCTCTCTAGCCTGCCTCTCTCCAGATACCCTCTGCAGTACACAACCCTGATTCATTGATAGGGCACCTCATTTTGTGTATGCAAGGAGACAGAAGCCATGTGGAAAAATGTGGTATAACAAAAACTGAATCTCATTTCATGATAAATGTCTAGCCCTTCAGTAACTCTTTTCAGAAGCAGCCTTCAGAGCACGTAGTAAGTGAGGTCATTGTCATTTGGGATGGGGAAACTGAGGCAGCATTTTGCAGTGCTTTCATACAAAGTTGTAAGTAAAATCACAGAGGCATCATTTAAAATTACCAAGCATGATAATTACTGTTTATTCTTTATACTGCCTGAGAGCTATAGTGATGAAGAGAGCTCAGTCTGTGTCTGTGCAAACACTGGATGAACTTACAAATGCATTTTGAATGCATTATGCACAATGATTTGGTTTAAGGGCAATTTAAAGCTTTTACCAGCTTCTTCAGCAGTCTTGACTAAAGGTTCCCTGACCTTCCTGGGATAGGTAGGACTGCAAAGATGGATGGAAGTTATATGTAAAATGTCAGAAAGTGTTTCATGTGCATATTATCCAAAGGCTCCCATATTATGTCTCACTTGGATAGAATAGAGCTTGCATTCATTACACTGCCAGTCTTTGCAAGGGCTCAGATTAATGCCCAAAATGTCTCATTTCATGAAAAGGGACCTTGTATAAATAATAAAAAAGATTTACCTCATACAGCAATTGCTGGACTCTGTTAATAGGTTAAAGAAAGTGTAAGAATCCTTTGTCAAAAATACCTCAAGAAATACCATCCCATATGTAATTGTTTTGTTAGTATATATATTGTTTTATTAGTATATTGATAAAAGTTAGTCAAACCTCAGATCTCATCTTTTTAAAAATTAATGTAGCTCTGGGCAGTTCTGTGCTGGAAAACTGCTCTAACTTTCAGGCAAAATATGATCCAATGAGTTTATGAGTACCTCTGTGGAACAGATCTGATACCACCTCACCTAGTCTCTCTGTGCTTGAGATACCTCAGTGCCATCATAACCCTGGCTTTTGTAATAACTTTGATTAGGTGCAGTGAATATTACAATAGCCAGAAAATTAAATTTGCTGAAATGTGAATTTTCCCTTTGGTGCTACACCCAAAGTAGTTTGCTCCCAGTCTTGTTGCAGCTGGCTTTGTGGAGCCACAAAGTGTCCAGAGATGTCTCACTTGCTAAACAGCCTAAGCAACATGGCTTGGTAAAGACTGCTTGGGACCATATCTTGGAATACTTAAATACAACTGAAACTGTGCCCATATGAGGCTGCTATTGCATCTGGAGTTGAGGATGGCACCTTTTGATGGACTACAAGATGTGAAGGTTTTATTTCTTTGTCCACTCCATGATTCGTGGTCAATCTTTTGGGCCAGGTGGCATCCATGTGAATTGGTTTTAACTGGATTTCTGACTGTTGGATAAGAACCATTAGACAGACTTACAGAAGCCAAGTATTAACAAATGCTCAGAAAGATCTTAGGGTATGCGAATGGCTCCAGTCCTCCTGTGAACTCGTGCTTGCACTTTGAACAGACACCTCAGCATTTTTTGCACATTGCTGAGGAACGGAATACTTGAAATGGCTGGAATGGTGCCTGTGAGCTCAGTGCAGGTCCCCTTCTCTAAATGGCATATTTTATTCTCTGGAAACACTTAGTACTCAGCATTGGTGTAGTAAGCCTAGTGCATCCCAAAACAAGTGTCAAGTCCCTGTAAATTACAGAGTATAAAAGCTGTAATTTCCCCTATTCCCCATGAGCAAAGTGTAATTCATACATAACATTATTGTAATGGAAATCTCTTATTCTGTTCCTTGGTGAAGAGGGAAAAGGTAGAAACTATCACAGTCGCTAAATATTTCTCTTGGGCATTTATATGAATGTTTAAGTTGATTTTTCATTTCATTTAACACAAATACTTTACACTCCCAGGGGAAATTATTTTACATCATATTTTCAGTGTTACTGTCTTTCAAGGACTAATTTGTTACATGCAGCTGTTCCAAGGTGGAGGTGAAAGAGGAATGAAAGGAGAAGAACAAATTAAACTTCAGTAACAGTTTTGAAAAAAACAAAAGCCTGTGGAGTATCATAGGAATTAGCCAAGCCATCTACTGCCCACTAGGCTAAGTGGCAGCTGTTCCACCGGCTTGACTTATCTGGGAAACATTTGTATTTTAATCATTTTCATAGTGTTTATAAACCCTTCTGAGAAAAAAACATTTTGTGGCCTGCGTCATAATACCATTTCATTGCAGTATCTGCTGCTTTTCACAATTTTAAATAGGAGCAGAATGGAGCTTAGTGAGAATATTACAGTGATCTTTATCAGACTGTTCAGGATGAGAGTTGTTGCCGTTAGGGATTACATCACTGTTTAAGGCAAATTGTTCCAGATGTTGTGCTCATTAAGAATATGAATCTTTTCAGAAGAATAGGACAAAGTAATTCTTTAAAAATCATGGTGGGCTGACAGACAATTACTTTATTTCTAAATGTAGGTTTCATGGAACTTGCAGTTCCTCAAATGGAGTAAAAAGGGGAAATTAAAGGAAAAAGTCCCATTTTAATAGGCACCTATCCAGAAAGAGGTTGAACAATAAATTTCTCATTGTTCTCACTGGAACTTGGGCTGAAGACCTGGTCTTTTCTCAATGGAGGGGAAAAAAAGTCTTTAAAAAGGATTCATCTGTCCTTTTGTATCGCTAATTGGAATTTATACACTACATACACTGAATCAGGCTTTGTAAGGATGAAGCTGAACAGATGCTTCTGAAATCAGAATTTTCTGTGCATCACAGAGGAGGACAATCCTTAAAATCACTGGAATGTGTGAATGGTGTCATTGAAGTTAAAATGTTGTGTAAGGGTATTAAAATTCAGCCCAGAGGACTGTACATGTGAGAACCCAGTTCATTCAAATCCTGCTATGCCTTGCAGTATTGTTTCTCAGAGTGCTTACAAGTACATTTTCCTTTCTAAACATTTATCATCTGTTAGAAATTATCTGAGAAACCATAGTTCGATGTATGCAAATTCTTAAATAAAACACAGAATTCCCTTGAACATAAATATTCTCCTCAATTATGCAGCAAGAAGAGCTGTTCTTCAAGTAAATCCTTTAGTGACTATGCTTCTGTCCAGACAGACCCTTGTTTATACCAAAGCCATAGTGAACACTGACAACTTCTAGTTCACTGAAACTACTCATTTGTCCATATAATTATTTTACTCTGGTTACAGATCTTATGAGAGTAGCGGGTTTCACAGACAGTGAGCACAACTAGTCCCTTTTACAGAATACAAGACTTTGTCTGATAGAGGACCAAATTAAATACTATGTTTTGTATTAGGAAGAAAAGCCATAAAGAAGTCTTTTGTTGATGCTGAAAGTCTTTGAGGTTACTATGTTTTTACATTCTCACAGTCAGCTATGTTCCTAGAAAACATTTGTACTTCCAGGTATTTCAGAGACAACCGTGTGATAGTTCACATAATATATTTCATGGAATGTATTTTAGTTGCTTGTTTACAGGCACACGCGTGCAATAGGTCTGAATGTTGGTTTTTTTTTTAAACATAGATAATATTTCTTTTTTTTTTTTTCTTCCCCCTCAGTGTTTTTTGACCAGCTTGAGATAGTAATTAAGCTTTTGGTGGATTGGAACAAACAATAGATAATTGAGAAGTGTATATGATAGAGATGTAGGACAGCAGAGAAAAATGTTTAAGATCAAGAAAATTATGATTTGTGGGAAGAAATGGAGAGTGGGAAGGAGGGAGGGGTGAAAAAAGGAAAGAAGAAAATAGATTTATCATGTGAGTGACTAACATATCAAGAGAAGAAAGAAATAATCTGTCTGCAGAAGCAGAAGTTTTTTTATGTAATTTGCAGTGATTTTTTTGGCTATATATGATAGAACTTCACTAATCTTTTCTGAGTATATACAAATACCCAAAAATGCTGGTTCTAATTTTGACATGGCTTTAATAAAACCAAAATGAAATCCAACCTTCATAACAACATTTGGCTCTGGCATCCTGGAGAGGTGGATTCCATGAGCTAAAACCAGATTTTGAGAAGCAGTATGACCAAAGTGAGTGAGGTGCCTTAGTACCATTGAATATTTGTAAGCTTCAGTACTGAGACATCTGGCTCTCATTGCGAACAGGGCAATTAGCACAACTTGTTATCAGTGAAATCAGTGATGCCTGTGAGAGTTAAAGGGATGTTTAACACATTTCAGAATCTGAGTGTTCAATGTCATTTATCCTTTAGGTGCTCAAAGAGTAATGAAGAAATTAGTGCAGTGTGTGGAGCTACACTTCTTTTATACATTCTACATTTACAGCTATTAATTCCAGCTGAATTCCTGTCAGCAGATATAAAAGCAGATATATCAGATAGATAGCAAAAGAAATACCTCTGCAGCTATTTCAATTATGATGTAGAACTCAGAGGATAATAGCCTTGATGTATTTCCTGCTTAATGAAGTAACATTCCTGTCAGATGGGTAATTGCTGCAGCAGGGCTCTCTTCAAAGAGATTTCTTCTCTCTGCTCTTATTCTGCACTCACCACTGTGATACCTCAGCTTCTTGAAGTTTGGGATGTTACTTTCCTTTTGTGAGCTGCAGTCTTAATGAGGGCAATTGCTCCATGTTGGCCAGCACTGATTATTGGTAACAGGCCCTATATTGCAAGTATTCTCTGTGTGATCCCCTCTGAAGTTAATGGGGCTGTAGGTAGAGAGTTTGTTGAATAGCACTCGCAGTTAAATGTAGAGACTGATCTTGTGTATTGTGAGATTAAAGGTTGACTTTCCATTTTATTTGGTGGGAGCAGGGCAGGGAAGAGGTAGTGGCATAAAGTACTGCTTAAATCTGGAATCTGAGGTGCTAAGAGCACCGGTCCAGCAGCATTTCTCCCTATTTGTACCTGTACTAAGTAAATATCTATCATTACTGCCGAGTGTGTACCAGGAGCACTTAATGGTCTTGACCATACAGGGCACTGGCCCACTAGCAAAGTTCAGTGATCCCTGCACTGGGGAAAGGATACAGTTGCTTATTAGTCAAAGCTGAAACAAGAACCAGCCAAAAGAAAGGGAACAGATTTGGAAAAAAAAAAAATATGCCAGTATTTCTACTTTTGTCACTCTCTTCTGCTATCTGCCTCCAAGCTGCATCAGGCCATTGGTCCAAACTGAATCCCTACACTGCTGATCGTGGGAACTATTAAGAAAAACAGTGGCCAAGGTGGGTCATGGGTCTACTCAGACGAACTGGGAAGCAGAGAAACATGGGTTGCAGTCTCTCCCTGTTTTTCCTAGTTGCTTCTATCAGCCTGTCATTGCTACTGCTGAGTTACAGAATTGCTGCTGGACCATATTGCTGCTGTTGTGACGAAAGCAAGGGCTGTGCGGGTTAATGCCTAGTCCATGTGTTACATTGTACAACTCCACGCAGACTAATATTAGGTAATCAAAGCGGTTTCCTGTCAGCGTTCTGGCTTACATAGTGAAGAAAAGGTGGATGCCTGACACTTGTAAAGATCTGTGGGTTACAGTTTGCACTCATGTCAAAATATCATGATCAAACCTGCTGGACAGAGAATAGATATATTCTTTGTGCACCTACACATACATACATATACATATATATATATATATGTATATATATATATATATACAGGTGATGGAGCACATTGGATAGATGTCTTGTTTCAAACACTCTACATTGCCATTAGGCTTTGAAGTCACATTAAGCTTTGGATGAAATGACATGCTCACTTCCCTCTTATGCTCTTTCCCAGTACTTTCAGGGCAGCCACAACAACTGAACACTTGAGGCAAACATTGGCAGAATTTATTGAGCTGAATCAGGTCTGTAATTGAGGCTTTTCTACAGAATATTTCTAATTAAATGTTAGAAAACTAGAGGTCATTGACATTTACATAAGCAAATCACATTCTTTCAAGAGGAAGTCAGGGGTTAACCCTCTTTATGGAGTTTAGATTGAATCCAGTTGACATTTCACTTAGAAGGGAGAAGAAAAGGAGTTTGAAGTGCATTCCAAGAAAATGAACTCCCTTCTTTTCCTTTTTTTTTTTAATTCAAATTGGTGTATATTTGGAGAATTTTGCTGATGTCATAGCCAACTCCAATGACCTCTGACAGCATGAGGAACCTTGTTTGATTACACGGCTAAATAGACAATGCTACTTTCCCTTTGATTCAATTGCTGGCTGTAGTAATACATGTGTTTGTGAATCATGAGCTCTGCAATTTACCATGTTTTAGTAATTTCACTGATGATGAAAACAATGTGTTCTATTATTTGGAGAAAGAAACTGTGTGCTCCAATGCTGTATGCTTTTTAGATGATGTAGACACCTGAACTCATTTTTTCCCCAGGATCATCTACCACAACGTACATCTCCACAACAGCACTGGTTCTCTGGAATCAGGAGACTTGTCCTAGTGGAGCCTTTGGTTTCCACAGAAATGGGCATCATGGGAATGTGTAAGAGTGATTTCTTCTCCTCTTCTGGGTCTGTCTGTATCAGCCCTACAAGCAAAACCAGAAAACTGGTCACTGCAGAGTATAAACAACAGTAAAGAAAAGAACCTGTGTTTAAATGATCCTTAAAGAAACTGTGATGAGTAAACATGTACTTTCAGGATCAAAATACATACTATAGAATGTGTTTAAGAGAGACTGAATAACAAAAAAAAAAAAAAAGCCATAAACCCTGAACTAATTCAGTTTTCTTTCCATCTGCCCCTTGTTTAATTCTGGCAATCATTGCATGCTCTATATTTCCATTTCAATGCATTATTTAATGATAAAGGGAGTTTGGAGAAAGGGAGGAAGATAGTTTCACTTGGACAGCAATCAGAAAGAATTTCTGTAAACATCTGGTTCTGTTTAAGACCATTTTTAAAGCATTTAGTATAAAATGCTATTAGAAGGTAGCAAATGAATGCTGAGTGTTCTCATTGTGTAAGCAATGCATTTTTACCTCCTGGAAGTTTGCATACAATTGAACTTGAGTCAAGTTTGTAGATAGGTTTCACAAAGATAACCTTGCATTATCTAGTGCGAGTGAAAGAGACTTGCAAGAACAACAGTTAAAGTCATTAAAGACCTCTTTAAAAAAGAAGTTCAAAAGATGATAAAGCCCAACTGGATACATTTCAACCAGCTGGATTTCAGTAATTGAATGAACATAGTTGAACAAGTAGTTAGAGATGAAAAGAGAGTAGTGAATAAAAATGGAGACAATGGAAAATTCATGACACAATGGTCTACTCTTTTTCTCGTTTGGACAGGACTCAGTAGATAACTTGGAGGATTGCCTGTGTCTTTCATATTCTCATATTAAGTGATATGCTCAAGTGATAACACTGAAGAGTATGTTTTTAGCACAATTCATTACTAATAGCACATTTTTATTGTCTTGAAACACTTCAATCGCATTTTTTATTCTCTAAAAATAAATGCTCCAGAAGATATAAATAGGATTAGTGTCACAGCTGCAAGTAAATGTACTTGATTTAGAGATTATATTGAGTAATTGTAAACTTATAAATGTTCGTACATAGAGGAAGTAACACAGGCCAAGAATGAAAATTGCACTTTTGGACCCTACTGCTCAGGCCTTCCAGTTCTGCAGGTCAGATGCTGTTGATGCTTGCTGAGCAGGCTGTAGTCAAGGTAGTCCTCCTATAAGGGTTATTCTTGGGTCAGGTTTTAATTTTAGAACAGAAACTCTAAATATATCAAATAGACTAAAGACAGTCAAATTCCTCTCATCTTCAAAGCAAAGACCTCAAAAAGGTATCTGAGGCCTGAATAAGCAAACACATTCTGAGACAACTTTAAGTATATGAAGCGTGGATAACATCCAGTACGACTCTTTTGATATATATGAAGGCATAAAAATTTGAGGGTTTCCTCAAATGCTTGGGCTGAAAAATGTAAGGTTTTGTGTACTGTCACCATTCGAGATTAGTCCTGAGTATTGGATTGACATTATGTAGTTGATACAGGACTGGCTCTTCCCAAGCAGGTTTAATCTGACCTGCAACTGAACAGGCTGAGCTTAGAGAAGGGACATTTTAAAATTTATTTTGTCCGTAGGATTTCTGTTAGCTTGCTGTTTATTTTTTCTTCAGAATCAGTCCTCACAGCTTGCTGTTTTGTGCTTCTGCCTCAGATTTCATGTTTCTGGTAGAGTCTGATCCAGATCTAAGGATGGGGCTGCAAACAAAGAAGTTTTGTTTAATCTTTTTTAAACAGCCACTGTAAATAAGATTGTTTGTGAAAAGAATACTCAGAATAAATAACTGCACCTCTTCAGGTTTAGATGGATCTCCACCCTTCCTCTAAATGGGCTTCCAACCTTTTTTTTTCTTCTCTCACACAGACTTTCTGACCACAGTCAGCTTCTTTCATCAGTTCTCATCCTCCTGAGGTGTTTTATTGAGAATTAATTAGTATCTAAAAGTGGCCTAAATGAAGGTCCAGCTTGTGGGTTTATTTGCGCTGGTGAAATTGCACTTCAGGAAAAAACAGCTGCTTCCTCCTTAGCTAGATGGAAGATGTGGGGCTGGGGTTTTGCTGTCGAAGTACAGTCGCAGCCACTGGCCGTATTTACTTGGCACTTCCTCTTCTAATTTAATTCAGATTTTCTTTCGTTGTTACTCAGAGCCTAAAGTACCAAATCACGACTTTGTCACACCATCCAGTAATTTGACAAGAAAACAGCTGCAATGTATGTTAGAATTCAGCTCAAAGAACAATGGTAAAAGACAAAAGAGAATTTGTATTCCAAGCCTGAAAATGTAGATATATCACAACTGTCTTCTCTTAACAAGGACATCGTGTGTTTTCAGAGTATTTACACAACAGAGTAACACCGTCTTCAACTGGGTAAAAGAAGGAGTCTGTATGCCACTTGTGATGGTACTGTGAACCCTGAGAGCAATAAGTTTGTAACACAAGAAACATTTGAGAAGATGAATCACCTAGCTTGGTATATTTAAATTTTACACTCATGAATACCAGGAACAGGCACTTTTTTATGTTTAGAGGTAGGGTCAGAAGGAGAACTTGGGCAGCACAGTTTGCAGAATTCATAGCATGGCAGATTTTGGACCCAGTTGGGCCCACACTGGTAAATCTTCCTGGGACGTTTCAAGATACTTTTCTGTTTTCCACCCCACCTTGTGATGGAGATTACTGAACTTGTAGCAGGAAAAACAGGATGGGGACCATGTGCTTGTGGCTTAACTCCCCAGTGCAATCAAATTTCATGGTCGTGGAAGGCAGAGATTCAGACATGTAATCCCTTCTGTTACCTCTGCACTGGGAACAGTAATGGTTATGAGCTCGGAAATGGTAGCCAGGAACGGTGAATTCTTGATTCAGCTCAGGAAGGTATGCTAGATAACATGTGTCAGGGCATTGAAACTTGCTCTGGGGGCAGGAAATTTTACTTGTGCCACCTGTTATACATGCTGTGTGGATGGTGAGTACTAATAGACTCAAAGAAAGTGGAGTAACAGGAGGGCTGAAAAGAAATTTCCACCCGTCCCCACCCACTGCTCCTTCCCATACTGCACTGGGTATAATAATAGGGTATGGTACAGCATCTGTCTCAAAAATGCCACCCTTAGACTTGAGTCCAGCTTTGGCCAGGGTTCTATTTTGAAGATGAAGTTGGAGACAGAAACAGGCAGTGGTTCACATATAGTATTGCCTTAGACATGTGAGCTGTCTGTAGCATTATGGCAGTTCAAAGGCAGAAGAGGAATTGTTATCTGTTTTACAAACGAGGAATGAAAGCTCAGAGGTTGAGTGATCTGGCACATGCTGTATTGCTCTCTCCAGGGAAGCAAGCCTTGGTCTGTGGGCCAGTTCACACGGGTCAGCTCGTGCTCACCCTGCCTAAGTTCTGGAAAATTAACTTAGATGGCTACCCTGTACCACACTCAGCTGAGATCCTCACTGAGTCTGATGTGACATTCATCTGGCCCTTTGCATTATTGCCCTTTCTTGGTGTTTTTCTGTCAAGGGCTCAAATACTCAAAGGCATCTGCTGCAGCAGGCCAGAATGCTTTTTCATAGCATGACGCAGGGAGCTTGGGCCACATACCCTTGGTTATGCTGAGGTGGCCTGTAGAGTCTTGTAGGGCGACAGCACTGCCTGCTGGGTGCTGTTGGAGGATTGATGATGGTGAAGGGGAGACAAACCAGATGTGGTCCATGTCCTAGCTTCCTACTTCACATCTAGAGCTAACCCAGCAGGTAACTATTCTGTGCTGCAGTTTCCTCTTGGGAGGAGCTAGTCAGTTTGCTCTGGAGGGCAGCTCAGAAGTGAACAAGGAGATATGCAGTATGGATTAGCAGAGGGCCAGGCCCAGGTGTGAAAAAAGGACTGAGACCAATTGACAGGAATCCTATCATGAAATGAGGATATACCCTTGGTTCCAGACCAGTATCCTTCCTTCCTACCTTTGTGACCAGGTAACAGTTTCTGCCTATTCTGAGTGTTTTTGTGTATACTATTGCCTCAGTATGACGCTTTCTATTTAGAAAGTAACATTGCCCCAGAAGAAGCCAGAAAATAGACATGCTTAAGTGCTACTTGCTGACATTTGTTGAATGTGAAGGATGTGTAGCTACACTGATATTTTAACTTTTACCGAGATGTGCTCAGAGAAGTGAGGTGACCCAATCAACCTTCCCCAAGACCTCTTATTGCACATTTCTGAGTGCTCATATTCACATTTTTTTTTTAAGGTGATAATCAGACAAGGTGTAGGCTGCATCAGGAGATGACTGTACTGAAAGATGTTTGAAGCATAAAGTGGCACTCTGGACAGACTACATTTTTGTTTGATTTTAATGCTAACCATGTGAGAAGCCTGGCATTTAAAAATTGACCATTTACTTATATTCCATGAAGGAAATGCATGGAAGGTAAACTGTGATACTTTGCAACTGCAGTACATTTTGTTGCCCAACATCTACTGTACTGCTGTAGTAAGATATGCAAGCTTTTCAGAAGAGACAGAAAGGATTTGCAAAGGCACTGCTACATTTCAAATACTTAACTAACATTATTTTAAGGCAATATAAGAATAATGTTGCTATTTAAAGGTACCTTGAACTTTTCTGTTAAAAATTGGACTGCTTTTATGACGTTCTCCTAGAGAGGACATGTGATCTGATGTTGGTAGTAAGGGAGTAATCATGAGATTTGACTTGAATTTAGGATTGTCTATCTTTATTAGTAAGCCTGCCCCTTAAAGTATGCTGGAGCAAGTCAACAGCATTGTAGCACCTTGTGAATGTCTTATCTTAGATACATTATTAGGAGTACTTTGTCTATATCAATATACTTGTATGCTATGCTGTTCAGAAAAATTCATCTTATATATGAGCATAATTCATACTGACAAAACTTATTGCACACAAACTCATACACACCGGCGTGCGTGAGTGCATGTCCACACACACATTGAATCAGCCAGCCCTGTCAAAGATATGCTTTTGCAGGCATCAGTTTGTCTACTTAAGTGCCTTTTGCTGGCATATTGTATCAGGAAAGGATCACATCTCTGTGGACTCTCAACTAGAAGACCCATGCCAACAAAAACAACTAATGAAGATGTAATTGTATTTAGAAATCATGTACTGTATTTCCATGTGTATAATACACAATTTTGGTACAGAAACAAAACCCACTTGCAATTTAGCAGATGTACAAATTGCATTTTGTTGGTGTTTTTTTTTAAAGTGGAAAGAAGAGAAACCTTAGAAGTCTGAGATGAAGTCGTCCTTAAATGAAGCCGTTGCTTTTAGGCTGGTTTTACTCTCTCTGCTCCTCTCACTGATTGTGTTCAAATCAATATCACTAAACATTTGATTTCATGTAACACAGGCAAAAGTTTCCATCTATTTAAAGTCTTCATGTTAAGGGAGAACTTAGGAGATAATTAATTGAAGTGTCAAGACATTGAAACAATTTTTATTACAAATGACCTTTACACGAATTACTGATGAGAATAGTGATTCTTTTCATATTGCTTGGTCTTCAGGCCATTTTCAGGAAAGGAGAAAGGAACTCACATTGGCTTGTTCAGTGGTGGGTATCCAGTGTCCCACAATAAAAGTAGTAACTTGCTACTGGCTTGATAAATCAAGCTGGTGCCATCCAACTTCCTTACACAGCTTTACTCAAAGAAACACGTCAGTTGTCAGGAAATTGCATCTAGTTTGTCACTGGGAAGAGAAGTCATGCCTTTTGGCTTTAAGAAATCACAGGGCCTAAGGGAACAGTTCTGTTAGTCCAGTTGTGGAGGAGAAGGCAAGTTCTGCTAAACTCTGCTCAGACGTCAACTGATTTTAATGCCTTTGATTTCAGTGGAGTCACATCCATTTTATACTAATGCAAACAAGTCCAGAATTAGGATCTCTTGGTATTGCACCTAGTATTCTCTTTTGTATAGGATCATTATGCTATATGAATCATGGAGTTACATTGATATAGGGGATGGCATAGGCAGGCATATAGCTTGCATTTTATAGTGTTTTCTAGCACTTCAGTGAAGGCTGGTCTTAAATTTGAATGCCATGAGAACTGTGTGAACAAACTGCACTTCATGGCAATGACTGATATTTGGTTGTTGTACTAATACATTCAGCCAAAGAACAATTGTGCATCTGACCACCAATTATCAAGGGGTACGGAGGAGGAAGATGAAGGGAATGCAATCTATGTGATGAATTCCATCACCAGTCAGGTACCCCATAGATTTCCTTGAAAAGAACATTTAAGAGGTAGGCAAGGGGACTGCACAATAGGTTACGTGTGAGAAACTTACTATTTCCCTTAAAGTTACATTCTGCTTTGCCTACTGCTTACAAAAATTGGCACTGCCACAGTAGATCATTCCTCATAAAGAAATGCTGAACTGATATAGTTAGAAACTGTTTTCTATTTCTGGTTGCCTGGATTTGTAGTGACAGGTGTGTTATCCCTGCAGGAAAATACAGAAAAAACAATGATGTCACTCATTTTCACAACTCTGTTCTGGTAAAAATAACTGCTTAACCCGTTAGAACACAGAGGCCCTTCAGCTGAAACACAATGACAGCCCTATCACAGTAACAGTTTCATCATCTGTGCCTGGCTCTCAGTAAAGGAAAAGGCCAGCATCTCTCCTCCTGGAAGCATTGCATAATACGTGCTCTTACATTCTGGATTACATGCACTCTGGAGTTCATTAATCATAAGGAAAATGAAGAAGCTAATTAACACTTTTGAGCAGTTGTTAGTGTGGTACATGGACACATAATCTGCTTGCTGTATACTTACAAGTATAAATATATCAATTTTAAAAAACTTTAGAGGCATAAAAAATAAACTAATGGCAGGAGTTATTAGAGTAGGAACAAATTTTTTTCTTTCTCTGTAAAAGAATTTCTTTCAGTATGTTTTAATTCATAGTTTCATTTAATATCTTAAAGGGAGTAAACCTGGGTATCATGCGTAGCTGGGACCAAGTAGGGAAAAAGGGTCTGACTTTTCAAGCATTCACGGCTGTTGGATGAGTATATCTGAACAGGTAAATAACGGAAAAGTATTTCTTTTCTATTTAAGCCTGATCCATTAAGACTCTGAATGGTTCTTTCCAGTTTTTCCCTGCAGATCATGTTTACTTCAATTTTGACAGGTCAAGACAGCATGTCTTGGAAATAAAATATGCAAGAAACGTGTATTGGAAGATGCCAGGAATATGATTAGTTAGCAGCGGGTTATTGTTCTCAGTATTCTGTGGTTGGGAGATAGACCTGTCTTTGAACTTTGGAAATTTTTGGAAACTGTGACCTCTCCAACTCTGGGTAGTCTGCTTAAAAGGTGTTAAAAGACTCTGGGCTGCCTACTTCAAGGCCATACTGAGGAGCAAGGAGTGTGGAAGTCCTTAGGCTCCTCATGATGGTCAGGAGGCTCAGCCCACACAACTGCCAGCCTTGTGACAGTGAACTTGGAAGCCTGACCTATGTGGCTGTCCTGGAGCACACACCAGAAAGCTTTGGTGTCCCTAGCAGACTGTTGTGGTCCTAAGGAGGATTTGTAGGAACTCTGAATTTAACTTATTGGAAATTTGCAAATCATGGATGTTTAGAGAGAAATACTGTGTGTTTGCCCTGTTGATACCACTTTGATGAGTCTATTTTGCTGAAATTTTTCTATCATTTCTAACATATCTAGCAAATTCATTAGGAGGACTGAGAAATGGTAGCACCTCTCCTTTCCTGTTTCCACCCATAGGTGCCCCGTGCTATGCCAGCTGTGTGTAGATTGCTTTCTGTCATGATTAGGTTGTGATTGCACAGCATTTCCATTTACACTGGTTCTGTACCTCCCTTTAAAAACTTCATGTACCCCTTCAGTCATGAAGCATTTGCAGTCAGGCAGGCTTTCACAGCAGAGAAGGAAGGTAGTATTGTCTATTTTTGGTTCAAAACCAGCAAGTTTCTCTAGGAGCCACAGGAGGAGCTTTGATTTTTTAATTATTTTTTTGTTTCTCAGCTGGATACTGCTTGAACTTTATTACAATGCTGTTTTTTGAAACAATAGCTAATCATTCATCAGAACTCCTTGGAGCAACCAGTTTTGTATAGCTTCTGAAAGTGTTTTTTACCTTTTAGCGAGTTTCTAATCTAATTTCCACATCCTGTTTTCCTGCAACCCTTATCTGGTCCAGTGAAATTGTTCAAGGGAATTCCATAATCATTAACTCTCTACATTTCCATGATGACTCTTCTTTCCCAGAAATGGAAAGAGGACTGCAAAATTGGTTCAGTGCTGGGATTCCTCATTTTTTTTGCTACAGAAATTTGTGTAGAAACTTAAGCCCTAGTGCTGGTATGTACCACCCAGGAAAGAAAGCAACAATGTCAGCACATCACCAGGTTATCCCTGGCTTTGTTGTTGCCTGCTTTTGTATCTGCTACCAAAATGGGGTGGGACAGACTTCAAAATTACATCAGACTGGTATGACATGGCATTTGTATCACATCATTGTTATGTCAGGGATGATATCTCATAATGATAATAGCAAATAAAAATATCAGATAATGTTGCTTGGCAGCTATAACACTGCATTTGAGAGCTAGCCTCCAAGTCTATTTCACGAAAGGCAAAGTGTTGCCTTTTAAGCACATTGAAGTAGTATTCATAAGAGCCAGCAAAACCATGGAAAATTTATTTTCACATCATTACCACTCTTATTGTTTTTATCTCTCATCTGCCTCCTGCCTCCTTTCGATTGACTAACACATGCTCTTGTTTCTGGTTCAGACATGTTGAAAGCTTGCACTGCTAAACTCACAGGAAATTCCTCCATCCATTACCATTTGTAAAACTGATGAAGATCAAGGGTTATGAAATTTTGCTTCTGATCCCAGAAATAAATAATTTCCCCCTTTAAACTCACATACCACAAAGAAGACCATGTCTGTTTATTTTAATAAAGATTATGATGATTACGTTAAGGTATTTTCTGTTTATGCTAAGGCTTTTTGTAAACCTGTGTATAAACATATATGTCATTTGTGCTTTAAAGAGGCAAAAGGTTTTGTTAGTTCTTACAACTGACACAATAGTATTAGACCTTGAACAGAAACTGAAATAAATATATCAATATTTAATTTAATATATGAAAGGGCATGTGGTTCCTGTTCATGGAGTAGTAGGAGCAATTAACTTGGGCCACATCTAGGTTTTAGTTCAAAAGGTTTGAATTAACTAATGGAGATGTTTTAGGATTAACTATCCTTACATGACATTTATGAAGTCAGACTTGTTTTCCAAGACATTTTCAATGTTAATCTTTAACAACTCTGTAACTTGGATAACATTCTAATGTAAACATAATGTCAACCAATAGAATAAATGCACTGAGGCTATTGTGAAGTACCTAACTAATATTTATAAATGAACGTTAGGAACTACGTGATTTGAAATTATTTTTAGCTGATATTTCTGTATCTCACCTCTATCTTGTATCCAAAGAGGTAGAGGAAAAATTTTTAAGTACAAGAGCTGGTAAGGGTTTGGTTTTGCTTGAAGACCTGTGAAATAAATGGACCTTAGGGGCATTAAACAGGTATATCTCATTGATTTTACTGTACAAATAACTGGTATTTCCTATAATACTTTCCATTTGACTCTTTAAAGGGATGTACAAATTCAAGAAAAGGCATTTGACTGGACTCTATAACCGAAAGTTTATAGGTGAAGGATGGCTTTTGAAAGCTTGCATATCCTCCAATGAATACATTGGGAATTATGTAAAATTTATAAATTAGAATGAGCCTCATGGTTCCAGTTTCTGAAACTGTTCTCAATGTGTACAAGCACAAATTGTAAGCATATCAAAAGTCAGTTCAGCCAGTTTTAACAAACGAGGCCTGCAAACTTTCAAATAGCGTTTACTTGGTTTTCCAGTTGACTAGTCTGTCCATTCAAGAGTAAACAGAAACAAAGGTGTTATTTAAAAGGGAATAATTTAGAGAAAGAGCCAACAGTGTTGGATGGATTTTTTTTTCACTTCATAAACTCCAAGTTGGCATATTTTAACAGGAGATTTCTGTGTTATTCTAGTTACAATGAGTTTAAAATTAATCTAACTGTTGATAAAACAAACAGCCTCTCCTGTAAAAATCACTGCATGTGTTCCATGCTGATATAATAGCTATTATTCATATAACTAGTCTAAGTAGGGTCTAGTTGTTAGCACATGGGTAGTTTTTGCATGGAAGTGGTTGCAGCATTGGACTCATCTTAGATGTTATGGACTGTATTTTCTCCTAGGGATGACTGTAGTTTTTGATACACTTCCTGACAATCTGCGGTGAAAGCACAAGGCTGGATTTGCAATATTTTGTGGCGGCCACAGCACTGGCTACTGGTTGGAAGGACAGCACATCTTAAAAATAGTATCTGTAGTTCTTCACCTTTCATCCACAGAGTACCCCTCTTATTTGATCCAAACAAAATGTTTGCTGCTTTTCCTGACTGAACCTTGTATTTATCACTCTTTGTAGATACCTTAAAGAGTCTTCCTTAACAGTAATGCAAGAGGACCCGTCAGGCATAACTAGAGGATTTTCCTAGGTTTGTTCTCTGGAGAAATATGGTCTCAGCTTCTATACAAAAGCAGTGCCTGGTAGTCAAAGTGTGGGTCATTCTTGAGTTCCAAGTGATCATCTTTTCAGAGTTTATGTGTGGTGTTAGTACTCAGGAATGGTCAGTTTTTGTTATTCATATTATCAGTTATTTTAAAGTTTTTTTTTTCATCCAGAGTTGCAGTAATTGAAACATCATTGTAGTCAGAGATTCCTGGGGATATCACCAAAGATTTTGCGTCATCATGCTGTATATGGACACTTCACAGGTCAAAACAAGCTAGAGTAGTCTCTGTGGCCAAGATGTGGCACCAATCTATTTGTTTCAAAGAACGTAAGTTTGTTCTTTCCACAACTTTTGATACAGGTCAGTGATTCCATTAATGTCACCTGATAAGCAAGCCATGGCCTTTATAAATTAATGATCACATGCCCTTGGAAACCTAGTCCTTGTTTTAATTTAGAAGAGAAGTTCTTTATTTCTGGGAGGGTTTTTTCCCCCCTATTTGGAAGCAGTCAACTACGTATTATCTTTGTGCCACGGCAGTTCCTGAGTACGTCCTAGAAAAGATCGAAGTCCTGTAATAATTGCTAGGTATGATATACTTAATCATTTTATTGTGATTTGTTGGGTGGAAATACATGGTACATACATACTTCCAAAAACAGATAAAAGCCAATAAACACGTAAGGAACCAGAGCATTAGAATCTATAACTCTTAGAACAACACTGCTGGTATTAAATAGTGAAACTGCCCCTTCTTCCCTATTGTCCATGTTTCAGCCTAGAGGCTGATAGGATTGGAAAGACACTGCTGCCTAAGAAAATGTAAATATGGAGTTTTTACTATTTCTGCATTATAAAAAAATTACTTTTGTATCACTAATAATAATTCAAAGTGGCTTGATCCTTTCAGGAGAAATAGTAGCTTTTCTAACATCTATCAAAGCATCAGTCTACCAGTGTGCTTGAGGCACACACGTAGGCATGTAGAGCTGTGACTTTTCACTGTACTTAAAAACATATGCCAGCCTTACTAGGCTTATCTGTTCTTAAGGAAGGTACACTATAAAGCTGCTTTAAAGGAAAAACCTGAGTAATAATGTATGACTTCATTTTGCAAATCTACAACTCAAATCCTTAGTGATTAGGGGGAATTAATTTTCATTAGACCTGTCTTCTGCATAAAGACAGTTAAGCCATCTAACAGGCTGGGGTAGGAAAGTGAAGTTAATGTTTCTGACACGAAAACTTGTGCACAAAGATTGTTGCATTCATGTCATCTAGAAATTGAGTCAGATTCTTAAGTCTATTTCACACGTACATGCAGTGTACAAAGCACTATCTCAAAGCTTAAATTCTGACTGATTTGGATAGAATTTATGAATGGAGGGGTCAAATTCAGATTTTTGATACAAACCATAAGAATCAGTGAACTTAACAGGAGTCATGTGTGGATAACGGATGCGTGGAGCATAACGTTGAGGGATACTCAGTGTCCTGAGCTTAGTCTGAAGTGAGCTTACTCTAGGACGCTCATCATCTCTGTCTTGGATTCCTAGTCCATGTTGCACATCCACAGAAAAAATCGTCGTTATAAGAACCAACACTTTAGCTGAGTAGTTGCCAGGAACAGTAAAAACTGGTATTTTCAGATGAATCCCAACCTGACCTCTTCAAGAGGTGGAGGTGCTATTTTAAATCTTTCCTGAAGTGGATTTTGAGTTTGAAACTAATTTTTCTTCCAGTTAGTGAGGGGACTAGGAACATTTGTCTTGGTTCTGACTTGCTACAAAGTTTTGACAACATTGGAAAGTCTCTGTAGAGCCTGCCCCTCCACCCGCCCTCTTTTTTTTAAACTTTTTTTTTTTTTTTTTCCCAGGGGCTGTGGTTGTTCTTTGGTATTCCTCGCCTAGACCTTATGGCTGGTAAGAGATGGGGTAGTGTGACTTCTTATTGTCTGTATCCTCTTATGCTCGTATGAATTCCCCAAAAAGAAGCAGTATTATGCAGCTAGCATGAATCTGGTAGCTTTTTTTGGCTGCGATGTTAAATATCCGGGACAATGTTAAATGTGTCTTGAATGTCATTCATTTTGCTGATTGCTTGTGAAAAATGAGCATCACAGGAGCTGAAGCTCCCAGCTTGAAGTCATAAGTAATGTTCTATTATATGTTTACAGGCTCATTAAAAATAATAATAATAAAAAAATCCCAGACTGCTCTGAGAATGGAACAAAACTGAGAATGAAATGATAGAATTGAGCCTCATGATTTTCGGGGTAGCCCCCTGTTTACTGAATGGACTTTGCAATCCTTGATTGTATTTATTTTTACTTGACAATGTTTTATTTAAAACTTGAAGGGTATGTCAGTTAGTCTTATAACATAAATCTGTTCTGTAGGCAAGGAAAATAGGTGTACTTTGGAAAGCCAGCCCTGAACTCTGTGTTAAACAGGCAGGGTAAACAGGGATGCACAACCAAATGTGTACAACTCTCTCACAAGTGCTGAACCTGATGGTCAAGTCTCATATCAAAGTACTGAGACGCAAAATATTCCTTCTTACCAAACAGCTGGGTCCTTATTACAGCCGTGCTACTCATCACACCTAATCCTGCGAGGTGCATAGTCTTCCTAGATTGCACTGAAACTGAGCTCTGAATACCTTGTGCAGTGGGGTCACTACAAAGGTGCTTTCAGACTGCACAGGCGGGTTCAGAATACAGTTCTACAGCAATTTCCTGTGTAAGGCATTGATGAGACAATAGATCCCTTTATGAGGCTCTGTTTGACTACAGAAATGAGCAATTGTTCACATTATATTTAATAAATCCCTTGACACCCTGTTAAAAGGACCTATGTTTAGCTGAAGTCTTGGCATGAATGTACTTCCAGAGGTTTAATGACCTTTCACTTTTCGAGGTGTTCTTTATTTAAACTAATGAAAATGAGCTCCACTTAAAAGGCTTTTAAATGCTGATTCAAAATTAAATCAGCTGTTCATTATCCCCAGGTGGCCTTGTTCTAAGAGCAGTAATTCAGAGAGAGTCAAACAAGTAGTCTTTTTTAATGTAGCTAGATCTTGGGTTGGGAGGACTTTATTAGAGCTGTTTATTAATCACTAAACTTTCAACTTCTAATGCAAATGGGTCTGTAAATGCAAGACTTTCCCCCTCCATTTCTGTCCCCTGCTTATGAGAAATATGGAAGAAAATCAGGCACATTTCTGAAGATTCCTTGTGGCATGAACAGCAGAAATGTAAACAGCTGTGGTGTTTTGCAAACAAAATATTGACCTAGTGGGTGCCATCACATTAATAACAATAAACTGAGAAATTAGCTATAGAAAGTCTCACTTTACATATTTGATTATTTTGCTCTAGGGTTGGAAAAGTTTCAGAAGCATTTACAGTACAAATCACAATGAACAATGATAAAACCTCAATGGATTAGCTTTTTTGAGTTTTGTTTTTTGTTGTTTTTTTTTTTTTTTCATTATGGCTACTGAGAGCACTGGCCTGGGGTTTAAGTAGTTAAACATGACGTAAAATGCTAAGAGAACAAAATCTTCAAGCTTATAAAGTATAATTTATCTGAAAAGCAGAAACAATCACTGCTTGAAGACCAAGATTGTTTTACAGAATTTTTCATGTACTTTTTAGTTACAAAATTTCACTGGATAGAGTACTTCCTGACCTTGAAATGTAAGCTTAACTAGTAAGAGATATACTTGGACAGAGCAAAATATTCATGATAACTTTGAGAAAAGATAAAGCAGTGCATTTTTAAGAGCATTTAGACATAAGAAGAAAGGAAACAGTGTTATACCATGCAAAACTCTGAGTTCCACTTTCCTTCTTGTTTTTTATAGGTCATATTACTCTTTGTTACTTGTAGTAAAATGAGTGCCAAAAGGTTGCTGGGTGAAATATGCTGCAGAGTATGGGGAGCCATGCGGCAATGTTACCTTGTGTCTTCTGCAGCAGGAGGGGTGGAAAAACCAAGCCTTTGTTGGCCAAAATACTTGAAATTACCTGCCTCGAACAGACACTAGGGCCTTCACTCCTGTTCTTGTCTAGCAGAGTTATCTGTTAATTTGCCTGTTATAGTGGCTGCTTTGGGGATGCGCTAGAAGTGCATCCTTGTATTCATACATTGCTTAAAAAGTCTGGCAGAGCTGAACAAAGCTACATATCCCAAACGGCTGCAAGGAAAACCGGTTCAGTGCTAGTGGCCACCTATTGCTTCTCTGACCCCTGCTCTTGAATGCTTTGTCTGGTAAAACTTGTAGGTGGCCAAGACGCTCATATTCCCAGGTTTATGAACAGGAGCAGAAGAGACTGCACTGGTGATGTTCTGAAGACAGAGTTGCTGAGACATGGATGTGTCCTACTAGCTGGTGGGTGGTTTATGCAGTCACACTCACGCGCCTTTTACCTCGTGACTTTCTAATGGGTTTTGGAATTGGGCACATGACACCAGGGAATGCAGCATGTGTGTTTGAGGTAATGAGCAAACATCCCTAAATAGGATGCCTGGCTGGAGAAGTTTTCAGACTTTGATCAGTGAAACTTTAATTTTCCTTCCACCCCCCAGGTTAAAAGAAGTTCTTTTTTTCTGTCCTCATTGGTGGAGGAATAATAATTCAATCGTAGCATGAGATTCAGTTTTAAACATCAAATTCTAGGAATCCTTTCTGCTCCAATGCTAATGCAGAACCGATTGTAATACAGTGGTAACTGCATGTCTAAAATAATGAAAACGCTGATGTTTTGAAGAATGTCCTTGGCTGATAGCTGTATTTAATTGTCTAATGGAATTGGAAGAAAGTTATTTTCCAAGGTAATGAGTATTCTTCCTAAAAACTCCTACTGTTCCTACTGGTGAAGAAGCTTCACTATTTTCTGTGGAAGAAACGTGTTTGCAGAAAATCAGTGCTTTGAATGCAAAAATCTCTAAGTCTGGAAAAGTGTATTAAAACCTACATGGATGGGGTAACCCTAGTTGTCTGCATACATTAGTATTGCATGCAGTGTTGTACAGGCAGCAGAGCTAGGACTCCATTCTTCTACCTGTCATGTAATGTTATTATTTTTTGGCACCTGTGTAGGAGCCTATATGAAGAGCTATGCCTTTTGGGAAAAATATAGAGAAATGGCAGATATGCACACACTAATAAATAAAGAGCATAGCACAGAAGTTTCACCTTGAAATCCACTCCCACCTCCCTGACTGTTTCCGATTTCAGAAAAATCCTATAGATTTTTAGCCTTTTTTTCTTTTCGCTTTAAAAAAAAAAAAAAAAAAAAACACCGCGAAAATATTTGACTAACGCTTTATATTCCCTCTACCTCCTCCGGAAACAAAATGATTATTTTCCAGGGGAAGGAATATCTCTACAGAGGTCAGAATTGTGTTAGCATGGGAAAGAGATTTAACAGGCTCAAAAAGGCTGGGAATGAGAAAATATTACTGCAGAGACTAGTGTTTTGCACAGCACATTTCTAATTAGGAATCAAAGGTATGATGTTCTTCCCTCTCAGCAGCAGCTTTGGTGCTTTTTCACAATTGGAGGGCGCTGTTGTTCTCATTGTTAGCAATATTGTAGAAAAACTTCAGTACGAATGGAGACACCCCTCCAAAAAAGGATTTTCCCCCCAATAGTCAAGACTTTTGTAATTAGTTCCGGTGTGTATTCTTAACTTTTCTACGTGAGAGCATTGCTAAATGAAAACGATTCCTGGCCCTTGGTCTAGATCCAAAGGTCTTGTGTTTTCAGGTGCTCATTGTTACTGTGTCCTGCTCTAATGTGCCTTGTTTACTTACAGGAATAAATCACTGGCTCCTGTGAAGCATGTCAGCTCTCTAGATGATGTATCAGGGCAGTTAGGAGCTGGTCATATTTCAGAAGTTCACTGTACTGTCAACCTAAATAGAGCATTCTCAGTCTCATTTAGATGTCAAAAACAATCTAGTCAAAATAGCACAAAATGCTGTTTAGATTTATTCGTCCTTCTCTACAGAGTAAATTAGTCTAGTTGGAACATAGTGCTGCCTTAAGGACAGATTTAGCCCAAAATGTGATGCTGCATCCTTCATAAAGTTAGTTAGAATATTTTCTTGCTTCCTTCTATTCTTTTGAGTGTATTCAGTGCTTATTTTGGAGTAGTTTTTATTTGGAAACAGTTTTGTTTAAAAGGACATTCTTGATTTATGCGTTATGTCTTCCTTTAAACAATGTCAACATTCCTCTACGTGTAAAAATAGTTACACTTGAAAAGCTGATGCAACAATTAGAGCCTTAGAATAATTATTTAGTTCAGACATCTAAAAGAAGAGACAAGACTGAGATCTAACCCTAGTCAAGCCTTCTGGTTTTTACTGTTTATGCTATTGAAGTAAACTTTACTGGGCACAAGGACTCTGAGGTGTCCAGAGACACTTATATGTGTGCTATGAAATAGATGCAGCCATCATTCAAATACACTTAAAGAATATTCATTTTTCCAAGCAGTTTATTACTATTGTGTAGGGAACACTGAATTGGGTATTGTTACTGGTACTGGAAAAAGTAATAAAGAATTATTGGCAGTGGTTTTATAATCAAATCTTGAAGAGAATTAATTACTTTGGGCAGACCTTAAGTTTAACATTATTTAGCAGCACAGAAAATGTGTATCAGGAAATGACATTCCTATTTCACTTTTTAATTGATGTAAGAGTCAGAAATCTTTTGAGGAATGCCACAAACACAAGTGATATTCCTAAGTGCTAGAATCTACATTTACAGCTCTGATTTTGCTGAAAGGTGTGTGAAACCTTACATATCTGAGTTCCTGTGTGCCTAAGCAGGCTCCAGCATAAAAATTATTGTTTTCCAAAGTCCATTTTGACTTAATCTCAGAAGATTGTCTATGGATCAGCCTGTTTCAGAAGACAGAATAAGAAGAATAGGTTAACTTTGCCAGAACAGCCTACTGTATCCCAAACCAGTGACATTTTTTGGGGGTTTGCCATTGCCAGCATGGAAAATAAAGGCCTTATTATGGAAGCTGTTATTGGCCTTTTAAAAAACAAATCCTAAGAGCACAGAGAGGATCTCGTGATGGAACTCCCCAAGTGAAGGTGTGACACTTGTGCCTGGAAGAACTGAAAAATGGTATTTGAAATAGGTCAGGCTATTTATATAACTGTAGGCAAACACACCCTCAAGTTTTCCTTTGGGAAACTACAGAAAACTATATCTTGTTGCTGTGGAATAAGTTTAGTCTCATGAAGTAATTATGAAGTCAAACTCAGGACACTGAAAACAAAGAAGGGTGTGGAAGGAAGCTGCAAGCTTCATTCTGCAGAGGAAACAGGGATAAGATAGTGCTGATGGGACTGCTAGCAGCCCTTAGGCCACAGAATCAGACTAGAACTTGTCTAAAATAACTTTGCCGTAATATATACTATGTGGTCATCAAGTCTTCCGCACTGTTCTGTTCTTGCCTTCAGTCCTGGCTTGAAATACTCTTGTCCGGATGGCAAAGAGGCAGGTGACTGGGAGAGGTGTTCTCCTTAGCTGAACGTTTTAACACCAACCTGGAGTGTTCCTGCAAGCTCCAGTGAGTGACTTGCTGTCTCTTTTGGCTTCTCTTACATATGTGTGATCAACTGGAATTGAAGAAAGACTTAGTAATAATTCCCTCCATCTGTCTATCCTTGCTAATGCAGGACTGTTCCTCCAGTGCTTGGAAGGGAATGTCCAGCCTAGATTTTCCTGGAGCAGATTCCAGACATACTATAAAGACAGCTAATGGACAAGATGCAGTAAATATCCAGCACACCAACCAATCCACAACTTGATTTCAGCTTATGCTACAAAATCTGTAGTTGTTTCTGCAAGCTCATGCGTTTAATTCATTCAGAGACTGGCTTGTTTGCTGTCTTTGTGTTTGCTACTCAGTCAGTGTCAATATAAATTTCCAATACTGCTGTAGAAGCATCTATAAACTATCCTGTAAATGCAGAAGAATGAATCACTAAATAATATTCTTTCATCCATCAATCTAGTGGTAGGTTCAGAAGATGTACTGCTGGTATCTTAGGGATTGTCAAGGTGTTATTTTCATGAGAAAATAATTCCTGTCACACGTCAAATATAAGAATACAGTATGTCTGTACAGATGCAATATGGGGTATTGTTATGAGGGAGTAACAAAAAAAAAATCATATGGACTTGAGTAATTAATCACTTGAAGACTCTAATTCATTTTGTTGTTCAATCAAAACAAACCAAGCAAAGATATGGAGAGTCAGCCAGCCTTAAAGATTGTTCAGGGGTCTCTTAAACCTCATAAAAGGAAGGTGATTTACAATAATGAAGCATCTTCAAAAAGTTATTTTCCCTCCCTTTTTATCAGCTTGGAGATGTGTTGGCAGCTGAGATACTATCTACAAGTCTTTTCATACTCCACTCTTTCTCCAGGACTCTTCAAGCCAATGTCCGATTTCAGTTTTCTGCTAAATAATTTGCCTTCATAAGTTAGATGCACATCTTTAGGATTGAACCCCTGAGCTCATCTCCTTTTTTGGAAACACTGCAGCAGCTGATGCTCTTCTCTGTTTTAGTCAGCTTGCACATACAGGCCAAGAAAGCCAAAGGCATAAGGAAATATGCGTGTTTACTTGCCTTACCTCGCAGAGATCACTGGTAAACTACAATTCAAGGCTTGCAACTGAGGTTTCTCCAACAGCTTCGATACAGGCAGAATTGATTTCATGGCAGAAGAGAGATGTTAATTAATCTCACATTATTTTCTAATACTGTTTTGAACATTCACCCTTGAATGTTCAAACCTTCTTGAGAGTATTTTCTAGGCATGAAAAACCCACAACGTGGCTTTTTCATAGAGGAAAGAATTTGATGTTCTCAAAATCTTGTGGAAATATATGAGTCCTGCAAATGTGGTATTTAAAAGTAATTTCTAAGTGGTGCTGAACACACTTTGCGTTAAATGTTTTAGCGCAGATTTATTACACTAAATTTATGACCTCTTAAACATGATGTAAGAGTCTAGGCCTGCATAATTAGAAAGGCAGAGTGTTAATGCTCCCATATTAAAAACATCTGTACCTAAATTATGGGAAAATAGCATTAGGGTAATATCTTGGCTGCAGTCTTCCAAGATGCTTGCAGTTCCCTGCACTCTCTCCCTAATAACAAAATGTAAACCTGCTTATTCAATCAAAGGTTTGTCAAGATGTGGTTTCACAGTAGTTTCTAACCCATCACAGGAAGTCAGTGTAGTTTTACTAAATCTCTGCTGAAAGTTCTTCATGTAGTTACATTCCCTAATCCTTAGTTGCCTGGCCTTCTCTTAAACCAGAGGATTTCTTGGGAATCTAGTTCTTTCTTCCTCCCCTTGGTGGCAGATGTTCTGGCCTCAAATATATTCCCCCACTCCCCTTCCCCTGCTGCCTGTCTACACTGAACAGAAATCCAGGCTGGGGAACCCAAATGGAAAGGGGAGCAAAGAGCAAGCAGAGCTCATTCTTGACTGGGGGGATGATTCTGGATCCAATAATGCTTCCCTATGGCTTCCATGCAATCGTGCTGATTCCTACCATCTGCTCTACTCATTCAAGCAATTAACACATTAGATGTTTATCTTCTATTCTCTCAAATTAATTATTTAAGTTGCTGCTTGATGTGAAAGTTTAGACCATTAATGTATTGGCAGTGTTAATATTTAATGATCTAAGGCACAGGGAGGAAGAGGGAAATCAATATTTGTGCAGTGTTTTCCATCTCTCAAAAGAGCTACAGAATTTTTGCTCTCTTCTGTGTATCCATGGATGGTACTAATCTTAATTGAAGCAAGTGGATTGGCTCAGTACTGAAACTGGGCTCTCAGTCATACTTATTTCATTCCAGCTGTTCTTACTGGTAGCACAAAGCCAGAGGCTGCCCAACTTCTGTAACATAAACATGTTAGAAATATCAAAAATCCTTCTTCTCGGAAAAGGGAAGTCTTTCTCTTATGAAATTTCATGGTCTTGATAAACTCTCAAGTCTTTCAGGATTGAAAGTGAGGAATCCATTTCTAGCATGCACATGTCTTTCAGGGAAATCAGTTTTTAAAGGTACAGAAGGAAGAGGGTAGAAATCCAGTAACATATGGGGAAACCTTTGAGGCTGAAATCAGTTGTGTTTATTTTCAGCAACTCAGTAATCATTGGTCTGTCTTGACACTGGTCTGAGTAGACGAGGTGTTCGTTTCTTCATGCACTTAGTCTCCCAATAATGTAGCTGTTGTACAAGAATTCTCTCTTCCTGCTCATAAGAATTCATAGTGTGTAGCAAGCTGGATATGGATGGACTTTGTGTTTCCTTTAGCGCTGAGGAACTTTGGAGTTAAGTTGGAATTAAATTCTGTGAATATACTGCTTTCTAGTAAATGGGAATGGGAGCAGATGCTACCATTTGACAAAGCAAAAAGTCAACAAACTCTTGCCTTTACAGCATTGTTTTGGGTGTCTTTGGGCTAGGAACCATTTCCAAAGATAAAAGAAAGTTATTTTTCAGGTTGTTGTAATCCTTGCAAATGATGAGCATAGATCTCAGAACAACTGAGAAAGGAGACAATCATCTATCTGCTATTCCTTGTGGATTAACTGTCTGCATTAAAAAAATTTGGTTGTGTACACCTTTCTACCATAATGCTACGAATATCCATGAGATTGCAGCTAATGAAAAGACAGAGGAAAGTCTACTTTTTAACAGGGACCTATATAAAAACGTTCAAAATCTGAAGGAACTGTCAATCACACAGTAGGCTGAAAGGGTTCCTAATTTATACAAACTCCTGCAAAGCCAAAACTGTGACGTCAGCCATTCTGTTAAGCCAGCTTGGATTTGTCTTTGCTGCAATCCACAGTTGGAGGGCTTACATCTCATTGCCTACTTAGCATCTAGAAATCTAGCCAGACACCTTGGGGGACAGACATTATCTGGTTTCTGGTTTGCTGTTTTCTGGGTTTGGGGAATTCTGAATGAGGACTGGCTTAATCAGGACATTTGTGGGAAGTCAGCCAGGACCCATGGAAGAGCTGTCCAAATACTTCTACTGGCCAGATTTACAGACACCAGCTGGAGTGTGTTTGCTGATTTTGTTTTGTTTTATGATGGATCTTTGGAGTAGTAAAGAGCTAGTACATTGTACACCAGTGGTAGATTTATGTCTGTATCAATTGCATTCAGAAAGGCACTAATGCATCTTTTAAAATTTGAGTTTTAATATTCCTAATAATTAAAAATAGAAGATTAATATTTCGAACAGAAATTTATTCAAGTCAGTATTAGAGGGAGTTATGCTTCAAGGGTGCAACAGAATTTTTACTCTGATCAGAGTTGGTCAATTATTCTGAGTACCGCTGTGGCAGAGTTAGGTTGCTGCAGTGGAGATGTGGAGCTGGATTATTCTTTGCCTCCTCTGTAGAAAGGTTAACTTGCCAAAAAGTTCAATTTTGGGATCATTAGATCTTGGGAATACTGGTAACGCGCAGTGAATGGTTCCATCTTTTCCTCTCAAAGCAGGAGGGAAAAGTCAGATGTTGAAACAAAATATTTTAGCAGTCAGGAAAAAATAAACTTTATTTCTACAGAAGTTTTTGACTTTTCTGTGTGGCTCATCAAGGATCTGTGTCCACCAGTCTACCAGACTGGACTTTACCTTTATGTCTCTGTGGAATGGCTTCTCATGAATTTCTTTATAGATCTCTGGTAACCTTCAGAACAATGAACTTTGGCTTGCATCAGTCTCTTCTCAGGGACATTGTTTGCATTTCCCAACTACATTGTTGCCTGCTCAGGAATTGCTTGCTATTGCAAACGATTAGACCTGTGACATGGGTATAACATCCTGGCTGATGCTAAAGAGAATTCTGAATAGCAGTGTATGGGAAATGACTTCTTTTCATTACCCTGTGTCTGTGATTAAATTCCAAAGGAACTTTTCACAGTCTCTTAAAATACATCTGGTTGCTTAACTTTTGGGTATCTGACTTTGCTTCTGAGTATCATGGAATGATTAAAAAATCACCTCCTGGGATTGTCAGTGTGTGTGATGAGACTGAACTGAATAACTGGGCCTCACACCCAAGCAATATTTCTACTTAGAAAATCATCTTTATAGAGGACACAGCTTCCACATCAGATTTCCTCTAACCCCCAGAAAACCCACAATCTCCTTCACTGTTTGTGACCTACATGTCAAGTTTTTCTCTGGCCATCCTGCTGAGCTGATTTGAGACGGGAGGGTGACAATATGTGAATTGCTAGTCCTTCGTCTTTCATCAGGAAAGAGTTGGAGGAAAGAAATTGAGTGCAGTGTGTATTAATGGAATTGAAGCTGGGCTGGAGGGAGCTTGCAAGCATCTTTTGTTCATGAGGCCCAGTTTTCCTTAAAGTAATCTTCATGGGTACAGAGAGGGGCAATTGTCCTGTTGGATCTGGGCCAATGAGAGATGACTAGTGTATCATGAATTCTTAGTAAAAAGATTTCTCTAGAAGGCGCATGTGAGAATAAAGAATAGAAATATGTGTTAGTTGCTGGAGGTCATTGGCCCACTGGCACCTAGGAAGTCATCTGAATGTTGAACAGGCAGCAAACGCTGAGGTGGCAGAAGTGCCTAAGCTCATTTTAACATGTAAATAAGTATTCCTTTCACACAGAAACTGGCTCTTTAATGGGGAAGCAGAGCCATAAGGATCAATTTTTTTTTCTCTTCTTGAGCTTGGATGTTTCTGCTTATCTCTGACAAACCCACTGGTTGGTTTCTTTGCTTCTAGATTCTCCTCAAAGCTCCAAGTACATTCAAGGCAGAGTGCCTTGAGAGGTTAGGCTGAGAGAGGTGCTTTTGAGTCCCAGCCCGACTAACTCAAGGTACTGAGCAGCATTAAAGCAACCCCTCTCAGAGAGATGCCCGGATTCTGGGAGTGAATGAATCCAGCTGAAATTAATGGGTTTTCACCAATGTGGAACTGGCTGCAGGACTGCATGTTCACATGAAGATCTGCTTAGAGACAGCAATTGTGCCAGCTTCTCACATGGAGAGAAGGGGAGGGGAAGATATCTAACATATGTGAATGCTCTCCAAGGAGCATATGTTTTATATATTGGATTTACGATGATGAATGCATTCTTTTGTGTGTGTTGGCAGGATTTTATTTTAGACACGTGGTGTATGGTATCTCAAATATTACATGATTGGATATAAAAATATTGTATACTGACAACTAGGATCACAAACTTGGTATGTATGTTGATGATCTCTCAATTATATTAATTATGTATATGTAAAGTATACATATAATTATGAGACTCCCTTGATCAAATATATTTTCATGCAATTTCACGGAAGGTTCTTTTGTCCTCTAGGAACTATAACCTTATGCAAAATATAATTGCTCTGTGGCTTTTGTCAGCCCTGTTAATGAGGCTAGGATAAAGAATATGTTACTAACTCAGTGTTCCTCCTCACCCCCAGAATCTGAAAGAACTGAAAATGATGTTGCTGATAACATGAATAGTAACATTAGTCCCTGATTATTTTATCATTACTTTAATAGCATGTGGAGCCATTATGCCGGATAGCTGATACAATTTTGAGTGTGGTTTAAAGAGCAGTAAAACACTGATCATTTAGTTCTGTTCCGATATGAAGAACTACTACTATCGTGAGACTGTTGATAGGAGTGATGTGTTGTGCTCTTTCCCCTGCCCTGCCTTCCCTGCTACTGTGTTCAAACCAGGGTAACAAGTTAATCAGCAGCCCTTGCAGCACTCCCGCCGCCTGCCCTTACAGTGAAGCGGCTACAGCGAAAGTACTCTGTACAGGGTGGTTACAGTTCCCAGTGCCATCTAGTGGTGTTCTTCCTGAAAATAACTGGATAAAGAAACATAGAAAGGAATTTAATTTCCCTGTATAATTTCCCACTAGCTTGGTGAATTCTTCCTATGTGAAATGGTTAAGAAACTGTAATAGGTATTGGTCTAATCTCAGGGGCAGACTCAAAAAGCCTCCCTTTTTATACCCATGCATGCTCCTCTGCCCTTGCATGGGCCCTGAGGTAGCACAGGGATTAGGGAAAGGCGGAAGGAAGGGGAAATTGGAGGGATCAGAAACATCTCAGAGTGCTTCAGGGGGTGCTTATTTTCTGCACGGTGCTATGGTGTCTCCATACGCTGTCTTTCCGTCCTCGTCCTGTTTCTTTGTTAGGGGCTAGAAGGTAGGCTAGCTGAAAAAGAAAAGGCTGGGGGTTGCCTGTTTTCCGTTACCTGAAATTTTTAATGCATTCATTTAGCTTGGTGAAGCAAACAGCAAGAAAAGCCCAATTATTTTCCTCCTGCTCTTACCCGTCCCTCCCGCCCATTCTGCCAAGGCCTCTCTTAAAAGCTCCCTTTTATATCTCACAGGCATATGTTTCAATTTTCAGTTGCTGGGTGTGATATTTGGTAACATACGGATGAGTCATATTAATAACTTATTGAATCAAAACATAAACTGCCCTCAATCATTGCTAGATGTGCTGTAGCCTTTATTCTTGCGGTAGCACCTGTCCAGTCTTAATCACACAGTGCTGTTTACTGCACTGGGGCTTTTCTCAAATGCATTAGACCTAGAAACCTCATCAGTTCTAGCTCCATCAGGAATATCTCTCTGCTCTGATTTCCTGAAGTGAATTTTCATTTTAGGCCAAGAAAGGGCTATGAGAAGACTTTAACACAAACCATCTGATAAGTCTCTTTTTAAAGCAACAAGCAATGCGAACTGTGGGATCCATTTAAGTAATATTTTTACTTTCAAAATAAAATATTGGCAAAATATAATGAAAATGTTAAGAAAACAAACACTGAAACTGTGTGTCAACATAGCCACATCTGCTATAAGCAATATGGGAGTATTACTCTGCTGTAAATTGCTATAGTTTTCCAAGCCATAGAACACCATGAAATCTGTCTTCAGATGAGACTGGAGTAATTTCATCTCATATGACCAAGTCAGAAGTCCTGTTCTACAGTAAAGCCTATAATTTTGCCTACATAAAATCCTCCTGCCAGAATATAGTGATTCCCAGATCTTACTCACAACGAGATTTCAGCCTCTTCTAAGTCTCCCCTCACCGTTTCATGGCCAAGATGGCACAGAACTGCTTCTCCACTAGGAAAAAATTGATTGTGATTAATTCCTGCAGGTGTAATAAGAGCAAAGGAGTTAATTTTCTCCAGAAACACTTGACTTTTGTTGGATAAAGCATTCCCTCACTGTTCAGGAAAACATCCTTAGTCCATGTCCCCATTTGGTGACTTTCTTCCTAGCTGACCAGATTGCTCTCATGAGAAGCTGTAAAGGAAGCCCTACAGCACTTATCCCTCCCAATGCTGAGAGGAAGGCAGGAGCCAAGTGGTTGGTGCATTAATGCTTACAGATATAGTGCCAACAAGTAAATATTAAATCATTATTCTAGGGCAGACTAAGGTGTATAAGAGGATATATGAGCCGTTTGAGAACCTGGAAGGGCAACCAGCCTTTTTGGTAATAGAGAGGCTCCTAACCCTGAGAGTCAGCCTGGAGTCTGATTCACAGCTGGAAAATCAAAAAGGCCCAGGAGAAAGAAAAGAGAGATCAAACATGGTCTTGTTTAGATGAAGGAAGGTGCTTTCATGAGAGGAACAGGACGACACTTCTGTTGGGTATCAAAAAGGCAGTGTGGGTTATTGCTGTCCTGATTTTTTGCTGGGTGGAGTTGCCATGTTCTTTTATTTGATGATGATTTGTACACAAAGTAAGCTATGGTATGCATCATCTGCTGGCAAGACGCAGAGCCAGCATGGCTCTATACAGGTTGTGTAACTTTACTCGATGGTTGTTTAATCGCTGTGCCTAACCGAACATGTAACAGTCCATTCTAACCAGGATTAATATTTATTTTGCTTTTGTTTCCTTTTTTCAATGTTTTATTTGAAGAGATTTTTTTTTTCTGTTGCTGTTCTAAAGCTTTGTTAAGCTGTGGGAGGTGGTCATTGTAGTATCTTATTGAAACATCCCTGGGAATATATTTTAAGACAAATTCTTATTATATTAGTTTCTACTGGATTGAAGTTTCTTTGTATTTTGTACTACTAGAGCCAGTTCTTGTTTTTATAACAATATTGCTACAGTTCACAACATAGAGCCAATGGAGTTTAGTCTAGATTTTCATTTTTAGGGTTTTCTTTAAAGCTTTCATTTACACAAAGGGAAGAGGAACAACTTCTCTGTAGGCAGCAAAGCCATTTCAGCTTAGAATGGGGTAGTCCTAGCTTTAGTCTGTGAACCGCAATCTTTCCAAAGAAGGAATATATTGCCTTCATTTTGTGTGGAAGTGCACTCAGCCCTGACATTGGATACATTTCTGTTCTCTTTCAGTACAGCAGACATCTAAACCTGTTGCTGATTTAACAGTACTAGACAGATGAGTCTCATCTTTATTCTGCAAAACAAGTCACTACAGATATTTATATATCTTTTAAAAAGATCTGGTTTTATGGGAAAAAATACGCTCCTTTCCTTCCTCTCTCCTTTGAGCTTGTTCTTCCATGATAAAATGTTGAGTGCAGAATGTTCAGCAATGCCGAACTCAGGCATTACTGTAGAATAAAAATTCAAGAAATTGCTTCCCCTATTTACCCACTATTTAGGGAGTAAGAAGGCACAGCTAGTACATTTGGGGAATGCTTTCTTCACCAAGGAAGACTTTTATTTATGGCCTTTATACCAATGATATAAAAAAAAGACCAAACCAAACCAAACAAGCCCCAAACAAGGTTCATTTCCTAAATACTGAAATGAACCCAAAATTTCCTCTGACTAGGCTCCTGGAGTGTTCTAGAAATGTCAATAGGACAGGAGTAGTAAGATGCTATCAAAGAAGATCACTGAGGTAAGTGCTTTTGAACGACAGTCCAGGGCACTGGGTTAACCCCACTAGGCAGCTAAGCCCCACACAGCCGCTCACTCATTCTCCCCCAGTGGGATGGGGGAGAGAATCAGAAGGATAAAATTGAGAAACTCGTGGGTCGAGATAAAGGCAGTTTAACAGGTAAAGCAAAAGCTAAACACACAAGCAAAGCGAAATAAGGAATTCATTCACAACTTCCCATCAGCAGGCAGGTGTTTGGCCATCTCCAGAAAAGCAGAGCTTCATCACATGAAATGCTTACTTGGGAAGACAAATGCCGTAACTCTGAATGACCTCACTTCTTCTTTCCCCAGCTTTTATTCCTGAACGTGTCATCATATGGTATGGGATATCCAAAGGGATATCCAACTGACCAAAGGGTCAGTTGGGGTCAGCTGCCCCAGCTGTGTCCCCTCCCACCCTCTTATGTACCCCCAGCCTACTTGCAGGAGGGGCAGTGTGAGAAACAGAAAAGCACTATTCAGCAGTAGCTAAAACTTCAGTGTGTTATCAACACTGTTGTGGTCACAAATCCAAAACATAGCACCATATGGGCTGCTACGAAGAAAATTAACTCTATCCCAGCCAGAACCAGTACAGCAAGGCTTGTGATTGCCATCAAGAGAACTGAAGGAACGGATGTCCACGAATGCTATCTGTCACCTGTCAGAGAATCATTTTGGATGTCATTCTGAATGGTGAAAGATGAAGTAGGTTTGGAAACCAAAGGATCATCCAGGGGCACCACAGAGCCAGTTTCTGGAAGGATTGTTGCTGCAGTCCTGCTGCGCACCAAAGCTCCAGCTGGAAAGGAGTTAGCCCAGGGCTAAAACCCAGTACATATAGATCGTTCTTGATTACCATTACCAAGCAGCATTGCCCCACGTAGGAGGATTAATCCAGCCTAAGAAAAGGCATATCAGCTGCAAAGGAATAACTAAACTGAATCTAGGAGATGATCTGCTGTCATAGCAAGAGTTTAATCTTTAATGATGAGGTCATTCCAGAGTGACTACAGCAGGTACTGATGGGATCCGAACCCCTAAGTGACAAGTAGGTTTCAAGCAATCATTTCAGTGGGCTAATTTCAGCCACATTGACTCCAGAAATTTCCTTTCAGAAGGCTCAATTCTCAAGGCAAAATGCAGCATCTGAAAGCAAAGTTTTAAAATGCCTTTTTTTATTATTTTTATCTAGCACATACTGGTTCATGAAGAAAGAAATGATGTGCTTTCCCTGGCCTCTCTTGATGTAGAATTTTATTCTGTAGCAAAGATTGTGGTTATTGATGCCTGTTGCTGAGGATGTTCATTAGATATTATCAGCTTCAAATACAAGAAACAACCTTTGCTCCTACTTATTTTTGTGGGAAAAATGATAGCACACGATGATTGCTAGTCGTCAGTATGCTTTTCTGACAGTTTGGTCATGCAGCACACCTTAAAAGATGCTTTTGCTTAAAGGAGAATTCAAGTGTATATATTCAAGTGTGACCTATGGCATGGTGGAAAACAAACAAGAATTCAAAAAAGAGGTAGGACTTTCTGATTTGTGTTATCCCTGAAAGCTGTATGGATAATTAATGCTTTTTCAGGGATTGTACGTGAAGGTTGGTTTATAACAATTTTTTTCATAACATAATAGTTTAATTGTCTAGAAGTTGAGAAGAAGATTCTGTCAACTGGTGATGTGAATGCAGGTATCAAGTGATGCAATACTGCCAAATTACTTTTGTGTTTAAAAGACGTTTACACTTTCTAAGAATTTGCATCTTCTGAAATTTGTGCTGGTAGTTTGAAAAAAAGAAGGAAAAGATAAGAAAAGATAATAAAAATTAGCACAGCTTCTACTGTTCTGGTTTAATGTGCTAAGGATACTAATGGATGAATGTTAGACATAATGATTTTACACTTAGAAGATGACTTGCTGCAGTTTCAAAATCAGGCTTTCCTGTTAAGTTTGATCTGTTGTCAGTTTATTTAATCTGTATCATATAAAGCAGCAGTAACAATCAACAGGGTGTGGATTAGAATGTGGTGTGTTTCCCAAGAGCCTTGGAAAATACTGCCAAAGCCTGAAACTCAATACACATCTTAGAGCCTATAACTGTGCTTAGGCAATGAAGCCTTCAGTATGATTCAGGAGATCTGATACTTAATTTTGTGTGTTTGGTTTTTAGAATGTCAATGTTTTGTGCATAATTAGTAAACTAACTCCTTTCAATTCTAAATTCTGCTTATTCCATTCACTTTAGGCTATTTGCTGAAAACCACATTTTAGTAGCTATCGAGCTGGGTAGGGAGTTAAGTTTATGGCAGCTTTCATGAAACAACTTCACTTCAAAGCCTGTGGTAACACTGTTGATTGTCCTAAATGGCACTTGGATCCTTTGTCCAGTCTGTTGTCTTTTGCAGATATAACATGAGATGCAGGACATAAAAAGCAGATAGATGTATGTAATGTATACCTAGAAATATTTCCACCTGGAGAGCATGAGGCTTCTCCTAACCCCCAGAGCAAAGAGTGTTACTTCAGTGCCCCCCTGCATCCCCACTCTTTTCACCTGAGCCTCCTGCTGTAATGTTAGCACAGACATTTTTATGGTCCATTCCCTTCTCCACAGAGGGATGAATGGGAATCAATAGCAAGCTCTTTCTCAGTTAAATGGATTTCATTAGACAGTATAAATTTACTCACAAATGAATGTTTTATGGAAACTATTTGGGTTTCAGGAAACTTGGACCAAAATGCCAGGTTTCTGGACAAAATGCTGCGTACGAGCTGGTTTGCTCGTGCTGCTGGAAACCTTCTGGTGGTCTGATACCCTTGCTCCCAGGAGCCTCACAACCAGGGATCGTGATCTTGTCTTTGTACTGAATAGTCTGAGAGCCTCAGCTCAGTGAGGGCTCTGAGGACTTCTAGGTTATTCTTACCACAGCATGGGAAAGGAGCTAAAAAGTTCCTTATGTCCAAATGCCCTGAGTTGCTCCTAGTACAGAGCAGCATAGTGAACCCCTGGAGATGGACAAACACATCCTCTTTTCCCGCACATTAAAAAAATAAATTCAGAATAAATGTTTTTCCACATTAAAAAGTTACTTTTAAGAATGTTTTGTGTCCACAGGAATCTTTGAAATGTCAAACTTTCATACTCAGCTGGAATTAAGACTTAGGAGAGTTTTAAGCACTAGTGGGTATGGTTCTTGAGAAGGAACACGTTCTCAGCACTGACACATGGTAATCTCTGCTTTTCACAGACTGTTGTCTTGTCCGTAACCTCCCACTCCTCGATGCTTATTTATAAGGGCCCACACTAAATAACAGCCATATTTCAGCTTCCATGAAACAAGTTGTCTTTTTACAGCTGGGAAACTGAGGCCCAAGAGGAATGTAATTTGCAATGTCATGGCTTCAGAAAGCTTACTGGAAAGCTTGGCAGTATCTTGATCTGATCTGACTCACAGTGCCTTCCACTTACTCTTCCACCCACACTCCAAAAAAGAAAGACTCCTCCCTCTCTCTAAGGAATAATGCTGGTAAAAGTTGTAAACAAAATGCTGTACCTTGTACTCTTTTCCTTCTTCTTTCATAGCTAATCTCTGGAGCCTTTTAGTGGCTCCATATTCCCATCACTTAGGTCCTGGACACATGGAAAACCTCTCACTGTTCTAAGGGGGAAGAGATGGAAGGAAGTTGCAACCACATTCTCCCTGTCAGAATGAAGGAATTCTGCCTTTGGCCAAGATCTTTACCTTCTTTCCAATTCTGGATTATTTTTTTCTGGGAAACATCCCTTTGAGTGCAACTGGCAGCAGTTTTTGCCATTTTGTTCCTTGCCAAGGGGTGAGTCTCTGTGCACAGCCATACCCTCAGACCTCAGGTTCTAACTGAGCCTGTGCTGAGCTAATGCCTTGTGCCCTACTGCATCCAGCTCTGTGGCACTGATATGCAGTCAGGTTAAGAAAGGTGAGAGTATAGTTCTGTAACACAAGCAGAGCATTTAAATATGGGGTTCTTTTGTGTTTTTATTGTATTCATAAAAATGTTCGAGTGAAGGTACAATAAAAAAGAAGAGTGGCTCTATTAAAAGAGAAAAAATAAGTTTGTAAAGTTGTTCCAAAATCTCCCTAAGATTCATCAAATGACCTGAAGGCAGAGGATTAAAATAAATGTGAAAATAGCTGGAATTCAGAGCTACTTATAAGATACAGAGGGAAAAGTACTTCTATGCAGTAAAAGAATAAAATGTCCATTTTCTTTGCTGGAAAATGCACTGTGGTTTGGTGTTCAGACAGTACCTGATCTGGACCAGCTGTTGGGTGATGCAGTGGCTTGAAGCAGGGACCTGAGCAAAGTGTGACACATGAGCTCCACGGAGATTCTGTGACAATAAGACACCTCTGAGTCACTTCTCTTTGGCTGATCCTCAGTGGGGGTGGGATAAGAATTTTCCTTCTAGCTTAAGTTAGAGCAATGACTACAATGCCTTTCCTTCATCATCCCCTAGACGTGCAGGCTACCTGGCTATTACAGACGGTGAGGAGCCAGGAATCTCTCCACCCTCCCCCACCATGGAGCTTAGCCATTGGATGGTGGAACTGTTGGAAGAACTGGCTTTCTTTTTCTGTGTGTTGATTTCCATCCTGAAAATGGCAGAACGCATAAGACCCATTGCTTCGGGTTTTGGTGCTCAGGTATCAAACATGCTGTGAGTTGTAACAGAAGCACATGCAACTGCTCTTGCTAATGTGGAGCTGTTGGTACCTACTAGCAGAGCTCACGTCAGAGGTTTTCCCTCAGTGTGTGCACTAACAGGATCTCCCTCCTTTAGCTCGCTGTTTGTTTTCATGAAACTTGTAGGAATTTTTCTGTTCAATTGCTGTTGCTGTGCCAGGTTTAATTAACACTGGCTACTGGGTGTCCAGGTTATTAGGGGGAGAAAATGGTGGCAGCGATGGACAGACATGCAAACATTTGCATAGGATGATCACAGAAGTCTTGTTTTCTTGTGTGTTGTTTTTCCTTTTTCTAAAGCCAAAATGTTTCTGAATTTAGCGCGAATTTCTGGAGAGTTGGCCTGAAACTTCAATATCTTTATCAAATCGACTATTAAAAGATTTTCTTCCAGTTCCATCCAGTAGCCTTGGTTACTCCTCAGCATAGGCTGGTAAACAGTGTGGTGAAGAGTGAGTCTTTTTTATTCCACCACCCAGGCATACAGCTCATATTATAGTGTAATTCGAAGAGCCTTTCATATCTCAGAATGGAAGCAAGGGTACCAAGACAGCAAGTATCCTAGGAGAAGACTAAGTGTCAACTTCTGTGCCTCCTGCAATTTTTCTAAAGTATTGTTATTTTATTTAATTTGAAGAGGCATACAGTTGGGCAGGATGGCAAGGAAATAGGACAAAGAATTTGTTGACTTAAAAAAAATCTACATCAAGATCACAAATGTATAGTGAAAACAAGATCCTCCTTTGTTCTTTCTTATAATAAGTGAACTTGATGATATTAAATAGAATAAATGTGGATCCAATAAAAGGAAATACTACTTTTATTCAGTGTGAGGTAAGTCTGTTTAATTCATTGTCAAGGAAGGTTACCAAGATTAATACTGTAGCTGGATAGTTTAAAAGGGCTGAATAATTTTATGACCAATAACACTTGTAACTCCTTAAGCTATGTGAAATCTCATGCTTCAAAAAGTATGTTGATAGTAAACCACTTTTCACCACTCTTTTCTCCCACTACATCAATGGCTAGATTTTGGCTTCAAGGTGCTTTCTGCAGTAAAGCACTAACTAAAAACAGGACTACAGGATGAATTGCTGAAAGCAACTTGGTAGTTCCATGGTTCCTGTATCTTGCATGCACAAGAGGTTTGTTCGAGAGATGGTGAATTCTGTCCTACATGTAATAGTAACAGAAGGATAAAAAGTCTTTTTTTAAAAATCCAGACATTTTAACATTGTTAGTTTCAGCTTCGGTGTTGTATCAAGGTCTGTAAAGGTTCCAAGTAAGCTTCTCACCTGTGAAATATATGCAGTCCTCTTTTGGAGGAAATGGCAATTTCATCTTGCCCCAAGACTTCCAGTTCTCCAAGACATGATTTGTAGCCTAATTTGACATGAAATAAAAATGGAAGTCTTTTGTAGTGCTTCTCACACATCCACTTTCAGATGAATTCAGGAAGAGAAGTTCACTTTACCAGGTTTCTCATTTTTATCAACTTCTAAAAAGTTTCAATTCATCTTAAGACTTCCACTTCAGTCAATCTTAAGTCACTTCTTCTTATGCAGTCTTAGCTGTACCAGACTTCTAAATTCTTCATGTCCTTCTACATAGTCTTTTAAATGCATGGCATTTGGTTTTGCTATTGTAATATTGTCATTGGGGTTCTCATGTCCAGCCATGAAGGAATGTGGATGTATTGCCTGTAGTAGAAGTCTTGAAAAATTGCATTCTAATTCTAAGATTGTGGTTTTGTATTATTAATTTGAATCTTGCTTTTTGGAGGGGGCAGTTACTATGGGGGGCACAGCATATGACTGTAATCTGTACAATTAGGATACTATTCATTGTGACTTGCATTTGCCTCCTTCTCTCCTCCCCATATAAACCAATCTAGAGCTGAGACAAAAGTAAAACGTGAAGAATCTGAGAAGATGCAGAGATCTTTTAAAGGGAGGGTTACTTTCACTGCGTAACCTGTTGAATTGTCCAAGTTCCAGACCAGATGATAGGATTCATGGCAAGTGAAGATGAAGAAGACACATGTCAAGGAGAGTAAAACCTCTGAGAGCAGAATAGCTCAACAGCTATTCTAGACCCATTGTAGTCATACGTATTGTGACTTTCATAGAAGCGTTCCTTTGCCTACATGTGTCTCTGACCTTTCTTTTCTGTTCAGAGTGCTTGAGAGAGAAGTAAATTGTCTGTTGTTTTGTGCAACCCACTGATTACACTGTTCAAAATTGTTCCATTTGTAAAAGATTTACCATCGGTGTGTTACATCAGATATGACCAGAAATGGCTGCATTCTATTGCAGTCAGCTGAGACATAAAATTACCTGTGATTTTCAATAAGTAATGTCAATTTCTGGAGGTTTGTAGGATCTTATTTTTTATGAAATTCTCATAATTTTGTATTTTTTTACTGCTTGTGTCTCTAGGACTTTTCAAGTTGCTGTAGCAGGTTTTGATTAGACATCTAAAAATACAGAAATTGCATTGTTGCAATCAATTACTCTCTTGTTTAAAAGCACAGACAACTGGGGACAAAAACCAAAATATGACTTTGACATGGTTGCCTTTCAACACAAATAGAAAGTAGTCACAGCAACCGACTTTGGAGTAGTTCATAATATTCATTCTAGGAGGTTGGATGGGTTTGTGGCCATGATGTTAACTGAGAAAAGGGTAACTTTGGAATGGATTGGACTCATAATTACCTCAGCTGTAGTGGTTTATCTGAGCTGGGTGAAGTGTCATGCCAAGGAATCTGATTTTCTGTAAGGTATGCCAAGAACTTCTTAGATGGGGGCAGAATTTCACTTTGCTACAGTTTCATAGGAAATTCAGTGAGCACTGCTTTTTCTGACAATAATTTAGGTTTCACATCCAGAAGGATTTCTGTTGTGTTTGTACAAAGGCAATATGACATAAAGTAAACAAAACACACAAGGGTGCTATAGCAATATATAGGACTTTTCTTTGCTATTTATCACTGCTCTAATCTGATGATCTGGACTGTTCAGTGCTAGTGACACCCATAAAACCTGATGGTCAGTTGATCTAATTCTATCTGATTCTATCTCTTTCCCGCCCTGCTTGGCAAGGAGCACTTGCACGCCAAGCAGTGCACGTGTGCAAGCTGACACACTACAGCAGCACTCTTGGGAGAAGCTGCCATTTTGGTTCTGAAGTATGGATGTAGTAAGTAAAATTCTTTGTTGCTCCCTTAAAGAGATGACAGTGTTTTAAATAATAAAATGACAATGCAAAGACTAGAGGGAAGAGCTGTCACAGCCTAATTGAAAGTTCGTTATGCTGCTTATACCATTATCGTAAAACTCTTTATCATGTGTCTGTAAATGTGCAAATTAAAAACCCAGAGGTAATTTTGTATTTTATCTGCATGTAAAAAGATTGTGAAATTATCATCTCTTTCATAGTTAAATAACTTTAACCTGTATGGTGACCTTTGAATATGCAAATAACAGAGCTTTGTTGGATGGAATACATTTTGTTAATTGTAAAACGATAAGTGGAGAAAATCTGAAGAAAACAGGAATTCATTTTGAAGTAATCATAGTGGAAGGTTTATGTGATAAGGAAAAAGGAAACGTTTTATATTTATGTGCAGGCTCAGAAAAATGATTGTCTACTGCTGTTCAAATCTGTGACTCTGCAGCTGTAATCAAAACCAGCAGGAGAATTTCTAACTTACATCACCAGCAGCAAACTTGGTGAATACATAATGCATGCCCAGAGACTTAAAGAATTTCAATAGGCTCTTAGGTAACAGGGCTTTTTCTTTTTTTTTTTTCTCAGTTTGTAAGACGTCTTTGAAAAAACTTAATGCTGTGACCATGAAACTGAGTAATAATTAAACATTTTTCTGCAGGTCAGAATGATCATTTTCACATAAAGAGAAGAGGGAATGTAATGAACACGAGGAGAGAATTAGTTGCTCTTAGGCAAAATACAAGTTGGTTTTGAACAAATCTGTCTAGTCTCTTGTCAAGACAGGCATGCTGACTTGTGACTTTGCTGTCTCCAGACCTGCTCACCTCTGTGTGTGTGTGTGCACATGAACATTTTAAGTGACCGTGTCTTGATTTGGTGATCTCTGGAATGAGGTGGGTTTGGATTTCACTTTATACCTGGGACCTGACCAGAGACTTCAGTTTACCTCTCCAGAGGTCTATAGTGGGAGTTATAGGCTGCTATATTGTTCTAGCCATTTTGGAGTGCTCCCACATACTATTACAGTCCTAGAGGCAGCAAAGTTTAAGCAAATTTCACCACTGATCTCAAGGGGAACAGTTGCAAACGCTCAATGTCATTTATAGCTGACTTGCAAGCAAAGGTTTGGAAAGAGCTGGTAATAATGCCTGCAGAATACAAAGCTTTACTCAAGGGATACTTGCTTGAAGGTACAGTTAATAGTTAAGGTAGAGGAAGTCGGTGTTCTTGGCCCATTTACTGTTGGTATACCAGTCACTGGCAGAGTTAAGATTCATGACTAGGCATAGCAGACCTGTATTACTGTAATAATGGTGCTTTTTAGGCAGCTTGAGCTCTATTGGATTATATATAAGAAGGAATGACAGAATCAAATTCAAACTGTAAATCTGGGTGAATTCTATTAATGTCTTTTTATAGGCATTTACTTATTTTCATAATTTCCATATTAACAAATGTAAATTACTGTCAAGTCTTTCTTTCATCTCTCATTTTCTTTTCAGAGTGTATTTATTCTCCATTCAGCTATACCATGACCAATTCAGATTTGTTGCTTTGAGGCTGCATTGTTTGTTTTGCAATTCTGCTCTGGAAAATCAGAAGATAAGACCCTTTTCTTTTGTCTCATTGGATCCTGCAAAACTCACTCTTTCTCACAGTAGATCTTTCTGATTACTGCTTACTCTGTAAATTTTGACAGGAAGTTAGACAGACTTGGAATTAAGATTCCAAGGGGCTGCAAGCATGCTATGTTTTGACTACTGCATATGAATATTTTTAAAGGCTGCAAACTATGCTGTCAGTCAGAAATACATCATATGAGCAAAATGTGGTTTCTCTGGCTGAAGTGTGAAGGGTTTTATCAAGGGACACGGACATTTTTGAAAAGGAAAATCCCTAAAGACAGGGTTAGTCTAAGTGTCCCAAAACAGCTGACAGTAATGTAAAGAATTCTTGAGGATATTTTGCTGTAAATACTCTTTTATAACATTCATATGCTCCATGCCGTAAAGAGAAATCTCTTAGGTTGTTATGTTCCAAGAAGTGCAATAAAGGTATATGAAAGTAGAGAAAATTGAATTCTAACATGTAGGCAAGTTATGGACCATTTGTTGAAATAGTCTCATATTTGTACCTGCCCTGGTAGTGTTTCTGCTCAGGGAGTGAGTGCAGAAACTTCAGCGCTGCCATCACACAAGTCACAGCAGTTGAATTTTCTGTAATTTTCCCACAAACCTATGGGTTTTCATTCCAGAGTTCAGTACTTCTCTTGTTATCTGTTTTTTGTAGGCATCCAGGTCATAACAATATCATGAAGGACTTGGGGCAAGTTCAAATGTAGGCCAGACTCTGTTCCTTTCAGTCATGGAGGGCAACTAGTTCTTGACATCAGTCCATAGCTGAAATTGATGAGAATTGCTTAGCTTACACATTTCCTACTAAATTAAACCTGTTAGAAATTATGAAAGTATCAAGGCCTTGAGGTTTGCTGGCACAGAACAGCATGTGATTACGCTTGGGAACTGGGCCTCCACATGCGTAAATACTGCCAGCTGGGGACAGCTCCTAGAACGTCATGACTAGCACACACCTTGGGGTTGTAGGGACGAATACTGTTTTGCCTGGGTCAGAAACATACCAGGAACCATCCTATATCTGTTTAACTGCATAGATGTTCACAGTTGAGTGTCTTAAAATGTTCACGGGCATTATTTAATTTATTATTGCATTTCAGTGTAGCCATAGTGGGCCAAAGAACTTCAGCGGAGAAGTAGAATCCAACTACCCATCCACTGCTTTATGCACTCCTGAGAGTACAAGCAGAGTTGTCTGGGCAAGAGCAAGCTGCAGGTGTATCGTGTTCTGAACTAGGATCCTGCACAGATCAGCCTCAGGAGCCCTTAATGGAAATTTATTTGCTGTGCTCAGAAAGCTTTGTTAGATAAGTACCCCTGTGTCTTATCTTGTATTTCAGATTCCTTGGCAAAAAAAGGTGATTGCAGAGACAGTTGTGGTGGTGTTTGGATTGCTGTTAATGGAAGAAAAACCTCTGTGTGCTTTTATTCATTTTTGTGTTGCAAAGATAGAAGACTGCAAAAGTTGGAAACATGAGCAGCATAGTAACACATGCTTGGTACTTGGTTCTGCAGAGTATGCATATGCCAAAAACTCATTCATACCCTCATACTGATAGCAGACTTACCCTACAGGAAAATCAAAGGCTGCAGACTTCCGAACCTAAAAGATTTGAATTCACTGATGTTGATATCTGCTGATTCCTAGAAATGTACAGGGAGAAAGTCAGCTGGACCAGAGTAGGAGCCTGTCCTAAGAATGTGTGAAAAACTCAGTTTCCTGTAGCATCAACTTGCTTTGGGTTTCTACTAGCAATAGGAAGATACCTGAGGGAATCTATTTATTGTTGCCGTTCCTGGAATGGAGATGAGCTGGTGAAGAGAGAAATGCAAGCGACAACTTCCCACACATCTTCCTATTCTCACTGTTCCCAAAGAATGCCAGACATAATTTGATCATAGCTGGTTTGGACAGTATTCTCATCCATTGGAAAAAAAAAAAAAAAGGAGTGCTTTCCTATGGGAAACCAGGGTTAACTCTTCAAAGAAGCTACATTCCATCAGTGTGCTCATTTACCTTTTCACAATAGAAGAGGTAATTGTACCTCTGAAACTGTAATGTTTTTAAATGTTTGCCATGATTAGATATAAAAGTGTAGTCATATACCACCAACTCTTGTGATAGAACTGAGAAGCAAACATATTCTTCTTATGCATAAAGGCTGTGTTAAAAATGGGAATGGACTATTACAGGAACTTAATAGAAAAAAAAATCTTTTCCACCACCATATGGTTGTGATATAACACAAAGCGTTTTCCTGCCAAGATACCACATTACAATGGCAGGCTGCCAGTAGCTTCGCTCTTCCTCATTTAAACAACAAAAATATCCAAAAAGAATTCTTTGGCTGAATCAGGCTGTTGCTTACAAACATACTATTGGCTAGTACCCAATCTACATGCTCAGTTTCTCTAGAGAGCCAGTCCATTTCACTGTGTTTTATTCAGAAGAGTACTGGAAAATGGCTTATCCAGCCCAGATGCTCTAGGACATTTCTTTCTGTTCCTGGCCTTAGAAAGAAGAGGTCTTGCATAGCTGCAGCCATCCATCCTGATTGCTGGTTCCTGCTTGAACAAATTTTGATGTTGGTGCAAAACTCAACCCATCTTAGTCATCTCTCTTTGCATCTACATTTATGAGTGTGCAGCTTGAAGAGGTTTGAGGTCATTATTCTCCAGACACTTTGGCAAGGTCCATTTGTTCACTATAGCTCAGACTAGGAAAAGCCTGCTGAACTAGGCCTTGTCTCTGGCATAACAAGGATTTGTCATGGGATCTGTGGTTGCTTCCTAAGGCTACCTTATGTGATTAACATATGTGGCATCAAATTATACTTTCTGTGTGTTATAATGAGGAGACTGGGAACCTTCTTTCTTGCTTAATCCCTACCAGTAGAAGAAGCATAATTGTTTAATCACAGAGCCTAAGGTAGTCACTAACATTCCCTGCATCGAAGCGGATGACTAGCTAGGGAAACTGATTTCATGTATGGCAGCGTGCCACGTTGATGCTGATGTGTGTCCAGGAAGCATTAGGCCTTTATAACCATTGATGTCTGTTCCTCTACCTGAACTATCTACCTCTAGGAAATGCATCTGGTAGCCTTTACCTGAAGTCTTTAATAAGGACATTGTTGCATATTGGGCCACACCTTCAGATGGTATAAACTATCACAGCTTTTTTGGCCTTTGCACAGACATCTCCGATTTTCTACTTCTGAACTCTATATATCTCTACTAAGTAAAGTGCCATTAGATGTAGTTACTTTGTGACCTGAAAGCACATTATCAGTACCCCAGTACATCTAACTTCATTATTGTTCTGTCTGTCTTTATTTGCACCTTTGTTTCTGTGTAGTTCCCTGGAGATAATGGGAGTATATCAAACCAAGTAACTGTCCTTCAGGGGGCAAAACAATATTTGCAAAATATTGAACGATTTGTCTTTTGGCAAAATAATTTCTTTCTTCAGCTGAGCTTTCAGCCTTGCTGAGCATAAGAAAGGGTCCTATTTCCCTTGTTGTCCTCAATTCCTAACCAGGTAGAACTAAGTGCAGCCCAAATAGATGCTCATATTGCACTACAAATAATTTTCCCCAGTTTCATCTGTGTTGGTATTAGTCACAGGTCATTTCACTTTGTGTGGACAGAGTAACGTGATTAGCCACATTTAGATTTATGTGTGTTCTGAATTGAGCTGCATTATGTTGCATGTTTTTAGGGGCAAATTAGGTTGTTGATGTAATCTCATGTTCTAAATGAGAGAAGTGTCTTATGACACTTTTCTCCTTTTACTAATAAGTACATTGCTTTTTATTTCAGTTCACTTAGGGGAAGATTGTTCACAGGTTCTTTTTCTCAGGCAACTAATGTTGTTGGAAACCTTTGGAAAACAATTAATGAGTCATCTTAGATATTGCATGAATCTTTGACAGTCAGCTTTAACAAATAAGGAATGATACATGGAATGATAGATGGAGATCCCCATGGTTCTTGGCTAACCTGAGGGGTTGCCATTTTCTTGCTGTAAATAATTTGAGGAAGGTGTAACCAGTATGGTTGTGTGTGAGCTGTAACAAATCTGTCATCCTCCAATACCAGAACCCTGGAAATCTCTGAAGTTGTTTAATCTCTGCAAACAGGCCACTCTTCATTTGGAGGCTGCAGACTTCTGCTGCTCAATTTCTTCATGCATGTGACTTTCAAAAAATGGATGTCACTTACTGAACTTAATCTAACAACATCTCTTTGTCTTGCAATACACTGAACCAAGATTTAGCACTTGGTCTAATGCCCCCAGTCTACAGTGTGACGGCTGGTGCTATTATCATAGAAGCCAAGTCTAGGGCTAGGCCCCCAGTGTCAAGTAAACTACAAATGCGAAAAAAAAAGTGCTGTTGTTCCTTGTCCTGAGAATTATGGAAGCAATCTACCAATTTGTTACAAGCATGTCAACGCAAATGCTTGTCGAAGTGCTGTACACAATGATAACAGCATCTTCTCCATACCAGAAGACGGAACTTCATCTGCAGACCCAGGTAACAAAAGGGATGGAGCCTGGGGCAGAGCCTGGCAGCCAAACATGTGGGTCTCATAGACTCCCTGGTTCATTGCTAGAAGGCTAGAAGATCCAGTGTGAAGCACAGCAGAGCAATGCTAAATAGAAAGGTAATTATAAGATCGAACTCTGTCAAAACCAGAGAAGTTGGACGCTGAGAGGCACAACACCCTGTCCTTTATATAATTAATTACTGTCAGAAAAGATCATTGATCTGCAGGGAGAGTCATGTTTACCTGAATGTAAAGGGCTGCTCAATATGCTGTTGTAGCTGTAGGGCAGTGTGAATAGGAAACTGGCCACTATTGACTACTCTGGAACTATGGCCTGACAGACGGGATGATGCTAGAAAAGCCTGACTGCACAGCTGTGTTTGTGCTCTTCATATCTGGCCTCTATTGTCTCCCTCTCACTGTGTCTGAAAATATGAATATAGACAAATGGAAAACTTGCCAAATCACTTGGTATTCAGACAAGCTATTGAGCACTAAAGAAGTTTAGATCTTGTAAAAATTGCCAAAGGAAAATGGAGGCCTTAAGTCGCTTTTTAAATCACTTTAAAAAAATTCTCCCAAGTCTCAGACCTATCTCTAAAACAGTGATTTAATGCAACTTTTTTCTTCTTCTTCCCACAAGCCAACCTGACAGTGCTAGTTAATCATCCTTTTTTCCAGGTCTATTTGAATGCAGTTGGAGCCCAAAGTGGATGAGGCCAAAGAGGCCTGGACTGTCATTACCATCTGGGATCCCAGTCCTCTTTGTTGTTAACGGAATACAGAGAAGTGGGGAAGGGAGTGGAAAATCGGCAGATCTACCCTCTTCTGTTTTCTTCTTGGGGAAAGGGTCCACCTCCCTTCGGTTGGTCCTCCACTCCGGTTTCTCATCAGGGTCTCATAGTCTCTTGTTCCAGTTGCAAGCAGCTATTTTGAATACACTTGTTCCACTTGAAACAGAATGGGATCCTGCCACTGCAGTTTGTCCTTCCTGGGAAACTTTCCAAGTGCAGGCAAATCTGAAGAGCTTTCTGCTGTTTTGTTCTATGTTGTGCACTGGACAGAGATATCCTTGGATAATCCTCCTGTCATATTGCAGGAGTCAGCAACAGAGGAAAAAAGAGCTTCAAGTCAGTAATGATCCACTAAATACAAGCCTAATTGTTTAACAGTTAAGTATAGAAACAGTTTCCTGATCTGGTTCTTTCCAATTAGGTTATGTGACTTGTCATTCATCAGGCAGTTAGGCAAAACAGCTGAGTTAATGCAACAACACACCGTGCCTCTCTTTCCCCTGCCTCTGCTGCTTAGTTTTTCTGCTGAATTAGTAAATTGAATCAAGGAGCTGCTAACTGCAATCAGGTGAGCCCCAGGAGCAGCAAGAAGGGAAGGGAGGGGTTTAGTGAATAGGCAGCTGGGAGGGTGAAAACTCTTCCTGTTGCAAGCAGGGAATTAGATTAGTTCAAATACTTATGTGTCTATATTCTTGGTCTCTCACATGTCACACGTGAAATGGACTGCCCTGACACGGTAAGAACATTTTCTGTTCTCCTGTGTTGATAATGAAGTTGTGAATTCAGAAGCCAGTTATTTTGTTGAGTTTTCCTATGTCTTTGGTCACAGCAGATGCAGAAACAGAAGGGATAGAGGTGTTAATTGTAACATACATAGTCCTATAGTGAGGAGAAAGGGAAGACAAAGTAGTTGTTCGCTATTGCTAAGTTGGCTGCTTCAGGAGGGTTTGTTCATATCTTGAATGCAGTAGAGAGGAAGATAACCCCTTCTAATGGGACTTTGTCCTGCTTGAGTCTGTTCTGAAGGATTATCTGCAGATTTCCCATCTAGAGGACAGTTGAAACTAAGGGTATGATAAGTAGAGCTGGTGAATCCTACCTCTCTTTTGCAACATTGAAGGTGTGTGGTGCAAAGAGGCGTATGTTACCCCGTGGTTGTGCAAAATAATGCTGAAGTCATTACAGGAAGTATTCAATTACGGTAACTTCAGGGTTAACCGAGCCTTCTGCCTGCCCCAGGGTAAGGTGCAAATGTATGCCCTGTTTTTAACTGTCTAGATACTGTTCTTTTCTCCCTGTTTCCCTCCCAATGCCTGTGGCCTTGTTCTAATAGCTGTGTGTGTATAAGCAAAGTGCTTCCAAAAAACATCTAGTATCATCTGAAGTGTTACTAAGCATTTGAAAAAGACATAGTTCCTCACTCTGTCCTTGAAATGTGCAAATAGAGGGCTTGGCTATACGTTCTTGTACGTAGCTGAGTCAAACCTCCCAATGGTGTTGTCCCTTCTCCCACATCTAGTCTGACTAGTCACTTCTCCTAACAAAGCAGTATCTCCATTCACAGTAACACTGACTTCCACCAGGACAAGGGTGCCTGTGCAGCATTTTCTGTCGTTCTCCTTAACCAGTGTTCCCAACTGCTGTGAGATACAGTGGAAAGGCTGCGATGCTTGGGCTCTACTCACTTTTATTTTCAGTTTTTGTGTAGCTTGAGGTCCATCTTTCAGAAATGACTGCAAGTAATGAGGGATCCTGGTCCGTGGGGCTCCTTGGAAAAAGGCTGTGTAGGAGCAAGGGGATGAGAGTAACCTCTCGGGACATAGAAGGAAGGTAGAATGAAGAGGATTAACTTACCTTGCTGCCACTATGACTCAGTAAAGGACTTAAATTTTTTCCTTTTTCACTTTCTTCTTTTTTTTTCCACTCTTCTTTTTTAAACACTTGTAGAGGGTAAGATCCTACTTTCCATTAAACTGTTTAGCAGTGACTCATTCTAGAACAAATCCTTTCATGCTCTAATTTGAGTATAATGTTTAATGTCTTTGCTGCTGCTTAGACCTATGATCTTGCAAGGTGCTTATAATAGCTGTTTTGCTAAATTTTCCACCACACTGTGGAAGTGTGGGTTATGTGTTGTGGAATTGGGTAGGTTTGTTTGTTGGTTTTTGGGGTTGTTTGTTGTTTTTTGTTTTTTGGTTTTTTTTTTTTTCTTGAGAGTGCGAGGGCAGTATAAACCTGAGGAAGGAAGTAGTGCAAGCAACAATTGTTACTGATGACAATAAAATAACCAGTAAAGAGCCTGAAGTCTATAAATAGGACATTACACAATAAAAATTAGATAATGGGAGGCTAGGGAGTGTAAAATACTGAAAGTGGAGAGCTTATCTCCTGTGACTTATGAAACACCATGTTTTATGCTCTGTCTTGGATATGCTATATTGGAGATCCAAGAATGGCTGACATGCTTCAGACCTTTTCTTTTAAGACCTAACCTTTCTATGGGACAAATGGTGTTTTTTCTACTCCCAGGGTAATTTCTAGTTCCTAGAGGGCACCAGTTCTCTCAGTGCAGCACAATGAAGTATGTTGCTCTTCTAAAAAGGTATGGTTTTTCATGTGATGCGAATAGTTGGTGCTATCGCACATCTGTTGAGACCACAAAGACAGGCTCTTTAAATTGCAAAATGGAAATTTGCTGAAGTTCATTACTGGAAACACTTCCATAGGAAAGCCACATTGAGAACTAGCTTAGATGCATAGTCAGTTCCTGTTGTGTTTCCTTACAGGCCACACTTTGTTCCATTTTCAGTGCTTTAAAGAGGACCTTGGCTGCAGAGCTAGCTACAAGGACAACTTGCTATAAGAAAGTTCTGTCCAGGGTGAGTTGTATGGAGATAGACACAGAAACATTTGATGCAAATTAAAATGTGATCAGCTGAAGACTTCCTAAAGGAGGTATCAGCCTTGCGCCGTTCACCTGATTCAAACTAAGAGGCTTCATGTAAGCTATCCCACCTGCAGAAACAGACCTTTCTAGTGTGCTGTCTTAAAGCTTTTCTGGAAGAAACAATTCTGTTAAGGAAACAATGCTGTAAAAATCTTCCCTTCTCTGTTCTTGTTCATTTTAAAAATAATATTATTTCTTATACCCAGCTGATAAAGTGAAGGGAAAGACTAACTTCTGAACTATGTTATGGCTAACTGTGTTACACGGTATTTTCCGAGGTATTGCTCTGTGGTATTAAGGACCCCAGTAAAACCTCCAAGAGGTAGCCTTTTCCAAGCCTAGGTTTATGATGTTGACTGTCTCTGGGACAGTCTGCTTCTTGTGTTCCACTCCCTCTTTCTGTAGTGGAAAAATTTGATGTAGCTGGTCCTTTTTAATAAGGAGATGGACTTGAAATCATCTGGTGGGAGTACTGTTGAGGTAGCACACTTGGGAGAAAATGAAGAGCCTGTTTAAACTCCCTTCTTGTCCAATTATGAGTCCTTTCAAAAATCCTAGAAAATTGTATCCAGACGGACCCAGTCTTAATTTCAAGCAGCTGAAGGTTGGCTACTGTGTACGTAGGCTGTAAGCAGTGTGAAGGTTGAGTGTCTTCTCTAGGAGCAGCCCAGCTTCTTAGTCTGCTCCTTCATGAATGGTGTGCATAGGGTAAGCTTGCTAGACAGTCTTTCTATTTTAAGAGTTTTTTCCTTTGTGCAGTATTAGAGCTTTGGATTTGTTTGCATGTTTACACATTACCTCAGCCTTTGCTTGGACTGCGATATACAACTATCATTTAACTTTCCAGCCTTCAAAAGATTTGCCTGTGTGTATTGTCTTTTGATATAAGTTCTCTGTTTCTTTCATTCCTCTCAAATTTCAAAGGGATTGTGCCACTTCAAAGATCTCTTTTGAACATGCATACTTATTGTGGGTTATACTTATCGCTTCTTTTAATTATTTTCTACCTGTGAGGTTTTGGGGGCCATGTATTTGCTACTACAGTGAGGTCCAGAGCCTTCCTATGTTGGAATTAGTGTTTCTTTATAATGTATCTTTAGAGTCAGTATTTAATGGGTAAAATTGTATCTGAATCATCTGGAAAAGAACCCAGTACCTTTAGTCATATTAGCTTTCAGTTCTCAGCACTGATCATTTGAATAAAGGCATCAAAATCTGAACCTCAGGTGCATATATTTGTCAGAAGTGGATACACTTGTAACTTTGCCATGTGTTATTGGTACGTGGATTCTAGGAGATGCTAATGCAGGTTTTAAAGTGTCCTTAGGTCCCTGCATTTGTGCGTGCCTGTCTCTCTCATCTAAAGTTGCCCAATTGCTAATTTACCTAGGCTTCTCTCCTGACCATCTTTTTGACAGGTTTGTGCTACAATCATTGGTCCATCTTCAGCAGTTGTGGTGAGTCTTAATTTATCTCTGCCTTGTCAGATATCTCTGAGGGGGCTGCCTGCCTCTGTAGTGTTTAGGTTTCTCCTCAGCATTTGCCCCTTCCTATTTGTCCTAATACCTGGAAAATGATAATATTTTGAAAAGAGGTGTAGGGAAAAATAAATACTGCAGAATATAACGTGATGTAATTGGCATAAAGATTTTGTAGGAGGTATATATACTTTCTCTGTGTATTTCATAAAGATGATTATGATAAATTATTTTAAAACCTTTAAAAGAACCTTGCACTTCTATTGTAGTATTCTGTATCTCGAGAGTGAAGTTTTATCCTTGTTCTCTGTATGTGTAAGTGTCAGCAGTCCCTGCAAGGTTATGGAGTATTGTGCTGTAAGGGAATACATCCATTGTAATCAGCTGTGGCTACTGCAGAGTGTATTGCTATCCTTTGAAATCAATATTAATATGAATTGATAGTGGTATAAGAGAGACTAGACTCTAGCTCCATCAGTTTAAACTTTGAGGAAGATAATCAAAGGGAAATACTGTATTGAAATCTCGGTTTCATTTTATCTGATTTCAAGCTAAAGATCTGCAAAATCACTGCTTGATTTGCTTGAATGTTTGTGGATTGCTCTAATGTGGCATCCGTTAGTCACTTAAGAATTTCCAAGCAGTCCTTTATAACCACTGCTATCTTTTCACACAGTTCATTCTTCTCACCTTTCTCAAGCCTACACACTGCACTGCAACACTGTAAAAGGTGCAAAAATTTACATAACAGAGTGGTAAGTGTATTTGTCCTTCTAGAACATACTCTACTGCAGCACAAGTACCTTGTAGTGTAGGAATTGCCATAGTAACTACTCATTTCTTATTGATTAGGTGGATAAAAATTCTCATAATATACAAGCAGAGTAACTTGCTGGCATATGGCTTCAGGCTACCCCTGTGGCAACTCTTACTTATGCATTCTCTCCTTTTTCTGCATGTAAGAGGTTTTTTTTAATGAATTAGTATTCCTCAGATTAGACCACAAAATAGTCTTTTCTGCCACAATGGATCTTAAAATTTAAGTTAAACTTGATATGCAGCTCACAAGGCAGAATATTAACTCATATTGGTTTGTTATTGGATCAGGACAACAAGATTTCACATCAACATGAAATCTGGAAGGAGAAAGGGGAAGGAAAGAAGAGAGTTCTCCCCTTCTCCCTCATTCAGGGAGAAGTCTAACCGCTTTGCAGAACTGACCTCTAATGACTAACAGAGAATATTCTAGTTTGGCAGTTGTGATAAGTCTCTTTGGAAGGTGCTTCTTAAAACATTAGAATTGGTTGCATGAGAAAATGAGTCCTGTTTTTATGTTTCTCTAATAATACTATAGACCTAGTAATGATTTTCAGCAGTGGCATTGTGAATGCTTACTGAAAGCAGGCTTAGGCCTACAGTGAGTTATAGTGTCTGACAGCTGTCTTGGTTCATGTACTGTGGTTACTGAACATACTATTGTCTCTTGCAATCCTGAAAGACACTCCAACAAGGCTTCTACCAAGTTTGTTGTGAAAGACAAGCTTTTTGTGAATTCTATCAAGGGACTGAAATTGTGAAGCACTTAGGCAGGATGCCGGATAAAATTAAGCCCAACACATTCCTCAAATGTGAAACATCAGTTTATTCAGAATAATATAAAATGAAAGAACAGCAATGCTTAACCAGTTTTTACACTGTAAATCTATTCTAAAGCTATTCTGGAGTCTTTTGTGAGGCCTAGGTGTTTGCTATGATTATATCCATTTTGTATGATTATTCCAGGATGCTATTAGTTCACATGTATTAGGAGACTGAAGATTTTAGAGCAATTTTCAGTTCAGATCTTCTAAGCTGCTGTTACAGATCATACCCACGTAGGCCTGCTTTACTTGGCTTGGAGGCCTCTCCCACCTCCCAGAATTAAAAATACTGGGTTAGGGCATCACTTTTACATTGTACCACCCTTCAGCTACCTTATTTTTACCTACAGTCTGACAGCCTGATTTCAGACTTTGCATGACCTTAAGATTGTTTCAAGGAGATAGTAATCCACAGGGCTATGGGAAATGGTGCTGCTGTTTCAATAAGCTAGACCTTCAGAGAAAGACTGCTCAGGAAAACAGTTCTTTTCTCTGTAGTAAGCTACAAACAAAGAGAGGAAGCTCTTTGGCAGCTGTAGATACTTTCTGTCCTTAATGGGAAGAAATAGGCTTGGCTCTTCTTAATCTTTGATTGGCCTGAATTCTTGTGTGCTTTTGTGGAGTCTTTCACAGGCAGCAGTGGGAAGTTCAGTGTTTGGTGTCTTTTGTCTGCATACTGAGATCTGGACAGTGGGCCCAGAAAGCAGCTGGAAATGTAGACGGGGAAAGAACAGCCGTATGGAGAGGACGAGGTAAGAGTTTAGGTGGATAAATTAAGTTTTTTCTTATATTGTTACATCACTTTCCCTCCCACTGCTTTAACGCAATCTAAAGGGAAAAGACAGGACCCAAATGAGCCCAAATTAGGAAAAGTTTGCATAGAGCTTTTTAGGGTCACCTGCAAGACAGACTCAAGACCACTGGAATTTCTGTATTAGTATTGCTGGAGATCATTGGAGTGGAGCTGGCTGACAAGAACTCTTCCCATGCTGGCTCTGAAGGGCCAGGGAAGGTTTTCAGAACACAGCTCGTGTGGTTTTCTCAGTCATTAGTATCTATTCCATTAGGGGTCTGTATCACTGCATTTCCCTGCTGGTGCAATGGCCAATCTTGGGCAAACACCTCTGCTGCTTCTGCCATCATGACCCCTTTTTATTGCCTCACCATTACAGCTTAGGAATAATCTGTTTTCCTTCCTCTCACAAGGAAGGAAAGGCTTCCTTCCTCATACAACAGCATGGCAAAAGATGGAGAATTGAACCCAAAGACCAGAGGGCAAAGGACTCTAACCTGATGATTTCAAGGCTTGCCTGTTTTCTATTGACACAAACCCAGTGAAACACCCTTGTGCAGTTTTAGATGCTAGTGTTCTGTTCTAATGCTCTTTTCAAAAACTTTGTCTTTGAGGGGGAAATAATGGTTGGGCAGGTTTCATTCAACTTAGGAAACCTGCATGGAAAGAATATATTCCAGGGAACCTACAAAAAAAATTTTTTTTTAATTGGTATATTGTTCAGAGAGTATCATATGCTTAGTATTTAGCGCCCTAATCTTTAAGATGTTTGTAATGCTCAGGTATTTCTCCAAGTGTTTTACAGACATCTGCAGAGTGTTTTCATCAGCAATCTCACACACATAACAGAAATAAAAGCTGTATGCATTACACATTGCCAGGTGTGTATGGGTATCTAAATTCATATATGTATTTGTGTGCATCTGTAAAATGCAACCTGTGTACAGTATTAAACGCATCCTCTCTGGAATTACTCTGTGACTTGCATATTTGGAGGCAAAGGTTCTGCATAAAGAATAACCTGTCCAGAATAGAGGGGAATTTACTGCAGTTGCTGTGGGTTTTCAAAGCAATGGCTGCAGTCAGAATCTGGCCTAAGTAATTAACTTACGAAGGATGGAAAGGAAAAGCAGCATGTGGAAGATGTAATTAATGGGAACATATAACAGTCAGCTCTTGCATAATAAATTCGCAGCTACGCCTGAGGTAACTGCCTTTTATTTGCAAAATACAGTTGGAATTTTTTAAAAGTAATTGCACATTTTCTTCCATTTCCACATGGTCCCAGAGAACATAGTACAGTACAAATACCAACAGAAATGCAATAAAATCGTGAAGGGTTTTCTTTTGGTTTTGGGTTTTTTTTGGTTGGTTGGGTTTTTTTTAGGCTTAGGGCTATGATCTTATTTGAGCCAATGTCCAAAGGAAAGGAGGAATACATTTTAGCTCAGGAAAAGACAAGTGGTAAAACATTTTAGTGAGGCTTAATATGGAATAATCTAAAAGGACAAGGCAGGAACAACCAGAATAAATAACAGTAAATGGCTAGATATCTATTTGCAGAAGAGATTTAGTAATGTAATTCTCCTGACTCAAGTAAATAATGGTTAAGATAAATGTTCTGAAATCATTCCATTTTGAAGGCTTGAATTTTCCTCATCTGAAAGTTTATTGCAGCTTTTCCTGAACAGCAAGCATGACATCAGTTGTTCTTTAAATATGCCACAGATGCTGGCAGATATTCAAGAAAATGCATTCTACAACTTGCCTAGTGCAAAGCTCTGGAAGGCTGCAGGATGACACAATGGCTCCCCCCACCCAGCTGCTGATTGAGCTGACTCAAAGAGCCTGCTGGAGAAACAGTACTGTAGTCCTCCCCCTCAAAAAAATTTGTAAGAGGAAGGTGAAGAGGGCTTGCAACTGGGGTTTGCTGCTGTGACCAAACATACAAGTTACTTGGCTTTTTAATTGCTGTTTCTAGGCTTCTCAATGAAGTAGAGGGAGCTGCATGTCATTCCTGATGCTACCTGGCATATGTGATTCCCCTCTGCACACAGGTGGGGAGGTAGACTACTCATCATTTAAGTGCTTTGTTTGTCTGTTTGGGTTTTTTTTTTTTAAGCAATCTGTTTGTTGTCACCCCTGATAATGGTGAAGAAAAGGCAAGTCCAAATCTATTCTATCCTAAGCATGAGGGAGGATCTAGCCTATTTTGTCTGTGAGTGGATGGGGATGGGATCTAGCAGTAAAAACCTAGCATTGGACAGAGTTCTTATCACAGTAAATCTGATTAGAAGCTTTACTGCTGTTTAAAATGGAACAGCCTGAAGACCAGGAAATATAGTTCTCTGTAAAATATTCCTGCTGTAACTAGTCTCTGTATTGCTGACCCCAGGGGATCTTGCATTTGCTGCAGGCTGAGCCTCACAGGCAGTTTGTTGCTGAACTAAGCCCTTTAAATAGACAGCAAGTTTTAAAAAGTACGTCCTGCAATTTTTGTGCTGATGAATTTAGAATGATGTTCTAGCAAGCTCAGTACACTCCAAATTAATTAGCAAGGATCCTTTTAACAGGATAATTACTATATCAGCAAGTGGTAAACTCAAAATGAATGTGAGTAGTCCTGGCTTGCATCAACAAGGAAGAGATGTGTTGCAGTTCTACCAACTGATTTTAAATTCACCCTAGTGTGAAAGGTTTTAGACAGCACAGCTGGTCAGCAGCAGCACTCTAGCTTTTTATTTCTAGACTTGAATTAAAATCCCAAAGGAAGCTGCATTCCACTCTCCGTATGTCAATCTCATAATGCCATGGCGAATGATTATTGGCTTTTTATAATTTCTGCTTAGAAAAAAGGCCCAAAATAAGAAGAGCAGGAGGTGTTGCACATTATTGCTACAGTATAAGTGTTAGAAAGGGCTATGAAGTATATGAGACTTCCTTCCTTCCTTATGGCTGTGCATTTTCTTCTTTCATAATGGGAGGGTCTGATCCTGCATAGAACAGTAACAGCTCACAAATATAAACACAAGTTCACAGGCTTTGGGGTTGGAATTTTTAAATGGGTTAATCTTTCAAAGAATAAACATGTAATTGCTTATCAGGCTATGGATAAATAAGCATATGACTGCTGCAGTGGTGGTAGAAACACTTCTATTCATTCCCCAGACCAGATTCTGTCTTTAGATAGTTGAGGCTTTAGAAAATAAGGTTTAATTGGGAACTTTTAATAAGGGAAGTTACTTTAATTAGGTCACTTCATATTTGCTAGATTTTTTAATATGCTTTTCTGCACTCTTTTACAATGGATGCAAAATTTGTAAAAGCACCTGCCATTTCCTATGAGAATATAATTTTTAGGCAGATTTTAAAAAAATCACTTCTCTCACTTTCAGCTTCTGTAAGCTAAGCCTGGCAAAGTTAATGGTCTTACACTGATATAACGTGTGTTCTTGGGAAAAATTTATCAGGCCCTATGTTGTTCACTCCAAACATCAAAGTAGTAAATGAATAATTATTAGCCATTTCTTTAAAAATGGATCTTGACACTCAACAGACCAGACAATCTCTCAAGTTACTTCATGGGACATTGTGGTGCTTTATGAAATGTGATGCACAAGCCTGAATCCTTTTGTCTAGATTGTCTTGTCAAACTTGATCGGTGCCGTTTTCTTTCTAGTTAGATCATATGCCTGAGTCAGGCCACTTTTAAAAATCATGTAAAATGGAGACATATTAAACTTGTCTCAACTGCAAACACCAAGAAACCAGGGGGGGAGGGGGAAAAAGCCTTTACAAATATTTTGAGTGTTTTTGATTTTTTTTTTTTGCATGTGTTTGTTCTAACTGGTAGAAATAGAAAGGCAAGCACCTCTGTAGGAAATGCCTGTGACAAATGCAGTTGTCTTCTAATGATCTGTGGGGCTGCTTTTTACTTAATTTTTTTTTTTAATTTGTAAGGTTTAGGTTATTCAGACCATGTGGGTCCTAAGAGACAGTTTTGTTTATGCCATTTCATAGTGTTGCATAGTTTTTAACTGAATCCAGCCAAGGATGAGGTAACATTTGGACAAGATTTTCTTAAATATCTTGAATGAACAATGTTTCGATGTCACAGTAACAGTAGAAATCTGTCATCCCCCTTCACTTGCACGTTTGCACAGTTGTTGCTACTGAAGTTGCTCCCTTACATGGTGAACATAGTGTTCATCACACTGTAGTTATAGCCCGACCATGGAAGTCAGGCTATAGTAGAGCTAAATGCTTCTGTACTTCCCATAATGGAAAGGCTTGTCCTTCTATTTGAATACATGCAAATACATATGTTAGCACAGTGCCACCAAAGGTAATAACCAACTTTGTTAGTGTGCCAAACCTTTCTTGCTACTACAAACTATGGCTACAAAATCCCTGTGGATAATATAATAGGGAACTAGTCAAAACCCAGCATACAAACGGATACAAAAATGTCCCATTTCTATGACTTTGCTTCAGAAATTTCCACTACAATTTAGAAGAAATTTTTGATCTCTTGGTGGAAGAGATGACTTTGGCGCTCACTCAAGGTGTGTTTCACCACAGAAATAGGCTAAGCCCTTCTGAAGAAGCTGTGGGAGATGCACCCTCTTTCAAGTCAGTTAGTGTGCTCACTGATCTTCTGATAGAGTCTGCGATTCCTCTTTTGGAGGAAAAGCAACAAACTCTTTCATGTCGGTATCTTGGTCAGTGGTAGCATGTGTACTAGCTTCATAAGGCTCACATGGGCAACAGCTGACTTCTCCTTTCCTGCTCTTCTGCAGAATGGTAGCACGAAAATCTAACGTTATCACTGCCAAGCGATACAACTGTAGAGTCACAACTAAGATATTCTTAGCTGTAAAAAACACCAGCATCTGATTGAATATTCTGAAGTGGCCCATCAGGATTGAACGCACAATGAAGAAGGGACCGTCCTGTATGAAAAGGCTGACCCCAATGTTCCACAGTTCCGCGCTGTACCTGCACAGCAGCAGGCTGGGGATCCGCCTAGTCGATGCAGTTGGTTTGCAGCCAATGTGCTGTACTGGAAACAAAACATAGTTGTGTTAAAACAACTCTCTAAAATTGAGCCAGGATTGGCCTAAAGGGCAGTTACAATCCAGGGTGCTCTGGGTTATAAATGCATTCAACTGCGAACAATTCAATGTAAAGCATGTCCCGTTTCTGGGATCTGTTTCAGCAAAACACACTAAGCTCATGTTAAGCAGGCACTTATGTGGTCTGCCAAACAGGACCAAAAACCACTTCCCCTTTTCTATCCCATAAAGCTATCAGTCTTCATACCCTTTTAAAACAAGACGCAGAAGTAGATCACCTCATCTTTCTGCAACAACTTCCCCAGATGCTGTTCTGTTAAATCAACATGCTAGGCTACTATGTATCTTTAAGAAAAAAAAAAACCTACTGTGCTGACTGGGAACAGCCTGAGCTGTAGCACTTCGATTTGTTCGAGGCTGTCCAAGACCTTGCTTTTAAAAGATTCACCAGATAGCCATTGCCTTTTTCATGTGTCATAGTAAGAATAAGTCATGTCAGTGCAGGGCAATATCGAGTATTATGGATAGGAAGAAACTGTGGTCGCTGCTTGCCACAGAAGACTTGAGCCACAGTTACTCATTCTTAGCCTTCTGGGTATGAAATTGCATGCAACCTTTGGAAATTGCATGGATGAGTTCCCCTTGGCTATAAAAGTGCTGGTGGGCTAGAATGCTCTTTGTGGCATGGTGTCTAGAGAAGAATCATCAGAAGGGTTTGTATGTGGCAAATATGTCTGCCTCTTATGAAAATGCATGTAGCTTAACTAACTAACCTGTCTCTCAGACAGCGGGATTTCATTAGTTTAAAAAACATAGCTACTTGTGATGCAGTAACAACCACCAAACATTTCAGCTTACCGAAAGTATTCTATTGTTTGAGTCAATGCTGGGGAAAAAAGACTCGAGTGGAAAATGAGTTGTAGAATGTAGAAATTTGCTGAATCCATTAGGCAAAGCTTCAGCAGCAGCTAATTTTTTAATATGTTTTTGTGCCATTGCTGTTTAATAGTCCTAACTGCATTGCTGTAGTCCAATAATAAGTGCCTATAAATTTCTATTTTACATCATTTTTGATGTGTGAGTAAACATACTGATGCTTGAATAAAAAGTACTGTCTGTGCAACTGTATAGGACTACCTAAATAAACTGTACCCATAGTAAATTTCAGGGCAATGTGTGTTCAATAACTTAATTTTTAACGGGTAAATGTAATTAAATAAGCAGAAAACCAATACCAAGAGAAAAAATGCACGGTACAACAGGTTACTTAAATTCAAACAGTGCTTAAACAATCAGAGCATTAATTTATTTGGGTAGTGGTGGTGTATATGGGTGGTTTGGGGTTTTTTTTTTTTTGGTTTGGGTTTTTTTTAAACCTGAGTGTTGTGCATCTTTAACAGGATATATTTTACCAGTAACAGAAATTTTAGCTGTGATAAATCTAAAATGCAGTAGCATTGGTTTTTTTCAGGAGGTGAGCTGCTGAGCTGAAATATTTTCATAACTTCAGTGTTAAAAACAAAGCCTAGTGCTGTCCCTGAAGAAAAGGCTAATGAAAAATTCCAGGAATAATTTTTCATTATTATTTTATTCATTTATTATTTTAATCAGTGTGTCAACCTGGTCATCAATTTTATATGAGATGCTAGTGAGGATAACATATCTTTGGACTGGTATAGTTGAGTTGCAAACTTGTAGTGATTGGAGGTCAAAATGGTTGGAACAGATGATGATTGAGGCAGCTTTCATTATTCTTCTTGGACATAGAGAAGCCCTTTCTGCCTAGGGACAAATACCAGCCTGAGCTGGCTGAATGTTGGGCCTTTTAGTTTAAGACAAGGGTGCACAATCCCGACATTATATGGTCCTTCAGGTTCCCTATGAATAGGTAATTTCTCCTATGATAACAGCTTCTGTGCTCTTGGCTGTGCTGTCCCCTGTGGTTAACGATAGCCTATCTATCTATAGGGTCTAGTAACCTACCCAGATTGGAGCCATAATATAATCCAAGACCAGATCTTACTTGAGAGCTCACATAATGAAGTTTAAGGCAGTAACAGGCAACTGGAGCAGATATTGCAATGCTAGTTTTCTTTTTTCTTTTTTTTTTTTTTTTCTGGAAGTAGAGTTTTATCAGGGAGATCAGAGGTTAGCCAGAAACAAGTGTTTCCTCAAAAGAAACCACAATGGGCTTTCTTCAAAAACCATCATAGTCATATGAATTGCTCTCCACCAGAAGTCCTTGGTATAGTCTGTAGTGTGTGCACAACCACAGGACTTGCCAGCAAAAACTTAAAGCATTTGTTCTCTTTTCTTATCTATGTGCAAGTACTAACCTGCAAGATCAAGTGGAAACTGTAACATACTCCAGGTCCATACAGCAAGAATTGCATTTATGAGAGCATAATTCTTCCTATGGGAGGGGAAAAAAGTGATAATAGTGAAGATGCAGTTTCCTTATGTGATAACAAAAATGTTACCTTTAGTATTTGGAATGTCATTTAAAGGGTGGTTGAGCGAAACAGTGATTAATGCATGCTCTTGAGATGTAAGACTAAGAAAAAGAGGCACCTTTTGGTACAGAATTTTTGCTGTTCAGGCCACATGTTCCAGCTGTGTAATTACACTAAATATCTGATGCTAACGTTATAATGATAAGCATATGGAAATAGACTCTCTGGCTCAAAGAGGAGATTATCTTTACCCTTGTAGTGATTGCACATTCCTTGCAAGCCTGAAGCTTCTCTGCCAAATGGGAAGGACCTCTCTTCCTGCTGCAAAACCTTTTCTTTGATAGTAAAAGAAAAAAAAAAAAGGCATGTCTGTAAGAGAGGATGAACCTCTTTCCTTATGATGGATGTTCACAGCTCATCTCTTAGTGCTGTGAGGGGGAGATGGGCTTACTTTCTCTGGGAGAGATCACAATGTTGAAAATTCACACCAGACTCTGTTATTCCCTTTCTTCTTATCTTTGAACACTTTGCCATTCTATCATGAAGAAAGTACGTATGAGACAACCAAAGAAACAACTTGGATAATGAATCACTAAAGCAAACTTGAGTTGCTTCCTTGCTAGTCTAAAACAACTCATTAACCTGAAAGAGGCTTACTGTGTATCTGGTGTTTCAGCTTCTGTAGCTGTAAGAGCTGGCGCTGCATTGCAGTTATGCTAGTTGTTTGGCTCTTTGTACCCTTTTATTGTCATGGATGCAACATGCTTCTCTGCTGGCAACAGATGAGTAATCCCTAACAAAGCTCATAGGACTGTTAGGTCTTTTACAGAGGGAAAGGTGAGAGTAGGAAAACAGCCCTTGAGTGTAGCCTTCTGTTATCTGTGGGAAACACAGTTCCACTAGTCTGAACACCACAAATAGCACAAACAAATCTTTAAACAAAACAAATGTCTTGCACTGTGCCAATTATTCATGTCAGCAAACAGTCTTTACCGAACATCTTCGATGTCCAAGGTTTCACTAGCAAATTCAAGTATATCTGCTGCTGTTCCCACAAACATGAGAAGCAGCTGAGACAATTGATCCCGGGTGATTTCAACTCCAATGGGGAGAAGCCATCTCCCAACTACTAGTAGCAGTAGAAAAGTCTGATGGAGGGCCAGTGTCCATACAGTCTCACAGATTGTGGAGAGCTGATTCACAAAGACTTTAGCCTGTTTAAAAGACAACAACAACAACATACTGTAACTTCAGGAGACTGACATTATAGGTACCTTCAGAGACTGTATTCATCCTTGAGCCTGCTTTTGTTCTCCTTCACATTGTATTGGAGCAAATAATTTCTACGTGGCAGGCATGATTTGAAAAAGGCACATTAATACAAAATTTGGGTGATGAATAGCAAGTTTTTGCTCTGTGTACTACTCCTCCTCTTCTCATTTTTCAGCTGAGCGTTATCCTTTGCAGAACCATCACCCAGACACTTCCTAAATTCAGTTACTGAGATTTGGAAGAGAATGGCAGGAGAGCCTCCTCTTCACACACAGACTTTTTCTACCAACAATAGCTGGTATGCAGCACACTGTAGGCCACTTTCATAATATGGTTTTCTAAAACTATTTTTTTCTTTTCTTAGTTTTAATCACTGTGTGAGGAGCTTGCCCAGACAGACACAGCAGTCTCTAATTGCTCTAATATCATAAGATCTCTACTAGGAATAGGAAAAAAGGTGTCCCACCGTCTGAATGATGTGGTGATCTGTTCCCTCGCTTCCATGACTGCTGTCTCTGGATTGATTGAAGTCTTGGTTGCTGACATTCACCTGAACTGCTCCGGGCTCATTACCACAGTACTGTTGTGAACAAAAACATCACACATGCATAAACATCCCGCACAGGGAGCAGATGTGCTCTGTGGCTGAAAGAGTCCTGTTTTGCTGAACATTTGTGAAAGTCAGTCAATGTCTACAAAGGTACATGCTCACTCTGAATGAAATTCCCCTCTTGTTCAGAAGGGAAGAATTCCTCTCATAAGGAGAGGAGTGATGTGTTGGTCGGTCCCTGAGAAAGTGTACGATTGTACTGTAGAAGAGGATGTAAATTCAAAGGCTGATGGAGCGGGTGACACCTTTGTGCTGTTACGGCCGCGCTCATTGAATGGGGTCTGCCTGCAGCTCTCCTGAACAGGCTACTGGGTTTCCTACATAGTCTCTCTCTGGCTAAAACAGTAAAATGGGGTAAAAATTGGTCATGGTCAGTCTGCTGGTGTATGTTTGTGGTCAGTCTCTACATTCAAACTTTTTCTAAAAATGTCTGCTTCTCGTCTCTACTATACAGAAAAAGTTCTCTAAAAATCCCATTGTCTCATTCTTCTGTATGACTTCCCTCAAGGCTGAAATGAGTAGTTGGGGTAGGATGTTTGGGTTGTATTCTCTGTACCACTCCCACCCCCAGCTGTGCCTTATTCTGCAAGGAAATTAATAATGTGAGAGGTGAGATTCAGGAATAATTAAGAAAAATGGGCATGTGTTGTTGCCTAACCCCGCAGAGTAGAAAACCAGGTATTTTTACTTTCTCCAAGTACCCAGTGCTCTGGGAAATCAGATGTTGGCTAAAACATACTAGTACTTCAACTGCAGTAAACCAGTGGTGGGATTGTGTCCCGTCTGAGGTCTGCAGCGCTGCTCTGCCCTTCTACCTCCACCCCCAAGGCTGGCCCCAGAGCAACTGCGATATGGTTCTAAAATCTATCTTCATAACAATCCCTTAACATCTCTCTTCATTGTAATAAAAAAAGGATAATTGGAAAATCAAACCATGCTGTTATTAGAGACTTTTATCCTGTACTACTTGTGCCAGAGAACACCAGATGATTTACATTTCTCCACTGGGTCCCCCACCATTTTATTTCACAGGGAGTGATTTTCTGCAACAATCGGAATGTGTTCTAGTGCATACTGAGTAGCTCTGTTCAGCATAATGCCTGCCAATATAAAGGCAACATTTTCCAGCAAATGTCACATTCTAGCAAATTTCAGATTCCACTTTGATACTTTACTTGGTCTCTGATAACGTTGCTCAGTATCTGGGTAAATGCTGCCTCTTGCCTGACCTTGTCGTAGATAAATGGAGCAACTTCCTATGGTCTGAAAAATCTGGAAAAAAAGTCAGTGGTTGTTGCTTTTATAATTGGTGGTAAAGGCTCTTAAACTGAATGCTTGCCTTGTTTGGACAGTAGGTATGAGAGCGTTGAAAGACTGACACACAGATGTGGGGAACATGATACTTCCATTTGGAGGAGGGAAGTCTAAGGTTCTGGGCATGGAGACAGTGAGATGGAGGGGCTGGTACTCTGCCGGCTCGTGGGCCTTGTGGGGCCAATCTCCCTGGGCTGGGCCTTCAACCAAAGGAGGGAGACCGGACAGCTTGCTCAGAGGATGTTTCAGAAATGAAATTTAACTGGTGCTCTGGAGGAGCCTTTTTATCTGTTGATTGTAGAAAAAGTCTAAAGCCTATGGAGACCAGCCCCCAATGTCAAAGTCAGCCTTTCCGAGTAACCCCCCCCAGGCATCGTGACAGTCAGCTGAGGAGACCATGACCTAAAAATATTGCATAACTGGGGTAGCCACCCTGCAATATTAAGGAGTATCTACCTTGTAACAAGTAGCTGGGGTAGGGCAAAGGGATTACTAACTTGTGCTGGAGGAGGAAGGCTAATTCACCTTGACAGCCTTTGGTTTGTCATTAAATCTGCATTTGAGCCTACTCCTCTGCCCCTTTGCCTGGTCTGGCAGGGGTAAGAAGAAGGGAGCCATGAACTTGCATTAAGTTTCACATCAGAGTTTGGGAATTTTTTGTTTCTTTTTTAAAACCCTGTTCCTCAGAGAGGAATTTGCCAAATTTGAGGCAGGACCCATGTAGGGCAGCCTGCTGCATTTGCTATATGTGCAAGGACAGTGGAAATCCCTTCCCACTGTGAGAACTCTCAGCAAGTAAATCAGGTGGCTGGAGGAGTGAAATGGGAGGTAGTAAGGTGTATAGGTGCCTCTTGGCAGATGCCGTGGCTCTCCCCGTGCCAACCATACAGAGCAGATAGCTCTCAGGGCTCCAGCGCGGCTGGTCCGCTTCACCTGCAGACAGGGGAGGGGAGCTGCCGGAGTCAGCAACTCGCGCTGCTGGAAGGAGGTGGAGGAAAGAACGCCACGGCTTCCATATGGCTTGCAAGGGGGCTCTGGTTTTGGGTTTGTTTTTGTTTTTTTTACCTAGTGACACAATGGTGCAGAGAATACTTCTTTAAGAAAATTAATTCACTCTATCAGTTTCTTTTTGTAGGTTCCTTATACGTAATTTTTGCAACTACTCCCAGCTGGACGGGGGGGTTACTATTTCAGTGCAAGGCTTCACAAACTCTGACCGAGTGGCACTCCTCAGGGCCGGGGCCATATCTCTTCTCAACTGCATGCAGGCAGGAAATGGAAAACTGCATCTGCAAAGCCAGTCATTTAAGTAGACTCCTGATTTTTTTAATTTAAGTACGTTCCTATCTTGTTTTGGTTTGTTTCTCTCTGAATATTTATTAAGTGGTGATTGTGGTGGTGATTCACTTGAAAGCTTGGAGAAGAGCCTTTATTTTCATCATGTATATGCATGTAAATAGGACTGTTGGTGCCAGGCATAGTTGCCTAGCTAATTATGTATGTGCAGTGAGTTAATGGGAATGTGACAAGGAAAAAGTGAATACTAAGTTTCACAGGCAATTGATAAATGTGCTTTATCTCTTTACTGCTAGAGCCCTGTTACTCCTAGGTATTGAGAATGTACGCATAGCTAAACAAAAATGCTTTTTTTTCTGTGCAAAAATAAAATGGGAAGAAATTGTACACATTTTGCATAAATTCTAGCTTGGCTTACTTCCTTTCTTCTGAGATGAAGCTTACAATCCTCTGCTTTACAAAACATCTAATCAAAACAGAAACTGTATTGCATGAGATGGTGGTGTTCTAGTGTGTGGCCTGCAGAGAGCTCACTGTCAGTGCGTGGGGAACTCGTGAAACACTGAACTAATTCAGCAAATTTCTATTTGCATGTTATTCACGATCCATTATTCCCAAATAAAAACAAGGTTAGCTAAAACTTTTCTCAGTGGGTCCAGCATTGAGATGGTAAAATTGACACTTGAATACCAGGGCAGAGTACCCTCAATCCCGTTAATATTCATGGAGGCTGGCAGCCTGAGTGCGTTGTGGAAGAGGCTAGCCCTTCCCTGGAGCAGGCCCTCTGCCAAGCAACAGGTACCCTGCTTGCTCCCTTGTGATTCCAGCCTTTCTTTCTGGAAACAGTGGTGCTGTCCCTATAGCAACATGTGTGATGTCAGAAATTCAAAGCAACCATGACTGCTTCATTTTGCTCGTACAAGAAAGCTGAAATGTAAAACAGGGAGAAAAGATTGCTTAAGCTGTTTTCCGAACTGAGAAAGATAATGGGTATGGGAGGGAAGAAATGGTGAAAGATGCAAGATCACTCTTCAAAGAGTGATATACTAGAATTTTAGCTGGTAAGAGAATTCTACCTCAGAAAAAGGCTGAGGGAATGGGCAGTAATATTGACTATTTCCTTAGAATGTTCAAGTTAAGGTAGTTAAAAATAATTACAAGGTTTACCAAGTATCTGTCTTATTACTGACTGGGAAGCCTACATCAACTACAGCACTGGTAATCAGGTAAGCCCTGCAAAAGGTGGTCAGTTATGGCTTTCTCTGGCAGTGATGCACCAGGCATCTGAAAAGGTAACAGAGGTATTTGTTTAGCTGAGATCTTACATGTTATGAAGAAAGAATGTTTGGGTTTTTAATGGATTAAATGGTTTTAATTTTCTTGCCACTCTATTTTGCAGACAGCAATTTTTTCACTCAGTACAGTTCAATTTACTTTATAGTCTCTCCCAAACATGTATTTCATCCCCAAATACTTTACCGCAAAGCAGTACTTTCTATGCAGTCAGTATTTCACTGTTGATATATGAATGGTATTACTCATGTCCAGTTCTGCAGTACTCAGAGAGGCAAAATTGCCTCTGTCTTCAGGAGGAGAGACTGCATATTAGCACATGCCTTAAATAGCAGCACCGACACAAGCAGTTGATGTTTCCTGTTAGATTCAACATGAGATCAAAGTTCTACTGCCTTAAAGACCACAAACTGTTTTCATGGTGGATATATTAAATGCATGGATCTAGCAACTGCTTAATTACCCATGCTGTTAGCATTTTAATAAGGAAAATCCCAGCAATACTTTAGTATGAGAAGTAGTACCAGTCTGGGTGCTGCGTTTGAGATTAATTGTTAGGAGGGCTGCTCCCCTTCTGGAGGTATTGTTTTTGAATCTATTAGATTGTGTGTGTGTGTTTCCAGAACTCTCTATCCTATCTCTCCAGGTATAAACTAAGCTGTTAACTTGATATACTCCCTCTTTAATTCACAGTAGCAGTATATCAATAAGAACAAAGTATGCCATGTTCTAACATCATTTTGGGAAATAAACTGCTGCCTTTGACTACAGAATTAGCCTGTTTCTTGGACCAGATTTAACTATGACAAATGTTCTCAATATCCACATTACCTGTCTGTGACTGTTTAAGGAGATTTGGCAAAACAAGAAGACAATAAATTCCTGCTGCTGTATTTAGAAAAAGCCTAAGGCATTTTCAGTGTAAACACAATTTTGAATATTTGATTATGCTTCTGTGGGCTCTAACAATGTTTCAAAGGAGAAAATGAGGTACTATGTCTTCTTAGTCTAATTTATGTATTTTCTTCTGCTGCTTTTTGCTCTTGTTCCTATCAGGCCCTTTTCTGCTGTGGCTGTAAGGTACTGCATATGTGCAAATTCTGGGACAGATAAAATCCCCTTTTCACAATGTGCAAGTGCTATGGGGACTTGAAAGCAGCCTGCATGGGGAGGTGGTTCACTCGGCATGGGCTGGTGGGCTAAGTGGCTCTGTTCTGGCCCTAACTGACCCCATCTGCCAGAAGAACAATTGCCTTTAAAAATTTTACTGTGTGTGTTAGTCCTGAATTGGAATCCAGACACCCCCTTCCCAGATTACTATATGGCATGAGCAAAGAAAGGATATAAACACTGACAGACAAATTACCATGCCAGCTATCTGTGGTAGCAATCTGTACGTATTCTCCTAGGTTGCAGCAAACATGAGGTAATTTGAGTTTAAGACCCCTTTCACTGATACCTGTCTCAATTTTGGCTCACTTGGAGTTGCGATATCTGCTTGTAAGTGCTGTGAAACTCACTCTATTTTACAAAGGCCTCTAAAGCAATGAAATTCTTTCACCATCCTGAGCAAGATTCAAGCTGGTAACCTGGGGGTGAAAGGCTATTTTTCAAACTTCTAGTCCTTGGTTCCCCAGCCAAATACAAATAAATGGTCTCATTTTACCTAGGAATGGGGTTCATTATTTGATATTTAGGAAACAGACAGTAGTCATAGTATAGCTGTAGCTAGACTGGGAGACCCCCCCAGCAGAAAACAGAAAATCGGAACAAGATCTGGCAGACTTCTTTGTCTATGCCCCAATCCACCCATCAAGTAAGGCATCAATTTCAAACTAGTCCATCTTGTCTCTAATAAATACCTGAGTCCCATGATGAATTTCTAGTAGCCATAGTGATGGTACTATGCAAATCAGATATAAAAATATTGCTGGTGAAAACCTGTGAAGAAAAAGAAAAGATAGCTTGGTATTACATCACATTGTAAATATCATACAGCCTATCATTATTTGCATTGAAAAGTGTCTTGTGCCTCCTACCGTATGGGATATTAAGAACTAGGGTAACTGCAAATACGAGTTGCTATTCTTGCTGAATTCCTTATGCTGTCAGTATTATGAATCATAGGTTTATTTGTATATCCATCTAAGATCATGTATGAAAGTTATTTAAGAACTAACCAAAGGCACTTTGCTGTTTGTATTTCCATCACAGCATTCTCTGTACTTAAAAAAAAAAAGCCTCTAGCTAACATGCCCTTTCTGATCTCACGAAGGGTGAATTGATACATTGAGTTATTTCACTGAATGATGCTGGGAAAAGGCTGTTGATCCGAATCCTGTGCATTGACACAGGAAGGGTAGAAATAGCATCCGTTTGCGTAAAACAAGCATTTCTTCAGTAGGAGGTCTTTCAGTGCAGGCTAAAATGGTTTATGAAAATGGGTCTTGGCCTCGTTTGCCCATTTGTGCTGGCAATTGTATAATGCTTTAGGATTTCTGTCTCTAGCTCTTCTCTCCCTGTCAGTCTTCTGTATAACTTATGATGGTGAAGCTTTATTATCTTCAAGTTCTTGAGCTGAGTTCATTCAGAAATACTAGAGAGGTCTCATTACTCCTTCTGCAAGCACTGATTCTCGTGGGGGGGTTGCTGATGTTTTCTCATTAAACACGTGACAGTTTTGTTTGGGGTGGGTTTTTCTTTTTGGCAATTCCTATCCTTTTGGAGTAGGAATGAGGTCTGAGGCCACTAATGTTCTATCTAGCTCTGCCATAGTACAGAGTGATCATCACTACCATGCTGCTGAGACGCACAGCAGCCTTTGCATCACACACGTGTACTGGCCCAAGACAAGGCAGTGGAGCCAAACTCGGGATAGTTGCTTGATTCCTTCTGTCCTGTCATTGGCACATTCTGCAGTGAATGGAAATTGCTTATAAGTATCTAACTGTAACAATATTTTGGTCAAATGTTGTTGCATTTATTGTTTGTTCATACCCTTGAATGTACCTTTATTTTTGTAATTATGACTTTTCCAGTGGAGATTGAGGAAAAGAAAAAACCCTGCTGCTCAGGAAAATAACTGGATTGTTGAGCTGCTATGAAATGTTTCAGTCAATCCCCTCTAAATAAGATAGTTCTGGTTTGGTGTTTTGGTGGGGTTTTTTCTTTTTTTTTTTTTTTTTTTTTTGGGGGGGGGTGTGATTGTTTTGGTGATGGTGTGTTTTGTTGTTTTGCTTTTTTTTTTTTTTTTTTTTTTTTTTTAAAGTTAATGATTCTCAGGGGTATTAGCCTGGTTATTTTGGGAGAGAACACACCTCTCATTTGAGTGCGAGAACTAATATATTTTACAATATTTCCTGTAGGACTTGAGCACATGAAAAATCCATCCAGCTGGCAGGTTAGCAATACTGAGTTAACGATACCAGACCAGGCCAGGAGACTTCAGGGGCTTTAACCCTTCCTTTCTTTCAGAAGGAGCAATCTAGAAGAAATATTACATGGCCAGACCCACAATAATACTTTTTTCCACATGGGCCATTTAATTTTTTGTGCTGGTATAATAAGCAAGTTTTCTGTCAATAAGGAATGGAGAGAATATGAGGCTCTTGGAGACAGGAGAGTCCTATGGCACAGAATGTCTGTTGCCTGGATCAGTGATTGTCTATGGAGTTGTTCCTATAAATGCAGATGATATTGCCTGTCCTGAATGTGAGTGTTTTCCACCAGAGCAGAAAGTTATCCTGATACAAATAGATGCTGATCGTTCATTTATAGGTAAGAACTGTAGACGTACTTTGCTGTTCTTCTTAAAGTGCTGGACCACATCCATTTTCAAAATTTCCTTCTAGCTAAAGTTAGCCCAGTCTTCTAGCACATGTATTCATCTAAAATGTATCTGCTTTCTCTATCTATCTTTCTTCAGGTTTTCCAAAAGCTGCCATAGCAAGTATTCATTCATGAAGTCTCTGCTGCTGCCTCCTCTCCCCAGTGAATCAGGTCTGCTCACTCTGCCTCTGTCTCATAACTGTGCATTTGGAGCTCCGCTGTTGTTAAATTTTCCTGTGTCCCAGACTTTATTGCTGCTTTTATTACATTCAGATTTAGAGTATGAAACACTTGTGTGAATTATCACACAACACTGCTTCTGTTATAATGATTTTCACACGTTGCAATGGACAGGAATTTAAGATCATTGAAATACTTTTGGTTTTTGGGGGTTTTTTTTTTTGTTTTTGTCCTGGATTTATCTCAGGGCCTGCCTGCAGTTTGAGTTTTTAAAAATAAAAGGTCCTAGTGAAATCTTGACAATTATTTACATGACCACTTCCTTTTTACAGAGCATTTGTTTTGTCTGACTGAGCACTGATGAGCTGTAGATGACTGCAGTAATTCTTTAGATGCATGTAAAAACCCATGTGCTTGGGCAAACTCTGCTATGAGTAACTTTTTTTTGTTCGTTTCTCAGGCAGCCTTTCATGCATGAAAGTTCCCCTCTGGAATAGCCTCTCAAATCCAAATATTTAAGCCGCTCTTGCTGTATTGCAAGAGTGGTTGCTGCTCATCTTTTATTTGTCACTGAGTTTTGGTTCATGCATTAGTGTGGCGTTAGCACTGTTGCAAGTAGTAGGGGCAGGGAATGCAGTCCCAGGGAAGGAGGTGCAAAGCAGGGCATGGCAGGATGGGGTAAGAGATGGAGGGCATCTGCGTGGAATAGCCTGTGTGGGCCCCCAGCACTCTTCTGCACCTCGCACGTGTTGTCCCTGACGCGTTGTTGCTTAGGAGGTGCCCAGCGGTACTGTGAGGGAGTGCGTGCCCCATGCTTCCCCAGCCCACTGGATTGGCAGCTCTAAAGCATGTACCCCTTGCCTGCAGCTGCTTTTACCACATTTTTTGGCTGTTAGTATGGATACACACAGAGAACTGTACAGAGAGTTGCTCCCAAGTAGTCTGCTGCAAAAGCGCCCCTCCCAAAAGCCCTCTGGATTGCAATGGACTAGCCAGAGCTTTACCAGTTTTCCACCCCACCACCCTCCAGGTGCAGCAGGGGAGAAAAAGCAATCCCCTAAAAGCTTGGCAGCAACAAAGCCAGGGCAGTACTGCTCTCGGGCAGCAGCCGCAGAAGGCAGCCTCGCATCTGCAGCAAAGTACATGCAAAGAAACAAGAGGGGCTCCGTCGGAGCCGGCGGGATATGCTCACCATTTGTAGCCTCTGCCTTGCTTAAACTTGAGGGTGAGCCCTGTCTCCAGGCACAGGAGAAGATTGAGCAGTGCCAGCAGCCAGTACTTGGGTTCTTTCTTCACTGCAGTCACTCTCCAGACCCCGATGAGAGAGTGCAACACGAAGAGCAGACGAGTCACCAGAGCATTGAGCAGCACCATCAGCTCCATCCTGGACCAGCCCCCCTCCCCTTTTCCCCGCACCGCAGGGCCCCAGCACTTTTTAGGAGCCCTGGGAAGTTACCCTGGGAATCACTGGGAAGCGTGCGCACCACAGGCACACAGATCTCTTCTCTTCCATCTCCACAAAGGGGCCCATTATAACAAAAAAGAAACAGCATTGCCCCTCCCCCAGACTTCCTGAAAACTTTTTAAAGGGAAGAAAAAAAAAAAAACCCTCACGCTTCCAGGCTCAAGTGGTTTGTAGCGCTCGGTTCAGCTCTGACCACGCTAAGACAGGGGCGTAAGTGGTTTCTTTCTGTCCCCCCTCTATCAGCGGCTCAAGGCCTAAACGGCAGGGAGGCTTCTATCTCACACAGTTACCATCTCTCTGCTAGCCCCACTCGCTGCTCTCATCTTGTAGATTTCTAGCAAAGAGACAAAATGTAAGAAGCATTATTAATTTGAATCTTCCTTACTAAAAGCTCCATTGCATTACTGAGACTGCAAAAACCCTCTTTCCTCTCCCCTCCCCCTGACAGATATAATTCATAGTTGGGAGCTTTTAAAATTGTTCATTTAACATTGCATTACAGAAAGCACAAACTGTGTACTTAGTTCAATACTGGAATCCCTGTGTGCAACATAAGTTAGAAAAGCTAACCAGTACTGAAATCTAGTCAAACTACTATAATAATCTACACCCTGCTTCAGGACTAAGAAGCAGGCCCAGTGAGGAACTCCAGAAATCAGGCTGAAATCTGGGCCAACACTAATGTTACCAAACAGACCAAGAGGGACATATTCAAAAAATATACAGAAGTTTGACTGTTAGGTCAGTTACCTCCAGACTGACCTTAGTAGCTTCAGTGGGAACAGTTTATGAAGTACAGAGTATGTTTAAAAGTTGCTTTGATGTCTCTCATAGTGATTATAAATTTTACTTGAATTTACACCTGGGTAACCAAAGAGAAATCTCTTCTTGATCAAAATTGTCAATGTGTTGCTCCAGTTTTGTGTTAATTTCGGTGCTTTGGCAGTAAATTGAGATACACCATTGTAAAATACAAATGGAGAATCAAGTCCATGTAACGTATTGTGGTACTCCAAAGGTCCTAACTTCCTAGCTGGTTTAAGTACCCTATTCTACTTTAAACACGAGAAGATATTCTTTTAAGAGTTGTGACCTTTGTAAGAAGATATTTTTCCTCAATTGTTGAGATCCAAGTTTTCCTCACTGCAAAACCAAGCCTCTTTCTCTAGGAAGCACTGGTGCTGGCCAGCTGATATCCTTGGGGGTGGGGGCAGATGAGGGAGAAGAATACTTAAAAGTAACCCTGCCCAGAAAAAAAGAAAAACAAAAGGCCATTCCACAGTATAGATCACTCAGGAAATGCCTGAGTAAATAAATGGACTGTGCAGGATGCCTTTTTGAAGCAACAAAATCAAGTTCCTCACACTCAGAGGAAAATTAATTCAAGTCAAGGGCCTACTACTGATAATCCCCTGCCAACAGCCACCCTGCCATATCATGCCTTGAGTGCTGTTGGTTCCGAGCCCTTCCGTTGGCGTTAAGGTCAAACCTAGTTGAAGAGGAAATAGGGAACAGACAGAACGGAGAGATTGTTTAAACAAGATACTCCTCCGTGGGAGTGCTTGATGTCTAAGAAATGACATTGGGGAACTGGTATGTCTAATTGTTCATGGAGATCCTAACAGCGCAGATGTCATAAACTTGGGAAGATGATAATCAGTGGGATGTTGCCATGATATCACGTATTCAGGAAGGACGCAGTGAGCTTTGCTGATAGCTAGTGGTTCTGCATATTAAAGACACTTAGGAGCTGAACTGCTTAACAAGGTAATCTCACCAATGAACAATCCAGACTTCACATCAGTGGAAGTCCCACACTTAAGTAGGAAGAATATATAATATTGACTCAGCCCAGCTGACCAGTGGACCATGATGGCAATGCAACAGGCTGAGTAGAGGGAGGAAGTAAGTAGGTATGGATGACTTCAGTTATTCAGTCTACAAAAGGCAAAAATTGCACCGAGAGTACATTTTTAGATGTCTCAATGGCTGTTTTGTGGAGCAGCTAGTTCAGTAGCCCATGAAGACAATGCTTGACTTTAATCCTGAGTGGTGTACAGGATATGATGTAGACAGTAACAGCTGAAGAGCTCCCCTGAAATGGGGATCTTAATGTGCTTCAACTCAGCATCCTTGCAGGAGTAAGACAAGCCAGAGTTCTCTACCAATGCTGTGCTCAGCTTCAAAAAGGAAAATTAGACACAGATCAGGAAGCTTGTTGAAAGACAGACAGATGGAAGACCTAACTCTTTGCAGGGAGTATGGATATTGCTTCTGTAAATCACATGGGAAGTGCGGAGAAAATAACTGTGTATCAAGAAGAATGTGAGAAAGAGTGAAAAGAAGCCAGCATTGGCAGGGTATGTGAGATTGCAGGAGCAAGAAGGCATCCTTCAAAAAGCTGAAGTGGTGTCCAGATGAAGAAAACTGAAAAGATGATAAACTCTGGCAAGTTAAACGTACAAACACGATAAGGCTGGCTGAAGGAGTGTGAGGGACAATTGGCAAAAAGCATAACAACTAAAATGTCTGTTATCTGTTCAAACACACCGTGAACAGGAAGTCTGCCAGGGAATTGTTGGGCCAGTGGATGGTCAGGTGGCACAGAAGCCTTCGGGGTGATAAGGCTGTGCAGGAGGAGCTGATGAACTCTTTGGAGTCCCAGCATGAGTACAGATGTGCACTGTACTATGGGACAGTACTGATTCCTGCACAAAAGCTTCTAGAATTAGTTGGGTTTTTTTCCTTATGTTATGTGTACTACTGTTCCACTAATTTCGTTCTTTTCATAGTTTCTACTAATTTGCAACTTACAGCTGTCAGGCTAATTGATCATGGGCTAGGGACTACTTGGGGGAGAAACTTTGTGTTTACCTTGTTCTTGTACTCTTTCCCTGAGCATGGAGTTAAGCCTACTGTTGCAGGCAGACAGTGGAACAGATGGACCTTTGCTCTGACCTGAAATGGCTACACTAATAGAGTAGACACTTCCTAGTCTCTAAAGAAGTTGACCTGCAGTGAAAGCAGGACAGTTTATGCATATGGTAGGTTGGTAGTGTTGGTTGGATCCAAGCTCAAAGCAAGGCTCATATCTGTATAGACTATTCTGCTAATTATATACCCTCTCCTTTTTTCTGTCTGGAAACTTCGTCCGTGTGGATGCTGAGAATTGTCTGTGTCTGGGAACCTTTCAGAGTTTGATCGTTCCAGATGAGTTGCCATACTCCGGCAAATCCTGGGCACGATGGTGTGAACACATCATGGTGTGGAGGATTTTCACCCAAGACACCTTGGCAAGACCTACTGCATGTCTCTTCCTTATAATAGCCAACTGCAGCATGTCTGATGTATTTGGGCAATGTTAAACCTTACTGTGACCCCAGCACCGGTGACCTTCTGCAGGAATAGGAAATCTGGCACTTCAAAAAGCTGTGCCACAGTGTCTAATTTCTGCTTTTAGGCTGAGTCACTATGCTGATTTCACTAAACAGACCCCATAACTGTCAGAAATTTGAAATTGCACCAGTTCCCAAGAAGAAACTAGAGTGGAAATAGATCATAAGCTGAATGTATGTCAGCAGTACCACGCTGTTGTGAAATGGATGGTCACATTAGCATGTAGATACAGAACGGAAACCTGCAGAGTGTCTGCTCTCCTCTACTTGGGAAGGCCTTAGTTGAAGCGCTGTCCTACTTTTGGTCAATGAGTGGAGAAGTGCGGGAGCGTTTCTATAGAAGGAAATGAATAAATTGCATAAACAAATGGTTAATTTTTAAATAGTAAAAGTGACAGCCTTATTAGGTTGCCGTGCTTATAGAATCAAAAAACCCCTGTTCAAGCACCTGGAAGACTCGAGTTTGGACAGGAGTACAGGGGTTGGAAATCATGGGATGAGGAATTCCAGTATGGAAGTTCTGGGGGTTTTGGTGATCACATGCAGTGGTTGGTTGGTTGTTTTGGGGTTTTTTTGAGGGGGAGCTCTGAACAAAGGAGGTTGTCTCGGAATTTACTTCTATTGCTTACTTACGAACTGGAATGTTTTTGCAATGAAATTGGGGGGTAGTGGCTATTTGCCATCTTCAGTTCAAGAGTCTTTGAAGATCTGATTTACAATATTCGTAAAGAAATAATTATAGGGTATAAAGCAAGTAGCTGAAAGAGACTGGGGATGAGAATGGGTCATAAATTCAATGCGAGTCAGCAATGTTGTTCTGCTATGAAGGAGGCACACTGGGATGTATAAACGGACCTGTAACATTGCCAGATTTATTACTTCCACCTTCCCTGATGCTGGGAAAGACCTCAGCTAAACTACCCTAATTCAGGTGATGCATTTCCAAGAGAACTGATGGGATAGAGTGTCCAGAGAAGAACAAGACTGCTAAGGAAAGGCAAAGGGGGTGCTGTGATTCAGTCTAGAGAAGAGAAAACTCAGGAGAGATGAAAGTGGCCAAGTGTTCAGGAAACTTGCAGGGAGGCCAGGAATAGCCCGTTTCCCGGTCCCAAAGCATAGGGAAGGAAGTAAAAGGCTTAAACAGCAAGAAAGATTGCAATTAGATGTCTGGAGGCGTATCTTGCTAGGAAGGACAGTGAAGCACTGAAACAGATTGCACAGAGAGATGTCAAATCTCCATTGTTGCAGGCTTTTAAGCACAGATTAGGGAAACATCTATCAGGAATGACAGCAGTTTAGTTGATCACACTGTGGGGCAGAGGGCTGACTGGAAGATCTCCGGAGGTTTCTCCAAGTCTTACCTCCTAGGCCTCTGAGGTTTATTTCTTTATTATCTGATCATTGTCTTGAGACTCTGAGAAAGTTTCTTGCTTAAATTAAATCTGCTTAATTTTACTTCCAATAGGGTTCTTAAAGAGGAGGAAATGTTTTCTGAATGCTTGACTGCAAACTGTGAATAATTATGACAGCCTTATAGACAGATCACAACAAGTGGCAATTAACATACATGTTGAAATGAATGGGAATGATTCAGTTTTACATATGAAACAAAAAAAATCTATCTGATTCTGGCATAAGTGAAAGCCTGACTCTTGCCGATCAAATGAAAGAGGGGAAAGCCAAATCTTTCAAAACATGATATGTGATAGAAGGTACTAGCTATAGCTCAGTAAGGGTGTGAAGGAAATGGATAAAAGAGTGAAAAAACAGAGTATAAAAAGATTAGCTCTCCAGTAAAGAGCCAATATGACTGCAGAAGCATTAAAATCCCTGCAGGAGATTTACTGAGGACTCTGCCCTGGATTAGAATTTGATATAAAATAACTTAACTGAAGTCATACAATTTCTGTGCCGTTTGTAGCTGAGTTAATAGCATATGTTCCTGGAGGATTACAGTCAATGATTAAGGAAATTAGGTTTTGTTTGAATTTAATTTAGTTGTATAAAGCTGCTACAATAATTTACAGCTTTGATATTTAATATTTAATAACGCAGATCTTAAAAGAATCCGAGATATAGCAATGTCATTATATATTGAAATATTATCCCCATAAGTCATTTATATTTGCTAGTTGATAAGAATGTTCATCAACTAGATGGGCTCAACAGGAGCTACTTGATAAAAAACAATGCAGTTTTACAGGTGGTGGTGGGGAAATCTTTCTGTATCTGTTATCCTGTAAATCATAATTCACTTAAAAAGAACTTTACAGTCTCAGTTTCAGTAATCACAAGAATATACCTCTTGATAGTTTTCTTTCGTCTAATTTCCTAGCTTTTGGCTTCATGAACATTATAAATCCCATCTCTTCTTTCTTATAAGCCTGCTTCTGCCCCTCCCCCCCTTTTAAAAAAAAAAAAGCTTTCCTCAGTCTCCAATTTAGCAAGCCATCCTGCGTCTGCTCAGAGGAAAGGAGGCATGTAAAAGACCACCTCCATCTGAAAATCCAGCCTCCAGTATTTTCAGGCACCTTTTTATTTGCCTCTCAGTTAATAAGAGCCACAAGACGTGGTCTAAATCCCACCCTGTACCCACACCACCAGCTGCAGAATCCAGTCTCAAAAAATACTTGTACAAGTTTATCACCCAAAGTGCAAAATTGCACCATACAAAGGAAGAGAGCAAAAGGCTTCCAGTGGCCAGCCTATTCTCATTTTCTCTCTTTCCCCTCTATAACTTGCACATAATTTTCACCCCATGCTTCCCTTTTTGTGCTTGTAGTCATTCCTCTCCTTCTCTATACCCCTTTCTTGGAGAATGGGGCCCATCAAATGGTTGGCTGTTTTGGATAGCTACCACCTATTGTGGGCCACTGCCTTCCAAGACATAGATCTGACTCAAGAAAGTGAGCTTGGCCCAGACTTCGCTTCATATTTTAATGCATTGTGAGTACAGCCTTTTAGGAAGGAAGGTGAAAGCAGGTACTATATGGCATTGCAGACCCATGCCCACTAATAATCGACAATGAGCATTAGGCCCCTGGCCACAGTGTCAGATGGTGCGAGCTGGCAGAGCTCCATGGACATCAAAGCTTCTGCAGCCCCAAAATATGGCACAGAGGGGTATATTTTCCCCTTTGTTTAAAGCTGGGGGAAAGCATATGAGGAGTTTATAGCTCTCTACAGTTATACATCTTTTCTGTTGGTTTTATAGTTCAGAAAAAAGCCTTCTGGAAGGACTATTTTTTCTTAAAAAAACTAGGAGCAAAAAAAAACCCCAGTTTCGAGTATTTTATTAGGATTTGTAATTCCTCCTCCAGTCTGGGCTCTCTTTCTGGGAACACACAGGAGTTCTGCAGCACTGCATATTTCAAAGAATAGAAGCAACCTTGTTCTGCAGGCACTATTTCAACCATGGTTGAAGTGGGATAGCTAAAGTTACAAACACTGAAAAACTATAACATTCATCCTTGGCAAAGAGGAAAACTTTCCATTTTTGGCTAGGAAACCTTTGAATGGTCTTTCTAGTCATTATCTCTCCTGTTTTCTAGTGTAAGAATCATGTGATGACCCCACAGGAAAAATGTTCAGGTTTGGGGCACAACGAAATGGTGGCTGGGCACAGGTTCCTGGTGCAGCTGTTGCTAGTGAAAAGGTCAGCTCCTTTCACAGCTGGAACACTTGGTATACAGGCAAAATATTTCAGGCTTTATAAAACAGTTGTCAAGTTTACAAGCTAAAAGCTAATGGCACTGCTTTTGTTCACACTGTGGGTACCTCTGCATAGTATCTTACCGTTAAGTTCTTCCTCCATGATCTGAACTCACTGGGATTTCTATGAAAGTAATTATTATGGCACCAAGTCTAAGCTAATGGGTCTGAGGCCAAGCTAATACAACCAGTGTCTCACCACACCTTGATTTCTTTGGGTATGGTGTCTTGGTAATTGCAATCATATGCCTCTGATAAACTCAAAGCATAAGTAAGAGAGTTTGATCAGTTGGCAAAATATGGAATATATAAAAAAAAAAAAAAAAAAAAAAAAAACCAAACCTGTAATGTTAGTACTGGATAAATGAGAAATCAGGTCTCTCACAAAGCCAGGCCGTATCTTATCGGAGGAGTCATGGAAGGACACTGGCTTCTCTGCACATCTGTGCCTGATAAATAGTGTCTTTGTTGATTTTTTTTTTTTTTTTTAATATTTTCCATGATATGAAGGTTGTGTGTAGGCCTTTGCCATCATCACTCAGAACAGTTAAACAATGGTACTTGGCTATGGTCCTAATAAGCCACTTTCTTCCCTAGCAATACTGGGGTCCAGTGATGATCTGCGTATGTGTGTATGTATATTTGTATGTATGTATTTTGCCTGTCCCCTGACGTGTTCAGGATTTAATGAAGCAAATAATACTGAAGCTGCGTACAAAACTCCTTAATATTTCTACAAGCTAATTTGTTAAGCTGGCTTTTTAGTCTCTGTGTTGGAAAGGACTGAAAGACTGGACTGTACCACAAAATACTGGTTGACAGATTGGGAAATTATTGCATGAATGCAGACAAGGGGAGGGGGAGCGTGTAAAGGAAACAACTCTCCCCTCCACAAAAAAACCTTCAGTCACAATCTGCTAATCATATTCATCATCACTGCAGTAGAAATATAATGACATGGGTCTTTGTCTGAGAGCAAGGCTTCCATAAAGCTGTCAAGATGCTTAATTATGTTCTTCTGTTGCATTTGACTGCCACAGACCTGCTAAGTAAAAAAAATAGTGTGATTGGCAATACTTTTTTTGATACTGGAATAATGTACTGATTTTCCTGTCGTATTGTTATCGGGGAAAACTTCCTAAGGACAAAAATTTCTACATCTTTGTTGGTTGCAAAATATATTCAATTTTACAAACAAGCTTCTTCCCAAAGGCTGCAGTTTCTGAACAAACCATCTGCTCAATCATTTTCTTTCCTGGCAAAAAGAGAGGCTGAGTGCCAGAATTTTTTTTCTGTGATGTTTACCCATAAGTTATTAATACCTATCTGACACTCATAGATATTTTCAACTTTTTTCTTTTATTGAGTAAAATAATACTGTTGAGTTGTCTGACAATATAAAAAAAAAGAGTGAGCATTGTTTCTGATCACCCCCACTGTACCGCTAACAATGCCAGCTTGTTTATAAATAATGTCATCTGTTGCCTTCTCTTGAGTGCTTTATCCTATTGACTGTACTTTCCTTGTCCTTTGAGACATCTGTCTATGCTGGTCCTGGTATACACAATGACTTGACAGACTTGAATAAAGAGAGCTTATATGGTGTAATAGGCACGTACAAATATCTTCTGGCGTTTAGACTTAGCAATGTCACAGTATGATCCTAATGGTCTTTAAACTGCCTTGAAGTCAAATGTCGATTCTGAGTACTGCTGATGGGAAAAGTCACACATGGAAAAGCCAGTTTAAAGAAAAACAAACAAACAAACAAAACCCAAACAAAAACCAACACAAACCACCAACAAAAAAACCCCAACTAACGATCCCAGCAAATGGCTCCTAGCTCTCATGAATTTGCTGAGTCTGATAAAACTGTGTTTGAAATAGCAAAATCTTACTTGACAGAAGAATCATCAGCATCTGACAAGAAATAACAAGGAAATGTTTTAGGCTGAGTTTTGTAATTATCTGCTGACTTTTCCGTGTTTAGTATTTACTAGTAACAGCATTACAGGATTCAAATGAGAAGACAAAAGGAAGGGTCTGTTGTGACAGGTCTGGCATGTGTTTAGGGCAGCTTTACCCTCAAATTCCTTCAGAGAAAAGTTTAGAAGTACTTCAGAGTATTTACTGTACTAAATGACAGTCAGAGGACAAAACCACTAAAGTCTCCTCAGGCTTTCTTTTCTTTCTTTCTTTTTTTTTTTTTTTTTTTTAAGAGCAAAAATTAACTATTTCATCCAAGAGTTTCTACCAGAGTATTTCAGTTATGCCAGCTTCTGTTAACAGTTTCAATGGGGGAAGATAATCCTATTGCTCTTTGAAACACCTTGCCTGATTAATACTCTCCAATACCTCTACTGACTAGTAGCCGTGGAGTCCCTGTTCTGAAAGTTTGATTGGGATCTACTCATTTAGTGTTTTGACATTAACTTCGTAGAAATCAAAGTTTAACCAAATGTAGTATATTTTTAGAAATCCTACTAATTGATTCTTTTTGTTGGTAATTGAATCAGAAAACAGGGGCTCTTCTAGAACAGGATACGTAAGATTCTGTCAGTTCTCTATGTGAAAGTCCCTTTCAGTGTCTCAAAGACAGACAACACAGTTTTGACACAATTGTTGGAGGATTTGAGGAGAGGTAACTTGTTCACAGAAGGAGCTTTTATTATTTTGACTGCACCAAGTAAAACCAAAATCTTTTAGAATAAGCCCATTAAAATGTAGAGCTTAAAGAGTCTCAGCCCAGAGAGAGAGCTGCCATATTCACTTATTCTACAGAAATGGGCCACAATTACAGTTACATCAGAAAAACCTTGCATTACTAATTACAGCTAGTCTGTGTGTTTTGAGTTTTGTGTGTTTGCTTTGAGTATGTAGGAAGGTTGGTTGGTTGGTTTTTTTTTTGGGGGTGGTGGTGGTGGTGTCTGTGTTTACTTGGTGGGGGTAAGAACCAGAGAAAGAGACGTGAGCAAGGATGATGCAGGCCTGATCAAGCTGTCCAGAACTGCTTTTATTGCACAGACATAGTATAAATCGTATGGTAAGGTACATTACTTTGAAATGCAGCCCCAAATGCCCAGAAGCTCAGGATCCTGACTGATAATACTGCTTTGCCGATTATTTCATTCCTGTGGTAAGTCAGGAAATATTTAGTACTTTTCTTGAGAATATTGTGAAACGTCAGACTTTTCTTACAGTATATCTGACTCTGGCAGGAGAGAACTTTGCAACTCTGAGATTCAGAAAAACCTTTATTCTTTAAATTCATAGAATGTGTGGGGAGGATCTGGCTCCTGATCTTTGTAGCAAGGAAAGTTGCCTTCTGTGACCCTGAATTGCCACGACTGTTGTAGAAGTCAGATAGGTAATGCTTACTCATCTGTGGTAGATGTACAGGAGTACTGAACACAGTGAACCACTGGTGCTACAGAACTGGAAATTGAAATCAGTATGCCAAAACTGAAGCACTACTAGTATGACAGAGTGAATGGCACATCAGCATATGATTTATAAATTGTAATTTGGCATACTTTGAGGAAACATAATACATGTAAATGATGTCCCTATTCTGAGATATTGAAGTTGCAATGTAAATGGATGGTACAGTAGTTTTGGACTGCTCTAGTTTCTGCATAAACTTTCTATATATATTTAACTGATTAACTCATTTTTATGGCTTGACAGTTTTTTTTTTTTTTTCTCTTAACTGTCTTATGCACATTTGATGGCAATACTTAGCTACAAGTCTGTGAACTGTTGTTCAGAAATGAAATGGATAGTTTCCAAATATAATACATTTTTAGAACGGAGAAGGTTCCACAAAAAAAAGACTTTTTTTATTACTCATTGTTGCCATTATTTATGAACTTGTTTATTAGATTGATAGGACAGTATGAGGAGGTCTATACTGATACTTCTCATTTATGATTCTCATGTTTTGTCATTGTTAATAACTTTCTTGTGACACCATTTTATTCTGCACAGTATGTTTAATGAAACTATCCTGAACTGTTTTACTGCAGATCACCCATTCAAAGGATTAAAGGGTAATGGGACTGTGATTTGAAATAAGATGCAAAGCTGAATAAAATTCCTGGCTGTTGCTGCAGACTCTGAGAAGTCAGAGAAGAAAGTTGTTGTACCAGATGTAGAAATTAGGTGGTGTTAGTGTGTAATGAGAGGTCAGTCATAGCTAAATTAGGAGCACCAAAACAGGCATAACTTGAGATATGCTGAAAGAGGTATCTGTAAAGAAAGAAGTGAGCCTGGACAATGAGAGCTAGGCTCTGAAATGACTCATGTGCTGACTGTTGCTCCAAGTTCAAGAATCTTCCAGTGTGACGGTTGGATGTGCATTCTTGAACTTGTAATAACAGTCAGTTTGTGAGCCTGACAAGGAACCAGAAAGGCAAGACGTGGCTGAGATTTCAGATCAGGCAGAATTGAAACTGTATTGGAGATGTTGAAGGGCAGGTTTACAAATGTAGCAGGGGGTGAAAGAGGGCGGCATTGTTTAGGATGATGTCAGTAGTGAAGCCTGAGTTAATATATCTAGCAATAAATGCAGTACATCATGCAGTATACTGAACGGACGTACTACAAACTCTGGAGGATGTGGATGAACTGTCCACCCATTCTTGGCAAGCTCCACAGTTTTAAAGTCCTACAGACCAAGGTTACAAAACTGAACATTTAAAGAATGAGGCATTTGGGAACTGAAACCAGAGCTGCATTATGCTGTGGATAAATATGTTTACAATCAAAGAATTGAGTAAAATAAATGGGAAAAAAAAAAAAAAAGAGTAAGCAGAATTGGTTTCTCATAATCTGGAGTCCCTGGCTCTTCCTTTTGTATTGCGAGGCAGTTACCCAAAGGAAATAGAGAAGTCATGGGATTACTGATTCAGTGGTAGCAGAGATGTTTTACGAACTCAGCTGGGTCAGGGGTGGGTGTTTGGTAGTGGTTTGGCTTTTTTTGTTTGTTTTGGTTTGGGTTTTTTGCTACCAGCTGTACTGCAGGTTCGTGCAGGCCCCTAAGCTCATCCTTTTGCATCTTCCTTCTCAGTAATATGAATAGCTTTTTAATACCAGATTTTTAAAAAGTTTCTTTCAGTAACACTCCTGACCTCTTCTTTTCAATCTGTCACTACCAGAAGTTAGTGAGAAGGTTATGCCCATGCTTACTCTTGATGCCATTTACCTCTTAATTTGCATTAATATCGCATTCTAAAATGAGGATTTTCTTTCTTTTAACAACAAGATATTTAGTCACCGTTACCCATATATTGTACACTAATAAAACTGGTAAGAGGAGAAACGTCACAGGAATATGGAAAATATCATCATAAGTCAAAATAACTAGCCTTGAAAAACTGGCAACTGCTATTGCTATAAATACAGCTGCACCAAAGAAGTTAAAAAAGATGTCTCCATAGAGGTATTTAAAGGTATTTTAATACTTCTGTCACTACAGTAACTACATGCCATCCATGGGTGCAGCTGTAAAATGTTCACGTGTGAGAAAAGAGCTAAATATGAAATATCTAATAATAACACAAAAAAACCTTATGAATCTTTCTTTTGCTAGGTATTTATCCTTTAAAATATAGGGTTTGTGTCCCTGACAGACTTGCGGGGACTTAAATTGGTGGCTGTGAGCAGGCTCATTGCATTTCTTGCATTAGCCTCCAAGGGCAAGCTTTTAATGGAGTTTTGATCTCTTGTATTTGCACGTAAGTAGCTTTGAGCCCTTGCAGCAGGGTAGGCAGAGCTGGTCGATGGGTGTTGCTCAGGGACCTGTTCTACACACGATGTCTGCATGAGCAAAGCTACCAGCATAGGAAAGGTAGATGTGCTGTAAAGCTTTGGCAAATAAACCATTGCTATGTCACAATGGTGTCTACTGGATTGAAAGTGGTTTTATGCATTGCTCTATGCTGGTCTGAAGCCACTAAGGAAGGAAGCTAAACATCAGGTTGATGACTCAAAACCCTCTTCTAGCTCTTGAGGAGGTGTAGAGCAGGAAATCCCTGCACCTGTCTGGGGCAAAAGGAAAAAAGGTGTGGCTTTACGATTTGTCATAGATGATGTGGTATCAGCCCAGGTTTTCAAGGACAGTCCTGTAAGCCAACATTACACTTCGTTAAGTGATCAGTTACTGTGAAATTACAGGTCAAGCCTGCATTGCTAAACCAGAGACCAGTTTTCAAACACTTCCTTATAAATAAAATACTGCTGGCCAAGTTTGAAATAATGTAATTGAAGCTTCATGTTGCAGTCCTAGAACAACCTGGACTTGGGCCAAGAGGTGAAACTGAACATGCTTTAGTAAAACTGCAGGGATGATCATGTCAGGGAGGGACTCGCCCTGGGCTTTGACAAGCACTCTTTCAAGCTTAACCTAGTCAGCTAGTCTGAGGCCTTCTTGGTGGATACTGGTGAGAGGCTGCACCTCTGACTAGAGCAAACTCTTTCCATTCCAATCGTTGTCCAGCTCTTGGCTGCAGAGAACTGGACTGGGCTGTACTACGGAGGTGACACACATCTTATTTGTCTCTTCCTACATATGACCAAACACACTGTCCCAATACCATGCCATGCCACTGCAACACAGCAGTTAGCTCGTGGTTGAAGAATAGATGGGAGAAGCTAAACTTGAGCAAGCTGGCAATGACTCCAGTTAGCTGACAAAAGCATTTGCAGGTGCCCTTGTGATGAGACACCTTTGTAGGGGAGCTCAGCAGTACCTCACCATAAAGCCTTGTGAGTCTCAGAAGCTCCAATGAGCACAGGAGTCTCCTCACCACCATGAGCTCCCTCAGCACATCAAGCCCATCTTCTTCACCATGCTGGCCTACTGTTTGGTGCTGAATCAAGTTCAACTCCTTAGCCCTTCTATTCAGAAGCCCATGACTTAGGTTCAGGCCTGCTAAAAGGCAGCTGACAGCTCTGTGGTTGACAACTTTCTCTTCAGATCTAATGGAACATTCTTCTTCTGATCAAGACACAGGCCTGTGCCAGAAAGCAGACTTTCCAAAGGGGGCAGTGTAAGACCATGTTATAAACTTCCCCAGGAGCTAGGGACCCTCACAGATACCATATCCTGCACCAAGTGCAAAATACATCTCTCTGATCTTGGTTCCTCTAAGATAAACATGTAGCTGTGTTCATTTTTTTTCTTTTAATTTCCCACCAAAATAAAACACTTCACTGCAAATGCTTTTCCCCTTGAGGGACGAGAGTACTAATGACACATGACAGATGTTAGTCATGGTTGCTTTGTACACTACTGCAAGGCACTTGGGTGCTACAGAGATGTTTATGGCATAAGAAGTTTTAGAATAATGCAATTGGAGTTTACATTGGTATTTCAGTGGCTTTCAGTTTTTTAGCCACTAAGTTGACAATTATTTTCAAGCCATGTGAAGGGCAGATCTCAGGCAGGGAAATAAGTTATTTTTCTGCCTGAGATCAGTGCACTAATAGTAGATGTTTTATGTTCAAGGGAATTTGAAATCCAGTCCTTAATGGTGAGGTATGAGAAGTGCATGTGTGTGAAGGGGGAGAGAAAATTCAAAGAGCTACTGAGGGAAGCGAGTCTCTAATGTTCTTCCCTGGCGCACTTGCAGCGTTTATAAAGATGCTAATGGACCTCTATTGGCATGTATCTATTTTGATAACCAGAATGCAGGGGAAAAAAGCATTATGTTGAAGGGCTTCTTCTCCAGGGTATTTATTGAGCTATCCTACAAAAGCCAAATCTGCGCTCCTAGCTTAAACACTGGCTTCAAGTATTAAATTCTAGATATTGCGCACATAGCATGACCCTTGTCAGAGAGGAGCTTGAGGCCTGTAATTTTCACCTATTCTTACGGTCATCTGACAATACCTAGGTTTTAGTTTTATTTATTGTAGACTGGGTAAATGCAAACACAGGCAAGATCCTTAGCATCCCAAAGGGAAGTTCCCATCCTAGTCACAAGGTTCAGCAATTCTTACATACAACCTAGTCTGTACTGCATCTCTCTTTCCCAAAGCCTTGCAAAAGAAGATGGCTTAGCTACTAGCTAGCAGATTTGGACTGTCATTTTGGTTGAAGACATATAGCACAAAGTTTTGCACGCCTCGGCAAGAACATCTGTTTGGCAGCTGCTTCTGGTTTCAAATCAAATACCACATCCTACCTCCCCACTGTTACTAAGAACTGCAGATGAGAGGAGTTAGCTGTGGCTTGCTTCCAGTTCTGTTGTGTGATCAGCTTACACACCAATGGGACAACCAGTAATGCAGAGAGCACTCACCAAGCTTGGCTTTTTAGCTGTCAGATAATTGACAACATAAAATTCTATAAGAAAACTGAATGTATGCAGAAAGTATTTTCAAGTGTGTTTGAACTGACCATTCGTTTTCATGTTTTGAGGAGGTAAGACCTCATCCAGTATCATGGAAGAGACCTGAGCATTTCTCAAGTCCAATAAACATTGAAGCAGGTCTTTAAATGCCCTGTGAAAAATCTACCTGCTCCATATACAATGATACAGTGTTTGTTGCTATTCTTATTTGTTCTTTGTAAGAAGAGCTATCTCTGTAAAATGGCATTGAAAAAAGGACTTGTTGCTGGGAGTATTTTGATTTTTGTCTTGTTACCATATCCACAAGGGCCTACCACACGATCAAGGGATTTCCCAGATCCCAGCTCATAACAGCTTGTAGGCAGTCCAGGCAAGAGCATCTCCCACCACTGCCAGCAGGGTTGCGCTGCCCTGGGGGCTGCTGGCTATGCAGGGTAGGAGCAAGCAGGGTGCTGAAGCCAACGTCACTGGGCCTCGCCCGCAAGTGAAGCTCAGCTCCCTCCTGTGATGGAGCTACAGGATTGCAGAACACCATGGTTCCTCTTTGCTCCCCTCCCACATGGCTCTGAGGTCTATCTGCATAGCTTGTGACTTATGGCTGTGTGAAGCTTTTGCTGTGCTGGCTGATGCTGCCAGCAATTACAATCGTCCTTCTGCAGTTTGCTGGTGTTGCTGTATTTTCACGCGTGCAAATTGCATTTGGTATAACCTAACTCATTTCTTTGAGTACTGTGTACCTAACCAGATCTTTGCCTGCCTAACACCAGGAATAAGGAGGAATCCAAGGCAGGGAGATGACTAGGGAATGGAAGATGGTTTAGAGAGAGAGGGAGGAGCTGGGGTGAATTTCCATCATATTTGCTATACATGAGTATGAACCCCAGTGCTATTGGTGCCTGGTTTCAGATACCTCTTAGATGGTATGTATGAAAATGTAGCAATTCCTGGCATGTACTGCAGTTTGCTTGAAAAATACAATATTAAATGGTTTGTGCAATAATTTGGGAGTAAAGACCTTTTCTTAAAGAACAAGAGCTGATATAGGTGATTTGCCCAAAGACCAACTGAATAGAAATTATATTGTTCAATTCTTTGGCTGTTGTAAGCAAGCGCTTTTTCGGCTAGTTGTTTGCTAACAGCTGTTTGTCCAATAGCTTGAGTTCATTTGCCTCAATGAGCCTTCTGGGTGCACAGCAACTGCAGAAATGGATAACAGGTAGCTAAATGCAGCTTTTTCCACTGATCTTGTTCAGCCTCTGAGAGAAATACGTGCTGTTAAAAGGAAATCTGAGTTCAGAAAAGATGGGGGATACGAATAATGGGATTGGGTTTCAAACTATATGAGATTAGGGTAAATGTTATCATTAAAAGTACTTTAAAGCAGAGCTATCTCTGAAACCAATTAGCAAGGGCTTTTAATTGGTGGGGGCATATTTTTAAGGACCTCTTCTTTAATCTTTTATGGTAATCAGGCTCTCACATTTACAGTTCAGCAGTGTTCTCCATACAAATAACTAGTTAAAATTCTTAATTAGATTACAGTAACTATAGGAAAAAGTTGTTCTAAAAGTAAAATTACAGGCTTATGACTCATGCTGTACAAATTAGCATAAAGTAGCTCAGACCAAATTATCCCTGAGAGTTTGCAATTAGGAGCACCTGCTATTAGTGCACTTGCTAAACTTTTATCAATTAATCATTACTTCCTCAAATAATATGAACAAAACTGAATGTTGTGAATATTGTGAGAATGATTAATTGCTAGTAGTAAATTGCTGACTAGCTCCATTATTACTTATACTTTAAAGATTTTCAGAAATGTGTCTATCAGTTTTATGAATGCATAAATTACATTAATGTACTCCCTATCAGTTGGATTGTTTTTGTCCTACTTAGCTGGTAGCATCTGTTCTCAAACTTCTCTAAGTCTCAGAGACTTTCAGAGCATGAACTATGTAACAGAACATTATTTTTACCTGGATTTTTTTTTTTCTCTTTTTCAAAATGGACCCTAAACTCAGACTCCTAAATCCTAATGCTAGGAGACTAAATCAATGGCTTTATTAATTCTTTCAAGTATTGGGTATAGGGTAACTCCCATCATCTGAAAACACTGACCTTTGATACTTGAAAAAAAATGTTTAGTGTTGTTAACATCATTGCCTAAATTTATCTGTTTGTCCCAGCTTTATGGAACAGAATTGTCCTGCTGCTTTTTCAATACATACATTAATATGTGAGGAGTATTATGCCAGTGGTGTGTAACTAAAGTGGATGTTCTAGGATTTCATTTTTCAAGAAGCCTCTATTTCCGTGGGCCTTAGACATTCTGAAAAGGTCAGTGAAATAGAATACTAATTAATGGTTCAATAAAGGATGTTATTTGAAGCCTTTTTCTTTACACTAACTGCGGGTTGGAGTAGATCTTAAATTTTGCCAATTCAGGAGTGCTTTTGGTCCTGTGTAATCAGAGGCATTGCAGCTTTAATATAAATTGGAAAAATCTAAATTGGAGAACACGTCATCACAGCTGTTGAGTGAAACAACGGCAGATCGCTAAAATGCATGATACTGTGTTACCAGATTCATAAGAAATATAGGAAAATCTGGAAATTATCAAGAGATACATGAAATGCTATGAAATGGCAAGAATTGTTTATCTTGGCTGGTCTGAGATGAAGTCACTACATGGATGGAACAACTCTGAAGTACGGCTTGTCAAAGTTGCCAGAAATTAAGAGTTTACAAAGCTGAAAAAAAAGTTGTAAATCAGCTAGCAGAGGAAGGGGAAAAAAAAAAAAGCTACATATTTTTGCCATGCCTCAGAGATGTAAATGGAGACGGTATGGGTGAAAGACTCTCCTAATTCCCAGACCATCAGAGCTGTAAGGAAGAACCACTTTCTGATAACCCTTTTGCTTCCTAGAGAAAAACATACTTGTAAAGTCTACAATTTTTATTATATTGCTGATGAACAGGTAGTACTAGTAAATATTGCTTAGATTACTTACTCCTTTAGAATGAAATGGAGATAACAGAGGAGCAGCAGAAAACATGTAGCTACCATTTAAAATTAACCTAGCACCTGAAATGTTCTCAAAGCTTTATGAACAATAATAGCCTTTGTCCTAAATGTTGCAATCAAGAGCCCTGATATGGTGCTGTGGAAATTCCTCCTGAGAGCTCTCGGTGAGACAAGCTTAGTGCCTCTCTACGAAGCACCCCCTCATTTGGAGCACTGGGCTTCCAAGCAGAAGCCCAGCTGGAGACTGCTACTGCAGACAAGGATGGCAGGAAGGCAGGCCCAGGAAGTTATGTCTGCAGGGTCTCTCTAGGGAGTAAAAGCAGAAGATTCTGGACCTCTTTTCTCTATGGTTTTTTAGACCTTAACCTGGGTTGAAGAGGACATTAAGAGCAGTGAGGCATTTCTGTGCAGTTACTATCAAGGCAACAACTGAAGTCAGCCATAAGCAGCCATGTCATCCAAAGCCATGTTCCTCTTCTCTAATGCTGTTCTGCCCAAACATCCACGTATCTTCAGGATCCATTGTATGAGAGTACCTGGCAGGGCAGGTCTGCTGTAATGAACTCTCCTTTGTGTGTAATTCTTATATTGCATAAAGTGACTATTTGAAGGCAAATACGATGCTTACATGCGGTGCTTATTATGTTTCGATACTATATATGCACAAGTTTCAATTATTTCATAATACAATTATAGAAATTAATCTAAACTCAAATATTTTACCGAGAGCTTAGAGTTGAGGCATGTGAACCGTGGAGGTGCACACTGGAGCCCTGTGGGGGAAGCCTGGCAGTTACCAGAACAGAGGTAGCCATGTAATGCATAAGCACAGTGAGGGGGTCACTAGCAACACCCTCAGGAAATGCAATGACAACAAAATGTTGGCATCATGAAATGCAATATTCATCAGAGATTCCCCTTGATTATTTCTTCTATGATTGATAAACTGGCCAAAAGTATAGTTTCAGCAAATAGTAATGAAAATTACAGAGCACCTAATGATGATCATGCTCAAAAGCATGAAGATTTTTGCTGTTTCTCTTGCTCACACTTCCTTATCTCCCAGCTTAAAGGCCAGATACTTTTGACAGATTAAAACTTTCTCCTTCTACACCTTATCAAACGTAAGAAAAACTGAATTTGTGTTTTTTAAATGAGCCATTTGTACAAGGTGGTTGTGTGCCTTTCCTCTCCTTTTCAGTAGCCTCAGGGTCCGTAAACTTGTTTTCTGCCTTTCTTTCCCTGTTTTGACCTCACTCTTCCACTGCACATGAACAGCAAATGAAGCTGTTTTATGTATGATACAGCGCTGAAGCCTAAGAAGAATCTCCTTGGTTACTTTGATATACCCTGGATCCCACTCATATTTGCACAATGCTGCAAGTAATAAATAGCTTTGGTCATGACGGGTGACTGTCACTGTAACTCTTACTCACTTGAAGCTGTTACCACACCATAATGAAAGAAATGGGTGCTACTGGCTCTGCTCGAAAGAAGAAAAAAATCTGAAATCCTTGGGACAGGTGCTGAACATAGCAGCACTGATTTTAAAGAAGCAGCAGTGATTGACATGAGTGGAGTATATAACCACATAAGGATATATAGGTCACCAGGGAGCTGACGTTTCAATCACTTCTGCTAGGCATTCCCTTTGGCAGTTTTGTTGGCCTAGTTGGGAGCGAATAATTAGGAAAAAAAAAAGTGATTCAAGTGACCACTGTGTGGCACTTTTCTCTCTCTGCTTCTCTATATTTACACAAATCATCAAATATTTAGTTTTAGTCATTCTAGATGCCTGTTCAGTCCCTTCTCTTCTAAACATAAGGCAGGCAGTGTCACGAGAGCAGGTATTTCTCATGAGAGTTTCAGCATTTCCCCATTTGGACTTGGTTGAATGTTCTGCTACAAAAGCTGCCACTAGACACTTCGCCAAAATCAGAGAGAAAACAAATAGGTATCTTAACAAATATTTCCCCAGCAATTGTAATGCATGTTCACTTTGCTTTAGCTTTTAGACCAAAGAATGCAGCTGCTCTCACTTTACTAAGCTAACTCCCCACATTCTGACTACTATAGGCTTCTCTGTTCAAACTGTGCTGCCATGTGGCTGCTTTTGAGTTATGCTCATAGCTCATTTGGAATGAATAAATTGTAGTTGAGAGCTGGCCCCAAAATGCAGTACTAGAAAGAGAGCTGTGCTTTGGTTGCTGCTTTTTTTTTTTTTTTTTTTTTGGTGTGTGTGATTCATATGCAGGGGAAAAATCAACATAAATGTTGGTGGGCACATACCCAAAACCCAACTTTATGTGCTAATGCTTTTCTTATTCAGTTCTGTTTCTACTGATCTTGCAGCAAGTGGTGATAAGAGAGTTCTTGTATTTTCCCAGCAAAGGGCTTACCTCTCCTGACGCTATACCAGCACCTCCATTTCAAGTCATGATAGGAGAGTAACCAGAATCAGACGTAGTTATGGTCCTCAGCTAGCTGGCTGTAATTCAGATTAGAGCTAGTTGGCGTACGTTAGAACAGCCCCATCTGTATGCTAGACTGCTCCAACCCAATCTGCTGAGATGGATTGCTCCAAACCATCCAGGGCTGAGAGCAAACTCTTTTGCCTGGTCAGAGAGCATCTGAGTATAAAGGAAACGTTGTACTTCAATGATTTGTTGAAAATGTTTCTGATAGCTTGCAAACAATCATGTATATGTCACCATTCATATATATGTCAACATTTTGTGAATCTAACCTTTGGAATTCTCTCAAAAATTGCCGTGATATTTGGATCAGTTTTAGACTTATACAAACAAGTCAGTCTGGTTTTTATTGTTCTGTACCAAATAACTGTTAGCCCATTTTGACCAAATTTAATGGCATGATGGAAGTCAGAGATCATCAAGTTTGTACATGTTTCACCAACCAGGAGAAAAGCTGTCATGTCACTTGTTAGATACCAGGGAAAGTCACAGAAAAGTAGGAACAGCTACAACCAAAGTTTGCTTGTACCTTCCCAGATACTGAACTCAATCAGTTGCAATGCACCAATCTTAAAGAAATCAGTCTGTTACCCTGCTTATGTTCCTTGGGGCTGAATAAATTAGTTTCACAATACTACCCTTTCTTATCTTTTTCCTGTCATAATTTAATTGTTGAAAAGTTGTTTTTTACAGAATGTCTCTTGGAGATTGTCAGTTGCTTGGTATCACTATGTCTAAATCTGTGCAAATTTGAGGGGGTCTTTGAAATGCTGTTGTAGTCGCTTAGGACACATTTCGAAGACTTCCATGGTACTGTGGAGCCTGAAGTACATAACTTACTGAGTAAGTGTAGCTCATGCTAATTGTCTGTGGACCTTACTTTTAGCAATTTATTGCGTTTCCTGTTCTGAGAGATCAGTGTAGTCAATAAAAGGCTGGTTTCTTTGAATGTAGGAAATAATAACTGAAATCCAAAATCGGATATCATTATAATAGACATCTTAGGAACCCCACAGAACAAATGAGATTAGGTTATGTGCACAGGCCTTGTTAGAGGTGACAGACTCTATTCCCTTCCTGAAAAAGTTGTTTTACTTGCACACATGCAGTGCTAAGTAATTGCCTTATATCATTAATCCATTTTTCAGTACAAATTGGTCTCATTAAAATTGGCTAGTGAGAGTTAACATGGCAAACTCTTCTAGAGAAATATGTTGCTGCGTGTAAACAGGCAGTCTTAGATCTGCCTTTACTGGCTGGCAAGACAAAAATTACAAGTACTCTGTTCCAGCAATAACAATTACATTGCATACCATGCAATAATATGTCATCACTCCTTACTTACAGCAACATGGTAAGGCTTGCTGATATTACCAGACCTCTGAAAATACCCTGGAAACAGTTAAATTTCACAAGGACAAACTCTATTCCACTGTACCCCTGCAAGTCAGACACAGCAAGAATGCTGTAATTTCTCAGGTGAGAGAGTTAAACTGTGGTGAGTATCAGCATGATTTAAAGATCTTGATTTGTTTAGGCAAAGGGCAGCGTGTCTTTGTGTCGTGCATAGGTTGTGCATATCTGCAGAGACAATCAGTGTTTGACTTTACCCTGTATTCCTGAGTAACTCCGTGCTCAGTACTGTTTGCCTTTAGCAAACATTCTTCACTGTTTTGCATTAAGTATTTTCAGTGATTGATAGTTTTCTTGTTCAAGGATTGATAAATGTGAATCTGCTTTTCATCTTGGCCTAAAGGGACCCTTGATGGAGTGGAGCTTTTAGGGTTGTTTTTTCTATAAGCTTTGAAAAGAGACTGAAAGACTTGATGTTGAGTCACTGGGGAATGCGAGTTATAACGCGTGGCTCGGTCTATCACTCATTATGTAGCATAATCAACTAAGTGACCAGTTCTGATGGGAATAAAAATGCTGTCAATTTTCTTGGAGAACATCAGTGGATGAATATCCTTCGGCAGACTTCTAGCCAAACTCCAATCTGAGAAACAAACTATGCTGTCTTTATGAGTGAAGGGCAAAATCATGGGAGGCTTGTAGAGAAGCAGTGGAAAAAAGACCAGTGTGGAGAGGGCATCTGTGTGCAGATCGGAGGAACTATTTTGCCAGGTCTTCAGTGGTAGCGGTTTTTGAGGTCTTCACTAAGAATAGTGGTTTGAACTGTAGAAAAGCACATCTGCAAGGTTATAGATATGTGTGAGATCGGTGAGTCAAAACAATGGGGTGTGTCCCAACAGTACGTCACTGAGAAGGGAGCAACGAGGGAGGGCGTACTGATACACAGTGCTTCCAGCACCAGCCTGCAACACACCTGGGCAGTAATTCTAGTCGTTGCCTCCTCGGCAAAAGGCAACTCCAAGCCTGACCGCTGCTTTCGTCCTCTAGCTGTGCCCTGCTCTGTCTGCCTGGATGGCTCTTGAGCTCCGGGCCTCCGTTGCCTGCCTCAGTGTTAGGCTGCTGCGTGAGGAAGGCATCCTGAGAGCAGGCCTGCAGCACCCCAGCTGTTCTTCTTGCAAGCCTCTGCTGCCCCTGGTCATGGTGGCCAGCCCAGGCATGCTGTGGACAGTCAGCTACTTCCAGAGGCAGCTGGGGAAAAATAAGCAAGGAAAAATATGAGACAGACTTGTTTGAAGCTAAGGGCAAGGAAGATAACTAAGGTCCTGCGTTCCCTTGCCCACAAGGAAAATTTGAGTAGGAGTAAGTTTGGGGACTGTGAGCTTTTTATTTGTTGTGATATACGGTTCAAAAGAGAATAACCTGTTCCTCAAAGCTCTGTGCCATGTATCTAGGGTATAGTTTTATGGACTTCTGTGGTCTAAAAAACCAACCAAACAAACAACAAAACCATCAGGAAAAAACTAAGTCTTAACATAGCTAAAAAGAAACAAAACAAAACAAAAAAACCCCAAACAACATGAAAAGAGATTCATATCTGTGCCCTAAAACTGAAATATTCAGGCCTTGGAACATCCAAATATAGTTTGAGAACAATCAAATAAGATATTAAGGCTTAACATATAAGATGCTTATTTAAACCAAAACATCCAGGAAAATTTTAGCAATGAAAGTGTTAAGTGAAAGTGAAGAGAAAGCATTTAAAGGAAAAAAAAAAAAAAATCCCTTATGAAGTTACTAGGATAAAAAATCAAAACCTTCTGATGATCATATAGCTTTTGCATCATAAAAATGTAAATGAGGAGTATTTATTGCTAAGCCAATTTAAAGACTCAGCTGAACACTAAATACACTGTTACACTACCAACAGAAAGTTAGCCATGTCACCAATGGAGAACAACTATAATTCTTCAAGCTTAAGGTGGCAGCTTTGCCTAATATCTGTAGCTTCCTCCTCCTGCTCTGATGGATTCTGCTTTCCCTGCTGGCCTAAGAAATCTCACATCTCTTACTGTGAATCAGGAGGGGAAAAAAGCAACCAGAGAGGTAAAAAAGTTGATTACACGTATGACACAGACAGTGAGTAATGCAGCTGCTGGTGACAGCAGCAAAGACAGAATATAATGAAAGGCTTAGTTTCAATATTATGCAAATGATATAAAACATATAAACAACAGGACCTGAAATGAAAACATCTCAAAAGGGAGGTAGGCAGGGGTGGGGCGAGAGGGAAAGAGTGTGTCTGATACATACCATACTAGCTTAAACGGAAACATTCCCCAAGCTAACTCTATTTCACTTGTTTGGCTCATTCATTTTTTGTTTTTATTTTTCCTTTTGCCCTCATCCTTATTTTCTGCCTTAACTTTGTATTTGGAAGGAAGCGGTAGTCCTCAGCAGCCACAGGGACTGCAGTTATTACTGTAGTACTGTGATTGCTTTCTTGAAAGAGAAAAGTAGCATGTTAATGCAGGAGATACTCTGGGCCAAAGGAAGCATGGTTGTCATCTGTGGGAACGGTGAATCACAGCAGCTGAGCCAGAAAACTAATATGCGTGTGTTTCTCATTTCCCAGATGAAGGGACACCTTTTCAGGCACTATTTGAATGGCAGCGATTAAAGAGGATTTTCAGGTTAAATGCAAGTACTCCAGCTTCCTGTATACAATGGTGGATATGAATTTGTAGTGGGTATCTTGCCATCCATTAGATAGCAAACTTGTTTGCTGTGGAAGGAAACGGCACCTTTTGAACCCTTTAAAGTTGTCAAATACATGTCACGAGGTAAATAAAAGTTAAAGAAAAAAGTACTGATAGAAGCTATAGAAGAAATAATACACAATAGGCATCTCAAAAGATGTTTTTGTTTTGTATAGCAGTGGCATTTGAATTTCTCAAAAAGCAATTTCTTTAAAATATCAGGTCTGAAAAACTTTTGGTATGGAATTTTAAAAATGCATCAAAATTTTGAAGTTTCACAGTGGATTTTCATTTGGGGACGGGTTATTTATATATTTGCTTGACGTGAAACTAAGTGATGAGCTGGTTTTCATTGCAAGGAGCAAACATTGTGATCAAGGAAAGGAAAACCACATTTACATTAGAACTAAGTAGTAGCTGCTGTTATTGACTCTTTAAATCCTATACAACCAAACAAAAATATATCAACTATTATATCTAGGACGAGAGGAAACGGCCTCAAGCTGCGCCAGGGGAGGTTTAGGTTGGATATTAGAAAAAACTTCTTCACCAAAAGGGTAGTCAGGCATTGGAACAGGCTGCCCAGGGAAGTGGTTGAGTCTCCATCCCTGGAGGTATTTAGAAGACGTGTAAATGTAGTGCTTAGGGACATGGTTTAGTGGTGGGCTTGGCAGTGACAGGTTAACGGTTGGACTCGATGATCTTAAGGGTCTTTTCCAACTTTAATGATTCTATGATTCTATGATCTTAATGCAACACTAGTAGGGGAGCATGTTATATTTGCTATTATTGGGAAGTTGTGAAATAACACTAATAGATCAGTTTATGTTACTTTAAAATATTTCCAAGAGACACTTTTTAAAAAGAATTTCATTCCAATGCGCTGCTGCTTCCTTTATAGCAATTTTTGCTAAGATATGTTTTTATGTTGGGATGGGAAGGCAGACTTTGCTAAAAACAGCATTGCTAAGGACAAGCTTTCATGCATGTACTCACATACATGCAAAATCTAATTGATTATTATCAGAAATAAGGCTAATACAGAAATCAGGGCAGCTATATAAGATGAAACTGGGAGATGCCACCCAACCCTTAAGCCTGTGAACAGAATCAATAAAGTAACATGGGTGAAACACTGTCAGTAGGACTTTCTGTAGGTTTACGGAAAGAATGGCCAGGTTTTTGCACACTTTGAGATCTCTTTTCTTCCCACGCAGGTAACGCAGGTCTGGACACACTGTGCTGTCTTTGCACATCCCAGCACCTGACCCAGTAACCTGATATTTCCTCTCCCTGCCCTGACAAGGTGCTGAATTTATCCCCACACAGAGTGACAGCTCCTTCTTCATTTGTTTGAGTTTTGTGGGGTGGTGGTGGTGGTGTCCTGCCAACAGTTCAAGTCTGACAAAAGCTTCCGTGTAGGTCCACCATTTCTTGGCCATTCCTAATTTCAACCAGTGCAGTTCCAGTGATTGCCACTGACTGGTATCTTCTCATACTCAGGCTGTGTCTCGAGCCTTAAACAGGATGAATGTGGGCTGCCTAGTGTGCTACCATCCCAACTTTTTTTGAAGACTGAAATTTTACTATATATAACACAGAAAAGTGGGATAGAAGTCCTGTTTCAAGACTTTTTTGCTTCTTTTTTTCCCCCCACTATAGCCTTTACCGCTTTCCAGAGAAGAGAAGTTAAATTGACCAAAATGAATGTCTTGAAACCTTTAATCAAAGTATTGGAATGAAAACAGGGAGCTTTAAAACTCAGAAGTCTTATCTGCAGGAGGCAGCTAATATCATCTGTTCTTTAAAAAAAAAATATTCATATCAAACTGTTGAAGCGAATTTTCTTTGGGAAAGGAATTAAAGCAAAGTAATAGCTTAGGGCCAAATGCACTCCTTTACATTCCTTGATTTTACAGAGAGGCAGGGCAGGTGCAAAGTAGCTGAATGATTACAGAAGATAAGAGCAGCAGTGGTTCAGGTCTGTGGCCTGCCATTTCATCTCGAGATCCAGTAAAAGCCTCTTCTCACTCCCTCACCTTTGATCTTTTAGCGGGAACTAGGGAGCAGAGCTAGGGGTGAGGATACTAAGCAGCCAACTTCTCTTGCAGCCTTTAATTGCACAAGCAGCAGATCCTGTTCCCTCCAAACTCTGCAGGGCCATTTCAGTCCTGTGCCTTTGGAGGGGAGATGAGGAGGGATGGGGGCTGCTGGGGGAGGCCAGGCAGAGCCCTCCAGACAGTGAAACAAGCCGAGGGATACCAAGTCCTGCCAAATGTGCAGAGTAAAACTGGGGCTCTGTGTGTGTAGGATGAGAACGTAGGCTAAAGTTATTGTAATGATCTTTGTCTCAAGACCATCAGTAACAGATAAAACAGCTCATGGAAATGTGATATTTAATCAAATACCCCAATACTTTTGGTTCAGTGCGGTCTATATTTGGGTAGGGAGCACCATGCTGAACTAGTTATCCTAAGCTTGTGTTTCACGCGCTGCAGCTTAGGCAGGCCAGCAAATAGCTCTGTAACACCACCTGAAATATCCTGGCATATATCTGACAGCTCATTGAGAGAATATCCTGTAAAATTGATGACCTGACTCCATTACTCAAGAATAAAATTGAGTTGGTGTAGTGAGGTAAACATTGGTAAGGGTGTTTGGATGCTGTTACAGGAAATGAAATTCTCTGCATATATAGCAATATTTATTTTACATTTTGTGTGCTTCAATAGGAAATGAGCTCATATTTATCTTCTCTCTATAGCAAGAGGAATAGAGCTCCAGAGAAAGTACAGCAGCAGTCTCCAAAGGTTTTCATCTTAAAAAGCTGTATCCCTGAATCCCTGTTGCCTTGCCTTACACTTATGCTTCTGCATAGGATGGAGAGGGCAAAAGCCCTTTGAGATGCCCTTTCTGCTTGCACGCTTACTTGCTGCAGCATTGTTGTGGGGAAAATGTGGGGGAAGCAAGAGTTTTCTTGCTGCGTAAGGAGCAAGAGCTCACTCCTCTCCTTGTTTTTAGCAGTGGAGGCTCACCCTGAATCCTGGTGCTGTAGTCCAGGCACCAGCTGCGGGAAGGTGGGCTGGGAAGGGAGCTCTGCTGTGGCGGATGAGCACAGACAGTATTTCAGTGCCTTGCACCATGCCACACATTGCTCTACTGATGCAGGTTTACTACACCAGTGGCACTGATGTTGCCTTTGTTAGGTTCTGTGCCCCACATCTCTAGTGTGGATTGCCATAACACTGAGATTTCTTTCTGTCTTTAGGGAGCTTTCAGCAGCCAGCTCATTTGCCACAGTCCAACAACAATAAAACACAACTAAAAAAACTAGACTTCATAAATTATTTCTGCACTTAACTGGGATAACTTACCCTCCTGACTCCCCTCAGATGTTTGGCCAATAGGACTTTCCTGGCTGCATCTTCAATGTCATCAGAACTAAAAGTACATATTATATCACTCAGGGACACAAACATCAGGTAAACTTGTGACAATTCTGGACATCTTTGGATACGTGAATGAAATTGCTGATAGTTCTCACCTACTAATCAATCTAAATAACACAATAATACAGAAATAAGAGGAAAAAACAACTTTTGTAATTTATTTTCTTCATTTCCACCTTAGGATCATCTTTCTGCATTAGAAATTAATATCATCTTTAAATACCATTCTTGAGCTGGTCCTGCTTAAGTGAATAGCAAATCCTAAGCTGGAATGGAATATAAGACTTTCTCTATTTCTTATCTTGAACTTATTCATATACTGCACTTTATTCCTCATTCATAGGACCGTAGTGCCCAGAACCTGAAATCTTTTCCCCAAAAAACCACAGTTATCCTGTAGAGGAAGCTGTGCTTGAGAAAAGTTTGCAAGTTTGGACCTTAAAAGGGAAAGCAAATATGGAATGGAAAATGTTTATAGAGATAATTGGGTAATACATATTTGTCAGATATGTTGGAGTTAAGCGACTTTTTTTTCTCCTTACTGTAACACTCAAAAATGTGATAGTGGAGAAATTATCTTATCCTGTTTCTTTATTCCTAGCTCAATAGTTGTTTGGGCTCCACAATTTACAAAATACTTTCTCACAGAAAGCACTTATCTAACATATGGCCATCATCGCTGCAGTGACTGAATGCTTCATAAGCATAAATTGACTTTATTTTCACAATAGCAGCACCCTGAGCTGAGAAAGTTTTCAACCCTGCTTAAATAGGTGTGGAAGAGGGAGAGAGAAGAAATGAAGTGCCTTCCTTATTTCTCCCAGCTACCTATTGCTGAGAAGCCAGTCTTTCTTTCTGTTGTCTATAAAGGGGCTGTGGTTTTCATAAATGCCAGGAGGATCTTTCCTTTCCTCTCTATACAGTGGGGGAAGCTATGACAGGCCATCGGGAACGTGGAACACAAAGCCACCAGTGCATCACCATTACTTTAAAAAGTGAATATTGAGGCTGGTGATGGTATGGGCAAAGGGGGCTGTAAAATACCTGGCCTTTGAGGCTCAGACTGAAACCGGGAACATTCCAGTTTAACCAGGTTTAGTGTTATAGTCAAGTAGCGAACAGGAGCTAAGGCAAAAAGAGATATAGCTCATGCTCTTTCTTCCCTTCCAGCAGCACCTGCTGGCCAGTATTTTTCATCTAACACTTTTTAGTCTACCCATTATATTAAAAATATACCTTAGTTAGACTCTACATCAGAAACCTTACCTGGCGGTTTAGCAGCCACCATTGTAAGCATAAGAGAGCGAGGCACTCTTGTCCTGGCCGCGTGGAAGTGCATAGAACCCAGGCGCATGTCCCAGTCACTCTTAGCCAAAATGCTGATGCAGCTGTTGCACCCAAGGACACATCTGCAGAAATGAAACAGCGCAAGTGGAATGTGTTCTGCATGCTATTGAAATTGTTACTGAGCTCCTTTTATCTTCCAAAGCAAAGAATCTGGCCAACAGCCTTCATGTTACCATTTTAAACCATCTGCCAGGAGAGGTGGATCACCAGCTAGAGTTTCTCCTTGTGGCCAGTGGACTGAGAGTATTTGACTGTACAGCCAGTGTTTTTATATTATGTCTTTTCTGTATAAAAATGGGAGTACTCAGCACCAAATAGCTGTAATTAAGCATTTTTATGTTGGGGTTTTTTTTTCCTGAAAGCTCTAAAGTATATTAATACGTATCCAAAATGTATTACAAGTGGGTTACAGAGTTGTTTCTGTTAAGCTAACAACAAATACTTGATTTCTTTAGGCCTCTCTTTCTCTTCAACTTTTCTTTTCATAGCAGTTCCTAAGCACAGTGCAACTCTGTTTTCCAACCTGTCTGTAACCATGGTTTTAATTTTTTGTTTTCTTTGCTAATGAAAAGAAAAATCAAATCAATTTTATCAAGCTACTGGTAAAGTACAGAGAGCATTTACTGTAATTAGGACATTGCATTACAGAAGTGATCTAAAGAATCCTGTTAAATGTCATTGCTCTTAGCAAAGAAACTGCAGAAGTTGAAATGGAATTTTGAAAAGGAGAGTTGAGTAATTTACTTAGCTGCTCAATCATGTTCACTGATGTACTCATGAGCTGTGTTTTAATTTAACAAGCTGGGTTTTCTTTCTGCAGTAAAAGATTAGGAGAAATCTTTGATATAAACCAGGTAATTCTGCACTTGCCTGCTCTTTGTTTAGCAGCTGTAACGCCACCCTCCATTCCTTTTGGCAGTTGGCACAGTGCAGGTAATGACAAGGTGCGTGATGAAAAATGCCTTCATTATCTCATTTCCTATTAATCTCATATGCCAGATTCTTCACACCACTACAGAGTAAACCCAGTGCTGATTAGAGTCTAATTCTCAAACCTTTTCAAGTTTATTTTTAAGGAATATAAATTTCCTTCAGAATAAGTCCAGTCCTTCAATCTTGTCTACATGGATGTAGCCTGTATCATTAATTCACTGGGACTAGGTGCCTGTCCTCTTGGACATAAGAACTGCCACAGCTGATTGGATTGCAAGATTAGAGACTAAATAAGAACCCTGTATTTTGCAGAGAGGAAGTATCATATGATGAAGATCTGCTCATATATAGCACCATTTGGGAATTAATCTTGCAATCAAATTGAATACAGGATTAGCTCTGAAACCTCTTTCTTATATCTGACACACATTACACTAACCTACATTTCTAAGAGCCAGGCGGCTCCTTCAGGAAAGCGTAGTCATTGTTCAGTTGCTATGAGTTGGCAAATATACAATGGTAAAGGCTTGGCCCTGGCTCCTTCTTTCCTTGCGTCAGAACTGGTGAGAGCAAACCTGGCCTGCACTCAAGACAGAAATGATTACGTAGTTCATGGAATCATTCAGATAAATTTTATTCTGCTTACTCGTCCGTCGTGCCTGCTCTCGGCTTACTTGAATTCCTCACACCTTGGCTGTACATGTGAAACCGCTCATTCTGCAGAGAGGAATTTGACCTTCTGTTCTTACTTTCCTCCATGAGTAAGACTGTCCTCTTGTTAGCACAACTATGTAGCCACATAGAGCCTCTGAGCAATGTACAATGTGGAGGTGGTGATTTTGTTTAAAGTATTTTATTTTTTCATCCTTTACAGAAGCATTTCCTTAGATGCTGAACTGTCCATATTTTATAACATAAAAATCAAATGCAGGCTGGGTTGTGAAGGAACTTATCCCTATAGACACAGAGTATAATACTGAATATATCAACTATATCTCTCCTCAATATGTGCAGAATTTTGAACAAAAAGGATCAAGCAGTTCTTTAAAGTTCAGATCCTGAAATCGATAAGTTTTCATCTGCCTCCATCTGCCCTCCCCCACCTGCTATCTAATGATCTCTAAATATCTTTAGACAGAGAAATGCATTGTAGTATTTTGGACTGACCTGGTTTGAGGATAAAGTACACTCTGCAGAAGAAACAGGAAAAGAAAGTGAAAAGAACACAAAGGCAAACATTCAGGGGTGATCAAACATGCCATATTTGTAGACAGGGTGTCAGGGTGCAATAGATTATGAAAGCATTAAGATCTGGCAATTGAAAGGAAAGTAAAGAGTGCTTTTGATAGTTAAACATTGAAACTTTATTGAAAAGGGGTTGGGGTTGTAATGAAAACAACATCTGGCTGTGATTGCTAAAACTTGATTGCAAGAGGGAAAACTGAATGATGTTATCTCACACTGATTGACATAAAAAAACTTGAAAAAAATGGACATTAAAAAGGAAAGTTAGACAGATGTAGCAAAGCAACAGCTGCTGGAGATGGACAAGCTTTCCCCAGGGACACATTGCCAAGGAAAAATAAGAGCCTTATTCTGATTGCCTGCTGCTACAAATCAGCAGTAGCTCCACTGAAGTCAAACTAGTTGTGCCAGTGCAAAACTGGCATAAGATCAGAATCAGGTACTGAAAGCAAAGCAAAGTGATAGAATATGGCAAATTTCTATCAAGAATCTAATTAGTTTGGCATTATTGTCACATGTAGCTGAGTTTGTAACCAGGTTTATTTTTTATGATTGATGAACATACTCAAATATTGGCAGCATGCTCAAATATTCCACCAGGTGAAACACCCAGAGAACTATTCTAGACACACAAGGCGGAGAAAAGGGTAAGCACAGATTCCTCCTGTTGTACAGTATCTTGGTGAGAGAAAATCAGTGCTTACCTATTCTCAGGGATATTTGGGGGTAAGATGGGGGCAGAAGGAAGATGACATGAGCCTGCTGTGCTCCTCATCTTGTTGAAGGCTCCTCAGCAATAGTTTCCACTGATGGAGGGTGGGTGTTCCCCAAACCAGGATTGCCTGGCTTTGAGACATGCCCAGATCCCCAGCTCTGGAGTGCTCTCCAAGCTGTGGAGCACTCTCCAAGCTCTGCAGCCCAACACGCTCATGCCTCCAGGCTGGAAGTGCGCAGGCTCATGGCAGAGCCATCAGTCAGGTTCTGGGTGTGCTGCTTGGACTGGAAAACAGGCGCACCAGCTTCCTGCTGCTATCGGCAGTTACAGAACTGACGCTGGCATCCGCTTTGCTGAGCTTCCCCCAGCGTGAGGAACTCCTCGTGTATGAGTTTCATCCCCAGCTGAGTTAAAATAAATAAACAAGTCAATAAAGCCTACAAACAAGAAAACATGCTTTCCAGCCAGCCTTCCACATTTTTCTAGGTAGTTCTTTCCTTTTACAGGCAGTTTTTATTTTCCACTCTAAACTGTGACCGTGTGCTAAGGGAGAGCAGCTTCTTAACATCTTAACTTGCTCTAAAGAGTATGGGTGGGGGCCACTGCGTTCTGGTGAATAATCCCTTATCCTCTACATCACAGACAAACTCTGGCTGTGAGACAAAGAATTAGAAGTGAGTGTGAGCAGACTTACAAAGCTGTGGTAGGGAAAGGGGCATATGATAGAATTAGGAAGGGACAAAGCATTGGAAAATCAAAATGTATTTCCAAAATGATCTTTTAAGAGTCTGTTGGTAATGCAAATGCTTTAACACAGTGTTTTGTTTTTGTGTGACACAAAAAAGAATATGCTTATAGCACTCTGATGCAATTCAGAGAAAGAGGGCAGGAATGGAAATGGTTGGGAGAAGGTTGATATTTAGAGGAGAATTTGCATGGTCTGCTTCATACAGCTATCTTGTATTGGCAAAACTGAAATCAGGAAGACGCACTCTCACACGCACACCAGTTCAGAGCAATTTATTGTGTCTTCTCTCCTACTTGCTGGAAAACCATAAGGATCCAAGAGAGACTAGCACTCCAGCGTGAGTGCAGAAAGTTAGCTGCCCCAAGCAGTGACAGTACCCTATTAGTGCTGCCCCACAAGTGCAGGGTAGCAGCACAGAATATAATTCCATTCAATTTTATCTGCTCTCAGAGAAAACACAAGATTAAATAAGTCTCACCACTGCTAACTATTGGCTAACAGAAGAAAGGATGAATGCTCTGCCCCCCTTTCTCATCAGGCAGTTAACTGCATGCTTCCTTTGCCAACTATATGTACTTTGTGCTTCAGCAAATTTCTTTAAGCTGACAGGAATAGAAGTAATGTGTCTCATCAATCGGGCTTTTATCCTGTTTCATCAAACTTCTTAAGCTTTTTTTCCCCTGGCTTTCTGATTTGTTTCTGAATCTTCTCTCTCTTAGACCTCCTCCAAAGAGCATGTTGTACAGTGGTTTCCTTCTACAGAAACTAGATTTATGGGATTTATAGCATAGGGGGATCTGCTTTACAGTGACAGTTAGCCCTTGGGTATCAACATATGCTTTTCTATGCTAAGGAAAAAGAAAATCTATTCGCTTTTTGTATTGTGTGCTATTGTTCAAAGTGTGGTATCAAGATCAAGGGAGTCACCAAACTGAAAGCTATCACATAGTAGTGCTTTCTTGCTTTACAGACAGACAGAATAATTTCCGAACAGATTATTGGCCCTGGCAAGAAATAGCAAAAGTTTGCACAAACCCTTAGTAAAAGATTCTTTTCAGGATACTGGTATCATCCAAGTGCTTCTGAGATTTTAGGTGGTAAAGGCAATGGAACAAAATTAAGCTCCTCCCAATTTGGATCCATTGATGCTAATTGATTTTAAATCTCTCTTGTGATATCAGGAGGTAGCAATTGTATCTTATTAACAATTATCAAATCGTTATATAGATATGATACACACACACATGATACATATAAGATATATAATAATCTTATCTTAAAGATTATCAAATTGTTAATGCTGTCTGTTAGTCTGCTCTTTCTGCTTCTCTTAACCCAGGGATTCTCATCTTAAGGTTTATCACCTTCACAGAAATGTGCTGCAATTGGGGTTTTGGCAAATGCCAAACTGGAAATCATAGACAGGCTTCCTCTCCGTGGCCCTCATACCAAGATGGCGCAACTGCCTGGAACCGGCTTGCATCCAGTTGACTTGAAGCGCAACCAGAACTGCCCATTTCCATAGATCTATGTTTACATGATCCTACATTTGCTCTATGATGAAAATAGGCCATTTAGATAGCGAATATTATTCATACAATGATATTGCAAGTCTCCATATTCTTTCTGACATTGTATGTTGCCTAATAATTTTCTTTACATTTACAGAAAACTCCTTTTCTCTTTAACCATGTATCAAAGGTACCCGTTTCTGATGAATTTGAATTCATGGCTCACTTGGCCTTCATAGGAATCTAAAGAAATGGTGGCTGCTCTTGAAGCATAATTTCAGTATTTAGTTGCAACTCCAGTTTATTACAGCTGGTGTCAGTCATAAATTCTCTCCGAAGTTCATCCCTAAGTGGAAAGCTCATCAAATTACTAATTTCCATTTGCTGTGTTCAGTGTTTGTATCTAAAATAGTTCAGAACCTTGCAAACAGGTTCTAAGCAAAAATTCAGCTTCATTTCATCAGGCTTGAAACATGGACATGAGTCTTGCAAGACCTATAATACATTGTCACCTAATTTTTGGAAGTAGTTTATCACTTCTTGCATGTCTTCTGTGTCATGTACTTGAGGTCTTGTCCCTTTCAGAAAGTCAGAATTTTCTGTCTGCCTGCAATCATAGGGACTTTTTTCTTAATATGAGGGTAGTGATGCATATCGTGTCAGATTGCATTTGATATTGCAGATTGCAAGGAATTTACCTGCGTGATGATCTAATTATTATTTTTAAAAAATATTCTTAAAACTTACTTTTTGTGGAAAAGGTTACTGCTTTTATTTCTGAGCAATGCCTAAAATAATGGATCCTTGAGCTGGACTGGTATGTCTTGCTTATTTTTAAACATTAGGTGATAATAATTTTATGCATCATGTGAATCTTTACATAATGAAGTGCTTTGGCATTCATCTCATGCAGTTTTATTTGCTTTCTGATGACAAACTAAGCTGTCACTGGTGTGTGCAGCATTCCAAGTGCCCTCTACCATTCCAGCTTGATTTGCTTCGAACTTGTGTGGTTGTATTTTAAATCAGGAATATAATATTAAAGCATTTACTGGAAATACCAACTTCTGAATACTTAACCCTCCCCAACTGGAATACCTGTGGGTTAAGTGTGGTTTTGATGTAAAGAAGTGCTACTTTCCTATTGCCTCTCAAAGGACTTGCCCCCTGTTATTCCACAATTGAATTTGACTCTCAGTTTGCAAGTCCCCACTCTTCTTTCCTTCTCATATGCAATGATCTGTGACAATAGAAATAATGTTCCACCTTGTTTTGTCTTGTTAACAGCATGTGGTTAGAATATCGTACTGCCATTTCAGTAATATTTTTACACTTGTCCCCTGCTGTCTTGGCTGGTTGCCAGCACGGTGATTTATGCCTTGTTTGCCTCCAGATGTGATTATTACTTTTCTTTCCTGGATGGGCTATCTGAATGAGTTCTTCACAGATTAAAACGCTGGAGCTTTCAAATCAGGGACTTGCTTAAATTATTTTTTCAGTGAAAACGAGCATAAAAATTCCAAAAGGAACAGAAAACACCTGGACAAAATTTTGATTTCAATAAAAATTTTGAAACTAAATTAGCTTGGCTTTAAATGATGATGTAAGCTAGTAGAGATTTAAAATACGTAACCTCATCTTTTTAAATGCAGCTCTGGACTGCATTTTGTAGTCAAGGGAAATTTTTCTGTGACACTTAGTGTGTTTAGTAAGAACTCACACCTTTACGGTGACAACCAGAACATTTTTATAAGCCTTTGATTTCTTTCTTCTTTCACTTTAAAAATTACTTTAATGGCTACTTTAAGATACACTGAACTTCAAGGAAGTTAGAATTTTATATTCCTAATCAGTGCTGCATTCAGAGCACTTACTTGAAACAGAAGATATTTATAAGGTTAACACTCCCTTTTCCCCCCACCTTCCCCAAGTATCTGCAGACAATAACTGACCTAAACAAGTTAAGATCAGGTATGTTGGAGGTGAACACAGAACTAATCCTGCTTTAGTGACCAAAGCAAAGAATTTTGAATAAAAAAACCTATTAGTTTTTATCCTTCTGACAAGCCCCCCCCCCAAGATACATGCTCCTGAGTTTCTTGGTTTTAAATGTGTATTGCCTGACTTTGGTATGAATGATATACTAGCATAGTTTTCCATAAGATGTAACAAGAAAATGCATTATTAATTTGGAATACATATGAACATCTTTAGAGGAAATGACTTGAATTCAGACATCTGGAAAATGAAAGCATTATGTATTGACCTAGTGTAATTTGCTATGATGCTAGTAATTTCCTATTCATTTGCTGTGGTACCAGTGAAAAGAGGATTGTATTTAAAAACAGAACTGCTTGTACTATATTATTTAGAACAGCACTCCAAAACCAGAAATGACTAAGGAGAACCACTGCAGCTACATCTAATCAAGCAAGACATGTTGTTGTCAAGCTCTGTTGCCTTTAAGTGTACAGGGTCAACACGTATTCATTTGCGAAGGCATCTTCACTTCTGTAGCAACAGGAGACAGATCACCTGTGTAAACTGATACCAGTGCAAAAATGCCCCACCAGCTACAAGAAATCGGTGTTTTTACAGAGTAACTGTATCGGTTAGCCTCTGAAAGTCCCTGACCCAAAGCAGAAAGGACTTTTAAAAATTAAATAAATAACTGAAGAAAAACATGAAATAGCAATGTGCGTGTCTAGCTTGCAATTCTTTTTATTAACAGCAGAACTGTGCACCACTTGTTCTTCAGAATCTGTTTGCGCTACCTTCAATTACTTGCTGAGGGCTGCTCAGATCCAGCCTCCGTGTCACTGTTTGTATTGCACAGAAACATGAATCAAGTCTGTCAGTCTTTTGATGTGTGTGCCAAGTCAACAGTGCAGTCATTGTAAGTACTTATCAAAAACCTCTCCCTGTTTTCTACCAATGAAGACAGAACAATTTTTGCCCCTTTGCTTGTTTTTATCACTCTGTGGAAGATTCCTTTAAAAGTGACATTTATTTGTCAGCTGGAAAAAATAATCTTGTCAGGTGTTGTTCTTAATTATAGATTTTGAGATCTATGAAGTTTACATTTTGTATTTCACTTCAGGATATAATGTCTCAAAAAGCATAAAGTAAATATTAGAGCTAGCATTGCATTTTGATGTTTTCTTACTTTGGCAGTTACCTTATAAAATTCCTCTACTTGTAAGGAATCAGATCTAGCAATAGTCCTTCCAGAAAGCAGAGGTTTGGACAGAAAGACATCTACTGAATCCCAAAATACAGTTAAATACAAGCTATCCTAATCTCTTTATGGGAGAATATTAAGCTGACATTGTCAGTTTAATTTCACCAAAGGAATAAATGTCCTGTTGCCCCAGGGACTCCAGGAAAAGGTATTTTGAGTTTTGGTCATTATGCCAGGCATAATAGTCACTTTTCTGAATCAGTCTTACGGTCTTAAAATGGGAAAAGCAGCAGCATACAGAAAATAATATCTCAAAAATCCCATACACTTTAATTTGGGTTCTCTGTAATGGTCAAAATCTCTGAGACAAGGTAAAACTATGGTAAAATTCCAGCACTGGAAATTAGGAGGTCTTTGTTTCTGTATCTAATATTGTTAATCTGGCAGCTTTCATTAGACCCACAGGTTTGGTTCTGCACTCCTTAAAGTTCAAAGGAGTCCAACTGAATAGTTGATGCCAGTATCACAGTTTAAGACCAAATGACAGTGCAGAGACTAAACAGATTCGGATACCAAAACACTTCGAATCATAGATATGTGCAGTTTTTGGAATTACAGAATCTTCCCTGTTATGTGGAAGAGGCGGCATGAGCCAGGAGAGAAATCAACGGGTTAGATTAATCGTTCCAGCCATGCCACATGTCCTTCTTTAGCTATGACCATCCTCTTCCTCGCAGACATCCCTGGAGATTGAAGAGATGGTCCCAAGACCTGTTGCAGGGCCCTGGGTCGCCTGGCTTCTCTCCCTGCAGGACTCCAGGCGCTGTCAGTAACAGGGTCGGGCAGAGAATTCCTGATTCTCGGCTGGCTCGTTCTTGCACTCAGTGCCTGAGAACTGGCTCAGTGTTGCTGGTGCTCACAATCTGCTCCTCTCAAAGGTTCCCCACCATAAGTGACTTTTCCATTCTTATAACTAAGTTACTCCCTTATGCTATAGGGTTAACCTGCTACAGCTGGTTATTCTCTTTAAAACAGGTCTGCAGTGAATTTCTCAAATGTGTACTCATTCATTAGATGCTAGGTATTAACCCTGGAATGACTGTATTTAGATTCTCACCTACAGCCCATTACTCTAATACCTAATAATGACCATCAACAGTCAATTTTTTTATCCCTTTCATTACATTTAAAAAAAAACAAAACAAGCTAACTACATTGCTGCTAATGACATTTGCCATAAAGCTTCAGCTGTACGCTTACTGCAAAAAAAAAAAAATCAACCACATCAGCAACCACCCCCACATCCCCACCCCCATTAAAACAATAACAAAAAACCCTGCAGCTTTATATAATGCAAAGATTTCTCAATTGGATTTGATCCAATTTATTTCCAGTAAGTTTCACAGTCAAGAGAAAAAAAAAAAAAGTTGTTCTGTTTAAAGCATAATAAAAAAAAAAATTAATGGATTCATTTGCATTTTTCTATCAGTTGTCTATGATTCATACTTACATCTTGGAATTCAATACATAGATGAGTCATACAGAGAAACAGCCTCTGCATAAGAAATTACACTGTCATTTTAGAGTAACGTTGCTTTCCCAAACTGAAACAAAGATGGGCCACTAGTAATCACAGATGAATCTCCACAGAGTTGGAGTACTTGTTTAGAAAACCCACTCCCTTCTGTGTATGCAAAACCAGAGCCTGATTCAGAGCATATGGAGTACACAGTTACTAATTCCTGTTAGCTCTGGTAGTTCTGGGAACCTCTCAGGCTCACCACTTCAGCTTCTGTTTTTTCTAGGAACAAGATATCTTAAAGGACAGCTTGAACTTTGGTGTTCTGATTGAGCCTCGTTCCAGGGCTGATCTCTCTTTCTTGGAGCTATATGTACATCTGAAGTCAGGTAGTTAGGCGTCAGACTTCGTGTCCGGTACATGCAAACTGTGCTCTGTAAGAGCACACACTTAAGTGATCTTTAAAAGTGGCTTGCTGAGAACAGCGAAGTCAGCTGTATGCGTGTATTGGGTTTGCGTGGCAAGGTTTTGGTAGCGGGGGGCTATAGGGGTGGCTTCTGTGAGAAGCTGCTGGAAGCTTCCCCTATGTCCGATAGAGCCACCACCAGCAGGCTCCAAGACGGATCTGCCGCTGGCCAAGGCCGAGCCCATCAGCGATGGTGGTAGCGCCTCAGGGATAACGTATTTAAGAAGGGGGAAAAAAACCTGCGCAACTGCAGCCAGAGAGAGGAGTGAGAATATCTGAGAGGAACAACTCTGCAGACACCTGCTCCAGAGCAGAGATTCCTCTGCAGCCTGTGATGAAGCCCATGGTGAGGCAGGCTGTCCCCCTGCAGCCCATGGAGGTTAACAGTGGAGCAGATCTCCACCTGCAGCCCATGGAGGACCCCACACCAGAGCAGGGGGATGTGGCTGAAGGAGGCTGTGACCCCCATGGGAAGCCCGCACTGGAGCACGGTCCTGGCAGGACCTGTGGCCCCATGGAGAGAGGAGCCCACGCTGGAGCAGGTTTGCTGGCAGGACTTGTGACCCCACAGGGGACCTGCGCTGGAGCAGTCTGTTCCTGAAGGACTGCAACCCGTGGAAGGGGCCCACGCTGGAGCAGTTCATGAAGAACTGCAGCCCGTGGGAAGGACCCATGTTGGAGAAGTTTGTGGAGAGCTGTCTCCCATGGGAGGGACCCCATGCTGGAGCAGGAGAAGAGTGTGAGGAGTCCTCCCCTGAGGAGGAAGGAGTGGCGGAGACAACGTGTGATGAACTGACCACAACCCCCTTTCTCTGTCCCCCTGCGCTGCTGGGGTGGAGGAGGTAGAAAAAATCGTGAGTGAAGTTGAACTCGGGAAGAAGGGAGGGGTGGGAGGAAAGAGTTTTAAGATTTGGTTTTATTTCTCACTACCCTACACTGAATTGATTGGCAATAAATTAAACTAATTTCTACAAGTTGAGTCTGTTTTGCCCGTGACGGTAATTGATGAGTGATCTCTCCCTGTCCTTATCTCGACCCAGGAGCCTTTCATTGTATTTTCTCCCCCCTGTCCAGCTGAGGAGGGGAGTGACAGAGCGGCTTGGTGGCACCTGGCGTCCAGCCAAGGTCAACCCACCAAAATGTGCCAGGACCAGGTGCCTCTGAAGTGGAACTGCTGGTGTGACAGCCCGTGGCTGTCCCACATTCAACAGGAAGCTGAGCAGTATCTGCCTGAAGAACTGCAGTTGAAGGACACTATCTAGGGAGATGGAGTTACTAGTTCTAATATAAGACCTTTGATGAAGCAGTGTCCTTTGTACATTAATGTGTCCTCTTAAAATTTCTGGAGGCTCGGAGAATAGGCTGTCCTTTTGTTCTCTTCTGTACGAGCTAATCATTCAGGACAGAAGGAATGAAGCCCAAGAGCTTCTTAGCTTATCCAGGACGCTCTGAATATTCCTGAATGATGGCAAGGGTAAAGAGAGAGAGAAAATATACCAACAGCATCTGCTGACTGCTAAATGCGTTGTAATTCCCTAGCCTTTTAAATAAATGCTATTCATATGCATTGCAAAGCCTGCAAGAGGAGGAACTAAACACACCAAGATGAGAAGCTCTGTACTCAAGAGGCTGAATATCATTCAGACTGTGGTTTCTGAGTCCAAATATGAGTAAAACACAAATTTTCCCAAATTCTGGAAACACAAGACTGTACACCTTTAATCACTGGTATATAGTTTACCTGATTAGTGCTTTCAGAGCATTAGTAAAACTCACAGAGGGAAAACAGACATGAAAACTAGAGCATATGCATGAAATATCAGCGATTATGTTATATATGCATCTGAGAATTGTACTTTATTCAAGTCAGGATCTAATCCAGCTCCCATTAAGTCGGTGGGAATTTTGCCAATGAAAACAATAGTAACAGGATCTGGCCAAAATAATTTAATCCACCCTCTTCAGCTGCTGTGCTCACAGCAAGAATGTTGCCATTAAGAAGTTTATATGGACATAAATATTCACTTTAATTTCCTAGAGTTTGTCTACTTGCTTAAAATTGCATTTGTGATTAAAAAAAGAGCAACACAGTGTATTATGGCTGCATTTTAATCACTATAGGTTCGGGAATAAATAGAAAAACAGCTTAAATATTTTATACAGATTATATTGCAATCTTGAATTAACAATTCATTTTGGAGTTGTTTATTTCTTCTTCTTTCTCTGTTGGTTTATTTTACTTCTGTTGGTTCAGGTTTCCAGGCTACTATGTGAAGGTGACTGTGATGGGTTTGGATTTTTTTCTTCTATAATTGCATTCTGGAAAATTGTCACTACGCGCGTTGTATCACTGAATCACATCTTGCCTCATGCTGTGATTCTGTTCCAAGAGGAGGAACGGTTTAGGGGTGTATCATACTAAGATTATGTTTAATAGGCTGCTACAAACCTTTGGAGGATGCAAGACACTAACACGGGGAAGACTCCAATAGCTGAAGAGTTTTTGAGAACAGTATTCAAAGGTTTACAAAACCAGACCCTGCTTGTCAGTGCTGCCCGTTGCCCATGAACTTCATTAGGATTGGGAATTGCTCAGGTTTAGCTCCTTGGCTTAGAGCTTCCACAGGAAGGAGAAGATGCCTCGTTTGGAGACCTGGTGGCTTGTCCCCCTGTGCCTGGCATCTCTTCTGAGCTGACTACACTTGAGTAGCTCTGCAGCTCTATGCCTTTCTTTTTTCTCCCTTTCCAGGGTACAACACTGAGTCGTGAGCTGCATGAACGCTTGCAGCTGCTGTCAGCCCCTCACAGAGAAGGCAAGCACTGATATGCTCCAATACAGGCTTTGAGATTTCTCAGGAGTGTGGGGAAAATGTAGCACTACTGTTGGCTGGACATGGAAGGGAAGAGCTTGGGAATCTGTAGGGGCTGACCCAGAGCAGAAGCAGGTGAGTTAGGGGCTGTGGCAGCTGCTGTTGCTGCCACCAGGATATTGCCTCACTTTACAACCTGCACTGTGCCCATCTACAGACACTACTCTGGGGATCCAGGTACATTATGCCTCCTGAAATTGCCACTGAAAGCACTCGGGATTTGAAACAATTGTCTGTGGTTTGTTTCCATGACAGCTTGGGAGTGAACGGAGGCAGAAGCAAACCAGGCAGTAGGCACAGTGGTTGCCATTTAAGAGGAACCACGTGTCTAACAGTACCTTGCGCTTACAGCGGCCATTTCCTGTTCTAGCTAACTTCAGCGAGGAGGATAACCGTATCTTCCATGCCTCCCCTGCCTCCTTTCCCTTTTTTCTCCTGATGCCCCCACAAGCTTGTAATATCATCTTGTCCTTTGTAACTGAAGTTAAAAAGTCAGCGAAACTTCAGCTCTTCTCCTCCCTCCTGCCTTCCCTCTCCTCTTTTTCTCTTTTGAGTCTAGCTGTACTTCCTTCTGTTTCTGAATCCTTGAAAATCTTTGGAGGTTACGCTAAGGCAAAAATGTACCATGCATCCATTTTAGCACCTCTTTACGCCCCCACAACAATGTCTAGTATTCTCGTTCTTATTAGGAAATACGTTGATTTTCTTGTCTTCTTAGTGAAGCCTAGGCCAGGTGGAGGGGAATGCAGGAGACCATAGCGCGCCTGCCGTGTGTACTGCTGTGTACAGGCATTTTAGTTGCCTAATGACGCCACTGAGAAATTCTGTATCTACACCCCACCTCCTTACAGGCCAAACGTTAAATTCACTTTTGGATTTGCTCTATGTTTCTTATTCTTGCCAGGGTGTTGGATGTGGTCTTGGTGGTGGTATCCGAACCCTTCTTTCTGCTGTTTCTGCTGACTTTGATATTGTGGCTCGCTTTTGCTTTCCCCTCATTGTCTAGTCTTGGTTTCTATGACTCTCTGTACTGCAGTGTAGAGATATGTGCATTAGCTATGTATTTTTTTAAAAACATTAATTTTATAGCTGTAAAAGCTGTTACTCAGGAAATATTTGGATCATTTCACAGTGGATATCTGAATCCTATTAGTGGGTAGCGAAGGTTACAAAATTCTCATACTCTCTCCTAAAAATATTTGGAAGGATTTTATGTGTGTCTCTGCAAAACCATTTAATTCTGCATTCTGACTATCTGCTTATAAAGTTGATTGTGTATTAGATTTGGTTTATGAAAAAGAGACAGTGAAATTCGGTGGATTAAATTAAAATCCTGAATAGGAAATGAGATATAAAAACATTCCTTCTGGATATATTGCGTTATGAGTTCTGAACATTATGAATGACTGAACATTATTTTCTATTTATATTTAGTGAATTATTTACCCCAAACAGATTAATTACAAAGATGGCTCTGAAAACAAAACAAGATCTCTAAATGTATAGTTGCTTGATTTGGGGGGGTCTGGTGGGTTTTTTGATTACCTAACCTATTGAGAGAATCCATGAATCTTTATTATACTACTTAATGGCCTGGAAACACATTACAGCAGCATAGTAGCTTATTTATAGCTATATAAAGTTGAATTACTTTTAATGAGACATTTGCATACAATTATTGCAATCACACTGAAATGGAACAGCTACCTCAGCACATTTTTGAGACTTTGACTGAGAACTCTGAGGATTTCCCTTTGCAGCTGCTGGAAAAAGTAAAGTTCTGACCCGTTCTCCAGGATGCGGTACATGCACTACCGCTGCTTCTGGAAGGAGGGAGCCCGTGTTGTTTCAAATTAAACTGTAAACACCAGTTCCCCTGAGAAGTCCAATAGGCTCGGTGCAAAATATGAGTAACTAATGTTTTCATGGATGTCAGCTCTCATAGTAAGTCTGTTTTCTATTTCAATTAATATTTTGCATAAATCAGTGTCTCAGTAAAATAAGCAATACCAGACTGAAAAGAACACAAGGCAACTGTAATTAAGCCACATGTTTAGTAATGTGCTGAACAAACAATGGAAAAAATTACTCTTTGGTTACTAAATCAATTGTAATCAACCTCATTCCACCCACTCATCCACCTCTGTGACAGGATAATACAGCTGTAGATATCAGGAACAAATCCAGAAACTAAATTAATAAAACAAAATTGGTGGTTCAGCTACACGTGTTGGCATGAATGTATTACTCCCTACAGCTTTATCTCTACAAACATCTTTTTGCTCCCAGAGGGCACTTTAAAATACGTACTGTTAAAATAAATATAAAGAAATTACTCAGCCTTATAATTAGAGCATCTTTTAAGAGTTTCTCTGCCTGTTGCCAAATAGTTTGAAATATGATGGATTATTGTTAACAAGCTATTTATCTCCAATAGTCAAATATAATCTATGGGTTTATATTGCTTTAATCTATGTAAAGTGAGTAAGGCCTTCAGAATATCTGGTGTCAGTGTGTTGTCAGGCAGCCTGTCAAGCTCAAAATGGTCGCATGAGATAGGGGATTCAGTGGCGCAGTGACTACCATCAAATGGTAGGGGATAACAAGTCAATATGATTCTGCCACTTTGATGTAAACACAAGATAGTACAGGGTCATCACTCTTCAAACCTCCCCTAATAGATGTGGCGGAGGAAAGGCATTTCCTGCCCACCAGAGTAAGGGGGAAGATGCAAAGGGGCGGGTTTAACATCTTCTGTAGCCTGAAGCCAAAAATTACTTTCTTGTTAGCTACATGGAAGGTTTGGCAACTGGTCATGGTTGCTGGCTGCCCTGCTGTGGTGTATTGCCTGTTCCTGCCAAAAAGGAGTGGTGCTGATAACTAGAAAAGCATAAAAAAAGTGACTGCTCCATGTCCGTGTGTTTGCAATAAGGAGCAAGGTAGCATCCTTGCCGCAGGAGAGGGAAGTCATTGCTTAAGGCGCTGATACTCGTGTACGCAAGGCAGCTCAGCTGCGCCTGTCTGGAAGCTAGTGTGAACAGAACTGGACCACAGACTGAACTCTGACGCTAAATTTAAAATGTGTCATAACACACAAACGTCGGTGGCATACGTACACAAGCTTTTATAATCCTTGCTAACTGCAACAAGGGAAAGTCAGCTGAGTTACCAACGACTCCAGATTTGGTTATCTGGCAAACTGCAGTATTCACATCTGGTATGAAGTGTTTGGGAATTCGTCTTGGGTGAAAAGCATGCAGAAAATGTGCTTAATGCCTTTATCTTATTAACCTGTAACTATTAGTCAGTGAACAGTTTAAAGAGCTAAGTCCCACTTAAAAATAAAGGACATCCCCTTGCCAGCTATTTGGTAGTCTTCGAAGAGTAGAGATGGCTTATGGGCATGAAAGAGAATGAAAGAAAGAAGCAAAAGTTTCTAGTTCCTGGGTTGAAATTCCCTGGAGGTACTTGTCCAAAGAGGGAAAATCCAGATCCCCAGAGCCTATTCCTAAAAAGAAAGCAAAACTGCATTACTTTTCTACATTTCTTAAAGATTCCACTAATCAGGATTTCCTGGATAAACGAATGTCAGCTAAATCTTAATTTTTGCAGGCTTCCCACAGAGTAGCCATTATTAAATCCAATAAATACCTCCTACAAATATATATATGTAATGCTAAAAGAGTAATTCTTATTGTAGGAAAAAAGATTTACAGCTTTACTTGTGGTTTATAAATATTAATGAAATAATTTTTAGTAGACCCTTGTGAACTTAGAAGATATCTGGAAAGTGTATGCAATTATTGCATAATGAAATCAAGAATTTGAAGGAAGTGGAGACAAATCTTGAAAGAAAATTTAAGTTTGCATGAAAGGTTCAGATACACACCTTCAGTGATTTTAAAAACACTTTGAGGTCTAAGTTACATTAATGTCTTGATGCTTTTGAAAATCTTGGGTGCCTATTTTTATATTGAAATCACTTTTTAAAACTCTGTTAGTGACTTGACCAAAACCACAAAAATGAATGAGAGGCAAAGTTACGAACTGGAAATGAAAGTCCTTATTTTCATTTTTAAGATCATTTTGCCATAACCAACCTGTGTGTGTACTGGACTGATTTTGTTCCAGCTTTCTTGACTCCAGAGATACACAAATGTTGCCCGGCTAACTGTCTTGAGGTGCCAGTAGGTTCATCTTTGAATATTCAGTGAAATTGTGTGATAAGATCTGCGGATGACGATGAGACACCAGGCACAGACATCACTGGACCTTGTGATTGCATGCCACCAGGTTAGCTGAAGTGCCAGCTGCAGCAGCAAGCTTGTGCTCTCAATCACCTGCCTTAAACCTTTGGTGATAGAGGCGACAGTAACAGCTAGAGAAAGAAAACACTAAACTACAGAGAAAGCGTAGCAGTGTGGAAGGGTTGTCAGTGGCTGTGGCTGTGTTTGCAGATCTTCAGTGGGAATGGAATAGGACAGGTGTCCTACAAGCCCATTTGTTTCTTTCAACGTTGTTATCTTATAAGGTAGTCGGAATAATATAGAGCATGCAAATAATCCTGGTACTGGAATGCAAAGCTACTCCCTTGGTGTAGAATTGCTCTTCTAGGGAGGGAGCTGGGTGCAACAGTGTAGATGCTGCTGCACTAAGGAGAGACAGGTTTTCTGATGAGAAGCAGCTGGCCAAGGCAGGAGCCCAGATAAGTACATCTTTCTATACTGTATAGGCATTATAGGCAAAGGGTTAATAATAAACCCAAGTATTCTCGCGAAACCTGGTCATTCCAGAGTGAGTAGCAGCCTACCACTTCTTTCATTCCACCTTTTCTTTATTGGCAAAGGTGAAATAAATATTGTGACCTTATGAAATAAATCCAGGTGAACTTGGGTCTACAAACTTACCACATGGCAACTTGTTTGAGATGTCAGTTCTGTGAGTTGGTAGAAGCGGTCACATTTGGTTTGGTGTCATCAGCTGGCAAGGGGCCGAATGTACTGCTAGCAATCATGTACTGTTACATTTACAAAAGCAATGCCAAGAAGTGCTCACGCAACTGAAGGATGGGAGGCTGAACGGGATGTGAGTCAGACCCTGAGTCAGCTGTCCTCCGAACAGCCAAAAGCTGCTTTGTCATGTATTCCTGCCAGTGAGCTTGAGAAGCACGTACCACTCTAGAGGGACACTGGCTACTGCTGGGAGGGGGATGCTGGAGGAGCCGTCACACCTCGTTGCCTGGCACCCTGCTAGCGGGTGGCTGTAGGGCCACTGTGCCACAGCCACAGCTCCTCTTGGCTTTCTCAAGCTGTGCTTCAACCCATTTAAAACCTTTGTGCCTTCTGGTGGAGTGAGGGATGCTCGGGGGATGCACGTTGTCCTACTAAAACCACATAAAGCTCAGAGGTCTTACAGTGTGTTTATATGCATTTTAAGCAGAGTGAATCAAACGGAAGTAAAGGATAAAGAGAACAAATGTCGATTTCATCAAGATTTATAACATGTTAAAACCCAGGAGAAAAATTTGCAGTAATGATCTAGCAGATGAAAATAAGTTGCTTTGCATTACTTACTAATGGACAGTTTACATTACAAAGCCACTATCCCGTACTGCACAATGTGCATACATTATATAATGTCCTTCCTATCTTGAGTAGATAAATAACATTAGCACAAAGCCAAGAAGATTTATGGCAAGAATGAATCTCTCTCTATTACTCTTTTCCAACTAAGTTTCTGTAAGTATTTCTATCGTGTATGAACTACTTCACTGGCCAAGCTAATTCCTGGAGTAACTCCCTTGGCTCCAGTGGAAGCACTCCAAAGATGATTTTGTAGCTGTACGCTAAAATAGGTCATACATCGAATAGATGGATGTTATAAAACAAAGTACTCATGCTAATTGCCAATGACATCATCCCATCACCCCAGAGCAAGTGGATTGCTTCTGGCCTCCATTACAGCTATTTCTATCAAAGGCCAGTCATTTCTTTCTTTTCTTTTTCTATTGTTTGTATTCTTAAGCCATTAGCTCCTCGAAAACTATATTTTCTTTCATCTGGAGACAGATTCTACTTCTGCTTATGTTTTTAGTGTTACTAGAAGCTAATGTGACTTTGCTTGTTCTGATAGAAGTGTACCGTTGTACGTATAATGCCTGTCACCTTGCAAGTGAAGATCTCAAAGCACATTGCCAGTCTTACACCTCATAACACTCAGGAGGTAAACAGGTACTTTTATAGATATTTAATAGACAAGAGAAGTTAAAATTCTGTCTTGCCTTGAAAATTCTAATGGGTTTAAAGTGCTTGCATGTTGGGAACGGTCCTTGCACATTCACGTATCAGTTGTTCCTTCTGGTGGAAATCTGAAGGTTGCTTGGTGGACTGTGCATCTAAACAGACTTCATGTTGTGGGTGAAGGTTACATCGGCACACTGACAGTTTGTGCATGTCCTGGATCTGCTGCAGCAAGCTGTTACATTTCTTCCTAACACGTGTTTCAGATCACTGCAGAATTATCACATCATCATACAAATGATCAATGCTCTTTTGAATCCAGGAGGCAACCAAATATAAAAGGAAACTGTGTGTTTGCACAATTTCAGAATTTTAAATGGGAGCTGCTGCTAAAAGACTCATAGGAAAATCCTGGTACGTACTGAGGTGAGAAACATGTCTTTATAGTTTTAAAATTTGAGATCCAATTTTTCCAGAGAGCTCAGCAGCATTAATCAAGATGAAAAAAAAAACAAACCAAAGTTGTGTTAATTATGCATGTACATAAGTCCAGGAAATGTGGGAAATATTGAAATCATGAGAAAAGAGTTGGATGTTCTATTTAATATTTAATTTCATTGACACACCCCCATAATTAACAAAAAGCTAATTTGTGCCTGAACTTTTTTAAATGCATATGGACTGACACTAAGTATGAACATTTTTAATCTTAAAGGAGTAAAATTGAGAAAATGGCAAGCAATCAGAAACAAAAGTTACATTACATGCCTAACTATTGTATCTATAGTGGCCACTACTCCTCCTATTATAATACACAAGAGAATTTGAAAGCATTTAGATTTGCTTTTTCAGCTGACAATCTGCCGCAGGTGCTGCGCTATTATAAATAACTGTTCAGCTGTTATGCATTATTGTCTAAATCACCATTTTGAACCTGAAGTATAAGCTGTACAACCCATAGATCAAATCTAAGAAATTGGCTCTTGTTTACAACGTAGTTATTTTAAAGGAAGAAAATACCCAGGAAATCAAACTCGCAAAGAATTTTAATTATGCTACTTGTTCCTAGGAGCAGTATTACAGTTTTACATTCCAGCACTGTGTGCATGGGAAATGAAATACACAACACCTGTTAACAATACATACTCCAATGAATGCTTGCCTAAAAATTGGTTTCTGGTTGGTTTTTTTTTTTAACTGTATAGGGTGGGGAGAAAGAAGATTGAGTCCATTTTTTCCATAACCAAACAAATATCATTAACTTAGTGTAATGATTTACATTTTATTAACATCAGATAACATCATAACATCATATGGAGAATTTTTTTGGACTGATACAGAAATAATTATGATTACCGTTATTACATGAGTGATAATGGGATTCATGAATAGCAGCAAAAGGTGTAGGTAAGACTGGAAAAATGGTTTCCATTATAATCCCTTACCTGCAGCCTCTGATTTTTAGTTCTCATTTGGTATCAAAAATTTACATGGCTGAGTTCAACTTAAAAAATGCTTTATTTGGATTGCATTCAATTTCTCTCTATTTTCAACAAAATAACTTTTCACTGTGGCTATGAGAAAAAATATTTCTCTTATCTGTATATAAAGCATCCAGTTGCAGTTTATACTTTAAAATGTGGCAGAGGCAGTTAAAATTTAAATAGTCATTTGTCAAGAGTAATGTCTTTGTCAGCTTGGGTAACGTGGAAAAGGTAGTTACCAAAATGTAGTGCGTGATCTGTGTGATAGTGTAAAAGCAAGAGGTAGAAGAAAAATTAGATTGTGCTTGATAGACCCAGGAGACAAAACTTTAAGTCAGTTTTGTGTAGGAAAGCCTATAACCATCTTTTTGAAGATAAATCTGGTTTTGGAGCTTGATCTTCTTTTCTTCAAAGGGACTTTCAAAATTTACACTAGAGGAAGTAAAGAGGAAGAAATCATAGTTGAAAGAGCAACCCCGATCCTCCATTTTTGGGACTTTCCTTTTTTACTGCATTCAAGTTCTAATTGCTAATTTTATAAATAAGTAATGGCTCAGTCCTACCATCCTTGCATAGGCTGAGCTCCTCTGGATTTTGCTGTAAATTGATGAGCTGCTGTCCTGCTCCAGCGGCTGCAACGCTGAGTTAAGGGAGGCCTGACTCGGGATGACAACGGGCGGGTGCATTGCTGGTTCTCAGCAAACCGAAAGGTTGAGGAGAACAACTGGAAATATTACTCATGCAGCCTAACAAAGCCGTGCGCTTCTGAAGACAAATGCTTTCACTGCAGGGTTCCCAGGGAACAAAGGAAGTTGTGGCCTTTACAAAGTACACAAATGGAAGAAATACTTGTATACAAAGTCTGACTCACAGCTCACGTAAAGAATATGACAAACTTCTTAGTCTAATTCATTAACTCTAAATAATGTCCTTTCAAATGCCATCCCCAGAAGCAGTTTCTATTGGAGCTATTTTTTCTCCTTTTGCCACAGATTGTAAAGAATTATGGGAAATGACAACAGTAGAACCAAAGTTCGATTTTTCACAGATGAAACTACAAAATGCATGGAGTAATGTAATCCAGTCAGACAAGTGAGTAAATTATATCTCGGTTGCAACAATGCGCCACTTGCTGAATAACAATAAGGATATGTACCCTTCTTCAGAGTAAAAATAATATTTGCTGTTAATGTGAACGGTTCTGAATGTCCCTGGGCAGTATATGCACAGATGCCAAACAGCATTAAAACTTGAGCAGAATCTCATACGTTTTCTTTGCGAGGAAGACTCTGTTCACAGATGTTAAAACAAGGAGGATGATTCATTTACATTGCTTTACAATAATAAAACTCCATTAGCTTCTATCATCTTCCTTCAAATTTCTTTTCAAGTAAATGAGAAAAGCATAAGCTCACGCTCAAGGAATGCTGTCAAACAGTGCACCAAGGTTTTCATTCTGCTTCTGTATCTCCTAGGATAAGCATGTGGGTAACTCTGCTCCCTGCGGACCAAAATACGCCGTCGCTCTTCATAACTCAACAGTCGCAAGTATCAACAGAGTATGTCTGGGTGCTCAAGCTGAGGGAAAGGCTGGCTGGCGTGAGCTGTGCCCCATCGTTGTCTTCCTTGGAATTCTGAGTTCCAAGATACTGAAGAACTCAAGAATGGGTTAGACTGAGTTAGAGTAATCAGACTTTCGCTCTCCAAGAGGCTAATTTTAGATTCTGCCTCAACTAAATCAATAAATTACTTTAATAAATCTCTTATGGAAGCATTTGACCCCAGTTCTGGAAGAAATCCATGAATGTTCCGTATGACATCACAGGCAGCACCGGTGTGCCGTTAAAGTGATATTCTTAGCACAAATATATGTGCTGGCCTCAGGTCCTCTGCTCAATGAGTTTTATTTTTACTAGGAGTAATATACTTAAGCTCTCTAGAGCTCTGCAAATTCATTTTTTTACATGCAACTACATAATCTTTTTGGAGTGAATATGGACATTAACTCCTCCTTGCATCTCTCTATAAACATCTGCTTGCACAGCAGATATTTCAAATTCAGAATCGAGGAAGGAAAGTGCTCCCAGGACTGATTACTGAGTTATATACCCTTTTATTTTAATGTACTCTGCCAAGATGAGTCCATAACCTCAAATGAGTCAGGGAAGAAAAGGGGAAGGGCAATAACAAACAGCTTCATCGTAATTTTAACCATATTGCCTACTGATCACAGAGTAACCTTTATGCTTAGGTATTTAAGGAGACTACATGGACACATTCTTCCTGAGCGTGCTCATCCACTCATGGGGATTTGTACTCTGTGATTCCAAGTACGCAAGGAGAAGACACATGTGCCATCCACCCCGATTTTATTACTTGGTTCTGGTGGCGGGGACACTTAGGATTTTTTGCTAGACTGCACAGTGACAAATTTCACTCTCTTGAATAGACCTCACTCTGTAAAGTGGAGATACGCTTGCCATGCTGACTCTCCAGGTATTGCTGCTATAGTTGTAATCCTGCTCCAAGACATCACTTAAACATTATGTTATGTCCCAGTAATTCAGGCTTGCCAGTCCGTATGAAATAAATAAAGAAATGCTGAGACACCTCGGAAGGTGTTTGTGTAGTCCAACAAGCAAACTGTTCACAAATGTGCAAAGAAAAAATACAGTCAATTTAAACTGGAAATAGTGACAAGCTTAAAGTTGCACAAAGATCCAGGCTGGCATAAAAGTCAGAGGGCATTTTCTTCCAAAAGATGGTTTCGTAAGCTCCAGTATACAAGCCAACTTGTGTCTTGGGTAATTATAGTCTCTCTATTGAAAATCCCCCTGTAATTTCAGCTGGATGTATTTTTTCACTTACTGCCCTAAATTGTTATATGTTATTCTAAAAGTTGGTTAACATCATATGGAGAAGGTGGCAAAATATCAATAGAGCTTCACAACAAAGACATGAAAGAGGTAAAATATGAAATCTCTGAAAGAAATGATGTTCCCATTTGGGGGCAAAAAGGGCAAGGACAATGGAATCGGTGAATTTATATTCTTTCGCAGGCTTTGCTATGTTATTAAGATGTAATAATAGTTTCAGGCTTTTACTTTACACAGTTGCGCCTTTCTATCTTCTTTGGTCTGCCAACAGAATGAAACAATAGTTCAAACTGAAAAGTCAAGTTTTGACTATCAAAATGAAATTTTGAAGACAGTTTGCCCAAAAGACGAATGTCTTGTCTTTTGCATGGAGTTTAATATTCCAGTTCATGCAAATTCGTCGAGATTAATGGTAGTTTATATCTTTAGGAAAGACATAGAGGAGACAAGAATCTGAGCTCAAAAGGTAGTATGAAGAAAGAATATATACATATGCATTATATAAAACCAATACTTACGTATATATGTTTTCTATATAATATATACTTTATATATTATATACATATATGCAAAATTGTATTTAACAACTTTTATCTCTGTTTGCCATTATAATATATTTTGTTGTTTAATTTGGGTTATTCCTTCTGGTAATTTTCCTTACTTCATTAATTAGCATGTTCTGTACTGAACAGCTTGTTCCCCTGAAGAATATAGCTCTCAGTCAGTGAAACGACGGTTTCCTACGCGCTCTCGGTAAACCCAAAGACCTGCATTAACATTGTATTAAATTGTTTGTTTGTTCGTTGTCACCCGTGTAGTCACAGCTGTACAAGACCTAGAAAATCAATTCTTGTCCCGAGGGGGCTAAGAGGCACCCAATGGTCAGCGCTGTTCTTTTTGCCTCTGGTCTTGAATTTGGGAATTCTTAGTGGATTGTTCTGGTCTGAATGCCGACTGTGAGGAGTCCTTTAGATCTACAGAGATTTTGGGTTTGTTTTAGCAGTTGGTGACCTTGGGGGTAGGTAGTCTGAAATAGCTGCGCTCTAAATTATCCATATTGCTTTATCTTATGCATCAGGTCTCATAGTTTAGATTCTTGAATTAAAAGCTACTTAGAGGGGAGAAAATCCTTCGTTTTCTTAGTTCATATTGATAGCATACTGCAATGTTATATGCACGTTTACATTACTTCTACAGCGTAATACATAGTAAGGGACTGTCTTGAACTACTGGGTTAAATAAATTCATATTTCTTCTTGAAGTTCTTGTTGGCAGGAAAAAGTACAGGTCCCCTGCAGATGGACTACATGTCCTTTTAAGTCTTTTCTATCTAATTTCTAGGATTTCTATGAACCTCAATTCAATTTCTTGGCACTAGGTATAGCAGTCTTTTGGCTAAGATCAAGAATAGAATCAATCTAATATTTGCTTTTATCCTCCATTGAGCCACTTCTCTTTACGGGGAGAGGATAATGGAATCATTGATAGAGTACGTTTTACTTCTTTCATTTCTCTGTATGCGTATTGTTTTGAATAATTGAAAACTTACGATTTGCTAAATTTAACTTGTACTTTCTTATTGGTGGGCTAAGTACCAGCGTTACGAGTCTCTCAAAATCACTATCGAATCACATGGAAATTTTGCCTACCTATTAATTAAATAGAGAGGGAGAGATTCTGAGCTAGATTGTATTGAAGACTGGTGAGCTCAAAGCAGCAGCACCTCGCCCTAAATAACTCAGGACTCTGTCCATCCTGCTGCTGATACACTGAAGCAGTTATCCTCTTGCACTCCTGTCTTACTTTCATTGGATATTGCCTGAGAAATGGCAGAATTAACTTTTTGTTTTAAAAACAAGTTTCTCTGACAACCTGGGATTTATGTGTTTCTTTTTCTAGTACATAATCATGCTCTGAATTTTTCTCTGAAGATATACGATATGTAAAACAGAAGAACATTACCTAGAGGGAATACTGTTCCCTGGATAGAGTATCTGTGATGAATGTTATAAAGGAGCCAGGAGAGGATGATTAATTACTATGTTAATGCACCTCCATACAATAATGCATGACTCGTTATTAAGAGCCATGTAGCACTAATGTACTGTGGCTTTCACAAATTATCCATTTGTTACTAAGAGGGTCAAACCCAAATACCGTGTGCAAAATCTTCATACGTGCCCATGGTTGCTTTATCCTTGTCCCACAGGGCAAGCATTTAAGCAATTTGTTGTCGTGAGAGCTGGCAGCCAGGGGAGCTACACGTCCATCTGATGCTGTAACAAGCAAGGCTCCGCTAGGAATTTCCATCTGCTTTTCCTCCTGAATTTGCCTACGTATAATTACCGTGCTTGGCGATGCTTAACTAAAGGTGAATGGAAACATGTTTGCAATTCTGCATTTTCATAGGATCTCTATCAATAGGAGGATGTGAGAATAGGCTTGGAGTTTATAAAAACTCTGCATTTGGAAAGAAGGCTTCTGAAAAATTGTTCATTTTTTTGAATTTATAAACTTCATCTACTGCTGAAACGCAAAGATCTCTGCAAACGAGTAACAAAATCAGACTGAATCACATTGGTTATTAAACCTGGCGGACTCAGTGGGATATTCTGGAGCCCTCCTGCAGCTGCTGGTTTTGTTCCAGTTGCAGGTGGCCTACACCTTCAATGCCCTGTAAAGCTGCACGTGCAGCTGTGACCTTCTTTCCCCTTCTGACATGGGCTTGGGTGATGCAGGTGAGTCTGCACCCTCCCCAAAAGATGTGATCTAGTGAGGAAGGGGAAAGTATTTCTAGGAAGACAGCAGTGTAGTTTATTGTGCAGGGAGCAGCTTGGAACTGCTATATTCATGGTATCGGGACTAGCGCTGTTTAACATCTTTGTCGGCGACGTGGACAGTGGGATCGAGTTTCACCCTCAGCAAGGTGCCGATGACACCAAGCTGAGTGGTGCGATTGACACACTGGAGGCAAGGGATGTCATCCAGAGGGACCCTGGCAGGCTGGAGAGGTGGGCCCATGCGAACCTCATGAGGTTCAACAAGGCCAAGTGCAAGGTCCTGCAGATGGGTCAGGGCAATCCCAAGCACAAATACAGGCTGGGCGGAGAATGGATTGGGAGCAGCTCTGAGGAGAAGGACTTGGGGGTGCTGGTTGATGAGAAGCTCAACGTGACCCAGCAACGTGTGCGTGCAGCCTAGAAAGCCACCCATCTCCTGGGCTGCATCAAAAGAAGTGTGGCCAGCAGGTCAAGGGAGGTGATTCTCCCCCTCTACTCCGCTCTCGTGAGACCCCACCTGGCGTGCTGCATTCAGCTCTGGGACCCTCAAGATAAGAAGGACATGGACCTGTTGGGGCGAGTCCAGAGGAGGGCCATGGAGATGATCAGAGGGCTGCAGCACCTCTCCTGTGAAGATGGGCTGAGAGAGTTGGGGTTGTTCAGCCTGGGGAAGAGAAGGCTGCGGGGAGACCTTAGAGCAGCCTTCCAGTACCTGAAGGGGGCCTACAGGAAAGCTGGAGAGGGACTTTTTACAAGGGCAGGTAGTGACAGGGCAAGGGGTAACGGCTTTAAACTGGAAGAGGGTAGACTGAGATTAGATATAAGGAAGACATTCTTCCCTGTGAGGGTGGTGAGGCGCTGGAACAGGTTGCCCAGAGAAGCTGTGAATGCCCCATCCCTGGGAGTGTTCAAGGCCAGGCTGGATGGGGCTTTGAGCAACCTGATCTGGCAGAGGGTGTCCTTGCCCATGGCAGTGGGGTTGGAACCAGATGATCTTTGAGGTCCCTTCCAACCCAAACCATTCTATGATGTTTCCCTGCACCATTAGCAAAATGAAAATCCGAGGACCTGATGAAAATTGAGGAAAGCAACCAGCTGTTCATCCAGCCCCTGCCAGGGCTGAGTGTAAGTGGGCCACACAGTTATCTTTAACAGGTTAGAGGTGGCCCAGGCACCATGAGGTGAAGAGCTTCAATCAAAGATGGAAAGAAGAAGAGGAAAGTGTTCCCTCTGAGATACTCATGTGCTGGGTGATACAGGCCTTGGCAAAACAACCTCAGAAACCTGAACTCTGGTTGCTTCTCAGGTAAGTAGAAGAGCATTTATTGTGTAACTCTGCGTAAGGCGAGATTTTCCAGATGGTCTGTTTAAATTACACATGCTGGAACCGACGCTTTCGGGGAACCTTTGCATCCAACACAGCTACATCAGTGGAGAAGAGGGAGCTCTGTAGCAGGAGGTATTCTTCTCCTCTGACCTGGAGTCTCTGTGACCATTAGCAATCACAGAAAATCTGCCGTGGTTACCTGTAGTAGGAAAGGACTAGATCATAGTTTTAAGATCACTAGTTCTGTGTTGCACTTTGTTCTGCGTTTGAAGGAAATTAAAAAGCTGCCTTACACACTCACATGTGCATACAAATGCGGGGTTTGTAAACATGAAGGATCCACGTGAAATTAGAAGGAATGGCTTAACGCTACTGTTGAATCATGTTTCTTGGTACCTTTTTTCTATCTAACCTTTCTGACACTGACTATCTAAAAATTTAAATTGAAAAGTAGGCGGGTTAGGAGCTCAGTACTGGAAATGTGGGCTGAGCTTCAATCAGTGCTCAGCTTCAATCGACCTGCTCAGTGCAGGTTTTGTGTAAGAAAGAATACAGTCCTTTGATATTAAGGAAGAGAAATGGAATCAGCTCCTTCTAAGGGCTTTGAACCTCCGTGTCTTTCACATTGAAAATGTTCATGGAAGTCGGTGGGCGTTTTCAGTACCAGAGGAATGCAGGGTTAAGTTCAAAATCTACCTGTTACCGACTAGATAACGTCAGAATGAATGTATACAATGTTATATTGCATCCAAATATCACATTTAATTCCCCAGTTTTTACACCTTGCTGCATGCGGTGCTTGCAGCTCTGAATAATGTTCTTATTTGGTTAGATTTATATACACAGTAAAAGGGGAAGTAACTGCAGCTGTACTGCTGTCAGCTACAGAGCATGGCACAAATTGTAGGAATTCACAGTGTGGGCTCTACACAGAGCTAAGCAATTCTTTAAAATACTATGAATAATTCTACAAAACACTGCAGGATCCAGCTCTCTGAACCTCATTCAGACAGATTTCTGACTCCTTTTGGAAGCGCGATCGGTGTAGGTGTGTCAGTGAGGGTCAGGGTGTTTGAGCAGGAAGAGGAGTTACGTACATGTTGAATCTCAAACTATAAATCGGAATGTTAGTGGGTAATGGGCAGGTTCTCGTCTCTTGTGACCCAGCTAAGACACAGGTACTGTACTTAGTGGTTTGCACATTTTAAGAAACTGATGATGACAACCTTCAGAGAGTGGCAAACTGCTCAGGAACAGTAGCAGACCTTGAAACAGCTGCAGAAATCCCAGGAGGTCCTTGCTTTATGTGGGGCACCGCAAAGAAATTGTTTTGTCATACCAGCTCCCTCAGCACATCAATAAACTTTGCAAAATAAGTTAGCTTTTTCTTTGTTCTCATTACTGTTCACTCACCAAATGCTTGCATTTTACTTGATCTTGCAGGTAAGTGCTATTACTCTGAATTGTTGCTGCTGCTGTGAGTCTGCATGCAACACAAATCTGACAGAGAAAATGTTTCAGCATAGGTTAGTTTATTAGCCTTCCAAGGTTAAAAAAGAATGAAAAAAGAATAGGACAAAGAGGAGAAACAAGAAATACTGATGCATATCGTAATCAAAATGCAGTTCAGTCTCTAAGTCTTCTTCCGCTTACTATAGTTCGTAAATTATTCCTAAATTGTACCTAAAATATGAACATTTAAGTCCAGATGCTTAGCTGGAGTAACTCTGTATCCCTCCATTGGTCCCAACAGATGAGCTGATTTACACCTGCTGACATCTGAGCTATAGTAATTGGTGTTGACATTCTTGGACTGTATTTAGGTTTAGGTATTTAGTTCAAACATGGTTTTCAAGAAGCTGAAAACGTTGGGATGTTGTTAGGGTAACTGCAGGGATAACTGCATGATGCTATCCTTATAACTGTTATTCAGACAATGCTTACAGCAGTTACTGGCACTATTTGGATTAGGAAAACTGTAAGATCTGAATTAAAACGGGCATGGAAACATTGCTTCATGGTGCGTGATGTTCCTATACCGTTGCCTCATGAAGTCTCTCCACACAGGCCTTGAGGCAGCAGTCACTGGATCGGGACGGCAGACGGGGCATTGGCCCGAGGCGGCACAGCCCTCGGCGCGCAGCAGCGCCGCAGACCTGCTCTGCCGCCTTCTCGGCGGGACTGGTCTTCTCACAGCCCCCGTGGCACTGTTTTTAAGTACGCCACGTCCTTACGCTCCTGCGCCCTCCTGACAACCAGCACCCGCGGTGTTTGCGGCGAGCTGCGCAGTTCACTGACGCCGGTGTGACAGTGACTGGTTGGACACGAGGCAAAGAACGGAGAGGATCGGGTGGAGCCATTAGGCAGGCGGATGCCTCCTCAGGCAGGCTCCTTTCCGAGCGGCACCCCACGGGGCAGCTGGGGGACCTGTAACCTGCGTGCTGGGCAGGGGCCGTGAAGGCAGCTCACCTCGGCCCTGCCTGCCCCAAGGCCCACGGACAGTGCTGGGCTACTCTCAAGGCCTCCGCCACAGAGGCCCGCCAGCCTCCTGCTCCCGAGCCACCGCCGCTGTGACAGTGCTGCAGGCGGACACCCTACGAGGGGAAAGGCCACCCGCGGCCCGCCATGAGCCCACGAGGGAGCGCTGAGGTGACTCCGCCGGGGCGCCAAGATGGCGCCGGGGCAGGGTGAGGGCAGGCGCCCGGCCCCCGCGGGGCGGAGCTCCGCGCCCCGCCAGCCGCCCGGACCCCGCCCCTCGTTCCCAGGGCGACGGCGACGCCGAGCCGCGGGCAACATGGCGGCGCCGGGGCAGGTACTCCCTCCGCGGCCGCTCTGCCGCGGCGCGCCTGGGCTTCTGCCCGGGCTTCTGCTCGCCCCCCGGGCGCTTCGCCGGCGTCGGCTCACCCCGCGGGACCGGGCGGGGTGTGAGGGGCCGCGGCGCTGGCGCCGCCGAGGCGGCGTGCTGCGGGGGCAGGGCTGGGGCGGCGGAGCCCGCGCCCTCCCCCCGGCGGTGCCCCGCCGCTTTCGCCCCCGCTCTTTTTTCTTAATAAATTATTTTAACTGTCTTCGCTAAGCTTCAGAGAAGGTAAAAAGTTAGCGGGGTGTTAAAAACGCTGCGTGGGTATACATACCTGTGTAGCCTTCGTCCCCGAGAGCGTAAGGGAGAGGCCGCCGCCCGCCCCGGCGGGGCCGTTCCTCCGCCGGGAGCCCGCGGGGGCCTCGCCGGCGCAGGCCCGCCCGGCCCGGCCCGGCCCGGCCCGCCTCGCTGCCCACCCGCAGCCGGGGAGCTCCTCACCGCCTTCCGCGCCTCCCGCCGCGCTCCCCAGTGTTCAGTCGGTTCCAGAGTCTGGTTTGTAAGCGTATGGCTCTTTCTTGGCCTGTTCGCGGTGGTAGGAGTCTCCCCATTTCTGATGGCTGAGGGAAAGGCGTACGGTTTCCTTTCAGAGAGCACCGAGGGGGTGGAAGCAAGCTCGCACCTTGCTTCCAGCAACATCACGGTTGTATTTCTCACCTTTCATTGCTTTAGGTAGCCAGAGTGCTCTAGAGGATTTCACAAATCCATGTCGTTCTCCTTAATATTTGCTTTTTTCCTTGTCTTCGGCCTCCTCCTTTTTTTTTTTTTTTTGCATTGCAATTTTTGAGTTGGTTGACAGAGGTGTGATTTCTGACAGTCAGGCAACTCATCACGTGCTGCACATCAAGAGAAATATAAGAAAACAAGTTATTCCTCCCAAGAACGTATGAGGTGTTGCGTCAGCTCAGAATTTCACCCTTGAGCCTGTCTAGATGGTTGTAGCTACTAAGAGATAATTTTCTTCTGGTTGAACTGCTTTGTTGTCTTAGGTGGCCGAGAAGTTACTGTGACTGTCATGGAGTGATTAACCACTTTCAGCCAGCGTAATGGTTGCATCCGTTGGCGCAAAGCTACCCTCGTGATTGTCGGTACAAAAGCTTAACGTTTAGGTTTCCTTAAATAAATAAATCCTCTTCCATGTGAAATGTATTATTACGTATTCTAAATGCTTTATGAAAAATATATGCATCTTTCGCAGTATTCTCTGTTAGTGTTCGCTGTAAATATTTTGGCAGTTGGAACAGCGTAACACTGGGGTAATGCAGTCAGTTGGATCATAGTAAAAGGAAACAAGGTGTACTGTATGGGAAACGACAGGCTGTCAAAAATGCATTGTACATCCATTTGAAATGTACCACTGAAATTTTCGTCATTTTTACTTTGTGGCTTTATAAAAGGAATCTTTAGAGGAATTCAGTGAACCTTTTTTCCCCACGTATTTTCTGTTCCTTATGTATTGAACTTTGTTCTATGCACGATAGCTTACCTTTGTGATATTTCCTACTATCGTTTATGATTTATTTTTATTGTAAACTATGGAATTGTGGGGTTTTATAAATTAAATTGTATAGTCTCCAGTTTTGGCTGAAGCTAGCTTTGCATGGTCTATATGTAAGCTGTAGGGAACGCTCTATTCTGCCGCTATTTTTGTTATATTGTTTCTTAGATCTTGAGATCATTCCTTTTGATTTAAATTGAATATTTTTACAATTGTTCAGACTTGTAATTACTTTCAGCAGAAAGCATATTAGAAAATCTGAATCCTGATCTTAGCATGTCTTGCTGCTGCTTTATTTTTAACAACGTTTTTTCCAATAAGTAGTCTGCAGCTGTGAAAACATCAATAAAGTTTAACGTCACAATACATTTGATCGTCCATAAATCTTGACGTTTGGACTGTATGAAATTTTTTAAACATATTTTGTTATTAAAAGGATACTATTAGCATCTGTTGTTTGTAACGGTCCTCTGAAAGTTTTCCTTCCATATAGATTTTATTTTTTTGCATTTGACAGACTTGCGTATTTCTCTTTTGAATGTAGCTGAAATTAGTGTTACTATTTTTATTTCCTTATTTGTTTGACAACAAAAGAAATGTTTTGACTAAAAATAGTAACTATTGATTTTAACTTCCCATGGTGGGAGCGGACAAGTGGGGCTTTTTTAAAACAAACAGGAACAGTGAGTGCATTTCTGTTTCTGCCTTAACTATTTATGTAGACAGCTTCAAGATTTTCTGCTTCTGCTGAAGTATTTGACAGCTTGATAACAAAATGTGTATAATAATACAAATAACAGCCTGTGTTGCTGGTGTGTTTTTTTTTTTTTATTCCCATTTTGATTAAAGTTGTAACTGATATGCAACACACTTTCAGGGTACATCTGTACTGCTGTCAGCAGTATGGCTCAGACAGAGGTAGCTGAGCTAGCTTTAAATGGACTAGCTCAGGTGCTGGAAACTATCTAGCTGTAGCAGCAGAGTTTAGTCCAGTCTAATTTCCCTGATGAAGCAAGGACAGGAGGATCGTGGGTTCCGTACAATTCAGGTATTTGCTATCATTTAAGAGAGCTGGTAAGCTATTCCTTTGTGAGTATATTTTTGAAAGTCATGATTTTGCAAAGTGTGGTGCTGTATTGTCAAACAAATGCGAATAGGTAACATCTTCAGCCACTGCAGAGGGCTCACCCCAAAGGACAAACTTATTTTCCTTCAGGAACGCTGGTGCTAATTTCCATTGTTGTGTTTCAAGGTTTTGCCACTCTGGAAAGGCCCTCACCAAAACTGCAGATAGTGGGGCATTTTTTCTAGCCAGGGATGACTCACTTGGGGTTTGGGTTTTTGAGAGAGTGTTCTTCCCCAGCCCCACCAAACACAGAGGTTTTTTGCAACTTGCTATTTAACTATATCACTCTTCTGTTAATATTTTCTGCTCTGTGGTCGTTTGTGAACATTGGCCGAGAGATTCAAGGAAGATCTTATTCTTTTGTTTTAGAATATCTGATTTGGTATTTTGATTTGATGCTGTTGACAAGGAGTGCCCAAAGCGTTTGGAGTAATGTATTGAACAGCTAGAAATATATTATACATTCAGAACAGCTAAAAATTCTTTGAAGGAAAACAAAACAGCAACAAATAATTCTCTAATAGTAGTCTGTATTTCAATAGGTTAAGTCTACTGCTGGGAGTATTGGGAGAATTGGTTTGGTTTTTTTTTTTTTCCATAACACATGAGGATAGTGTTACCAGAATTAACTCACCTTGGATTACCTTCGTCAGTCACTACAGTTAATAGTAAAATGAACAGTAAATTCTTTGACATCAGTCAACACATATATAAAATAACTTCTCTTGGAATTTTCAGTGGTGGCTAAGGACAGCAATCAAAAGACAAAACAGTATTCAGTCAAAATAATGATAAGATTTTAGTCGTGTGTGTGAGTAGGTTCTGCCCAAACAGAAACTTCCTACAAATATGGCATTGTTCAAGCATTTCATGGACTTTCACTATGTTTTTAAATTACAGAAACATTGATAATTTTAAAAATTAATTTTCTAAATTAGGTACTTTCTCTCCTGTAGTTCCTCGTTGGTCATTTGGAACAGTATTTCTTATTAACTGATAGTGGTGCCACAAATCCATCCTTATCATGAGCAGTAGCAAAGATAGTAATACACTGGTGAGGGATGTTGCCTCTGGGAATATCGTTATAGACACTAGGTGATGAAACGGTGAAATGGGAAGCGTTCACCTTGCCGTGTAAACTGTCGGATTTTGATGTGCAGGTTGCAAATGCTTATCTGTGATACTGAGTTACAACAGCTTGAATATATCTTAAGTTTAAACTGCAAACTTTAGTTGGTTAAAGAATATGTTTCTAATGCTAGAGAAACTTTAAATGTGTTGAAAGAGATTATAGGTGACTGAGTGCAAGGCACCTGGAGTGATTTTTAAATAAATTTTTGTAATCTTATATAGCTTATATATTGCTATAATATAACACTACGTACTAAGACTTCAGCAAATTTTCCCAGAGGTCCTTCTTGCTGTTTCCAATTCAGAGAACGAGGTGAGCCTTAGCATCAGCATGTTAAGTGTGCTGGGCCTGGCGATATGATGTGGGTTAGAAAGTTTCATACTGTAGTAAGCCAGGTACATACTGGAAGCAGGAGAAAATTCCTTTTTGGACAAGCTTTTTCTGATGTGATGGTTGTTGCCTGATACCTTTCAAGAAGCGGTGAGGAATTAGTTTGGATAACATTCTTGGGAGTTAAGGTAAAAAGTTGCTTTCCAGAACGTTCAGCTTTTTGCCTACTAACCTGTTCCTTGGAGCATGAGATGTAAACAGTGGGAGGAAAAAAAGACTTTTGACGGACCTCTATTTCCAGGGCTGCTGCAGTGATCTTGAATGGTGGAGGGAGGGTTGTGCAGGTAGTTGAGAGCGTTATGGGAGGGTCTTTGTTCTTACTCACACCTGGCCTGTAACCACAGAGGAGAAGCTGGAAGATAGCTTGATGAGAACAAAAACACCATGCCTTGAACTTTCTTATGCTTTTCTTTCTGATTCAGTGCTAAATTCCTCATGCTATCTGGGGTGATACCTGTAAAATGTTAACATTTTGCCTTATAAAGAAGTATGGTCAGTAAGGGGTTGACTGACTGGTAGTATGCCATCTATATAATGGTGCAAAAATACATAGTAAAATACCTTATGTATTGGACATCGTGAGAGAGAGAGATGAACTGGTATTAATTCAGTTTCCAAGACATGAATATCAGTTATTATTTTAATTCAGCTCTCACTACTTCTAAACAATCTCTTGTTCAAGAAGTTTCTAACACCACTGGTCACTTCAGGAAAGCATTCATATTTTTCCTAATTATTCAAAAATATCTTTCAATGATTGTATAATATTAGCATGTTGAGCTATTAATTTTTTTTTTTTTCCTAGCTAGGGCATGCGGCGTCAATTATATCAACATTACTGACTGTAGCAGTACTTCTTTTTGTACTGCATGCATTATTGCTAATAAAAACAAAAGCGAACTAATGTCATGCTCCTAAATATGTGAAGGAAGCCTTCATTTACTTCATTCCTGTTGTTCCAATGAGACATTGTATCTGAGTCTAACTCCTTTACGGTTGGAAACAATAATTTTTCATATTAAAGTACATGTGAAAGTACTCTACTACTTAATTGGAGGAAAAACCCTAATCCGTCCACTAAATGTTCTTTGTTGCTCTCACTTTTGTTTCATCAGTCTTGAATGTTGTAATTCAGCTGGTCCCGAGATTTTAAGTATATCTTGCAGTTTAGCAGCAGCAGGGGGAGTACTGTAGCTTTATTTGGGGTCTTTCCTTGACCAATGCTAGCGTTAGTTGATTATTAGCCCAGAACAATGCTGTTCAGGCTCAAAAATCAGTTTATGTTAGGAAATCTTCCACTTTCTCTCTAGGTGAGCTAGAAACATTATTCTGCAAGCTTTGCCTTGATGCACTTCTGTAAAGCCCAGGTCCAACAGATGTAGAAGTGTACCTGCTACGGGTAAATGATGATCAGGTTTTACTCAGCCTTTTTTGTCTCCCGGTGCAGAAGCAGGTCAGGCCAATTAGACTCGCAGTCATGAGGCTGGCAGGGATCTTTGGGACACGAGCTGGTTCGGCCGCCTGCTCAGAGCTGGGCCAGCACTGAATGCAGACCAGGGCTTTGCCCAGATCAGTCTTGAAAACCTGCAAGGATGGAGATTCTTGCACCTTTCTGGGTAACCTATTCTAATGCTTAATTATCTTCACAGGGAAATATTTTTCCTTATGCTGTCCTATGCTAATATATTATAGGTCCCTTCCACCTGAAATATTCTATTCTATTCTATTCTATTCTATTCTATTCTATTCTATTCTATTCTATTCTATTCTATTCTATTCTATTCTATTCTATTCTATTCTATTCTATTCTATTCTAAATTCTATTCTATTCTATGACCGTTGTCCCTTGTTCCCCTGCCATGCACCTCTGTCAAGTCTTGCTCATCTCACATTTTATAATGTGCTTTGACACCTCCGTTTGTTGCCTACATATTCTAGTGTAAATCAGGGGTTTTTTTCTACTGTTTTATTTATTTCATAGATTTCTTATTGAAGTCTCTGGTCGAATGTTTTTGGTCAGTGACACACACTATATAAAATACCACGAAATGTTCCTATTTTTTGTAAGACCATTGCATTGTTGGTTCCTACTCAGTTTGTTATCCCCTATAACATGTACATCCTGGTATCTCCTATAAGGAACTGCCTTCTGTATTACAAATATACAGACCTTCCCTGAAACATTACTGTCAGATCCTTGTATGTGTATCATTGCAGCAAACATCTTGGACTTTTTTTTGGTCAGGGAAGGAGTCAGTGTAGACAGTAAATTTGAAAATGCAATCCAGTACAAGGTGGAGAGCAAATAGCATGGTAATGTATATGTGTACTCATAATATCTTAAACAGAAACTGATTTTAAAATTTAATTACTGTGCAATCTAATATCATACTGGTCAAATCTACATTCGTGGATTTTTTTGCACCTTTATATTTCTATTGTTCTTACTTGCAAGTTAATTTAATCTTGTGCTGCACATAATATGTCACTATGTTCCCACATGAATTTAAGATAAAAATATTATTTTCCATGTATCTGCCTGGCTTTTCTCTAGTGAAAATGCGTTAGGGTATTGTGTTGCTGCCATGTAATTATAGCTGTGGTAGATTTTTGGCATTTGTTGAATTAATCCCTTGCATACTTCCTCAAAATAAAAGTTATTTAGGTAAGTTACTGACATAATAAAATAAACCTTTTAAAATTATATTCCTATATACATATGTGTGTGTAGGAAGAAGACCGAGATCAGGATGCCATAGGTGGAAAGAAGATTATTGATCGAACATTTCTTTCTCTTTCCCAAATTACTGCTTTGTCAGAACAAAATGTAGAAGGAGTTCAAAAGTAAGTGGTAATGATAGCACTGCTAGAACCAATATAATAAAATGAAATAAAAATTATAGACTATTTGTTAGATTTCTTTTGTGATGGTTATGTCATTAGTCTTTAATTTTTCAGTTAAATCATTGATATTTAATATGATTCATGAAAGGTAGGAAGAAATACTGTTGATCTCAGATCCACCTTTTTTACTGTATTTCCTATATCTCTTGATTTTTCTTGGGCTTATTCTTTTTTCCCCACTGATATTTCGCATTGATATGGTTTCTGAGTTTACAATAGTATTAAATACGCTGTAAATGAAATACTAAGATGTAAATAAGAACAGGCCAGTACTGAACTTTTTTTGTAAGTCTCACTTAGTAACTTTTTTGCTCAAACATTTAAGATTCTGTACTGTAATATGAGTTATTGAAAAATCAGAAAGGTTTTGAAAGTTCAGAAAGGGATGGAAAGCTTAAGAAGGTATTAGTAGGTAGCCGTTATGGTGCACTGTGGAAACAGGAGGCAGCCAAAGACTTCTGATGTAAGCCCATCTTGTCTTTCCCGTAGCAACACTCTCCCTTGTTATTAGTGCTTAATAGCAGCTAAATTTAGGAGGCCAGGAGTTCAGTCTGAGACTCTAGACTTATATTTTAAGGATGAGAAGTTCTCAAATTATTTAGGAGCACTTGTGTCCCCTAGCAAATTCTTAGTGAATTGAAAGCCAAAGGGCTGGTCCACTGGACCAGTTTGTGGGGTGTGGGGGAGATGGGAGGGTGTAAAAAAATCCAACCTTGTCCCTCTGAATACATAAACCATTTAATAGAGATTAAAATAGTAGTCCTGAAATATATTCTTTTCCTCCTATTTGTCACTGTTCTGAGGGGAAAAAAGTTCTTTCTGGGATTTTTTTTTTTTTTTTTTTTAAGAAAACTGGAAAGAAAATGTATTCCCATCAAACAATAAAAAAATTTCTTTCATTTACTGTATTCTCTTGCACAATAGCCCTCTTATTGTAGAGGAGGCTGAAGCGTACAACTCACTGGAGACTAAAACATGCTTAATGATGCAATTTATTGTGAAACTTTCTCATTAAGATTAAAAAGAAAAGCATTGAAAGATCGTATGTTTCTTCTTAGTCTCGGCTGATCACATACATATTTATATATATACTGTACAAGTGGAACGTAAAGTATATACTGCATCTGACTGAAAAGAGGATAGTTACAGGCTATTTTTTGCACTCTAAGCAGTTTAGCAGCAGCATTGAAGTTTTGTTTGTTAGTTTACCACAGTGCATCATGTCTATACACAAGAGCAGTTTGAAGGCCACAGCTAAGGTTAGAAAATCGGAACAGATCTGAGAATGTTGATGTCCTGCGTTCCCATCTATCACGGAGTTTTATACTGCTGTCCATCTCTGTAGGACTTGAGCACCTTCCGTGAAGGAAGAAACAGCAATCAGGGTAACCAGGAAATCTAAATGCCCCATCATTTCCCAGTCATTTATAGATACTGTTGTCAATGACATGCGTTACAGAATATTGAAAAGATGAGTACTGGCATTGTTAGCAGCATCAGAGAAAATCTAAATCCCTGAGAAGCTGTGATTATGAAAACACAGAGTTGGCAGAAGCTTCAGAAAGAGAGGATATGGACTGTTTCAAACCTTGGAAAGTTCAACTGGCCACGTTCCACTTCTATTTCAGTACACAGTTAAGTGTTTTTAACCAACTTGCATGTGTACAGCCGTACAAATTTGTCATGCAGAACAAAGGAATATATGTTTTCAACAAAACTGATTGGATTATATGCTTTACTTTGTTAGCTATTGAGGCTTTAATTAAAAAAAGAAACTCATCTTATTTGACAGTGTATCTCTACTGGCTTGGTGAAAACCCTGAAAAACTAATGGCTGCCTATCAGTAGGTCTGAGATTAATGCCCTTCTTAGGAAGAATGAGAAGCGGGAGGGAGGGCGAAGACTTCAGGGGACTAGAAACGGTGAGCACAACTGGCACCTGTATCGTCAGGTATAGTGAAGAAGCCAAGGATTGCTTTAACATAAAACTTAACTACCCAAGACATGGCTGAAGTTGTGCTGGAAGAACTGCAAACTGAAGTCCCAGCCCTGATCCCCTCTCTTCATGTGGAAAAATGTGCACAATTATTATAAAAGACATAACTAATTCTATGTTTGGATAGAGTAGACATAAATGTGTCAGCAACAGCATGGTTTCCTACAAGGGAGTGTATTTTTTCATTACTTCTTCAAGTTAAAGTAAGTGGAAAAATTTCCACAGCATGCCAGTAAAATAAGATGAGGTTCTTCTTAAATGTCTTGACCATTATGAAAGTGGAATTTAAACTTCTAAATATTTTAGGTACTTTCAGTAATTTTATATTATATTATTTACATTAATTTTCAAATGTAATTTTTCTTCAGAGGCTACATGAAAAATAATCTTGAAAGGGAAGCAAGATCTTTTTAGTACTGTAAAACTATCTCAACCAGAGTGAAAGAGTGGTAGTAGAAAGTGGAGACTAATTGTTCCATTTCATCCTACAAACCCCTTCCTGAACAAACACTGATTTTACTCTGGGATTTTCAGTGTATTTCTCTTTGTTTTGTGTAATGCTCTTGTTTTTGTTATTGCATTAATCATATCTTAACATTTAAGTAGTGGCTGTTGAAACCTGTAGGTGTTTGTTTACTTCTGTTGGTTGATATGTCCTCTGATCATAAACATTCATATCTAGAAATTGATGTAGCTAAGTTCCAGGAAGATATATACATATATGTATAGTATAATATAATGTAATAATAGTAAATATTATAGATATAATTACAAGCAGACTAAGTTAAACTTTGGAATCTGTATTTTATTTTTTAATTTCATTATTTTACTCTGCAATTTCTTCTAGAAAGCTGGAAGAATTTCTGAATTTTAAACAATTAAAGACGTCTTTGAAAGAAGCTATTTTGCTAGACTATTATACTGCGGGATTTTGGTGGGCTAAAGAAATGAACTTCAGTCTTATGCAGCTCTCAGGGTTCATGGATCTATTAAATTTCCTGTTGGAGAACCTCAGTGGTAAGTATAATTAAAAATTGTAAAATAAATATCTGAAGTGAAAGGCAAGAATGTTTTCCAGTCACTTTAATAAAGCAATATTTAATTACGAGTAATTGTAAAACAATTTATTTTCCTCTTGAATGTTGGCATCTTATACTTCATACCTGAAAATAATTCTTATTGGCAGACGTTAAACTTTTGTTAGAGAGGACTGTAGTCTTTTTAGCCGAATATCCCTCATTCTTTGTTTGTACGGTATGTGGTACAAAAGGGCCAGGTCCTGAAAAGACCTCGTCTTTGCTATGGTAAAATAAATAATAATTATAGTAGAGTGAGAGCAAGGAGCTCCTAAATTCCAATTCCAGCTGTCTCAGTGACTGACTCCCTGTAGCCCTGGGCACATTTCTCTGCTGTTTGAGATATTCAGTACATCCTGTAGCATTACAGTAGGTGAATTACATTTATTTTATCCTTGGAGGTCAATTCTCAGGCAACTTTCTATATGGCAAATGCTGCACTTCTGGCACAAAATATATTGGTTAACTAAAGACTGGTGAGGGAAGTAAACTGGCATCACTGCCGAAGATGAAAAATGACAATGAAAGGACTGTAGCTCCTGTGGCTATGAGGAAATTTGCAACAAAGCATGTAGCTTGGGTCTGGTGGGAACAAAATAGCCAGAAAAAATGGTAGCAGCATCCTCTAAAACCCGTTTTTCAGAGATCACAAGGCTTACTTAACATTCACTTTGAAGGCGATTATGTCGAGAAAAGTCCATCCCAGAGGAAGAGCGAAAGGACTCAGTGGTTCTATTCAAAGAGCAGATGAATATTTAAAATCAAGCTCATAATAGTTTTTATAGTCTTTCATTGTAATTTAATTCAAGGGCCTTTCTGACTTGGAATTTTGACAGAATATGTACGTGCTTTATGATCATTGGAATTCCAGTTGTCCTTCCTGTCTCCAATGAGAAAGTATCTTAACATATGCTAACTGTATTAATATAACAATGGAGAAGAATGGAAACATGTCAGAAATTAGTTTTATGAGACTGTATGTAATGCATGTGTACTAGACAGGCTGGTAGCACAACCAATTATTAAAGCTGACTGACGTTTTTCAGGAATGTAAGCTTAATTACATAAAGCTTTGCCAAACTTTAACTCTTTAAGCTGAAATTTTCCATGGCGGTGTCTGCCTCTGATTAATTTTTATATATAAAATTACAACTAAAACAGTTCAATGGGCTTGCAGGCAGAGGCTGTGGAAAAAAAAAATGTATTATTTTGTGTCCTTTTTTTTTTTTTTTTTAACAGCTCTAATACCCCTGTGCTTCGAAGTAAAGACATAAGGTTTGGCAAGCAAGTGTTGTGAATTTGCTTTTTGCTGTCCTGTGAAAATCCATTCGGATTTGGCTAAGATACATGGCTTTTAGGGAAAGAAAATGCAGTTTGTAAATGCTTACAGGAGACTTCTTATATTTTTTCACAGCTAAGTTCCCCAAATAATCCATTTTACAAAGTATGCTGTAGCCCAGGGCTGAGATTAATTTCCTTGTAATTACTGTTCTCAGCTGGTGCACGATCCAAGACCAAACATTTCAACTAAGAGCAAAATGCTAATTTCTTCTATATTAATGACCATTTCCTTTCCCTTCCCTACACTGGACCCAAGCGGCCTGCAGAATTAAGCTGATTTGACCATAATAGCAAGAATAGCATGGAGCAGGAAGAATGGATTTAGCGGAGGAGGGTAGTGGAAACTTATTTAAGGCTGGTAAAGGAGAGAGGCAAACTGAGGTTTGGAAACTGGAAGCTTCGGTTGACTGGGAGCCAGGATGAATTACTTACGCGATCTGGTTCATCTTCTATACGTTGAGGATAAAGTGCTCCTTACCTCACAGAAGTACTGTGAGAGCCTTCCTGAGAGAGGTAGTTGGGGCTGAAAATCAGGTGTGCAGAGGAAAGAGAAAATTTGGACTAGCTGGTGACAGAGCTGGGCCTGGGTGTTGTGACTTCTCATGATCTTGTTATGTGTCTTCACTTCCCTACTAACTATGATATTTCTGGTTCTATTGCACTTTCTCATTTACCATGGTTTCCATTCCATTCCATTTTATTTCCTCAACATTCTCTGTATTTCTTTCTTGTTTCTTCCATTATGGTTATTTATATTGTGCTGCCTCTGTTACTGAAAACTGAGGTGAAATTTTCAGGGTTTTGATTGCTGTGCCACTAAAGGGCAAAACTGTAAAGACTAGACTCTTTTAAGTTTCTTAATTTGTTTTCTGTACAAAGAACCAAGGAGCAGATCAGTAGAGAATTAAAACAATAAGGAAAATAAATCTATTTCACCACTGGTGGATATTTCCCCGTTTTCTACTCCAGATTTTTTAGACTTAAAAAGAACAAGTAAATTGTGTTCGAAACTTTTTTTAAACTCCACCATGGTTCTAATGATGGCATGCACTGTACACGAATCAGAAAGATAAATCCTTTCTTTTTAAAGGTTCAGCAAACACTGATATATTTCAGATTTTCCTCTTTATCAAGACAGTTAACAAAAAGAATTTAAATTTTAATTCTAAGCTCTTTTGGCATTTGGTTTTGATTTTCAGGGTAAAAATGTGAAGTAATTATCTATTTTGGGGGGGTGCAAATATGTCTCCAAGTTTGACAATACATGCAGAGTATTATGCATATTCATGTTTAATCAATTATGACTGGAAGCACTTAAAAAAATTGGTTACCCTTTTTAACATCTGTTCCTGTATTACCGGTTTATATTGCAAGGGGCATGGTCAAAACAACAATCTTTTACAATACATAAACAGTAGTAAATTTATTTTAAAGATAAACGTACTATGCATCTCAAATTTACATCCTCTTGTGATTGTGATTATCTCTGCATAAGTAAGAGGCCAAGCTGTAGTATTTTAAACACCCATTATTGTGATCCTTACATTATGAAGGTGGATCAGTGATTTTGTGATGGAATTTTAATGCACATTTTATTGATAAGAATAATGGCAACAGACAAAAATGTTTGACTGCTGTTACATTATGAGCCATGTAGAAACATAAAAAGTAACTTCTTAATCTTCAAGAAGTCTTATAATTAAAATGGGCCAAAAAACCTCACCCCACCCCGTCATGTTTATACTTACTTTTTGTTTTTTGGGATTACTTTGCAGACAAACATATGACCTTAGGAGATAATTTAAAAGAACTTGGAAAAGCAATGGCTGGAATAGGAGAAACTGATTCAGAAAGAAGTGGTGACTTGAATTTCTTCAACATTGAGCAAGCCAAAGCAATCATTGATTACTTGAATATCAGGTATTTATTTCTACAGGATCCATTATTTCTTATTTGAATAATTTAATGTGATGGGAAATCGGCTGATAAAGTAAGTTAAAAGTATTTAATTGGATATGTGCATGCTGTGCCAACATAGGGCAGGCACCAAACTTTAAAACATTAAAATGAAGAGAGAATATGCAAGTGGCAGTAAAGATCTGGCCTCAGATGTCAAAGCCCAGGAAATAGATTTAGACTGGAAGTTTATCAAAATGTAAGATTGTGCTGAAAAGCTTCCTTCTGGATTTTGTTTTGGGTGATAAAATGGAAAGGGGAGAGTAGCGTATAGAGAATATTCTTGGTTTGCTGTTAAAACATTCTATTTTTAGATTCCAGTTTAAGAATATCATAGGTCTTCTCTAGAACTTTAAGTATTTGTCTGGCCTTGATAGCTGTAGTGGACTTTTCAAGTGGTTTAAATTTGTGTACTTAACAGAGTTAAGGCTACGGTCATGTATGATTCACAAAAATGTTGCATTTCAAAGTTAGCAAAAGTTCAGTATCTACACAAAAAGGTTTAATGACTGGTTTCAGCTTTTAAACAGAGACACAGAAAGAGACGCAAACAGCAGTAATTCAGTTATTTATCTGAGAAAAAAAATTAAGGGTCTGATAGCAGCCCATCACACTTCTCCATGTAAAGTCTTAACTGTACAGTAACGTACACAGATATTTCTCCACTGAAATGCCATAGTTAGGACAGTGGCTCTACTCATATACCCCTGTTTCCAGTACATGATGGACAGAATGGTTCCCAAGCTGTTGTATTACCCATGAATGTGAGGGGCAAGGAGATGAAAAATGGAAAAGGTACTATTGTAATATATGCTCATACACTGTACTACATCTGTACTTATCAGCCAATTTTCTGACCTGAATGGTGGTTAGAAGGAGAGATTTTGTGGCAGATGGGCATAAAAAGCAAGTAAGGTCATGACTGATCCGTACATAGAATTGCTGGGAATTTTCTGACTGTTCTTTTGCTAGGTAAAGCTTAATACATCAAAGAGGTTTTTCTTAGAGTGTTTTCTCGGATGCAGAAAAGTATATCCTCCTGAAGCCAGACAAAAATACCAGGACGGCTGATAACTTTCCAGTTTAGGGTACTCAGATTCAGACTGGAGATTTAAACCCATCACAGGTGATTTCTCTTACAATTGGGCTAGAAAGTTTGCCTCTTTCTCCTGCTCTCTCCTATTTTTTTTTGTTTCTTTTTCATGGAAAATAGAAAAAACTTCAGGTTCTTCCCATATGAAATGAGAACATCTCTTTACATCTCAAATTTCTGTAGTCAAGGCAAACCAATGTCCTGCCAAGTACTAGCCCTAAACTAAAAGGAAACTTGGCATTTAAGATGCCTGACTGAACTTCTTTTACTTCTCCCTTCCTGTCTGTGCTTTTTGTATATTTATTTGGAACAAATGTTCCTTCCAAATAGCATATCTATAGCTCTTGTATAAATCATCCATTGAAAGATATCTTCTCCATGAAGTAATTCCTTCACAGTCACAAGAATTTTATCCAAGAGATTAGGTGCTCCATCCTACTAGCACCAAAGTATTAACTGGGCGGGAGTACAATCAAGCCACAAGACTTTTGCGGCAGAATGGTATTTTGGCTACCAAATATACAGTTGTATGTTCAAACTGCTCAATTTATTACAAGTATGTGCTGTTGTAAGGTCATGGATATATACACATACACTGAAATGTGTCATATATGCCCAGTTTATACAATCCATTATTTCAGTCATTTGGATTTTTCGTTTCTAAATAAGAACTGAATCAGCACACTTATGTGGGTGTATTTTGAACTTTATGAACTCAGAAATAGATTGACTAAGTTTTACTACAATTCAAATTAATGTATTACTTCAACATTTTTTCTTATGCTTCACTTTTTTTGTTTAATTTTAAATGATAGGCCTATAGCTTTTCTTTCTACTCAGGATAGTATGACATATTTTAGTTCAGATCACATTTTTACAGATGAGCTATAAACCCAAGGGATTTATAAAGGAAATGAGGACACGTGCTTAACCACATTGGCACAAACTGTGCAGCAACTATAATGACACCTTCAGGTTTGGTGGAAGGTGACAGTTATCATCTTTTTATCTTGTCTCCTTGGGCAAACACACATCAACATAGCTCTTGACATTTTCTTTCAGGAAGCAGTGGAGCTAGGAAAATATGTCATTGTTAATCAGCTTCAGATTCTCATATGACATCATAAGAGGGTCTATTCTTAACAATCTTACTTGCATGAGTAAAATTATTTTTGTGTAATTGCTAAAAGGTTGGTATGGAATTTTTTAATTGTTCACGACAGATACAAACAAAAAAGCATTTTATATAATGCCTGATAGAAGAAAGAGAAATACTCTGTTGTTTCAAAATAAATACCGATGTATAATTTACGTGATTTGATTTAAAGAGCATTAAATGGAGGAATTCTTTCCTTGATGTAGGATTAAGGGTACCAGGTTGAACAGAGTTCTGTTTAAAAATAACTAAATAAATAAAATTCAGAAATGCCAAAAATAATGACTTCTGTTTTGGGGAATATTATAAATTATCTGTACCTGTAACATAGTCCATAAAGAATATCATAACACATTTAGAGGAGAAGGGGAAGAGCTCATTTTCAAGTGCTGTAAATCTGGCTCCTTTCCAAGGCACTGGAATAAATAAAACAAAAAACGTTTGAAATGTTAAGTTCTGCCAGTGAAGTTTGAAAGATATATTTCTTGTGTGTCTCTGATGTTCATAAAATAAATTTTGACTTTTTCAAATAATCCCTGTTAGAATTTTACCAAATAATAGGTGTGGATGTGAGGGGACACATATATTTTCCTAAATTGGTGTGAGTCATTTCCAGGTTAAGTCCTGAAGTCTGCTTAAACATAATTCCTATATCTGCACTGAAACATGGCAGGAATTTTTTGGTGAAGTACTGCAATAAAAATGTTCTGCAAATGAAATGGCAAATATTGTAACAACTTAATTGCCTATGTGCAATGTGGGGGAAGGGAACTTGTACTTTATGGTAACCAAATTTCTTATGCAAGTTGGTAAACAAATTTGTTTTTTAACTAATGGTAATTGAATGACTGAATTAAATGTAACTGTAGAATAAAACTTTTATATGGCACTTAAAGAGCCAAATGTTCAATGAGGCTGCCATAATACTTCTCACCAAATTAGGAAATGCATCTGTACATATGTGCAAAGACGTCTGCGCCCATTCGGGTAAAAACGTACTTGAAAGTTTCATAGATGCATTTGACTAACTGCTGGAAGGATGTACTGTTGTCGTGTAAGAGAGGCAGGCCGTGCCACCATTTTAGTCTCCTACATCTGAGCTGCTTTCATGGGCTGGAAGAACCACTGCTGTACATTAGTTGGCACTTTAGCACTGCTTAAATTAGGGCAAATTGTCCCTGGTCTGCAGTATTTCATGGAACCTCTGGTACCATGGCAGTGGTCTGCGGCAGAGGTCTGTGGCAGCATGTAAGTACTGGTGGTGATTCAGGGAAGGACAGCCAGCTAAAATAGTGTGTGCTGAGCATCGACTCCCACGGCTGGCTTCCCTGTTACCTCCCGGAGCCAGGATTGTATTTCAGACACCAATGTCCCCCTGCAGCAGCCTCTCGCTTTGCACGCTGCTGGCTGGTCAAGCCCTTCTGCTGGCTATGCTGGGGTGCGAGGCTGCCGGGTGGGAGAAAAGCCTTGGCACCATGGGGCAGCCAGCCGGGGTGGCACCTGTGGGGGCTGGCTCTCTGAGAGCCTCGGGCAGTGCCACGTCTCAAAGGGCAGCCTGTGCTGGTTTGTGTGGCCAGGCACTGGTATTGTAAACACGTTTTCATAGTATTTGCATGATATCCTGCAGCTAGTAGCAGTGTCTTTAGCATTGGCTAGATAATTGCTTTATGTTGGGTGTAGTAGGTACTTCCGTAGACCCATAGAAAAATCGAGGTTGGAAAGGACTTCTGAAGGTCATCTAGTCCAAAGCCTTCCTCACAGCAGGCCTCGGGATTGCAGATGTGGGCTTGCAAGTGCCAAGCAAAGAGGCATTGCCATCCCAGTTGATGGCTCTCTTAAGAAAAGAACCTGCGTCCTGTCCTTAGCCTGAAAGCACAGGAACCAGTTACAGATGTTCCCTGCAAGTATTGCTGTATCTTTAATAGGTACATCAGGCGGGAGTGTGATAAACTCTTGGAATCATTCTTCAACCTGGACTTGCTATGAAATCAGAGAGCTGTGTTTTAAATCATATGTCAAAATGACATGACAGAAGCCAGAAGTTCTGTATCATGATTTTAAGAGAACAAGTAATTGTAACAGATGGACTGTGACAAACCAAGCCTTTGACTAAACAAATGCCATATCATTGATCATTGGGAAAGGGAACAAGGAAAATTATTTAAAACATGTGAAAAGGAAAGCCATATATGTTTTAAGGAAGATAAATATTTTAGGCCATTGAGAAAGTCTACTTAAAGTTACTTTTGTTGTAATACACTAAACTCCAGTGTGTCAATCTAGTTTTTTCATTTTTCTTTGAGGAAATACTACACTGATTTTGAAACATGACTTTGAGAGAATAAATGCTTCCATTCTTTATTGTTTTGGAGTTCCAAGATCAAACTTGCTCCCGGGACTGGCAGCCCATTCCAGAATCTGAAAGTTGATTTGGCTTTGTTTCCTTCTTGTCCACTATTGCTGATATTAAAGGCATAAGTATCCTGGTGATAAGTGTTTCAGGAATTACTTTTTTCAGAGTAGAACTTTGTCTTCTCAGAGTTCACTTTCATCAGGACAAAGTGGATGTATTTTTAAGTATCGTACTGTATTTTCTACAACCATCTGATAGTAAATCCTGTAAATAAAATATTCTGCATAGTGTACCTGAATCATAGAATCATAGAATCGTTAAGGTTGGAAAAGACCCTTAAGATCATCGAGTCCAACCGTTAACCTGTCACTGCCAAGTCCACCACTAAACCATGTCCTCGAGCACCACGTCTACCCGTCTTTGAAATACCTCCAGGGATGGAGACTCAACCACTTCCCTGGGCAGCCTGTTCCAGTGCCTGAATACCCTTTCAGTGAAGAAGTTTTTCCTAATATCCAACCTAAACCTCCCCTGGCACAGCTTGAGGCCGTTTCCTCTCGTCCTGTTCTTTGTTACTAGGGAGAAGAGACCGACCCCCACCTCGCTACAACCTCCTTTCAGGTAGTTGTAGAGAGCAATAAGGTCTCCCCTCAGCCTCCTCTTCCCCAGACTAAACAACCCCAGCTCCCTCAGCTGCTCCTCCTAAGACTTGTTCTCTAGACCCTTCACCAACTTCGTTGCCCTCCTCTGGCCACGCTCCAGCACCTCAATGTCCTTCTTGTAGTGAGGGGCCCAAAACTGAACACAGAACTCGAGGTGCGGCCTCACCAGTGCCGAGTACAGGGGCACTATCGCCTCCCTGGTCCTGCTGGCCGCACCATTCCTGATGCAAGCCAGGATGCCATTGGCCCTCTTGGCCACCTGGGCACACTGCTGGCTCATGTTCAGGCAGCTGTCAACCAACACCCCCAGGTCCTTTTCTGCGAGGCAGCTCTCCAGCCACTCCTCCCCAAGCCTGTAGTGTTGCATGGGGTTGTTGTGACCCAAGTGCAGGACCCGGCACTGAGCCTTGTTGAATCTCATGCAGTTGGCCCCAGCCCAACAATCCAGCCTGTCCAGGTCCCTCTGCAGGGCCTTCCTACCCTTCAGCAGATCAACACTCCTGCCCAGCTTGGTGTCATCTGCAAACTTACTGAGGGTGCACTCAATCCCCTCATCCAGATCATCAATGAAGATTTTGAACAGGACCGGCCCCAACACTGAGCCCTGGGGAACACCACTCGTGACCGGCTGCCAGCTGGATTCGACTCCATTCACCACCACTCTCTGGGCTTGGCCGTCCAGCCAGTTTTTAACCCAGCGCAGAGTGCACTTATCCAAGCTGTGAGGAGCCAGCTTCTCCAGGAGAATGCTGTGGGAGACCATGTCAAAGGCCTTACTAAAGTCCAAGTAGACAACATCCACAGCCTTCCCCTCATCCACTAAGCGGGTCACTTTGTCATAGAAGGAGACCAGGTCAGTGAAGCAGGACCTCCCTGAAGTTAAACAACCTTTTCTTTTTAAAATTTGGAGTATTACCATGCTGGAGAGTAACTCTTAGTTTAACAGATCTTTTAATATTGTTACCTTTCCGAAGATTTGCAACTGTAATAGTACTATATTCTCTTGTTTTTCAGCTTATTTAAACACTATAAGCTATATGAATACCTTTTCCACAGTCCTAGAGAAGAACTTGTGATAAGTAATGAGGTAAGTCACTTATATAGATGGAACTCATTATGCAGAGTTATTTAATGAATGCACTGTGGCATATGTTTTATATTGCTCAAAGCAACTTCGTGTCAACATTACTGCCTTACTAACGTAAATGGCTGATTAAAGAATACAAGTTAGATGTTTTGATCCTCATATTCAAAATTAATTTTGGATTTCAAAAAAGTGTAAATGCATTGCTTGGTTAAGATGTTAGTTGTATTAAATCAGGAATACTTTTGTGTATGTATTTATAAGTTGATGCATGTAATTTGAATTAGCAACGCATGAGTCTGACTCTATTTTAAAATCAGCAATCAAAATCAGAAAATGTTTTATACCAAGCCTAGTCTGACCACAGTCCTAATATTTATGTATGCATGTGTTTGTACAGAGGTTTTTTCCTACTGTAGCCACCAATAGTTAATTATACTGACCGTAAAGAAACAAGCTAGCTAGAAATTCAGCATTTTGAAAGCATTCAGTTAATAATAGTGAATTGACTTGACTGTAAACTTTGTCATGTATTCTAACTTATATGTGAAAAAATACATAGAAAAATGCATTGATGCAGGATGTGGCCTTTAATCAAATGGACAGATCCAATTCATCAAATAAACTTTCCTTTAGCCTGACTGTGCATTTTGAGGATATATGTTACAATACAGTGAAAAGGATTTACATTTATAATTTATATTAGGAGACAACTGGTTGCTCAGAGAGGCACGGTAGTGGAATTTTTTTGATGGCACTTATATTTTAGCTTATCAGTACACAGTGAAGTTAAAGTTAATGCACTGGAAAATTTTCTTTACACTTTAAGCTAGTGGTTTGACTCTGTAAATGATGTGGGATAATTTCCTTCCGTGTCGCTTTTAAATAGCCATATTATAAAAAAGAAGGACTTTCTTGACGTGGATGCAAATATTTGGAAATTATTCTCATTGTTTGTAAGGTGGGTTAAAATTCCAATGACAATGAAATCAGTGACAAAACTGCCATTACATAAGTGGAGCAGGACTTCAGCGTTGCTGTGTTAGGGCTGTTGTTTTATAATAGCTAGTCAGATCAATGGCTGGTTAGCACTTTCTAATTGGTAAAATTATTTTTAATAAGGCTTTGATTAAGTAATTTCTTGTGTAAATTTGTGTAATGTATCTTGCCAGTTGTAGACTAGCTTAAAAGAAATGTCTTTCTGTTTTCTTAAAACCCATTTCTGGATGGCTGAGGTCAGTGTACACTGTCCCAGCTCGGAAGAGTGCTTGCTCTGCACAGTCTGTCTGCTGGGGAGTACCACCTCCGCTGAAGGTGCCACCTCCACTAGGGAATGGCAGAAATGTGTTTCTGTGAATTACTTTGGTGATGATCCATCAAAGGAACAAGGGCAGTCTACAATTATAACTGCCACAAAAACCTTCGTGACAATTTTTAGCCATAACTCTTTGAGGGCCATTTCTTACCTATGCACCAGTTCAGTTTAATCCATCTGTTTTGTATTCTGAGTTCCATGGCAGAGAGCCTTTAATTTGTCCAGCCACGCTGCAATGCCCAAGAAAATCAATACTTATATTCCTGTAGAGTTTATTTTGATAGGGTGATACATTGTTCTTCAATAAGTAACAGATTAAGGCATTGAAGCTACACATACAAATTTATGGCATTATTTGCACTCACTTTATGTGTTAACATGCGATGAGAGGTGAACCCGGCATAGACTTCAAGTTCTTTTGCTACAACTTTGTTATGTTTAGAAATGCTTATCCATAAAGGAGAGCATTACCGTCTATGTTTGCAGTCCCTTAAATGAACAGCTCAAACCCTGACAAGTTAGCGGGGCTGATGTGGTTTGGTGTGTATGGCTGTGGCAGGAGCTCGCCTGGAGTCGTGTGCTGCGCGGTGCCTTTGCTCAGGAACAGAAGGGGGCAGGACACTGACTGGGAAATCTGCGTGCTGAAAGTAGACGATAAATCTGTGCTGAAGGGCTGACTGCGGTCTTATCAATGTCTTACCAAAAAAAAAAAAAAACAAACCCATGTAGGCACACCATGCCCCACAGCTGGATGTGATCATTACCCTAAGCTGAGCACTGCTCATGTCAAAAAGTTTTCTTCTAGCTCCAGCAATAAAAGTCTGGTGTTTTGGAATGGGGGACTGTAAATTGTAATGGCCAGATTTGCCCAAATAACAAGAACCATGGTGTTCCAAGAGCTTAATTACAGTATTATCTCCTTTTGCAAATGAAGGCTTTGAGACAAGTCAGTGAAATGACTTGCTTCAGCTGAAATTATTTGCTTCGACTGAAATGGCTTGCGTTAGCTCAGTGACTAAATTTGCGCTCCGCATGTGCCGAAAGTATTACCTACTGAATAAAAGTCCAATAGCCTAATTAGAAGACCTGCCTCTTTAAGAGAGATGCAGCTACAACAAATAAAAGCAGTACTTAGTGTTGTAATGGATATCCTTTTAGAGAAACCGCAGTATGTGTTTTCCAGAGAAATCTTATAGCGATGGATTGTAAAGTCATTGGATTTTATTTTTTCTCTAGCACAGGCAATTATACAGTGCTCTCAATCAGGTTTCCTTTTTGATCTTTCACTGCAGTTATTTCCAAATGACCCTGTCATTTCCTGTGTAGAATAACATCAGGCAAGAAAAGGGAAATGACTCAAAACTCAGTTAGATTATGCATACAATATCTGTGGCCATGCCACTTAACAAAATTTAAGTTACTTAAATGTGGCACGTAATTAGTGGAGCTTCACAGCCTGATTAATATTCTACATTTGATGCAGCTAGCATAATAGAACCACCTTTGTAAAATATGGACAGTATTTAAGTCTTAAAAAAAAAAGTAACAAATGCCTGGCTAATTTAAATATATTTTTACGTTGGCTAAAGCCTTTAAACCAAACTGCCTGAGGTGATCATATTGCCTAGGAAAAAAAAAAAGGTTAAAACTGAAAGACATGAATGCTTGGTTAGATGATAAAACACACATCATACATCTAACCTAATTTGACAGTATTTAAAATTTAAACCTTGCCTTTCCAGCTATCAAATCCCTTACTTCTCCTTCATTCCAGATCTACAAAGACCTATATATTATGTATGCATGAATACCTGTTAGAAAACATGATGGTACAAAGCACTACTGAGAAGTGTTACAATTGCCGAGTAAATTTGTTGGTTTTTTTCTGTTACTATTACGAGCAGTTCCCCACATTTAGAATGATTACAGAAGAAGCAGTGCTTTAGCTGTTCTGTGGCTATGATCCAAAATAAAATGCATGTAGTGCTAGCATACCAGAGTTCTTCAGGAATATTGTTGTTAAAAATACTGCCTTTTCCTTTTGCCCATTCTGGAGTTTTTACTCTCTAGCTGTGATTTAGTACACCTATATTAGCCTGCAATTTCAAAGAAAGCAAAAGGAGTGCAGGCTAAATCTTGATGTGCAGAGATTCAATGGAGCAATTCCTATTAACACATGTCGGATCTTATAACAAAGGTTTAAATTGTTAATACATGAATTGTGTAGAAGTTTTTATTCTTTTCTATTTCTATGTTCAGTTAATTTATTTTGCTTTGATAGGATGATATATTACAGCACATCTTGTATTTTTTTTCTCACATTTACAAATTGTACCTTATACTGCAGTTCATGTTTTTGCTGCTCTCTGTTGTGTATTTTTGGATGGAATGAGGCTAAGGTCTTCTGGGATTATGTCTGCTTTGAAACATTTCCTAATAAAAATAATGTGGTTGGTAAATCTAGTTTTATTCCTAGTTGCTTTAGCCAGCCTGATGGAGTAATCTGCTATTTTATGGCCCAGATGACTAGCTAAGTTTGACTTCTTGAAATAGTAGTGTACAATGTAATTTTCTTTAGAGATGTCATAGTGGGTCAGGTTGCAATAAAAATATCGAAGATTAAGTTTAATGGCAGTGCAGATTCAGTATTATAGCAGTCACTAGATATCATCCTCTGTACTTAGAGTTCCAAAACAGTTTCCATTAATGCCTTCTTTCCATGTACTCCTCACTTGCTGAAACATTAAGCTTTCGGACTATGTCTGGTCTTTATCCAATTGTGGGTTGGGTTTTTTTCGAAAGTTTGAACAAAATCCCTTCTGTGTTTGAATTTAAGGGGGTGGATAGGAAGAATATACTATTTGAAAGCTAATAAAGCTTTTTTTCTGATGGCAAAAGACCTGAAGTCTGGGACTTGACTTTGATATGTAATCCTCATTAGGTGTTGGATATTTAGATTGGTTAATCAATCATTGTTTAAACAAATTTGCTCAATGGTTTCTTGAGAACTGCATTTTAAAGATGTATGAAACCAGAACATTTCCATAAGCATATCAGTTCACACTAGAGAGACTCATTCCCCAGCTAATGGAGTGCATGCTTTTCAAAGCTTGGAGGTTTCAGATATTTGTAATGCTTAAAAACCACTGAGTTGTCTTCTGTAGCTTTGTTTTGTAAATATCACCATGGCAAAGACGTCAAAACTGCTTTGCAGGAAATAAGAGCATAGGACTGGAAGGGACCTCTTCAACTGTCAGCTCTAGTGCCACTTTCTCATGGGAAAACATATATAATCCTCTTCAGAAACTTGTCAAACTCCGGCTTAAAAAATTAACTTTTTTTGTCTTTGCTGTTCCAGTTAGAAAGCTGCCCTGGTGCCTGCTTTCTGTAATGGTCATAAAACTTCTAATTTCCAGTCTAAGTGTATTCATGACAAGCTTACGTGCATTTGTCCTTGTGCCAATTTGTGCCAGTATTGACCTTTAGTTCTTGTTCCATCCCCAGTGTTTATTTTTCTAGTGTATAAAGAGAGAGCAATCTTATTGTCAGCCTTCATTTAGTTAAACAAGAAAAGCCAGCCTTCTCTAATCTTTGCTTTTAAGGTAGGCTTTTGATACATGCATTCTTACATACGCACCAGCCTCTAGTCATCCTGTTGGCCTTTTTCTATAATTGTTCCACTTTAAATCAGTTTTGTTTGAACATAAGTGACCAAACTGACATAATATTGTTGCTGAGATAAAAGCAAGGCCTTGTACAATATCAATAGTGCTTTCTTTTTCTCTACTGGGAATAGCCTACGTGATAGGTCCTAGAATCACATTTTATACCTGTGTCATGTGGCTGTCTCCTTGTAGGTCTGCTATTCTGGTTCTCCTTTATTACTGTATTTTCCAGCTGAGGTACTCCCAGTGCACAGTAGGTTTTAAAAAAATTATGTCCCTACAATGTCACCTCACAATTTGTCATTGAATACAAGAGTCAATAGTCTTCAAGGTCGTTCAGTCCCATCTGTATGATATTCCTGCTCTCTCATGAATTGATCATGTCTCTCACATTTCTTTTGCCTAGAAAATTAGCTATCTTATTAAATAAACTATGAAATTAGTCTGGCATCGTGTACCTTTGATAAACCGATGTTGTGTTATATCCCATTTTTCTTTAATTTCCATGTCCTTATTTATTTTTTCCTTCAAAACATGTTCCTCAAGCCTTTACTGCTATGAAGATCAAAACTACAGCTTCAGGAGTAGGTTCATTATTTTACAATTATGAATGTTTAAAACTAGCAAACTCGTACTTGGTCTTTTGATGTCTGAGGGGAAATTTTTGATGTCCATTACAGAAGTGTCTAGTACCCAAGACCGGATTACTGAAATAAGTAGCTGGAGAGCCAGTGGGTTTTGTGATGAAAATCACTGATATTCAGTCCTTTGATCTTGAAGCTTGCTATGGCTATAACCAGGGAGATCTTGAAGGACTTGTGATTAGTCTGAATGAAAAGTGGAGTCTGTTGGAATTGTGAAATATTTTAAGCATATCTTGTACAGTAGAAACCATCCTTGTTTTTCAGAGATTGTCTTTGGTATACTCAGTTGCCAGTAGTGGAGATATACTGAACTTTAACAGTTACATTTCCATGTAGGTCACATGCTGATGGTCTTCTACAGCAATTTTAACATTCCTGAGTTTTGGTAGCTGAACTGTGCTGCCCCGAAAGCCCGTGAGAGCTCCAGAGAGTTAGTGGGATTCATAAGCTGGTGCCGAGTACTTTTACAAATCTTGCTTTAGAGAAAGATTGACAAAATGTTTTTTAAATTATTTTCTTAGGAAACATCAAACACAAAACAAACCTGCTTTTTAATTCAGTAACATGCATTAAGTCATGAAAGTAAAAATTCAGGCAGGAAAAATGCCCAATAGCTGAAATAGGTTATACCTTCAGTATACTGAGCACTATGGTTCTGACCCAGCCAGCGTTTAAACGAGTGCCTCTTTTTAAGTGCTTGGGAACTTTTATTTCAATGGACCTACTCACATACACAGAGTTAAACTGAGAAGTGCCTGGGGTCACATTGCTCAGCACCCTGGAGGATGAAAAGCTAAAGGCACTAGAACAAAAAAAATTTGAAACTCATCATAACTTTTTATTTCAGCTGTACTGTTGACAAAGCATCACATTTTTTGACTGTATGATGTTAAATGAGAGAGAGGAAGAAAACTTGAATTGTTGGCAGTGGAACATTTCTGGAACTGTGCAGGAATTAATATATACACAGATGTGCTCTCTGAGTTTTTTAATTATTTATTTAGAAAGTGGCTTGATTTCTGTATGTGTATGTGTGTGTATGTAAAGCTACATGGTTCTGATAACAGCAGTAACGGCTTATTTGCTGGAATGCAGGTCAGCTAGGAATTGTAGGCTTTGACTGGAAGGACAGACAGTATATTAATGACAGCATGTTTCTGCTATTCATCAGAATGTTGTAAGATCCAAATGACTAAGTGCTGTATCAGAAGACTATAGCACATGTTTAAAAATATTTATCAATCAATATGTAAATTTTAATGGAAGACAAAGAGATTGGCAGAAATGTATTGACTTGGGGAAATTTTAAAGTGGTTAAGCAAAGTACCTGAAGGTAGACTATTAGGATATGAATTTTGGTTTACTTTTCTAGTATTCCTGAATAGCTTACTCTGTTGATGCCCTGTGGGAGTTCTTGTTGTTTTACTTGACCAGCATAAAACAAAATAATTGGAGCTGGGCAAAGATCAGTAATTTCGTTTCATAGAAGATTCTGAGATCTCTACAGTTTGATTTAATTCCAGTTTAAAACAAAAAACACACACTTTTAACCGAATTGCTATTCTTACATGTCTCTGTTTAAACTCCCTCACACCAAAGCAGTGCTCTTGAAGACCGTTTCAAGCTCCATCCTGGCACCATGCAGTGTAGTTGGCTCTCCTGGACCAAGGTCTCCATGATTCTGGGGTCTGCGATGTGCCCTCAGCTGGCCATAAGGCATGTTGTTGGGGAGCCAGGAATCTAGAAAGCAGGTTGCTAAGTCAGCCAGCGTGGCAAACTGTGTCGAAAGAGCTTTGTACGTAAGCTGGTGAGAACCAGGTAGGCTGCTACTGCATGTTGGTAGGAAGTAATTTGCGCAAACTCCATCCTAATTTTTTAGGTAGTTCAAAGAACAACATTTGTCAGGAATCTGCCAAAAAAAGGACACATTTTATTTGAGTTAACCCAATGCATTATGTCTGCTGCAGAGCAATACTATTTTCAGTGTTAAACTCTTCCATGTAACGTGGCATGGATCAAGGAGTTATTCAAGAAGGTACTGCGTTTAATTTATATTTTGCTGGTTCAAATTTAGCTGTTTGGGTTTTTTTTTTTTTAAATTGTTTGCCAGCAGGTACAATTTTGGTACTTGCTGGTCCAGTGTGACTTACTGGAGACTGGTTTCCCAGAGCAATTGCCCTATTTCCAAAGCTTCCAGCATCGTTTTTGTTAATTGGCAGACAGAAATCCATGAACTTATACTACAGTGGACAACTATTTTTGTAACCCTTACCTTTATCTGCAGCTTTTCATGATATTGAAGATTAAATTGTATTCATAGAAGTATCTGTGGAATGGACAAGTGACGTGATATTTCATGGGAATGTATCCCCATGAGTGAATATTTATGCATCAAATTCATACATCTTGTGACCTTATGTTATGAATAACATGTTGACCTTATTCATATAAATAAATAACATGGCATTTCTTTACTGTGATTATTTATAATCTATATACATTTTTAAAAATTTTTATCCTTTTAGCTGGTGTTATGAGGACAAATGTATTCAAAATCTAAATAACAGACAAGTTTTGCAATCCTTTAAAGTCCCTTTTTAAAATGCACCAGAAAGTTTGTATGTTTTCTAATTTCACCTTGGATTTTACGACTTGTCATAAGATACAACATAAAGTATTTTTACTGAACATTGAATCTGATGTATTTGAATATTTAATTCATAAAATGTTATTTTGATTTCCTATAAATATGCTAAGCTCAGCAAAATGCAGTGTTACTAATTAGAAAGCTGAGTTTTACAGGATGTCTGGTTGGTATGTGAGGTAACTTATATTGCTACTTACGTTTACATTTAATAAACCTTAGCTAGGAAAATTGTTTAAATTTCAAAGAAAAGATAATAAATAAAATGAGGGCATAGAATATTAATGTGAACTGTGCCTTTATTTTGTTAAAGCATTCAAAGTTAAATAGTGGTGGTCTGTTAACAATCTAGGGCTATTTGGCAAGTCTTTAAACTTACTCAATAATCAAAACATAAAAGGACAATGGAAACTTTTCACAATAAAAGAAAAAGGAGTTGAGTACAGAAACCAAACAAATTATTCTCTGCTTTTTCTTGGTAAGGAGGTGAACTTTATAGGAAGGGCAGCAAGCTATGAGTTAGGGTTGCCTTTTCCTGTCTTTGTTATAAATTACATCTGTCTGTGAAGAATCTTCTCCAGTTACTTTGTGGTTCATGGCTACGGGGGAGGTGTGCGTGTCTATCTGGAATGGAGCAGAGAAAGACAGATTGAGAGGGAGCCGTCTTTTAATGTTAATGTTTTCTTTTTTTTTCCACTTAGGAAATGGCAATTCTTTGCATTAATTTGCCTTGCTTACTAAATATACAGATGGATAAAATTCCTAAGATCCCAGCTGTGTAAATAGAATATTAACAAAACAACTGTTTTCTTCAACGTTTGTATTATTTGTTCTTTGTAGCTTGCCAGACTTTTGGAAGACTTTGACACCATTTAGGTTCAGTGTAATCATTCAGAATGTTTTTATTAGGGCTTAAATGGGGAAAACATTTGGCAAAGGGATGGACTTTATCCAAAGCATAACGCTTGATTCTTTCATGAGAGTCCGAATACACTGCAGCAATATTACGAGGCACCACAAATATGGGAAGAAGCTGCCAAATGGTACTGGAAGGAGAGCCATATACTTGGGCTTAGCGTGCTCTTTGTGTTCTCCTTTCCCCATACCTAGTGAGCACCTAAAGAGAACAAGCTGAGGTGGCCCATGTGCAGCTATGCAGATAGGAGAGGAAGGGGCCATGACCAAGTTCCTATACTACTTCTTTCACCATTTGATCCTGAAGCAGGAGTCATTTACAGGTTGCTAGTGACAGAGCAGAGGGGGAAATTTTGTCCTTCCAATCCCCTTCTTCAGTGCGGGCTGATGGCCAGCTCCCACCAGCTCCAGCCAGCTGAGCTTCGCTATCTCTTGTTCTCCTGGTTTGGGAAATAGGTTCCTATCCGTAACTTTCATCAGCCTTAACTAACCTCGCGCTTTGTGAGTCTCCCTCAAATCCACTGCGTTGCTTATAGAAGCTATGACTTTATTATGTATTTCCAGCTATTGCTCTCAGAAAAACAACATCAATAGGCAGATTATACTGTATCTCCTCCGGGTGGGCTTGAAAAGATGTCAGCTGGAGTCCTTTAGAGTGTTTCATGATTAAGACTATTATATGAAGTATTTTATGGTTTGGCTTCCCATTGTACTGTTGAAAATTTGGTAGTGAAGTCATCCCGAGTCTCCTCTTGACCAACTTAAAACAGCTGAGGAGTTATACTTAATTGTTTATACCCAATGTCTGCTTTTTCTTACTTGTAAGAGTGGGCAGAATCTTTGGCTGACCTTAAGACGCTAAAGTGGTATTTGTATGAACTTTATTTGCCTTTTTTTTTTTCCCCAGACTGATTTCACACTCAGATTTTTTCTTTGTCTCAGATTGCAATGCCTATGCCAGAGCCTGCATAGGTTCTGCAGAGTTACACTGCAGATGGTGCTGTGTCCAGGATAAAACCCAAACAAACATGGATGTTTTCAGCTGAAATACATTAACATTGTGCTCTCCACTTTTTATGATGAGTGGTCCTTCTGATATTTTAAAAACAGCACAGAACATTTTGCATGAATTACATGCTAATACGTGTATTACTCTATTTTCTTAGTGCTAGAATTCATGTGCTTAGTAAAAGTTTTGTTGTCTCTGTTCTATTCAAATAATGCTACACAAGGAACAATATCTTCTGTGCAGTTGCTCTGTAATTTATTTTGACTGTGCCCATCAAATTTGGCTTGTGAATACAGTCTAAGGAAATGGCATAGATTCTAAGTGATAAGGATGAATGTTGCGTGCTTCATTTATAGCAAGGCCATCCAAATATGGTCTCAGAGTTGTGAAAACATCCCATGCTTGAGAAGTCTTGAATTTTGAATTAGTCAAGGCTGTGGGCAAGTTTCAGGCACTAACAAGCTGGAATTCAGGTCTATATCTTCAGATTCACTGAATGTTGTGTGTTGTGAATAGATTTGCAATACATTGCAACCATTGACAATGTGTGTAGTACTCTTGTTTAATAAAACGGAGGAGTGATAGGGATGTTCCTTAGAGCTTATTCTACTTTGAATATCTGCCTAACATTCTCTCAGAGTTTTTCTTAGCATTCGTTTTATATTCATGACACCCATTTATCATTTTCATCTCTGTCTGTTATACATTTAGGACTCTTAATGATTTTCTTTTGTTCTAAGGAAAGATACTTTGCCAGCTTTTTGCATTCTTCAGGAGTTAGGATGTAGTTGAAGATTTACATTTGGAGAAATGTTAAATTACCTGTAATGATCATATTTTAAATTAAGTATTTAAAGGTTTTACCCTCACTTAGGCTTGTTGAGGGAGACTATTGTCAATTTTTAGCATTACTGTTGTCCCTGCAGGCCTAGATTAAAGGAAAGTGAGGGCTAGAGGCTAGGTTGATGACTTTTTCTTTTTTTCTTTTTTTTTTTTTAAGTCCTACCAGTGGTGCATTGTGGTGCCCTCCGATGGGATTTCTAAAAACATCATTACGTTTCTGTCCGTTTTGAGAATGACCCCTTGAGTCTATTGATAAGTGCATGCATGCTGGTATGTAACTCAGTACTGAACCATTCGCTTCTGTTTAATAATCCTATTTTGTTTGAGAAATCAAGAAATCGTCAAGATGAAAGTAAGGAGCCAAACATTACTCATTTTGCCATGACGGAGACTTTATCTTTTGTCCCTCCCTCCTTGCTGCGCTTGCAAATATAGCACTCCGAATTACTGAATGTAAAAATAATATCCTTTTCTTTGCAACCCTGGCACAGCAAAACACAATAGGAGAAGTTAAAGACAGGATTTCAGTCTTATCTCTGTGTTTCCTAACTACTGCTGGTTTGACTTCAGTTCCTACTCTTGTTATTCATACTGTTTTTATTGCAGTGTGTTTAATTGTTTCTCTTTGTTCTGATCAATCCTCAGTTAAATGGGTAAATAGTAAAAGAAAGAGGGTACGTAATCAAATTACCAGAAGTAATTGGTCAGTCCAAGCATTACTGAACTTTGTAATGAGCGGAAAGAACAAGGGCTTTGGTATCAGAGTCATAAAGGCCAAGCCTTTAAAACTGACAACACAAGCACATTGCTACATTGGCACATTTTTTGTGAATTTAAATTACAAATTATTGTGTATAATCAGAATCAGAGCAACTGAAAAATCATACAGCATGGATAGACTTTATTAATTTTGGATACAAATGACAGACATTAGACAAGCTTAGAAGTCTGACAGACTAGGAGAATCTTAATATTTGACAAGTGCAAGATAAAATGAGAACTTGTCTTGTGGATTATTTTTTCTTTCTTTCATAGTAGCGGGAACATTACACAAACTAATAAGCAGCAAACCATATGCATTAGAATAAAATGTAGAAGTCTGCGTTAAGGGAGCTTATTTAGGAAACAGGAAAGTTTAAAGGCTGTACATTAAATGGCCAACAGGACATGGTATATTAAACAGGGGACTGTGGGTTGCTCTGGGAATTAGGAATTAGACACTAAAGTTTTTCAGTGCTCGATTGCCATTTTAATACATTTACCATTTTGCAGACTATAACATGAATTCTCTTGTTCCGCTTCGTACCAAATAAATACAATTAAAAAGACAACCTGTTTTCTTCCTTAGCACTTATCTGTTAATGTACTACCAATTTTAGAAGCAAAATTAATTGCTTAATCAGATAGGTGTCAATTGCTCCAACCTATACAGAATATAGAATTTGATTTTTTAATTTTTATTTTCCCTTTTCTCTTTCTGCCAAATCAATTGGGGAAGAATGGATGCAGAGCAAAGAAGAGGTAGCGTGACTGTTAACAAATTAAACTCTGCTCTGTGGAGTTCAGTTGTATAAAAGGCCATTTTATAGATTTGTGCCACTTGCAGGATTCTGTGTGTCAAGTCCAGTAAGATCAGTATGGCAGGGGAATAAATAAAGGTTCTCATTAAGAGTACACTAAACTTGCCTAATGCTACAATAAACAGTAGTGGTGCAGCAGGGTATTGCAGCTTCATTTTTACCTGGAGGTCTACTTGGGCTGCATAAAACCTTCGATGTGACGCTAATGTTCTATTGAACTCTGTCTTCAGGGAACAGTAATTTCTACTCATCAATGACATCCTGAATTTGAAAATTAAAGAAATTGTTGAGATGGAGACTTTTGGACAAATTCATCATGGGATAACCCATGATAAAGCTGTTAATGTCTGTGCATTTAATGTCCGTGCTTCTTTTACTGCTGTCAGGTATAAATTTTGAGTGTGCATTTACAATCCAATTCAGGTGTCCTCACTTCACTGTACCCAAGTAATTTCAGGGGATCTACTAGGATTGTATCTAAAATAGATGCTACATTACCATGGTATGTAATGGTAGCAAAACTGGGCCTCAAACTGAAAACTATTAAATTGAGGAATATTCTTGCAAAGATGTGAACATCCCATATTTACAGTTGTATAAAATACTGCTATAGCTTTGTGATGTGTGTGTATGTATAAGTAGAGTAGAAAGAGCTGTATTAGTTCATCTTGTGGATCATTCCAAAATAAGACTTCATATTCAAAGCGTTTTAACTAATTTTGCTTTGTATTTTGTGTAGTAAATGAAGGAGCCTAGTTAGTTTTCAACATTAAGAGAAGGTTGCTGCAGTATTTCTGCAATATAACAGGAATTATATTTGTTAATATACTTTGGGAGCATTTAAATTCTAATCACACAGATGAAAGAAAATTTCAAGTAATGGCAAGTAAATTTAAATTACACAACAGTAAAGACTTTCATACCTTTGAAAATATTTCAGCACTGGCTTTTTTTTTCACTCGCTTTGATTATCCATGATCACAGCAGCAGAATTCTATTGCTGTTGCCATAATTTCTAAAGCATAACTGTGCTAACATGAAATATGTATATGTAGGTACATTTGCCAACTTGTTTTAATTTTTTTGTTCGCTTTCCACCTCATGTACTGGGAGGGGCTGCTGATCAGTACACTGGCTGAAGGAAAATGCAGAATTGTTGCAGGAGAAAATGGAGATATGCAGGCAATCATTGCAGAAGAAGTAAGCTTTTTTACTGTGGTTTCAGAGTGAAGAAAATTAGGTTTCCGTCCCATAAAACCTGCCTCTTAGACCTCTGGGATCCCTCAGTATGCTAGCCAGCATTTGCTGGCCATGCATTTGCAAGTGTCTCACAAGCACTCTGTAAGAGAGTATTTTTATGCCGCACAAACTTGCCAGCTTTGCACCCATTGAACATTACTCTGGATCAGGCCTCACAAGCTATGTGTGTCTAGTAATCTAATTCATATAGCTTGGCTCCTCCTGCAAGCCGGGCCTTGGCTAAGATAAGAAGCTGCAATAGGAGACAGTGACCATGGAAGGGAGGAAGATTCTGTCCAAGGAAGCATTTTCCTACCCTTCTCCAGCTTGATGCCCTCCTGTCATGAGACTTTCCACCTCTTCAGCAGCACCTGCTTATTGTGAAAAGGAGAAAGGGGAACTAAGCACCACTGTGACCAAAAATAGAATTTCCCAATTTTTTTTATTGCCGTGTTTAACCTCTGCTCTTTTAATCATATGCACCGCAGGACAAAGGGGATGTGCTTTAACAACTTGTCAGGTATTAAGCAGTGCAAATTTTTAGCTAGAAATCATGCTATCAGTTGGAAGTAAACAGTAAGGCCACATATATTTAATTTTTCATAAATTTTTAGTTATGCTATTCTTTTAATTACATTAATCAGGCAGGCTCCAACACTGCAAGCCTTAGGGCTTGAAGTGCAATTTCAATGCTTTCTAATAAATTTGCCGAACTTTGGAAAAAGATGAAATGGCTTAATATTAAACATTTGCTTGATTTAAATTTTACTAACCCATGCACTTTATAATTCATTTTTTTTTTCAGTGCAATGTACTGCCACAGCAGAATGATCATAATAGTAATTGTGAGTAAGCGTTCCTTTTGTACACAGGTTTTGCTTATAAACTAGATGAATAAAGCGGCCTTGGAGTATCTAGGGAATGCTAAAGATCTACAGAGCCTTTCACTTCAAGGTCATTGGTTCAAGCACACATCATTAAAGACAGAAAGTTAACATCTGACTGCTGCTTCATAATATACATGAAATGAGTTAGTGGTGTGAGTGGAGACAATGAAAAGATGCAACCAGTTTAATAACAAGAAAAGAGGTAGGACTAATGCATATGTCCAAAAAAGAGGAGGAATCAGGAGATACCCAGTTTACCAGGCTCCTGTCTTCCTCTGCATGCAGTCCTAAGGGCTGTATTCATTCTTCAGTCTGGAAAGGTTGGAAAGGTTGTAGCCACCCTACTTGGTCTCATTTGATGTCATAAGCTTAATTGAGTTGAGCTGGGTAAATACTAGGTCGGAAAGGATCCAAGGAAAATTCAGGTAGAAGATGGTTTGATGATGAAGCAATAGTGAACCTGATTTGATGCTGCTAGGGCGCTGCACAGCAGGGTCTTTGAAGGAAGCTGCAAAACTGATACCCTGACCACTGTCATTACCTCAAGCATATAGATCACAAGCAGAAAACTGTCGGCCATGGTGTCCTCATGACTGCCTTCCAAGTGAGTAATTACAGCCTGCCAATGTTAATTCCCCAGTAAAGTTAATCGAATGAAGTACTCTCTCTTTTGATCAGTTGTGCAGCATTATTGTTGCTTAAGGCTTTTTTAAAGAAGTAGTTGCTTTTCAGTGATGTGATCCTTTTACGTGAGACCTCTAAGATTAGGTGTGTTTAGAGGAGGGAGCGTATGTAACATAGCAGTGATTTTTATTAGCCATTTCATATTTAGTTATCAAAATGAAGTAAATTGCTTCTGTCTACTGTTGTAAAAAGTGCATTATTTTTCCCTTTTGTGCTATGAACCCCTGCGATTTTAAAGGGTACTGTTCCACAGCTATCTTTTCTCTTCCTTTAGTCTTGTTGTTGTCATTGTTTGTTTTGAAATCTGGGCTGAGACTGGACCCAGGATGCCTTTGCTCAATGTACATGGTTTTTAGTGAAATTATTTCAACCGTTGTGAAAGAGCCCTATGACTTCTTCTCCTTTTCATAGTGGCTTTAGTTATGAACATATACAAAAGTAAAAAAAAAAAAAAAAGCTTCACATAAGTGGTTGCTTTATTAATAAGCTCTTTTAAAAAACATCTTACAAGTAAGAAGGGAAATAAGGTGAGAAAGACCAGAGAAAGAGAAACTCAGCCTTCTAGACAAGGGGAGATACAAAGGAGTTTGTGGGAAAAATATAGATATGCAACCCTGGCTTGGTTTCGTTTGTTTCTTTTGCCCTTTAGCCCTTGTTACTTGTACACTTAAAGTTTTTATACCTTTGGAAGAGGTTTTAGTCACAGGTTTTTTATGGTTTTAATATGTGTATACATTGAAAATATTTAGTCATATTTTATATTTAATGTGGGATTTTCTTTTCATTCTCAACACTTGTCTGAAGCAGAAGGCATTGTTTGAAGAACTCTTACCCGTCTGAGCCATTGAATTAGTCTATTATAGCAGTTGTGGTTTCACTTAATTGTAATGGGGAAACACCACTGGCAAATTTTGTAATAGAATTTTATAAAGGACTTTGTGGTTTACTTGTAAATAAGTATGTGATGCTCATTGAAAGGATCTCTGGAACTTTCCTGTATTTTTCATTCAATAACCTTAGCCCATGTTTGTTTTTATGAGCAAAGTGAAGTTCCAAGTATTTCCTTGAAGAGGCTAGATGTCTTTTTGAGTTAATATGTCATAAGATTCTTTATAAAAAATACATTTCAACCTCTAGGTATTCACACATTGCAAGAGTATTATTTCTTTTGATAAAAGATTTCATCTAAATTCACATCATAACTTTATTTTTGGCAGTGACAGTTTAAATCCTAATCAGGGTCGAAAAAAGGAAGGAGTCAGAGGTCAAAAATTAGATATTTTTGCAGTAGTCCAGGCAGAAATGTGCATAGTGTATGTCAGTGCTCTTCCTGAAAAAAACCATGGTAATTAATCCTTCACTTTGCATCTTGTTTTTTTCACCTCCAAATTTGAATACGAGACTTTTTTGACATAAAAATCAATTAGGATTTAAAATTGTTGTCATCTCTGTAAGAAAATGACACAGACTTGAAGTAATATAAAAGAAAATAATTCTTCAATCACAAGTTATGGCAACCTGCAGTATTTGGTTGGAGGATTTTTAGGGTTTGAAAGAAAAAAATGGATCCAACAGAACTCTTACATTTCAAAATATTAGTGCATCAGCTTTATTGGAAAAAGCTGAAATTGTTCAAATGACCTCAGTAAAACAATTTGGACTACGATTCCCGGAATGCTCGTGAAGCTGACATGTCTACATGTTCTTAAAAAGTCATAATCCATCATTCTGATGCGAGATCGATGGATTATGACTTTCTGATGTCAGATCTGTGAATTAAGGCTTTTTTGAGTACAGCCTGCTATCCAATTATTGCCCCTATTCATATATTATAAATCATTATTCCTTCACCAGGTAGTCAGCAGTTTCTATTTCCTAACGTTTCAAAGCCTTCTTTTTTTAGCCATTGTGGCGCTCCCATTGAGCAATCAAAAACGGAGAGTGCTGACCTGAAAAATAAAGCTTCTATCACAGCAAATTGTTGCGGGAACAACATTCATTTCTAATTCTTGTAGTTTCTGTTGAAATAAAGGGAATTAGATTAGATGGAAACAAATCTCATCCCCTTCCTGCACAAACAAGCAGTATAATAAATTAGCACAAAAGTTGTTGGCATGTATTGACTTCATTTTTAAGCGCTCATGCCTGAGTTTCTTAAAAATGATGCTTTCTTCTGATAAGTTGATTTTTTTTTTTCATATGAAGACAGATCGGCTTCTGATTTAAAGCTGAAATTTGCCAGCGTGCTACCCTAAGTGATTGTATCTATTAGGTGCTGTTAAACTGAAGTTTCTTTGAATGGATTATTTATAGAGTAATCACCTTACTTCTAATGCAATGGAGTATATGATAAAAGTAGAAAATGCTTTACTGTAACCAGTTTAGGTGTGTCAAATCAAAATGCATCTTAAACAACTTTATTAAAAGATATTCAGAAAAAGAAGAGCTATTTTAGGACCTATCATGCATCCAGAGAAGTCATTAAGTGAAATGTAATCATGCTATCTTGGAGAGGTATCTCAACAGATTTCTCAAGCTAAGGGAATTTAGGTCTATGTGGATGGAAAAAATCAATAGTATGATCTTGTTGTTTTTTATTTCATTTTGCTGTGCTGATAGTTCTTCATTAGGATGCAGTTTTCACACTAGACGGCTGTGCATAAAATATGTCCAGTCAGTACATTGCTAGCGGAGTTGTTGTCAAAAAGGGTGGTAATCGATGACAGGGAGGGTGGTATAATGAATGGGGTAGAATTCGTCTTTTAATAACTATTTGTTCTAGTCCCGTGTCTGTCGTGAGAGAGCTGTCACGGCGCTGCCCTGTGCCTCAGTTTCTCCTTTATTTGAGCCGCCATGTGGGTTCTAAAATCTGTGTCCCAAGGACTGTTTCTGTGGCACTTTTCTGAGAAATAGATTTGTGTACCTCGTGTTACCCCTGTTCCTGTTCAGTCAAGGATGTTATCTGAAACCGCATGAGAAAGTTAACGTAGTATTTTGCATGTCCTGTCATTGAGTAGCCAGGGCGGTAATGCTTTGATATGCTGTAGTTTAATTCTTCTTAAAGGAAGACATTGTCTTGGCATATTCATCTCATTTCTTATTGTTTATTTCAGGAGCTCTGGACATTAATGGCATCCTTGCTTTCACCTTCCTTTTCCTGTTACCTCTTTTACATTCTCAGATTTCGGCCAGTAAGACTTCCAGGCTGCTGCCAAGTGGTAGAAAGAGCTGGTTTGTTGGGAGAGCACAGAAACGGACATTCTATGAATGCTTCTGGAGAAAACATGATTTCAAGGGCAAGTGTCAGCACAGCCATGGAACCACCAGCGGGGGCTTCACTGCCTTTCTTGCTTTAGATGGATTTCCAACATTATACAGCTTTAGAGCCCAGTTCCACTGGGAAGTCTAGCAAAGCTCGTTCTGCCATCCGCCGAAGGAGGTTTCAACCCACTTTCAAATTTCCTGTTAAATGCAGTTGCCCACTAGATGGAGACATAATATTTTATACATTAGTGGATATACAGATGGTAATCAAACCCACCAGCTGCTGCCTGCTCTTTCTGGGCACCTTGCCAATTTACTGGCAGTATGTTGACTGGGAAGCAGACAGTGACACACTTTGATCGAAAAGCTTGTATGATGATTTTTTTTGTTGTAATATTATTGTTTTTTAAAAAAATTATGAAAGAGATCAAGATGTGTATCTTGATCAAAGGGTACTGCTGTCTGCTTCCCCATCAGCGACTTCTAATTTATAGAAATCAGATTGCGTGGAAAGCAATCAGCAAAGGTTTGAGGTCTTTCTTGTTCTTACTGCCAAGAGATGCTGACAAGTGAGAAAATTAAAATCGGAGAAGGTAGGGAGAGAACTAGTAAAACACTGGTTGAAATATAATTATTTAAAGTTCACATTTTTAATAATTCTAGGACTGTAAAAAAATCCAGTCAAAGTGCTCAAATTGGCTATCGCTTGTTTTATAAGAACACCTTAAGATCTTTCTCTGATGGAGGACGTTGCTTTGAGACTAATTTACCATTGAGAGACAAATATATCTGTTAAGTTACTCGTTGTCACAGAGAAATAACCTGTCTCTGGTTTTGGGGCCAAGTTTTCCAAAGGTATCTCCTATCAGCTCTGTTTTTTCCACATGGAGCTGTGCATTCAGTATGATTTACTAGGGTGTATACATGATATAATGAACACCTGCAAAGAGCACTTAAACCAGTCAGTCCTATAAATGTGAAGATAGTGTGTGCAGAGTGTGTCCATTATATTTGCTAAAATCTTTTCTCTTTCGGGTCTCTAGTAGGGTCTTTTTTCTTTTCAGCTCTTGGTATCGATTCCTTTTTTAAAAGCCGTTTTTTGTTTTGGATTTTTTAGTCCTTCTAGGCTTAAACAATTAGCAGCTATGGAGATATATATATGTGTGTGTGTATTTATATGGATTGTGTCAGCTGGAGAAAGACTGTGTTTCGGTGCATAAGTGAATATTTCTGGCCAGCATAAAAACACGGTGGCAGTGGTGAGAGTTGCTTCACATTCTGCCAAATGTTAAAATCAAAATAAAGAATCATATGACAGGAGGACCTAGGATATGTGACATTTTGTTTAGATGGAGCAAGGGATTATCGGAGGGGAATAGCCTGATGTAGATAAGGAGGTGAATAGGGCCCACCTCCAGAAGTCTTTAGAGTGCCATCTTTGATATGATCTTCGGGTTATGAATCTATTGGAAAAGCAAGTAAAAATCTTGATTTGGTGACAAGAGATGCTGTTGGAGCCACACTAGACATTCAGCTGCTTCACGCAGTCTGGCATGCTTGGCAGTTGGGGCCAAAGGGGAGTTTGAGACTAGAATAATAAGTGTTACAGTTCAGCATTGCACTCTGCTACCGGGGTGGTGAAGATGGATCTGTTCAGCCTCACTGCCTCTCCTCCGCGTGCGAGACATTCGACTCTGTTGTAGCTACTTCCCATCGCTCCTGCTCTCTTCCTCTGCACATTGACCCACGCTTTTCCCTGAACTGCTGGATAAGTCTTTCCTTCCACAGGACTAAATAAATTTAATTCCTGTGTCTCCATCCACCCCTCCTTTCTCTCTGTTGCCAGCTGAGCTTTCCAGCCAGTAGCGATTTTTCTACCCTCTCCTCAACTTCTTTGCTTGGCAATTGAGACACTTTTCATGTTCCTGATAGGTGTTTTCTTCTGAGGGTTAGATCGAAAGACAGGAGCTTCGGAGTAGGCAATGTCATGTTTCTGGGTATAGCTGTGCATTCTTATGAGAAGATGCTGCTGTTTGGCATTTGCTCCCTCTAGGTACTTATGATGTTGCTATTTAGGAAAGCTGCCGGGGAAAAGGTGCTGCTAAAAGGAATAAATAAATAAACCCCTTTGACATCATTGCTTCATTTTTTCCCATCAAAAGCTGACCATCACAGACACATTGTCTTTATCTCATTGGGCAGACTGTGTGCAAACTTTATGATCCCATTGTCTTTGCCTATTCTTGTAGAGCAGAATTTCTCAAAAAGACAAAACACAAGGGAGGAAAGCCTATAGTGTACAGTTCAACCCAGTACCCTTTGTATTCACTTATTCTATAGCCGACTCAATATTTTTCACTTCAAAGTTCAAAGCGTTCGCTATTGATCCTGACTTGTGTTAAAATTCTGTATGATTGTGGAAACCTTCTTTGAATAAATTTCAGATTTTTTGTTGGTTTTGTTACTTGTGTGTGTGGCAACTTTCTAAAAGATGAAGTTAACCTAGAGTTTACAAGGGATAAGGAGTTAAGTGAGTGTTGGTTTGTTGTTGTTGTTTTTTTTAATTTGGGGAGAAAATACTCTGTAGAAATGCTTGTTTCTTCTCATCCTTTGTTTAAACAAATTTTGAAATATCCACATCTGATTATACGATTTGTCATGAGCTTCCTAACAAGTCAAAGCAGAATGAGATGTATACACTTTTTCACCAGAAACCACTTCATGCCCCAACAGAAATGGAAATTACTCTTCTTCTCAGAAACCTTCCAAGTCGAAGTGGGAGGAGATAATCTGTAAGGAGATGTTACCTTCTCAAAAACAACCTCACATCATCCAAGGTGTGGTTGGCCTTGGCAGTTTACCAAGAGGAAACTTATTAGATTTCAAATCACCCACCAAGCCAAGCTATGCTGAAACAAAGCTTTGTTTAACTCTTGCTTTTACCAGACTAACCCTGCCCCTATCCACAACTGCATTTTTATTTAATGTGAATGACAGTATTATAAGACAGAGTTAAATCTAACCCCAGCATTCAAGCTGAGATCCAGTATAAACAGATTTATGAACATGTACTGTAATAAGGAGAGCCTGTTTACAATGGGATATGAAATTCAAGTGTGATATAAGGAAGTGGTGGTTTCTTTTGACTAACAGGGTATGGTGAGAATACTGCAGATTCAAGTTACACAGAAATGCAATTGTAAAGAAGTACTGATATCTTAGACATATGTGGTTTTTTGTGTGTACTGATCAAATATTCTGGTGCTAAAATAGACTCGTTTCACATAGAAAGGTGACTGAAAACTGTAACTCTGAAATTCGAGAGAAAAATTGGCTTATTTCTGCATTCCCAAATTGGAAAATGTATGTTAATAACTTAATTTTGATGATAAAAACATGAAAAATACATCCCTAAAATAGTGTCGAGTCAATTTTCTGATAAAGTAAATTTGTTTTCCCATTTGTGATTAAAATGACCTACAGTAAGATTTTTTTTTTTTTAACTAGGTGTTAATTAAAAATATGGAAATGGATTTAAAAAACATTGCAGTTCACAGTGGAAGAATTACCATAACTGATTTGTTCTCAGAGCCATGCCTGTTTTGAGATGTTTTTAAAATGTCTAAGTTACTGGTTGTTTTTCTGCATGATTGTTTCCAAAGCAAAATGTGATTCCAATAAAAACAGTAATTGAATTTACAGTCCACAGGACAAATTGTTGTTTTAACAGAAACTTACACAGTCAGGCAAAGACTTTATGTTTTAGGTCTAATAACAAAGAACACAAGCTCTCCATTTTTATGTGACCGTATATCCTGAAAAGTTTTCTAATGTAGCATATTTTTAAAAAAATCTATATTGTAGTTTTTAAATTGTGTGAGCAATTTTTTTTTTCCTCTTAGCTCAGAATCAATATTCTTTAGGGGTTTGTTTTTTTTTTTTTTAATGCAACCTTTTAAATGTTAGAGCAGCTTTTTTCTGTAGCATCAGCTAGGGGTGAATCAATATAGACAAGCCTGTTCACATCTAATGCACCTGATGACTGAGAGGAGTTTAGAGAGAGCTTACTCCTTCATCATTTGGTGGTGCGGGAACGTACAGAGTATGGGGCAGTTGTGTGAGGGGCTTGTCCATGACCAGTCTTGCATGGAGAAAATGCTGGTTTCAGAGGAAATAGATAGGAAGGGAAGGCTGTTTAAGAGCGGCGGAAGACAAAGGCAGGAGGTGGGACCTCTGTCTGACTTGAGGCAGTGATTACACATTACTGTATCAACAGCAAAAGATTATTTTTCTGCTGTCAGACTTTCTCAGCAGCAGCTCCCAATCACTTCTTGAACCCTTTTTGTTTCAAAAGTTTCCTTTAAAGTTTTCCTAGTTTTTTGGGGAATCTTCTTGGTGCCTTCCTTTCATGTATATTGTACTCATGTTTAGATAAAGCCTGAAGACTATGCTTGCTTGAACTAAGAGAAATCTGGTGGGGTAAAATGCAGCTCCCTAGACACACACCTGCTCTAACTGGTGTGTACATGGCGTGAGACATGCCAGAGATAGACATACATGCTGGAGATAGGCGTTGTCTGCATTAGCATTTTTTGGCAGTCTTAAGGCTGACCTAAAGCCCTGTGGAACACTAAGAGTTGGTGAGACGATGCTGCATCTCGGATGTAACACCTGGAAAAAACAGCCCAGGATAGTGCCAACAGCCGTCCGACTTTTACCGTACACACTCGGGGCTGCAGGAGGAATGTGTGGTGCTGCTAATCCCCACTGAGTTTCTACAGTGGTCCTTTGAATAAAAAAGGGAATATTTCATATTTCCCAGGACCAGGCAAAGTGGGGAGCCTGAGTGAGGAAGCCAGCTTTCATAGGTTCTCTATACTGTCAGTGCGAGAGGTAACAGGCTGTGCTTGCTGTGGTGCAGGCCAGGTATATTAAGTAATTGTTAAGTTCTTAATTTATCTTAGTTTCTCTGACTCCCTCAGGAGATGCAGTTGTCTTTGCAGTTACTACAAGGAGGGGTTTAGGGGGTTGACAAAGCCCCTAAAGCAGGTGTGATGAATACCATCCCCCTAAGCAATTTAATTCTTATAGGCCATTTTGTTGCCAAAGGCATATGCTCTCATGCAAATTGATTCTCTGAGAGTATGAGACTGCAGCCAGTCTTTATCAAATGTATGAAGCCTCCTTCCAGAAAGAGGTACCAAAATGCACCTGGCCAGGTATGCTTTCACATTTTTATCATAATGTTTTCAGCATTCATATCAGATCTTTCCTCATTAAATGATTTGGAAAAAGAGATGTACAACAAGGAAATGTAAAGCTTTGGCATGATAAGGTGTATGCCACCGAAATATTAGACTGCCTGTTGTGCATTGGGTTCAACAGAACTTACTTTTATGGTTTTCTAATGTGTTCACATGACTAATAAAAAAAAGCCTTACTTTTTTTTAATATTTGTAGGTCCAGCTAGTTGGTTACTGTGGGAAAGATTCTTGTGTTTTGGGGGGTTTTTTAAATGGCTTTAGATCCCTGATGAGTATAACTGTACAGCCAGAACAGGAGCTGCCTGCTCTTTGCTTGTTTGATGGGTGCCCTTGAAGTGGAAATGGGGGGCTAGCACTTTGAAGAGTCCTGACATGCAAGAGTTGCACTTTCAGGTCCTAAAAAAAATCCTTCACCCCTCCTCAAAATCACTATGCATTGTTCTTAAAAGGGTTTTGTTAACCTCAACCATTTAAAATGGTGAGACAGATCCCAAAAAATCATGAGACTTCCTTAAAAATAATTGTTTGATTCCTTTTGCTTGCAGTCTAGTTTTTGAGCTTTCAAGATTTATGTTTTCAATCTTTCCCCTGCAACCATAAGAGCTAGACACTAACTTTATTTTTAAATGAAAGCTGAGATTCTCTTGTAATCCCATAACTCTAGGAGATTTGGCAATGCTAAACACAATGTGAATTTAGAGCGACCATTCCAAGGTGAATCATTTAGTGATGTGCCCTCAGCACGAAAGCCAACTGGGGAATTTTTTTTTTGGATGTCTCTTATTTTGTCTTTCTAAATAATCTGCGAATTGGCAGTAATAATTGGAAGCTTGGTAAAAGCAGACGTAGATGACTGCAGCCCAGTAAAATCAGTATTATTTTTTTCTGCTACGTTAGGATATTTTTACAGAATCTAGGTATTAAGGGCATTCTGCATTAAGATATCTCTAGAGAGGAAGGCTTTGGTTGTTTTTGTAGAAGCACCCTTTTCTACTCAGTCGAGCATTAAAATTGGCAGCAGTTCCTGGAGTAGCAAGAAAATCCTGGTTGTTGCCCTCATATCGTTACTGAAAACAGTAAGAGGATATGTAAAAGCTTTCACTCCAAGGAAAAATATTTATAACTCTGACAGTGTGTTTCCTTACAATAATTTATGGGCAAAATGTAGGAAAGGAGGAACGCAAGCTATAAATAATATTCCGTATGTAAACATAATGGCAGTAGCAAATTCTTTTTATTTAAAAATTAATATTGATGTTCATTAATATAAATTACCACATTTCAGATGACTCTGATGTCCTTGAGGCCAGATGTCACTGACTGATTTACAGCTTCCTGGGGGGAGGAGTAGATCCTGTTTTGTCAATGTAGGCACCAAATTGCTTCAGATAGCTATTTTGGACTAGATTAATTACTGATGTATTGTCAACAAAGTTGATTCACATCTCAGCTCAGAAACGTGGAAAACTCTTTTTAAAACATATTAACTTGAATTCTGAAATGCAGGAAAAAGAGCATAAAGTATACCTTTGACTTACTGAACTTTTGTCTCATTTAAGGAACAGTGGTTTGAAAACTCCTGCCCAGGAACATGCACACAGAATTTCCATGTGCATCATTGGCAACTGGGGAACATACTTCAGAGGCCAAGTTTAGTCCCTCATTGGTCTTAATTCTGTTTTAAATATTAATACAAACGTGTACAGTGAAGGCGTTCAGAAGGAAGCGCTACCATCTCAGTCACACTGCACAGATCATGTATCTGGATTAAGTTTTTGAGTGCTTCGTAATATCATTCGGTTCTTTGGACCTTGTGTATAGCATTGCTGCAAAATAGGATGGCAAATGTGTTTGTAGAGCTATCAGCAGCCTCCCAGAAACGTCCTCACCTGTGAGAACGCTGGCGGGCGATGCCTCAGGAGGCAAGTAGGGTGGGTTTGTTGTGTTTGCATATGCTGGCAGGTTGAAGAGCGGGGAGGGGGGGGAAAGGCAGGCTAGTTTGAGTCAGCCTGAGACCGTGCATCTCTGTCCATTAGTTATTCATTCAAATTCAACCACATGAAATACAGGCAGCTAACAAATCACATCTTGTATATGCCTTTTATTCCAGCAACTGAAATTCACCGCATTTGTAGGTGTGCAGCTGGGCGTGCTTAGCATGAATGGCAAACTAATGTAAATCCTATATTAAATATTTTGGTTCATAGCAAATCTCACATATCATCCTATGTAAGAGAGAAGTCTGTGCAGGTCTCTGGTAGCATAAGGTCCTTTGGCACACAATTAGAAACTACACAGATGATATGAATATAGAGAATAACACACAAAGAACACCCTTTTTTAGATGCATCTGTCATTCGTATAAAATCAAATCCATATCCATTGAAAGGCTTTGAAAGATGTTACAAGGCTTTAGAAATGCTCCATGCTGAATGTGGGATATTTTTTCCAATCCTTATAAATAATTATTTTCCTATGTTGGGTAAGATCAGCTACAGAGAATTTATGTTAAGACTCTGTGGAGAGGAGTACAGAATTTCAGAAAATATTAAGCTGAAAAGGTGGTTTTAAAATGTTTCTATGACACAAAAGCCTTGTACCAAAGAGGCAAATACATCACTCCCTCAGTCTCTTTTCTCATTTACGAAATAAGTAAGCATAAACTATAAATTCTAATTTTCAGCAAGTATGTTAGTAAATCCAAACTGACCTTGACCTTAGCTTTGCTAATTTCCAAACTCTGATATTTATTCCCCGAGTAGATTGTTTCCCTTCATACCACATACATAAATACTGCAAACGTTTCCAATGACTTGAATTAGAGTGTAAGTAAATAGCTGGTTTTAATCTACATAATATTTTGAGAGCAGACGTTCTGTGCTATGACTATTAAGATATACCCAGCAGCCATTTGTATAATACTAAAACCTCTTACATATATTATTAAAAGTAGTGCTATCAGCCAGGGCTTGTTTTATGCCACAGAAACTTAAATAATAAAATACAGCATGGATAAAATCTGCAATAATAATAACTTAAGCAAAATTAATTTAAGTAACAGATAACATCTGGGGGAAAATGTAATGGTATATTGGTAAGTTATGCAAAGCTAATTTTATAATAACTACCACATCTGTGGAACTCGTTTATTAGAATGCTTTACCAATCTTCTTTCCTGCCATTATTCTGTTTTAGAAATTTTCCTGTGTACTATTTTATTGTCTTTGCTCTGCCTACATTTGTAAAAAGGTAATTTGCTAGCTCTCAACAAGAAGAAAAGTATGTGGCTTTATGTACAGAACAACATGACACTTTTTATACTTTTACTAGAAAGAATTCCAGAGAAAAATTGTGGCGTGGGGCTGCACATTGAGAGCAATGTTTGAACACCAGCTACAGTCCTCGGCTGTGGCTACGCCGAGGCTTGATGCAACTTAGGTGGGAAAGTAAAGGGGATGCTGAATGATATTTCCCGCTTTAACCTCTGCTGAATGTTAGAGCAGCCTCTAGCCTGCTCTAATTTGTCCAGATTCAAGTGGCCTTTTGGCACCCCACCGCACCTAGGAGTTAGTAAGAATATTACATTTAACTTCTGCTCCCTCCAGTCTCTTTCGGAGCATCCTTTTATCTGCAGCTGACACCGATATGCCCTCTACATTTGTGCAACTGCCTTACGATTTCTTTATGTTTCAATTCTCATGGACCCATTGGACCGCAATGTGCAGGAAAATATTGCCAATTAATTTTAAAGCATTATCATCTTGCCAAACTGTTTCTCACATTTCGATAGTTATATTGATTCAAGAGGACACTTTGAGTAATACATCTTTGTCATAGTGAATAATGCTCACATAATGACAAATCTTCAGGAATTAAAAAAAGGAGGATGAATTTTTTAATGTAGGTCAGTGGAAGTAATTCACCATAAATTTGCTCAGACTTCAGAAGCTAGCAATGTTTTTTAAAGCCACTGTAACTGTATAAAACTTACTGTGTCTCCTTCTCTGTTTTTAAATAGATTTTACTACAGAGCCATTGGTGCTATTAAACATGAGGTTTTGTTCAAAGGAAATACAAAGGCTTAATTGTATTTTTTAAAGGAAAGTATTGCATCAGAAGGATTCATTTAAATACGTTTGTTGGCTTCGGGCTCTCACCACAATTCATTCATTCTAATTTTCCCCTGGACTTGTTAAGGACACAATGTATAGGAAGGAGCAATGCAGAATGGCATTTTTAGGTCACTATATTTTGGCTGTAAACTGTAGTGCTGCTCATAAACTTCTTATTACTCAACAAAATACTTCATATTCTACATTGAAGTTTCACAGTCTTTTAAAAAAAACTTTTGGCTGAATGTTGAGACTATTATGGCTCATTAAAAAGACTGGTTCTGCTGTAATTTAGTTATTTCTTAATGATCCAAGGGTTATTATTAGACACGGAACAGATGAGTAAAGAATGGCTCTCTTTAAAAGGACACAGTGAAGTAAAAATATTATTCTAAAACAGAACCTCTGAAAATCTTATCCATGCTACAAGAATGTATTTGAGCAGCCAGGAATCGATTTTAAAAACCCAGTCTAGTTTTTTACATTATTTCATTTTTTGAGATTTGGACTGGAGAGAATAAATGGAATAATGATTTAATCTAAATAAAGAAAATATTTTGAGTGAATAGTTAACTAACTAACCAAAAAATGTTATTTTAAAGAAGCAGAAAGTAATTGTGAATTCTCATCCAATTCAGCTAATACTTTTTCATAAAAAAAATATAAGGTAAGAACTCAGAGAAAACTGAAATATTTGCTAAATCAAAAGAGCTCTAGTTTAAAAACAAATTAGAATTTGAAAACAAAGCTTCTCTTTGTTTTAGAAAGAATAACATTTAGCTCAACTTGAGGCTTTTTCATTTTGATGTAAAAACTAAACTTTCTGACTATCCCTTTTGTGAGTCTGTAGGCACTAGCACAGTGCTATAAAATTTGAGTCACAAGTGATAAAGGAAAATGCTTCTATAATATCTGGTTTTCTCCTCACTTAAATTCTGGAAATCTTTCTGTCAGCCTTTTGAGTTCTTATAAAAATGGACTAATACTGTCTACCTTTTTTAGCGAATTCACACATGAGAAGGAATCTTGAAGATAAGCTGGAGTCCAAACATAACGTCTGAAAAGCTTTTTGGACTACAGAAGAGATTTTTAATGCAATAAAGTACAATGGCTAGGTCTCACTCTTTATTTTCAATTTTTGCTATTTTAATTTTAATATTTTCAGCATGTTTAACTGTAGCAAGTAACTAAATAAACTACATATCAGCCTAGCTATGATTTCAAAGGTATGAGGAAATTAATTTATGGGAGCTGCAATTACCCTGATGTGAATTAATGTGGTTGACTTACGCCATCCAAGCAAAATCATGTTTGTAATAGCTGACTCAGAACTGGAACATCTGCCTGGTATTCTCGGTGGGCACTTCCCATTGTAGAGGCCCCAAACATACCATTTCAGTATTATAACCTGTTCCTTGCTCATTCAAAAATGCCTTTTGTCACCTTGTTTGGCATGTATGTTCTGTCATCCATTTTTTTAAAAAAACAACACAAAACCTTGTCGCTTTAGAGGACTCGGGGCTGCCTTCTGCATCACTCGCGAGAGCCCGAGCAAGGACTAAGTGCTGCATCCAGCTACTCCGGGAGGGGGGGAAAGCCATTTCCTTGTCAGAGCATCCCTGGAGCTGCAGTTCACACGCCAGCAGAATGCCGGTGTGGTTCCCATGTTCACAGGAAAGATAAATGGGAGCAAGCTGATGAAGCAGCAAAACTTGGCCCGTTAGCAGTTCTTAAATTATAGTCACATATTAAATTTTTTTTCTCAGGGCCTTATTTGATGCAGTGTCACTACAACTTTACTCCAGCTGACTCCTTTGAAAGAATACCCTGGTGGTCAACTGGGCCCTTTAATTCCAAAATGCAACAAGATCCCTGTTCAGAAGTGACAAATTTGCATTGGGACGACTGTATGTTACCCAAGCTCTGTGTTTTCTAAACTTAATTATCCACATGAGTAAGAAGCTGTAGTGTTATGAAATTATGAAAATCATCTGTTCTTTCCAAGTATTATAAAGAGGACCCCTTGAGATGCAGCTAGAAATTAAAGCTGATCTATAATCATTTTCAGTATGCTTTCCAGTTCTGAGCACCTGGATAGTAACAAAAAAAGGTATTGTTTTTTGTTGTTTGCCAGCCATTTCATTTCCATTTTAAAAAATCTGCAATAAACCTCTGAGCAATAATTAAACCTGAATTACTTTTTTTTCTTTTTTTTCTTTTTTCTTTTTTTTTTTTTTTAATACTGCCAGTATGTGACTGAACTTGCCCAACCTGCCATTCCCCCCTTCCCTGCTCAGCCAGAAGAAGGCATACCTTTGGATATTTATTCGTCATTCATATCACCAGCAGCTGCAGAGACAGAATCTAAGGTATAGAGTTTTGTTCCTTTTTTTTTTTTTTAAAGCTGTTTTTCTATGAGTCTCCTACCTCATTTATTACTATTGGAGCCCAGTCACTAATGACATTTATTCCCCAGAATATAGCATACATTCTCTTCTAAGACTGAATGAAGTTGCTTTTACTGCATTAATCAGTCAACAGAGGGTATTTGAGTCAGCACTTCTGGGCTCTCTCCCCATCCAACTTCATAACCTTAGGATCTGCCTGGCCTGGGCAGTGAAAGAGAGACACTGATGGTCTCTGTCAGAGCAGGAATTCTCAAAAACAGGCTTCATGTTATTGTTGCGTGTCTTTGGGCTGGCGCTGTTTGGTCTCATGGAGAGCAGGAGGATGTTCTAACTCACGTATTTCTTGTGGCTGGTTGCTGCTAGGGGTCTGATCAAGAGAGTTACCTGGAAGAGCCCTGTCCAGAGGCAGAGTCCTTCGAGGCAGATGCTGCGGCTGGTGTCACTGCTGAAGATCAGAAGTCTGCAGTGGGTGAAATCCCAAATGAAATTATTGGCAACCTTGAGGTACTATTACTAGAAAGCTATTCGCTAATTCTGTCTATGGTTAATTAGCTAGCTCAGCCTTAATGAATATAAACTGTATTCGTGCTAAAGCTGGCAAAAAGCACATCCATATGCTGTAAAAATGTGAATTAGCCTCTATAAATAACTCCTAGTTTAGTCAGCTTACATGTGATAAGATAAAAAATATTCAGTAATATAACAACATATATCTTCAGCATTACTATGTGTCAAGAAACATGGGCCAAATCCTGCTCTCAGTGATGTCAGTGATAAAATTCCTTTTCGGGGGTTCAGGATCAGCTGCTGTGATGGAGCATATGTGATGTGTGCTTAATATAAATTGTTAGATGCAGCTATGTTACACATCCTTCAATCTGTGTAAGAAATAACACATTTATGCCAATTCTAGACTTCAGTTGTTAGGTGCATAACTCTACAAGAGTTGCCTTAATGGAACAGATCAGGTTTCAGTATGTGGTCTGGAGACTCTGAGGAGTCCATGAGTTCTTTCTATGGTGTTCATGAAAGGGAAGGAAGCTATCGTCAGTGGACTTAAATTTGTTGTAGGGTGATCTGCTTCTCTACAGGGAGGTCTATAAACTGAAACATGTGGAAAGCCGGCAGAGTAGATCATTGTTATTTTGTAAACTGCTCCGTCAAGCATATGAAACTACTGAAAGCAAACCAGCTAGTCCAGCCAGGGACCGGTGGAATTTGGTCTTGTTTGCAACAACCAGGTGGCATTAGGCACTTTAAACTTTTGATGCAGCGCATTCGACGTTGTTGGCGAAGCAGCAGTTTATTAAATATCTAATATTGTCTGAAAATAGTGTGATATCAATAAATTGCTTTACATGGATTATGTATGAATGGGGACTATAAATTGGAATAATGATGCCATCGTTAGATCTACCTATTTGATTTCATATTCCATTTCAACATGACTTTAGAAACAGAAGGGAAGCTGGCTTATGTTGTCTTATTGCTGTCGCTACCTACAGAAAAATGAAATGTCTGGTTTTCACTAGACCTTGATTTCATTAGCATCAGTCTAAGAGCTTTTTTTCTTTATGAAAACTGCACAGATTAGAAAAATGTCTTTTTTTTTTTTTTCCTTCTTCTTCTTTTGCAACTCTGGTTATCTACACAGAAAATAATTTCCTTCTAGTTTTTAAAAGTCCTCCACCAATGTATCACCTGATTTCTCAGTGTATTGACCTCTGAGGTAATCTTATAATCAGATTTTTACCTGATAATGTGGTCAAACGCATACCATTTTGTTGTTACGAGTGAACTGTGATTTCACAATGTGCATTACGTCTCCAGGGGACATGAGGCATCTCTTGCACTAGTTGAGTCTAGAAAATAATTCTTAGTCTGAAATCACAGCGCTGACACTCAGCAATCACAACAGCAGCCACAGTGAGTATGGTGGCAGCTGATTTTCACTGAAGGTGGAATCAGAGAAAGAGGGATATAAAAACTGGAGAAGAAAAGGCAGCTGGGGTGGCTGAGAGAGGATCAGCCTGGAGGATCAGCGTTCCACAGCAAAGCAGCTAAGTATACATATAATGTAAAGGGATAGGGACATATTTGTTGATACTTGAGGATGGATTGACTATGGTGAAGGCCATATCTAAAGATACAAAGTTGAGATAGAAATTACAGTTTTTTGATGCTAACCTGAGCTACTGGGAACTTTGAAAACATTTTAGCTGTGGTTATCCATTAATAGGTTGCAGTATGGCACTAGTAGGGATCTCTAGATCTGGCAGTTCCTAAAATGTTCCTAAAATGGCAAGTTACTGCAAGCTTTTCTGGGCCAAATCCATTCACTTTATCAAAATTACATGAAGTCCATTAGAATGTAACTCTAAGTTTTGGATCAGTTTATGTGGAGTCTGTAAAGGACCTTTGAGCCTGTTCCAGGTGTTTGAACAAAACTTTGCAACTCTTCGAAAGACTGTCATTGCATTCCTTCCATTTCTCATGTATTTTTGCAGTGATGAATGCTGATATTGCAAAAGATACATAAATTCCCCATAAACCCCCATAATTTGAGGCCTTTTTTCCAGTGATCCCACATTTCCAAATGCTATAGAATTAAAGACTGCTACGCATTATCACTGCCAAAGATTTCACTAAAATATGTCACAGCCCTTGTACCTTCCCCACAAATGTTAGTTTGCAAATTAAACACTCAGTGTCTACAGCAGTCTGGATTTCCAGAATGAGATACACATTCATAATTGTGTTTGTAATTAAGACAGACAAGCAACATCACAGAAATATGTTTTTTTATTGTTCATTTTCAGTAACGCTTTCTAATTCCAGCAGTGTTTCAATAAAATGTATTACACTAGAGAAGAAACATCTGCAGCAAAGGAAAACAGTGGCAACAACCAAATCCCAAAGCAATTTTTCTGATTTGGTGTTTATTGGTAGAGGCTGTCTGAGAATACAGGCAAATTAGGCTATCTCCCAAGACAAGGTTACGTGAGAAATGGCTGTCCCAGATCACTTCCTGTTCATGGCAGTCGTAGCGCACGTCGGGATTGTGCACGGTAATACGATAACGCGTTATCGCGTAAGTACAGGCTGAAACACCGTTACGTCTGCAAAACAGGAAGGTGTGTAGGATAATGTCTGTGTTACTGCACTACAGTGTGTCAAAACCACAAAGACAATGTGCAGCCTAAGATAGGTTCATCATAACCACTTTTTTCTTCTGATTTTCTTTACAGGCAGAGATAAATGAAAAGCTGCAAATGCAAGAAGCAGCTTATACCTTGAGCACAGAAAAATTAAAAAGTCCTAAATAGCGAGATAAGAAAGGTGGTGTTGAATTTTACAGAAATTGGACAGCAGGGGATGGTGCGCACAGAAGACTGGCTCCCTGCCTGAACGTAATTATTTTTGTATAAAGGAAAACGGTTCTGTTAACATTTACCTAGAAATAGTTCATCCCAGTTCCTCAAATTTACTGTGTTCTGCCAGCGTTGTTATTTAGCTTAGACTTAAGTAGAAGATTATAAACAGGAGGATGTTTAATTAAAACATGTTGAAGTTCAGTTTATTTCTGAGTAGAAATCCTAATATTAAAAAAAAAAAAAAAAAAAAGCAAAACTTGTAGTTTCGTTTTCTTTCCTTTTTCCAGTTGGGAAATACGTAACAGTTTCTGCTGTACACCTATGGCTTTTTTTCGGGAAATTTTGCTAAAAGGAGATTACATAGAGAGAAAACATCATTTTGAGGCACTGCAGATATAATAAGGAGAGAACTTAATTAACGTGTAATTACACACTTTTCACTGTAGTTATTCATTAATAATATGTATGTTATTTCATTTTCAATTGCTTCCTAAGCTTTGAAACAAACTTAATATGTTACACTTGTTTATTTCCACCATATTAAAATTGCATAAATGAAGAGTTTGCACTTTTACAGTATTCCCAAGAAGAGTTCCTTTTGATTTCAGTGGAAATCTGCCTGGAATGTGTGTAACCTTTCATCTGAGAATGTTTCCGTATTTTGTCAGACATCATAGAAACGTTTCAAACTCCAAAGGAATCTAACCAAATAAATGACCTCAGAAGAACCGGTTTAACATCTATGTTTCAAAATCATAGCCTGTACTAATTGTTGTGCTACAGAACTCTGTGCCCTAGAAAGCACGTTGAATACAAGTCATGCTTTCAAGCGTAAAGGCTGGCTTGCGTTACAAGTTCAGTGGAATATTTGAGAAATAGAATGTTTTATTCATTACGATTTCACGTTTGTTTCCCATTAAGTAAAAAGTTAAGTTTTGTTTCTTTTCGTCCCCGTTTTTTATGGTGATAATGAAAAAAGTTTGCAAGCCTGACTCAGCCCAGTCCAAAAAAAAAAAAAAAAGAAAAAAAAAGGCTGAACCGGTTTTCCTGAAGGGTCCGGTTGGGCTGGGCGGTGGGGGCGCGGCCAGCAGGGGGCGCTGCCTGCTCGCCCTGCCGCCGCAGCGGGGCTCGGCCCCGTTCCCCCGGCGCCCGGCGGCCGCCCCGGCGCTGCCCCGCTGCCCGAGTGGCCCCGGGTTCGGGACTCCTCTTGCCAGCGCCGGCCAGCAGGCGAGCGAGAGCTTCCTTTCAGCTGTTAAAAGCTAACTGTTCGCCTTTCAACACCGAAGCCTTTCATGAAGAGTTATTAGTTTTACCTTTTAAAAAAAAAACCCTTTTGGAAATATCTTAATCTTTTAAAATCATCAAGATTCCTGGTTATGGTCTTTGTTGTTTTATTGCTTTGAAATATGCATTTTTTTGTTGTTATCAAAACTTTCTGAAATCAAAACGTCCTTTATTTTGATACATAAATTCATCTCCCAACACGTTATGCTAATGCCACAAGTTTCCCTGGTTTTGAACTCAAAGGTGAGAACAGAACTTCTGAAGAGAGCTGTCCGTATGAAAAAAAGAATATTTTAAATACTTTTTAGTGAAAACGTGTTATCGGCAATTTAGCATTGTTTAGCACTTCAGACTTAAATCTGAAGACTACAGCATTCCTGCCATAGTGCTAAGCAGAAAGGGACTAACTATGATTTATGTTAAGACCAATGCTAAACAAAGGCTTTTGCCCGTATCTCCTCCTCCCGCTCCCAGATTTTGTCGAACCTCTGGGAAATTTTAAAGTGCTTTGAAGATGAGAAATTGTATATGAACATCAAGTATTACTGCAATGATTTGTTAGCATTCAGTCTTAGTACATATGCATAACAGCTGAGGTATTGCAGAAATCCAAAGTGAAGTTCAAATCCTACAAACCGTATTTGTAACTATCTTCCTGCTGAACTAAATAATGCTACCAATAACAATAGCCCCAGGGATTTTTGGGGAGTGGGAGGGAGGATGGTTAGGAGGCTGAGGGAGGGAAGATGAGTAAAAGGTAGACATAATGTCTCTCTAAGCAGTCAGAGTGCGTGTTCTGACACAGCATATGAACATCAAATTGAAGAATCCTTTAATGTCTTCAGAATGTTAATATGAAATGCAAAACGTCATGCTTTGGATAGATGGGTAGGAACAAAATGTTCAAATGCAATATGGTGCATTAAGAACAGTCTCCATTCTGCATTCCTGGCTTTTCCATTGGTTTAAATCAGGCTTGCTGTTTCTCAGGTCTCTCGTGTCATGTTGAGTTACTGTTATAGTCATCTCTAAAAATAATTATACTGTCATTCCTGGGACCTGCAGTTGAGGCTTTGGTATAACAATCTTTGATTTGATTTTTTTTTTTTCCCCCAACACTGTTGATGTAACATAGTTCTTTACGATACACATACTTAACGTAGTTCCTAACAGGTTCCCATCCTACAGAGCTTTCAATTCAAATCAGACAGATCTCGTAGAAAGGAAGGAAAGAGGCGTTATGTTCTACCTGGTCTGCCAGAGAAGCGGTGGTTTTCCAGGGGACAGAGGACAGATGAAACACTATAGTTTTTCCTATATAAGGTATAATATTGATGCTTTTTAGCACCTTCATGGTAAAGTCCTGGTCTTCACTAGGATTTTATAATGAGACAGTGAACAATTAGTAATTATCCTCTAGCAAAAGAAAAGCTCTGTTTTCAGGCAGTGCTTTCCTGCATTATACTGAGAGAGTGATGGAAGTTTAGAAGAGATGGAAAGCAGTTTTTCTAGTAAGAAGCTGGCTTGAAAAAGATGGGAAAGGAGACAAAAAGGGAAAACAGTTTTTTACCTGTTTCATAGTTGTTTGCCATGACCTTTTCTTCTCAAGCCTTGCTTCTCTTCTTCTGTGCCAAAACTTGATTTGAATTTGAAAATTACCACATTGTTTCCTTCCTAAAATTGTAACTGGCATTCCTAGAAAATTTGCTTTCCCAGAAAAGCCACTGTGCGTAGGCTTCAAATTCAGCTTTTCACAAGTGAGAAAAAGACATTTTCTTCAATAACCTACACTGCCAACCTGACCACAAAATGTGTGCATTGGTCCATTTAAATCAAGCTCTTAAGCACATGATTCAGTTAACCACCAAAACGCATTTATCCAGGTGTACGTATCATACTTATTTGAAAAGCCTCCAGAGCAGAGGTTTGATCCTGGGCAAACCCAGAAGTGTGTAGAAGAGAGCCGTAGGAGAGAACTTTAACATGGGTTACGTACATGGCAAGGCTGGTAAAGAATTCATAGCTAACACCTATAGATTTACTGGGGTGTGAAAGGGGTGTTTGTACTTTTATTAACACCCGTCAGTGTGGCATGTTGTGCAGCAGTGAGAAATACTGCAGGTAACTGGACAATTCACCCTCTTTCCTCTCCCTCATCTTAGGATGGCGTTATACCTGCCCCTGCTGCAATATGCAACCCCATGCTTCGCCTGTACGCTGGCAGCCTAGGGAGGGGTCGTGGTCAAGGTGAAACCACCTCCACTTCTCTGCCATGGTTCACAAGGAAGTGACAGCAGGGACAAAACACGTGGGCAGCGTTGCTTGCCATGAGCAACTCAAAACTGAATTTCGGCCCATTTTGTTGTGGCACTTTGAGTGTGCAGAGCAAGCCTCAGGCTCCAGCAGTTGTGGATTCAGATTACACATACGTGACAAAAAAAGGAAAAAAAAATCAAAGGATAGTTGCAGTGACTCATGTAATTGAGAGTCCCATTCAGATGCAAAGCATTAAACAGAACTTGGAATTAATAATACTGCAGAAAGAATAGAATGTAAGATATTTCCAGGGTAGAAACAACCTGACTTTTTACATGGTTGACTTAGTAGCCCACTGCTTTAAAGCTTGCACTGTCACTGTCACAGCAAAGACAGCCGTAAACGTGAGGTTTGTGTTCATGTAGAATTCTGCACTCACGGTGTTGATAGGCCTGCTGGTAGTTGTATGTATTTTCCATATTTATGCATCTAATTCAAAGAACAAAAAAGGAAAAGGTGAGTTTCTACAAGTGCCCCAACAGGTGGAGTAGGGGAAGCAAGAGGGGAGGCCTGTGGCCTGACAGGAGGAGATCGTTTTGAGGTTACGAGGAAAAATGGTCCATAAAAGTTAATCACCTAAAACGAGTATAGTCCTTCTGTATTCCTGGAAAAAGGCTACTGGAGCTGTATCAGTCTGGGATGCTGATGTGGATGGTGGTTCATGGTGGGAGCCTCTGCAGAGTGCTCTGAAGCACCTTCTAGATGAGCCAGTTCCTCCAGTGACAGCAAAGGCGGCCTTGGGATTTTGCCTCCCTCCACTGAGGTCAGTCTATATGAATATTTCAAAGTTGTCATTCAGCTCTTTTTAACACCTTCTGAAGATGTCTCATACACCACTTTCTTAAAACTTGAATCTTCCTTACATCTTTTAAACTCCAGCCAACACAATTTTCTTATCTAAACAGTCTATTTTTATGATTGTATTGATTATAGTATAAGAAATGTCATGTCTGGACAGAGCAGGATCCTGGTGTCCCAGGGTCCTTCCTTTGGCATTGGCTATGGGAGATGCTTAGGGAAGAGTACAGGAACGGGGCACCCTGAGAGTGATCCACCACGTGAAGGCCTACCCTTCCATTGATCCCTGCTTTAGAAACTTGTGGAGCCAATGTATGCACCCAGACCCCACAGCGGTTTGAAATCAAAGGACATCTCCATGAATTTGTCTAGTCCTTGTTTGAACGCAGTTGTACTCCTGGCCTCCATACTATTCCATGGCAATAAGCTCCACACTTTAATTTTGTGTTGTTGATTAACCCCAGCTGGAATGGATACAGGAGGCTCAAGACTACTCATCTCAGAGGCTCTCAAGGTCCTCAGTTTTATTGGTCGCTACTGCGTGTTGAGGTGGTGTAAGTGGTTAACCACAAAGATGCTGACGAATTTTCATGTACACCAGGAGCAGCTGAGATCCGGGTAAGAGAAAGCATGTGTCATTCTCTGCAAGACCGGCCTAAATTTCTGCCACCTGCCCTGTTACTTTTTGTCATTTCTTTTTGTGCCGTATCTAACTTAGATTAAAATCTTCCTGAGCAGAGATACATCAGTCAGTCTTTATCTGTGTGTTGAGGGACACACGCATGGCCCTGCCTGAACAGAAAGATACTGACACAGGGAGGAAAAATGACCTTCTTTGGTCTGTCAGGCAGACAGTGAATATTTTGCTATCCTAATCATCAGAGTAGCAAGTTTCTTTGGAGCATATAAGTCATGAATTACCATGCAGCTCCAAGAGGACAACTTCGCCCTTTGATTGTTTTCCAAAGAAATGTTCTCAATTTCTTTTCTGCCAAATTCATATTACAGATCATACTAACAAATTTTCCCAAGCCTTCTTGACCTCCTCCCTTCTTCACAGTCATAAAAGAAATTTCACTCATCACTGAGAGATGTTGAAGATTGCTAAATTTTGCTGATTTAGGAACTGAATGAATGAAACAAGCTTACAAAAATGTAGCTACCACATTGCAGAATGCAGTTAGCTCCATTAATAAGAAAAATGGAACTTGTGATATTTCTTCTGTTTCACAGTACGTTAGCAAATTGCCTGCTAATGCATTATTAGGTTGGGGGTCTGCAGGCGCTCCCTTGTGTCAAGGTCAAAAGTGTGCATACGGCACTGGGGAGTGCTAATTTGGGGAAGATTTTTTTTCCCCTCTCTTCCCCCAGCAAATCTGTGCCTGGTTTTACCAAAGTAAGACAAAGTACGAGCGATGCTTAGTGCGTTGCTTTGAACAAGGTGTTTTACTTTGATTGGAGTTGAGAGTTCTCAATGTTTAGTGGCACCAGTTCCTCTGCTACTAAATCATTTGTAGACAGCTGAGTGAGCCTGCCAAGCCTCCAGCCCGAGTAAGGATTTTGGGGTGGTTTGTTTTCTGAATGAGCAAGGTGAGAGAAAGCCACCTCTTTACTGTACTTCCCTGCTATTCACAATTACAGTCGTGTGTAATTGTCACAGGACAATTTTGCCACTAACACCAATTTTTCACTGGAGTTTTCTTACCCGGTGGCTGTTGGGATAAAAGCAGGATTCAGATTTTGTGTTGGTTTTGCTCTGAGATCATTTCAGCCTTTCTTTGAAATGTCACATTTCAACTTAACAAATTGCCAGTTCATGCAGCTCTGATGCCCCAGAAATCATCTCCAATGACATACTATAAAAGCAGGACTGATACAGATCTCTTGACTGCATTTCAAAGACATACCTTTCGATTATGGGGTTGCAAATGAGACTTTAATTCTGTGGAACTCAGTGGAGAGATGTTCATTTGCTACCAAAGGCTCTTGCTTTAATTTTTTTTTCTTCTACTCCAATTTTCTGTGAGTAATGTAGATATGGGGGCTGATCTATTGAAGTAGTCGAATCAATTATTCAGTTGAATTCAGTTACTATCAATGCCAATATTTCTGTGAAATTATTATTGTGTAGGGCTACATGAAGGTATGTCTTTGTTATATGTGACAGCTTTTGATACTGTCTCCCAAATATAAATTATGGGGCTGATTTTTAAGCCCTTAGTCTCAGTCTTATTAACTCCCTACTCAGAGAAAATGCTTCTTGATCTCAATAGGCATATTTACCTGGGCATGACTCAAGTATAACAGCGGCGTGCTTGGGCCGCTTGAGGCTGTCAGGCTTGGACACCAGCAGCAGCCGGTGATCAGCCGGGTGGAGCCAGGCATGAACCAGCGCTCAGGAACCCGGGGAACCAGGCTGCGCCCCCTGCTCCCCCCGCCGCCCCATTGCCCGCACCCACCGTGCCGTGTCGGGCGGGCGCAGGTGCTTCCACGCGATGGGGGAGCCTCGCATCCGCTGGTGGTTTCCTCTGAGTCAATACAGGGTTTTCAGCGTGGGTCCGCCAGTCTCAAAGCAGGAATTAGGATCTGTCTGCGCATCTCTGCACTGTGCTCCGAACAGGTTAAACATGTATGTGTGTTACGTTATTGAGACACAGAGTGATTTAGATGGATGCGCATTATTCCTCAGCTCTGTGTCAACAATCAAAAATGAGCTTTTAGATTTATTAGTTCCCAATCTTGCACCTATCTTAAATCATTACCATATAATAAGAACTCTATATGGTGCATTGTCAATAAAACCTAATATTGAGAAGATTACCGATCGTCTAGTGCAAATGGAGAGCACTGTAAATGATTTAGAGAATACGTGTCAAACGTTAAAGCTATCTAATACCTTCTAAAGTAGGTTGATACTCATAAATCTAAGATAAACGACCTGTAAAACCACTTAAGAAGAAATAATACTCATTTAATCAGGCTTCCAGTGGAAAGACGAGGTGGGAGAGAAATTCATAAGGAATTATGAAATCTCTTCTAATTCAGTACTTTGTTGATAGAGAATGCAAACCTACAGTTGATAAGCGATTTTAGTTACCTAAAACTATCGTTGTAATAGCGCTAACTTATGACCCCACTGAAAAAAGACAAGACCAAAGGGCGTCTCTTTTATGGTTTACTGAGCTCTCATTTTGCCAGATTCAGCACTGTGTGTATCAGATGGAGATATAAAGGGTATTTATTGGAATTACCGTTTTGCTGGATCACGGGGATGGGGTGTTGGGTTGGCTTCTGCTAGTGTGGCTGTTCCTGTTCACTGACAACAGTAGGTTTGTGTAATGCATTCTCATGGGAGGAGCAAAGCATCATTTATTGGGACAAGCCTGGGTAAAATTATAGCGAAAGAAACTCCGTGTTGTCGCGTAGTTGAGTGGTAACTTGTACAAACTTAGTCTAGTGAGTTTAGTGGCATTTTCTGCACTTGGATCCTGAAGAAAATTCTGTTTCCTTTTCTACTTTTTTTTCCCCCAGACCCATTTGAAAGGTGGCTAAATGTGGGTGGTGGAAAAATTAGGTCATGATTTTCATTACCAAAGTTCTGATTCTTCAGTTCTTGTCCAGACAATACTTCCATTCTCTTCAATAGGTTTTTAAGGCCACTTGTTAATTCCTGTTCATCCTTTTGGCTTTATGACTGCTCAGAGCTCAGCATCACTGCCAGCATTTGTTAGAACTTGATGCGGGGCTTTACTTGAAGCGACTGTAATAGTATATTTAGCTGTGGAGAAATCTTTCCGAAGAGCAGTGTGCTGTGACTCATGTGACTCCGCTGCTGCTCTGTTGACCCCAGAAGACTTACTCATCGTTTACATAGTGGCAAACAAGATCAGATTCTGGCTTGATGCCTTATTTGACTTGATCCAATAAATGTGCAACTTGCAAATGCGTTTTACTTCAATTCACATTTTTTAAGATCAACTGGGTATCCAGCTTTTTTCCTCTTATTGTGAAAAATAAGGACACTTTAATGCTGCTCTGAGTGGACTTAGTGAATGAAATGCAAATGCATCTGATCCATACATAACTCATTTATACTGCAACAACAGCCAGGGGATGACATGGTTGTGGTCAAAATGTATCATCACTTGCTTTATTCTTGCTTGCCCTCACAGAGGGCAAAACATACATGCAAGCATACATATGCTTGCCATGCAATGGCTGTAGTCACATCGAGTTGTAGCAGCGGTGTTTGAATTGGTTGTTTTTGTAATAGGGGTGCAACCTGGGTAGCAAATTTCCACTGGTTGTGAATTTTTGAGGTACTGAAGTCTCTCCCAAAAAAAAGCTTGTTGATTTACTTTCTACTTTCTCTTCAGCTGGCATAAATCTAGAGTCATTTTACTAAAATACCAGTTAAACTGAGCATACATTAAAGAAAGATCATTTCAGAAATCTGCCAGCCTTGGCAACATTGCTTTTCCGTTTCCTGAGAATACCTAGGAGTAATTGGGTGTGCTACTCTGAGGCAGAGCAGCTGTTGCGTGTATATGTTGTATACATGTTGTGTGTGTGGTGTATTTGTTATTAGTTTAAAAAAAATAAAAATCAGAGGCAACAGCTGGACTGACTTTTACCTGGTGGCTGGTGGTTACAGGCACTGTAGTGTCTGGCTGTTGACAGAGAGCAGGGAAATATTCAAAGATGATTGAGAACTGGAGAAGCCTCTGAGAACTGGAAGCTGAAGTCTTCAATCATGTAAAATGGCTTGTGAAGGGCAGAATTGCTTGCAGCTGATCAATTTTTATTTTGATGTCAGTACTTTTTAAAATCTATCTTTTTTTTTTTTAAGCAAACACTAAGGGCTGATAGAAAGAGGATGATGTCAGGCAACTAGTTATTAGTTATTTTGTGGTAGTCAAGTAAAAGTTATTTTATGGATGTCAGGTAACTAGTTAACAGGTTATTTTATGGTAGTTAATGTATCAACAAGTCTGGGAGATGCAGATGGCTCAGACCAGTTGGAAATGGAAGGCCATTGGCATTTTATTAGGTATCAAGAATTTGTGTTGTTGAACCTTAACAGGCAGTTAAAGAAGCAAACAGGATGGTGGGGCACATCCTCGACTTACATCGGCTGCAAAAACTGCATCAAGGAGGCCTTAGCAAGGTTTACACCAGCTGAGGACCTGCCCCCTCCTCTTCCAAGCTACGTGTGGGAGAGACCCTCATTCCTCACGTATAAGCAGGCAAATCACACCTGCACGCACACTCCTTGGTTATAATTAAATTAAAATCTCACTAATCTGGAAGCATACCTATCACGTTCTCTTCTAGGAAGAAACTATTATTTCTTCTTTTATTCTCTTCTGCTTGAATCTCAAGCTATCAATGGCTTTCAAAGAAAAAGGAGTTTTTCTTTAGAAAAAAGTCTATTCAAATTATTCATGATTTATATCAAGAAGGGACCTTTCCTCTTTCAACTAGCAAAAAAGAGGGAGTTTGATCTTCCTCGAAATCATTCGAGAACCTTGTACGTTTCTTTCCAAAGCTAAAACTTTCTTACAAAGCCTCGGATATTCAGCAGAATAATGGCTATTACATAATTGAAGCTCAATACAATACCATGGGGCTAATAAATGGTCTCCTGGTTCTATAGAAAATGTAACAAATCATAATAGCACTTATTGGGACTAGGCCAGGGACAAACGACAAAGCTGCTTTTGAAAGTGCGTTGTGGCCAGAAATACTCTTGGACCAAAACCATTTTCTTGATTGTGAGGGGTACATTTACTCCCTTTAATTTTCAGCCTAGATTTTATGTTGATCCTGCAACACTGAATAAAATCAAGCCTGACAGAGCCGCTACTGCAGCTGTTACAGATGTAAATGTGGAGAAGGCCATTTAAGACGACTCTGTTTCCCTGAATATGTTATTTGGAAAGTATGCAGATTATATTAAAAATGGCTTGATATGTCCTTATTGTGTGTTTTCTAAAGGAAGAAAAAGATGCTCTGCTATTAAGTGATTTATTAACATTTATGATCACAGCTCTTTTACTTAGAAAATAACTGTTCTATTGTGTGCTGCGAAGCTGCCTGTAAACAACTGGCAAAGGGGTATACTGCTTTGTATTCTCCATGGAGAAAATATCAAATTCAATTGATTAATCAAAGGGGACATTCTTTGATGGAAGGGAACCTTTTCAAACTTTATTAAAAATATTGAATAAACCATGAGCAATCAAAGTTCATAATCTGAACTCCTGCTCTACTTTCTCAGATACAGTAAACCTTCAAAATAACTCATAAAGCAGGAGATGAGATGTCTGTAATAAAAAAAACACCCTCAGAGCAGCATATTCCAAAACCGCTGTCTTGATTTGGATCTCAGCTACGCCATTGCGACTCCACTGATTTTACTGGAGTCACTCTGTGTTTCCACTGGAGAGACTGATAGTAAGAATTGAGCCTTGGACCCTTTTTCCGTGACTAGTTCAGAAGCATCCTCACACTCTCTGTCTTTTTATGGAGAGTTTTTCCCTTATCCGTATCCTGAAAGAAGAAATAAGATTGCTATCAGTGAAGCTGCCTAGCGATTAAAGATAATCTAGATGTGACCTGCAGGCTGAATGACTGTCCCCTCTGCTCCAGGAGGAAAGCAATCGTATGGCCAAATGCTGGATGGCTGGTGGGAATGAAGACAAGTGAAATGGAAATTCCCAGAGCTGAGGAGAAAACAGAACTCAAACAGGTGGGACTAGCACGTCTCTGTCTTGCAATCGGCACTGAAATCATGGGCCCTATGTGAAATATTATGTGTAAAGCCATCGTGCTGTTCAAGATCAAGTTCAAGTGGAAGTCAGCAAATAAAATGCTCATATTTAGCAGCAGGAAAAAGTTATTGGAATGCTTCCAGGTATTTTGATGGGAAGAAAAAAACAATTGAGGGAAAGAATAATTGAAGGTATACAGGCAAAGAGTGAATGAGAGGAACTGAACACGCTGATCACGGCACAGTAATCTGATGCCATTTTTAATTAGGTCACAAGCTACAGCAAGCTCAGAATAAGAAGCATCGAGACAGCACAGATTGAGAGAAAGGCGTCCTCTGTAGCCACAGGGGCTCAAATGTACAGATTTGAGTGAGACCCCGGGGCAAGCAGTTAGCCCAAGTGGCTATCTAGGACAGCAACAAGAAGAAATGTGAAGATTTGATGGGCATCCTCTGCAACTTTTTTTTTTTTTAGTGCCTTCCTATGTCTTCCCGTCCCTGTCCACATTCCAAGCAGAGGTGGCAGCACGGAGCTGATCGCTATGCCTCAGTCAACACACAGGCTGAACCTCACAGGGGGATTTTCACAGCCGCACTGGACGAGGAGGTGAAGTGGGTAAGGTGCAGCTCGCAGCCTGGGGTAGCCTCTAGCTGGAAGGTGGGATGGAGAGCAGGGGAGGGGAAGGCGTCTGATGGTACCCAGCAGAGGCTGTCAGAGACCTTTGCTCTGAAGGGAGCAATTCATAATTTGTTTTGAGTAGCACCCCTGTCCCAATAGGGAAACAAAACCAAAAACCCAAAACAAACCAACCAAACAAAAAAAAAAACCCTGAGAGCTTTGGGGCCAGCACTCTTGCCTGAAAAGAAGTCTTGGGGATACTGTCAGCAAAGCCTCTGTCTCTGGTTGAGTCCTCATTTGCTCTGGAAATGAAGACTGTCCTTAAGAGCAGAGAGATTTGCAGTGAAGACCCTTGCCAGTCCCCAGCCAGCGTAAATACAAAACCTCTAAAACTCTGGTTAGTTGTTTGGGTCAAAAGAGGTACTATATAAAACACAGCCTTCCTACATATCATCCCATCCTATGCAGTACTGCTGTTGAAAGGGCTTATCCTAAATACTCCATTCTGATATGGCAACACATTAAAAAGAAAAAAAAAGACACTTTATTAGAAAAAGAAGCCCTTTCACAGAGTGACAGATGAATGTAGTGACAGATTAATATAAATTTTAAAACCTGAACATTATCCTCCACGGGGAAAAAGCTCCTAAATACACATGCAAAACGAAAATGGCAGAGAAAAATCTCTGGCATTGCATTGCACAGAATCGTTTTTTAGGTCTCTGTAAGTGATCATTTACATGAAACTTGCATTTAATTTAGTATTCAACCATTCCCTTTTATCTTCTGGCTGCATGTGTTTATGGGAGACGGTGGTCCCTCATTCTGTCTCATCTCCCTTCCCGTAGCAAGCTGCTTTTGTTCACTGGAGCATATGCGCAGGGGGACGTAAGGCAGAGAAGGGAATTTGAATATCCCAGTTTCAAACTCATCTCTCTTTCTGATTCTGGCTTAGACCAAAAGAGGAAAATTACCACCTCTGCTTTAGAGGTGAGCAAGTTTTTTTCAAAAACAAATAAAACCTCAATTGTCCTCTTGGCAGTACAGCCCTTTTGGGTCAAAGCACAGGGGAACAGTCTGTAAGCTATAATGTGGTCTAGGGTGCACAGAAATATTAGTTTCATTACACTGTGCAGATGTACTCTTTCTGGGATGTTAGCAATGGCATGTGGGCTAACTACAGAAATTATTTATTTGCACTGCTATTGCTGAAGCACCCAAGCAAGGTATTTCAGAACTAGCCCCGTGTATCTCATGTGTTAATACCCTGGATTTCTGCTTAAAACTGTTGCACACCTGGGTTGAGATCTAAAGCATGTCCTTGACCTGCTCCTAGGAGTATCCTGCTCAGGGAAGGCAGTATGATGTGAAATTATCTCCCCTCTCACAAGAACATGGCCCACAGCTTCTCTAGGCCATGTTGACACCTCTTGACAAACGTGGGTTGATGGCACAGGTATAATATTCGCTTTGGAGATCTCTGAAAATCTGAGTCCTTCTTTCCTCATGTATCCCCTTGTGGTGCGTGCCCAGCTGCCCTGCCAGTCTCCACCACTGATTTCAGTGACCGACAACCAAAGGCACTGCAAACTGAATGGAGGTACTTAAATACTGTCAGGAACAACAGATAAAATGACCTCAAACAATCCCATATGAAGTCCTTTGTTATTTTCAAAGCACTTTCCCAGCTTGACACCTTTGCTTTTTCATATCCAATATAAAATTCAAAATGTTTTATTCCAGTGCAGTACATGAATATAAAATATAAATATATCAAACCTCACACTAGGTTTTTTTGTGCTACTGCTTTGGAAAAGGATCTGAAATAAACTTGGTGCAAATATTGAGAAAATTATCAGGAAAATTCCACTTCTCAAACTTTTGTTCCCCGTTGTCTTGCATGCATTTAGATACAACTTTTCTCAAGGGAGTATGCTTACAGCAGTAAGGAGCAGCCAGGATCTGGATGGCTCTGTGAGCGACAGCTCACGAGTGCTTGGGGATGAGCGCACTGAGCTACTTCAGGTATCCCTTGCACTGGGGTCCCACACAGACAGACTGGCTGTCCCTTACCTCCCCTAAAACACCATCCCCCGACACCTGCGCTGCTCCCTATGCCCACGGCTGCTTTCCTTTACCTATCTTGTTGCTGCCATACACCAGTTTTTGCCAACCTCTTGCCAAAGCCAGGGGTTGCTCTTACGCAGCTGCTGAAGAGACAGAACCTGTTCCACTCGCCTTTACATCCTCCTAGGCTCTGTGTTGCTCCAATATGACCCTCAGCACCACCTCTCCTCTCTCTTAGCTCCTGCCATTACGCATGTTATTGATATTACTGGAGAACTTACTTCCACGCTGCTGCCGCCACCCTCCTGTCTGGTGAACGTGGCATCCTGCTGCTGCTCACGATTTTGCAAGGTTTCTTCTGACCTGCTCAGTACACGGGTGAGTGCCAGGAGCAGCACGACGACCGTCGTGCTGCGCACAGCTCAGCACAAGTCGGTCCTGCTGGTCAGGAGCAGGGGAGAAAGCTGGAGTGAAGAAACGCAGTCCCATCTCTCATAAAAGCATCCAGGTTTGCGCAGTGAGGCCCAACGCAAAGGCGCAGGGGCTGGCAACGCCTCCTGGTTTCCTGACACCCTTTCTATAGGATGCAAAAGGTCAGTAGAAATGGTCTGCTGTGGTACTATGGCCGAAAGATTGATATCTGATTTCTGCTTTCTCTTCTGCTAATTGCTGTGATTAAATGGCTTTGAAATTACCGCAGAGTAACTGGGTACAGGTTTGGGGCCCATGTGTACACTGAAATGGAAGTAAATCAGTTCAGAGATGTTGGGAATAGGCAGAGCTGGCAGCAGGCAGCAAAGCAAATAGTTGGGTGAATTTGCATCTTATTTAGTACGTCAAAAAAAGTTTTAAGCTGTGACTTGGAGAAGTCAAGCCAGGAACAATAAGCTTGTCTGGAGAATTCTGGTATTAGAAACTGAAGGATATGGAACCCTGTCCAAGGTAAATATTGACATGACTCAAGATGAACTAGTAAAACATTTAATGAAGCTGAAAATAAGGCATCTGGGATGGATGTTTATTGTTAAAAATGAAACATTTGAGCAAAAGTAGCATAGTGATGATGGAGGTTATTCATAGGGAAGCCAAGCTGGGGAAACAGCATCATCTGAAAGAAACTGACTCCAGCTATTTGTGAAACATGGAAAAAATCAGAAATATAACAGAGCTAAAAATGTAAGTGAATAGCAAACAGTCGTTATGGGCATTCAGAGTGGATTTTGGAGACTGAATCATACCAAGGGACAAATTACTCAGGTGTCCAGAATAACTCTATTGACTTTGATGGATTTCTCTGTATTTGCCTTTGTGTAATTGAGAGTTTACTCCCTTACGCCGTATGAGGACTGAATATTAAGAAACTCTGAGAAAAAATATTGACTTTCATTCATTCCAGTATCATTCTCTTGATGATAGAGAATAAGTCACATTAACTTCACAAGGCATTTCAGGAACACTTTAGGAGCTTTTCCCTTTTGTGCAGGAGGGAAAAAAACCCTTACACAATGCAGTGAAAATAATCAGAAAGGCTCCATTAAACTGGAAATGGGAATAAATTGTGCCACTATATTAGAAGTCTTAGCCACGTATAAGTCTACGGTGTTATCAGAATGCACTGTTGTAAAATCCACCGAGCCAGGCTGTGGTGAGCCAACATTACATTCACGTGTTCACCAGTGGTGGAGATATTGGGGAAGAGATGCCAAAAATTTAAACTGCCTGCTTAGGTGTGCTCTATAAACCAGCTTTTTTCTACCTCGGAAATCCAAGACTAATGCATGAGGACTGATTGCATACAAAAGGTACGCTTGATCTGTTCCCATGTAGCACGCCTCTAGTTGTAGTGGCACTGCTATGTTACATATATATATATATATATAAATTCAATAAACTATCTGGTGATTATGCACATGCAGCTGCAGTCCCCCAGATGGCTTCACAGTGCAACACAAGGGTGCCCATTCTCCCAGCCCCAAGGCACAGGATAACCCGTATGGCTGACCGTGTGGCAGAAGGAATAGAGGCAGGGCAGGAGGAGAAGCGAGGAGGGATGCCCAGGGAAGCCAGAGATTAGGAGAGCCTGCCATGCTGGGGCAGTGCATCCACCCTCGCTCCTCGGCTGCTTCTGATGGATTCAGGAAAACAGCAATTGTCATGTTTGGCTCTGCTCCATCTCTCAAAACCTTTATCCTAGGAAGAGGCAAATGCTACAATCTCTCTCTGTCCTCTGAGCAATCTTTTGGAAAGCTGGGGTCCAGAATAATTTAAGACTTTAAGCATAACCATCAGCTTCTTGGACTAGATTTAGAAAATCCACAGACAACCCATCCGCTTCCTTCATCTCCTATTTATTGAGAAGGTTTCCTTTGGCTAGCCACCTTGTTAAGGCCATGATCAAATCATAGTTGCCAGTAGGTTTTATTACTAACACAAACAAATAGCAGGTTATTTTGTTATTGTCCCAAGCTTCAAAGCTGAAGCTGCTCTTAGCATCAGCAGGTTCTACCAGTACTGATGTGCAATTGGAATACAAAGGAGATGTTGATAATATAAAACATATGTTGCTTACGTAGATCACTGAGCGTCACTTAAATGCTTTCTGCAAAGCACCTCAGTATGTTGATCAACCAACAGCCTCAGCCAAAATAATGCTAGAGCTGCAAATTCTTTGAGATGCTGCACAGCAGCACAGTGGCATCCCAAAGGGCCCTCTTCCCAGTGCCGCTCGTCCCAGAGGACGATGTTGACACAAGTGGCAGATATGTAGGATCACTGCTGGCATTGCTCTCTAAAACTCCTGTGCAGCAACGGTCTTCTCTGTGAATAGCAGGAAGGATTTAGTGAATATAAAAATACCTCAAAAGCAAATAGGGTCTTTTTGTTGTCATTCCCCTCACACTACTTTATTGGTTTTGTGCTCATAAAAACATTAGCTGCTTAGCTCACTATCAGAAATGCAAAGCTGCTAACTAAAAGTTGTGTGCAAAACCTGATACGTGTAATGCCTTGATAGTGGTAGGGTGAGATTTTTCTCTTTCCTGCTTCCTTACTTTTAAAATCCAGCCAATATAACTTTTCTGTCATCATAACATTTGGCGCTATTCCCATATGTACAGATTGCAACATCTGCAAGTTTTAAAAATTAATATAAAGTTCCGTAATTGTATAAGCCTTGCTCATTTTAATGGTCCTAAACAAGCAACTTAGCTTCGATGCAAACCAAGATGCAGTGAGCAGATAAAGCGCTCTACTTGTACAAAGCACGCTGCTCTAATGGGGCCGGTATGTCCATGTCCATGCAGTTGACACTGATGTGGATGATGATCGCAGTGCAAGGTCATGCTGTTGGGGAACAGAATGTGGACTTAAATTGCTGGCACACAGAAACTCAATAGGTTACTCGTAAGTGGAATCAGGGGTGATAAATTGCAAAGCAGTCGCATTGATTTGAGGCAACCTTATTTCTGTCACCCACAGTCTGTGGAGATCCAGCAGGAAGGCGCTCACAAGTAGAGGGTGACCTGTCTTCTTCCGTACTGCTAGAGGTTTTGCCATCATTACCCAATGATCACAAGGTGATGCACAAGCAATAGGAGGCTTTTTGGGGGAGAGACAGTCATGCAGGAGGCGAAGGAGCAGGCTGTGAGTGTCCTGGCTCTACTCATTAGCCCAAGTCAATGCACTGAGCAGTGTTGTACTGATTACAGAGGAGCTTGCCCAACGTGAAGGGAGAGAAACCTCATAATCTTCCTATTTCCAAGTTACCATTTATTATCGGTGCTTCTTTTTGCCACATGGCTGTAGTGTTAAAAACTGAAAGTTAAACATGTAAGACCTCTTTTAATTGTGTCTAAAAATATGGTGGCCACATTGTGGGTGAGAATTTTCCACAAGAGAGGGATACCTGGAGTTCCCTGCTTATCTGTGGCTGTGGCCAGTTAGCATCCTACACTGGGCGGCTTGTTGTCGCCGTGATTCATGCTCTGGAAGCAGACAGGCTGCAGGGTGAGACTCTGCTTCCCAAGAGCAGCTGCCCCTGAATTTCCAGCTCTAGGACTAGTTTTTGATGCTGTAGTCCATGTACTTTCCTCCAGGGTCTTCCTCTGAAGAGGTGGCATAGCATCGACGTGGCTGATGTTACAGTCCAGATAGTTGAAAGGTTAAATCAAACAAGAGCATAAATTGTGGGCCATGTGAGACACAAAACAAGTAATCACTGCTGATGTGTCCCAAGGAGCAAGTCACCCATCTCTTGGCTGCTTCTTTTCCTTTAATTCCTATATTTCTGGGCTTGGCACGTGAGGTTTCATTTTGTCTATTCGAAAGGTTTGAAAAGCGCGCTGTACGTGGATGTGTGCTTGACTTTGCATGTATCTTACTGAAAGCCATAAAATGCCCTAGTCGTTACAGATTCAGAGGTGTTGGAAGTCTGGTTCAGCATTTCCAGATTTATTGAAATAATGGTCCCTTGTTTGTTTTTCTAGAGGCAGGCAAAGTAGAAACATAGCTGTGAACAATAACATAAACCTTGCCATTACCAAGCACTTGGCAAGCAGTTTTAGGAATGCTTCTGCTTTTCCTACATGTATATAAAGCCTCAGAGAACTCTCTGACTGCATCGTATTTCAAGCGTAAGGGAAGCAGAAATAAAATCAGGTCCTATATTTCATGTGTTCGGTAATGGAGGAAGCGAAGCAGGAAGAGACAGGTGCTTTTCTGAAAAGAATGAAATATCTGAGCAGCTGATTCATGGTGAAGTATCATGCTTTTAGCTGAGAAGGTTTATTGTAGCTGAACCTCATGCTATCCCTCTAGCCGATATCTTAGATGAATCAGCAACTTGCTATTTTTATCTCGGCTGTACCAATAGAGTTTATAATATTGTTCTGTCAGTGCTATTTATACATCATCACATGCCTGACTACTCTGGGCTGTGCTTTTTTTCCACAGTCTTGGATGATGTCATCGTGAAGTAGGCAGTTGTATTGAACAAAGGCTTTCTTCAGAACAGCAACAATTAAAGCTTATGGCAGAGTACAACACCGGACGCCATTGAAATACAGAGATAAGCTCCCCAGTTTTAAGGCAGCTCTAGACAGCGCTTTCGATGCTTCAGTAGCTGGTCCCCCTGGGGAATGGCTTGAAGAGAAGTCCTACAGCTGTCAGTGCCACACCTGGCCTCGGAGATGTGTAGGGAGCGGTGTGCTCTGAAGTCTGGGACTGCTCTGCACAGAGGACTTGCTAACGGTGTAATTATTCAGGGCAAAAAAAAAAAAAAAAAAGCTCCTCCAAGAAGGGAGATTTTCTATTCTACTGTGAACCCATTCTACATCTCCTCAGTCACCCACAGTTTCTCTTTTCTCTTCTTCTGCCTGGAGATATTCATCCACCTTAAATGTTTTTTCTGTATTGGGAGGTTTTGAGGATGCCTGTGCAGGCCTGGCCAGCCTGGAAGCCTGCAGCCTTGCCACGTGCATCTTCCCGAAGCCAGGGGTCTGAAGCCCATTGTAGTATGAAGCAGTGAAAGATCTACAAATGATTTGCAAAGGAAGAATTCGGCGTCCTCAGTTGATCGCCTCTTTGTTTGTGATGTTCCAGCGAGCCTGAAATTCTTCACTCCGTCCCTATCCCCCAGAGCCTCACGTGCATTTCCAGCTGTTTATCATCATTCCATAAGGCCAGCAACACGTCAACATCAACAGCTGTGTTCTTCTCATCTGCTACTTGTATTTGAGCTCTCGGAGTTTTAACCACCGAAACTGTCAACCAGTGCTGTTCAGGCACAGCGTGTATAGCTTTTCCCTAGAAGCTGTTGCTCAGGAGCTCCTTGTGTCCGCCAGCCAAGCCATGACAAGCGTGTCACTGGGTCACAGATGGAGGCAAAGGAAAGAAAGTGTTACCCCCCACACCCTCTGCTTATGCTTTGCATTATGATCACAATAACTAAGCAATTTATTTCAGGGGTACTCATCAGTTGGACACAATTACTAGCTACCCCAGGGACAGAGCTGGGACGTGCTTATGCTGTGATTTTCAGCCTCCCTTGATTTGCAGAACTCTATCTCCATTTTCCAATGGAGGTTCAGACGCAGGTGTGGAAAGCTGCTGTCAACAAGGTTAGTTTTTTCCCCATAAGCCCTCACAGACTCTCCAGTATGCTCCACAGACCCTCGGGGACCTGCTTCCCCCAGGCAGAAGAGCACTGGCCTAGCCCTGGGGAAAACCGGCCCAATTGCCTTTTCACAGTTATAGTGGCCACCCCTCGCTTGGGAAGGGCCCTTCCCAGTGCTCTGACATTTTTAAGCTCCCCTTAAATTACTTCTTTCCAAAGCCTCTTTCCAAAGTTTGGCTCTGCACAAAACATGTCAGCATCTGATAAAGGCTCAAAACAGAAACAGAATGGTATAAATAGAAATTAAGTAAATTAGGAAGAGGTGCCAAAGCAGCAAAACCCTAATGATAGCAGTGGCTGCGTGTGCGTGTGCATGTGCAGTGCGGCTTCCAGCGCTCGCCAGAGTGCCAGGCTGCCCCTCAGTATTCTTAGAAACATATGCATCTGCTGTGTCACTGGCACTGCCTGCTCAGCCTTGGACGGGCTTCTGCATCTTCTTGCAGACTCTTTAGAAAGCTTGGGTTTGTGCAGAGATTTGGTGCCAGAGCCCCAACGAATCCAGCAGCAGCCTCTCTGTGGCTGGATATTTTTTCCACGCTTGGTAAACTGTGCTTGTGCCATCTGGTCAATGCAAATAGCCTTACCCTCCCTCCAGCCAGCTTTTGTGGAAATTGTGGTCTACCTGTGTTGTCAACTCAGAAATGATACTATATGGTGTATTTCCTTCATGAACCAAATGAAACTTGGGCCAGATTCCCAGCTGGTAAAAATCAACACGACTAAGGTGAAGTAATTTGTACCACCTGACGGTCTTCATTATAGCCAGGGCTGGAAAGACAGGGCATATCTTTTGCTACTTATTCATTATTGATGCCATTTTTCCATAGGGCCATTGATCACAAATGAACAGGAGACAAACGGGTGACAGCCATTCCCTATAAGCAGCAATAACAACTGGTGGGCTCCAGGCTGAGGTCCTTCCAGAAATGGCAAGTGATTTTAAAACCGTGTGTGTGGTGCTGGGCCTAGCTCAGGTAGCCCTGAGCCCCTTGGCCGGGCTCCTGTCCTTCTCTGCTTTTCCACGGAACACAGCTTGCAGCTTGGTGCCCCCAGAGCTATGCTAGAGGTCACCCACCCCAGCCTTTTGTGGGTCTCATTTTTCACCCTCCGTTCTCTTTATTCTGCAAATTAGGACATGCTTAGTTTGAAAATACAGTCAAGGTTTTAGAAAACCTTTGGAATGAGAAGAGGATATGGAGTGAGGGGCAGAGGGATGAAACAACATGTCCCTCCTGGGCTGCTTAGCCTACATGTATGTTTTTGGCTCTACCATATACTGAATTGAGGACCTGTGCTTTTTGGGGAGGAAACCTAGAAAGGGAGGTTTACCAGGTCTTTATGTGATACTGCCTTGCTTGAGTTTACATTGATACAGATTGCCTCGTGCTGAACCTTTGTTGCCTTTTGCTGTGTCCTGATGCCCCTCCTTGCCAGCTTGGCTTGCAGGTATGTAGGGGGGAACTCCGGGGCAAGGGAGAGATAATAGTTGCTCTGAGAGCTGGTGGTCTCCTGAAACTCAGGGGAACTGCCAAGTATGAGCTCAGTCAAACTGGATGACATCTTCGATGCTGCAAAACAAATGGTGAAGCCATTAAGCAGTGTTTTAGGGAAAGGTAGCATCTCCTGTTAGACCAACTGGTACATTCAGGAAAAAGTGGACAAGGTTTTGGACACATGGTTCTGTGTAATTAAAAGAAGCGCACTGAATGAATGGGCCTGGAGTAAGGGAGGCAAAAATAGAAACAGCCATCTGTCACTATGCTACTGGATGGCTAATTGGGAAGCCTCAGGTCTCAACTACTAAATGTCCTACCTCATTTTCTTACAAAATAGAGACAGCAAGAGCAACCTCCCCTTGAGGACTGGGGACAGCTCAGTGCAACGGGGCGTCTGGGTGAGCTCCCCTAACGCGCTTCTGCAGCGGGTAGGATGCTGCTGCGTGTGCCAGGAGGCATTTCTGTCCTGAGGACCACCATCTCCCTGTGGCCAGGCAACAGGAAAAGTCCCCACAGCAGAAAAGGTAGGGAAAGGACTTGGGGCAGGTTCATATCTGTTGTCTCCGCCTGCTTGGGCAGAATTTCCTTCACAGCAAACAGCCCAGCTGCAAAGCATGAAACAGAGAGGAGGCAGCCCAGCTGGGGCTGTTAGATTTATCAAGATGAGATCCTTACATTACTTTGAAACGTTACCTCTACAAATAGCATTTGAACATTATAAATATATATGTAATGTGTACTTTAATTTCATAGTCACCACACACGTTGGAAACATCGTTAATGCGATGCTATAGACAGGAGTTAGTCCAAATTAAAGGCAGGAAATTCCAAGGTATTGTTCTTATGGAAACTGTGACAGCTGAATTATGTGGGGTTGTTAAGGAACTAAAGATAACCCCATTCAGACTAGATAAAAACATTATGTATGAGCAAGGAAACTGAATTACAATTGCAGTGGGAGCCATAAGTCTGAATATCTTGACTGTTGTGTGCAGTAAATGGAAAATCCACCATGCTGTTATATTAATTTGGCACTTTTTATTTAGGGACAAATCTTGAAATTCTTCACCTTAAAACTCCAGTGGAGGTAATGGAGAGTTTTAAATCCAGAAGGATTCAGACATGGGCATTCAACGCCTCGTTCATATAGGTAGGATGAACTTCCATCTTGATTGTTTCTTCTGTCGCGGTTTGGTGGCGGGCGTAATGGTGGAAAGCATCCTGAGTCATCTTTGGACTCGCTGGGAGCAGACTGCACAACTTGTAAACAAATACTGGAATTCATTTCTTGTTGATCACAGCCTCTTCTTCTGGGACAAAAACCATGGCAGGATCCTGGAGAATAAAAGCAATCTGTCAGCATCCATGGCACAACCTCAAGGGCCCAGTACCCCTTCCCACCACAGCACGCACCTGCCCACACCTACCCAGCACTCGCAGGCTGTGAACAGCTTCCCGACAGCTCCTGGGATGACCACTGGGATGAAGGACCCAACATCTGGCTGCCATCAGCCACGCCGCACCCTTGCCGCTGCCAGGCAGTCGGCTCGGCAGAGGATCTCAGGGGAGCACTTCGGGCTGAAGAGAGCATCCTCAGTTGAGTTCACTGTTACCTTTGTTTGGGGACCACTGAAAGAGGCAATGGGTTTTCGTACCTGTTGCCCCTGCCAAGTGAGCATCCCGAGGGAGCATCCTGGCAGCTGCTAACCCCTGCTCCAGGCAGGCAAAGGGATGGGATGACTCTGCCGGCAGATTTGGGAGGGGATGCTCTTCTTTTAGCATCAAGTCAGAATTTTACAGTAAGAAAATCTGATTAAAAAATTTATTTCAGCTGGTTGTTCTTCATCCAGTATTTGAAACCTGGCATCCATGCACTGGCTGCGCTCCTGAGACCTGAGCAGCAGTCAGTTGGGCTTTTTCTCTGGGCTGGGCCTGGGCTTGGGCTCTGCCTCAGCTCTGGCAGAAAATGATGGCTGGGTTTTCCAGGGTGGCTATGGGAGAAGTTTTTCTGTAATTTTATTGCAATGCCCCTACCTTGCCGCTAGTTTTCCTCCTCTGAGAGGTCTAAGTTTTGTTGCCATAACGTTACACATGTGGAATTTGAGACATTTTGCTTCTGCTTTGCTTTGTTTTAATCAGGCTTGCTTGAAATGTCATATTTAAATGAGAAAAACAGCAAGGCTGTAGAAATCTCAGCCATAGACTGTGAAGCAGTAACTGTGTATAGAGCTTGGCATGAGGCACTAGGACTACCTGAGACCTCTAATTGCCACCTATAAATACCAAATATCAGTATGCGTGGAGAAGGTGAGTGCAGAGGACAGAAAATAGTTTTACTTTATGCTGTAGTATGATTCATGCTTTTAAGATCAAGATTAGAAGTCTCTGTTAGGTTCCAAACTATGATTTTATTTTCATTTACATCAAAGGATTTAAGAGCCTTCAAAACCCAGCATTTTTAAAAATAACTTAAAACATACTGGCTGGCAATGCGAGTCACAGTTAGCGCAGAAGCAGCCAGGCTCTCCTCATATAAAGCAAATAACTGAAAAATCAGAATTAAAGAAATACCTTGTCCTCAATTTAACTCTGACAACTTGTATTGTATTTTTGTTTCAGGAAAAAGACTTTATGAAATGTGGGCCTTTGTAGCCAGGACATAGCCCAGGGTGATGAGCCCTACAGATCAGCAAAAAACATGCACCATAAAAGCTTGTGCAAAGGTTCAGAGCCTTGATTTGAATTTTTGGGCTTGTTTGTATTTCAAAAGCAAAGCCACTGAATTGCATCTTAAAAACCGTATCCCAGTGCAGGTTTCCTTAAAACACAGCCCAGGTTTGATCAAAAGGTTCTCAAGTCTGCAAACCTTTTGACAAACCCGACGAATGTTTACACTTTCAAAGTAAACCCCAAACCAAGTGCATTTGCATGGGCTGGCATCTTGCTATGGAGATTTTTGATTCCCCCCCCCCCCCCCCCCCACAGTTCTTGCCAAAATCCCGTCCATGCCCTGGGACTGGGCTTTCAAGGCTGTCATTCTAATATTTTTATTGATAAACACACCAGCAGGCACAAAAAATAAATATCTACACCCAAACGAAATATTCGGCTGTATTTGTAAAACCCCAAATAAAAAGAATTTTGTATTTCGGTTTAATTGAATGCCCATTCACGTGGATCAGACTGCACAGCGTTCGCTTGTCCAAACCACTAAGATAATCCTTACTGCCTATAGAAATACATTTTAATTATGGAGCAATAAATATTGTGTCTTTTTTTTTGCTGTATGCATTTTTTTATCAGCAGACAAAAGCTGACATTTATTTTACTGATAGCCCTATATTTCCCCTCCCGCTACCACCGCAGCAGAATTTCCCTTGCCCAAGGAAATTGAGAGGATCAGAGCACATCTGATGTTCCATTAATTTAAAACGGCTGCCAGGACTTGCATATTGTAGCAGCTTTAAAGTGATTGAATTTGGATTATTTCAAACTCTGGAAAAGTCCTGCCTTGCCTGACAGAGGCATATCAAGTGACAAAATAAAATACGAGCCCGGTACGAGAGTATCGGTGCGTAGGTACGTTCTCTTCCTTGCGCACACAGCCTTGCAACGGGCAGATTAGAAGCAATGGAAAGAACCTTAATTTTTTTTCTTTTTTTTTTTTGGTAGCAGGCCCCTTTTTTAAGCTGTAGCCCAGCTAAGTGGAGACACCTGGTGTTTGTTGTAGCAAATTCACTAAAACCATGTGAAAGGGGGAGAGCAGGGGTGCCCGGGGTGCCCTGTCCGGTGCGCAGGGCTTGGGCAAAATTCATCCCCCTTGCCAGGGTCTGCCACCAGCCTCCTGCCTTCCTCCCCTCGTCCTCCTCCAATACAGCAGTGCCCCGAACACAGAAGGGCTGCTACACATGAGCTGCGCATTTGGGGGGTTGGAAGCTTCACCCTGTCAGGTGTTAAATTAAAGCGCTAAATTTGGGGTAATAGCTGTTTCGTAATGCTTAGTGAGTAGCTTGTGTAACGTAGTTCCAAAAGCAGAAAAAGCTTACACACGGCCAAAGGAATATTAAAGTTTCACTACAAAAGAAATATTGTGGCTGCCAAGGCCTGATTACTCATAAAATCCACAGCATTATCACCATCCATCACTGCCGTTCTTTTAATGACCAAACTAAAAAGAGAGACATCAAAGTTGGGGTGGTGGTGTCGTCGTCATTTTTCGAGAGTAAGGTTCTCTAAATATAGGACGAATACTAGAGCTCGACATATTTTTTGACCAAAAAAATTGAAAAATCATTTGAATGAATCACAAAACATATGTTATGTTTTGCTGTAAAAGCCATGAAGTTTATGCAGTGCTCTATTATGGTGACTGCTTGGCTTTTCATGCATTCCTAAATTACCATGTAATCTAAAACCTTGTTTTCAGCTGCTCTATATTGGAAAGTCCCTTGCAATAATCAGGATGATTACAGGCTAGTGTGGAGAACAAAACTTGTTTGTGTTATTGCAAATAAAGGTGGAGTTTATCAGAAATTTTACCTTTTCAAGGGAAAAATAAAAATAATAATAATAATAATAAACTGTCTCTTTTCCCTTGCTGGAAATATTGTAAGCATGGAATTAATTTCGGCCACTCTACGACTTAAAAACACATGGATACTTGGTGTAAAAATATGTTTCTTTCCTGTAGGGACTTGACTCTAATTGGTGTGCCAAAACTATCTCACAGAGATTTCATTGTCTTATCTACTTACATCATCTTAATGCGATTTTATTTTACTTTGTCAAAGTCATATTAATGTAAATGTGTTCTTGATAGCAAACAGAGCTCTTTTTTTATGCTAAACAGGATTCAGCTGACTCTAATAAAACAGCTTGCAATCCATTAGGCTATAACTGTAATATAGTTATTTTGTTTCCCAAATAAAGACTGTGTCAGAAAGCTGTATAAGGATTTTTGTCTTGTTTTTCCACAATAATTGCTTGGGTGGGGTTACATTCTGATCTTTAAATGAATAGTATCGCTTGGAACAAACACTTCATATATCTTTTATCTTCCCCTCGCAATACAGTTCTGAGTTTTCTTTGAAAATGCAAAGCTACTTTTCCAGATAAGTCATCAAAATGTTTCCAAAGTATTTTAACTGCCAGATTAACTATATCTTGAATACAAAGATAGATGGCTTACATTCTTTATGCAGAAATCCTGCCAATGCATAGCAACTAGCAACAAATTAATTTCTTTTGCAACAGTAGGGGAAAAAAAAAAGAAAACCCTGCTTTGCTATACAAAGCTCAAAAAGGTAAATAGATATTTAAAAAGAAAATAAGGTTACTTGCTCTGAAAGGGTAATCTGTAAGCAAAGAACAGAGGATTAAACATACATTTGCTCTCTTTACAGAATCTGTGTTCTAGCCTTCTCTTAATGTATTCAGCTAATTAAGGACTGCAGTGACCTTGTGGCAGATTTTGAAATCTAGGAATTTCTATTTTTCGTTTTATTTTTATTTCTTTTAATGCTGCCTCCCCCACAGAGCTTAATACAATCTGTTTCAGGTCAAAGTCTGTTTATGTCAGCAATGTTCGTACTACACAACTAAAATGTTTTAATGCATTTATCAACTGGAAAATATTGCAAACATTTCATTTCCTTTGATACAGACACAAAAAACCCTCTGCCTTCATTGCAAATTCTTGTTCATATGAATCACTCTGAGTAATATTTGCTTTAACTTTCGTGTGGTTCTACAAACAGCCTTTATATGGCTGGACTTCAAAGCTGGTAGAAATAAAGGTTAGAAATGTGATAGGAGTAATCTATTATTAGGCATGAAACATTAAACCACTTTTAGTTATAAGCCTTAAAACCTGAATAATCTGGGTTTTTAACTTGCTGCATATTTATTGTGTTTTCAGTTACTTAAGTCATTTAGTGTGGAGGGACTGTTTTGAACAGAAATATTTTCCATAGGAATACGAACCACAATTGGGTTTAATTTTTCCTAATATTTAATTTAGAAAAACTGCAATATTATAACAGACGTCTCATATGTCAAAGCTGAAATACTCTGCTCGGTGTTTCTTGCAGTGTAAAATTAATCTCTTACCAGTGTGCTGACCCGAAAGGCAGGTTTTAGTGAAACAGGCATGGGGTGAAGGGCGGGGGGGGGGGGGGGGGGGTGGGTGGGAAGGGAAGATAAAATCTCGTTCTTCAAATAGCAGGGAGGGAAAAAAAATAACACAGAGGAATGTCACAGCCCGCCATTGACATCGAGTGACAAAAACCAACCCAAACGTGCATGTGAGAGAAGTTTCTTTGAGCAAACCAGCCCGCGCCGTCGGCAGTCCATCCCTAGCCGCCCCCGCGGCGGGGGTGTTCGTTGTCGGATCTGCACGGGGCCGTGGCTCGGGATGGAGCGCGTCGCGCCCGCGCGCCCTCGCCGTCGCCCCTTCCCTCCACTCGCTGCATTTACAGCACGAAGAAGGCGCCAATGGTCAGAGAGGAGCTGGATGTCGCGGGCGGATCGCGATAGGTTTGGGGGGCTTCAAACCACTCGGCTGATGGAGCGGGTTGGAACAACGCTCCGCGTTGGTAACGTTTTGTTCTTGATTGAGTTTATGTACTAATACGGTAGATTAAAAATAAGTCTGACAGTCAAAAACGCATAACAGCTCAAGTCAAACAGGTCAGCCAGAAATAAACCATCATTTGAAATCCAGAATTTTAAATCCTTGTGAGCCTGGGAAAGCGCAGGGGTGCAGCCTGGGCCCGATCCTGATCCCACCAGCACCAGTGGGAGTTTTACCATTGATGACACAAGCCGTATTTCCTTTTTCAGTTGATTTCAAACCTAAAAATTTCATTTTGTGTCCTTAGGTCCCACTGTGCCAAGTTACTATGGCCACTGGCTTTCCAGCCGTCCCACACAGGGTGCGACGGGGGGATTCGCTCACCCCTTCCCACAGCGGCACAGCGGGCTCAGTGCCACCGTGTGCCCCCAGCCCCCCACGGGGACGTTGGCCGCCTTGAGTCGCATCGCCAGGGAGACCTCGGCAACATGGAAAATGAACGTAAAACATCACACAGAGTGGATAATACTCAGATTTACAGCGTGTGTGGGGGTAAGGTGGTGTCTCTGGGCTGCCCTGCTCTCCCATCGATCAGTGTCGGGGGGGGTTGACGAATTTGGTGGCTTCCCTCACAGCTGGCTGCGGGACGGTTCTGGGGCGGGCGCAGGGGCAGAGCCCAGGGTCCCACCTGGGCCAGGACTGAAGCAGGGAGGGGTCCCAGGACCTTTAGACCGACTGGGCAAAGTCACCTATGTGTGACAACAGGAGAAACCAGCTGAGTCCCCTGAGGTGTGGTGTTGGGAATGGCTCACTCCACTCGGTGGCCATTTGCCCGTTGGGGAGTGGAAAACTCTCGCTGGTTATTTATATTTTGGTCGGTGAAAGAAAGGGGCCACACCCTCCCATCTCATTAGTATAAAAAAAGCATCGACAGCACTGTAGGCTCCACCTTTCCTTCTCCCATGCTTCTCTAGCGCGCCTGGTCCTGAGCCAGCCTGGTTTAATAGGTTACCCTGCAAACGCTGGGACTGCGGCACTGTGCAAGGTTGCACATTCACAGGAAGCATGTGTGCACAAAGCCGTAACCGTTGCAGACTAAGGAGCGATAGCCCTGGCCAGCAACGGCGAGAGATGTTAATATTGCTGGGGAAGGTGAAAACAGAATTGAAACCGTTTATTTGGGGAGCATGTGGGACTGAACGAAGTGCTGGTTTCTGAGCAACAAATATCTGTATTTCACTTGTCCTGGTCTTATAGACTTTTAATTTGCTCTACAAATTTCGTTAGTTGGAGAACATGTAAACACCAAGAACTGTACAGGGCAATCCATTAAACATTTACTTATTGTAGACTTGAAAAAACCCCACTCTTACAATATCAAAAACATAAGGGGAAAGAGATGCCAGGCTAGTGAATGAAGCCAGCTGACTGCTGAGAAGAGGCTATGGTTTTGCTCCATAGCTTTGCCGTTTTCAGTAATCTGACTCACTAAGATATTTTTAGACACAGTAACAACTTCCATTGTGAAGTAATTTTTCATCTGAATTTTCCTCAAATTAGGCTGTCCTCTTGGCCCCCAAATTCCTTTCTTCAGCGAGCCAGTGCTGCCCTCCACGCCCCAAGGAGGAAGGGGAGCCATGGAGGACTCTGATGATTCAGACCACATGGTGGAACAAGATAGATCTCAGCGTCAGGTTGGCAGGATATTTCCCTTTCTTCAAAGGTCTCCAAACCCGGCAAGTTTTCCTTTGATATCCTTCCAAATGGATTTATCCGCATTGGGGCATACATTTGTTTAGATTGTTCCTGCAGGGTGGGACTTTCAAAAGAGCAGAAGAGTGCCAAGTGCCAAATTCTCACCAAGTTCTCCATAAAGATTTCCTTAGCTTCCTTTGAAAATCCTCGCTGTGCTCCCCATCGCTCTGCGCATCCCTGCTGGAAAGGTGCCCGTGGTGCCCTCACAATGTGGGCACAAGGGATACAGGAAAGATTGTGACATTTCAAAAAACAGGCAGAGGAAGAACTGGCTCTAGACAGAGGAAATGCATGAAAATGCGGAGGCTGGGGAGGAAACAAAGAGGGAAATGGAGACCCAATTCCCTAGACCCATCATCTTTCTGTTTTTTATCCTTCCTCTCTGTTTACTATTTCTCTCAGGTTTTCCCCAGCATGTCTTAGTTAAAAAAGAGGTAAGCGTACGCTGCATATCGAGAGCATGGGCGGAACTTGGGCCCCACAGCCAACTTCTGCTCCTCCTCCGGGCTTGAGACGCGTTGGAACAGATGCAGGTGACCTGACGGCGCCAGGCGTTAGTCTGGTCCTCCTCTGGGCCCCTAAAGAAAAAGCAGAGGCTGCTGCCCTAGGACAGCGGCCATAGGGAAGTTAGCCGTTTGGCAACCGGCCATCTTATGTGCTTTTCATAAAGCAGTAGCTAAGACCTCACTAATTTTAATGCACTACCTCAGAAGTAAGCAAGAGATCTATAGGGAGCTGCGTCGAAACGTTCAGGCTAGTAGCTACGGAATAACGAATGCACTGATGGCCAAGCAAGGACTGCCAGAGCTATTTGTTCTCCTGCCCTGGGGAAAGGGCCTGATGAGGGCTGTTTGGAAAGGATGTCAGAGAAGGAATTTTTATTTTATGAGTAAGGAGATACAAAGGCTATTTCTGATCTGTTATAGGTGCGTTAATGATTTGTGAGCTACAGCAGGGTTTGTGGGTCCCCTGGTTTGTTTGCAGACTGAGAAGATCCTTCCAAGTTCTCTAATACCTTATTTGTAGTCACATACCTGGCTGTTTTTTTAAAATGGTAAGTACCTAGAGACTGCTGAGAGCCACAACGTGTCTTAAATCTAGTTTGTCCTTACTGCTTCTTGGTTTCCAGATAGAATTTAAGGTGTTGATTTTGCCCCCAAACCCCCATGGCTTGGTCTTGGCAAGGAAAAGTGGTTCTGTTAAGGTTGGCCTTATGTCACGAGCTCATCCTCAGCTCATCCCTTCTCGTCCCATGTGGATCCAAGGATTAGATGTCGGCTCCCTAATCCAGCGAGGTCGGGCATAGACCTGCTGCAGCAGCTGTGCCTGGTGCTTCTGAGGTGGGCAAGGGCAGTGGGGTGCTGGGGCAGGGAGGGCGCAGGGGCCCTTGGGTCTGCATCACTCATGGAGAGCTGGGAGGGCAGAAGGGAGAGCCTGGAGGGAGCTCTTGGAGAGGCTCCCTAGTCTCTCACTGGGGTGCTGGACAGAGCCAGCATCTGGCCTGGGAGGTCCTCCGATCTCAGCACAGGAACCGGGTTTTGAAAGGAGCTTGGTTAGGCACTCCTGCCTGTAAGATTTGGGAAATTGGAGTTTCCCTTTGATTTATTTCAAACATTCAGCTATCAAAAATAAGATAGGGGCCTTTCTTATGTGTTTTGGAGATCTAATAAAGCATACAAGTCTGCAAAAGTCCTTTGCTGTGAGCAATCAAATCAGCATTGCAAATCTATCTGAATGTGGTGCTCCGGCACCAGCCTCCAAATGACATGTAACGCGTTCGTGGTTTGACGATCTTCACTCAAACTGTTGGCTAAAATATTTTTATCTTGAGATTTATTTTTAGAGTTTATGGTTGAAAGATTTCAGCTCTGGGCAGTCCTTCCTGTGGCTTTTAGCAGCGACACTTACAGTTGTGTTTCACGTAATTAAACAGCCAACAATACTTAATGAAGAAATAAATAACATCAATAAAGTAGTAAATAATTATATGCAGGCAAACACCAAAGACATTATCCATCAGGCAACAGCTGTGAGCATTAGTTTTGATTAATCAATAATGTTGTACAATAGGAGCAGGAATGCTGGCCAGGCCTCTAGGGGAATCACCTACGCTTTTCTAAGCAGCAAGCTTTGTTATTTTAAGCAGAACTTTCAGCAGAATCCGTAATTAAATGTAACAACCAGGAGCCCCTCCGCCAGCAAATGCCCCACTTCTCGAAGCCCACCGAGCAGCAGGAGTTTAACCAAGACCAATGTAAGACCTCGTCTGTAGTTCATGGGGTTTGCCGATACGTCTGTGTCGGGGGGATGCTGGCGGGTACCACGTCCATCAGCCAAGGCGCTGTTTGGCTGAGGGCGCTTCGGCGGGGCTTGATGAACCTCCTGGCAAGGGGCTGGCGGTGCCTGGCTTGTGCCACCTGGGAAAACGAGCCAGCGCTTTTTGGCTCTGCCTCCGGAAAGGCGGCAGCAGGGCACGCCTGGCCAGCCCGCAGCTGGTGGCTGCAGGGCCTTATCCCAGTCCGGGCAGCTATCAGAGTGAGCGCCTGTTCCATATTTTGTTTCAAAATGTAAATACGGTTGAAATTTCACACATGTGCTGCGGCTTCTCTGGAGCCCAGTGTGGGTGGGTTCGTGCCGAAGTCGGAGAGGTCTGGTTCATCTTTAACTGTACCTCCTGGATGGAGGGGCCTTAACAAAGCTTTCAGGAGAAATGGATCGCCTCCTGAGCACATCCCTCTTCCCGAGCACTCCTGCTACCAGCCCATTGATTTCTGCAGGGCTGCCGCCTCCTCGGGCAGCAGCCCTGAATTGTGCTGAGAGGTTCCAGCCCGATCGGTCAGCCGCACGGCGGGCTTCTTCCTTTCCTTTTCATTTATTTCCTTCTTTAATGTATAAGGAGCTTAAAAGAATGGAAACCTTTCAGAAAGACCAATCACAGCACTAGATCCCAGTCTAGATAACAGGCACAAGGTTTTATAGCCCTTGACCCATTAAAAGAGAAAGAGGAGAAGGGACAGGAAGGGTTTCTGGCGTGGTGGGGACAGGATTCCAGAACCCGTGCTCACGTCTTGATGGCTTGTTCCTCATGAAGCCGATCGCTGACTTCTTGGTGTCTGAATAAACCACAGCACCACATCGCTTGCACCGTAAATCCAACCCTGGTGATACCTCTCCACCAACCGAGACGGGAGCACAAGGAGAAAGGGAGGCGAAGCGAAGGGCTGCAGCTTGGCTCGAAAGACGTGAACAAAACAGACGTGTGAACTCACATCTGAAGGGTTATTTTAATTCTGTGCATTGGCAGATGCACCTACAAATTTCACAAGTATGAGGCACACGGGTTTGTTGAGCTAGAAATGGCAACGGTTCGGAGAAGGAAGGACAGGGAAAGCCTTCAACTCTTGTTTGAGAAATGGAGGTACGCAGAAGGCAATGGAGGAAACAGCCACTCTGAAAACCCAAACACTTCCCAAAGATCAATCTTGGAGCCTTTTTTCCCAAACCCTATCAGAGGGAGGACCAGGAACAGAAATCTTCTTGCATGATAATTGCTGATAGCGCAACAAACCCCAGAGGGTTTCCTTACCCACTTCCTGACACGCAGGCACTAATAAACTTCTGTGATAACATTAATATTCCTGATAGTCTCTGTGGGCTCCGTCTCCCAAATGTGAATCTCATTATTGTCTGCGAACCCAAAGTAAATTTGTGGGCGTTTAAAGGTATAGCCTGTAAATTGTGGCATTGCAGCCTGTTCACAGACCTTTATACGACCCATTTTCAAAGCACCGGCCAGCCGGGTATGGTAGTGCTGCCCACGCTCCTGGGGTCTGGCATGGCAAATAGGTATTGCCAAATCTACGTGAATCCGGTTCAGTCCCAGACAAACGATGATACCACGTGAAATCAAGTGAAAAGCGCTCACGGTTCCTCTTCAAGATCAGAAGATATGATTATGGGTCTCCTGTGAAGTTTATTGGGATTGCTTATCCCAGCACTGTGCAAGGCCCGTTTGGTTAATCATCCCCCACGGTACCTGTTGCGCATCCAAAGGCACGGGTTGCACACATGCATTTCTCTGTGTGCACGCTAAGGCTGGTGAGGATAAATCGAGTATGTTTCCTGCAAAACAAAATCTCAGTTGTGTGTTTTTAAATAATTAATACAGTGTAGGTAACCTATAAAATTCATGGCTTTTCCTTTCCCTAGAAGACTTCCCCTTGGGTGCACAGAGAATAATGAAATTCACATTTGGGAGAAGGATATTGCAAGGTTTTTTTGAGTTCTTGGTCAAATTCTTCCACAGAGTACCCCCACTGGCTTCAGGGACAGTATTTATGGCAGGTATTAATTTGTTCAATGAGATAAATTTTAAAAAATACAGATAAAGAAAAAGCTTTCGGTAAGATATGGGTCTCTCTCTCTTCAGAAAAGCAGCGTCTTAATAACAGATAATATATATTGACATGACTTCAAAATAAATCCTTTTTCTAGGTCCAATTATAAAGTACTTTAAATAATATATTTTTCTTAACTGGAAGAAGGTTTCCGCAGACCTTTTTTCCCAAGCAGACAACATTTGACATCTTGTGAACTGCATCAGATAAGACAAGGGGATGACATTCAGGTATTTCTCCGCAGTCCTGTTATTCCTGCTTTGTTTTATTGAGATGGAGTCCTGTATTTCTAAACCCGGGAAGAGCAGATCTCAGCAGGCCACCTCCTTTCTCACTGTTCTGAGCCTGCGGTTCCCATCGACTCTGCTCGAAATGGGTTTTCTCTTAGGTTACTGTGTTCTGGTTATTTTCGTACGGGGTGGAAGCAATCCCCGCTAGGCACACAGTGCCCCACAGCCAGCTCTTGCCTCGCCCTCGGCGCTTGACCCTGGGGTTGCCACCGTGGACCTAACTGTCCTCTGATTCACAGAACTTCAGGGGTTGGAAGTGAGACATTTTTGAAGGACTGCAATTTTCACAGCCCCTTTTATTGCAAAGCTAGGTAAAGCACCTCTCAAAATCATTATTCAAATGTGGCATATGTTTTGCTGCGAATTTTCAGTAGAACTCTTTCCAGTGATTTCCAAAATAAATGAGACTTTGCATAGTACTTTTTCCGTATTTAACATTGCCTTCCCGGCGTTGCAGCCAAGGCTTCCTTTTAAAGGCATGTGCATGAGATTATGCAATCGTAGTATTCCGGATACCCAGAGCAATAAAAATAAATCAGGCTAGGTATAATGAAGATGAGCCAAAGCATCTGTTTCTCAAGAGGATTTTAAAAAAAACAAACCCAACTCTATCATCCCCAGAGGCTTGGATCCATCGTGGTTAGACCTCAGAGATTCTTGTATTTCAGAAACGTGTCCAACGCTCACTTGGGTAAGGAAAAGGGTTAGAAAGGAGGAGAAGAAAGACTCTCTGGTATGGCAGATATCCGTGCTCCCTGGAAACAGCAGCTGGATAACCCCGTGTGTTTGGCAGAGCTGGACTTACAGATCAATTCCTTTTCCCTTCTGGTATTTATTTTGACGTGTGTCATCAGGAGGTGCCGAAATGGCCTCCCCCCCGAGGCCAGCCCTGGGGACCACAGCGACCCAGGACAGAGGAGCTCTTGGACCGTGGACCTGGCTCCTTGGGCCGGCTGTCCTCCAAGGCAAGAAGCAGCTTTCGGGCCGTAGAGTTGAGGTACCAGGAGCTATTTTGCTTTGCTTCTCCTCTACTACCGCTTGGTGCCAGATACCAAAAGCCTTTTTCAGGCAAAATTTGGGAGGAGGGGAGTTGCAGGGCAGTCCCCAGCGGATTGTTTGCTGAGCGGCCTCAAGTATGTACTTAGGTAGGAACGGCTTGAAGACAGCTTAGCCAAAGGTTAAACATTGCTAAACTGTGCTAGATGATTGACTCATCAGTTTTGTAGCGTTTGTAACTCAGATAAAGGATGAAGACATGGGAATAAACGTGTAGAAGTGACTGCTAGAGCTGACAGGGAAAAAATCTGCATGCGAAAGGAAAAGCAAGGTCACGATGGTGGACGCACCAGCCCTGCGTCCTCCAGCTGCCAGCGTGGGACTGGCCAGCAGCCCTGCAGGTACTCGGGGAACTTCGGGAGCCCTTTCTCTGTGTCACTGCATCTCATCCTAGCGCTGTTAAAAAAGACCTCGATAACCGAGAGGTCAAATGTCCTTGCACAAACCAAACTGGGACAAACGGAAAAACTCAATCCCAGAACAGAAGAGCAAGAGTTGCCATAAGCACTTAGACATGGGCAAGGTATTCAAAGTCAATGAGGAGGTGAAGTCCCTGGCCTGCAAATGAGGGCAGGGCAGAAAAAGGCAAATTTTGAGTTTGGCTGGTGCATCCCTTGCCTGGGAAACCCACCTTGCCCTCCCTGGCTTGCTCCCCGGCAGCACTGGCTGCTCCCTCCAAGATAGCTGCTTACCCTTCTCTGGGGCCCGCCAAATTTATACAAAAAAAATATTTTCTCAGAAAAAAAGCCATGACGGCTAAGATCTGTTAAGTGGAAAGAGGTCAGCTTGTTTACTTAAACCAATTTAAATCTGGCACACCAAGAATAGCAACTTGCTTTGACCACTGACTTGGGTAAATATGGCCTGGCATTCTTACGATGATATTTCCAGCTCCAGCTATCCCCATCGCACAGGGATATATATACATATGTATATTTTCACTAAAAACAGTTGAGGTAAATTATTTGACAGGAGCTGGATGTGAAATGGCTGGTGTGCGTGTTTCCTGCACACCATTTGGAAACTGAAGCCATCTTCAGCCCTACCAGGCGATGTCCCCTTCCGAGCTTTATGATTAAAAAAGAAATAGTTTGGTCGCATTTAGGGCCATTTCCAGTGGAGAGATTTTATTTGGGATTTTGTGAGACGGCAGCTATTTTTAGCAGATAAAATAGCATGTTTTCTGAAGTGATATAGGCAAGAAAGGATAGCTGGGGATAGCTCGCTGGACAGTGACGGTGTTTCAGCTTTGAAATGACAATTCAGCCCTTCCGACTCGAGATGAAATGATCTCTGTGGCCTCGGCTCCCTCTTTCTTTCGCAGCCGTCCATGCTACCACCACACATAACAAGGCAGAATTTTACATAAGTAGAAGATTGTGCTCTGAGCCAATATACAAGTCATACCTGATTGAATATTGCCATTTTGGAGCCGCCATCTAATCACATTTTTCAGGCTGTATGAACAAAATAATGTTGTTATAATTACACACACTGTTTGTGTGTATGCGCGTGTGTGTATTATATATGTATAATGACATTAGGATGATAATATAGCTGTTTCTATTAGCTCTGTGGTATTAATAAGGTATGACAGAAAGTTATTTGATACCATTTGAAATCCCACTTGCATTTTCATATTGCTCTCAGATGTAATTCAGGGACTTGATTTTTATGAGTTATGGCTCTGATGTCACTTGTATTTTTGCCCGTAATAGGTCCCACTGGAGCAAAATTCATCAGACTCAATTAACAGCATCTGAAAAGTGTATCTTGGTTAGCAACCGATCAGGCAGAAATTGTGTGGGCTCTGTTTTAGCTGACCCATCACCCTGTGCCACTACATGAAACCAGCTTTCCAGGCAGCAGGTAGCAGCCACCTCAGCTTACTGTTACCGGGAGAGTCCAGCGAGTATTTTTGGGGCTGCCAAACTGCTGGCTCTTTCCGTCCCACAGCTGCACCCCTTGTTACAGGGCTCGTAACACGCTGGCCATCCAGGCACCCTCCTAGTTTCCACATTTTCATGGGATCCATCCCACTGCGATGAGTTTTTTACTGTTAAATCTCTCGATACTCAGTGATGATTATTTTTCTTAATCAGTCCCGTCCAGGAACCCTGGGGCAGTGGGGTGCTTGTTCCAGGCGAGCTCCTAGCAGTCCAAGAGGGGAGCTTAAAAACGTGATGCCCGGACGACAAAAAGAAATGCAAGGTAAATAAAAATAACTCCAAATGCATATATGAATTAAAGGCTGGGATTTGAAAGTGGATCTTACGTGGGGTTTTATGCTCCGTTAGGTCGCTGATTGGGGCTGGTGGATTTTTTAGAGGGAAGATAAACGCTCTGCCTCCTGGTATTTTTAATGCTTCAAGCTGGTGGCTTGAACATCTGATCTAAAGGGCTGCCAAATCAAGAGACCGATCCCAAAACCTGCTGAAGTGAACACGGGGCCTCCCGGTGACTTCAAAGGGCTTTGCTTCCCGCCCCACACGCCGGGCGGGAGCAGGGGCTGGCATTGCCCTCGCAGCTCCGCCGTGGCTCCATCTCCCACCCAGAGCCCTCCCCGTAAAACTCCTCCGTGTCTTAAAAGCCTGGAAGAGAAAAGCCCCGAGTAGAAAACCAGCAAACGAACTAAAGCACCCCAAACGAATGCTGGCTCGCCTGCCCGCGCGCAGGCACGCCCAGCTCGCGGAGGGGGTCAGCCTGGGTTTCCTTCCAAGCGTAAAACCGGGCTTGAAGACTCCAATTGCTTCCTGTCTCCCAACATGCCTGACCACAACTATTTTTAATTGTAAGGCATGAAAATGAAGTTATTTAATAAATTAACGCTTTAAATGCTTTTTGGTTCAACTTTGGCTGTTTCTTAGGACCGGTCTTATTTTGGCTGTTAGGCATTCGTTTCCAGCTACCGCTCTGTCTGATCCCCATCATATTTCCTTTGTAATCTACAGATCTTCTGCTGTTATCATTGCTGTGTTTTATGGTTTTGCATTACTTTATTGACTCGGCATACTGTAGGCTGCTTTTTTTTTATTTTTCCTCCCTCCACTGAAAATAGCCTTTTATGAGAAGCTTAAGCAAAAGCCTGGAATGTCCAAAAGAAAGCACAGAAACATTACAACATTTTGCACGTTTCTTTTGGCCAGAGAAAGATACAAAATATTCATACGAAGAAACTTATCCAGTGCCTGCAGGACAAAATCCAACTTTTGATTATATGTGGAATTTCAATTTCGGCTATAAACAAGCTGCGCAATTTATTTTTTTTTTACTATTATTTTGAAGTATAAAGAGTTTTTTGGGAGGAGAAGGCTCCTATACAATTGACGTCAGAGCCATGATGAACACGCATCCCCTTGCTGCAGGGAATCTGTACTCTTCTGCACTGCCACAGCCTCTGTTGCTATCCCATTCAAAATGCTACCAACATTAGAAACTTAGGCAGGGTGCCGACGGTCCTCCCAGCCAGCAGCACTGGCCGAAGAGACACCGTGGGCTGGGGGCTGCAGCCGTGGTGATGGAGGGTGAACGCCTCCTTTTGCCCCACGGACGTGGTGGAGGTGGCAGGGAAGGGACCTGCGGGGCGATGGGTAAATGATCCCCCCACACCTCGTCCTCTTCTGACAGCTCTGTGCACCTTTGCTTCGAGTGAAGCAAAACAGTACCTGTGGGAGATGAGGTGTTCCCCACGAGCGGCAACTGGCCCTTTGGAATTGCCTTTGCTGGTGTCTAAGGCGTGAAGGTGGGCCACCAGCTCACGCTGGACACCAAACCTTCAGATAATCAAAGTTCGGCGAGAAGAAACTTACCTGCTCAGGGGAGCTTTTAGATGTTAGAGATCTGGGTCTTGAAGTGAACATTAGATCACCTCACCATCTGAGTTCTGGCTTTCGATGTAACCCTTACGGACATATGCTCAAGTATGGATTTTGGAGTTGAGCTCCCCCAGAATCTGGAGTTGAGATGGAGTGCTCCAGGAGCTCAATGCATGGAGTGGTGGCTTGGGTCATCATGCATAACCTCCCAGCGTGCTGCACGGACAGGCAGTCTCTGCTGAGAGGACCAAAACATGCCCTTGAGCGGTTATCCAGCCTCACCACCTTATATATAACCAATAGCAGCTATAGTGCTGTGGCTTGGAGGGAAGGATGGGGCTCTGTGCGGCGGGCAGGAGCTCCGGGCCAGCAGCAAGGCTGCTGACAGTGCCTGGGCCCTGGCTGCTGGGGCAGAAGCAGAGGGATTCAGGCACAAACGGAGATGGGAAGTGCTCTTTGCTACTTGATTATATATTGTGGGAAAGGAGCAGCCCTACCTGCCTGAGATAAAGAAAATGAATAAACAAATAAAAACCTGTTTGTGCCCAATATATTGTAACAATCGTTTGAGGACATTTTTATCTGTGTGAGAATGTAACCCTGATTAAACATGCCAAGGTCAGTGAAAACAAAGGTGAATTGCTGAAGAAATGCGAGTTATTCCGGCTGGGAGTTCACTGGGGGTGAAATGGAGCACCACTCCCCGTTCTGCGGGGATGTGTCGAGGTGTGGGTCTCCCTTGCGTTACCTCCTATACCTACCCAGCCCCTGCAAAACATCCTCCCCTGGGTGACTGAGCTCCCGAGCACAAAGTTTCAGACTCGAGCAGCCAAAAGAGCTGCTATCCGCAACTCTCCTGAGCTGTTCTGCTGGTTTTGCCCATCCAAGACACACACGAGCTGCCGGTGCTGGGTGAGAGCCTGAGCAGTGGTACCTGCCGGCTTCCCACCTGCCCCATCCAGCATCCCAGCCTACTGCTGGCGAGGCGTCTTAGGAGGACATAGGGCGGGAAAGATGAAACCTTCTAAAAAACTGGAATGAAGAATTTGGTATTTCCTCTAGAAGAAATGCAGCCTCCCCCTGGAGAAGCACCCAACATCCCAGGGGAGCCCGGAGTGGCCGCCCCACTGGATGCGAGCGCCGAGGATGTCGGGGTGAAGCCCCCACCCGCATGGCACCATTGCGAGCGCTGCCCAAATTCCCGTCCTGCTCCGTGCCTTCTGCCCAGGGCCAATCGAGCCTTTGCCCGTGCCTCGCACAGGGCTTGCTCCTTATTCCCAGCTCCCCAAAATCATCCCCCGCGGCTCACAGCGGGGCGGCCCCTCACACCCAGCGAGGTGCCCGGCCGCGCCCGCAGCGCTGAGGCAGCCCCGGCTGTTGGCTCTGCTTCGTCAGAGCCATTTTGGCCATCGGCACAACGCACGCATCTGGGGGGGGGTTGTGCCCTGGAAAGCGCGTTTCTACGCGCAACGCAATGAAAAGCAGGGTGCGTTGGGGCGGCGGTGCCCGCGCTATAGCCGGGCGGCGGCCCCGCGGTACGGCGGGCGGGCGCCAGAGGTCGCCCCGGCCGCGCCGCCGCCCGCACTTGTTGCTGTCCCCCGCGCCGCGCTCGGTGGCGGTGCACGCAGCGCTGACGTCACCGCTGTCGTCATTATTAAGGATTTTATTTATTTATTTATTTATTCGCTTGTTTATTTATTTATTTCCGCCCCCGCCGTTTGGCGGCGGCAGGGCCGGACCTGCCCCGCTGGGGCGGCTTCGAGCGTGTCCGCCTCCCCGCTGGGAGCAGGGCCGGCGGAGGGGGCTCGGGGGAAAAAAGCCCAAAAAAGGGGCGAAAGTGCCAGTATTGGGGAAGGGGGTGGGGGGCAGGTCCCCGCGGAGCCGCTTTGCACCGCTCCCCCCCGCCCCGCGGAGCCGCGGTTGGCTGCGCTGGCGCGGAAACGGGTGGAAAGAGCAGAACCCCCCGCAAACTGACCCGCGCGGCACCAACCGGGGCGGGGGGGGGCCTCCGCGGGCGCGGAGGGCCGCGCACCGCCGCCGGCCGCAGCGGCTTCTACCTGCGGGGCTGCAGCTCTCGGGCCCCCCGATGGAAACTTTCCGTGCCCGGCGCTGCGGGCGGACCCTGCGCGGGTGCGGTGCCGCTTGCGCCCGCGGAGCCGGCTCTGACCCCCACCTCATCCCCTCCCCTCCTTCGCCGGGGCTGCCCGCGGCTGCGGCTCCGCGGGATGCGCAGAGCCCGCGCCTGTCCCCGACGTGCGGCGCCGCCGGGGGGGGAGGGCGCAGGTGAGAGGCCGCCCCCCTCCGCGGGGCGCGTAGCCGCCCTGCCCGCCGGCCCGCGCCCCTCCGCGCCCGCGGAGCCATCCCGCCCCCGCGGCGGCGGCCCCGGTGGGATCAGGAGTGCCGGCACGTCCCGCTGCGCGCTCCGCGGGCGCGGAGGGAGGGCGCCCGTGCCCGCGCCCCCCCGCGGTTTCGTTGTTTCCTCCTCGCCGCGTCCCTCCGCGCAGCGCGGCGGCGCATGAATATTGATGTGTTTATATAATCGATAACCCACTTTCCCCCCTTCCCGGGGAAAACCGATAGATAAATCACGGGCGAGCCGCCCGCCCTCCGCGGGCCGCCGGGGCGGCCGGCCGGGCCCGCGGGGGGCACCGGCGGGCGGGCGGCCCCCGCTCCCCGCGCCGCTCCGCGCCGCTCCGCAGGGCCCGGCGGTGGGAGCGCGGCGGCCCCGCCGGGCGCGCGCGGGGACGAGCAGCGCCCCTCGCGCCGCAGGAAATGGTCTTTATATTAGACATATACGGGCAGGTCCTGTCAGATCCGCAGCGCGCCCGCCCGCCCTTTCGGCCCCCCAAAAATCGCCGGGCGCCGCGGGGGGCCCCGCCGCCGCCCCGCCGGCCCCGCGCCGCCCCCCCGGGGCCCGCCGCCGCCCCGCGGCATTTTTGCCGGGCCGGGGCGGGCGTCGGGGGCCCGGCCGGCGTCGGGCGTCGGCGTCGGCGGGGCGCGGCGGGGCGCCGGCGGGGCGTCGGGGCGGGGGGCGGGCGGCGGGGGGGGGCGTCGCCGCGCGCGGCGGGGCGGGGGGCGGCGGCGGCGGCGGGGCGGCGCGGGGGCGGCGGCGGCGGGGGGCGGCGGGCGGCGGGGCCGGCTTCGCCCTGCCAGGACCTGCCGGGCTCCATTCACGCCAACAAGTTTGGGAGAATGTTGAGTTCAATCACGCCGGAGCCGCGATGGAGCGCAGCGCACTGCAGGTACCGCGCCGCCCCGCGCCGCCCCGCGCGCCCCGCCGCCCCGCGCGCCCCGCCCCCGCCGCCGCGGAGCCTCCGCGCCGCTGCGCGCCCCCTCCCCTCCCCTCCTCCCTCCCTCCCTCCCTCCCCGCCCGCCCTCCGCCCTCCTCCTGCGCGGCGCTGCGCGGCGCGGCGCGGAGCCGGCGCTGATGCCGCTGCCGTGTTGTTGTTCCCCGCAGTGGGTCGGCGCCCCGTGCGGCTCGCACGGCCCCTACGTCTTCTACAGGGCGTTCCGCTTCCAGCGCCGCGGCGGCGGCCGGGCGCGGGTCCTCTCCCTCGGCGACTTCTTCTTCGTGCGGTGCCGCGCGGAGGAGCCCGCCTGCATCGCGGAGCTGCAGCTGCTCTGGGAGGAGCGCACCAGCCGGCAACTTCTCTCCAGCGCCAAACTTTATTTTCTCCCCGAGGACACCCCCCAGGGCAGGACCAGTGACCATGGCGAGGTGGTAAACGCAGCGCCGGCCCCCCCCCTCACCCCCTTCCCCGCGCCCGTCCCCACCTGCATGCCCGGGCTCGGCCACCCCCCCCCCCCCCCCCACCCGCGTCCCCCTCCCCGCTGTGCGTGGCGGGGCAGCGCGGAGGGGCCGCGCCGTCGGGGCGCTCCGGTGCGCGCTGCCCGGGAACTTGTGCGGGCGGGGGGGGGGGGGGGGAGGTCGGGGTTGCGGGGCGCCCCCGGCCCGGCGGGCAGCGGAGTGCGTGCGGGGCTCGCCCTGCCCTCCGCCGGCTTCGTTAAGGAAAAAAACAAAACCCCAAAACACACAGAAAAGGGGAAAAGAAAAACGTTGGGGGGGGGGATTTCGATATTGTTCGGGGCTTTTTTTTTAGTATTCGATATGTTTAAGAGGGCGGAAATTACGAAATGGAGGCTGAGGGAGATCAAAAGCTATTGAGCTGGCAGGGACGTGTTGAATAAAGTGATAAATGACAGGTACGGGAATAATACATTCAAATAACTTGCAGATATGCCTGGGCGTATTTCGGAGCCGCCGTGCGGCCGGCGCAAACGCGCTGCGCGCCGGCACCCACCGCCGGCGCCCGCGCGGCCCCGCCGCGGCCCCGCGCCGCCCCGCGCCGCCCGGGATGGGGCCGCGGAGCCGCGCGGGTCGCGCCCCCCCTCCCGCTCCCCCCGCTCCCCCCCTCCCGCTCCCTCCCGTTATGTGCTTCTCAAATGTATTGCCTCGGCACGGTGCGTGGTTTGGGGAGGGGGAAGGACGAGGTACCCAGAAAGGGCTGCGGGGATGGGGAGGGTCCCCGAGAGGAGCTGGAAGCCGAGCCGGGGGGGGGCGAGGTGTTTTGGGGTAACTTCTGTTGGAGATGCCGGGGCGGGGGGCGTGTGGGGACAAGGAGGGGCGGCTGTCCGCCGGGGCTGCTTTCGGAGTCACGCGTGGCTGTAGGTGCCGACGTGCCGTGTACCCGTACACACGCGTACGCAGTCGAAACGCGTTTCAGAGCCACCTTCGCTCGCTGCCACCTCTTCACTTTAATTTTCTGTGCGTGCCGCTGAGATAAGGGGGCCTTTTCCTAAGAATCAGGGAGGTGACAGTGAGCAATGGATGCTCTGAAATTGCCCGTGGTGACTATTTAAAACTGTGCCTGTGTGTGCCTCGCGTGCGTGTGTGTGTGTGTAAAATGAAAGATATTTGGGAAGGGGGGTGGGGGTAGGGAAAGGGACACAAATCATTTTAATACGCCTTAATGATCAGCTCATGTTACTGTGGTAGGAACATCAGAGAAAATTAATCCTACCATTACGAGTAAAACGCTGCTCCGGTACGAGAGTTCTCAGCTGCATGTACCTTCCTAATAATATGCACAATTTTATTTATTTTTACATGCAAACACCGCTAGTAATTAGCTGTGTGATTATACTTGTGCATTTCATTGGGGCTTTAACTGATGTCATTCTGCATTATTCAACCATATGAAAACAATTTTCAATTAAGATAATGGCACGCCTTGAAATTATGCAAATGCCGGCCGTATTGTGTAGAATAATTATGACAAATGTAAAGCAGGTAAAAAGTTTCCTAATGCAGTTGTGTTTTACACCCCGGTGATGTCATTTCCCCTCTGGCCTAAGTTAGTCATTCATTAGCAGAGTAGCAGCAGCAGCAGCAACAGCAACAGCTCTGAGTGATACTTCTCTGGCAGGGAGCCTACAGAAACCGGCACTGAGAGCCAGGGCCTAGAGAGGGCAACATAACACTCCCATTAAGAAATGTACTTTGTTTTCACTTACTCCATTAACTTGTTTATAGACATCGGAATGATTTTTTTATTATCGATTTTTAATAGTTTGGAACGATCCGAATTCCGCTCAGGGACGCGCAGGCAGCCGAGAGACAAAAGGCCGGGTGCTGGCTGGCGCTTTGCGAAGCGCTGTCTGGGGGTAACCGGCTGCATCGGCGCGCGGGGCGGCTCTTTCACCTCACCACCCCGTGCTGGCGGTTCCTTACGTAAATGACGATCGTATCCGTCCCCAAAGGGGCAGCAGGGCCGCCTCGGGGGTCACAAGGCTTCCGAACTCCGGGCTGGGCTCCTTCTGCGGGAGGAGATGCAGCTCTCGAGTGAGAGGTGGCTTATAGCCGTCAGGGTGGACCTTATTCGCGGCGTGGGACTGCCGAGGGGGTAAAATACCTTGCCTTGCATTCAGGGAGCGGGGGTGAAGAAACCGGCGCTTCAATGGGTGTTGTAGATCTGCGGTGTCCGAGGCAAAGGGCGACAGGGGCGCTCGCTGTCAATAAAATTGTTGGTGAGGGGAGCCAGTGGTCGAATCGCAGGCTTGCGATCGAGCCCACCAGAGATTTAGGCATAGTCGCTAGCAGCTACCTGCGCTAGCAGCATGATTAATAGAAGCAGCTCGCTGCCTGTTTTCTGTAATAGCAGCATTGACACTATGACAATATTCAGCTAGTGGCTGCGGGGAGGGAGGAGAAGCGAGGAGGTATGTAATGCTTCTGTTACTCAGAAATTTCTGATGGCGTATTTTATCTGATTGCCAAATGTTTGAGCTAATCAGCAATAAGTGTAAATATAAGTCTTTTTATAGCTAGCTGAATTCATCATCCAGACTTAAATATAACCCTGACTGCTGCTAAAAGCCAATGTTTCCATACGCTGGGGCCCGAACCCAGCGAAGGGTTCAAGCCCAGGTGTACTTCTGCTGAGGTACCCCTCCCTCTGCCTAAGGCTGAGCACACCCGTAAGCACGGCCGAGGAACTCTCCTTCGGCCCCAGAAGCCAGCCAGAGATTGCTTCCCGGGGACTCTCAGTGGATGGCAAATGTGGGATGGGGCCAGTATGAGTGCTCCTGGCCCCCGATGCTCATCGCATCCCAGAGCAACATGTGTGGAGGGGCTGGGACCAGCTCTGGCATCGGGTTCAGACCAGTGGTCTCGCTGTGCAGGAGCAGCAGAGACATTTTTGTGAGGCCGATGGTGCCTTTGGGGACGCGGTTAGGTGAGCTAGAAGAGTTTTGCTCTACTTCACCGAAAACTTTGTTGCTGCTTTTAAAACACAAGGGCCCAGGTGTGCTGCCTCTGACCTCGCCATCAAGCCCAAAATCTGCAGCAGGTGCAGCGCTGGTTGGAGAGTGGGAGCAGCCTTCTCCCCCTTCCCTCCAGGAGGGAAAAAGTGGCTGTCCTCTGTTCCCGAGAGGGCCACCGTCTAAATGGGGAAAGCGTCTGTTTTGCCGGAGGAAATCACTGTCTTGCCCTGGTTTTCTTGGCCGCTCCTGGGCCAGCGCAGTCCCCCGTGTCACCCCCCACGTGGGAAGGGAAGACCTCTGCGATGGCAGGCGCCTCGCGCGAGGCTCAGAGGAGGATGCTCGGGGGGCTGCGAAGGCCGGGGGGGAGCGGCTGTAAGGGCCCACTGTTGCGCTTGAAACAGTTTCATGGGGTGCATGTGGAAAGCAGACCCCCAGATTTTCCGGCACCCAGCTGTGAGAAGTAGGAAGCCCCTGCCCAGTCCCCTCGCCCAGTGCCCTGGACCCACGGTGCTCAGGGGGCACGAGGTGGGCTCAGCCCCAGGGTGCGAGGTGCGCTCAGCCCCCAAGCCCTGCAGCCCACGAGGTCCTGGCCGAATCCTCCTCCAGCCTCATTTACTCCTCTCTGCTCCAAGGGGTGGCGTGGGGCTGTGGAACAACTGACCTTTGTAGAAGCAGTTCTAGAGCAAAATGCTTGTTAGTGCCTTCTATTTTCATGTTTTTAAAGGTGTTGGCATTAATTAGACTGGGCTTAAAAATATATATCAAAGCCGATGCTCATTAAATCCAGGGATGGTATTTGATGTGATGTGTACAATTCCTAAAAAACCCCACATAAACAGCTAATTTATTTTGCCTGGTATGACGTTTCCTGCATTGCCCTGCGTTGTCACGAATGCTGCTTCTGCTGAGGCTGGACGGTCGGTGGGGATCTGCCTTTGGTTCATTCATCAGGAGCTAAGTTTACTACGAACTCATGTTGATTTCATCTCTTCTCCTAAACTGGGGATCTGATGCAATGCTTTTCGCCTTGCAAATAATCCTTACTCATGCAAGTAATTTACATGAGTAAGCGTTGCTCATACAGAGGAGAGGAGAGAGCTAGTTTCCTGTAATTATTTCCCTAGCAGTATTTTGCATTTTCAGACTAATTGAGGGAAAGGAGAAAAAAAAAAAAAGTCACTCCATAAATGTATGTCATTTATAACTGCAGAAGAGATTCTTCCAGAAAGTTAAGGGAGGCAACGGGTTTGTTCGCTCTTCATTTCGGGACAGATGCTCACAGTATCCCTCGAAAGCCTGATTCGTTTCCGAGGTCCTACCCCAGCGTGTAAAGGTAGCACAGGCTGGCCCGAGCGCGGGCTCTTACACTGCTGGTGGTGTATTGCCACCCCCCCTTGAAAAATGTGCTACTCCCTTTGCGCAGAAATAGATTTTTTTGAGAGACATAGGAATCTGTACGCTCTTATTTGAAATGAGAACCGCCCCGTTTTAGTCTCCACGGTGCGTGCCTCATGCTCGTATCTGTCAACACTGGTAATGACAACACGTTTCAAACATGCAGATTATGATTATTAAAGGGTGCTTTAAAAATCATGCTAATAGCATCAATCTCCAATGTACACTTGCTCAAATTAATTCAGCTTTGGAAATCAGGCGCACTGTAATAGCAGTGTTAGAGAAATGGCATTTGTCATAAAATATCATGGTTTTGGTAATTGCATATCCACTCTGTATATTTTTATCTCTCTCGCCACCAGTAGCATATGCTGGCAAGGGAGGGAGAGGGCAATGATATTACTCAGAGAAGCCACATGTTGCTAGCCATTAGCCAGCAATCTGGCAGATCTGGTCACTTAAGGCAGATTCCCTTTTTTTTTTTTTTCATTTTTTTTTTTTTTTTTTTTTTCCCCTTTCCCTCTGCTTCCCAGTGCACTCAGACTGTAAAATACACCCACTGCTCTCCAGAGTTGCTGTTCCCAGTCTGATCAGTGGCACTAAACATTAAACTCTTGTCTTTGGAGAATAATAGGCCTCACATGGTACACCCTCAAGCATGTTGAGATACTGTGCAGGCTGGAAAATAAAAATGTTCTAATTGTGTCTTTTAAATAAGCATAGGAGTGAATTAATTAGACTATATTTTGTCTTTAGTTGCTTAGTTACACAATAGTATTCCTAAGCACAAGTAAGATAAATTGGCTCTTTTTGTGCTGCTTGTCCCTTAATCATAATTACTGTATTGCTCAGGAGAGTAACGCATACATAGATTTTGCATTTTTAATAATATTCAAACAATATGCGAACGATACAGAAAGTATGTTCTGATTCAAGCTCTTATATGCTTTTATTCGGGAAGAAGTTCTACTGCTGTGGGAGCAATATTTGCATTAGTTGCTCAGAGATGTAGTTCTGGGAAATACATAATTGAAATATTCGTGCAATGCTTGTTCTGGCCCTTTCATTCGCATTCAAAATAACAATGCCTTAAGTCTCCGAACAGTCATCCACTCTTGATTTAAGAGCTTTTTTCTTTGTGTGTGTGTGTGTTTGTGCGTGTGCAGTGTGGGTTCACACCCAGCATTAACCCTGCAGAGACTAGACGTCTCGCGTGATTCATAGTGTCGTATCAAGTTGAGCTTTTTATTTTGTAGCTAAAATGCAGTCAGAAGGTCAGATGAACATCGGCATTTTATGGCATTAATCCAATGACCTTAATGCTTGGCAGGCGTCCATGTTTCTATGCGGAGGTGCCAGGGTTATAGATAATAAAAGAGTTTGTTTTCATTTTCTGGATATTTTAATCTTTCCTTGCAAAGCGTAGCCTCGGGTTTGGGGGGCTTGGGGCTGCTCCCAGGGGCCAAAACTTTAATTTCTTCCTGGGTTGTTGAACGTTAGCTGCTAATGATGGGCAGATTGATACAGATACTGAACAATGGAAGGTTCTGGCAAGAAACCCCCTAGACATGCTCAGTGGATGTATGTGAAAATTGGCTCCATTGTTCTGCTGTATGAAAAGCAAGTAAATTATTTACAGATATTTGCTAATTAAAGCACATATTGTTTCACCAGCACAATAGAACACAATATAACAAAAGACAAAAGAATAAGCTTGCATAATTTAAACCTGCTAATGCAATGTACTCCTTGTTAAGAAAAATGTAATTATGTAATCTACGAGGAAAGCTTTTCGAACTGTAACTGTAGTAGGCAAAATTAGGAATGAATTGCTTGTCAACTTGCCTGAACTAAAACAACTCTTCGGAATCTATGAGCTATCTGATGGGAAAACATTTTGACTAAAGCCCATTTTCTCTTTGGTCAGAACTTCTATCTGCAATGACAGATATAAATTCAATTTGAACCTCTGCTCGGGAGCGGAAGGAGGGAGAAAAAAAACACCCCAGAAATGAAGGAGGAGGCTTGCAGTAGAAATGTCAAGTCTAGCTGCTCACAGCCATCCCTCTGTGTGCTCTGTCTCCATCCCACTTCTGGCCCAGGTGTACCAGTATCCCACAAAGCATCCTCCAAAAACGTGGCGCTGCCCTGCCCCAGGACATTTTGCGTGTCTCGCTTTGGAAACGTTGAGCCATGCGAAACAAGCTGCTTGCTAATTCAAGGGAAAGCGAATATCATAGGACATCACGTGCTTCACCTGTGTCCTTTATCTTGGTCTCTTCTTTTGGGTTTTGGACCCTGGCAGACGGGGTGAACACGCCGGGATGTAGCGTTCTGTGTTGGCTTGAGTTTCAGACAGCTCTGTGTGGCTGTGCTTAGGCTGGGGAAATAGCGTGGTAGGCTGGGGAAATACCTGTCACCTGAATTTAACGAGATCATTATAGCCCTTTAAAGTAATTAGCAAAGGATTAACAGATGAAAGGTTCTGCCTTGGCCTCTTTAAAATTCTCCTGTGTGCCAGGTAAATTCCTGGGCTGTGCATGTTTCCGTTCTCAAGGCTCTCCCCATAGGTTCATGGGCGGAGAGCGGTGGTCTCTGTAGGTCCCTGCACACTGGCATCTCCGGGGAGCATTGCAGGCGCAGACCCCAGCGGTCAGTTCCACTCCGCGCATCCTTCGGGACACCTCCGTCTGCCCTGGGCTTGGGGATGCATGAGGAGACAGCACCAAATGAGACCCTTGGGGCAGGGAAAGGGGAAAAGAAAGCTGCCCCTGCCCGTGCCAAGTGCTGGAGCCTCTTGTGAGGCTTCCCTGTCACTCAGTGATCCCACCTGCAGAACGGGAGCAGCCTGGTGGAGCTGTGCCCCAGCTCCCCAGGTCTGCAGCCTGCTTAGAAAGGTTGTACTGGAAGAGCAATATGTGATAAGGGAGTGGATGGCAGGAGAGTCCTTCATGTGCCTTGTAGGGAGGCTGAACAGGGCACTTCCCAGAGCCAGACCTTTTCTATGACGCAGCCACGTTTTTTTAGCTAGTCTGTGATCCTGCGGTCTTAAACAACCCGATGTATACCCCCAGTCCACAGCAGGCGGCAGGCAGATGGGACCTTCTTACTCTGGAGGAAGTTTCTGAGAGCAAAGCAGTCTTGTACAAATATTCTCTGCCTCTTTAGAGCTGAATATGGTCCGTGGAGGAAAGCTTGGGTGAAGTACTGCTTGTAGATGATGACTCTGGAGACCTGGGTCCAGGTGAACCTGAGTGACTTTTGGCAAGTGGATTAGGACTGAATTGAAATGACCCGGTTACCACCACTGTCCTAGAGCCCCGGTAGCATCTGTATGGCAGAGAAGAGCTCTGGACTATAGACCGTCTGCTAACAGGACCTTTTGGTTTGCCTATGGTGTTGAGTAAGGGTGATGGTACTTTCCTCAAGCACCCAGGTAAATGCATTGCTACAGGAGAGGGGCTTATTTCCAATAAGCCCACTCCTTCCTTTCTTCACCTCTGCAACGCCGACCTTCCTCTCCTCAAAGGGATCTAGAGCAGGGAACCGGATTCCCAGGGTGAGAACAGTGTTGTCGTGCAAGGTACGGGAAGGTCCTTTTCACCTAAATCACAAAAACGTAAAAAATACATGGGATGTTAAAAAAGCCCAGAATAATAGAGGCCTTTATGCCCAAATGAAATATGCAGTTCTATTATCCTCGGTGAATGCAGTCCATAAGAATCGCACTGTATTTTTTGCTCCCGTGGATGAATGTGTTTTCATCGGCAATGTACTGGGTTGTAAATATGCATTCCGAGCTATCTACCATGCTAAAGGTTTCAGTAAAAAGGCTTGAAGATGTTTTCTGATGCAAATTGTACTGATCATATAAATGACACACAGTGTCTTCTGTAATTATCGGCAAGAGTTTTTGCAGTACATCTCCTGTTTCTGTCTCGGCCACGTATTTGATGTTAGGAGACAGCCAAGCAGGTGTTCGACTCGCTCGTGCCCTCCAGAATTCCTTAAATGACCTCTGGAAGCACTGGAGTGAAAACAGTCTCAGCACGTCAAAATTTTGAGATATCTCGGCTGCCGTAATTCTTTTAGGGCTGCCTCGGCGTCTCTAAAATATAAATCTTTCCTAGTTATTGGCAATGAGTGAGGAGTTGTGACGTACCGTATGCGAGTGTGCAATCAAGATGTATGACCTCCCTGTGCTACCCTGTGACTCCCTGCCTTGTAAGAGTTAATATTTCTTCTAAAAAATAATTATCTGCTTTAAACTATTCTAACTACCTGACCTCTTTCCCTGAATGTAAGTATTTCAACCATCTGCTGAGTCAGGCAATATAGCATTCTGTGCTTTCAGGAGGCTGTGATGGTTGCTTAGACAACAGTGACATAATATTTAAGCATAACGGCTCTCGAGAAGATACTGTCCCCTTCTCCCTGGACGATTTCTCTGAAAATGCAAATCCAATAAGCTCTTAAAAAAACAAGAGAGGGATAAGAAGGGTTTGTATCACCATCTTTCTTAACCATCTCCCAATTTCCCACTTGATAGGTGAAAGTATCGTACTTTGCTCAGGAGTCTTGTAAGATGGGCTAAAATTATAGGCTGACTAGATACCCACTTTTATAGAAACAGAAGAAAAAGTGCCTCTTTTTATAGTCAGTACTTATTTCGAGATTTAGACAACTTTGTGGCTGGGAAAAGCGTTGCCATTGGTTAGTCAATGTCTGAAAAGGCGCATCCCAGATAAATCTCATTCCTGAGCAGAGCTGAAATCGGCGCTGGCTGTTTCCTCCTGCAAAGCTCATCTTGCTGTAGCAGGAAAAGACTGCAATTAAAGACTTAACCACGCAATGGAGACCTCATAAACATATCGCTTCAGAGCATAGCTAATACACGATGAGTTGATTTTTGTATAGATAGATATATATATATATATATGCACACTGTATGCAACGTGGGTGGTTTTTCATGTTTACATGGAGATATAATTATGAATGACATGAAGGTTATACAGCAGATTTCTTTAATCTTCTAAAGGTTTGTTAGTCATGTGTCACCATGTACCTGGTTTTTATTTATTCAACATCTGTATTCCTTTGTCATCTCATTAGAAAGGGTTTCTTTAGAAGGGCTGTGGCAGTAGGTGCGCAGCAGTTGATACTGAATGGCTATGGGGGCTCCTCTGGCTGGCAGAGCCCTGCAGGTCCTGAAGCAACTTTTGTTGTGACACAGGGCTGCGAGATATTTTTGCTTAACAAAAAAGGAGAAGGGACCCTTTTGTCACCTGCTGCTCCAAAAAAATAATAAAAAACCCCCATGACTCATGGTTTGAGTCTGAGCACTTGGAAAGGTTGCTTAAGGATGTGTGAAAGCTTGGCAAGGTGCATCGAAATTCCAGAGCTGATGAAATAGTGGGGTAACCTCTGTCTGGTGGCGTTGGGGCAGATGACTTCTTGTGTTAGCAAACTGCCAAGATCTGGGGAAGGCAGCCTCTCTGGAAGCTGCCCGTGGCTCGGGCTCCTCAGAAAGAAGGGACTGAAGCTACCTGCCATGTTTTGCTGGGTGACGGTGTTTGTATTAGGAGGCGCCGGGGTGAAAACATCTCTGGAGATGAGGTCCCTCGGTGGCGGGATCGGCGTAGGCAGCGGCCCTCGGAGGGGGACCGTGGTTCAACACGTGACCGCTGTGGTATGTGGGAGTCGGGGAGGACGTGGCCAGTTGACTCTGAATTGGGCCGAAAAGGAGCAACAGCTCAAAAAATGAACGGCGAGAGAGATCAGGTCTACCCAGTCCCACTGCACGTAGGGCAGGATGACCCAAGGCAGGCCCTAAAATATATAGGGTAATTTTTCCGTTTTCTGGCTAAAGTCGAACTTGGCCATGTTTCCCAGGTGCGGCCGTGGTGGTCAGTGGCAGTACAAGGGGAGGAGACGAGGCCAGTGCTGGTGTGGAGGATGGCTGGGTGCTCCCAGGCGCTGGTGAGGCAGCACTGCCCGGCCTCCCTCACAAGGGGCTTGTCCTGGGGCCGTCGCCTCTGCAGGCCAGGCCCGGCCTCGGCCCCGAGTCCTTTGGGGGTGACCCTGAAACCTCACAGCGGTGACTTTAATGTTAGGAACAGCCCTGGCTTTTGGCGGGGTTGACGGCAGTGGAGCTGCAGTTACAGCAGGTGCGAGATGGGCCCTCTTGGCCCGACAGCCATGAGGCGGGTGCTGCCATTGCTCAGCAGTGGCACAAGGCCCAGCCTAGCAGCCATGAGTGTGTGACCTGCAGTCAGCCACCCTCCTCAGGTGATCCCAGACGATTTGGGGGCTAGCCTGGCATTCTTAGGGACATGGCTGCTGCAGGGGTGACGAGGACTGGGTGCCCTTGGGGACACAGCTACTGCAAGGGTGACGGGGCGGCCCTGACAAGGAGCCGTTGCCTAGCACCACCTGCATGGCGGGGTTTCGGCCCACAACCTCTGTCATGGCAGACAACCTCTGTCAGGCAGTGACAGCCTGAATTTCTTCTATATTTTATATTCATGCACTCCACTTGTGTGCTCAGCTGCTTTGTGGTGCCATTCTGGGCACCCCTTTGCACCATGGCGGCTGTACTTAAGAGTCCCAGTGCCATTTTGTGAAGGGCTGAGGCAAGTGCACAATGGTGGTTTTGCGGGGTCTTTTCCTGGCCCCTCACATCAGTGTGGGGATGCTAAACACCACATGTTTTCATGGCCATGGCCATGCCACTGCCACAGAAAGCATATGGCTGGGGTGTGCTCTCCGCTGCCCCCCAAAAGCCACCTCTCCCCCTGCTCCTGCCTCTCCAGTTCCCCCTCCATGGCAGCCTGGGCAGAGCTGGTGAGTGTGCCGGCATCGCTTCACCCTTGTTACAGTAGAGCTTCTTTTTTTTTTTTTTCTTTTTTCTTTTTTTTTTTTTTCCTTTCCTGTGTACACATCATGTGCGTGTGTGTGAAGGTTGTATTCTCGAAAACAAGTTTATTCATTGATGATGTAATAGTGATTGTACTTTTCTTTTGGTTAATAAATTGTCTGCTCAGCTTACTTTGTATGCCAGCCAAAATTAGTCATACCAGTTCTTGGAAAGGATATGAAGAAACTAGTAATTGAAATCATAATAATTTGATCATGAGAGTTATTTGGAAAATAATATTTTAACCAAAAACACGTCTGATCTCCAAGTCAGGTTTTTTTTAAAACTGCTGCTAAATTCTCTAGTGTTGAATATTAGAAATTGTGTAGTAGCTGGTGATGGTATCCAATATCCTAAAAGAGGACTTCATCCAGAAATTGCTGAGACTGTCTGCAGGCAGGCTGATATTTATATATATGTATTATTTTTTTTCCATCCTGACATTTAATAATCACTGTGTAATAGCTATAAAATGCATAGCAACTACAGCTTTTTTATTTCAAGTGGATGGTGTAATGAAATTGGGTGAAACCATCCATTGAAATTGTACTTTGTAGTACCCAACGCTTGTTTACAAAGTATTGACGTTTGTCATAAACAGAGATTTAAAACATCACCGTTATTGTTTGTTGTTCGGTGGAAGCTCTTATGCTGTGCAATGATAAAGGAAAAGATTTTATTACAAGCTTGCTTAGCATATAAGCATGCCGTTCGTTTCTGACCAAATATTTGTTATTGCACTAAATGTAATGAAGGTGCCTGCTTATAAAACGATTTTGTATTATATAAGGGAGACTGGAATATCAGATCTGCTTTTTTACTAGAGATACTTCAGGTTTTGTATTGTGTGTAACTTATCACAATAAAGCTTTTTTTTTTTTTCCTATTGAGCAGTATTTTATTTCCTGAGGAATGTGTTCAGTGGGAAAAAAAAAAAAAAACCACACAGAGGGAATCAATTGTGCTTTTCTCTTTGTTTAATAACTCAAAGAATTTCTCTCCCCTTTGCAAATACTTGTGTTTATTTGAGAGAAAAATTGGATTCCGGTTTATTTATTTCAAGAACCTGTAACCTTATTTAGTGCTAGAAACATGGGGTGCGCAAGGTGTGGTGTGTAGCCAGCTCTCATTACAGCGTAAATTATTTCTGCTGTTTTAACTAAAAAATCTGGAATGTATCTCGCTGGATATGTGCGTGTGTATGTTTGTTTGTTTATTTTTTGAGGCTTTCTTGAGCCCTTGCTCACTGGAGTCAGCTATAAAACATTCTGCTTATTCATCATGACTGAGAGGAGTTGATTGTTTCCTGGAAGGATAAAATTCAGCAATTAGAGCCGTTTAGTTCGAGTATATGTTCTGGCGGCTAAACTAAGTTTAAGTGCTTTTCTTAGAATGTATGTTTAAGAAGGGAAAAAAAATTACAGTTCTGATCTTGAAAAAGGTTTTAAGAAACATGAGAATGTGCAAGTTTCTTTTGGTGGGAAGCACATAACATTTATGTAGTATTTCTTTTGGGATTACATCACAGTTTTATTTAATTTTTAGGACAAAAGTTAAATTCAATATTTGTGTATAAGCCAAGGGAAAATGTACCATAAACACAGGAATTTTCTGGTGAGTCAGAGTTCCAAGAATCTGAGATTTACTTAGTCCATTTATTTCAGGACTAGCTATAACCATTAGTCATCCAGCCATGAATTTTTACATTTGCAGCTAATTGCACCTAAAAAACAAACTTTCCCTCAAGGCTTTGGGTTATACAGAATGTGATTTGGCAACCTGCATTTCAAATGCCTTTTAGGATCATTGCCCCGGTCCTAGAAATTGTCCTTAGACCATGTGTATTTGCTTCAAGTAAACAACTAATATTTCCACTTAGGTGGCAGGAAGAATAAATTAAGTACTAGCTATTCTGTATTACAGAAAAATTAATCTGCCAACAGCAAGATAGGTTTTTCCAGTGCCCTATGGGGGGGGTGACGTTATGGGTTTATCAGTCATCATGGAGCCCTGCGTGACGTGTCGTATTCTCATTTGACCACTTCTTGCAGGATGAAGTTATTGCTGTTTCAGAGAAAGTTACTGTGAAGCTTGAGGACTTGGCAAAATGGGCACAGTCCGATTTCTCCAAGTGGAAGTGTGGTTTCCGGGCTGAGCCGGTCAAGCCGATGGATGTGGGGAAGAATGGGCAGGAGGCCTTGACGAGATACAGACAATCCACACTCAACAGCGGCTTGAACTTCAAAGACATCCTGAAGGAAAAGGCTGACCTTGGTGAGTATCCCTTACTTTCTCCTGTGGGGAGGGGCCCGTGGGTGAGCGTCTTTCGAAGGCGGATGAGCCTGATCCTGCCAAGCCGTCGACGATTCCCAAGGTATGTCTGTGCTTCGGGCGGAGGCTTGGCGATGAGGTACCCGAGCGGGATGGGTGGTGGTGGTGGTGAGCTCATCGCCGGCTCCTTCGAGATTAGCGTGGGGTAATTCTGTGATACCTGTCTGCTCCGTAGACATGTCCCTGAGCACTAAGGCTCAAACACTGAAGATGCGCGCACAAGTAGTTGTCAAGGGATCTCCCTGGGGCTCTGCAGGCTGGGGGATCAGGTCAGAGCGTGCATCGTGGGGAGAGGAACCTGGCACATCTTCCCAAGGCCTCCTCCAACAGGCCAGGGAGAGCAAAGGCCTTTTCGCTTCTCACGTCCCACCTTCCGGAAGCGCAGGATTGTCACCTGCTCCTGGTGCTTGTCCTGTCTCCGTATGGTCAGCTTCATGTCCGTTCAGTAGGGAGATGTCTCTTCCATAGCCTTCTATAGTGTTTCTCTGTGAGCTTTATGTTACTATAGAGCGTAGGCCCCCTGCGGGTGCCCTGCTTTTCTCTCCAGATAGACCTGTCTGTTTTTAGGGAGGGAAACAGTAGCTCTGCTACTTCGGATGGTTGCAGACAGGCTTGCAGTTCTGGGACTGCTTTGGTGTGCAGGCACTCCCACCTCTAAAATCCATGGTGGGGGCCTGAGGTCCGAGGGAGATGGGTCTCCTCTTAGTAAACGTGCCTGTTTGTGGTATTAGGACCTTGGATGCGTAATAGCTGTCAGAGGCGGCACGTTGAAGTGCATCCCAGGGACATTTCTCTGTTGTACCAAGCTTTTAACAAACGTTCCAGGTTTGAAGAGCATCAAATTTAGGCCATAATGCATGAAAAGGTAAGAAATTAAAAGCTAAGGCTGATGCATGTGAGGAAATGCTTTTGTACCTATGTGAACAGGAGACGCGGGGCCAAGTTCAGTTTTATAATGGCACGACTGTGTTGGCATCGAAGCCAAGTTACGCTAAGCTGAAGATCCGTCTTGGCGGATTTATCTTCTGCGTCTCATTTTTCTGATCTTATCAAATGGTGAAGTGATTTTGTCAATCTTGCATTTCACCATTAGATATGTAGGTTGGAAGATTAAAGTACAATTGGAAGTTGATCTTATTTTTCATTACATCTCCAGGAAAAAAAATAACCTGTGCAATTCTTTCTCTTTTCCTTTGCTTTTCTGTGTGGTTTCTTCTGGTTCGTAATTACATGCAGTAATTGTCTCTGCTATTGCCCTGGCGTCGTCTTTACGCACTACATTTATTTGCATTTGTTTGTTGTGTCAGAAGAATCTTAATGTTTGTCAGACGGAACTTTTGTGTGTTAATGTTTTCTTGTTTTTGTTTTTAACAAACAAAAAAACCCCTTGTGGTAAGTTATGAAATTGCTATTATCTACCCTAGGAGCCAAAGAAAATTGTCTTTAAGCCTAAAGCTTATGGTTGCATGTTAAGCCTTTGAAAGTAGGGGTTATACTGAAAGCACTTACGGAATGCAAACTATATGGTATAGTTTTGATAACCCACATTCTGATGTTGCTCATTTTCGGTTGGTGGCTCTGGCTTTATTGTTGGATTTTTTTTTTTTTTTTTTTTTTCCCCAGTAGAAAAGGGTATTTTGACTAATGTTTGATTATGATTGCCTTTTTCTTCATCATGACTGGTTGGCGGGAGTGAAACCAAAGGGTCAAGAAGACCGATAACTGATGAGGCACATTGATACAGACAACTGATCTAGCCTATGGAAGGCAATCAAAGAAATGTCTTAAATCTAGTACTAAGATGGTTTTTTTTCTATTTGAAAGACCAAAGAATTTAAGCATATTTTGCTTCCCGTATCTGAGAAGAACAGTGATCTTCGTGGCTTGTGAAGCAGCCCTATTTGGTTGTGTCCTGTAGGCAAACCATGAGCTCTGGTTTTTGGCTTAACTATGGGATGGAGGTTTAACACCAACCAGTTGAAGAAGATTTACTTCTCTCGTTGAGTGATTGGTCAAGGTTGACATTGCGCTCTGGGAATTGCTGTCTCCCGAGCTGTAGGCAAGGCAAAGGCAGTAGCATAACGTGCAGTGTCCAGGGCATAGAGATTTGAGCTGCCGGTGTTGTATCTCCTCTGCTGTCAAAATGGCAGTTTTAGTGCCTGTTATGACGTGTGCCCACAGCCCTTTTCCAATACTCAGCATCTTGCCAACAGAGCAATGCTCAGCCGCAGTGATCAATGATTTGCTAGCAATAACTTCTGCAGTAGGTCTCCAGCACAATGGGATGGGGTGTTTTTTGTCTTAAAATAGGGTTGTAAACTGTGAGGGAGTGCAGTGCGCTGTCATGCAAAGGTCCCTCAGGTGAAAGCATCAGCACAGCTATGTTAGCAAGGCTAATCAGCCCAAATGGAGAGGCCGTCTCCTGCACATCCACCATTTCCCACCACTGCAGCACGGTTCCCCTCCTAATCAGGTACATCAGTGCTGCCCCCATGGGGATGTTTCACGGAGGGCTTCCCCACGGGGCAGAGTGGGGTGGCTGTGATGGGGCAGGCTGCTTTGTGCAGAACTTGGACCTGAAGGGAACAAACATCTTCTTGTGCTAGTCTGGCAGGCCGTGCATGAGTCTGTAGTGATGCCTATGTTTAACCAAGGCTGTAGATGAGGAAGTTGCCGAACCAGGTGTTGAAAAGGCCTAGATAAACAAGGTGATCTCCTGGACCCCTTTTTTCCTATGAAATGGCATGTTTCCATTACAGAACAATCCCATAAAAGTGAGTAGATTCTGAAATTTTTCCTACTAGATGTTTTTGAACCGAGCTGTAGAAGGCAATAGGAAATTATATCCCTACCAAAGAGCTCAAAAAAACTTTATGGAAGAAACAAAATCAGTTTTCACACACTATCCAGGAGTGGTGAAGGGTGAAATAACCCGGATGAAATGAAAACATGGCTGATACAGAACCACAGAAGTGGCACTGGGCAAACATACTTAATTAAACACGTTGCTGCTGGGCGCAGGGCAGCTTTAAACAATAGCCAGGCAAAGCGGGGCCTCGTGTGAGCAGAGTATACCCTGTGCCATACGCTCTGTGGCACTTGCTTAGCCAAAATTAAGGCGACACCTGGTTAATCCACAACCCAGAGAAGCCATGCACCTATAATTGAAAGTTGACCCTAATTCAGATTTGGTAATTCTGTCTCCTTTTTTGTTCTCTCTTTTTTCTCTTCTCTTCCCCCCCCCCCCCCCGCCCTCTTTTCTTCTCTTTTTTTCCTCTTGTCTCTTTTTTCTTCTTTCTTCTTTTCTCTTTTTTCTTTTTTCTTTGCCTTTCTTTTCTGCAGAAACTGTTTTTTTTTCTGTAAAATGCCATTGTTTTTATCACTAGTGAATTATGCAGAACTTTTCCTTAGGACTGTATTAAATAAAAGATCTAGCAATGGCATTTTTTCATGTGAGCTTCAAGATTTCAGCCTGAAAAATGAATTTTAAGAGTTATTTCTTTCTGCCTATTGAGGTATTTAAGTTATACATTCTTTCCTTTTCTACAAATATGTCAATATTGAATGCTAGCAGTTTATGTCTTAAGACTATTTATAACTTTCTGAGTATTTGTTTCAAATGTTGAGAAAAATAAAGAATAACAACAATGCAGCGTATAAAAATAGAGTTGCTCAGGAATGCATTATTCATAATGAACATGAGAACCTGTTTTTCCAGAAGAATTGGTCTGATTAAATCATTCACTACTAAGGCCGCTCGTTATTTATTTTTGTCTTTAGGATTATTTAGGGGATTTTTCTTTGTAATAAATGGATTTGTATACCCATATTTGGTAAACCAGTGGGAAGTCACCAAATGAGGAATTATTTCATTTTACAAAATTTTTAGCAACTAAGCAATGTAAACACTATTGGTTAAATATGGCAAAGTTGAATATTTGTATTCCTTCGGCTATAGTTCGGAAAAAAAATTCAAATTATTTTATATAACACTGCTTCTTACAGACTTCCTTTAAGTGAAGTATGAAAGCTGCAGTGTAAGCTTTATTGGCCTATAAATATGTCATTATAGTTGGACTACATTTATATGCTTTGGATTGTTGTTTAAGCCAAGAAAATATGTCTCTACAGGTTGACTTTTTATTGAAACCCTTTGAGGCATACAACAGAATGTATTTTAGGCCAAGGTTATTAAAACAGCATTTTCATTTTTGCAGCAGACTCATTGTCAATTATGCTGCCACAAACTGTCTGTGGATAGGCAGTTATGAATGGTTTCATCTCTAAATATGTCTTTAGAAAAAGAAATAAAAGATAGAGGAGTCAGAGCTGAAATTGAGAGAAGAGACTGAGGGGAAAATGACTGAATTTAGTGCTCGCCGGCTCTGTTGGTTTGGGTTAGGCTGGGCTGCAGCACTGCCTGGGTTTAGCTGAAGAACAAACGGCCCCTGTGCCGGGCCGGGGAGGTGGGAGCTGCTGCTGCCCCGGCCGGGCAATCTGCATCCCTCCAGCTCATGAGTCTGTCATGACACAGCTCTGGGCTTGGTCCCCAAACTGTCGTTGCCGCTCTTTTTATCCATCCTTTAGGAGTCTTTATCATGCCAAAATGGATGGTTGAGGTTGCCGCGTTGTGGGCACTCCCGTTCCTGTGCTGGCAGCATTAGCAGTGGGGATGAGCAAGTTCTGGTGCTTACTGAAGGGGTTTTTGCTGCAGTTATTGCTTGTTTGTTTGGGTCCAGTGAGGGGGAACCCAAAGAAAATTAGCAATCAGTCCTATCCTGTCTTTTATTCCCCACAGTCATGCATTTGGGAGTGTAGAATCTGGATCTTTTTTCTCTGTGAAATCCAGGAAAATCAAGTACTAGTTCTAGCTGAGGTTTATATTTTCGCAGTCACCCTTTTCCAGTCCATAGGTGGTTTTCCAGCAGTTGTTCCCTTTCGAACCCTCCAGCGGAGCTTGCCAGGCAGGGGCTGGATGCGGCAGGACTGGCTCACCCTCTCATTTCCTTCTCTTCTTTACCAGTCTCATAATTTGCATAGCTTCATCTGAGAGATCCCAGCTCCTCATCCAGTCTTGTGTTGCCATATTAATTGGCCGATCTGCAGCAGATTGCAGTGACTTTGGAAGGAGAAGCAGAGCAGGGATGAGCTATCTTGCAGGAAGGTGCGGACCCCTCAGTGCCCAGGCAGCCACGGTGCCCGGCCCCAGCGGGCACTGGGCTGTGGCACAGCCTTTCTGATTTCACTTACCGGTGGCCTTGCAACAGGCATGACTTCTCCAGATGAAGATTATCAAGTTGTAATGTAGTCAAGCTATCATATTATCGAAACTGATAATCTGCAGCTGTAGCGTGCTCAGACACTTGTGGTGACTTCTGAACTGACGCCGACTCTCCTTTTTCATTGTTTGTCGCGTGCTGCTGAGTTCGGGCTCGCCTGGCTTAACTGGATGCAGTAATTTTCTGACCAACTAATTGTTGGCTATTCAGAGTACAGCTACTTTGGATATTTTGTGCCTAAGTCATGCCTCTAATTTTCTTCCCCTCTCCTCCTTCCCTGTTTGCACTTTTTTCCTCTTCCTTGTGCCTTCCTGTCCCCATTGCCCTAGCTGAATGCCATTTTCATCTTGATAGAGCTCCTGTAAGTGTCCCATTATCCCATTTTCCCCTCTCTGCCCTTGTGCACCGTATGTTGTTTTTTGTCTCGTGGGTCAGAGTGACCTCTCTGACTCATTTTAACCAGCCCAATTGATACAGCTCTTTTGCCATAGATGAGGCTATTACATGACTTGTCTGTTGCGCTCCAGGGAGCCCGAATGGAGGAGGACGGCTCCCTTCGGGAAAAGGACTGTGGCCTGGCGTTTTCTTCTGTGTTTGTACAGCTCCTAGCACACGCCGGCACTGCTGCAGCTGAACGAGAGCACCGGCAGGCTGTGGAGCAGCACTGGTGGGGTTGCGGTTCAGAGAGGCCGTGGAGCAGGAAGGCTTTCTTTGGTTGTACATCTTCTTTCAGTTTAATTACTGCTTACCTTTAGTGTTAACATATTTGGCATCGGAGATAACCTGAGGTGCTGAGCAGACAGACAGTTTTGTCTGGTCTTGCGTGAAGTGGACAAGATAAATGTTTATTGTTTGTCATCCAGTTGGTTTAAGATAACTAATACTTGTTGGCTTGTTGGCTTCAGTTGCTGCCTGCCTTTTAAATGCTGAAAGGTGATGCTGTTGTTAGGTGCGGTGTACCCCTGGTACTCCTGTGATACTGATGTATTTTCTCCTGGAGGTGACCCTATCTCCAGTAGTGCTTTGGGGCTCCTCCTCCTCACTTGCCCCTCTCTCTTGAGCCACTGATGCTCTCCTCTGCACCCTCCTCAGCCTCCCTGGGAGGAGGTTGGCGAGGTCCTCGGGAGGTTGCGTGTAGCCACCTGGTCCTTCCCAAGGCCATGTGTTTGCCCAAGCAGCGCTGGGATGATTTAAGTGCTGTTAATTTCTTCCTTTCTCTGGGGACAGCCTACTTCATTACAGAGGAAGCATATGAGGGTGACAAAAACATTTTAATATGCAGCACTGGCTATGGAAGCCTTTCATTCGCCACTGGATTGTGTTGAGCCTTGTCTATTTGTGGCTCTGAAAGGAGTTTTAACACCACACATCTCAAACTTCAAGCGTGCTTTATCAAAGAGATAAAATTTGGATTTCTTCTCAAACTTTGACCCGCCTTTGAGCCCTTATAAAAGGGGGTGATAGCATTGCCCCTGGGAATTGAGGAGGTGGGTATTTTGTTCTTTGAAATGCAGAAGATCTGCCAAGAAATGTAAACAAAATCCCACGTAACTTCTCTCTAAGTAGCCCCTAAATCACAGTGCCTGTTCCCCACCCCCACCGGTTCCTGCAGCAGGAGCAAGCTAACATGATTATCAGAATTGTGCTGATAGCAGTTGTCACTGTGTCAGCGTTTTCAATTATGTATTGGTATGACAGGGCACTTTGTCGTTGGTGTAGAGCACAGCCATTTGCAATTGCAGTTCTGGTCTATTCAGAAACATCAGGGAAGGAATCACTGCTGCAAAACAAGAGAGGAGGAAGAGTTAAATTTTACTGCCTTGTGAAGCTAGAGGGAACTGCCCCACGTTCTCCAAAAGCCGAAGTTGCAGCAGTTTGCACCATCAATAAGAGTCTTGTTGCAGCCTCTGGTTGGAACAGGAGTAGCCTACATAATTACAAAATCAGTAGATAAAAAATAAGGACCATTCACAGATGGTGTCAAAGCGGCCAGTGTGGGACAGTGTCCCTTTAAAAATGTTTGACGGCTTTTTTTATTTTTGTCTGTTTTTAGCACCGAGATTGACCTTGCCAGGCTGTGTAATAACCCACATGTGTCTGCTCTCCAGGATTTTTTCCCTTCTAGTCACTGTTGGATCTTGCGTTTAATTCTTACTGACCATGAGGTTTTGTTCCAGTAACTGGAAACGTGTGCCTCCTGGTGCAGCGCTGCTGTGCTCTGAATCCAACTTTATCTCAATGTCTGCCTTTTTTTTTTTTTTTCTTTTTTTTCTTTTTTAACTTCTGGGTTTAGAGGGTGCTGTTTTCCTCCCGAGCCTTCCCTCTAGTTTCCGTCCCTGCCCATATTGTTTCTGGGTCCCAGGGGGACCCAGTTTGGGACGTCTATTGTTTTGTGTCCCTGCGCTTCCCTCGACCAGCGCCGTGGAGGGAGGTGATCAAGCGCTCTCCTCTGTGTGCCACAGTTGCTGGTTAGAGCTGTTGGTCCCCCATAGGTCACTGATGCCTTTTTCCGGCATTGTGTCCTTGCCATGCAGCCAGCCAAAAACTGGCTGAGTACCAAGACCTGTAAACCGAGCACCTATATAACATTGTGGTATAGTTGGGTGGGCCCTGAGGACGTCCTCTTTTTCCTGCCTGGCTGCTTTCCTGTGCTGTAATTCTGTGCTGCTGGAGCCCAGGACTTGGAGTCCTGCAGTCATCTTTGACTCCAAGTGCTCTGTTAATCAAGTCGAATCTGTCTTCATATCAGCTCATGAATCATTCTGGCTTGCAACCTGTGCTGCCGTGCTGAGATGCTCTGGCTCTTCTGTGGGTGCTGTTCATACCATGGCCAGATCTGGGTGTCAGTTCCCTTCCCGGGGGAAGGAGAAAAGCCAGACCTAACTTATTCACCACCTCCCTTCCAAGTTGCTCTTCATTACTCCCGTGCCCAGAAAGATGACTTGCCTTTCGTTTACAGGCACGCTGCAATGTGCCTGGCTTGTCATCGTCTGTCTTCCTAAATATCTTAGTCCGGTTCTGACTGCCCTGTTGCAGAAAGGCTAGGGCTTGTTCTCTTGAGATACAATATTCAACTTCTTATGGATGACCCATCTCATGCTATGGGAGTTTGTCAGAGAAAGCATCCTTTGTGCATCTGAAATTGAAGGAGACTTGGTTTTTCTCCCCCTTCTCCTCTTTTCACAAAATCATTTGCTAGGACAGAAGTACACAGGAGCAAAAGCTGGGCTACCCCTCAAGCTGTGTGGGGCTGTAATACCAGCGAATGGCCATGTTAGCATTTATGGGGACCTCAGCAACAGGAGGTGATGGGCCCTTAGCTTGCCGAGGTGGAGCTTTGCTTGGGCAGGCAAGGGAAGGTGGGAGATGGGCTGGCTAGAAGGAAAAGGAAGGTGTTGGACAAGAGTGTGGGAAGGGGCTGGGCTCTGGTGGCTGAGTGGGCAGCAGCAAACATGCCTTCCCGATGTGGGCGGCCCAGGGATCTCCCACCGCATTGTGTGTCGCCTTTGTGAGTACCAAGAGGGGCTGTATGGGTACACAGGAGAAGACTGGTTCTGGCATCCTTGCCCTTGTTAAACTGCGTTTTAAGACTCGCGGTACCAATATTCTGACTGCTTAATCTCTTTTGATTAATTTGGTTCATGCTTGTCTTTCCTGGCTTGGTGATCCTTGCATGATGAGACCATTGATAGGTGAGGGTGTTTGGGAAGGGAAGGGTTAAACCTAGTACGTATATAAATTGGAGTGCAGTTTGTGGGAGTGCATGATAGAGAAAGCGTATATTTAAAAAATGTAACAGCATGAATTGTAACTTACCAGGTAGGTTTTGTATTGGAGAGCATTGTGGCATAACCTTTATTTACTTCATTTAGTAAAATCTGTACCATGTGAAATAAGTTCCTCCTTATTTTACAGCTAATAATAATTTGCTTGTAAAAATGAGTCCTCAGCACTGTAAACCTTCAGCTTGGGTCTTTTTTGCTCTGTTACATTGTGAAGGACAGATAGTTAACACCATAAAGAAGCTTTTGTTAGTGATAGATAATGTGGATTATTTTAGCAGGAGTATATTTTAGCAGCTTGTGAAAAATCAAGGTGAATTTTTACATCTGCACGCTGCTGCATAATTGATATATGTAGAAGCTGAAATTCAAAATAAGCTTCTAGAAGAGCACACATTTGATTTTCCTAAACATTTAAATATATGTATCACACCCTCATTTTAAGATGCCGGTTAATGACTTTATGAGCGTGTTGGCAGCCAGAGCATTACATGTGGTTTGAGAAATGTGTCTGGATATGCTTGGTAAGCAGTATTGTTCTGACAGTGTACTAAAGGCCATCTTCAATTTGACTGTGCTCTACTTTGTTATGCTGTGAAAGAAAAAGATAATTCAGCAGAGCATTGTGCTGTCGGCTGGAGACGCCACACTTCAGAATACAAATATTACTAAGGATAAATGAATCATTAAAAGAACAGTAGCATAAAATATCTGATGAATGAACTCCAGGAGTCTCTGCTGGAATAAATTTAGCATTCATGGACAGTACCATAATATGTGAAATAATAGTATCAGTTCTACATTCAGATGCCAAAAACATTTATGGACCCAGAATAATTGTGAATTACAAGGCTATAAATACATAGAGGGGATTTGGTGATATCATAATGAACCATGAGAAAGACACTAGACTGGTTTCTAATGTTACCAGAACCTTGAGATATATTTACAACCTTGTTCACACTCCTGCAGTTTTAGGGGGCAATTCTCCTCTCACAACACGTTTGTCATTCCCATTAGTGCCAAGGGGAGTTATGCATGTGTGTCATGAGTGGAATAGATCCCCACGTGTTGTACAATTCGAGGATCCTATAACAAATCGAAAATCTGATTTAAGAAAAAAGTGGGAAACGTTCCCTCTCGTCCTTCTCCAGGTTCCCCCATGTCCTGTTCTGCTCCTGTGAACGAGGCTAGCGAAGGGAAAAATAGGTAAAGGACAACAAGGTAGCTGCTTATCCACAGCTGCATCATTTTTTTCACTTTTTATTACTGAGAAACAAAACAACCAAAGCCCAGATGTTCTGGTCCTGGGTTTCTTTAAAGCGCAGGCTAACGCATTTTAAAAGTGTGTTGTAAATACCCAGGGAAGGCTGGGATTTTCAGCCTGTCCACCAAAAGGAGGCTTCGCTGTTTTGGTACCAGATCCATGCCTGATAAGAACAGTTAATTAGGAACTGGGGCTGAACCTGACATGATATTCAAGAGCATGTTCAGCGTTCAGCATGTCCCACATCACCTGTTTGTAATTAAGCCTGGTGTCCCCTGCCTTCCTGAATTGGGGCGGTGACAGAGTCTCCGCAGGTACTTAGTGTCAGTTCACACATCTCAATATTAGATGGGTTACAGCCCTGGCGCTGCAGGACCCCTTCCCCTCCTAGCGGCTTCCCCCAGCCAGCTGTACAGTGTTACCGGCCTCATCCTTCTTGTAAGTCATCGGCAAAATATGCATGTTCAGCGTGGTGCAGAGCAAGTCTGCTCAGTAATTCCACATTCCTTAGTGTTGCAGGAGATCTCTCGACTGACCAAGCTGCAGTCTTTCTGCTCATCCTTCTCACAGGTTTACGCTCCTGGCTGTACATCCAGGCCTTCCAGGGCATTTGTGGTATTCGCAGTGGGAAGGATCTATGGCTTGGTTGACGTCCCTCCACATGGTTCCTGTTTTACTTTTTGTGTTTTGGTAGCCTAACCCCCTGATATCAGCAGATGAATCACGTCCTTGAGATACATCCTGGACCTTCCATCCTTGTCAGGTGATGAAGCAAAGAGAAGATAATTACAGGACCAAAAAAATAGCAACAGTGAAGTGGTCATCAGCAAGAGGGGGGGTCCTTGGCAGCCTTGTAGGTGACTTGTAGGCTTTAGCATGTGTCAGTGATAGGTCCTCACCCAGCTAGTCACTGAGCCTGGATTTGCTTCGATCACTGCCAGTTTATTTCATTGTCTTTCTCTCTTGAATTCATGTGTGTTTTTGTTATGGCAAGGTCATGGGATTATTGATTATTTGTTTTAGTTAATTACTGGTGACTTTAACTTGATATTCTTAGCAATATCTGTGTGAGCTCTCGTGGCAAACCCAGTAGACAGGGTGTAATGCAATCTTAATGCATGTTTTTCTCTTTAATTATTTTAAAACCACAGTCTCTGCTTTCTTTCACACTGAGTGTTTCCAGATTAAAAGCTTTGTGGGATGAAAATCAAATGATAAGGTACTATAAAAATCTGTTTCAAGAATCTTGAATGTTTCCATCTTTATTTTTACTTTTCTTATGTCTTGAATGACCCTTACTTGTGACAGTGTTTGTCACTGCACACTTCTGGTTTTGTTGCACAGAGAAAACAGCTGAAAAAGTCCTTTTATGCTTGTGTTTTTAATCCTCTGTTCAGATACATAAAAATGTGGCCCCATAAGTTCTGTGGTACAGTAAAAAAAAAAAAAAAAAAACAAAAAAAAACCCAAATAATTTTGGCAGTTCAAATGCAGAAACTAAAAATAATTTAATCTGCAGTGTGAACATAGTTTCATATTTATACTAGCATCTGGCCTCAGGAATTGAATACTCCATTCTTTAAATAGCTTCACTCTGGCTCTTGAATGCTTTGTGACTAGAACATTACCCTACAGTCATACACCTTGTTTACATATTTCTGTTAAAAGGCAAAAGAACTTACAGTACTTCAAAACATCGGTACAAGCTCACTCCTCCCCTGTCCCCTTGCAAAAGAGAAGTTAAAAAGAAAAAAATGAAAGAGTGGTCTGAAAGTGCGTTTTAAATTTAGTTCTCTCAGTTTGCTGCTGGGTACATATTTTACTGTCATTTGTATAAAAAACTGGAAGAAAAATTTTCCAAAGAAAATGTGTGCCATTCCAGATGCCCAACTGCAGTCAAACACAAATTTATGTACACTTTGTTTGTATGTTTGTTTTTAATCTGGCAAATGTCTTTGTCTTTACAAACACTTTGCCTAGAGGCAGTGGATCTTTTTTGTTACCCATATGGTAGAAATAAGGAGTAGGTCCCTGTGAAGGAAAAATATCAGAATAATGTAATAAAAAGGTAAACACTATAAACGGGTGGCTAATGATTAGCTTCTTGCAATCTTTAGGGACAAAGTATCTTTTTATAGTTTTATGATCCTTGCCCAGCCCGACTTTAGGAGGAATTGCATTTTCAGAATTATATATTTGAAACTTCAGCTAAGCTTTATAAATTTAGTAGATCCCTATTTAGTGTCTGTTGGTGAATGTAAATCCAGCCTAATATTCTTACTGCTATTTTTTCATTCACATGTCTTGAGGTGAACCTAGGAGCAGAAGAGAAAATATCCCATTTTTAAACCCTAATCCAGAATCCATTCGTATGAGTCACTACAACAAAATCGTAGTGGTTTGGCTAAAAAAGGCTTCATGTCCAAAGGGAACGTTCCTTAAAATGCTGGCGCATTTCCCACAGTGTTTCTTGAATGTGTTTTATATGTTGTCTTTGTGCTATTGTAAAACATCAAAGATTAGATCCTGTAGTTTTTGTGTGTGGGAAGCTCCTGGTATTTCAGTGAACTGGTCAGCTTGAACGAGCGTAGGGGGCTTGCTCCCTTGAGAGATGTTCAGCCCCGTCAGCTGCCTGCTCCGCTCCTCCCCTAGGGTGTCCTTCCAGCCCAGGTAGGGAGAGCTTGAAGGAGCATTTCTTTTTCTTGTGGTAATTATTCAGTGTTGTACCATGGGCTTAGGCTTGCTGCTGTGATGCTCAGTAGCAAACCTTGCAGCAATGTGAGTGGCAGGAAAATCGCGTCCTGTGTGCCCTCATGAAAAATTTCAAGGGAGTTGTTTTGTTTTTCCTACTCGGCTATTATATCCCTCAACAGGAAAAGAGCCTCTGGGATAATCACCCCCCTCGGGTTTTAGGTGGTCAGTGCTGTTTTCCGTAGGCTTCAGACTAGCCTGGGACATGTGAGAAGGTCAGTGCCAAGGCCATCTCTGCCACGACCTCCAGCTTTGATGCTCCTGTGGTGGAGTGAGAGAGTGGTGGTACAACGCTGGAATGGAAGCAGGGATGAGGATTGCTGGAGATAGCAGTAAAGGCTGCTTCTCTGCCTTGCCACTTGGGTTTTTTGGTGTGTGTGTTTCGGGGTGTTTTGTTAGCCTTTCCTGCAGGGGAAGGTTGTGTGCTCAGTTTTTACTTTGTTTTTTAAACCTGGGCCCTCTGACTTGCATATAATGAATGCGAATGGCCCAGGATTTAGCCTTTGGTGATTTCAGATACCATGTGATTCCAAGGCACAAAACATGTGATTTATTGGGTAAAGCCTATTTAATATCTTAAAAGCATAGAGCAGGAGATCAGATGTGAGCGTAGCAGCCTTAAAATATATTCCCTGACAACATACTTAAGAACGTTTAGGTCTATATGAAATATACAGGAAATGAGGCCAATTTTGTCCCTGCTATTTTGATGGCAGAGTGTGCAGGAGAGACGGAGAGAGTGTGGACAGGAATTCATGTGTTTGATAACATGAGCCCAGCATATTTGCACAAATGGAATAGGAGCATTTTTCACCCTCTGCAGCAGAGACTCTATTGGTAGTTTCGCTGCCTCGTTGAGAGACTTTTAACTGATCAGACATATCGGCAAATCCATATAAGTTAATACGGAAAGTCATTCCCTCATTTCTGGCCAGTCGTGTACGGTGTTTGCACAAAGCAGTACCTCTTTGCCACCTCTGTCGGCTTGGGGAAGCACAGGGAGCTGATTCTTAACGGGCAGAGATGAAGAAAGGCTGCTGTTCTGTATTGGGCCATTTTTCCCTTGTCACCTTGTAGACAAAGTCAATATAACAGTAAGAAAAGGTTTACATGCTTTTTACCAGGAGAATGCTTGTTGAGTGTTGCTTCTAAAACAAGAGACCATCATGAACAGTGCAGCAGAACAGCAGTTGCCAGCAGGACCTGTAATGATTTCTGATGATGCTAATGACTGACCGTTGTCTTAACGTCAGACTACTTAGTGTATGGCTGGTTTTCTTAAATAAGCACTTAACTTTCTACTTTTTAGGAAAACAATGCAATTAAAGTTCTTATTTGAAGAGAGAGGTTGTGACAACAGTGCTGGGAAATTTTGTTGTCCAGGCTCTGAAAAGATTTTGAGTGCATTTGTCTAAAAGCGTATTTATACCTCGCTGGGCATGTGGCAAATTTCTTACTTAAAGTCCTGTAACATTTCTTGGGCAGCAGGTATTTGTAGTTGGACATATGACTAAGGTTTTGCAAATGTTTGGTTGGGCAAGTAGAAACTTGGAAAATATGCTGTGTTTCAGTTTTCTCTTGTTTTTGCAGTGGTTTTGTCACTCTTGCTTCTTATGGGCATAGCACCTCCAGCTGAAGCACAAGCTTTCAGGAAGCAAAAGTCCTTGGGCCCAGTCCCACAACGTACTGAGTGTCACAGGTGGTGTAAGGAATGCTCTGAGCTTGATGTGACTGACAGGGCACTTCATCTTCATCATTGAAGGTTATCAAGACATGACAGAATGGGATGGTGTTCATCAAAAAAATGGGACTGCAGTTTCCATTTTTTTTGCTTCTTCAGAGCATGTCTGTGTGGACTGCATGTAGGATTGGAGTTTTGTGTGTGCCTCATTGAGGTCTTTGCCCCAACTATCCATAAGAATTTCCTACCATCTCCATCTCCCAGTCAGTTCACTAGCCAGATCACCCAAACCAAGATAGGACACAAGGCTCCTTGGAGGAATAGCTACAGCAACAACTTTTTGTCCTGTGCATTCCCTTTCCTGATGAAGTGACACCAGTTCCAGGCCAGTGACTGCTGACGGTAAAGCCAAGAAGCCCTTTTGTGTGTGACAGCCTGAACACAGAGACCAGATCTATACCAGAGTGAATCCTCAGCGTCATTTGGTGCAGGAACTGTTTTGATATCTCTGCCTAAGACGCAGAGGCGTTATGGTACCAGCAACAGAGCTATAGTAAATCCCTGCCATTGCTTCCCCTATTTGCAAACTTGCAGGGATAATGGGTACCTTATGGGTACTGTCCTGACAGCTGTTGACAGCTCCCTCCGTGGTCAGAAAATGCCGGTGTTAAGCGTAAGAACGTAAACAAGAAACAATAATTACTCATCTAAATGGAAGCAGTTTTTGACATTGGCAATGAGAGGTGGCCAGGTCTAGTGAGGATAACAAAGATGCCATGCTCTTGGAGTAGGTTGTCCTTTTCGTTCCTTTTTTTTTTTTTACGGGTTCCTTTGCAGCTCTTTCTCTTATGCCACCTCATCTGTCACTTTGGCCAGAAGACAAGAGCTTCAGATACCTATATCTGAACTCATCTATACAGCTTTTTGTGAAGGCTTGGTGGTGCTAAAACTTCGCACAAAATCTGTCTTCAGAATGGCTTCAAGCTTTCCTTTTAAAACAATTAGTTTACCTACATGACTGACATCAGAAGAAATGTAATTGCACATAGTAGACGTGATTTTTCTTTCCAGGATCAAAATGCTGAGGTGACAATCACTGCTAGGCACTCTGAAGCTCAGGCCATCCTGCCACAGTGTCTCAAAACGAATGTCCTGATGTATCATTACGTGTTGCTGGCCAAGTGTTGTGTAATTCCCATTGAGCTTGGAGACCTGCTGCAGCAGATCTCGGGTGATGTACTCTTCCAGTATCAGGAATCTGCAGAGCAGCAAAGAAGAGCAGCTTCTTCAGTATCGTTCCTGAACTTGTCTGCGAGGTCGGGAGTTTGGGAGAGTGTTTTTTTCAATCACTGTTTAACTAACAGAGATAGAGCTTCTTCGTCCTGTCAAGTGCAAAGGTGTGGCTTGGCAGTGACAGTGAGGACCCCGCTGTGGTACATACTGGCTTGAGTAAGAAAAGATCGGTTATTTGCCCTTCCCGTACTAATTGTGACTTTTCTCTCTAGATACCGTCCATCCTTGTTCTTCAAAGCCCTCTGATCATAGAATCATAGAATCATAGAATCGTCAAGGTTGGAAAAGACCCTTAAGATCATCGAGTCCAACCGTTAACCTGTCACTGCCAAGTCCATCTATACCATGTCCTCGAGCACCACATCTATCCGTTCTTTAAATACCTGTAGGGATGGAGACTCAACCACTTAACATCACAGGCTTGAATTGCAGGGGGCCTGTAGTGTCCCTGGGCTTGTCCTGGTGCTGGAGGAGGCAGCCCGTGGGCCAGGAACGAAATCCTTTGTGTCTCAGAAACTCCCATCTCACTTGCATCCGGCATAAATGCACCCTGTAATTTATTGAGCTGCTCATCATGAACACTGTAGTTACTGTGCAATAAGTAATGATTCTTTTGCATATTCTGTTCTTCCTGGGCGTTGTAGGAATTTGTCCATCAGTTGAGTACTGATGAGAATGACTAGACGAGAGTGAAATGTTATGGGTCTTTAAACAAACAAACAACCCCACCTTCATTTTATTGAAGGTACCTATAAATCTCATCAGTTGTCTTCTTTACAGCTAGTTGACCCGAGGATCTGTGTGAAAGATGAGGCTGTTAGCTTAGGCAAGTTAGATTGCTTTAAGCAGCTGTGAACTAGTTTTATAGTGCTACCAGCCTATTTCGTTTCCAGAAAGTGAAAGTTTGAAGTAGGTCCCGAATCTGGTTTCTCACATGCGAAATCATTTTGCTACCCATGACCTAGAAACCAACAATGAATGTATAAATTACAGGCAAGAAGAAAATTCTGAATTGACTGTAAGGTGAATGGAAGTTGAATAATTCCCTGAACTTCAACTGGGAAAAGAAGAAAAGATCACTGAATTCTAAAACAGACTTCAATATAGACAAAGAAAATGTTACTTTAGTATAGATTAAACTTCTGACTAAGATATAGAGGGATTATTGTGTCTGTTTCAGATGTAATTTCATGCCTGAGAATTTACATTGAAGGCAAACTGGTCTGGATCACATTAGCAAGGGCCCTGTTTTGCTGTCAGTTTAATTAAATGGAAACTGCTGGCAAGGAGACCCGAGTAGGTTTATAGAAGCAATACTATTTTGTATGTTGGAACAGGAAACTGTTAGGTCTTCCAGTTTGAAAGGGACACAAAAATGAAACCTGTGATTCATTCTTGTTTACAAACTCCCAGCTAGTATACAGTGACCTTAGTGATAAATTAACTGCAATTACACGTTATATGTAGTGGGCTTTACAATAGCTGCAGACTTCGTAGTTATGAAAACCATGACCTTTGACGGGGAGGTTAGAACATGAAGTTTTTCCAAACAGTGCCTAGATCTTCAAAAGTATTCACGTTTCCTTTCCCATTTCATGAGAGTAGGTTGACAAGATGTACGGTGGGTGTTCTGTTTGCTTGCAGCAAGATTGTTGTCAGGCAGAAACCCCCCAAAACAAAAAAGCCCGCCCTTCGGGAACATTGATTTATCTGTTAACTGTGCCTGGCATGCTGCCTTTTGGCTTTGATTTCAGAGAGAAACATATTTGGTTACTTTAATAGGCAAAAGCACTGAACCTGACTTGTAGGGGAAAAAATTATTTTCTTTCCCTTTTTCAGTTCTGTTTATTGTATCCTGACGTTCTGTATTGTAATTGTGCAACAGTTCCAAGTTGGAGTAAAGAAAAGTAGAACTGGATCTCAGGCTCCATCAGCCTCATTATTCGAGAGCCAGCTTTTCCGAGTGACTCAGTGGGACTGAAAATGAATGTTTATGCTGGTTAATAGCCACCCTGTGACACCAACTCTGATGATATCAAATGCTTTTTTGTTCTCAAGAATTGTTCACATCACCTATTTATATCTCCTCTTTTTATTTATACTTGTTTTTATCTTTTAGAAATTTTTGCTGAGCTTGAGTTGACTTGCCTGTTCTGCCCCAAATCTGTTTGTTCCCCCTTTTTTGCTTATTTAGCTATATTGAAAGAGAAGGGGGGTTTCTTCCTCTTATTCTTTGACCGAAGAAATTCAAGTCTTGCCTATTTTCAGCTACTTCTCCAATTTATGATGTCACAGTGTGCGAAAGTAAAAGTTGAGAATTTGAGAAAGTTAGGTTTTTAATCAAGTTACAGTAATTGTATCCTTTATTGTGTATGTAGTTATCTATGATGAAACTGCGAGTATATATATCTCTCTATATCTGTCCGTGTGTGTTTATACACAACTGTATGTGTTGCTGAGCTCTGATACCCATAAAGCACTTGGCCAAAAGAATATCTTTATGAAAGACTTAACATTCTTCACATAAGTATCAGAAATAATAAAATATATTGTTTTAGACCTACAAAGATCAAAAGAAAAAGTAGGGAGAAAAAGAGATTTTTTTTAAAAACTGTGATAGCAGCAAGAAAAACAGAACAAGAAGGTTCTTGGAGATCTCCGTCCCCGTGAGTGCAATGGTTTTTTTCAGTGAAGCTGTAGGAGGAATCCATGTTTTAATATTAACTTCAGTCATGCTGTAGCCCAGTGCCTCCAGTGAGCACGAAGCTCTGCATGGCTGGAAGGTAGGTGGAGATGAGATTTGGAGAACTGTTGCGTAACTGTAGGTGAGGGGGGGAAAGAAATGCCTCAGCCACCGTCAATGCTTTTGCCTCTTACAGTAACACGGAACAGTCTGTCCCAAAGCACGGCATGGCGTTTTCATAACGCTGCAGGGGGGGAATGGAGGGCATGTGTGCTCACCTCTGCTTGGTCCTCTGCCTCAGGTGGGCGATGGTCTCCCGAGGGCCAGCTTCCAATGGCGGTTGCTTAGCAATAATTAAAAATAAACCAATGGGCAGCAAACTTTCCTCAAATCTAGGGGCTGTCTGTCAAAGCTGCCCCCCGGCTCTCATTTATAGGTCCTGGGGGTAGAAAAATAGCAAGAAAGGGCCGGTTACTTTTGATCCTGACTGTGGTGAGTTAAGAAGTGCAGAGAGGTCAGGGAGGAGTTAGTAAATTATTTTGTCCGGATGAGTAGGAAAATATTTCACAAGCTGGGGTAAAAAATGCTCAGTCAACTGCTTCCACAGCAAGGAGGGAATTCAGCTGTCTCCCTCCAGGGCTTCCAGCATGACCAACTGTGCCAGCAGCGACGGCCGATACTCAGCCCCTGAACCCGTGGCCCACCAGGCATTCGGCTGGCTGCGGGGGGCTTGGATCGCTTTGTCTCTTCCCAGCTCCGGCTCCCCGTTACCCTGGTCTCAATGGCTGCAATGCAGATGCATCCGTCGTACTACAGAGTCGCGGGATTCCTCAGTGCAGCCCTGCCGGTTGTGTTGGAAAGCTGTAAGGAAGCAAAATCTTTCTGGAGGAGGTGCCTTTCAAGGCAACATAGAAAGGAGAAAGACTTTCACAGTTGTAGTGGTGGTGAGACTCAAAGCCGGTAAAAACTTTCAGTCTCTAGAAGGTAAAATGAGATTCTTTACCAGCTAGTTTATTTTAATTTTTCTGTTCCTGTTCTGCTTCATGACAGAACTTCAAATAATTATGTTGATTTATGATTACAGGTATTTTAAAGCTGTAGTATGCTGTAACAAAGCAGTGCCAGCTTATTGTTTCTGGCCCTATCCAATTATACAATTGGGTTTAGGCATGTAATAATGTTATAACAGAAATATCCATCATGATGGATTGAATTTCATGAAGTACGATACAAGAATATTTATAGCTCCATTCTTAAAGCCACTTTTGGGTCAGAATATGCCTCCTTGGTATGGCCTTTAAAGACGGGAGAAAATCTGAAACTTTTCTTGGTCCAGCCCCAAACTTGCCACAACCCAGTGCCTACACGGGGAGGGGGGGTGTAGGTTGATGGTAAGCAGAAAATGATAGAACAGAGTAATTATTTCCGCTAGAAAATGAGGATCCAGCATTATTTGTACAGTAACACAAAGTCATTATTTTCCTATACCACTGTAATGAAACAATAAAGATCATAGTTAATTTAAGTATCATCTCCCAAGAGACTTCTTGTTCTCCTTCTACCATTTTGGCGATTAAAACAAATTTAAATTGCTGGTCTAGTTTCCCCCTGCTTTTTAGAGAGCGGAGTGGGCAAAGCCTCCCCTCCTCCCAGCCCTGTTTAAGTGTAGACCTTTGGCATTCCAGAAATCTGACCTTGTTTGTAGGGAATGGCTCATTTTTCTATAATGTAATATGAAGCACTCTCGTGTTTTGATTCCATGAACTAGAGAGTTTAATGTTCCAGCTTGCCATGATAAGGATATGATCTGGTTGAGATAGAAACACTAAAGGAAATTAGCTATTGTACTATTCTTTAACATATTGTTTGCCTAGCAGTTTCATTTAGAATCATTTGGAATAATCTTGGACTACCTTTTAAAAAGGATTTTTTTTTTTTTCAATTTTTTTGTTGTTGTTGGCCCGGATAAAAAGTGGGGCTTTAAGATATTTCTCCTAAAATAAATGTGAGGCCGCCTCATTTATAGTCAGCATGCCTTGATTACTTGCAGACATGCTGGAAATTTACATGCGCTTTTCTCCATTATAAAACACTGATCTGTTCAGATCATTAGCTCCCTCATGACTAGAGTTTGGCAGCAAGCCAAGGCAGGCTAAATCTGTAGCTGTAAATCGTGAGTTGAAATAGCAGAAAGTGGATTTGTAACTTAAAAAGTGTAAACAGTTTGGAAAATGAAGTAATTTTAGAGTATGATTGATTGCCTTAAGATTGCACTTTAAATTAGCCTAGGGTCTCCGATGCAGATATAGGCACTAACTGCTCATTATATATTTTCACTTTTCTTTGGAACAATAGCATTGTTGGTCGGCTTCTAAACAATGTATGCTTCTCCTAGAGTGACCTTTGAGGAAATGAATAGTTTTATTGTGTGTCCATTACTTTGCCTGAAACAACATTTTTGAGTTATTAATTTGCCGTGGTCTATAAATAAAGGAATCAAAATGCAAAGCAGCTGTATTATGCTGCATATAGTTCATCAAATTTGTGCTTAAACATCACCATTTGAGATTGATAATGCACTGCATAAATAATTTTTTCCCTCTGAAAAATAAGTAATGTTTTGCATAGCCTGTAGTTGCTGGAGATTGGTCCTTGAATCCCGTAGAAGCAAAAATTAAGACTATTTTTAGCACAAACAATTAGTGAATGTTCTGGGGGACCGGCACATTGTGTTCACTTTTTCAAGGACCCTTGTTCACTTAATTGTGTAGTTGAGAGTCAGAAATGCACTGACAGGGGTGTCTGGAATAAGAAGCATGGGACTTGTATGGGCAGTGTTGTTATTCTCTCACCTCCACGTGGGTCCTGTGTGTGTCGGTGCTCTCAGCACCTCTCTGGCATAGGAGTGGTTCGTGCAGCACCCTGCACCGCAGGGTCCTCCGTCCTGGCCAGTGCTGGGCTGTTACCGTGGAGGAGATGTCGCTGGCCTGCCCGTATGAACAGTGGGCGCACGCCAGCGTAGCCGTTCCCCTGGCAGAAATGAGAGTAAGGTAGTCCCGCTCCCTTGCGCGGTGAGATTAGGCTCTAGAGCCTGTGACCGGCGGTAGTCGATCCGGGTTTCTGAGAGGCAGGCATTGCTGGGGAGCGAGCGCCGGGCTGCAACCGCTTGGTCCTGGTGATCCCCGGCAGCCATGGCTGGAAAGAAGAAGCCAGGAGGCCTGGGAACGCGATGTGGTCGCAGGGAGTCTGTGGTATGGGGGGGTGCAAGCGGAAAGGGGAGGTGTCACCGAGAGGCACATTCAGGAGTGTGAAAAACGCGTACTAGATTTGGAGCCTTAAAAGTTCAGCTTGTTCTGCGCTGGTCAAGAGGAGGAGTAGTGAGCATACAGCATGCCATTGGTTCAAGGAAGCGTGTGCCATTTAATATCTGATGTCTTGCAAGTTCTGGCTGTTTATGAATGGTGCCTGAAACCGTTTGCTGCTCTTTCCCAAAGAGAGAGAAAATCCGTTGTTTATGTGTTCCTGCCTATGAGGAGCAAAGGTCTCTAGTGTGAAACACCACCTCAATGTAACTTTGTGGGTGTGGGCACGTAAATTACACATATTCACTAAGCATATATATTCTGTGCATTCAGGACTGCTGCCTGCTGCCCTCGCGCGTACTTTAACACCAGTGGCCATGCTAGGAATTAGGAATCTAAAACTATTTAACTGATATTAGCGGTGGTTACAAATCAAAATAAATAGCTGTGACTCCTCAAACAGAATATATAGCAAAAACTCTTACAATTTTGTATCAGAGTGTGTTTTTCATCTCTCTCCTTGTCCTAGATTTGGTATCTAGCATTCAGTAGATACAAGGCTCTGTTTTGTCATTCTTCTGGAAGCTCCTTTCCCAGAGAGTATTTTTTCCCAGTGTTTTCGCCCCTCCTTGATTTTTCTTCCTTTCTCCCTCCGTGTTTGAAATGAAGATTTTGCACTTGTGAAAGAGGTATGGCTGAGAGGTCTGAGCATAGGTCTGGGAGCCAGGACCTGCTGAGAGCAGAGCCCTGTGACTCAGGTGGCCTTAAGCAAGCCAGAACATCTCTGACGAGGTTATTTCATATGTAAAACAGGGGAAATAATACTTATCTATCTACCTGTCTCATAGAATGCCCTGCGGACTAATTAGCGTCCATTAAGTGCTTTGAAATAGACAGTGCTATCTATTATTAGAGCACGCTCCAGACTAGCAGTACTTTAGGATTGTTTTCTACTTGGGAGCCTTCCTCTCTGCTGGGTGTCGGACCGAAGCCCATCAGGAGTAGAGCACAAGCCGCCTGGTGTTTGCTGGAAGATTGGCAGCACTTTGCCGGGCCCTTCCTAGGCAGATTCATTGGAGACTGACGCTCTCGCTGAAAACTTGGAAGGAGAGTTTGCCTAAAGAAAAGAGTGGGAGGATACTTGCTGGTTCTGCTCAGCTCATAGGCATAACTTGTCCTGAAATCCTTTCTCACCCTGCCTCCACCTGAGGCCTTTTCAGATAATTCAGGTAGCACGGCTTTCCCCCTTCTCCACAAATTGTTTCCTGGTCCTGCAGAAGAGGAAGAGAAATCCTGTATTAGTTCTCAGGAGGAGTGTGGGGCCAGGCTGGTAGGTTCCCATCACAGGGAGCCCTTTTTTATTCAAAAGGCCATTCCTCTTGCTTGAAGAGCAAACGCTTGTATTCTTTCCTTTCTCCAGGTAACAGACTCCTCTGCAAAGTCCTTAGAAGGCAAAATCTAATTTTGGGGATAGGATAGTAAACTCTGCAGGTGTTTGTCTGCTGAAGTGTGGGAGTCTTTTCATCATTGTAACGAGGAGGGTTGTCATCTGACCAGCAGCTCCTTTTGTTCTCTGGCGCATCTTCTCTCACCATATACTTTTGTACCTCTCTTACAGATGCCATAATAATCTAGTTCAAAGGACCCAGCCCTGTTCTCACTGAAGCCCACAAACTTGGTCTTTCTACCAGTGATACTAGGACTCGGTCCAAATTGACTGGAGAGAAGCTTTATTTCTCTCCATTTGCTCCTCACACATCTCTCAGGCCATGAGTAATGTGCAACAAGACAGGAAAGCCTGTGTGAAATTTTCCAAGGGAATTTTCTATGTTTTAATAATGTTAATGAAACTGCTTAACACTTCATCAGACTTTTCAGCATATGTTGCTGGCATTTTGATGCCTCCCTGTTTGGGCACTCTGACTTTTCTTCAGTACCAGAAGACGCTTCCCTTAGAATTGGGACTGAGGGCTTGTATGAGCATTTGGTCCAATGATTGAACCTTAGCCCTACAGAAACCTTTTTGGCACAGGTATCGGTAGATACCATTTTGAGGAGGCTCTCCACACCTTCACTTGTGCCTGCAGGACGGGGAAGGGATCAGGAGCAACTGGCCCACAAGCTCTCACATGCCTGTGACTAACTCCTTTTCCACAGAAATGAGGCCATGCCACAGAAAGACCTAATGATACGACCTTGGTCACACAGGAAGGCTCTGGCATTGCTGAACTTCGGCACAATTGGTTTGTACGTCTTGTCCTGCATATGGCTCAGTTTTTCATCCTCGTATCCTAGACAAGGGAGTACACTAGCTCCCTTTTTCTTTACACCTTCTTCCTATTACTCCTCTTCAGCTTGAGTCTACTTTGTTGTGATGCATAATTGGATTAAATAAGCAACCACAGACTTATTCATATACCTGTAACAGCTGTTGAAGCTACATTTGGTTTGTTTTTCAGAGCAACAATTTGGGGGCTATTTGGTGCAACATGAGAAGTTCAGTTAGGAGGTGAGACTCCTCGAGTAGCCGGCGGAGCGTGGTGCAGGGGAATTGGGTCGGTGGCCTGGAGTTTGGCAACTCCCAGCTGGCCTTTCCTCACGGTAGTCCTCATGTTGAGTTTCACCTCGTCACTGGGAAGGAGGGGACCAGAGTAAGGTTGTATTGGGGCACAGGTATGTGCTACATTGCGATCAGATAAAGGACAGCAAATTTTCGGAAAAAAAAATATATGGCGCCAACATCTTTGTAATTGCAATTATTTTTTTTTTTAAAGAAATGGCATCATGCTAATTCTAATTCTGTGCCACTCCTGGATTTAAGCATTATTACACTGCAGATGATAACACAAGTTTATCTGTAAAATTCTTTAACTGTGGTTTTTGTTTCCCAGCTTGACTTCTTTTTCTCTTCTTGCCTTTGATTGGCTTCCAAAAAAGTTATTAACATGTTGCAAAACAAATACAAGGGGCTGCTGAAGCTTATTAAAAATGGTTTCTTTTGTTCATATCTGGCAGTTGACAAATTGTCTTGCGCTCTATCTTACCTGCTCCCGTGTGAAAGGTTACATGAGAAAATGGCTGCAAATAAATTGCCATTGAATGTTGTTGAAGACTAAGCATACAGCTTCTCTATTAAGGACCTCTTTTAAAGCTCTCTATTCAGGCTCCCCCCTGCACGTCTCTCTAACACTTGTCTGTTATATTATGTTTGGCACAGAAGGAAACATTAAATAGAAAAGAAACGTCTGACTGTGGTGTTTCTAGACCCTATTATCCCTCTGTCAAATGTCCACATGAGAAGGGTACAATTTTTGTCCATATTGATGATGATTTCTGAAGGTTTTACTAACCGTCTTCAGAGTGAATTGCTAGAAACAAATGAAATCGAAAAGCATATTTTTGCAGCTTTGGAAATCTTACTTAAATCAGTGTAATGAGACGCACTCAGTAAAATGTAATTATTCTCACTTCTCCATGTGTCAAAGAAATCAGCAGTATGGTTAAGGGAGCGGAGGGTTACAGTGAGCTTGCTATTTTTATACAGAGCCAGATACTGCTTGTGTGTAGTAAATTGTAAATAGTAGATAATGCAGTTTTTATGTGTACTAAATACCCTGCAAGAATTAACGGGGTTGTTACTTCATTAAGGGTTTCAAAGAGGGCATAAATGTCAAAAGCGGAGCTCGACTGTTTAAATCACTGGACCATTTCCACCCTCCACCCCTCGTGTCACAGCTCTGGGACCGGCAGCTTCTGCCGTTGCTATTTCGAGGAGGGCGCAGTTCCTCCGAATTTTCAGAATGATAGTGAAAGGGCCCCGTGTGAAACACCAAGATAAGGCTTTTGACTCATACTTTTGGGGGCAATGGAAAATGAAGGCGGTTGATTCTGCCGTGTGGAAGAGGTGGTGTAACAGTCCCTTGAAATAAGGCTGTGTATGCTTCTCTCTCATTTGTGTTTGAATGCTGTGCGGGGGTGAAAGAGAGAGGAGACGAGAGGAGACCCGGTTGCTCTGATATTAAGCCCAGTAACTCAGTTTAACTCTCAGTGGCTTTCCATTTTATTTTTTCAGTTTTTCATGCCTTAGAATTTTCCCAAGCAAGTATGGATTTGTCATGGACCTCTTCAGCACAGAGGGCAAATAACAGACCACGAGTTTAAAACTCATCGGACAGGAGAATATCTTCAGGAAAAAAAGATTCAGACTTGAGTACTAGATTGGGGAACCTGTTACATCCTTGAGCTCATTGTTCCAGTGATTAATTGTCATCGCTGTAAAAAAGTATGCCCCTCTCTTGCCAGTGGCTCTAGTTGCATGTTTCTCTGTGGGAGCAGACTTTTTCATTCTCCAATATTTTCTCTGTGCAGTGCTACACTTCAGAAGGAGACCAAGACACATAATCCTAGTAATAGTAATAACAATAAAGATGATGAGAAGATATTGTAGGAAAAGTTACTGGATGTGACCCCACCTCAGGAAGGCACTTTAGGGAATGTGTAACTTCAGCCACAGCAGCAGTGGAAGTACTTGTGTTTGTAGCATAACTCCCATGCTCAAGTATTTGCAGGATCAGGCTTTATGTGTATGTACTGAAGCGTAGTTCAGTGGTATGTTGGATGGTGTTCAGAGATTGCTGAAAACGGTGCATTAAATAGCACTTTGAATTGCAAAGTGCTGGTTCAGTTTTGTCTATGAGAATGATAACACTTATTATCTGATTGTTCCCTGTGCAAATCTCACCTCAGGAAAAATTAAATTATGTTTGAATTCAGCTAAAGCAAAGTATATCATTATTTCCTTTCGTTATTAAAAGGGATTTTTACTATTTGTTTGTTAAAACTGTAGCAGCTGCCATGTTAGAGCCTTAGATGATTTAAAAGCAAATACAGAGGCAGAGCCATTTACAGTACAATTGGCTTGTTTAATGTGATTTAATTCCTCTTCTTGGCTTCATCATATTACCAAATTATGTTTTCAGCCGCCCTTCCCTTTTTAATTCTTTCTTCATTTTGTTATCAGCAGAATTGAAGCTGCTTATCAGTAACCACGACAACCAGGATAAATACTTGTTTTAAAGCTGATGCACATTCAACCTGAATGGTCCACATGACCCAGAACATTCAAGAGGACAGGCAGCATGTGCTCCCTTCTACAATCAATCTCCCCCTTCCCCCTGTCTCCATCTGCTTTAGAAAGCTAATAGGGCAGCTTAAAAACCTTTTCTATCAGAGTAGTTTTCTGTAGCCATCCGTGGCTGTTTGGACATGGGCTGGCCCATGCCTGTGACCTGAGGAGTAAGGAGAGAAGGAAATTTTGGGAGGCAGGGAGATGATTTCACAGCCCAGCTCTGAATTTGGCTGCATCCCCAGCATCGGCTCACTTTTCTCGTGCTCCTCCAGCTATCATCATGGCAGTCACCTGCTGTTCGGCAGGAGGGCGAACCGCTGCTTTGCAAACCCTCCGTGGAGGGGGAAGATAATCCCAGCCGGGCAGCAGTTAAATAAAATGAAGGAGTGACTGGGATTGTGTGGGACAGGGAAAACGGCTGTCGTAGGAGAGAAGCCTCAACACAGAGCCCCCGCCTGGTCCATCTCCTGTCTCTGGTGGAGGCAGGCAGGCAGGCTGGCTGGGGTGGCCGGAGACGGCTGCTTCCCTTTTGAGGAAACTTAGGAGACTCTGACTTACCCAGAAATCCCCACCGACAAGGATTTCTGCCTGGGCTGTTTGCTCTCTCTCTTGCTCTCTTTAAGTTGCTTGATGCTGTAGAATAAATCCTTTAAGCTCTCTCTGTCTCAGTTTCTCTCTCTGTGTAATGGGGATAATAATTTTTACTCATCTCCATAAAGCAGTTTGAGGCCTGTGGATGGAAGGGTTATATAAAAGCTGGAAATGACGATTGTCAGTCACTCTTCTTTTGAGTCTAGAAACACCTCATAAACCCGCTTCCTAAGGCGCAGGAGGATTCTGGGAGCCCAGGGTAGGAGCTGCAGTTATGAGGAGCTGAATATTAGATTAGGGTATGAAAAAGGATGTTGAATACCTGGTTGGAAACTTTTTCAGTATTAAATTTCTTTCATCTTCTTCAAAAATTGGATTTATGCTTCAAATTCAGAGTGATGTAATGAGATAAATATTATGGAAGATTTGATTATATGGACCTACTGTCAGTCATCGATCAAAATACTCGGTTTTGTCCCCGTTAAGTAGGACTAGAACAACTTGGATCCAAATCACCAAGTGTAAAATGTTCTTCAACCATGTGCTTTCAGTACTCATTAGATGCTGCTGTCTTTTTTCTTTTTTTTTTTAATGACTGTATTGCTGTTGAGTTGAACAGTAGTTTCGATCTCCAGTAGATTTGTGAGTATTCTCTTTCTTTCAAATGTTAAACTGATCTTAGGAATTCTCTGAACGGCTGATGCTCTGCTGGCGTTGTGACAGAAAACGGAGGGCTGGGGAAGTGACACAAAATTGTGAGAGTTGTATCTGTCTCCTCCTTACAAGGGAAGAAATATCTGATACGTGCAGAAAGGCTGTGTATTTTATGCTGTATATTGGCAGAAATGGCTTTTGCCTTTTGATCAGTTTAAAAGCAAAATCAGGCAGGCAAACGTCCACGTAAGAATTACAGTCGACTTGTTAACGTCATCATTATCTGGTAAACATAAATGTAATCACTGTGTTCCGTATCCTGCAACACGTTGCCTGTGGTCTTGATTGCATTAGCATTCAAATAGAGGGGGGTTCTGAAAGCAAGGATGAGTAGCATGGGTCCTGCCAACAAAGTGGTATCCCTGTTGTGTCAATAACTCACCCAAATTTATTTAAACGCAAACCCAGAGATTTCCTGTCCCATCTCGTGAGGTTACGTCATTACCGTATTTGCATTTATCTGTGAGAGAAATATGATTCTTAGATTAATATTTTTAGGTCTTGTGATTAATTAGCCAGCCAGGACACACCAAGTGGTGTTACTAGAGTGAACAAAGACCATGGGAATCCAAAGGCAGGGTGGATTGGAAGAGCTGTGCTTGATAAGTCTTTCCTAATCACTGGAGAGAGAGAGTGAGTTGGTGTGCTAGAGCGTGCAGAAGTAGTTTCTTGATGATTGTGCAGCTACCTGAACTTCTCCGCTGTTGCTCCCAGCTCACAGCAGCCTGGTGCAAAGGGACGTGGATTCCTACTGGGGTTCTTAGCCTTGTGTCTGCGCAGGGGATTCAACGTGTGAAGAGGTCGAGTAAGGAGCCAGCCATAATTCTCCCATGAAGGTTATTTCATTGGGAGAGCCATCCTTTCTCTCATAGGAGCACCCAGAGATGTGGGTGATGATTGGCATTGCTTCTTGGCCAGCTGCAGCTATCTGGGCGATGATGTGGGGGTATTTGGCAGGTTATGACTGGATGCTGATATGGGAAGGTGTTTTCATTGCTAGATTCCTCTTAAAGGTTTTTGGGTCATACAGACCCAGTTTCTTCTTCCTCCTGGTTACTCTTTCATTGTTCTGCTGTTTCTGTTGCTCTTCGGCTTTTTGAAGGATTCAGGTTTTTTAGGTAATTGTGTAATAAGTTCGTTTCTGTCTGCTGCGAAGCTGTGCTATGTCCCCTTGGGATGTTATTAGAACAGGCAGCTTTGAGATGTGCAGAGCCTGTCTGACCTGCAGTCGTTGGTTTTGAAGGGTCAGCTACGCGCATCTTCGTCTCACCTACACGTCTGTTCTCATGCCCGTACTGCAGAAAGTCCTTGCCAAAGGAGTGGAACAGAGGAAGGAGAACTGGATCCTCTCTTAAGAGCTGGAAGAGCCAAAGTCCATTGTCACAGATGAGATCAACCTTTTTTATCTTGATGGCGAGTGTATCTGCCGGGAGGGGATTTTTTAGCATGCATTTGGACCATTGCTTCGGCATAGGGCAGACTGTGTTGTCACTTAGGTGGAATTCATTTCACTTTCTTAATTAGATCTGGAAGTTAAGCCTCTAGACTAAGCTAGTTGTCACTGATTAAGGAGTAGTAACTCCACAGAACAGCAGGTTAGAAGGAGATCTCTCTGACTACCAGGGATCTGCACAACTGTCATAGACTGAAACTGCATTATTAGATGAAACAAGTCCCATCATGTGTGCTCCAGTGGGTTGCTGAGGACCAGTCTTGGGAAGGCAGTGACACCTGAACGCTGCCCTGCAATAGTCAAGAGACATCCCGTCTTGGGAGTTACAGCCGTGTTCATTCAGCACGGCTAACCCTCACTGTTCCCAGTCCCTCCGGACGTCCAGATGCATCCTCCATTACCTCTGTATCTGATACATATTGATGATATGGTCAAAGCCACGCATACCAGCAGTGATTAATTATGATATGTGCGTCCTCTGGGAGACCCCCTTGGTGACTGAGGGTAATGAAAGAAAGCAGAGTAGTGAGGGCACCATGCGGGAGAGGAGCCTGATGGACAGGGCCCTGCAACTTCCTTCATTTTCACTCTATATTCCAAATAACTCCCTTGCTCAATTTGCTAGCCACACACCAAAGTATTGTCCCATTTTATCTGGTTCCCCTGATACTTACATTGCTTATCTTATGAAGATCTGTGTTAACATTTATCAAAACAAATGGCAAGCCTGGGACCTTTTAAGTAGTTTTTTTAGTTAATAAAACCAATCTTCTACTTCTGTTATGTTAAAAGTACATTATCTTTTTATTACAAACTCTCTACAGCTCTGTCTGTTTTCCTTCTTGGCAATTTCATGACTGCTCCAGTTGATTGCTGTGTGGAGAATTACAAAATCATTAAGGGTGGGGTTTTACCAGCTGACTTACAGTACAAGCCATTTCTCAAAATAACCACAACAGTGCAATACTGATGTGTAATTTACGTCACAGTATGTTTTTATGAAATAGTTTGTGGTTTATTCATTTAGATTTAGAACTGAATATCTCTTCTCTCGCTTTTTAATCAAGCTTTCTTCTTTCACCTTTTTTTTTTTTTTTTTTTTTTTTTTACTTTTTAATATTTTCCACTCCTAGGCTTGGCTTGCCTCCAATTTACCAGCTACAGTGAGGAGGAAAAAAATGGGTTTTTTTCTTTTTTTTCTTTCGCCTGCAGTTTAACTGCAAGTGTGGTTTCCTCTTTGATGTATACATTTGTGTTAACTGCCTCGGAAGAGATGGTAGATTTGTGGTAGAATATATTGTACAAAGGTAGAGCAGAGAATTGATAAAAGAGATGCAAAAGTTTGGAATTTCAAACCGTAGCAAGCGAGTGACGCTATTTAGCCTCCTGCTCTAGTACATTTCCTTTTTAAAAATGACTGTCTGTATAATGTCTTGTAATTAGAACAGGAAATCATTGAGTAACTGTAAGAAGAATAAGAGCACTTAAACTGAAAAGAAAATTACCTTCCGAGAAATTATATTCACAATTTTTTTTTTCCTTTAAGTTTTTTTTTTTTCTTCCCTTCCCATTACGGTGTCGGTAATGATAGTAACAGATGTATGTACCCTTATCTGTATCATTGTTCTGCTTATGTTTTCTGAGGAAAAAAATCATTTTCAGTAATACAAAAAATGAATGGACAGAAAATGGGAAATGCCTAATTACAAAAAATATTCTGTGTCACAACAGAGTAGCAATTAAATTGAAACTTCAATATAATTATCAATAACAGTCGAGCCTGGAAGGGTGCCAGGCGCGTAAAGTTGGTGCTCAGCCTTTATGTGGTTGCTAGGAGCACGGCGAAAAGTATAAAGCTTAGAGAAAGGAATGTCTAATGTAATAAAGTAACAGAAGGTAGCATAAATCATTGTGAGAGCAGTTCATATTGACATTATTTTACTTAAATTGGGTCGAAACTAGACATTTAGTCTTACAAGAGGCACAAATTCATATTTCTTCCGCAGAAATAACTCTGTGCTTTCTGGGAAGAAGTGGAGTGTGCTTTCCTAGCACCAGCCTCATACATATTTGGAATCTTTTAAGCAAAAATCTTTAAATGTTTGTTTCTGTTGGCATCCAAATGCATTTGCACTAATACGATTAAAAGAACTAAAGGGCAAAATACTTGGCAGCTTTTGCAGTTGAGGTAATTAGGTACAGGAAGGAACATGCATAGTTTTTCCATCAAGCTCTATAAAATCCTGGTGTGAAGGTCTTTTTAAAGAAAAAAATGCTTACTGATGTTGAGAGTAGATTATGGCGGTTAGCAATAACATTATAGGCTGATGTTTCCGAAACAAGCAAACAAAAAGCAAGTTACAGTTTTGTATTTCTCTGCTCTCTCTGTAAATAGTTCTGGCTCTAGATGGATTTGTTAGGAATTCGTGCTTTTAGCCGGCTTTATTTTTTTTTTCTTTTGGGGCTTTTAATTGTCTTGCGTTACATATTAAAAATGGTTGTGCTGATTTGAAAAGTCAGTTCTTGCATAGATTCATTGTGTTTGGCATTTCATGCATCTCTTACTTACAAAGACAACTTGAAGAACATGTAATCCAACATAAATGCCAGGCTGTGCCAAATCCCAGCTCTCTTTACCCCTCACAAAGGGAACTGTTGGATTACATCTACGCATATATAGGCAGCGCTCGGAAGGCAGGGGTGGAACCTTGCTTCCTAATTACAGTTTCTCTGTTTTCAGCCCTGAAATATACAAATAAATGAAAAATTGACATTGGAGGGGGTTATTAAAACACATAATTATGATATAAGCATGGGATTAGAGTAATTTCAGTTGAGCCTTACAAACAGCATACTGTAGGTATTATCTTTTACCATGTTCTCTCTGTTGAAGCTAAAATGAAATTCAGAAATACAGCATCTCGGTTTTCTAAGATCTCAGTTAAATGTTTTTAGAAATCACGTTGTTTTTCTTGATTTTAATGGAATGTGATCTGCGTTTTGATCTCTCCTCCTCCCAAGAGTAAACTCTTTCTAATCATATTTATAAAAAATATTCAGCAATATACACTAAGCCCACCATTAAATGGTGCATGTTAGATTTTGCTAGAAGAAAAATACTTCTTCTTTGGGCTTGCATTTTATTAGGGATTGGTCTACTTTGATTTCTCTTTTCTCATGTGGGCGTGGTTGAGAAAAAAGTCTTTGTTCCAGGAACACTCTGTTTGTCTTTCACTAAACAAATCTTCAGTTATTCAGCCTTTGTTCATTCTTAGATTTATCTATTGAACCTGGAGTGAATAAAGAAAGGAAACAAATGCATCATAAAGTACTCATTGGAGTTGCACAAGCATGTGTAAAAGTGATCCTGTAAAAATGACTTGATTTTAATTTATGCCAGGGGTTTGAGTTAAGTCGTCAGTTGTCAGGGTTAGAAAGTTTGTGTAATTCTGCGCTGGGACTTACAGCACATTTGTCTAGAAACTAATGGTTTACTACAAAGGCACATGGGACATACATTTATATACACCCTGTTTAAAAAGCTGACCACATCCTGGCATAAGAAAAGTGCTGTCAGATCAACAGATTCAGCTCACCACTATCTACACAAAGGTATAAAGTAGTAATAACTGTTAGGCAAGCGTATATGAAACTCTCGAAAGAGCTAAAGGATGGATCATGTGCTTGTTAATTCCTAGAACAGTTTTCCTGATCTGATTGTTAGAGTTTCCTAATAAAGAAGAGAGCGCCTTATTCCCAGGAGCAATTGGTTCAGTCGTGCAGTTGTGTAGGCTTATGGGATACTTACTTGTTGAAAACAAAGAAAAGCGTGACCACATTCTGATTGACCAAAAGAGGTTTTCAGGCCATAAATTTTATTTTCTTAGAAAAGTAATGTAAATGCTGTTTGCCAGAATGTATTACTCTTACTTTTTTTACACAAATTGTTTGATTTCCCCACCTATATCAGGGTAGTGGGGAAAGTTCTGAGTTTTTAAAAGTGATGGCTTTTAGGAGCTGTGCTTGTAGAAACAGTACTTCCCAAGTCCATCTGCTGTGTTGATTTTTTTTTGCAGCATTGCATTTGTTCTGCAGTGATGACATTCTAGGTGATATATTTGCTTCCAGAGACGACTTAAAATTTAGCCTTTTATGTGTCAACATTTCCATTGCCTCACGTGAATCAAGATGAGTTGTGCCATCGTATTTAGTTGGGGAGAACTGATCTGACATTTCTTTCAATATCTGAAGTGATTTTTACTTTAAGGGTAAGAAAGATGACTTCAGTATTGGTAATGGAATTAAATAGTAGACCTTTTGTCTCTAACAGAAGAAATAACTGAGTTATTCAGTAATCAGTACAGCAGAAAACGTAAACTGCCTGCTCTTGCTTTGTCTTCATTGGCATGCATAGAAAGCCATGTTCAGTTACCCCACCTGAGGACATAAATGAGCATAAATAGAAGTGCTGTTAAGTGCTGGCTGCATACCTGCAAATGAATAATTTCTCATGTTTGCATCTCTGGTTGGGTTTTTTTTCTGTTAGATTTCCTGCTGGTTATCGTATGATGAAACTTGATTGTGATATTTCAAAATCTGTCGCTTTTATGCCTAATATCAACTAAAATCTGGGGGGATGGAAAGGTCTGAGCTCTAAATTGCTTTGTATTTTGAGCCCACATCTCGACAGTACGAGCTGTTTGGAAATTCATTTGCTCGTTGTGCTCTGTAGGTGTTTTATTGAGTCCTGCTGCATTTGCAGTTAATGTGAGGGAAGTTATTTCCACCTGTTGGGGTAGCTTAGCATCAATGACTAGGTCAAATCAGCCCACCTCCCTGGCCCAGGGGCCCTTTGGTAGTTGCCAGTATCAGATACTTCAAAGGAGAATTAATAGCTGTATGCTCTGGGGCTTGTATATTATTATTTTTAAAAGATGTTAGCTGGTGTAAACATGAGTTCAGTAAGACTGTATAGGGAGCTGAGTAAAAATGACACATAACATTTCTATCAAAGCAGCCAAGTTGGCAAAGTATGGAGAGCACTGATTCAGGCCAACTTCTGCAGAGTGCTGTTTTCTTACTCATCCAGGTAGAGTTCTTGTGGGTAAGCATGGGAGAACTGAACAGAAAGCCAGAAAAGAAGCTTTTTCAATAAACTTTTTTAAAATGTCTATTTTTAACCTTTCTTTCGAAAACCGCTGTGCTATAAAAGATAGGTCTTGAGAAAAGACTGAACCAGTGGGCCGTGGGTTTTCTGAGATGCTTGAGTTACAGCCCTTGTTTTGTATTTTTCTGACACACTAAGAGTATTTTTGTTTTCTTTTCTTCTTCCAGGTGAGGATGATGAAGATTCAAACCTGCTAATTCTCAGCTACCCACAGTACTGTCGATATCGTTCCATGTTAAAGCGCATTCAGGACAAGCCTTCTTCAATATTAACAGACCAGTTTGTTTTAGCCCTGGGAGGCATTGCAGTAACAAGCAAGAACCCCCAAATCTTCTACTGTCGGGATACATTTGATCATCCTACTCTAATAGAAAATGAAAGTATATGTGATGAGTTTGGTAAGTCACATTACAGCTATTTTCTTTTTCTCACGAGTAAAGACTTTTTTCTTCTTTTTAAGTGTCTGCTGATTTCCAAGGGGAAGATGTGATTCCTTTGAAGTGAACCAATACTATTTGTTTTAAATGTTAAGTACCAAGCGTGCTCTTTCCTGTGTGAGACTGAAGGCTTCTGGCCACTAGTGATCTCGGTATTGCAACTTGAGTTTATCACGATCAAAGATAATGTTACACGAGTAGAGTGCGTAGCATAGTTACTCAGTATGAGTGAAAGGATCCCTTGTCTGGATTTGAAATTTATCTGCCTTAACCATTTGCCTATAGCCTATGTCTTTCCAGAAGGTTTACAAAGCATGTTGTTTTTTTTAAAAGTCATTGTTGGTGCAATATGCTAACAAATGCAAAATAGCAGAGGCTCCCTCTCTGTCCCATTGCTGTTGCAGAGCCCTCATCAACCGCGCGTATGCTCCCAGGGCCCTGAACAAATGTCAGCTATAGCTGGTGTGTTTCTGGCCTTCCTGGAATGGGGGCTTTGCCAGTGCTAGGGGCTTGATTTTACAAGTGCAGAGGCACTTCTGGGAGGTGACCTCTTAATTCAAAGGGTGTAGAGAATACTCTGCAGCTCCAGAGGAGTATGCAGCCCCTTACAGCTGGGAGAGAGGGCTGCAAGATTCGATTCCTGATAGCTGCCAAGTGATTTCACACCTTTTTTTTTTTTTTTTTTTTTTTTTTGTGTCAAATCAACCCAAGGGCAGCGGATGTGCTGCTGAGCGTGTGGCAGAATGTACGTTGTGTACACACCCAGGGTAACTCCAGTAATGGGTCCAGTGTAATTTCTTTGGCAGTGTACCTATGCTGAGAGAATTAAGTTTTATTACCCGAATCACCAGATGGATGAGCGCTGCGACTAATGCTAGCAAAGTCTGTTTGCATAGCGGTGGGTACACCTTTGCTGTGCGAGATCCCTACATCTCTGCAAGGAAGCGCTTAGAGAGAGACTTTCTGATTATGTATTTAATATATAATAATGGGAGTGAGAGGGAAGGGAGTCAACAATGCCTGTCATGGGAGAATCATTTCTCCCTTTTTCCTAACTCTAGCATGCTGGCTTTGAGCTTGGTGTCCAGTCCAGGCCTTGTTGTGTTGGCAGAGAAATGCCAACCCAGCTGGTGGCATTGGGGCATTTTGGGAGGTAGCGCAGGACTGCTCCTCTGCTGCTGCACCGATCAGCTCCTGACAGGCAGGAGAGATCCTTCCTCATGCGGTGTCGTCACTGCAGCTCATTACTGCTGTGAATAGTTTTAATTTTGTGATGTCAAGCTTTTACAGGATCGGGCCCAAACTGTCAAGTCCGCTCACACTCACACAAAACATTACAGGCTTTGAATGAACTATGAATAAAAGTGTTGGTTGCTCTTAGGGGGTGGAGGTGGTGAAAAAATGAATGAAATGCCCTGGAAGCTTGGTCCAATAACACAATAGTATCATGTTGATTTTTATTTACTCTGAGCTCCAGCTCAGAATATAAAGTTCAGTTTTAATTGACTATCCTTCTTGTATGGGAAAGGTTATTTTAGGCTTGAAGGCGTTTGATGAGCATACCATCTGCTTACTGTGGAGTATTTTATTCAGGGTCATTCCTTGATTACAGGTTTGTTGAAATAGTTGGATCCATAATGTAAGTGTATCATGGAATATTAGTAATAGATGAATCAAAGAGATGTGGAGTGATGCAGAAACTATGCTTAGTGAACCATAGCAAGTGCTTTGTTCAGTCTCTGAAAGCTAACTATGCCATTCTCTTGACCTTTGCGAGGCAATTATCTCATTATCAAACCAGAGCCACAGAAATCTTAGCCATATAAATTAATAATGTGTATTTAAAATATAGTTTGGCTTATGAAGCAGATTTTTTAAAATGCCTATAAAAACAAAAAAAAAATACTACTCTCTAAAAGTATTTCTTATGAAAATAAATAATGATGTGGTAAAATTTGCAAGCCTGCTCTGTTGGGAAGAAAAAAAATGGCCAATGTATGGTTCCGTTTCTGTGTTGCAAAATGTATGATGTCAATTATATTACCTTTGTTGAAGGCAACAGGCAAAGTGCTATTTTATCCTTTTCTTTGCTGGCAGGACAATAAAATGTACAACACTTCGTTATACAAACAGTTTACATTGGTATCATGTAGATTGATGTCACATGTGGAAAGTGATGACTGCTAAAGCTAAACAGAGGCAGGGTGGTACAGTAGATAAATGGATTACTCTAAGGCACTGGTATTTATCAGTCAAATCTGAGGGGAGACCAGATTACAGAAATGTGACTAAAATTCTTAAAAGGTGTCTATAAGAAGATCCAGGCACATTTAATTTGAAGGACTTGGCTATTTCTTACCTTGCAAATGAAAGAAGTGTGCGGAAGGAACGAGATAGGAACATGTATATTTCCGCATCACCTGAAATTCTCCAAACTCTAAAGTGAGTACAAAATTTGGGAAATACGGTCTACTGATGTCTTTATGTGAGAAGTGCTGGCTTCTGATACGGATGCCAGGTCTTCTTCAGAAACGTTGCTGTTGGGGAAGGTGTTACACGTTCTCTGAGCATTGGAGTACTGTGCGACAGATACAGCATGTCACAAGTGAGACACCAGAAACACCTTTACAAAGAGCCCCATTCACCATGGCGTGTAAGCTGCTGTCCTTGTTAGGCAGTTTTAACAGAGAAAAATGTTTCTTCCAGGAAGTATTCTCTCTACTTTTATTATACGTTTTTAACAAAAACATTTGTTCAGCTCTGGCTCCTTCTGATCCTCCCCATTTTCTTTGCCATTCTGGGGGGTTAACAAAAAATAAATAAAGCAGGAAATGAGGAAGAAAAATTAAGTTTTGTTGACAATAAATAATGGTTGTTTGGTGTGGGATTTTTTTCTTTTTTAAGTAGAAAAGATATGTAGATGCTGTCTGTCAGCTCCAGCAGATGTGGCTGATAGAGACGCTTTGATGCTTCAGGCAGTCCCATGTGGATGGCCTCTGTATTTCCATAGAGCTTCTGTAAGGGTTAGGCTGTGGTGAGCTTCCCCTCCGGCCTCAGCGTGGGCTACCGCAGCCAGTACCTGCTGCCGACACCGCGGCTACCTGTGTCTGCGTCCGTCCTCCCTGTGCGCTGCTGTACGGCACATGCCCAAGTGGTTTGGGCAGGAATGTTCAGGACTGATTTTCTCGCAAAGTTCTTTTCTGCTTCTCCTCTAACTTGGCTCAGTGTGCCACAACGTCCCACCGAGGAGGCCCTGGAGAAGCGGGCTGCCGAGGAATCGGCTCGGCAGCTGGAAGGCTCAAACATTTGCATCTGTTTCTTTGCAGCCTGCCAGGGAAGGACTTGCTCTCCATTTACAGAGGAAAGACTGCTGTGAGTGGAAAGCCTCCCGCTCCCATTCTTGTTGATATAACTACTGATTAGTTAATCTAACTGCCTTGGAGGGTTCCCCTCCAGAATGCAAACAGGCTTGAAAGCTTGCTTCTGTTCAGAAAGCAGAAGACGTAAGCTGTGCTTGGATGTCTTGATAGCCAAAGTTCATGGATATGACCGCAGTCAGACTGTACCTCTTCCTCTCCTGAAGTAAGAGTAATTGGAGGTCCTCACCAGCACGAAACAGTCCAGGTGGATAATGAAATGCTGGTGTTGCTGGCTAGGAACAAGAAATCTGAGATTTCGAACCTGCACAGGAGGCTAGAATGGAGTTGTCCGCGGTCGAACTGAAGCACAAAGGCTTGAGCCCTGCCTGGCGGTGCTGCCAGCCTGTGCAGGCTTGCAAGTGGCACTGAGCGAGGGCCACGGGGAGACCTCAGGCTGGCCCTGGGCAGCAGTGGCAGTGGAGTCCCTGCCGTGGCCCCGTGGGCTGTGTCTGCCTGCCCGAGGGAGGGGCCGGTTGGATGCAGCAAGGTGAGCAAATGGGATCTGTTCTCTTATGGCCTCGTTTTATTTCTCTGTGCAGACTAGAGTTCACCTACACATTCCTTTATCTAACTGCTCCTATAAATTGGCATGTGGGAAAAAACAAAACCCTATTTCCTCATTCCCCTGCTCCCTTAAAGTAAAAATAATATGTACCAGCTGAACAATTCATTTCTCTTCAACTCAAGATCATTGGTAAAGACATTTTTCAAAATCCTTTTCATTTATCAGCCTCTGGGGTTTCCATTATTGAATAACTTCTGTAAATGCATATAATTTACTGTCATTTGCTGTGTGGTCATATATGCTGCAAGAGAGAAGGAATGAAAAAATAGGGGTCCTAATAGTTTTCATTATAGACCAAAGAGATCTAGTTGGAGGCAAAGCTGCCTGTGCGGTGACCAGAAGATGGATTTGAGGGTCACTGGGCAGAAATCAGTGTGCAGTTGTTGCTAGAGCAGCACACGTCCTCTGCGTTTTCTTGTCCGAAGGAGGTGACTTGGCCTTCTACCAGACTTGTGCCTGCTCCGCCACATGGAGTGACTTCCAGGGCGCATGGATGAGCATGGATCCTTTCGTGACCCAGTCGTGGGCTGCACTGCAAATGCATGTGGGCCCCTACAGCAAGGTAGCATACAGATGTGTCTGTCAGCGTGACCTCTACCTTCTCCAGGCTTGGGGACTCGCAGGGCGGCGAGAACAGGCACACAGCTTCGAAGCAGGAGGGTCAGGTGCTTGGGTGATAGTGGATTTCTACAGCTCCATCGGCTTCGCCAGGTGAAAATCCCGCACAGAAAGATTTGTCACGGTGCTTTGCTGGATAAATATTATAAGTCCTGCCTGCTAAAGATGAACCAGAAGGCTCACTTTCATTTTGTGAGCATGAGGTTGCTTTTTCTGTAAACAGGAGTGTGAGAGAAAACTGAATATCCTATTTCTTCTTGATTTTTAAAATCTATTTGATAAATTTTAAATCATTCTTCATTATTTTTATAGCATGCTGGGTCCAATATGCCATTAAACAAGCTGGTCCCTGGGGTAGTGTAAACACTTGTTCACCCCCGAAAGAAGGTTAAAAGTTTTATTTTTGCGTGTAAAGGCCAATTTTTTATAAAACATTTCATACCAAAAAGTGAGAGAACTACATCCTGCTGTGGTATTAATGTATTTTTTTCTCTGAAAAATGAAACTTCTTCATTTTACCATAACGAGCAATACAGAGGGGAAACTGCTAATTGAAAAAAGTGATGTGTAAAGGGCATTGCAATCCCCACTTCCCTTCTCTCCCCTTGCTTCCCCCAAAAAACTTAATGATTTTGCTTGTGTTGGGGAAAAATCATCTACATTAAAACCAAAACAAACCCCGAAACCTTCAACAAGTCGGCTCTCCCTGTAAAACAATGCAGAAAGCAGATCCTCTCACTTCAGGGCTGGCAGGGAGTGGTTAGGAGTGAGGGATGACTTACTCGTCCGTCCTCCAAGCCGCCGGGGTTTCTGAGCCAGCAATTTCAGAAGGACTTACCTTCCTTCTTGTCATTGACCAGGGAAGCTGTGGCAGGACAGTGCTATGAAGAAAAAGGGACTTTTTAGGGATAGGTCATGTGCAGAAAAAATGCGTAGGATGAAAGCTGATGACTTCAGGGTATAGGGTGATACCATTACTCCTGGTACAGCTGAAATTTGGTCTTTGCTTTTGTTATACATCTCAGTTTACAGAAGTTTGTGACTCATAGATAAAATCAGTTGTTTAGGGGAAAAACATAACAAAACAAAACCTTGGCAGGGAATGAGACTTAAAAAAAAAAAAAAAAAAAAAAAAAAAGAAGAAGAAGAAAGAATGTTTCCAGTCTAAATGAAATACAGTTTTCCTGTTGGTGACTTTCTTTATTTGTGTGAGTCAAAGCTGGCTTTTATTTTTAAACCAGCTCTAGTACAAAAATTGTACTTAGGCCTGAAAGGCTGGTTTTTTAATATTTTTCAGCTGATGCAAAGTATCAGCATTATTGCTATTGACTATTTTGGCTACCTGCAGGATAATTTATATCAGTGAAATTCAGCAAACCCTGAAGTTCCCAGATAGATGCTTCGGGCTACTTTGTTTTAACACAAATGTGATGTTAGAGTGGGATTGGTGTTAGTGCTTCTCTGCTAAGACTAGAATGTTTAAGCATTTATAAATGCGATAGGAAGAGTATGGAGGCTTTTTATTAGCGTGGATACTGGGACCTCCTTAGATGGAGCTTTACGGTGGCATCTCCAACAGTCTGAAAAATATGCAAATCTTTTCCAAGTGCCTGGGCAGGGTGGCTTAGCTAAATATTTCAAATTTTAACTCTCTCAAAACACAAACAGGACATAGCTGGAGGGGAAGTAATGATTAATGCATAATAGTGCTATATACAATATAGATAAATGTACATTTCCTCTTCCCTCCCACCCCACCTCAGCAAACATAAGCTTTTAGCTTGAAAAAGCAAATCTGGAAATGTTCTGGATTCTGGTCAGACCTCTTTCTTATTTTGTTAATTCAACTGCAGAGTAAGATATTAATGATCCCCAGATGTTGTTTATAATGATTGATTTTTCGGTTGTGAAAAAATACTTGCAGTTTTTTTAAACAATTGATATTTTCTAGTGTGCTCTGCAGCATTTGAATAAAATGTCTGAAGGCAGAGCTGTTTATATGCCCAACATAATTGCTTCTGTTAAGTGATTTCTTCATTCTTAACATTTTTAGCTCTAATTGCTTTTTCCCCATACATCTAAAAATAAATATTTGCAAGTTTTGCATTCTGTCACTCATTGAAACGCATAAAATATTTGTATACTCAAAGCAAAAAGGCACTGATAAGGGGTCACATTCTGTCTCACTTAGTGGTGTAAATCCAAAATAACTCGATCCACTTCAGTGGCTGTTACTCAAGATTTTCACCAGTTAACCAAGGGCAGAATCTCACCCAATGTTAACAGCAAGCTGCTAAGTGAACATAAGTAATGTGTGGTAAAGTAAGATAAAATACCTTCCTGTGTGCAAGAACTTCAATAGAAACAAATGCTGTTAGCGTCTACTTTTTTTTTGGTACATTTTCACTAGCAACCATAGCTGTAACCAGGATAAATATTAAGATAGATTATTTTTCCCTTTGTAATCAAAACTCCTTTATGGAGAACATCTACAGAACTGCTGATTTTATTCAGTTTGCGTGTTCCCGCTGCCCTCAGGAAGGCAGCCGATGCTGAGTGGAGGGGCAGGTGCTGCCTGAAAAGCTGCTTCTGCCTGTTTCCTCCAGCCGCTTGGCATCGCTTCTCAGCCGGGCTGGTGGCGGCTGTCTGTCCTGCACGGAGTAGCAGGGTAGTAGTCCAAGAAGCTCGCAATGGCCGGCCGGTGCCGCTGCGAGAGCCTGGCTCCTGTGGCAAGGGCGCTTGGGAAATTGGTATGGCTCCTTACTTCTTCGGGTGCCCTTGGGTAGCAGCCCGGGAGAGAGAGGGGCTTACGCCGTGAACATGCGGCGTTGTGGGCCCATGGTGCTCCTGGGCCGCGCGTGGCCATGACGCGGCTGCTCAAGGAAGCATCAGGGCTGTGAACCACGGGGTGGCCAGTACGGCCTCTCTGCTGGGACAGCCCGGGCCTTGGGGCTGCCATGGGATCGGAGGTGAGAGAGCCTCCCTCCTGCAAGCGCCAGTGGCAGAGCCGAGGGCCTGGGTGTACCACTTCCAGTCTGGCGCTTTTAACTTCTCCTGTTTAATTTTTAATTAAATTGCGAATACCTGATGGTATTGGTGGGGTTTACATGTTTTCTTAGCCAGAGTTTGGCAGAGAATTAATGTGTAGTTCCAGCAAATGAAGGGTTAGCAAGTGAGCTGTTCTTCTGTGCCTGATAAATGCAACTTATCACATGGGTTTTGTCAGCTATTACACACACGTCTGTTCTATTGGTGTCCGTTCACTAAACGATTGTAGATATAAATGACTAATTCCTCCTGTATAAGATTTCCACTCGATGGCTGGTTTTATGATTCAGCTATCAAAATCACTTTTTGTCATTATAGCGAACAGTAAGGCAAGCTGCGTTCATCACGAGTGTGAGCCATGTCCATCATACATTTTTTCATTTCTGGAGCCATCTTTTTTTTTATTTGCAGTATGCCTTCATTAGAGCGTCCTCGTTTGACTGTTCCCCTGGTTTCAGTGCCTGTCTTGGACCACTGGGCCTGCCCAGACTCTTGAGCTTTGTCTCGGGAGAGTTTTCTGTCCACCAGCGTCCCAAGCCTCGCGAGCAGTGTCCCCGAGGTGCCGGGGCGCAGCGGTGGCCGGGAGCAGGGGAGACCTTTGTGGCCAGGGAAGGGCCCGCGTTCCCGCGCCCATACAATGGAAAAGAGAAGTGGTTTATGTCAGAATATGGTCACATTCTTCTGATTAAACCCACTCAAAAAAGACAACATTGTAATATTTTCCAATGACTGTTTATCATGAATTACGTCAGCCTTAGTTTAAATTGCTATTATTTCTCCTTAATGCTTCTTGGTGCCTGCATAATTTACAGCATTGGCAGCTGCGGGACTATGAAATAACCTTTCACAACCACCATACAATAGTAAAGAACATGAAGTTTTTGTTGTTAATTATTATGGGACTCCTTTAACTTTTTTACAAAGTGACATAAAATATTGTTGAGGTATTTATGGTTAAAGCTACTTTTACATGGATCTATTTTGCTCCTGGCTAGTTCTTAACTAAAGCAGTCATTTGTGGTTATTATGCCTTGGGAGATATTATGTCAGAACTGGTTTAAGAGTATTATTATGTATCACATGTCATATATTACATGTCAGCACTTGAGGCTGTCTTTCAATAAAAACAAATGTAATTTTAGTTAATGGTCTTTTAGGTATAGGCCATTTGTAAACTTACCTGAGTTCATTTGAAGGTATACTAAAAAGCTTTGTTCTCCCAGAGTGCGCTTGAGTAATTTCATTTCGGCTTGGGATGGAATTTCCAAAATATTTGTCATTATTTCAATCAGAGGGTGCTGCCTCTAAAAAGCAAATAGTTTCCCAATACTGAGGTTAATGTACACATTTTAAGGAGCTGTAACTGTTACTCATTACTTTGTTTACTTTTCCCCCCTTTGGAGCTCATGCTTCCCAGGTTCCCTACTGGTCAGGCTGATAGTAGTAACCCAGGCAACTAAGCCACCTAATGATGATACTTCACTGCGCCGCTTAAATGAATAGCTTATACCTTCTAGATAATCCGTGGGTGAAGGGGGTTATAAATTAAAGGTTGCAGGCGAGTTTTAGGTTTCCGTGAAGTTTCATTTCAAATCTGGAAAACGCAAACTTACACAAAGCAAACTTCGAATTAATATGTCATTCCCCTTGGTTCCAAATACTATGCATATTTTCCAGTACTTACTTATTTAAAGCAAGAAATGAAGCATATAGGGTGTGCCAGAAAGTTTACAAAGAATGAAAACACATAAATGACTCACGTGAACTTTTTCTGATTTTTTTTCTCTTAATGTGTAATTAGTTAATTACTGCTAGGGTGGGGGTGGGGGAAGGCATGATTTCTCTCCCCCCCACAATCGATGTTTGAGCACCATAAAAATGATCAAAGCCTCTATTTGTCTCTAGTTACATTTTACTCCATGGGACTGCTGGTTTTGGTGACTCTATTGTAGGGAACGGAAACCCTGCTGGGCAAAAAATCAGTCTCTATCCCCCTACAAATGCTCAGGCTGAAGATGTGAAGACGCAAACGTGAAATTAAAAAAGCAAGCGAAGAGCAGGGTGAGCGTTTTTGTGTGTTGCTAAGTTGGAATTTAATAAGAGGAACATAAAATGGAGCTAAACTTGCCTGGATGCCATGAGATTTTTTAATATTAGGCAGCATGCTTGATTTCCCTGGAAATGAGTGAGCAATCTGAATTTAGAGTTGTTTGGCGGGGGGAGGGGGCGTTTCGTTCTCTTTTTTAATCAAAGGCATTTCACAAGCCGATTTCAAGTGAAAGGGGAATCTATCATTACGTAAGAATGTAGCAAACTTTTCCGTTTAATGAATGAATATTAGGTATTTCGGGAGCAGATAAAAGATGGTAAAAGAGGGAGACAGAGCTGATGTCTTAGAGATTTTAATAAAGATTGAAGTTAGTAGTGAAAAGGTCAAAGTGCCATTTGTTGAGCCCCTGCTTCTGGCATGGTTTCAAAGCTCGCAGTGCTGACTCGGGGGCTGTGATGTGTGTTAATGAACAGTTGTGGCACTTAACTGAGATCATGGGTTGGTCACATGAATATATATAAAAGATATGAGTGAAGATTCCCCCCCCCCCCCCCCCTTTTTGCTGCAGTTTGGCTGTTGGAAGGACTAAACAATTAAAAGAAATGTTTGAAATGTTTGAACACCACATTAAGTCCCCTAGTCTGTAAGGAAAATGAGCTATGAATAATAGAATACTGCTCTAGTTAAATATAGTTATTCAAAATTGTTTTTAGCTACAGATGTTATGCCATTTTAGAAACTTAGACTAAATAATGTCAGATCTTGTTTGCTTTTTTAGTATGTTATTCATTTATTGGGAAATTCAAAATTTAAAACAGCTGGGAAAGGGTTTGGTGTTCACTAAGTAATCTTTAAAATGTGTACATTTCAGACTTACTATTATAGAGCTGTTTAGAAATGACTGAATTGTATATTATAGTTATAAAGTTCTGTAAACATGCTCTACCATGTAGATGACAGGGAAACATGAAATGGGAAAAATGAGATAATTCTGGAGCCAAATTTTATGTATTACAGACTTGATAAAACAGCAAATGGCTTTCTCAATTCAAATAATTTGTAACTTTCCAGGAACATGCATGGGTGTTATGAACAGTATGTCTAAAATAGCAGCAGAAAATAGTGTTCTTTCTCCTTTAATTCTCCCTTTGATGTTTATGTCAAAACGAAGGAGTTAATTTATCTAAGAGTTTCACTGCATGAGTTGGACTGTACAAAACCAATCATGTAGAAATAATAGACTACCATTGGAAGTGCTGTACTATTGCAGTTTTAATAGCTCTTCAGTTCTGCTCAACAATTAGTCCATACATTTTATAGCTGTGTCTTTAAGAAACTGGCACACTCAGCAAAATCACAGTAATTGGGAGATGATGCAATGTGGAGAGAAATCAGAGGAAGAAAATTAATTGAAAAATAGTGTTTTGTTCGGGTTTGGGTTTGTTTTGTTTTAAAATTTTAAACACTGCAGTAGTAATTACTGGTGGGTTAGACTTCTGCAGAATTTAAATTCCACGTGGCTGGGTCTTTTGTGAATTTATTTTAAAATCAAATTGGAAAAGAGGCAAAATAGGGCATTAAAATTCTTGCTATAGTTTTCTCTCTCTGAAATAAAGTGAGGGCATTAAGGGTGATCCAGAGGGGTTTTTTCCCCCTCTATTGACACTGGTCCTGTTTGAGTAAGTTCTCATTACCTGTCAGCATCTTCGTAAACCTGATCAGACAGATCACGGACAATATGTGAATTAGTTTATCATTTGTGCAAACAGATAAAGAGACCTCTTGCTTGTGTCCACTGGAGAAGGTACCAATGCATTCTGGTGTAAGCATCCATCCCTGGAGGTATTTAAAAGAAGAGCAGACGTGGTGCTCGAGGACATGGTTTAGTGGTGGACTTGGCAGTGACAGGTTAACGGTTGGACTCGATGATCTTAAGGGTCTTTTCCAGCCTTCATGATTCTATGATCTTCCCAGTGATAGCCAGTGGATGCTGGTAGTTTCTTCATAGGACCTTGTTTTTATGCATAAGTACTGAATATGAAGGCAAATTTAAAAAAAAAAAAAAAAAAAAAGTGTTGCTTTTTTTGTAGGTTTATCATTGGCAATTAGGACTTTGTAATGTTTTTTAATTGATTTATTGTCCGTTATGGGCCAAAGGCCAGTGAAGCAGTGAGAGTTTACATTTCAGCCCCAGGTTTGGGCCTTGGTATTATATATAGGTGTGTCTTGGTCTTTTAGTGATCAGACAAGCACTTCCATGTGCCTCAGGGCTGCTGTGTTAGTCTTAATGCTGTAAATTACTTGAGGGTAATGATAGATAACCAATTGACTAGAGTAGGAGAGCAAACCTGGTTCTTGGATGAACAAGCAGGGGAATACCGAGAAGAAATAGAGAGGTGTTACTTCTGCTGCGTCTGACAGTAGATGAAATCATTATCAAACCCCCTAAGAGCTAACATTTTTGGTAAGTCAGTCAAATGATGATGGCTTTCTGCAAAAAGGCTGATATAATTTCATGGGATAACTGCACTACTAATGCTCAAATGTATTATTCTGAACTATGGGCTGCAGAGGAACATGGCAGAGCAGGAAGACTTTATTAGAGAGATTTTCCCCACTTTCAGCTTTGTGCCCGATTCTGACACCCATGCTTTGCACGTGCTATTGAAATACTGGACAAGGTTAAGGAAGGACCCAAAAAACAATTCATGGCACAGAAAACTTGCCTTCAGGTGAAAGACTAAAGAATGTCAATCCATTTAGTGCATGGAGGAGAAGACTAAGAAGGGACCCGATTGCAGTCTGTTAGTACGTCCATGAGGAGAAGACCTGTGACGGCAGAGGCCTCTCTAATTTGGCAAACAGACACATAGCAGGACCCCGTGCTTCAAGGTGGAAGCAGATAAATTAATGCTGAAACTAAGGCATAATTATCTAGCAGCAAGGGGTAATTAACCATGGGAACAACTTAGCTAGGAGTAACATAGGTTCTTTATTACTTGAATCTTTTAAATCAAGACTACTTTCCGAAAGACATGATCCTTACTCAAGGAAGAGATACTGTCTTCATCCAGTGGTCACTCTGACATTGTATAGGCAGTGTTTGCAGAAAATAAACAAGGTGCTAATATCCTACTAATTCGTTCTGGCCTTAAAAACTGTTACTGTATTAATATATGTAATTTGTAGCATCTGGGCCAATAAAGGGTAGATTGTGCTGGATCTTGTGTCCATTATATAATAAAACAAACTTTCCTAAAATTTACTTACACTCTTAAGTAGACAAGGCAGAGCTTTGCATCTGCTCTGTGGACCGGAGGCTGAGAAGCAGGGTTACACAGGGAGCTGGTGCATTAGGAGCTAAATGCCAGTGTCTTCACTGGTCCAGCGTGGTGGCTGTTGATACCCTGTGTCCTCTTTGTTCTCCTTACCAGTCTCCATCCGCCACGAGCAGTTGCCTGTCTTGGAGCACTGACCGGGCAGCGTGCTCCTCTGCTCTGGTCACTCATCAGTTCCTTGCCTGTTCTCTGTTGGGGAGGTCAGCTCAGGGAGAATTGGATCTGGTCCATGTTAGGCCACTTCAGTAACTTATACAAAGGGCTGTCTCCTCAGTTGAAGTATGGAAAATATAACTCAGTGGCACCTCATTTAAATGTGCAGCAACACACTGCGAGATCATCTACAGACTTACTGTACCGACTTCATGAATCTTCCCTGATGAGTCCTTCACAGACGTCTCCAGTCACCTTACCTTTTTGCGTAATAGCTTTAAAGAGCATGTTAATTAAAAAGCAGGTGTTAGCAACAAGTGAGTAATAGAGGAGGAGGAATTTGTTTGAAATCAGCAGTTTCATCCCACAGAAAGGGTAAGAGAATATGTGAAAAGGCTAATGGTGATCATCCTGCTAACATGGGTGACATTCGCAGACGCTGCTTCTTCAACAGAGAGGTACTGCGCAACCTTCCAGCTCTGTCATCACGCTCCTCTGTTTCACTCTGGATTTGCAACTGTAGTAGAAGTTGTTAAACTCCCAGTGAAAACAGCTCTTTGCTGTGGGGTGGCATGTTTACTTTAAGTAGGTGTTGATGATTCTACTTCTCACTTAGTTGATTAAATAAATCACTTCATCTTACAAACCTCAGCTGAACGTTGCTGAGATGAGCTGATGTCCCATTACATACTTTCACAGAGGTAGAGCACAAGTTTGAAAAACAGGGAAAAGATTATTCCCAGGGTCTTTAGCAGCTCTTAGCTCAGAATACCATGTTCAAAATTAGCAGTATAGTTGCCCTCATTCTTTTATAGCATCCGATTTTGCAACGAACCATAATCATTTGACTGATTTGCCAAAAAAATGATGGTCCTTCAGGGGTTTTTTGGTGTTGGTTGTTTTGAAAGACAGCCTGTAATTAAGATGAATACATGTACATTGTGAATGTTTAGTTATGGTAGAGACGGGTTTGTTATAAAACAAAAACAAAAAAAACCCCAAAAATTACCTAGCTGCAAATCCTTGCAGTTGTTTAGTTTAGAAGTTTAAGTCAATTTATGGAAGTCTGTGTTTACTGTCTTTAGAGCTTGATCATGACATTGGAATGTATTTTGGAAAAAAAGACCCTATAAAATGAAATCCACATTTACGGGTAAGGAGCACAGAGCACTGAGGATCAGCAGTGAGACTACAGTATCTCTTTGAAGTGTAGCAAAGAGGAGTACTTGCTGGTGCCATTTTGGGTTTAGAAGGTAGTGAATTGATACACTCAGTAAGTTCTAACACTGCCTGTAACAGCGGCTGGAGCCAATGCCATTAATTTCATGAAAATGCGGACCATGCTATCCCAATGACAGCAGTCAAGATAAAACTAGATCTGAAGCACTTCATTTAAAATAAAACTTTATTATATAAAGTCAGGTCTCCTAAGACACTTCTTTTGTGCTGCGCTGCATGTGAGTAATCTCGGTGACTCATCTAGCCTCTGACATGCTGCAGCCATCAACATTCCCAGCCATGAGTGTTGCCCTTCATAAAGGAAATATCCTATTTTTGGTATGGCAATGTCCTCAGTTTTAAAGAATTTTCCTCTTTTAAAGTGCTCAGACAATTAATGCCTCATGCATGTATTCAACAATAGTTGCCTAGCAACCATCAGAAATATTCGGGAGAGCAAAGGAAGCAGAGATGAATGAGCAGAAACATCAGCTCCCATTTCAGGTGAGCTGGAGAAGGCGTCAGGGCTGTGCTGACTGGATCTAAGCATGAATATCCATGAAAATCGGGCAATCCCAAAGTAGCAAATACGAGCTCCAACTTGCGCATCAGTCAGATGCAGAGGTGAGACAAGTCACTCAATCAGAAGCAGTTGCAGGAGGTTGCAGTTGGTTGGGCTTTCTTAGTTTTGGGAGCCTAGACCAAAACAATGTAACAATGGTTAAAATAAATTATAGAAAGTCAACAAACACGCCTTAATGGCTGAGGAAAGTTTTGCCACCTTGTGTTGTATTCCACCTGCAGCTAGAGAATAGGTAAAGTTCCCACTTCCTTCGGTGGAGATTTCCAGGCATGGGTCTAAGCGCCAAACAAACCCCTTGCGTGGGGCTTGGCTCCAGCCCTTCTCTTGCGTTGCCACCTGGTTCCCGCTTCTTCTCATTTTGCATTTTAATTCTGGCATAACTTTTACCTCACAGGAGGTTTTCTCACTCTTCTGAGTCAAGTCCTTGATGCTTTTTTTGTCATTGGAAGATGCCATTTGAATGAAATGGAAATCTTTTCCGCAGTAACGGCCCACAGCCACTACATGTCTGTCTGGATTTTGGTTTTTTGTCTTTTTTTTTTTGGTTTTTTTTGTTTGTTTGTTTGTTTTTCTTTTTTTCATCAGGAAGGTTGAAATGAAACATTTGGCCTAGGGGTTGGAAGGACTGTACTTCATCATGCTGGGCTGACATACTCTTGGGGACAACTCTGCCACAGCGATGCTAGTGTGGCCATGTCCCGTGCCCATCCCTTTCTCCGGACAAGGTCTGGTGCTGCTCCACGGTCTCCCCAGTGGTTGCACCATCGCAGGAGCTCAGAGCGCTCAGCACTCAGTGCTCGACATGGTGGAGCGCGGGAGCACAGGGCCCTGGGACCCATGGTTCAGTGGGACGCAGTTTAATGTCAAAACCATTTGAGACAAAAGAGTTTTGATCTGTAGAAGTATTTTCAGTTGGTTTCTTTTCATTAGATGTGTTAAAATTAAAGAACCTGATAGTTGCCCGTTAGTGTTGCTCAGAACTCTTTTGACTGCCTGCCCCTATTTGAAGAAAATGGTGAAATTCTGACATTTTCCTGTTGGATAGAAAAATCGGATTTATGACCATCTGTACTTCAAAGGTAAAGGTTAAGAGCAAGATTATGATCTCCTTTCCACTCATGTAAATCCACAGGAGTCAATTACTTGGGATTGACAGTGATGTGATTTAGATCAGAATCTGGCATTAAAGGTTCTTGGGGTTTGCTCCTACGCCCATTGACTTCGGTGCCACTTGACTGCTGACTCTTTGCTTTTAGTATGTGGTGGTGGCGTTTGTATGTGGAAGTGCCTCAGGGGCCCCACATAAAACATTGGTTCACTAGCTTTAGTGGGGTTTTTTAGATTAGATGTTAAAATGTTGAAATCAAAATATGTAGGAGGTGATCGGGAAGTAGCAGACGCACAATGGTAATCAGAATAATGTGATTTTTGAGGTTGGTATCTGGTGACTTAGAGCTGAAAAAAATCCCTTCTGTATCTTGGAGGTCTGAGGCTTTCGCTCTTTCTGATTATAAAACGCATTTATTTCTGGCCTTGATGGTTGATGAGATATCAAACTTAAAATATGCCATGATCCTATAGTCTGGTAGTGCTTTCTGGCACTGGTCAGTGACTAAATATAGCCAGTTTTGAACCGCTGAGATAAACCTGGAAATAATGTTCAGCAGAAAATTCTCAGACAATTCCATAGACAAATGTGGAATATGAAATGACTTTTCTGGATCGCATCTGGTTTGCCCTGTATATGCTTTTGTGCCCTGTCTCTCTCATCCTCATGTTTTCCAACTGCTATCTTACAAAATGTTTTGTGGTACAGATAAATCTTAGCTGGAGCATCTCAGTGGTTCATGTTGGTTCATGCTAAAGCAACAAATGACATGAAGAGTTTTTAAACCCCAGCTATTTCACGCATTCCTTTTGGCTTTGTAAACCATTTTGCCTTGTTTTTTACGAAAAGAAGGTGTACTTTAAAAAAAAAAAAAAGTGCGCATGCATTTCCAAAAATTGCTTGTTGTCTTCAAATTAATATAGTCCAGGAACATGTGGATTCTTGCATTGTGTTATGGGATTAGTGGTATTTATCTGTCATGCATAATGTGAAGGTGATATTCAAAGGGGGGAAGAGAGCCTTTTTGAAAGGATTTTTTTTTTTTTTTTAGTGATATACTAGCATTTGTTTTCTTTTTTTTTTAAACTCATATATGCTTCTACAAGGCTATGTTTAATGTCAAGATGGTGTCTTTGCTAGAAAGATAATCAAATGTAATGTCTTCCACAACCTCTTCATATGCATGACTGCATAAAGCTTGTGTAACAGTTTATTATTATAAAATTAGTATAGCATAGCATAGAGCAAACTGGGCCCCTGGCCAGATGAACTAGACAATGAATAGTTATATAAGGTTTTGAAGCACATGTATTAGAACACAAGCGCCCTGTATTTTCTTCTCAATTGTCTGCTGTTTGTTAATGTTTCCCTTTCAACGTGATTGCATCTCAATTTAATAGCACTTGCCATTTCAGGGTTTACTGTGCCAGCGCTCGCATAGTTACATCCCCTCTGTGCTGCAAAGCCTGCATGTATATTAAAACTGAACTAGGCCTGGTTAGCTAATGGGTACTTCGAGAGATATGCACTTATAGAATTAAGTGATGTATGTAATTGTTAATTTTGTGTTAACAAGTTCGAAAAATGTATTTCACCAATAATTGTAATGCTCCGTTCTGTGCAAAGTGTGACATTTTAATTCTTGTTGAACAGTTTCCTACCTCTGCTCTGTGTTTTCATGGCAGGGTATTATTTTGCAATCAAGATAAAAGCATTATTTATTAAAGTTCTAAAATATTACATTACTGGAAGTTTTAAGCTGCAGATCAATCTCCTGTTTCATAAAAGCATTTCATTGATTTTTTTTTTTTTTTTAATTGGTCTTTGAATTTAAACTTAAGTTCCACATTATGGATTGCATATGATTCCAGAAGCAGAGGGATGTGTTAGTGGAGACTTGATGCTGTCTTAAAGGAAGTGATGTACCTGTCACAGAACTGTGGGAAAGACTTGTGTTTGGCATATGCATCTTTGGGACTGTCAGATCCCAGCCTGCTGCATTTTTGGCACAGGGAGCCCATTGACTTGGGCTGTGGGAAACCTACATTCAGCACTATCGGTCCTTGTGTCTTTTTCTGTGCCTCCAAAGGAACTTCTGTTAGAGACTTCGCGTCTTTGGGAGTAAAATAGCAACTTCTCCATATTTTTGTTGGTGCAGGACAGCCTTTCCATGGCGAGAGGGTACTTGGTAGCCTCTGGCTGGAGTAGCCCAGGTGTCACTCGGTGGAAGAGTGACACTTACACCTGGCTTCATGGTGCTGGATTTATTTGCTTTCTGTGTATAATCCCAACAGCCCAGCAGTCTGCCGTCCCCCACTCCCTGTTGCTTCAGTCCTCCTGTTCCTCAGTTCCTCGTGCCAGGTGCTCGCCTTTTCACCCCCCTTCACTATACGGTCCCATCCCCGTCCCTGTCTTGGTCCCTTTTTGTTACACCAGGATAATGCCATTTCTCTCATGGCAGCTCTTGGTGGTTCATTCATGCCATTGCAGACATGAGACTGAAGCCCACCTCTTACTCTCTCTTGTGGAGAATAAATTAATTCTTCCATCCCTAGTAGGCCTAACTACGAAATTGCGTAGAGCAAGGCTCACCTCCTTCCAGCTAACAGGAACTTCATTTGCATGTTTTGTGTCATCTCATCTGTGGAGTCTGACCTCGTGCAGACTTTTTGGTTGCCAGCCAGCAAGGGAAGGCAACTGAGAAGGGGGGACCACCGCCATCCCCCACTGAGTTCAGGAGCGGCTGTGGCTAGGATTTCACTTCCCACTAAAGTACGATTTTCTCATTTACCAGTAAAGATAAAGAAAGGGCAGGGTGGGAGGAGCATAATAGGCTCAAAACACAATAAAAATAGCAAAGGAAACAAACAGTTTGTGCCTAATTTGAAACCAACTGATCTCCATGGTGATTGCAACAAATCTGTGCTATGTTTGACTGTTTAGTGAAGAAAAAGGTTAGAAATAGGAGTTCACCCACCATGCTAGACCATTTGAATGAACAGAAGAGTAGGAGGGTTGGTACCTTCCCGGTCATTGAGTGTGAAGGTGTCAAGGGGAATTTGGGAAATAACCTCATTGAAACTCCAGGGGATTCATGTGTCTTCGTTCCTCATGCATCCTCAGAAAAATCAGCCTTTATAGATTTCCTGGAATTTTTGTTCTCAACATTGCTGTTCTGTGGAAAGAAGAGTCCGTAGCGCTGTGGCTTCAGACAAAAATAGCATGGTAGAAGACCTTCAGAAATCAGGCAGTAAGCTTGAAACCTTAGATAAATAATAAGACTAATATGCTTGCCACAGTAAATAATAGGACTATAACTCCCCCAAAGCTCTTGACTGACATTGTCTCAAAGTAATTCCTTATGTGAAATAGAAGCCTGAGATAAAATTTCAGCCTTAATTTACAGATATTTGAGACGGAGGGAGAAGGGAGTGTATTAATCCGTACCAAAGAAGAAATCCTGTTCATGGTAGTCTGAAATACTGTCATGTGATGAGTCAGAAAGTTTTTATTGTTCACGTCTTCAGAGGTCAGGGCTACTGAGGTTTGGCATGCAGGCTGGGCAGAAAGCATTTGCAAATCAACACATCTGCTTTTGCTGAGGGCATAGGCACGGAAAGCTTGCTATTTGCAGTAGGTGTGTGTGAGCTTCTTTTTTTTTAAATATGAATTTTAGAGGGGAGAAGATTATACTTTTGAAATCCTTAGTCATAATGACAAGATCTCCAGAGGTAGCTGATGAAGACATTCAGAGTGTACATTACACAGCATCAAGATTTAGAGTTTCTTGAGTAAATATTGACCAATTTGACCTTTGCTTTTCCTCAGTCAATGTTTATCTCTTGGGACAATGAATCTTAATATTCACCTTAGTTGAAGTCCCAAGTCTGCTCAACAGTGTACTTGGAAATCCAGAAGAGGTGCTAATTTGTCTTGGTGCTACTTTTCTGTTTAAAATGAGATGTACAGAAGGTTTGGCCACTCATGTCACTTCATCAGGTTTCCTAAACAAAGCAGCGTCAGGTCATGGCTGGTGGGGAGGCTTCTAGGAAAAAACTAGATCTGGCAGCAGGCAGAGCGGGTGAATCTGGGAGTGGAGCAATCCCTTTATTGGAAATGAGGATGAGGATTCCCGTGCAATCTGAAAGCCCTTGCAGATGCTATCAGGAGGAGGGGACTGACCGGGATTAGTCAATAAAATTCTTGCTGTGTATTTCATGAGGCAGAGAAAAGAAGTTTTTGAGCTTTCTGAACCTCCCACAGTCTTCCAGCAGCCTAATCCCACAAGGCACAACATCAGGTATTGTGCAGAACTAAAGAAAGGCACAGCCCGAGAGACCAGTCTGCAGGCAAGGGGTACCGTGGCTTGCCAGGGGTCCCACCCTTCCCCTGAGGTGTGGGTCTGGGAGCAGGTGGGCCCCTACACAGCCAGATGATGTTGGGCTCAGCGGCCCAGTTGCGTCCCTATTGCAATGACCTTTCACAGGTCAGTATTAAAGTTACTCCCCAGCCCCTGCTCCCCACTGCTGGGCTTGTTACATCCCCCTGGTTTAGGAGCCGGGCTTGGAAACCCTACAAGCTTCCCACGACTTGAGAGCCAGGGTTCGGTCACTAGGAGCATAGAGCAAATAGCATAGTCCCGACCAAGCCCTGTCAAATAGGACTGTAATACCCCCTTTATTAGTATTTCAGTAGCAATTTCAGTATTTCGGGGCCCTGGCTTAGGTTGAAGCTGAGAGACAGCCTGCCCCTGAAAAGTGGGGATGCTGGGGCAGCATGGCACATGCGGCTGGAGCCACTGGGAAGGGGCCCTGGACAGGGGGTCCTGGCACCTCCCGTGCTGCTTCCTTGCCCGGCTGTGCCGTGTCTCCTCTTCACAGTGCCCCACAGCATCGCTGGGTGCTGCCAGCAAAAGCCTTCTGTCGCCAACAGGGGCAACACTTTGGGGTAGAAAGGGCAATTACTGTGCTTGTGAGCTACGCTGTGAGAGCAAGAGTAACTGGAAAGAGCTATTCAGGCGGTGGAGGAAGGCGGTGCCTTACAAATATCTGCTTATGCAAATCAAATCATTTGTCTTTTCAAATGTGCATTTCGCCTTTTCCCTGATTATATTTTCTGAATTGCCATATGTACTTCTTGTGATATTTCAGTCTTGTCAAATTAAGAAGAGAAAGCCTTATAATTACCTTAGGATATATACCAAATAAAGTAATGTTTGTCATTTTTACTCTGTAATCTGTCAATAATATTACAGGTGGCCTGTAAGTTTCCAAAAAAAAAAAAAAAAAGTCTAACTTGTTTTTGTAATCTTATAACTATCAAAGGTATTTTTTGGGGAAAAGGCATTGAGAAAGACGAGCATTTTAAAATTGCACAATTGCAGTTGAAAAAACCAGAGCAGGCAACGTCACGCGTTTCTGAAGAGCACGCTGTTTAATTTTATAGTAACAGTATTTTAAGAATGCTGACGGTACACAGGAAAGAAGTGAATAATTCTTATTGCAAAACCCTGATGGTTTGGTGTATTCAAAATGTTAAGACTTAATCAGCCCTGGATTTCTCTTAGGAAAAACAGGACATTTGGAAAAAAAAAAAGGAGAAAAAAAAAAAAAAGCCGGCTGAAGCAGTAGTGATTTATCAAAGCAGCATTCGAATAAAATAAAGGTTTGGCATCCTTACTTAGGATAGGCTGGAAAATGCATTTATGTTTTCATGTACCTTTTTTTTTTTTTTCCTGATGTGCCTGATTGACTTGTTTTAATACTGGTGTTATTTACATTTCAGGGATGGGCCTCTATTATGCAGGAAATTGTCCAAACCCCTACAGCTGTATTTTAAATTGAAATGATTTTTTTTATGAAGTGATTGTGCAGACTTAATTTAGTAATCTATTATTAAATTTATAGTTTCAGGCTGCATAAAGTCTTTATATAGAACGAAAATGGGCACATATGAAGATCTATGCTATATATACACCTGGTTCTGTATATTAAATCTTTTACATATGTTGTCCATTTTCAGAAACAAATAAACTGCTGCTTTTGAAAACTCAGCTTCTCTTCCATATTAGGGAATTCTGCAGACTCCCTATGTTCCTTAGCTTCAGTATAATGCTAAATCAGTTTGTACATTAGTCTATTTTTAGTTATGAATGAACTTTATGGAGTGCAGTGCGCAGAGTGATTTCAGAGATTCTCACTCATAAAACCCGTGTGTCACGCGCCGCAATTACAGCGGTAAACATTATGCAAGCTCTGGGCTGCCAGGGGCCCAAGCCCTGAAATTTCCAGGAGGGAAAAGCATCCCCCCTCGCCCTTTTATACGAAATATTACACATATAGTAAATCTCATCGCACGAAACCAGGTTAAATTTTGTGACCTTGGCTGTGGCGAACGGGCTGCCTGGCATGGCAGCTGGGTGACACTAGAGGGCAACTGAGAGTTTTCTTTCAACTAACTGAGCTGGAGATGGTTTTAATATCAACTAAGTGTTTAGACTCGGTAAGGATTTATTTTCCTGTCTGCAGATTTCACATATGTAACCTCTGAGTTTCCATTGACAGCAAATAATAATCCAACTGAAGTTCTTCTGGGCGAAAATACAGCGGGAGCGGGTCAGAAGCCTGCTTTTGCCCAAATAAGGCTTTTTTTTGCAGACCCCATGTGTTAGATAATGATCAACTGACAGTCGGTCATGAGTTAATAATGCTGGATGCTGAAATATGCATACCATGTGGTATACAACAGTTCTGCGGGGAGAGACAAACACAGCTATAATTAGACATCTGAAACACAAGGAAGTGTGTAAATTGTTTAATAGTCCCTCCACTTAATTCACTCAGATAATTTCCTAAGAACTGGTATTGACTACGAAAAAATATTGCACAATCGACTTCATATTTAGTTTAAACCCTGCGCCACTCAGATAAATTAATGAATACAGCTCGGTTTTATTTGGATTTTTCTGCGTGCTAGAGATTTACCGGGGCTGTAATGCAGAGATGGGCTCAATGCTGTTTGTGTTGATGTTTGGGACGGTTACACCGAGTTCACAGGGTTTGCACTCGTTTAAACCTAGGCACATGATCTTACCATTGGGACTTTAAAACCACCATTTTTCGGGTGTTTTGGCGGTGATACAGATTCCCTTTCTACTCGTACACAGGCTGACAAAGTTACCGGAGTTACCAGTGCTGCGTTTTACCGGTGCAAAAGTGCAGGTTCCTCCTCTGCTCAGCAGTGCAGAGCAGCATCACCTCTGCACCCCGGTGTTAAAGCACTGTGTCAGGTGTATGCAGGTCCCCAGGGGTGCGAGGGCTTTGTCCCGAGCTCTCTGCGGAAGCACTGTTATTCCTGAACCTCTTTACAGCTGTGTGCGCTGTGACGGGGTCCCTGGCAAGGCCCTTGCCAGCGGCTGCCCGTGAAGTTGGTGACGACCCGGAGACGTGAATTGGGAGCAGGGCTTAGGCTACAGCTGCTGCTCCTGTCCCCACCTAACGCGTTGTGTAGTCCTCGTTGTGGTGGAAACTGAATGTAGGCATCAAGGCAGGAGCTTGCTCTCTAGTTTCTGCATGTCACTTTACTAATATCTTCACGCAGGTTGATTATGCCTAACAGATTTTGATTGCTTCACAGTGCAGTGATCAAGTGCAAAGAAAAAAAAATGAAAGAAAATTATAATATTCTTACACTAAAAAAAAAAAAAATTTTTTTTTCTTTCTTATATAATCAGGTACAAATCAGAAATGCAAGAGATTTAAATAATATATTTGTCATTTTCACGTTGTGCACGACTGGATCATCATAGCTTCCTACCTGCTGTTGTCATTCCCAAAAGCAAAGTCTCAGGAAACTGTCCATTTTATGCTTCTTGCATGAATTTCTGCCTGTTGAGATTCATACACAGTGTCCATCCTTTACCAGTCAATTAGCCCGTCTCATCTGCCTATCTACGTGGATATGACTGGCTATTGTATTTCTGAGGTATGTAGGTCACGTCTCCATTGGGTACTGCTGACTCTGCTAGACAGCAATTCCACAAACGCTGGCTTTTACTGGAAAGAAAAGGAAATATTGCTAGGAAGGCCACCTTAAGATTTGCTGTGCGTTCTTGTTTGCCTTTTATTTTCTGAAGCCCCCTAACAGGAAGTCTGCTTTGGGTGTTCTGCTGAGTTTTGATGAGATAGGCTGACTTGCATGGGTTTGCTGTGCATTTTCACTTCTCGCTGCCGTGTTTGCGCTGCTTTTGTCTTGGCTATTACATAATCTGTTTGTGCCTGCTTACTCTTTCCTCCTTTGCTTTTTTTTCTTTTTTCTTTTTTTTTTTTTAACTCGGAGTATTCTGAGAAGTCGGACGTGCACTTCTTGACTGCTGCTGTGACCCTCCTACAGAAAGTGAAGCCCCTGTCCCCACCGGGTGCTGCTTCCCAGGAGGTGACCTTTGGGGGTGGAGGGCTTGGAGGCTGGAGACTGCAGATTTCTGAGCGAAAGGGAAACTTGATGAACCCATGTCTGATCCTATGATGCTGCCCAAGCGCGTGGTGTTTCATGATGAGATACGACGATTTCTTTGTTCAGGGCTTGAAAGCTTCTTTCCCAGTAGTGACAGAGAGTCACGCTGGCTTGGTCATGTTCGATGCTTAAGACAGGCTCAGCCTCAAAACGTGAATAGCTCCAGTGAGGTCATCAGAGGTCTTCGCATGCTCCAGGTCTTTACAAGTTAGGCATGTACTTTGCTGAATCAAGGCTATAGCTCTTCATGTTCCTTGTCCTGCATAGCACAGTACTTTACTGTATTTGATCCTGTACTCATGCAGCTTCTCACCAGAAGAACCACTGAGTCATCTAATCTGGTATGAACCCCAAGTAGTGGCTCATCGGCCAAAATTACCGGCAAATGCTTTCATCCAGTTCACCACCTTTTTTCTGAAGGAGAAGGGAAACAGCTGTTTGAACAAGGACCACAGCCAGACAGCTGGACGCCTCCTCTGTACAGCCAGCCAGGCTGCTGCAGCCACCCGCAGGAGCGAGGCTCTCCCGGCAGCAGCCTGGACCCGGCCCTCACCGTGGCTGAGGTGGGACACCCAGCTCCAGTCTGATATCTTGACAAAGACCCTCAAACTGCATGCGTTTCTTCCTGCACAGTGCACGCTGGCTTGTGTCTGGCTCAGGTTTTTCCTGAAAGGTCTTCTGAAAGGTGGTCGTACGCGTGCCTCCATATACTGACGTTAGATCGTACATGTGGGCTGTAGTGCCAAGGCATGCCTCATTATGCCTCCTCGCTTCTGAGTACCAGCTTTTTCTCACCTTTGAGGCACTCGTACTACCTGGTGGAGTCACTTCTCAGTCATTTTTCCTCAAACCCAGCACAGTTTGAGTTATTCAGACCTCCCCCTTGAAGGCAGACCTCTCTTTGGGCCACAGCATCTTTCTACCAGGGGTATGTTGAATTTCCAGTGGGAGGTGGCCTGTGACATGCCACCCTTGGCTTGGTCAGTGGGACCTGTAATCCTTGCTCACAGGTTTCATGCTGGAGCTGTAGTGAAGAGCTTGCGTGGTCCGTTTTTCCTTCTGATTACTCGTTTGTATGACTCAGAGTTAGCATTGTGCCAGTCCTTGTGTCAGTGTGAATGTTACTGTCAGGGACCTTGTATTTATTTCACTGACAAAAATGTTGAATATTAGCAAGGCTAAGAGCAACCCCTGTGGAATCCCACCAGAAGTATTTTCATTTGTTAGAAGTTCCCCACTGATGCCTGCTTTTAGCTCTATCATTTAGCCAGTTCTTAATCCATTTAATATACGCTTGAATAAAATTATGTGGTGCTAGTTTTTAATCAAGGTGTTATCTAGTATTAAATCAGCTGTCTGATGCAGGTAAGTTCCATGTGTGCAGCTAGTTTCTCTAACTAAGCTTGTAGTTTCAAAGTATAAAATAAGGTGCTTTGTTTGTTTTTCTTTTTTGTTTTTTTAAGATCTGGTTTCTGTAAAACCAAGTCAATTGACTGGCTTTAATTATATTCTTTTGCAAGCATATCATCTGGTTTCTTTGCAAATATGGAACAAATATTTACCAAACACCTCTGCCTCTTTTTGAATCATTAATAACAATCCTGTCATCTGTAGCCAGTAATAGGCCTACACTGGATTTTTTTATTATTGTTATTTTAATTTGCTCTAAGGTCTACTTGAATGTCACATATTTGTTAGGCATAAATTTTTCTCTGAAGTCTTCAGCTTCCCTTTTCAATTCACCGCACTTCATAATTTCTAACACATGTATAGATTTTGTCCGAAAAAAAAAACCTTTTCCATGTTTTCTAAAACCCAAATTAGTCAGCAGGACATAACAAAGCCCGGATCAAGCGAAAGTTTTAATTTCCAACCATGCTGAAATGAAGAAAACAAGACTCCAAGCCTCGTCCTGAATCTTGTCCCCATGTTCCATGGAAATGAAAAACATTCAATTTTTGGCATAATTGGCCAACCTGGTATTTGTAATGCCTTTAACTTTTCTATTAAAAGCAATGCTAGTCTGAACTGTAATCCATGAAAAATACCACCTTTTTGCTTTTTTCAGAGATTTGTCTGGTCAGGAGGGGGGTCAAAACAACAGTCTGCAGCAAGTCATATGTCTCCACATTAATCCACACAAGGAAGTGTCTGTTTCACTTATTTCCAAATGAGGAATGTTTTCTTTAGAGAGGTAGCAAATTGATTTTCCCCACACGGAGCATGGGATATCTCATTTCCAAAACAAAACTTTCAGAAATGGCTGCACAAGTCCGCTCTTTCTCCATGTGGGTTAGAAAGCAGCGTGGATCCTTAGTGTTCCCTGCAAGGTTGTTCGCTGCTGTACTCGGGAGTTTCCAGGTCAGGTCCGGCATGTTCAGTTATAAAGAAAGGAGTAAACAAGTGTTTGCATTTAGAAAAAAGTCTAGTAAAAATAGTTTTAATATTCAAATTGGTTTATGTGCCGCTTGAGTAGGCAAGAGGTGTGTGTTTGCGGAGAGGCTGTGTGACCTCCAGAGCTCAATGGGAGCTTTAGTTGTCGGTTGGTGCTCATCACTGACTTTCATAGGTGTACTTAGGATCTTGTAGAGAGTTTCCCCAAATTCAGTTGATACTCTTGTTTCCTAAACAAAGGTCTGGGTTTTTAAATGTAGTCTGATCTTTTGCTTTATTTTCCAGCCACTTTAATTTCTGACCCTTTGATGCAATACTGGGTTGGTTGCACCTTGCTTCTCTTCACCAGCTCCGCTCAGTGTGCCTGGGCGATAAATGCCCCAGGCCCTCAATCTTGGACCCTGTTTCCAGGAGGCAGAAGCTTTTAAATAAACTTTGAGGGGTGAAAGGAAAATAAATGGAATGTAAGATCCTGAATTCAGGATGCAGAAAAGGGAATGAGGTGAGGGAGAGAAAACAAAGAGATGGAGGTGACGAGGAAATCAAGGAAGCAGCTGGGACTCCAGAACATTATGTGATATTAACTAACCTTTGAACAGTTTCTGAGACCGTGCTTAAATATAGCAATATGCTTTTCTTAACTTTCAGATATTGCAGAATGCCAGAAGCCCCCTAGAGGGGTAAGTGTTAAAACCATTAAAACTGTTAACTTTCTATTCATCACATTTTAAAAGGTGCAACATGTAAGCATGTTTTTCAGCCAAGAGCTAACTTTTGCCAGGCTGCTTTAGGGGTGTCCTCAGCAACCAGGTATTTGCCACCTGCCAGCAGGCATGGTCTGTTCATGGATTTTCTGGAGATCTGGGACCATTCTTCTCACCTTGACTTTGATGGCCAGGCACCTCCGTATGCCACCTCCAGCTTCTGTTTGGCACCTGAATCATGAATAGCTCTGTGATCTGACGCATCCTGCTGTTTCCACCTGCCTAAGAGGGAAGGTCTCCTAGTCTGTTCTGTATCTACTGACGGTTTTGCAGCTTAGGACCAAGCACTCTGGTATTGCAGCTTTTGTGCGTGTGTGTGAAAACTGGAAGACGTATGAAGGACTGGCACAGCGCACAAGGGTTCTGTGAGGAGACGTTCTGCGAGGTGTGCTACAGGGAGGAGAGACTGTGTGCAAGCGCACTTCTCTTCTGAACCCAGCACCACGGTACATCCCTGTTTGTTAACTTCTTGCACCTTCCAGTGCTCCACCTTAATCCTGGCTTTGTGATTACCTCCCTCTGGTGCACTCCCACCTCTCATGTTCAGAGCTCACCTGACTGTGTAAGCCCGCCCTAAATGTAGACCCAGGTCTTCCACTGGCCCTTCTTTGCTGATGGTCCTGGACATTTTTACAAGCTCAGTTGGGTTTTTTGTGTTGTCATACTCTTGCAGTTGGCAAAAATGCTGTCGTTACTTCCTTTTCCTTCATCTTTCCACAGGACAGAAACATGGTCACAAAAACAACAGGCAGCCAGAATCTGGTAGGCAGTGTAAGTTGTAAGTGTATTAGCAATGCTGAGCAGCTATCCCAGTACATTTCTCAGCAAAATATGGCAATGGCTGTCCTTCCCTTTTCTTTTCCTTTTTTCTCTCACTTTTGAAGTGTTTCTGAGAAATGGGAGTGCCAGCAAGCCAGAATCAGAAGTCATATCAGGAAATAGTTATGCAGATCAGAGAGGCCTGGAAAAGGCAAGAACTTTGATCATGGGCATTACAATTGCTTAGATGTTCTCTAAAGTAATGTGGAGCAAGCAAGAAAAAAGTACATGTTTTAGGCATGAGTACAGTACTGTTTACTTACATGGTTTGTTGAGCAGCCAACAAGGTCCAAGGTTATTTTGGACTCAGCATGAGTAAGTGATCCAGGTATGACAAATGAGGTAATGCATTCCAGGCTCATTAAAAACTCTTGGCTACACCACTGATTTTGACAAAGTGCCAACGTAGCTTGACCTCAGCTGTGTGAAGGCCACTATTTTTTTTAACACCCTCCCTATAACAACACATCTTTTACATCGGCCAAATTCTCTCATCTAGAGAACAGTGTTATGGGGAGGGCTGAACTCATTTGACTTCCAATGATAATCAGACTCCTAAAAAAGAGATAATTTTACTGTAACTAACCTGCTAAGGCCAGGTACCCCAAAACCACAGCCATTGCCTCTTGACTTACTTGTGCATCTAGAGGTGGCAGTGTGTACATAGTACATTGCATTCTCGGCACAGGCATGGCTCAAGCGAGGCTGACTTGGTAATAGGGAGATGGTAAGTCCAGTGATCACTTCCCCTTCCTGGGGTTGCAGGTAAAGAAGGGGGCTGGTGGAGGTGCTGTCTTCTTGTGGCAGTCTATGTTTTTCCACCATATGTAGTGTTTAATCATGGCTGACCTCGGCAGCTCCTTCGGCAGCTTCCTGTGTACTTCTCTTTCCCCTGCGTAGCACTTTGCATCCTCGGGTTTAACCCAGAGCTGGGAGTTGTACTAGGCAGGGGGGCTTGGAAATGCTCCCATGTCCTGCTGAGCAGACAGTGTCCTTGAAAGTTGAGCAGCTGAGGGTGGTAGTGGCAGGAGAGCAGTGGCCACAGCCCTGTGAATTTTCTGAGTGGGTGGGCAGTGTAGCCATCTCCTTCCTCACCTTCTGACCCTCTCCCAATTACCTGTGATACACTGATGCTTGCACAGGCTGATGAGAGTTCTGGAGGGGAAGATGTAATTTTTCAGCAGTGATGCTGTTTTGTGGCTTCATGAGCAGAGCTCCTCTCTTTTCTGTGTGGCGCTCTTGCTTTGTGGGTCAGAGCCTGCTACTGAGTTTATCTCTGACACCTGGTCTTTAATTCTCTGCTGCAGGTGCCTCTGGGTTGGCCTTGTTCAATTATGGTAGTCTGTAGGCAGCTCACGAGAACAGGCTTTGGACTTTGGGATCACTAGGTCAGCATCTTCTTGGGGTACATTTTGGTCAGCAAAGATTGGCCAATCTACAGATAATCTAATTCCCTGTGGCATGCATACCACAGGGTTTGCATTTAACCTCTCAGGTATGTCGATTTGTGATAAAGACACGTAGGGCATTGTTGGTGTTTTGGCACTGCAGAGCTTAGCCACAGTTTGGGGAGGAGGAGGCAAGGTACAAGTTTCCATCTAGGAAAAAGAAAAGAGTGACAGAATCTTAATTTCAGATTACTGAGGGCAGTTAAATTACATCAGGGACTAAATGCTTTTGGTTTTTTTAAAGGCAGGTGTGCATGTGAGTGAGGATTTGCACAGAGAAGGTGGCAGTGGCAGCTTCTGCACCTCACCTTCCCTTTCACTCCCCACACATGGCTGTGTGCTCCTCCTTTTGCTCGCCTGTAGGTAGAGAAGGAGTTTCTAGACAGCCCAAGGGGTGTTGGGAAGGAGCTCAGCATGGCTCTGGACAGTAAAAGTTGTTTCTCCTACCCAAACTGAAGAAGCCGAGGGTGTTACCCCAGAAAGCAAGGTAAGGAACAGCTCGGCAGGAGGATTGTGGCTGCCTCCTCCTGCACCCTTCTGCCTTAGCATGCCAGAGGCTGGCACAGCGTGGGGCAGCCGGCCGTGGCCCAGGCAGGCGTGGGAAGTGTGTGATGCAAAACGAGACCTCTCCTGACACGCAGCGCAGGAGGAGCAGGCTGGGGTCACACCTCCCGCCTCTCCTCTCTCTGGCTCCATGTCTCCCTCCCTCACTCCACTGGCACAGGCACAAGTTCTTCTCTCTTTTCTCCTGCCCAGTCTCCTTGTGTCCCGCTCAGTCACAAGTTAACTTTTCATGGTCTTCCGAGAAATACTGATCCCTCATGTCCAACAGCAAGCAGCAATCTCTGTGTGATTCGCAGTGACTACCTGTTTCCAGACAACACCCAGGGACCCTTTCAAACATGGAGGGAAAGAAAACATTCCTGTCTCTGGGCAGATTCCTATGAACAATTTTCTTTTCCCTGAGAATTCACAACCGAGATGGCAATAAGACGTATTCCAGAATGGGAAGAGTTGTTAAGATACGGTTATCATCGTGGCTTGTGTAACTGTTGATATTCATGACATATCCATTTCACACCCTTTCACTTAATCGGGAGCACAAGACTTCTACCACCAAGAAGTAGTCAGCTGGAAAACAAAGTCCACACCGCATGCATACTAGTTAATAATCACACCTTTTGTTCTTTATGGTTACAAATACTTGCACTTGCATTAGATCTTTGTTCATCTTGGATTCTTGCTTGATTCCGTGTGAAACCCCACGTTACAGCCTCAGCATCCTCTGCAGCAGTAGACAGTGTTGCAAGCAGTGGTGGTTTCATTGCGGGGCCAGCTGGGTTGGTGGGCTCTGAGGGACAAGATTTGTTTAAGTGACACCAGCTGGATCTGCTGCTCAGGGAACCAGCATGCCGATATAAAACTGGCATTCAAGGAGTGCTGAAATGGTCCCTTTGAACTCCTGTTGATGGGCGAAGGTAGCAGACACAGTGGTGATGTGTATGGGGAAGATAACCAGCCCAAGGTGGGAAGCGTGCCCTCATGCTCCTCCAGCTCTCCTAACACAAGGAGCGTTAGCTCGTACTGTGTGCGTTTTGCAGCTGGACGTGTTTTACCTGGTCATACCTCAAATGTTTGCCAGGACTCAGCTGGTGAAATGACTCCCTGCTGGGCACTAGATTGCTATTAGACCTACAGATTTTGCAGGGAAGATAATTTCTTGTGCATTACCATTGTCTAAATGAACTTGCTCTTTGTGATGACTTGCAAACTCGGGGTGACCATTACTGTAATCTTGAGAAGAGGCTCCTTGAGTCAGCAGGGCACAGGCATGTGTGAGCTTCAAGTGGATGAATGCCCTTTCGCTTCTGGAGGTCTGAACTCAGAGGTTTGGGCCATTTGTATTGCACCGGGTGTACCTCTCTGCTGACAGCCCTTCCGTGCCTGCCTGCCTTGACCAGCAGCAGCTCTGCTCCCCCGTGGCGTTGTCACCTGCTGATTGCAGGCATGGGGGCGTTCTGGTTTGCATCCCAAACCTGGACCGTACAGGGCACCTGTGCTGTGCTAATAGTGATCCTTTGAAACACACCTAAGTAGAGGCAAAAAAAGTTCCCAGCAGACCACCAAGGGTCCCAGTAGACATTTCAGTAGCTGAGTTTTCCCCTCTTTCAGATACATCAGGAAGCAAAAAGAAAGGAAGGATGGGGAGAAAAAGAGGAATTGGCAAAAGCAAACATGTTGTCAAGTGCACAGGAAAGAAAGTATTAAATTGATAGTATCTCATATCTCATACTCCTGTTTCAGGCACTTAGATTAAAGAGGTGACAAGTAAATGCAAACTTTTTTCAGTACTTATTTATTCCATTTTTTACTTTAATTTGCTTTGCTTATGTTCTCGCCTTCTGGGAATGTACAAGTTATCAGGTCTCACTGGCACAAATGGTTTCAGAAAATGAATTTGAAAGCCGTATGCACAAACGTGAAGAAATTGAATTGTTTCGGATATTCTCAGGTAGGCATGCCAGAAGTCCTTCTCCATCAGATAGCAGAAAAAAAATGGATATTCACTTAGCTGTCCAGTACATACTGAACATCCAATGTCATCAGTCAAACTGACTGGAATTAAGTCACAACGTGTTTGTAAAATTGGTTTAAAATAATTCTGAATAACAAATTCAAGAAATCTTCAGTGTGCTCATGAATATGTCATAAATGAAACAAAAAATGAAAAAAATTAAAACAAGTATGTGACTTGTAAATTATTCCTTCAGTCCTAGTCATATTCAAGAGAACAAAATAGATATAGCTGAAATATAAATAATCTTCGAATAATGCATTTATTTATAATGATCTAGGGAGCAAATGTTAATGGCTTTGTTTCAAGTGTGACTAAAACTATTTCAAATGTTTTCTTTTATGGAGTAGATACTGGAGGCAAGGGCCTTCTCTTCTGGTACTAATTCCTATTGCTGCTTTCTTGTTAATTGTGCGTCTGATCTGGAATGGCTTAAACTGATTTAAAGTCGTACGGTGCCACGCGTGGGACGGTCCTCGTGTGCGCTGCAGACAGGCCTTCCCGGCTGCAGCTCCTGAGCCACGGGGAGAATGCAAATACCCCATTTCGGAGTGGGCTCGTGCCAGTTCTGCCGCGGAAGGCTCCAATTCAAACAGTGTTTATATGCAAGCTCAATATACCTGGAGTTTAGGAGCAAATGCCTTCTTGCTTTTAAAGCTTTTAGCAAAACATTAGGAGTGCTTTATAGTGTGATACAAAGTACAGTGCCAAAACTCAGGATAACAAGTATGTTTGGAAAACATTGAGCCTTGAACTAGTTTATTTATTAAAAAAAAGAAAAAGAAAGAAAGAAAGAAAGAAAGAAAGAAAGAAAGAAAGAAAGAAAAAGCAGTTCACATGCAAGTGTATTTGATCCTAGCTGAACCACATCTGTCTCCAGCCGTTGGTTGGACCGAATCGGGGATCCATTCATTCGAAGGTGAACATTTTAACGCGTGTGCCAGGGTGCAGCAAATTGAGAGAACATTTCTATTTTCTTCGGTACCTTTTTAAAGAAGGTGCGACTGCTGGGGGTAACCATGGTCAAGGATCTGTCTATCCCATCCAGGTCATGTGCAAATAAAAGTGGGCATCAGGAAGACATCAAAGGCGGAGGGATGAGCGGGGTTTATAAATAAGGCAGGGCGGCGTGGCCGGGGCTGGCAGTCAGTCTGGCAGCCGGCACTGGAGTCCTCAGAGCTCATCCCACGCTCCTGCCGAGTCGCTCATCTCTGTTTATATGAGTAATGGAGCGGCTGGGGGAGGGGATTTGTAAGCACGGAGCAAATACTCTTAGTGTTCATTTTGTGTAAGACTGACATCCACACCAAGTCGAGACTTCCAGCGACGTAGTGTGCAGTCACATGCTGTAGCATTCATGAGTACAGATATAAATCAGGCAGATGTTTGTCGACTGGAATGGGTAATAATTTCTTTCTCTCTTTGTTTGATTTTTGCATGTTAGCCTCAGATGACAATTTCAGAATTGCTTTCTGCAGTACTTTTCAATAAGCAGAATGTGCTTCACTGGAGATAGATGGAGATATTTCTATAGGGAGATATACATATTTTTATGTAGACACAAATATGGACTTACACACACACATGCATACATATATACATATACACACACACACACACACCCGTGTGCCAGTGCTGGGGGAAGAAAAAGGACGTGTCTTTTGGACTTTCGGTTTTAAACCCACGGCTTTTCTTTTTCTCTGAACAGACCAAATATGACACTGTTACTCAAACTATAAAATCAAATTAGCACCCTTTATTGTGTTTGCAAACTAATTAAAATGTAAAATGTCCTGAAACCACTGGCTTACTGTGTGACAAATGTAAGATTAGAAACAATTAGAAGGCACTCAAGAGGTTTGTGGTGTTTAGATTTCTGACATTGTTCTAATCATCCCTTTAAGTAATGAAAACAATGGTTACCTAGAAATTAAAGGTTTAAAGGAAATTATCTTCTTCGGTACAGTCATTAGTTAATGATTGTTTATCATTTTAAATGTTGCCATAGTAGTCGGAGGCTGATTTTTAAATTTGAAAGCAGGCAGGACATGTAATAATGAGCAAACATCTGCTTCATCTATTATTTCTATATGTGATCATAATTTATATTGTAATACCACTATTGAAAGATGAGTCTGATATTTTTTATGATGATCCATATCCCATTCTACATATGGCTCAGAACGGTTAGGATTTAGTCACTGTGTTATTTCAGAGCTGTTTTATCTTAAGAATTGGACAAAACTGAAAGTGATTCATGTTAATTTATATGTGTGGTATGTAACCCTTACGAAACAATCGCTTATTTCAGTACTTGTCAACTTCCAGAACTAGTTGTTAAGGGTTTTTTTGATCCATTTCAGGACTCGGGGGTAATTTTTTTTTTTTTTTTTTTTTTTACTTTTTTAGAAGAACTTTGACAAGAATGACAGGATATATAAACATTTCTTGAAGCTGTAAGGAATTTCAATATTTCAGAACATTTCCAAAACCAGATGTTTCCCAGAGTTGGAAATAGTAGTTAGTACTTTTACTTGAAGATTAGAAATAATAAATGCAGCGGGCTGATTAATGCAGTTACCAATTAATATTCTATTTTGTTCTTTTTTGTACCATGGAGAAATATTTGTGCTTTCTCTTCGAGTCATTTGGGGACCAGTGTTTGACTTTATATTAATTAGTTATGTGAAAGTAGAATAGATTAGCCTTGGGGGATATTCTATAGAAACGTATAATGTGTCAAGATGTAACCCATGGAGGATGGGAATCTCGTAATAAGCATTTACTGTAGACAGATGTGTACGTTTCTGTGACTGATTGTAGTGGAATTATTTATTATGGTTTCAGCTGTTAAGAATCCAGTATAAGACAATGTGCTCAAATTGTTCTCCATTAATTTTCAGCGCCAAATCTTAAAGGCAGACCGCGCAAAAAGAAGCCTTGCCCACAGAGAAGAGATTCATTAAATGGCATTAAGGATTCCAACAATAATTCTGAAAGCAAAGCTGTTGCCAAGGTAAATCACTTAATAATACTCTTTTCAGTACACTCTCTTTTTAGGTACAGCCCTGCCTTTGTTTCCAAGCATGCTGTTTCAAATTTAGGATGTAACTTATTTTCTTGGGGAGATAAATGTAATTTTTTTCAATAGTTTATTCTTCACTTTAATTCATATTTGTGTTCGAAGTTACCAGCAACTATAATCACCTAACAACCTAATGCTATCAGCTTGTTGGTAACTGGTAGTGCTTAAGCTTTCTTGGCATCTAGTGTTAGTTTTCACATTCTGTGACACACAAACATAGTTTGTGACAGTATCTTCGAATTAAAAATAAACCAGGGAGCAGCTCACCCTGTTACAATGTACTTCTAAATATAAGTTTGAAGATAAACAGACTATGAAACAAGAGCCGCTTCAGTAATGGTTTCTAAGAAGCACACACAAATGACATTACCCTGATCTCGACTTTTTTTGAAATTAGGAAAAAAAAAAAAGATAAAGGCAGAAATTCAGTATGAAAGCTTAAAAAAAAAAATCTGGGCTGTGTCTTTAATACTTAGTGCTGAGCTGCGTGTTCCAGGGTTTATTGAATAGTGCATGCTTTTACAGAGTCTTCTCTACGTGCTGCAGTGCTTAGCTCATACTGCAAGTAAAAATTGGATCGTTGATTTGTGTTTATAGACTTAATCTTTTAGATATTTATGGGTTTGTGTCTTTTCCTTAAAATATTTAAAAATTGAGTTTCTGTAGCGTAATTTACGTCCTATTTTCTATGTTGTCTGTGTGGTTTTAAATAGGAATTTGGTTTTCTCTTTAAAAAAAAAGCAGCACAAATGGCTCCTTTCAAGATGATTTAATTTGAAACTGTAAGATGCAAAGATGGAAAATTACTTAGAGCAATACTTGTAGATTTTTATCTGAGGCAGAACTTCGTCACTGTGATACTTTTGAGCTAAACAGCTAAACAGGTTTGCATAGACCGAATTTTTAGGCCAAGTCCTCCCGAATCCATTGTTTCAATAAATTAGATGGATGTGTATCTGAAAAACGCTTCCATTGTTGTGACCATCTCTTTAGGAAATACAGTGAATCTATAGATCCATTTACGTTGGTATTGTTGTATGCAGTGAATGTCCTGGGAGATTAGGAGGTTAAAGAGGTCAAGTGGAAGTGTTCTGCTCCCAGTTTCTCATAGGAAGGCAAATTAAATTCCACCTCCTCCTCCTCCCTAGGAGTTCAGTTAAAATTGTGCCTTCTGTTGATGATGGTAAAAGAGGCTGAAGTTCATGATGAAGCTCTGCCCTTAAGTCACTGTTTCTCTTCTTTTTGTGCCCTATTGTGCTCAGCTGGAGTCTGTACTATCGTATTAGACAGGCATGGTAAAAGCGATGGAGCCTGGTGTGTCGAGTTGCGGGGTCCTGCCAGATACTATAGAGTTTGCCTAAATGTTTTTGCTCTGTGGAAGAATGTGCAAAATCCGCGGTGTGAAAATATCTCCATTTGCCTCAATTTCCCCAAGCTGTTTTTCATGTTAAAATATTACCAGCAAACTGCAACATGGACCATGTTGTCAAAGCACCCAGGACTGTAGCACGAGTAGTTCTGCCTCTTCAGCACCTGATATATAGGTATTAGATAATTAAAAACAACAGTAACACTTCATACCAAATTGTTTATCCTCTCTGTTTATATCTGGGTTCACCCTACTAGTCAAATGGGAGGATATTTCAGATAAGAAGTAATTCCACCTATTTATCTAGTCATACTGTGCTCATCATTGTGCAGATATTAATAGCATTAATTATCTTGGCCAGCTTAATTTCATTCTAAATAATAGACATGCTCATGATATAATGTCCTTGCATGTAGTCACACTGACTTCACTGTGGCTCTTCACATCAATCTGTGTCTCAGGGCTGTGGCTATACTTTAATAAGAGGGACAGTGAATCAGAAACCCTCTACTACAGATATATTGCACTTTATGCAGACCCTGCCTATGCATTTCTGCGGAAGGAGGGGAAGTATATTTGGGGAAGAAGGGGGAATGGAGATCCACCTACTGTCTTCTCATTGTTGGGAACAGTTGGGAGGCTAAGTCATCATCTTAGGCTCCACGTTGGGCTTCACCATCAGTTTTCCTCCTCTATCCGTGTTCCATCTCCGACTAACACTGACAATGGGTCCAAGGAGAGCAAAGCTGAACACTGCTAGCGTAAACGGGACAAATCCACTTGTGTCAGATGCTGAAACATTTTGGCAGCGGTCCTGGCCGTATTCCTGTTCCAGCTAAAATCCCTTTTGACCAGAAGTTGTGCTGCATTCATCCTCAGATCATGGCACCCAGTGTCTGATAGCAGCCTCATTTCTCGGGTGGCGGGGCGACAGCTCTGACGGAGATTCAGTGGCTGTATGGTTTGGGTCGGGAAGTGGCAGAAGTGGCATTCTGAAGACTGTGGTTTAGAGCCTGTCAAGACCAACGCAAGCCACGTGGTTGTAATGACTTGCTGAATTTCGTGTTCTCAGCTGCCAGTGACTAGAAAGCTTTGTACCTTCTTATATCTTAGCTCTCATTAGGCATGTTTACCTTGAACCATCAGCAGATCATTTTGTAGGCTTTTACTGTTAACTGACACAGAAGAGCGTTTGGCTGGGTAGGAGCAGCTCTGAGTAAATTCCAGTGTAGGTGGCTTGTGAAAAATAGAGCGATTGCAGGACAGACAATGTGATCCTGGACCTGCGGGTGCTGCCAGGGGAAGTGGGTCTTTCGTGTACCACTTCTTGGTTTTGATCTCCTTGCTGGTCACTGCATCCGTGTTAGTACCTCCTGGGGAAGATCCCAAGGGAGTTCCCTCCCGGGCTGGACATGTAAAAATCGCAAGAATACAAGGCCATCTACTGAGGCAGGATCAGCCCTCCTGGAAAGATGTGTATCACGCTCTTCTCTCAAAAAACTCCCAGGACTCTGGAGGCTTTCATACTTCACGTGTCATCAGTGCTGGACAAGCTTTTGGGACTTGCAGGCTCCAGCGTGATGCTCATCGTACCTGCTTCGTGCTCCCAAAGAGCGTTCCCATTCAAAGTGTGCAGAAATGCACTGTAAGACTTTTAAAAACTGGCTCATCTGACCATTTCGAAGAGCTGAAAGGATTAACTTGTTAAACACGGAAATTGTCCCCAAATGAATCTACTCATTACATCTCCTAGTGCAAATGCTAAAGTAAATCTCTCACTTCATTTGTACAGCAAGATCTGGGAAATTAGTTTAAAAGTTGCCAGGATATGCTTTTCCTGTGGCCACAGGTGGCCTGGCATGCTCTCAGACCTGGAGATTTATTCTGAGCACCTCAGCCATTATCTGATTGAAACTCTAAATGCAGGTCTGTAGTGGTCTGTGTTGTGTGTGACCTCTGGCAGGAGAAGACAAACAGACGGGTGCGTACCCATGCGTGTTCCCTGGCCATTTTGTAACGGATCGCATGCCTCTGGTGGAACACAGAGCAGGAGGTGGTCAGATGTTCCCAGAGCCCGTCTCAGTACACCCCCAGCTTATCCATGCTGCGGCGCTGGGTTGCCTATCTGGGCCTTAGCCTTCAGTTTCATTTTGGAGGTGTTACTCACACTGACGCTACAATGAAAGAGCTTTAACTCCTCCTGCAGAAACTGAACTCTCACTTAACAGAGTCGTTCAGGCTTTCTGAGCAGACCAGAAAAGAGAGGAGAGCCAAGGAAAATTCTGTGTTCAGGACCTTCCTCCAGATTTTTGCCCTCTAGGAAGATTCAAAATTGTGTTTTGAGAGAGGTTGGTTTGTGGTGCCTGGTGCAAATCTGGCATAGCTCTCACTGCCTTCAGTGGATTTACACCAGTGTTCCCCAGAATGGCATTAGGCGTTTTTGGTTCTCATTAATCATTGGTCATGGCATTTATCTATATCTCCTGTCAGACAGTGGGGAGGTTCCAGAAGTGAGGCTTGTGCCTCGAACGCTGAGTGGATGAAGCATTGCAGCCTTTGTCAAAGCTTCGTTGAACCTGACACTGCTTGGAGTCTGTCCGTTGTGTTTTGGCACCTTTGAGTTCCATGGGTGCTTTGGCCTCACTTCTCTGGACACTGGAGGTTGTGTGTTACACAGGGTTTTCTCACTCCCGATGGCATTTTTAATGTTATTTTCTTGTTTCCTTTTGTCTCCTTGGGAGTGACATCCCTTGCCATTAGCTTGCTTGCATAGCAGTGAGCTTTGATTTCATTTAGCATTCGTGCCCAGGCTGTCTTTGCAAACAGAGTTCTGAATTGTCCAGTTTGAAAAAGAAAATCCATTAAAATGATTGATTGATTGATTGACTTTACATAGCAAGTGGGTGACAAAACTAAGAAATTGCTCCCAGGTCCAATGAATTTGGAGTTTGGAGTTGGAACTTGGAGAATTTCCAAGTTTTAGCTTGCAGCAAATTTGCAGATCAAATTGAAAATCCTAAATTTATTGAAATCATGGGTTCATATTGGGAGTGCTAACCCAGTCTTTGGTTTAGCATTGAAAACTATGACAATGTAATCTAAACTTTATAAGGGGAAGCTGTTAAATAATTTTGCGAGGAGCCAAAGTAAAAAAGTGAAGGGATTACAGCTCTGAACTGAAAAGTGGATGAGGAAATCCAAAGTTCATTTAATAGGAAAAAAAATTCCATTAGCTCCATTGAGTTTTGGATGAAACCCAGGATCTTTACGGAAGTTTAATCAATGAGCGTATCTATTACTAAAAGGCAAAGCATGATGTCTTGTGCCATAAGAAGACAGTATCTCTTTGAACCTTGCAACCAGAGAATATCAAGCAGTACAGCGGACATACTTCAGCAGTAACTCATCAAGAAAAATCCTATAGGAAGTCCATTTCCCAGTCGCTGCTGCATTGCCTGGGAGGAGCAAGCCTGTACCCTGCAGTGTCCAACAGGGAGATTTTTCAGGAGCATCGATTACCTTGGAAAATTGTGGCCACTTCTCTCGCTTGGTTAGGAGCTAGTATTGTTTTGTCGAACGTCTGTGGAAGACTATGGGGGCAGCTAATCTTAAGTCAGTGCTTTCTGCACTCCTGGAGGAGTATAAAAGAAAAGATTTTGCTTTCCGTGAGCCTGGACAGAAGGTAGCTTTATTGAGAATAAAATAAGCATATCAGAGTCTTTCCAATGAGATATTTGTTGTTTGTTTACAAGCACTTACGTAATGCTCTTCATAGCACTTACTTCCAAAATGTCAACAAGTACCCAGGAAGCACCTGGTTTAGAAGTGGGGAGAGTGAAGGAGAGTCAATGGCTTACCTGACCAAGCTCCTGCCTTCTTGTTCAAGATACCCTGCTCTCCTCTGCTGTCCTCCTAAAATACCAAATACTGGCTCTTACAGTCTCCCTGCTCCCTCTGGGAGCACAAAGGACGTGTCTTGGATGGGGTGTGGAGCTGCCAAGAAGGCTCCTCAAAGCACTCAAAAGCATTGAAGGGACAGCGCAAATCCAAAATACATGTAACCATCTCCACTACTTTGTATTAGAGGACTTCCAGTATTTCACTGGAAATGTACCAATCCCGTCTTGGTCATGGAAAGCTTTTAAACATCAGTTGCAAGGTTCTGCTCTTTTGCTTTTTGTATACATAAATTATGGGAATGCTGGAGTTGTAATTTGCTTGATTCAATGAGAGGATTATCTTCAGGAGGACTGCAGGATTAAGCTGGTCTCACTGGATATTTTTTCCCACGTTTGAATACTGATGAGAGGTAAAGTCGTTCCAATTTGTTGACTTCCTGACTGGCACGTCTGCCAGGGAGGCCAGTGGGAGACCTGGAGCTCTGGGACTGGTGTGCACTGGGGCTGCCGGTGTCTACCAGGAAAGGCTCCAGCTACCAGCTTCTTCCTTCTGCTAAATACTCAGGGCTGTGCTTAAGTTTAAGCAGATGCTCAAACGACTTAAGTCCGTGCCACAGCAGAACCTCCACTCGTGTGTGCCGAGAGCTCTGCCTGTGTAACGCTTGCTACGGTTTTCATCTATTTTGGTGGGCCAAAGGAGAGAAAAATGTGTCATTTCAGAGCTGGCTGCTGAGCGTTCCTGGAAGGGGCTGAGCACCCTCAGCTCCAAGGGTTGTCTACGGGAGTTGACAATGCTCAGTGTCGATCCTGGAACGAAGGTTATTATTAGACTTGCTAATGGCAAGTGTATGTGAGAGATGGGAGCTGTCTGTGACATAGCAATGTATAGTCATAAAAATGCAGATCTGGAGAGCATTACCAATGGGTTATAATGATTTAAAGATGTGGCTATTTAAAAATATTGTGACTAAGATTCAGAACAAGACATTTAGCTCTATAAATAGCTTCCTTTGTTTCCCTTCAAACACAGTTGCATGGTTTGGCCTTCATTTTTTCAACAATCCATTCTGCTAGGAGAGGGTATTTATTCCTTAAGTGAAAATTAAAGGTTACCCAGATCTGATATGACATCTTTTCTTTTCCCAGGTAAAATGTGAGGCTAAGTCAGCTTTGCCCAAACCCAAGAGTAACAACAGCAACTGTAAAAAAGGCTCAAGTGAGGATAAATCAAAGATTGCCGTAGGTGAAGAATGCAGAGCTGATGAGCAGGCTTTCCTTGTGGCTCTTTATAAATATATGAAAGAAAGAAAAACACCAATTGAACGAATACCCTATTTAGGTTTTAAGCAGAGTAAGTATCCTTTTTCTCACTTTCTTGTTGACATTTTAGAATGGTTTGGCTTCTCTGGAGAAAACATTTGCACATGAAGCCTATTTTAAAGCCTTATGGATGGGGGGACCATGTTTATATCTGCACATTTTCCAGTCCAGGCATTTCACTGTCTTATGCCTAGATTTGCATCTCTTCCTTCTGGGGTAGTTGCTGCCGGATATTTATAGGTTTAAATCCGCTGATTATGACTAGAAATAGGCATGTTGAAAACTCTCTAGTTTTCTGTTTTGTAAATCTGCAGCGTCTGTAATGCCTTTCTTCTGAGTTAATAATATGACGTATCTTTATTGTGCCCAGATGTTCTTTATGAAAGGACAAATATTAAAGGAAGACATTTAAAGGTGGTCAAGAAAGGCACAAAAGGGATCATATTTTTAAGCCCCAAAATGTGTTTATAGTTAATAAATTACTGACTTTGGAGAATATAAAACCAGACTGTATCTGTTTAATACAGAATGCAATGTTTAGAATTGCTTTGGCATGTACAGTTTGTAGTGCCACAATCCGTAAAGCAGTCATAGGTGGAGAAGATACAGTTGTAACTAAATTTTACATAAATATTGCAGCACAATGTAGATCTTTCAGAGTTTCCAACAAAAGCTGTAAATGGGGGTATTTTTCCTCCTTATCTATAGATTGAATGATACTTTATTTCCTTAAAGGGAGCACTCCATGGATTGAAGTATTATTTACTCTAATTTATCTCCCAGATTAAAACCATGTGTTATTTTGATGAAGAATGTCAAACCTGTATGTTTTACATAACAATTTACATACCTAATAGCAATTGGCACTGATTGCAACAGGCCTCCAGCAGCCATTATAAACTTATATAACTCCGAATGATTACAGTGTTTGTCTGAAAACTGGCTGCTTGAAATGGAAGTAAAATTAATGTACTATGAACAGCTTCGTTGCATTATGCATTGATTCAGATTAAATCAAGGCCTAAGCAAAGCTCGTGATAGCTTTGAAACAGTACAAGGTTCAATGAGGCTTTCAGAACATTTTGTGTTGAAGAGAGGATTTTTTTTTTCCCCCCATTTTATTCGGCACTCCCTCAAGCATGGGGATGGGGGGGGCTTGAAAGACAAGCTAAAGTATTATTTCTAAAATTCCCCACTGGGGGTAGGGGCCTCCGCTAGCATTTAGCTGAAATAATCTGAAAGTTGCCTGACATTCATTATAAATTAGGGGCCTGATCCGGCAAATACTTAAATGCCAAGAGTAAGTATGCTGAGAAGAGCAGAAATGTTTGCAGGACGAAGCTCTCTATTTGTCGAGCAAGACTTGTGCAAACATTGCCAATATAAATAGGTTAGTGGGAAGAAGCAGTATGTACACTACAACAGAGCATCTCCTCGCAGAGGAAGAGATCCCACCCTCCATGGTCCATTATTGCTGAGTCTGGCCTGAAGTATTTGTAGTACGCCTATGGGGAATCACTGTTTGTTGGTGGAATTGTGCATATACCTTTCATAGAGCTAAGACATCAATTTTTCTTCTAGCAATTAAAATAAAATAAAAATAAAATAAAATAAAATAAAATATAATAAAAGTGAGACACCAGCAGCAAGCAGTGGCCCCATGGGACAGTGGACCAGGATGAAAAGCACGTGAGAGGGAAGGAGTTCTGCAGGAAGTAACAAGCATCTCCCAACACATCTTTTGGATTGAGTTGCCTCTGTTCCTCCCACCCCACAGCCATGGGCAAGGCACAACCACTCATACCATAAGTATTATGGTAATTTTCATTTGTGCTCCCCCCGGGTTCATTTGCACAGGACCCGTTAGAATGCAGCCTATTGTTTATTGATCATGGAGGCCATTATCTGAGCTGCAGTAAATATTGGATATTGTTGTTTAATCAATAGGCTTTCTCTGTGAGCCAGTGTGTGGCTCATGCTTGCCTGCTAATGAAATCAGTATTAAACAAATAATTAAAAGCAACATTCTTCCCAATGAGTAATTTTTACTATCAAAGTTATGGAAACATGCTACGGTCATTATACCATGCCTCTTATCAGCAAAGTCAAATGAGCCTATTACCTTTGCCTCAGTGTATTTTTCCAGTCCTGTTAAGGAATCTAAGTGTGTTCTCTTATATGTAATTAAAAATATATATAGTATGGGCTAATATTTACTCTTCAGATTATGTAAATACCTCTTTGGAAAATGTTTCACAGGAGCTTTTTCAGGGGCTGTGAGCTTTTTTTCTCTATTTTTCTTTTTTAAAAACTGTTTAATTTACATTTCTTTGAAATATGTTGGTTAATGCAATGCTTATCTAAATACTTATTGTCCCTCTAACAGTTAACCTTTGGACTATGTTTCAAGCTGCTCAAAAACTGGGAGGATATGAAACAGTAAGTGTTTAAGTAACTTAAATGAAATAATTGTGCAATCTAACTTTTCCCTGTTAGAAAAAAAATGTAAAAGCAAACAATCATTTGCTGCATTTTAGGCTAGCTGTACACATTGTGGGTTTATTGGACCATTTTTGGAAGCAGTCCCAATTAGTTCCAGGTTTGGCAAAATTGTAAACTTGTCGTAAAAACTACAAGTGGAAAACATATGTAACTCTTCCCTGTCAAGGAAATTAGTTGGGTCTGTAATTTTTTCCCATGTTGAGAAAGGGCTATTATTGTACAACAAGCCAAGATTGCATAAAAGAAATTTCACTTGGCAGCATCCCTGACATCTGTTCATGTCTAATATGGGAAATGTATTAAAGGCTTTCAAAAGTAATCAGCATTGTCCATTAAGGAATAGTATGCTGCAGTATCTTCTCTTATTCCAAGTGTAAAAGATCTTTATTAGACAAGGGTCAGTACCACATAAACAGGAAGTTATCAAAGTAATTCAGAAAAGTCTCTGACACTTTTTATCAGCTAACCATATCTGACAAGAGCGGTTTATTTTTAGCTCACAGGAAAATTTGATGGCCATGGATTTTACAGCATGTATTTTGAACCAATAAAATATTAGAGCAACAAACTTAGATTAAAATCTTGAAATGAGAAGAAAGAGCTGCATTAATATGGCACATTGAGATGACATCTGTAATAAAAACCAATTGACATAGGAAGATGTCGTCATTGGAAATATTTTCTTTGCACACAATGATCAGATTAAGTTGTTCAGTTCCTGCCGCAGTTGGATGAAAGAAATTATTTTTGCTTTGTTTACGAAGTAATCTGGGACATATCTGTGCTGTAGAGAAATGACAAGAAGAAATGTACTATCAAGAAACTGAAAGTCGTTTGAACCAAAATATAAAACTCACTGTTTTCCTTCCATACAATAAAGCATATTGTTCTGTAAATCAGCAGCCCGGGTTGATGGGCATGGGTGTGGCTGGGATTTTGTGAAACATGAAATCAACATTCTCAACAAAAATATATGCTTAATTTGGCTTTTATTGTTCCTGTATCTTTCGTTAATCAGCACATACCATGCTTATGTACAGGGGTGTGCGTTGGTGTGCTCATGGGTATATATGAATGAATAGCTGCCATAGATAGATCGTTACAGCAATTATGAGCCAACAGTAATTGCTGTGAATTGTAAAGTGCAACGAAAATGAGGGCTAAAATCTTGAACTTGATCCAGAGCACGAGGGAAGGCGGGGAGGGAGATTGAGAGGAGAGTGGCGTGTTCAGAGTGCTCAGGGAGGCAGGCGATTTTCACAGCAACGTTTCAGAACTGCTTGAAGCGACCAAGGACGATAGAAGCAGGGGTGCCGAAGTGGTGGCTTGCTGGAGAGAGCTGAGGTTTAGTGCCAGCATGAGAGGGAGAGGGATGGATTTAGAGATGCTAGAGAAGGCGAACCTCTGTGCCTGGAGCAGAGCAGGAATAAGATGGAGAGTTTGTGAGCACAAGGCCAGAGAGCCAGGTCTACCAATGTAGCAGAAACATGAGAGGATCAGAGGGGAAGGATCACATACGTGAGAATGTCATCCAGAGTAGCATCAGTCCACCCTTGTCTCAAAGCTCCTGTCCTTTTCTCAGCGACAGATGTTCTCTGTTGTTTAGGGGCATTTGTCACCTTTGATGAAAATGTACCAGTGGTGCTTATTCTTCATAGAGAAGAAACTAAGCAGTTGCTTGCTGGTCAGTAAATGGCAAGGCAAGCATAGCTCACGCCCTCTGACATACATGGGAGCCCAGCTTTGGTCTGAGAGTGACTCTGGCTGAAGTGATGGGCCTGATCCTGTTTTTATGATGTGAGTGGTGTCTGTGCTCTCTGCAGAAGAGCTGAAGTTGGGAGGACCGTTGTGATGCAATTTAAGTTGTACATGGAGCATGAGGGTTCCTGACCTCATTCTCTTCTGTTAACCGTCTCATCCTCAATATGGATCTGTCTTTGCTTTACGTTCCCTGAATGTAAAACCAATAGCTGTTGCAATACTTTGACCTGTGCACACCCTAGTTTTTATTATTTTATGGCCAGTTGATATTCATTGAGTTTGCCAGCCTGCATTTGCTTTTATATATTTTATCATGGCGAGCATTGCTGAGAGGCTTTTGTGTTTGATTCATGTTTCATTTTTCAGCAAGGCCGTTGATGATTGGGGTGACATGGACCTCAGTATCAGTTCCAGAATCTTAGGCAGGTCTGCTTAGATGTAGAAATTTTGAGTGCGTGCTGTAGTTCAGTAACGACCAGAATTCACCACTCACGCACAGCGCCAATATCTATTGATGACAAGAAGTCATGTGCAGAAAAAAGGCTTTCTCGAACCTACCCTGATTAATACACATTTATCTATAGGGGCCCTTCCATCTGACTTGTTCAAGTCATTTGTCCATTATAAGGGCTTCATCATCTTTAACTTGTTTTAAAATTTTGCAAGTTTCTGGTTTGTGCATTGAGATAGAGATGGGTCTTTTCTCTTGGAAGTATTGTAAATAAAAGAATATTTAAAAGTAGGTACTTGGCTTCAGCATGTGACAGCCATTTCATGAACAGGAAACAAATAAAAGATTGGTTAAAATCACGTATGGGAACTGAGAGTGGTCAGGTGACTAGTTTTTTACTAGTAAGCGTAGAAACTTCCCTAGTTAAAAGCAGTTGCAAACTTTACATCCTTGTGTTTGGCAGAACAACGATGGTCAGCCCATTTTCAGTTTCATCCCCTGCCCTGTCCACCTTGTCCATGTACAGATGCTTCGATGGGGCTGTAAAAACATCTTTGAGAAACAAGCAGAGATTATGTACGGTGTTTTCCAGCTTCTGCCCAGATTCACAGAACAGTGCAAGACCTCTGAGTCCAGTCCTGTTGGTTAAGGATCTAAAAGTGAATGAAAACAGCCAGGGATTGGATTTGAGGTGCAGAGAACAACTTTCTTAGCCATCTGTCTGACTTTCCTTAATTGTCATGTATCAGCAGCTGGAATGGATCCAGTGAGGCTTGACAGAGAGTATTACCTGTACATACAGCATATACATACGGGATATCTAGTAGTGTCAAGTCGTGATTGTGTGTCATATGTCATATTTAAGGGCTTTCCAGTTAGAGTACCTGTGAGGGTCATTTCTCATCTGTCCATTATCTGTTTGACTACTAATTCTTAGTTAGTTGTCGTCTATAACTGTGTAATACCACATGTACTTCTTGTTGGACATAATACAGGCTTAATAAAAATAGCAACCTGTACAAATTGGTTTAAGTCCTTAACAGATGAAGCTGTCTCTTTGGAATTGGCGGGATCATGTTTCTCTTAAACAAAGATACATGAAATGAGCATCTTTGTTACTAATAATAGGAGCATGCTCTGGAAAGTACTCTATAGCAGACCTTCACAGTGTGAATGATCTAAAATGTCCCCAAATCCCTGGATGAAATACAAAACAATGTCACGTTCTAGGGGGCTCAGCTGCAGTGGCATTTAACAGCCATTGCCTGGAATTTTCTTAGTCACCCCAAGTCAAGTGAATAAAAGTTCATAGATGGGAAACTTCCAGGACTTATCTAAAGAGTTGTCTTTGGCATGTCATGAAGTGGCATTTTTCTTTTGAGCCAACACAAAAGGAGTGCCTCGGCATGTTTGCAAAAGGCTGTGGTGCTGAATGGACTCTACCCGGAGATGTCTTAGAAAGACAAAGGGTAAAAAGAAAATTAGGTGGAGCTTAACCTTCGGTGTGTAGCAGCTTAAATTTTGCTGAAGGTCGGTGGGATCCCCTTTCGCTGCTGCCTCCTGGGAGCAGCAATAAAGTGCTTTAGTTTTTAAAAATCAATGATTGACACGTACAGCAGTCCTGTGTCTGGGCAGGCCCGAAGAAACTGATGTATCAGTGGAATGCAAAGCTACCTGGCTTTGTTTCATACAGAGCTAATACCCAGAGCTCTGTTTTGAAGACCGTTGTGAACATCACATACCAATACCAGAAAATTCCCCATTAGATTTGCAGCAGGAAATAAGCAAGAAGCCTTTTCATGAGGAAGGGAGCTGGGATTGCAGTGCAGAAGACCTTAAGATTTCTCAAAGCAGAAGATACCGTTAAAAGCATGTGTATAAACAGTCCTCTACTTTAATATTGCTTTTATTTGGTTGTTCCTGAGTACCAGTCACTGCCTAATACTGTGCTTATAGGAACCAGATCAGATCTGCTCTCAGGTCCCTGGGCAGACCAGTCTCTTGCTTAACTCCAAATTCTGCTAATTGGGAAAGAGTTCACAGAGGCTTTCAAAGCTCCTGGCTTCCAGTGGGCCCATCTCTAGGATTGTGAAGCTCTAGGTTGGAGCAAAAGTGTGGGAGGGGTCTGCAAACCAGAAGACTACTTTAAAACTAAAGCCAGTGTTGGAATGGGAAGCTGTCAGAGATGAGACTGGCCTGTGCAATTGCCGTGATTAATGGTAAGCCTGGAGCATCCTGCACTTTTAGAAATGCGGCAGGCACTGGGAGGGATGTATATACTGGGAGGAAGAGGGAAAAACAAATCGGAGAACTAAAGCAGCAAAGGTTCTTTGTCTTCTGTATGTTTTCTATTGGAGCAGGTCAGCTTACGTCAGGAAACTGAAGCTGAATTAATCAAAAGTGTGAAATGAAAGTGCTCGGGACATTTGTTAAAGCTTTTGCAGGATCTTAGTTGTCTTACGCCATTATAGCTCCATGCCCTTAAAAAACCCCATCACTTTGCTCCTGAATGTTTATGGGAAATTCCCTGTCCAGGCAGCTCAAATACCATTTTCATACCTTTTGTTATCTGCCTTTCTGTTCCTCACGTGCCCCAGTCATGGTCGTGTTACTAACCAGGAGTACATATGAGCCCTGTCAGAGTTAAAACCGCCGTATAAAAGCAGCCAAGGCAGGCATTTTTGGTAGGAACAGCAACCATAAGCAAAGCATTGCCAAGCACTGCCCTTTCCTGGCTCCTCAGGAAGTCGGCAGCCATTGAGGTGCCTGGGAGGGACTTGTGTGAGAGAAGAAAGCAGTCCTCGATTTGGATGTGGCCAGCATCAGCATCCAGCCTGAGCAGCGCTGCCTTGCATGACAACTGTGAAGTTTCCACAGTGCAGCATTTTGTTCAGATTGTTTAAGGATGTAATTTATCAGTTACTTTAGTCCTTTAAAGTTTATTAAGCGTAAAAACTAAACTTCCAGAGCAGGGGAAAACTCAGCCCCAGGCTTTGTTAGAATAACAGTCGTTTCAGGGAATGTCAAATTTAAACTTAGCTCTGTACGTGGGAGGGCACAACCCTGCTAATTGCCAAGGAGTTCTGGTCCGTTGCAGAGGCAGAATTGGATAAAGCTGGGCAAATGTTTGTGTAAATACTATTATCCTAAACAGCCAAGAAGAGAGAGACACCAAAAATTATTTCAAAGGGATTCCCTTTTCCCCTTAAAAATGGTTGTGTTTACTGATGTTCCAGCCTGCATGTCGACTCTTGAGTCAGCTCATAGTTAACGGGACTTGAGCTCTGAGGTTACCATTTTCCTTTTAAAAATGGAGACCATGCTTCTTAGTCACATCAGGATGTTTAAAAAGGGGACTTGCAGTAGTCCTCTTGCTGACTAATCCTTTGCTTTCGTTTATAGCTTCACTGTACTTAGCCAAAGCATCAGGTCCTGGCCCACCGCCTTGCAAGCCAGCCAGGCTGTGCTTGCCAGAGGGCCAGAGCGCAGACCCCCAGTCTATGAGGCTGCCAGAGACATGATTTAATATAAAGCCATTTGCAGCAGTCCTCAGGGGATCTGTGATTTTTGGGAGCTACCAGAAGGCAAGGGCTGTCTGGCCATGCCTCTGCCCTTTGCCTGTCCCGAGGACTGATGGGATAGGTGTGGGAGGCAGGACCAGAGGTAGCTTCCCATCCAGTCATTCCTCCACAGCAGGGTACTTGTTCCAGCTCTTTTTTGACCTTTCAGGTTGCAGAAGGAGCATCCGTTCATATTCTCAGGAGGTGATGTTCTTTATGTCTCATTAGGACTCCAGTTCTTCAACAACTTTAGTAATAATAATAGGTAAAAGTGTGGGTAGCCTGGGGAAGAGCCAGCATAAGAACTGAAACAAAATAGACTTGATACGAACCTTTCTTCAGATGAGTGTTTGATTTTTATTTAAAAAATTGGTCTATGCAGAATTTATCCTTGAATTGCAGTCTCTCTCTTGTGCCTGTGGTCTTTGGGTTCGTTACAGAAGACAGAAAATAAAATCAGTAAATGCCGTCAGTCCATTTTGCTTTAAATGAGTTTCAAGATAAGATATCCCCCCCCCCTTTTTTTTTTTTCAAGTATCAAGGTGCAAACTATGTACAGGTACTAAAAGTGAGTTGGCGGTGCTGATGTTTTCTAAGGAGAACTGTACAAACAATAAACTTGAAGAAATTGTAACATTATCAAATGATAAGTCTCCAGCCATGCTTTTGGCTTCGGAGAATAATTTCTGCAAAGGAAGGATTTTCCTTTTATATTGAGCAAAAAAGAAACACCTCTTACCCTGTAGTATTTAATGACGGTAGCTATCTCCTCTGTTTAGATTAAAATTGCAGGCCTCAGATTGCAAGCTGTAATATTTGTTTTCTTCTGATTGCTGCTTTTAGCTCCTCAGTAAACGCCATTGACTGCTCTGTGGGTAACTCCGAAGAAGCCTCTGGGGCTGAATATATTAAAATCCACAGCATTCCACAGAAAATGACAAAATTCTCCCCAAATTGCCCCCACAATTTTCCACTGGCCTTCTTTATGAGCTGCAGGCCAAAGAGGGTGATCTGTTGTGCTTGTCCTATTCCTGTTTTTCTTCCTGTTTTAAATATAGCAGAATATATAAAATAATGAAGTGGTATTCAGAAACAATTCTTTTGCCAGGTCTTCCATCTGTTATTCTGTATAATCCTAATTTCTGTACAAAAAAACAGAACCATGGTATGCAACTCAATATGTTACAAGATGTTTATTTTCATCAGCGGGGTCCAATAAAGTACATAGCTCAAATATTAACATTGGAGTATGTTAAGATTTCATTACTATTTGATCTATATATTTTACTGACATAAATGGATAAAAATAAACAGCTTGTAACATATAGAGTTACGGACTATGCTTTTGTGGATTTACAGAATTCTGTGGTGGATTTGGGTTTTGCAGCAGATTTATTTTCTCTAATTCAGTTAAAATAACTATGTAATCATTATTTGTGCTGAGTATGGTTTGAGCTTCATTTTCATAATTCACCGTGGGATTTGTCTGCATAACTTCTGATGGTTAATGACCCTATATTGATTGAGATTCTCTTTTGTGAGGCTGTATTGCTTGTGACTTGATAATGAATCAGTCAGATCACTCCATTTTAGAGAGAAAGAAAATAGACATAGTGTTAACTTATTAAAAAAAAAGACACCCAAAGCTCTGTTCACTCTATATATTCTGTAGGGGCTTTTATAGTGCTTGTAGTACATGCTGTTCTGAAAGTGTCACACATGCATTTGTTGTTGTGAACTCAAACGCTGTAGAATCTGTAAAGATGCAAGATTAAATTTTCCATTGCCATTTTTACAGATAACAGCCCGTCGACAATGGAAACATATTTATGATGAATTAGGTGGTAACCCTGGAAGCACAAGTGCTGCTACATGTACTCGCAGACATTATGAAAGGTAAGATAACAAATCTGAAATGCTTGTTTAATAATGAAAAAATTAATTTGGAGAGCCTTCAAAGCATTTTATAAAGAATTAGAGAAAGAAAGAGCGAGAGGCTTCTTAAAGATATAGTAAATATTCCCCCAACAGTTTAGTCAGATAATCCATTGTAATTTAAACCAGAGTGTATGTCTTCAGTGACTAAATAAATAAAACAGGCATGTGATTTTTCTTTGGTACATATCTTAATTTTTACAACAGCTTTCCGGTTAAAGAAGCTGAAAAATTGAGCAAAACATACTCAAGGAAAAATAAGAAATGACAGCTAATTGATGCAAACACTTGTCTTCTGTCATTTTTTAGGAATACCAATTAAGCAAATTGTGGTTGTGATCAAAATAATGGGGTGGCCCACAATGCAGGGTGCTGTTAATGTTGTAGGTCATGCAGAGCATTGCATTCCTCTTCTTCATTGCATTCCTTCTCTCCTCCCTCCCTGCGAGCTGCTGCCAAACACTCTTTCTCTGCAGCCATTGTTGCTGGTCAGAACTGTTGATTTCTTATTCTTCCCATGTAGATAATAACTTCCAGGGCTTGTGAAGCCAGCATGCATTGAATAAAATACCGGAGCTGGAATGTTGTTTCAGTTTGGTATCGTTTTTAGAAACAACTCTCTTTTTTTTTCTTTTTTTCTTTTTTTTTTTTTTTTTTCCTTAGACAAGCAAATGTTAATAAAAGCTCTGCAATTTCAGCCTCAGATAAGGAAAGTCCAGTCTCTTGTTCCCAGGCATAAACAAGTTACTTTGCTGGGGTCAGGAGGAGATTGTGCTTGCCTGTGCACAAGGCAGCACAGCAGCGCTGTGCTCAGTGGGCAGTGTTCCACCTTCTTTTAGTGCCTTACATGTTGGCGACTTCCAGGGAGACGCTGCCCTCCTCATGGAGGGGAAGGTTGATCACCCTCGTTTACAGGGGATGTCTCCAACAGAAGGACTTGGGTGCACAAAGAAGTTGCATGTAATGCCTGTATAAAAAGTTAGAGTTACAAGCTTACTGGAGATTGAGCCAAGCAGCAGAGCAAATTGAGTGAGTTGCTGTGCACGTCAGATGGGGCTTTTCCCTGCCGTTGCGTTGCGGACAAATGTTATAGATTGTTGTAATTGACTTGTCAGATTGTGGGTATTCGGTTCTTCCCCTCCATCATTACAGCCCTGAGAGGCTCAGTGCTTCCTCTTGCACCCAAGCCAGCTGATGGGTTTCAGACTGACAGTCTGGGTCTTCCCTTGCCAGATGTGCTTTGTAGGATGTTGTTTATTTGGCAGAAGCAGCCCAGGCACGCGTGAGAGTTAGGGCTCTGAGGGTTTAGGTTGCACAGGGAGCAAGCGTTGCTGGGCTTTGTGTTGAAATCCTAGAGTCACTGAGGGTACGTCTCTTGTAGTTGTGGAAAAATAAATGAGCCATTCAAAAATACTTCCTGAACTCCTGTCTCTCTCTTCTGCTTTCATGCTACTGGTTTATTTTTTTACATGCAAAACCCTTGAATTGCACTCCTCCGATGCATACAGACTCATCCATGTGACTTACTCAGCAGTTACTCAGGAGTATGCTACAAAGTGCCCCAAAGCCCATTGTGCTCCCTAGAAAACCTGAGCAGACCCATGATGCTTTCAAGATTCAGAAGCTTTTCCAGGCTACCCAGAGCAGTTCTGCTTGCCTTGATCCAGTCTGAGGAAGGAGTCGTCTTTTAGTTTATGCTTAAGATGGATCTTAACACACTGAAGAGCTCCTACCTGAGTTCTTGGATGCCAGAGTCCATTGTGTAGTTCTTGGTTAGGTCTGATACGAGGCAGAACCTATTATCCACGTTTCTGTGGCAGGCTGTCAAAAGATGGCATTTGGAGAAAAAATTTTTTAGGATTTTTAGGTTAGCCCTGAGCTTACCTAAAATATGCTTTACCAAATCTGGTCTGAAAAACCGAAACACATATACAAAAACCCTCAGTGCCTGGTCCAGTCTCTGGATTTGTAGTGTTAGACACTTTTTTTCTACCACAGGAAAGCTGTATTAAGCCTCAGACTTGGAAAAAAAGTAAATGAAATTGTCATGGTTTGTTTCAGCTAGTAATTCTAACTACAGCACCTGTAAATGTAATGCTCGTTTATAGCCAAAGTGCTCAGATGACATTTAATCTAAAACTAGAACTGCAGTGCAGGAATCCACATTCATGATTCAGGACACACATACATTTTCTAACTTGAAGCTGAGCTGTAAAGCTAAACTGGAAATTGAATTAAGCTGGGAAGTAAATGCTGAATAAACCTCATGATTTTTCTTTTCTGAATCCCACTGGCCTTTCTTTGCTTACTGGAGGCAGAACAGGTAGTTCCCTCACTTCACTGATCCTGCTGCTGTTTGACTTAGTCTTGCCATTCATCTCTACAACTAGATCTCAAGGGCATCTGTGTTGTGTTAACTAGCTTTCTTCCAAGATGACAGAGAAGCTACTAGCTGTTTGCACCGGCTTTAGCGTATCAAGGCTGCTTAGGTGGCAGCAACCTTTCAGTGACACCCTTAGGATGCTGAGGAGTGGAACGGCGCCTATGTCCCATTCAGGTACTGCATCTCACCTTCCTGCCCTCTCCAGGTTCCCCTCTGCAAGGTGGAGTTTCACACAGTCCTTCAAAGGGCAAAAAGGAAAAAAAAAAAAAGAAATGAAAACCAACAAAAAGCCAGGAAATGGAGAGGGAAGAATTGCCTCTCTGTCTAGCAAATCCCATGAAGAAACGCTGCTTTTCTCAAAAGGTGTTTATAACCTCTAAAAAGCCAGCATGTTGCTGCAGACCCATGGTACCGAGGATGGCAAAAGCTGAAACAAAGCCAGATTTGAAGACTGTAGGGAACGCTTTGTTCCCCTCTCCACGCCCCCCTGTTTGGAGCAGGGGTTTGTGGTGGTTGCTGCCACTGTGCTATAGGTAGGCAGAGTGCTTCGGTCGGTGCGGTGTTTGCTTTGTTTCCCTGGTAAAAGGGAAAGAAAGATTTCGTGTGCATTATCAACTGATTCATTTTTCATGTAGTACGGTTTGTGTTTCCAGTAACTGGTTTCATTTTAAAACAAGGCGAGGCTGCCAGTGTTTCAGTAAGTGTTATTTGTATATTAGTTAGAGAACTTTTGTTTTATTAATGAGTATAATAATGAAAGTGCAGGTTGCTGAGTAGAAGCAATGGGTGTTTTTATTTAAAGCATAGCAGGCATCGTATAATGCCAATGAATGCGTTATTGTCACTGTAGGCATGGCTGGTCTGAACCTGCCTCTGATTGGATTATTCCAAATAGGCCCAAGCACTTCATAAAAATGTCTTTGTCAGCCTAGTTTTCCTTCCAAACCTATTCATCTCTGTCAGTTTTTAATATTAGTACCAGGCTCTTGGCTATAGTCCATTAGTACTGTACTTAATTGCTCATGTTACAGATGATTACCAATATAAAAAGCATTAATGTTTTCCTATCGTGGGGCTGTTGCTCTGTGCACGACTCTGACCGTACAGGGCTTAGGAGTTGTTGTTGTTTTGGTCGTTACTTTCTTCGTTTGTGCTCCTCTAATGCATTTACCTTGCATGATCACAGAAAGCTAGAGGCATGTGTGGTTGGTATTAGCTGATTCAGCCTGAACCTTTCCTGTGAAACTCTTAACAGCCCTTGTCAGCACCCTACATCTCTCTCTCTCTCTCTTATCAAGAAACCCTCAGAAACGGCTACTTTTCTGCGAAGCACTCTTCTCCATGCTGCCTTCCCCTAATAATGCAGATGTGGTTTTCACATGCAGGGTTTGAGGTTTCTTTCGCTTTTACACAAAACACATGATCGGCAGCTTTAATTTTCCGGCGTGAATGATGGGCTGTGTTTCTGCAGTGCTGGTGACGTTGTTGTTAGGGACTTTTCATAAATATTACACCACCACAGCCCCCTTAAAAAAAAAAAAAAAAAAAAAACCAAAAAAACCAAACAAACCAAAAACCCCAACCTGCTATATATAAATATAGGTATATAAAGTTCCCAGTAAAATGCATTGAACAAAACAAAAATACGAGCAATTGCCTGTTGGGGCCTTTTTCTGCCTCCAAGTCTGGCTGTGATTCATCTTGGTTTCCTCCAAAGCAAGCCTTGTGCACGAGCTGCGCACAAACACGCACGGGCCGGGGAATTGTGGTGTGCAACGGCGTGTGGTAACACTCCTCGGCTGCTTTGCCGGACAGACATGTCGGTGTTCGAAGGTGTCACGGCAGGCAGCTGGACGGTCCCGTAGAGGAGTAGCCCTCCTGGCCTCTTCAGGTGCTGCGGGGAGCCTGGTTCCACTGGGGTCTCCAGCAGGGATGGACCCAGAGCCTCCCACGGGCCATGCCCTAGCTCTTCAGCGGTGTAACTTGCACCCTGACCCTCAGGAGTCACTAGTGCCTTGAAAACCAGACTGTCCCGGTCAAACCCTGCTGGAGGGGGATTTATTAGGCTTCATGGTCTCATCAAATTCAGGCAGCTGAGTGGGAAAGTGTTCTGCAGAGCCACAGCCACCTGGGACTTGATGAGGAGCAGATAGGTGAGATGGGTCCCTGCAGCGGGGAGCGGTTCTTCACAATCCAGCGGAGTGGCTGTGCCCGTGCTTTGGACACAGACCCATGGAGGGTTTTATTCTGGTTGTGAGTGTGGCCCCTGGGCACCAGCAGAGGACCCTGCACATCTGTCCCTTCCCAGGGGACTAAACCCCAGGAGATACAGTGTTTTGTACAGTTCAGAGCCCGTTCTGCCATTTTTCTGTCTAAATCGCTCACATAAATATTATATATTATCAGAAACACAAGGCGGGTCAAAATAAGTCCCTTACATGGTTTCCCTTTAACAGCCGTAAAGTCTCTCTACCCTAAGGATATTGTGCAGTAATTCAATATGCAAGAGAGCCCCGCGTTCCGTGCAAATGCTGTTTGGTTTTGTTAAAGCATTTGGATAACTTTGGTAACGTGTAAGCATTTCAGTGGAGTTTTGTAGGAAAGAGCAGCCAATCTTTAGAGGGAACAAAAAAATAGGAGGCTAGTATAGCATCTACATGAAAATGCTTATGGTTATCTTTTAATTCACGTTGTAATTAATAGAAGGTTTTGATTTACACTGTTAAGTGTGAAAACATCCTCAGGCAAAAATTAATCAAGTGTTATGTCATGCTGTAAACTACAGCTAGCTCTTTGTTTGACCCAAAAAAAACTTGCCAAGCAGCAGTTTTTTCTTGTCGTACTAACTTAGTTGTTTTATTTTTGTCTTCACCCCACTTTCCTGCCCCCCTCCCACTTCAGCTAGTCCCAGACTCCCAGAAAACTTCGCAAGTGGCAAATTGTCTCAATAGTTTTCCATCAAGCACGAATTTAAGCCTGAAGATAGATGAGGTGTCTCAGTCCTCTCTTTCTTTTCCTAGTTTTTTGGTTTGGTGTTTTTTCTTTTTGATAAATAACAAGAGGTTTCTACTTATGATTTTCTGCCCTCGGGGCTTTATCATTAAGATTAAATAACTGTACTCTCAAGCATACCACTGAACAAACATCTTTTCAATTATGTGAGTAACAGATGCTTTAACAAAGGAACTATTGAAAATTCAGAAAGCTTCCCCCCTCCCCAAAATTTAAAAAGTATCAGATGACAGAGGAATGTAATTGTTTACCATTAAAACAGATCCTTAGCTGTCCATTCAAAACATCTGAGAACACACAGTTTTTTTCAAAATTTCTGGGTTTTCAGCCTCGGAGACTTACTGGCCAGCACTGGAGTCAGCAGAAGTCCTTGGGTGCAAGAGTGCTGGACAGTCAGGCACTGCCTTCCAGTGCCTGGAAACAGATGATCTCTCTCCTCGTGGGGAATTGTTTTCCCAGCCACGTCCTTCTTTCCAGCCAGGAGCTTGTCCCAGCAGAATTGGGGAATGCCGTGTGCTACCCAGTGCTCCCGGTTGGGTCGTCGCCCAAGCAGAGGGGAACTTCCCAGGCATGCCCGCAGTACACATGTGCGTGGACGCTTGCCGGGCGCTGAGGCTGTGCAGCGTGCCTAGTGCTCTTGGGGTTCTGGCACTGCTAGCAGCTGAGCTGGTTGCTCGTGCTTGGTCAACATTAGGCAACGTGTCTCTCACATGGTGACCCCATTTCTTGACAACCAGGAGTAGGAACAGACTCTACATGCGAGGACAAGCCCCTTTTCCTTGCTGAGAGCTGAGTTGCCCCAGGAGGGTGCTGCACGATGGGAGATGTGCCAGGGATGCACCAGGTACTAGGGATCTTTACCCTCAGGTTCCCCAGGTCCGCTGGGAATCTCCATCTTGTCCTTTACTGCAGCGCTTTCCTAACATGGCAGGGGTTGCCCCTACTTTGTTCAACTTTGTGCAATGGAGATGTGGCTCAGAGCTCCCAGGGAGGGTCAGCAGGATTTTGGAGTCCCTCCAGGGAGACCTGCACCCCATAGGCAATGCAAAATGGCATCTGTAAGCTTATCTTGGGCATAGGAGCTGAGCATTGCAGAGACTGTATGGACCTATCGGGCAAAAGGCATGACTGCCTTTAGATGCAGAAATGCTGACTGCAGCCAAAACAGAGGCTTATAGCAGTTTTGGTAGAGTGACCTGAGGAAGCTTCTCTGTGCCTGTCCCCCTTCGTTTGAATCTCTCCCGTGCAGTAAATCTGCACCGAAGGCAAAGACTGGGGTTGTTCATCTCCCCCTGCTGAGCCATAGGATGGAGAGTGCCTGAGCTTCCCTCGCCTGGCTGTGCAGCTAAATCAACAGCTGTGTTTGTAATGTCACTAATTTCCAGTTTACTTAAAACAAAGTGTCTTTGAATTCTCTTACAGCAGCGCAGTTCTCACCTTTCAGCAGAGAGCCATTCTCATTACCCACCAGCACTCCCAGTGGGCTGTGAGGAAAGTTGTTGATGAAAGGATGAAAGAGCCATTTCTTTAAGGAAAGAAAGTTCTTTGGGAAGAAAATTGAACTCAAAACATATTTTGTCTTTGCTGATAAAATACATGCCAGTTTTGTACTTCAGACAAATGCAAATAATGCTATTGCTATTGTGTTCTGCACAAAAGCATGCGAGGCTTGCTTTCGTAACCCCCGCATTGTACAATGCGGTCCAGGGAAATCAGGCTTGAGGAGCACTCTGCTGGATTTCCTCAATGTATTTTATATTCCCATTTCAGAAACCGGACTGAGACCTTAGAGTCTGGGTTATTCCTCTCCCCTGTTCTCTGCTGGGAATTTGTCACTGGTGCCCAGGAGAGCTGCCTCCTGCTCCTGGCCGTCCTCACCAGCTCATTGCTGTTGAAGGTGGCTTGTTTCCCCTGCTTACACTGACAGCATTGCTCCAAGATTTATCCCTTTTAAAGAGCATCAGGGTAAAAAAGACAAGACTTCTCTTGGGATCAGGGCTCGGGCATTCCTGCTGGTCCCTTAAAACAACTGAATGTTTTGCCACTGAGTTTCTAGGGAACAAGAACCGGGTTTCTCTCACTAAGGTTATCGATAGGGGCCCCTTTGCACGGCGGGGGCTGTCGATGGCGCCGCCCCGAGGTGCCCCAGCTCAGCGGCTGCTTGTCCCAGCCCTGCGCTCGGACCCTCTGGCTGCAGGGGCTGGGGGCTGCTGTGAGGACCTGAGGGATGGTTGCCCTGTTGAACCAGGCAGACCGGCCATCTCGTCCCCCAGCTCCGGCACTACCTTCAGGGGAAGGAGCAACAGCCACTATAGCATAATGTGCCCAGGAGGGAAGTGTTTTCCAAACTCCTACCAGTAAAGACATTTATTGCCTGTCCCTTTTCAGTGTTTTTGAAACTCTAAGAGCTTAATGTTCTCATGATTTACATTAGCATCTAATCCTTGCATAATCTCACTAATCCCTTGGCCCCAAGATATCCATTGGCAGTGAGTTCCATGGGTTAACCGGTTGTTGTATTCATTTGGTGGAGCAGATTTAAATCTTTTTCCATTCCCGTTGCAATCAACCTCCTTAACCTTCTGGCCAAGCATGGGAATGGGGCAACATCTCCCAAGGAATGGGCTTCGGTATTTGAAGTCCTTCCACGATTATTGTTGTGGCTGAGAGGCTTCATTGCGCACTGTTTTGTGTTGGGCTTGGAGCCCTTGAGAAAGCGAGATGATGTCAATGGGAGACGTGCTGGAATATTTTATTCTGCCAGAAAGAAAACAAAAATAAACATTGAAACCAGTGATACAAAAAAATATTGTAGGGGTTGTGCTGAACTGCCTCCTTCCCTCCTTTACCCTGTGTGTCCTGGGCATATGGTTCCTCCCCGGCCCGAGAGCCCCGTCATATCCAGACACAGTGGGGAGAATTAGAGAGGAAACTGGCAGCCTTAACATTTAATTTCCTTCCTCTTTCTGGGCTGGTCAGATCCTTTGCATTATTGTAGCTACTTTTTTTATCATGTCTATAAATAGATGCGCTCTCATGTGTCCCGTGAAGCAGAGTCGGGCCAAAAAAGTCATTCATTCCGCATAATCAATACATGAAAATGTAGTGGTTACTGGCTCAGATGAGATCTTGTATTGTTAGTTCTGTAGCTGGGAAAAAAATGTTGACTAATAAAGATTAAGGGCTTTTTTTTCTTCTTATGAAATGCTAATGATGAAGACATGTTTGATATACTGTGAAATACATTTCTCTAATGTGAAGTTTCTGCTTTTTGTTGGGAAAGAGATTCAGTCCCTGGAGGATTTTAGAATTTGTAAATATAAAATTATCTGCTTCAGTGTTTTTTAAAAAAATGTTGGCAGAAAGCCAGATTACTTACATTACTGTAATAGATTTGCTGACCTCTGACATCTGCTGCAGAGAAGTACATTGAATTTTTCATAATATCAGATGATGCAGATCTAAAAACTCAGTACACTCTGCACCATTATTTAATTCAGGACTTAGTAAAGCAAAATCTTTTTTTGAGTAGCAGTTTATATGTGATTAAACTTAATATTGCCGATTGTAATAAATCAGGATTAGTATAGTACTGATTTGTTAATCTAACTTGTATTGATTTTAAGTTGTCTTTATTTAAAAAGAAAAAAAAAAAAAGGACTGGCTTTTCACAGTGACTGAATTTAATAAGAAGCCCTGTGATAGCAAAGACTCCCCTACTGTTTCTGCTCTTGGCTGGAAAATGTTATTCTTGTATTATTCCAGGAAAGAAAAAAAAAAAAAAAACCCTCATGCTGCTAAAAATCTGCTGCCTGTGGAAAGATTTTTTAATACACTAGTGCTTACATATTCTATTTATGTTAATTGACTTATAAATAATACATTTTATTAATCTTAATATTGGAATCTTGATCATGATAAAGACCCTTTTATTTGGTCTCCTTGCAGGCTTTACAAGTAAATATTCTTTAGACCACAAAATATTCCCCCCCTTTTCCTTTTTTATGAATACTTTGATACTTCCCCCCCCCGCCACGAAATACAGCCACAGTTCAAAGCGGCTGAAAACGTGGTGGTTGTTTCCAAAGTGCGATACATCCGAGGTATCCGGCTCTGGTTTTTTGGACATCGTCTTTACCTCTCCTTGCGCAAAGATTGATTAAATCTTACCTGCGCTGCAAATATTTGACCAAAAAAAAAAAAAAATTATGTTGTGTTGGTTTCAGACATGTCACATTCTGCTAAACTATTTGGCTAACAGCAGATCGCATTCTTCCTGTGTTGGGCAATATTGACCTTAAATTGGCTAAGCCGGCTGCTTTCATGGCGTGTGAGCCGGCTGCTTACATGTTCTGAGAGCTGTATTAGCTTTATTACTCCTGCGCCATAAAAACTTCTAATAATCAAATGATAAGATCATATCCTGTGGGTAATTGTGTTGTACCATGACAGGATAACTGAAAAAACATTCAGTGAAAATTGCAACCGACGGAAATCTCTACGTGAAGCGGCAATTGTTGGCGTTGCTCGGCTCGGTGCTGCTCCCCAGGGTCTCGCAGCCCGCGTTCCTGCCCGGCTCCTCTCCAGCTGCCCCCCATGGCCCCCAAAACCCATCTCGGCGGCGGCAGGGAACAGCAGCCTGCCGGCCTTCGTTTCAAATGAGGAGGGGAAAATCCTAGAACAAGCCATCCTTGTGTTTTGATTCCGTTTTACCTTAGTCATGCCGCCTCCCCGATACACGAAACATTTAATTCCAGATTTCCTGCCGCTGGCTCCGGGCCTTTGACCGGCTATGTGAAATGTATTTTTACTGCTGTCGGCCTGCCAACTGCTGAGCTCAGTGAAAAATAACTAAAATGAAAACCTTGTACTCCCACATGAACCCTTAAGATCAGAAAAGGAAATTTAAGCCACGGTTACTAATTAGCGCCAAAGCTAATGAGTTCTGGTGAGGTGCAGCAGGAGGAGGAGGAGTTTGCGTCCCGCGTTACCCTACAAGGCTCGGTGGAGAGCACGCGAGCGGTGATTAATCGTGTCGGCCCGGGCCTTGCTCCCGTCCCGGCCGTAGCCACGGGGTTAATCGCGTGGCATCTTTCACAGAAAGGTGCTCGTGGGCCGGGAGCGTCTCCCTCTCCCGTGGGGCGCGGGACAGCGTCGGAAACCTTTACGGTTGGAATATGTAGGTTTTTAATGGGCGACGCGTTCCCATGGAAACAAAACAAAGTCAAACACTCCCCTCGCAGTGCTAACAATTATTGTAATAAAATGTGTTTTTATTAAAAGCGATTTTAAATATTTAACACATGGCGGAGCGGCCTCAACGTTGCCCTGTGTGAAACCCAACCTTGCCTCTAGTGAAGTCCAAAGCCCTTTGTGCAGCACAGGGAGGAATTCGGTGTTTTCACCAATATTTGCGCTTTGCGAATGAAATGTAGCAGCCTCAAGTATGAACAAGATTATTTTTTTCTTATTCTGCTTAGTTATGCTTTTTATTATATAAACATTAACTGTAATATTACAGTGGGAAGCAGGTATTTGGCAACTATGTATTATTTTGCTAAGTTTGCATAGAGGGAGCAGTTTCCAGTTTTAGCAGCTGTAACATGTTTAAACTCAGTTTGTAATGGGATCTGAAGATGAATATTCCCTGTGGGCTCTGCTTAGCTTCATTACTGGAGCCCTGCCAAATTCAGGGCTAGAAAGTATTATTCACGCCTCTTTGCACATACCATGTCAGAGCATGCTCAGTTAATGAATTTTGTTTCTAATATAGCATAAATTAGGTTTATATTTTAACATAATTTATGTTGTATTTTATTAAAATGTAAAATATTATGATCACGAGCAATCTAATTTCTGCTCTCTTAAGCCCAAACTGTGTTTGAACATCTAAGTATGTAAATCAAAATTGCATGCTTAGAAACTGATTCTAGGATAACAAACGAATATCTGAACCAAAGAGCTTTCTGCCTTGGAGTCTTAGATTAAAGATAATTAAGGATTCCTGGTATTTGAACAGATTTATGTTGTTTATAAGCAAAGTACATTTTCTTCATAGAGTCAACTTGTCTTTTTTTTTTTTTTAAACAAATTATGTTTGCAGTATTAAAGTTCATATTTTTAAAGTCTGAGTCTTGTATTAATCCCACAGTGAGTCATTAATCATACCAAATGCATTATAAAAACTTTAATCACTGAAGTTGAAACTGAGATTGTAATGCAATCCATCCCTTTTAATTATATCAGTTATTTTTCCTTTCAGATCAAGAATTGCAAAGGGAAAACAGATAGATTGAAACTCAGTGTGTTTGATGCTTTCGGGGGAGGGTATTTTTTGTTTGTCTGTCTTCCTTGCTTTTTTAAAGCAATTTCGTGCACTTTGTGGAGCACAGTTCCACAGTGAAAAATTCCTTCGCTTTTAACTCTTTTCCTCTCTCCTTCTTTCCTAAAAAAGACAAGCCTCACCAGCGAAGGCAGGGAGCGTGGTGGCTCTCGCCATACGGGTGCGTTGCAAGGGTGGCGGTGGGCTGGTGCCGAGGGCAGCGTGCCGGGTGCTGTGCCCGCCGCTGTAGGTGTCCTGCAGCCCTGCTCTCTCGTCGTCTGCCGGGTTCCTGGCGCTCGCCCTTGCACGCCGGGGAACCACCAGCCTGGAATTGTGTAGCTGTTGTCAAGTTGGCTGTGGCGTTGTAGGTGTTTTCCTGGGGTTTGCTGCATGCTTTTAAGGGTAGGGAGAGAAAATAAAAACAAATGGTGGATTTTTCTTTTTTAAATCAGTCTAAAACGTAGCGGCTCGTATCCTCATCTGGTACAAATTGGTGTAGCCGCACAAACCACTGCAGCGTTACTGGCAACTGATCCATACCAACTCCAACTCCTCTGAATTTACGCCACGCTTTAATCTTGCTAAATAAATTGATTTATCATACTTGGATTTGTAGATGTAGAGTTTACACTGTTGCTTTTATGGCATGGAAGAAAATAGATTTATTAAGTGAACTGCTCGTAGTAGATACATTTTGTTCTTCGCTAGAATGGCAAAATCTGATCAATTATTTGTTCCTTAATCCCCCAGATTAATCCTGCCGTATGAAAGATTTATTAAAGGAGAGGAAGATAAGCCACTGCCTCCAGTGAAACCTCGAAAACAGGATAACAGTTCCCAGGAGGGTGAAGCAAAAACAAAAGTGTCTGGAACAAAACGCATCAAAAATGAAAACCAAAAGAGCAAGAAGGAAAAAGATAATGCACAGAAACCCCAAGATGCATCTGAGGTTGGTTGCTTTCCTGCTTTTCAACTTTTCAATTAAAAATGTACAGCTTTAATCATGTGAAATCCAGTGATAAAATACATAATTTAAACTGGAGAATTCCAACCAGTTGGCCTTTGAGTTTGCTCGGCAATGGAAATTCAGTTGTTGTGGTACTGTCTGTGTTGGGATTTTGCTAGGCTACAAACATCAACCAGTTAGCTCCGTATTGCATGGCGCTGGTGGCAGAAGACCAAGCGCTGGATGTAACAAGTACCATTTCTGCTCATTGTATTATACAGTGGTCACCACTAAAAGATCAGCAGCTGCCAAAAGGAAACCACACAACTACCACAGTTATTTCCTAATCTAAGTATAGGGTGCGGGAACCTCTAATACTGTTGATAATACTGTGGTAACTCTTGGACACAGCTGATTTTTATAATGGTAACCTCTGGATCAGCCCTTCCATGCTCACAGATGTATGCAACGTCTGTCAAAAAACAGATCACTCCTCAGGATTTTTATCGTGTTATACTCAATTTCTCTTTGGATTAAAAGGTCAGATTTTGAGGGAAACACCTTCCAAGCCCTGACTGAGACTGACTTCCCTCTCACATGCCACAGATGATTTTCAGCTGAGATAGATTCCTATTCTGTCACCTGCTTCACATGGGCAGGCCCCGTTTCCACATAGAGCTGCGTTACCTGCAGTCATAGGGCAGCCCTCGTGGAACAGATTTTATGTTCACAGCCTGGGGTAAGATAGACCAGTAGAACTCATATTTGTCTGCAAATAAGAGTAAGTTTCACGTGTTGTTAAGTGATAAAAAATCAATGGGGTTTTTGCTCCGGTGTCACTTAAGCACTTTCTTTTGCACATCCTGCCCACTCTCTCCTGTGCCCTGCTTGCGCCCTGTATGAACGAGGCGGTGAAGCTTCTCACACACAACCCCTACACAAGACATTGCTTTTCCTGTCTCGGTCTGCCAGATCACAGCAGCCTTCAAGGCGTTGCAGTGAAAGTAAGTATTTAAAGAATGTCGAAACACATGATATGCCCGGCAGACTACGACTGCTCCTTTGACTTCATTGCTGTCTGGCAGGTACATAAGGTACATAAGTCCTGTTTCTAAACCAGCTTGGAAATTGGTATTGAGTCAGCTACCAACAATCCTCCTCACTGCTTAAAAAAAACAATGCAGGAGCAGTAAACACGGATGCCTCCGAGACTTTGTGTACCCAGTTTTGAGAACAGAAAATTTTGATTTTCATGTCCCACTACCTCTTTAAGTTGTGCTTACAAAGACAATTTCATCTCCCATCCAAACCAGAATTTGTGTTTTAAATTGCCTTGATCGACAGTACCTTTAATATCTAATGTAAGATCACTCCATAGAGAGGGGAGGTTTTTTTGTTTTCTCTAACACTGTAGTTTTAAAGCAGGGAACCCTGTTGGGGGAAAACCCCTCCGTTTCTGATGAAAAATACATAGAGAGGAGACTGCGCACAAACCTGTTTCAGTCGCTGGGAGGCTGCAACACAAATTGGTGAAGCAAGGAGATGCAAAGTGAAGGCTTGTGCTCCCTTCCCGTCATTCCTTTGTGCCTGGTTATTTATTGAGGGGGTCTTGGATCAGCAAGATACATTACACACTAGCCGTACCACCACCACTAAGCACAACACAAGTCAGCAACAGAGCGTCAGCCTCCACTTTGAATTTCCTTGCTTTTGTTGTTCCCTGTCTCAAACTTCCTGCTACTTAAACTGCAGTTATTTTTGTGTGGTTTGCAGGAAGAGTTCTTCAGCTGCACTTATCGGAAATGTAGGGAGCCTAGACGAGACAATAAAAATGTACCATTACGGCAGTTTCCCATTGTAAAATGGTACCTTTTATAGCAGAATTAGTGTCTCCTCCCTGACTGGGATGGAAGATGTGTCCTGCCCCCGTTTGATCAGGCTGGGCGATTAAGGACCTCAGCTTTCGTGCAGGTCACCGTACGGGCAGGTGGTCACACGAAGCCCGAGCAGGGAAGGGGCCTGCAGGGGTGGATGCTTCCACCCTGGGTGGAGAGCTGCAGAGCTCAGCCGTGCTCTGCCATAGAAAGGGCCCCGTGCTGAGGACGTGGCCCTTACGGGGCCACCAGAAAGGAGGTGTCCAGCTACTTTGGGCGGAGCGAAATCCAAGTCTGCTGGAGCCAGGCAGAAGGTTGCATGTCCCTCTCTCTCCAGCCATCCCCCAGCAGTGGAGCCACGTGCCAGGCTCCACATTTGGGTGCAGTCCTCATCCAGGCACAGCAGTCGTAGTGTGTTGCTCCCAGGGAGCCTCTACAGCCACACACGTAGATGTGTAGGCATGGCCCCAACCAAGCCACCGCTTCAACCATTTCTGCATGTGGCCTAGAAGCTGGTCGTAGCTACGAGCTGTAAAAGCTTAATCAAGTTACAAATGTGCGGTCCTCTCAATTGCATGTTCAACTCATACACCATAAGAAGTATGCAGGGAGAGAATATAACTTTAATTTATTAGGGTTGCATTTGCTTTTGTACTCTTCACTGTTTTCCTGCCATCACAATGACATTGTCGATGTAACAAGATACCAGACAAAATGCTATTAGCCTTAGACTGCACATTTCCTCACAATAGCTGAAACTTCAATCAAAATGTTGCTTAATAGAAACAAAGAGCAGAATGTACAGTTATTAAATATGATTTCTCTCTTTTTTTCCCCTCCTTGCTTTGCTCATCTGTCTGGTATTTTCCTGTAATTTTATAAGCTCAAGAGACTAGCGATGGTACTTTGTAAAGAATCTAATGATGGTATTTGGCTGCAAAAGGCAGCTATGAGTTTAAAAAGAAGTTAGGATGACTAACAGACACTGTAACTAATAGGCCAACCAAACAGACAGGAATATTTAAAAGCAGCTGTGAAGAAATAAATCTCTGAGAGGGTTAGATTCGTTAGGACCCTTCTCCGATCCCCCGCTCCTACCACAGACCATAAAGCGCATTTAGATAATAACTTTCTCGATGCGTCTTATCTTTACAACGAAGAAAGAAAGAAAACAATAATAATAAAGGGCTCACACAATGCTGCTGTTTTATGACTGTCTTCTACCACGACATGTCAGAGGAGAGTGACAGCGGTTTTGAAAAGGGCTGTCAGTCAGCTGGATCGCAGATGGGACGCTCTGGTGACCTCTGCGGGTCACAGTTCAGCCGGCTACATAATGGGATGAATAGTGTGAATTGTGCACACAAGCTTTATTAATGGGGGAGCAGAAAGAGCTGCGGTCCCATTGACGATAACGTATAAAAGCCATGTTTGTAATAGCAGGCACACACACTTACTGAATGTTGACAACTTCATTTTAATCCGTTAATAAAAAAATGTGTGTCCTAGTTAAGCTGTGGCAGTGATTTGCTGCCTACAATAGAGATTCCTAGTATGCCATTTCTGTCATTTTCACACTTTAATGCAGAACTGGATGTGAGTGATCTCCTCTGTGATCACTGAATTTTAAGATAGCTATGCTGGAGAGACTTTATGTAAGAAAAAACATGGGAATCATCGTGTCGTTTTTGTAGGTAAAGTTGGCTAGCAGGAGAAATTTCTATAGCCTTATCGTTTGTGTTACGAAATCTGCTCTCCTGCATTTGCCTAATTAATTTTAAAAGAGTGTAACCTCAGCATTTAGCTATCCGGTCAAGCTACTGGTGCCTCTCGTCAGGTTACAAACATCTGCTGTTTTGAAATGCCTTGTTGTGACCCTGGCAGGGATGGTGTATTTCTTAATATTTCCAGGAGGTATTTTTCTTTGTTTGAGTCCGATACCTGGCGTTAGAGCCTTCACGTTCCAGCGCGGTGATTGACAAGTACTTCTCTAAAAGTAGCCAACGGGGTACTGTGTATGATCTTATGAACAGTCTGCTGAAATGCACCGCATTCTTATTACTGTCTGTTGAATCATTTTATTAGATTTCATCTGAACAAGAGAAGGATCAAGAATCAGCAGACCAGAAAAATTTCCCTGAACATCCTACAGCGGGAGAGATGAAACAACCCGTGCAAGGCCCTCCATCTCTTTTACCAGAGACAGCTCGGCCACTGCCTCTGGAAAAGACAGACCTGGCAGAAAACAGCACGAACAGTGAGAAAGCCAAGGAGGAGGTTCAGCAGTCATCCTCTTTCTCAAGTATATCTGTGCCCCCAGAAGAAGACACCCTGCTGGATGCCACCGTCACAAAACGGTTACATCCCCCAGCAGATGCCCTGGAAGACACAAAGCCTGAACAAAGACTACACAAAGCTTTTACTGACAGCTTAGAAAGCGAACCTCCAGAAATGCCCTTCCCGGCTTTCCCGGTCCAGTTGCCCACTCAGAGCGACATGGAAGATGACAAATTGCCAGAGATGGCTGATTACATCGCAAACTGCACAGTGAAAGTGGACCAGCTGGGAAATGAAGATATCCACAATGCACTAAAGCAAACGCCCAAAGTACTGGTGGTCCAGAACTTCGACATGTTCAAGGAAAAGGAGCTGCCCGGGTCCATGAACGATGACTCCACTTTTGGTTACACGCCACTGCTCTACTCAAAGGGTAATCCAGGCATCATGTCACCCCTGGCAAAGAAGAAGCTGCTGTCGCAGGTCAGTGGGGCAGCCCTGTCGTGTAGCTATCCTTATGGTTCTCCTCCACCTTTGATCAGCAAAAAGAAACTGAACGGCAGAGATGAGCTGTCCTCAAGCATATCACAAGGTCCCCACGCCCCTAATTCTGATCCTGTAGCAATTAATAGGCCCTCAGTCATACAACACGTACAGAGTTTTAAAACCAAGGAAGAAAGGAAATCGATCAATGACGTTTTTAAACATGACATGCTAAGTAAACCGGATCCTCAGCGCTGTGATTTTTCAAAACATCACCTCAGTTCTCTTGCCAAGTCGTACGTACCGAAGACAGATATCCAGGACTGTAAAGATAAAATGAGTGAGAAAAGGGCACTGCAGCACTCCCATGTGCCCACTTTCTTGGCAGATTTTTATTCATCACCTCATCTGCACAGCCTTTATAGGCACACAGAACACCACCTTAATAATGAACAGACATCAAAGTACCTCCCCCGGGACATGTTCAGAGAGTCTGAAAATATTTCTACTTTTACTCAACACAAACACCAAGAAAAACTAAATTTAAATTATCGCCCATCTTTGCATCAGCAAGAAAAAAAGGCATCAGTGGAGGCCTCTTCAGATGATCAGCCAACAGATTTGAGTCTTCCAAAGAGCATACACAAACAGACTGCAAAGGCTCCGGGCTCCAGCCTCCCTCATTCATCCATGGCCCAACAAGAAGGCAAAGGTATCTCCCCGTTCCAGGCTGCGAGCAGCCAGGCGGTGAGCCTAGACTGTAACCCCAAAGCTTGCCGCGTGTCCCCCATGGCCATGACAGCCCCAAAAAAACACAGCGAGTTGCTCCACAGGTCTGGGAAGCAGCAGGCCCAGAGGCTGGAGAATCTGAGGAAGATGGAGGGGATGGTGCATCCTATCATCAGCCGCAGAACAAGCCCTCAGAACGTAGGGGCTGCCCGGCCTTTGAAACGGAGCCTGGAGGATTTGGACAAAGTCATTTCTGAAAAAAAAATCCGAGCTGTCTCTCCTCTGCACTTACCAAAGGAGACCCCGGTGAAAGACAAGGTTCCCGACCCAGAGGGGGAAGGCAGCAAGCCGGTGCATGGCCTCCACTCTGGCAGCATGCTGGAAAGCCACAAATTTCCCCTCTCAGCCCCCATCTTCCCAGGCTTGTATCCGGGAAGCCTGTGTACAGGGCTGAACAATCGCCTCCCGCCTGGGTATTCTCATCCCCTGCAGTACTTGAAAAATCAGACCGTGCTCTCCCCACTAATGCAGCCTTTGGCTCTTCACTCCTTCATGGTGCAGAGACAATTCCTCACGTCCCCTGCAAACTCTCAGCAACTGTACAGACACTTAGCTGCAGCAACACCTGTAGGAAGTTCCTACGGTGACCTTTTGCATAACAGCATTTATCCTTTAGCTGCTATAAACCCTCAAGCCACATTCCCACCTTCCCAGCTGTCCTCTGTACATCCCAGCACAAAACTGTAAACCCCCTCGCTCACAAAAAAAAGGTCTGAGGAGAAAAGTTAAGTTAGCGACATTCCTCCCCCTGCGACAATGTCTCGCAGATTCAGCGATCTGTATCGTTGTGAACCAGGACGCAGTCGTATCCCGCCCAGCGGAGCGCTTCGGAGTTTGGAGACAGGACTGCTTCTTTAATTCTGGGTCCCACATCAGCCCCCTCGCCCCTTATCCCTGCCCCTGCAAAAAAGAAACAAGCAAAAAAAAAAAAACAAAAAAAAAAAAAAGAAAGAAAAAAAATCATTGGATTTTACATACGTGTTTTCTGAAGGGACTTGCATATGGTAAGAGCAGATGTTCAAAGGGAGCCATGGAAATGCAGGCCCAGTCCGGAGCTCACTGAAATCCCAGGTGAGGGCTGCGTTTGCCTTTCACTGAGCCGAGGACCAGAGGCCATGCGTTGTTGCAAATGAGTCAAGGACTCGAGATGAACCTGGAAAGGAGAAGCGGGCCGAGAATCCGTACAATCAGTGGATGTGCTTTTTTGGGTAACTTTTCCTGACTTCTAAAGATTCAATCAATGCAATGTATAGTAAAACGGCAATAGATTTTTCATTTTAACACTATTAGAAGAGAAGCGTAAACACTGTTTAATTTGACTGTACATATCCACTTCGTAAACTACCAGTGTCACATTTGGTCACAATAATTTATATAGTTTTGTTTGTCCAGTATATTCTGTGCTCTTTATGTTTGTTTTTTTGTTTTGGGTTTCTTTTTTTTTTAAATTAAACAATATCATTTTATCTGCAACTTTTTTTAAAGGCTGTGGCTGTCCTAATTTTTTTTTTTATGTGTTTGTAATTTTTCCAATTTCTTTATACTTTTGAGCAGCATTTTTGTTTCGTTTTTGTGGTAACGTTTACTGTTTACAAACTGAAGCAACTGGTTCAGATTAATCTTAACGGTTATAAACATACTGTAGGTGATGTTATGGTGCAAGGATGCAAACAAGGTTCCTTTCCCCACGGTCCGCCCCTGTGAGGTGCTGAGCACCTTTCGCCCTCCTCCTGTTGTTGCGATGGCTCCTACGCCGCTTCTCCCCTCCCACTGAGCTTTGCTTTCCCGTATCGTGGTCCGTGAATTTGTCGAGCGTTGTATTTAAGCTTACCTAGGCTGTGAAACCCTCCTGCCTACCAGAGAAATGGCCTAGAAAACAAAACCTCCCTGGCACAAGCTGCTGGATGGCAAAGGAGTCCAGAAAATGCATTTGTGGTTTGCGAGAACGTCGAGAATTTCAGAAATTAGGACAGGCGCCAATGCTGATTTGGATCGGAGGCTTACGGGGCCCGTGCCACACAAGCGGCCGGGCTCGGTCGGACGGGTAGGGGGTTGCGCGCGGTGGTCGGGACGGTCCTTCGGCCCCTGCGGGGATCTGGCCTCTCCCTGGGCCTCCTTTCGCAGGGGGAAAGCCTGGGCGTGGAGGGGCTGGGTTTTCCTGATGAAAGAGCTTCCCTATGGATGTATATTCACTTTGAAGGACGTCACCACCACGCAGCTGAGCATAGACATCAATAAAGCGAAGTGTGACTTGGAGGCTTTTTACAATGTGAAAATTGGTTGTGATTCAAACCATCTCAGTTACTGTTCAAAGACAGCGTAATCAATACGAAAAGAAAAATGGAAACTACTAAGAAACACTTTGCATGCTAGGCATGTCATTAAATTTTCCCGTGATATGAAGCCAAATACAATATATAATGTATCATACTTAATATCCAAAGGTGGAAACCAGAATAATATACTCGTCTACTGTTAAAGATCCAGCTTCTTCAATTAAATACTTTATATTCCTGTGGTAAAACTATATTTAATTGATCGATAAACAGACTAGTAGAACATAGAACATGGATGTGCCAGTGCAGAGCATCCTGCTGCTCCACAAATCGTGCAGGAAACGGAACCGCAGGCTCAGCCGGGCAGAGGCCGCAGTGTGGAGGACACCTCTAGCAAAGTTGCACTAGATCTGAATCACGTGAGAATCAGGGGCTTGGGGATGGGGGGGAGGAGGGCGGGGGGGAAGGGGAGAGAATATACAAATCTGCCGCAAACGCAAACAGAAGCTTGTCGTGTGTTTGGCGAAGCGAGCGCTTCTCTTTCTTGTTTCGGTTAAGTTGTGTGTCCTGGAGTCGTGCATTTGTTTACGCGAAGTGTCCGATTTCCCTTTCGGTGACGTCCCGTTGGAGTCTGATGGTGGCCTTTTCGGGGCCGCGCTGAGGCAGCGCGGGGCTGGGGGACGGGGAGAGGGGAGGAAGGCTCCTTGCTTGCCCCCCGAGGAGACGGGCAGCTGCTGGCTGGGGAAGCTCGTAATATACTGGGCAAAACGTCAGGGCGAAGGAAAAGAAGTGGTAGCATAAACCCCCGACAGAAGCGGTGCATTATTTGTTTAAAAACTCTTAACAGAAATCTTGGACATCTTTCAAAAGGCTATTGAATTCTCCATTGGCTGAAGTCTTTTTTGTTTTTAATGTCTTAAATGGGGCTTTGTTTGCATTGTTTGAGTTCAAGGGGCCTTATTATTGAATGAAATTGCACAAGCCTTTCTTTGTGCAATCAAACCATTGTTATTGGTAGGTTTGTAAAGGAAACTGTGGAATCTAATTGGCAATAGAGTCATAAATCTATTTATCAGGAGCCAGTTCCAAGAAATGTTGCAATTCAAACGCACTATGTCCAGGATTCATTAGGGATGCTAAAGGTTGTGAGGTTCAAAGGAAAAGGCCCGGCAGCAAACAGCTCGCGTGTAGCTTCTGGCCGCACACTGAGCCGGACTTCGCGAAACGCATGGGAAGTAGGGTCTGACTCCCAGTAAAATCCGTACCCCTAGCAGGGCTGGACAGGAGCAAGGCGGCGTTTTGCCGCAGGTCTGTCTTGGCTGCGTGCTGCCCTGATACGAGACTTTGCCCGGTGCGTCGGCGCCTAGGAAATAGTTTGTCGCAGCTGCAGAGAGGCTGGCTTGGCGGCCCCCGGCGCTGGGGCAGGAGGCGAGCGCTGCGCCCGCCTCCCCCGGCACCTCTGCCCCGTTCGGGGGGCTGCCGCCTCCGGAGACCACCGCTGGGGTCCCCTCGCCGCTCCCCCGCCTGGTCCCTTCTCTGGCGGTGGTCGGCGAGGTCGCACCGGTCCGGTGTTGCAGTTGTCGTGATTTTAATGAGCAATGGGACTTGTTGCGCTGGTGCGAGGCGGGCGGCATTGGCAGCGCTGCCGCCGGCGCTTCCTGCGGTGTTTGCTGTACGCGTGGTTGATATTTCACTCGTTCTCTTCCTCCTCCTCCTCCCCTCTCCCCCCAGCCCCGCAGTTTTAAATATGTTCTAATAATGGCAGCATAATCTACTAGCTGTTTATACTTTTTTAACTTTCTTTTGTTGTAAATATTGTATACTTTTTGTGATTCAAGTTATGTAGCCTATATGCTCTGTAAGGTGATGATTTGTATATATAAAAATGGCCCAGTAATATTATATAGTTTCCCATTTAAAAGGTTATTGAGTAACCTTTGTGTTAGTTTAAACACTACCAGAAATAAAGCTGAGCCAACTATAAACACTCAATTTTTGTATGTTTTCCAAATTGTACTTATTAATGCTTTTGATACTGTATTATGTGCCAATAGTTTCCCAATCACATAGCAGGCAAAAGATATTTTGTACTTTTTGATCCACTGTAATATTTAATAAAAAATGTTACTATCTGTTCCCTTTTGTGTTTGATTAATAATTCTGTAAACAGCCCTTATCGCAATGGATTACATATTATCCCATCTGACCTTTCAGCCCTCTTATATTGGCTTTTCTAGAGAAAATATCTCCTCCTGCGAATGATTAGATTAAAGAAATGGAAGTTTGCAATTTCCTAAAGGAGGAAGAGACAAGATCTTCAGTCAGTGCCCCTGTCGCATCTTGCAGTGTGCTCGCATTAAAGTCTGGCTGTGGTCAGGCTGACTGTAGGAAAGCTTTTGAGGGATAACATCCATGCATAGCCAGTGGCTCCAGTAGCGAATTTGCTTCAGAGCAGGATTTTTTTCTGCCAGTACTGCAGGATTGAGCTGGGATCTGAAAATTGCCCCCTGTTCTTCCCAGCACGACCACGAGTAAGATTTTGGAGTCGGATGCTAACTAGTAATTTTACTGACGACAGTAAACAACCACCAAGTAAAATTAATTTGTACTCTCTTCCTTCATGGGTCCAAAAAGCCTCCCTAAACAGGGCGGCCCTTTGAGAAGCCGTTCCCACAGCGAGCGCTGTCAGAGCGCTGTTGTGCTCCTGGTCTCGGTAGCTGAGAAAAACCATTTACGTGCTGTAGGTCAGGACTGGGTACCGGCCTCGCCTGGCACATCTCGGCCGCGGGGCAGGCGTGCCCCGGGGGCTGGGACCGCGCTGCAGTCCCGGATCGCGGCTTGACAACGTGGTCCTGGGGGGAGCGTGCAGGGGGGAACCTTCCCCATCCGTGGGAGTCCCCGGAGCTGAAGCCGTGAGCCCGCGCCGGTCCGAGGCGGCTGCTGCTTCATGCACCTGCCCTGCACCACGCGTGGCGGAGGCTGGTTGCAGCGCTAGCGTTCGCCGGCGCCCAGGGAGCTCTTTCCCGCTCGGCGGCTCCGAGGGCAGCGCAAGCCGCGGGCCGAGGCTGGGGTGCAGTTACGGTCCGGCGACGTAACCCCCGGCCGGCAGGGAAGTACGGGAGCACGACATGCAGCGGGGAAGCTGCTCCCCTGCCCGCGCTGCAGCCGGGCGAGCGCAGGCCAGGCCGACGTCACCGTTAGATGAGGCTTCCAGATACGCGCTGCCATTGAGGGAAAGTCTCAAAAAAAAAGCATTTCTTGTGTGTGCTGGGAAATGAGGGGAAACACCAGCTCGGGGGAAGAGGCAGCCATTGGGCAGACGTGAAGCAGGGCAGTGCCGCTGAGCGCCGTGGGGCTGCGTTGATGCACAGGCTGGGGACGCCAGGGTGACGCCTGCCCGGTCCCCGCACGCGGCTGGGCTGAGCGGCTCCGTGCAGCCCCGCGCCGCCTCGCCGGCGGGGACGGTGCGGGAGCAGGCGTGAGGGCAGGATGGGCACCCGTGGTGTGGCCCACCGGCGCGGCTCCCAGCGAGGCGCTGCCTGAGCCAGCGAGGGGGTCACCGCTGCAGTTAATTGCCCTCAACAAGCTCTCTTCTCTTTTGACGTCCGAGTCCTCGTTCCATCATTTGCTCTTCAGAGCAGGCTGTGCAAGGATTTCCACGGTTTCAGTATGCACTGTGTATGAGCGGACAGAATAAACCTTCCTCTAGTTTAGTCTGCTGCCTGATGATAATTTCCTTTGGTGCTTGTTCGTTCTTGTATTGTGAGAAACAGTAAATAATCACGCCATATGTGCCGTCCCCACACCAGCTGTGAAGCTATGGGAGAAGATGGGACCCTTTAGCAAACCTCTTCCCCCATCCACTTCTGTCTTTGCCAAGCTGAGGCATTTTATTCTTATATTGAAAATATTGCCCACCGGTGAACACATGAAGGGAAACATGGGGGAAACGCGGACATGAGATGGATGCTGGCCTTTGCAGTAGCTGCAGAGGTGGCCAATGCAACTTGGTTTCCAGCACCATGCTTGCGTCCTTCCTTTTTTTTTAGCCTTTCCTAGCTTGTGGATTAACGTAAGCCAACGCTGCGTGTTCCTGCTGTGCTGGGGTGCGTGTTGGGCTGCCCTACCCACGCCACAGAGCGCGGCCAGGAGGAAGACCGCGGGGAGCGGCACGCTGGAGCTTTTTGCACCCAGACCAGCCTGGGCTGTGAGTGGCACCGAGGGGTCGCAGCCTCCTCCCTTGGCTGGGCTGGGCACATCCCAGTGGGTTTGTCGGGGTCGCTTGGCTGTCGGCGCACCCCCACGCACGTGGAAGCGATGGAGCGGAGGAGTCTGTGCTAACATCATGCAGAGGAACACGGGCACCTCCTCAGGGCTCAGCGGACCCCGCCATGGGGTGGTGAGGTCTGCAGGAGGTCAGAGCTGCACCTGGGAAAAGTTTGTTACCATACAGTGACTCACAACCACTTCTGGTTATGAAACCAAAGTGTCCTGTTGGTCTGAGCAGGGACGAGGGACGCTGTGCCACTGGCTTGCTGCAGCCAAAGGGTTTGTCACCTTGTCACACCGTTTTTTTAATTCAGCTACCAGCAGCGGGAAATGAACAGTTTTGGGGGTGTGAAGCAAAGGAGAGATGCAAAAGGTGGTGGTGCTGACTGGAGTTTAGTTCTCCTGGCTGAGGGCTCTTGGTTCTGTCTTTTGCTGTCTTGCCTCTCTGCGATCACACAGCAATGCCCCGTGCCGTGCTCCTTGCAGTGGCGACCAAAGCGCGAGAAGGACCGGGGGCAGTGCTGCTGGTTTTCCCTGGTTTCTGGGCCACGGCAGCCTGCACGCCTGCTGCGCACGCCTCCTCCTGATACCTCGCAGGACCTTCGCAAGCCTTTCGCCAGCAGCCAGGGCATGGGAGGCTGGAAGCAGATGGAGGTCCTGGGGCAGGATCCCCTTGTCCTGGATGGATCCCAGGGCGTGTGGCTGGTTGCAGATGCTCCACCAGCAGCTGCATTTCGCGACAGCATCTCAGGGCTGACCCTAACCCCGGGTGACACCGACCTGTTGGGAACAGGGCTCTTCCTCTCCCGCCTCTGCCGCACCAGCAATGTCTCTGCTCCTTGCAGAAGTTTTCAGGAACATTTTTAGGAAAGTTGCTGCTGCTGAGAGGAGCAGCTCACGCACAGACATCACCGGTAATCCTCACTGGCACCGTAATTGCTTTGGGAAACTCAGCGCTCGCCCACAGGCTTTCCAGGAATATCAGACACCTTCGGCTCTTCCCAGAGCAAGAAAACCGGAGCCTGTATCTTTGCCTTCCCCAGTCTGGGTAGGCTCACAACTGAGGTGCTATCAGAGCACATTGCCTCCCCAGCTGAAGAGGAACCTGGGAGGGCTGGATGGCCTCGAGGAAAGCAAAAGGAGTGGCCACCAAAGCATCCCCTGTCTCCCTCCTGTGCACCCGGACCTGTGACCACTTGAGGTTTGCATTTCTGCAGGAGAAAGCTGTGGCTGTGGCTGGGGTGCAGGCAATGCCTCCCTCCGCACAGGAGCCTGCTTCTGAGGCAGCGCATGTCCAGCGAGCAGGCAGGGACGCGAGGGCTGCTGGATACAACTTAATCTGTGTTTTCATTTAGCTTTTCGATTTATCCTTTATGGGATTAAAAAAAAAAAAAAAAGTATTCGTGATGTGAGATGCTCCATCTAGTGTCTCACCTGGGGAATGAGCCCCCAGTGTCACAGCAAAGCCTGGGATGGGGTGTCCCCTGTCCTTGGGTCACTGCATCGGGGACTGGACCCTTCTTCCCCACAGCACCGGTACCGTGAGGGCCGGCAGGCTGGGGCGCTGGGGACAAACACGTTCAAAACTGGATTAGACAAATTCATGAAGATTTTTGTAGCTGCTGAAAACCAACAAACAGCTCCGGTACAAATGCTGCAGCCAGGAGACCCAAAAGTCCTGAGCGGTGGCAGCTGCGAGGACCTCCCCGTGCTCACCGTGGGGCCAGCATGTGCACCTTGTCCTTGGGTGCTGCACCCTGCGCCTCATCTCCCCCACCATAACACAGGGGCACAAAAGTCCTCGTAGGTCCCTCTTCCTCCTGCTGCTCCTGGAGACAGAGCTGCTCGACAGCTGCTTTTTTTTTGGTGATGAGCATAAAAGCGTTTAACAAATTGCTGATTAGCCAATTCGTTGTCTCACGGCAATCACCGTGACTCCCAGCCCTGCGCCTGGTCCCATGGGGTGCTGGGGGCACCAGCGCCTGGCCACGCTGCCCCGCAGCCAGGGTGCCAACCTCGCCCGCCCACATCCTGGGTGCCCCCCGAGCCCACCCTGGGGGGCTGCTCTCCCGGGAAAGGAGGCAGCTGAGGGTGCCCAGCATGTGGAGGCCTTCTTCAAGAAAGGAAGAAAGGGAGGCAAAAACCGCAGAACTTGGCAGGTTTTATTCAGTTTGCTCTGAAATTTACTCAGGAAAGGAAAAAAAGTCCCCCAGCGATGTCTGAGGCAGTCCCATCCTCCGGAGCACATGCATGGCCGTGGGGCGGTGGTGGTGGGCTCCCCATCTCCCCTCAGCACCTCTCCTCTGCCGCAGGCCATGCCACAAGGCAACACCGTGCCGTGAGGTGACGTGATGCCATGAGGTGATGCCATCCCATGGGGCGATGCCATGCCATGAGGCGATGCCATGCCGTGAGGCGATGCCGTGAGATGATGCCTTGAGACAATGCTGTGAGGCGGTGCCATGCTGTTAGGAGATGCCATGAGGTGATACCGTGAGGTGATGCCATGCTGTGAGGCGATGCTGTGAGGCAACGCCATGCCATGAGGCAATGCCAGGCTGTGATGCAACGCTGCAAAACTTCACATCTTGTACAAACCAGTAAGAGATGCTCTTTAGCCATTTTGGCGCCAAAACTGTTTGTTTGTTGAAACAGGCGGTTTGTGACCTCCAAGCGCTTGTGCACGCAGCAAATGCCCCCTCATGCTGGGAGACACCAGAGGGATGAGCAACGGCCCCTGTTTGTTTAGGGCCCACCGTACCAGGGCTTGGGAGCTGCGGTGCCAGCGGGCAACACCGTGTCCCCCAGGCGGGATGCTGTGTCCTTCACGTGAGGACGCCACGAGCCAGGCGCCATGGCGGGGCTGAGCTGTGTAAGTACCAAGGGGAGGGGAGCGGTTTGCCTGCGGGGGAGCGGGGGGCAAAAGCGGAGGGCAGCCTTGCTGCGCTCTCAGCACGTACCCAAAGTACTAAGGTAGGCGTAATGGACACAGTGGGATCCTGCGTCAGGAGGATGAAACTACTGTGTCACTCTCAGACTGCGGATGGTTTGTGGATACACCTAAATACAATTTAATTGAATTTACAGGCTGTACAGATGTGTTTAAGCAGAGATGAAGTGGGTATCTGCAATGAGTGGTGCTGACTGATATTGCTTGGAGCAGACTTCAGCTCTTGTAATTTATACATGATGTGTGCATCTGGTTGGGGTTTACCTACTGGTGATCTGGGGAGGGGAGTCCTAAACCCCTCGACTGTCCTTCACATGGGTGTCTAAACCCCACCCTGGCTCCTGCTGAGGTGTCTGGGACCTCGGCATGAACAGCGTCTGTGGTTGCACGGGCGGGCGACGGCTGTGCAGCTTTCCTGGGCCAGTGCCCTGCTCTGGCCCCCTCTGCTCTCCGGTAGCAATGGGGGGAAAATATTGAGCCGCTCGCAAAGCAGGCGCACGGGGGGGTGCCTCATCCCCCCACGCACAGCTCCCTGCGCCGCTGCTCAAACCCCCTGTCCTCTGCAGAGAGTGCAAGGCGCTCTCCTCCTCGCGCGGGGCTTCCTCAGGTTTCCCTGGCAGTGTTTTTGTTTGCAAGCTCCCCAAAAAACAGCCGGGCAAAGCAAGCTGTCCCCCCGCTGCCCCCCCAATGTCTGTAGAGCTCTCAAATGAGGAATAAAGCCATTTGTTTCTAATTATATTTGGCAGCGGCTCAGAGAATTTAGGACTAAAGCACGCAAATTTTTTTGCTGCTGATTAAAGCACTTGACCTCTTAAGCAAAAGGCAAAGATTTCAACACACCCACAAGTAGGCTAGGAACAAACTGCAGAGAAAAGACCAAAAAAAACCCCTTTGCTTAGATACACAAAATAATTCATTATGAAACAAAAGGCAGAATATTTAGTGCATAACTCGAGCTTGCCTAGGGCTCAGCTAACCACCCAATTACTGCTTTTGAAGCGGAGAGCGCTTACGCCGAGCTAACACGCGCGCGGCGAAGGCCCACGTGCTCCATTGAGCCCACGGCGCGCACGTCACCCAGGCCCATTTGCTGCCTGCGGGAAGAAAGCGCCTTTCACGGGACCGCACCGGCTCGCCTGGCCCCAGCACCCGGACGGCTGGGACGGGGCCCGGTGGCAGGGGGTACGTGAGTTGTCATCATCTTCTTTTTTTTTGTCCCCATATTCCCAGGCTGAAATAGTTTCTGTCCATCAGAAGACGGATGCAGCATCCTCGGTGCTTAATTTCAAGCAGTGGCTGCCCTGGGGTGCCCGGGAGAGCGAGGCAGACCCTCCTTCCTTCCTTCCTCCCATCGGCACGGGGTGACGCGGCGTCCAGCTCCCATGTTTACTATTTTCCCCAGCTTTATTAACATTGCAAGGATATGTCGCAACTGCAGAAGAGTCAGCTGGCTCCCGACCAAGAGAAATAGCAAGGATCTTGATGGCACTCTTTAAAATAGCAGAGAAACCAGCTCAAACAGAAATTAACTACCCTGCGAGGTTCTGTGGTCCATAAAATACTTCCCCCGGCTCCATGGTTTTAAAATAACATGAAAGAAATACTTTCCATAAAAAGTAGTTAACTAGCATAAAGATTTTTTCTTAGTCGTAATTCTGAGAGTCATACCCAAACAAAATAGTTATACAAGCATTAAATTATACATTAAAGAAGGCTGATAAAGACAGTGAATTACAGAGCTACCATATAAAATTTCAGATATCCAGATAGCAAGCATTATTAACATTTCTATTAAAGGTGACCTACAAAAAAAAAGGGACAAAAATAATCTGTGCCACTTCTGATTCCTTGTGATGCAGGAGAAAGTGAATGCGAAATGGCTCCAGCCCAAGTGCCACCTGGTCCCACTGTCATCGTCCCTGTCTGCTTCCCCTCCCCATCCTCTCCCCCAAAAATTAATGAAGGAGAGCAGAGGATTGCTTTCTGCTGGGACTGCAAATATCCAGGCTGATGTTCTCTGTTTTAGCTGGGTGGCTTCCTTGGAGGGCATCAGGACTGGGGAGGCGGCCTGTGGTGGGTGGCTCCTCGTGGAGGGCTGCTTCTGCGGCGCCCTGACGGTGCCTCTCCCCTGGGGCTTCCCCAGCGCCCGTGAGGGCTGGTCCTGCGCTTCGGCTCGCCCTGGGGTGCGGGTCCCAGCCGTCTCGCCCCTCCAGCCACCTGTGGGATTCCACAATGCCTGTGGGAATTATGAAGCATATAATTATAAAAATATATAATGAAATATATTAAATATATATTTTTCTAGATAAAAATACATAAGCTTTCATTATGTAAATATATCATTAAATATATAATTACCTCCAAAACTGCTGCTCCTCTGTCCCTGGTGGTCAGGATTGTTTAACAGGTTATTTGGTTGCAGTTAGTTTCAAAATTTATTTGGAAGAAACTGACGGACAAGTCGAAGTACACCGGCACACAGAGAAACACACCACGACTGCATAAGCAGCGTGGCTGTAGGCGCTCAAGCTTACAAAATGAGGATGCCCAAGCGCTGAAACGTATTTGCCTTTTCCTGCAGCCGCTGGGCTCGGCTGTCGGGGCACTGCCACCATCCCGTCTGGATTTCCCCCCTGCCGCCTGCGGCGTTTGAGGAACTGTGGCTAGATGGGACCTGAATTTCTGATGGAGAAAACAGTCAATAAGCAGTGGAAAATATTGATTTATATACAATGCTAACGTATACAGAGAGAGTGCATGTGTGCTCAGTGCGGCTGCCGCATGTCTCCGAGACCGAGTCCCTGCCGGGGTGGCGGGGGCTGCCGTCCTTGGCTCACACCAGCTGGATGTGAGGGACAAATCATTTTCTGAATGTCTCATAAGCAAAGAAGTGAGAAAAATACAAAATAATGCCGAAAAGAGGATTTCTGTTAACCTCAAAAACACTGAGGACTCGGCATGTGCCACGAGGGCAATGAGGTTAAGAGGACCACTGGTATTTTTGCACCGGAGTGGCTTTCCATGAGGAGCTAGTGATGGTTTCTTGCGGTGATATTATCGAGAAATTAAGAATTCAGCTCTATTTTTCCTGATCTTTCAGTACAATTTTAGCAAGGCGAGGGTTAGGAAAAAGCAAGTGGGGAGGAGGAGGGCTGGGGAGAGGCGGGTTCCCGTGTGGGGCAGCGGTCGGCAGAGCCCAGCTCCTGCGCTTGCAGGGCTGTGGGATCGGACACCGACGCTTCGGAGTCGCACACCCACCTGTGAGCGGCGGCAGTCCTGCTCTGTTGCTGCAAACCGAACACCTTTGTCCCATCAGGGACGTGCTTGAAGCTGGTATCTCGCTCTGGTGCTTGGTCTTTGGCGGCACCGATCCTGCCCATATAACCCCTCCATAGCTGGG